>NC_088098.1:72400397-73724586 GCF_036370855.1 Dromaius novaehollandiae | reverse complement strand
ATCGCTACCAAGCCTCCCCGTTGCCAGAGGTCTTGTCTGCAGCCCTCCCTCGCCCCACCACAGCTTCTGCACCCCGCCGCAGTGCCAGGCAGCCAGGGGTTTACCTGCTCGGCACATTGCGCCGGCAACATGGGAGCAGGAAGGAGACAGCTGTCAAAATCGAATGCACCTTCGAGAGCACGTGCCTTGCGTTTGCAATTTAAAACCGCACCGTCCCATCCAAGCGCTGGCTGGTTTGCACCGAGATGTCAAGCCTTGAGGCTGTTGCTGCGCAGCCTCTGCTGAGGTGAATCGAGGAGGCAAATGCAGCAAGCTGGCAGATCAACTTTGGAGAAGAGCTGAGTGAAAACAGCAGAGTCTGAAGGAAGGCCAAACTGCACGCCTGCTAACTGTGGACTGAGACCTCTTCAAGGCAGAGGGCACCGAACCTCTTCTTGTTACCACCGCTGTTTAGGTGTATCCAAGTAGCACCTACGCACCTCTTTTTCCCACTACACAGACAAACACGAAGAGGCTGTTCCAGATCAGCACAAATAGCCACTAATCCTTCCCTAGGGTGAGCACATACCTTTGAAAGCATGAAGAGCGTCGGTGATCGGACCCCAGATCTGCAGAGGTCAGAAAGCTGCAGCCTGCTCGGCCGCGGTCTGCAGGACTCGCTCGCCTGCTCTGCGCCGTCAGCCCTGTCTCGCTCTTCCAGCCTCTGCAAGCCGCATCGCAAACGCTTCCATGCTACTATGGAAAACCAGCCTTAGAACTGGTTAGGAACCGAGACACCCAAAGAAAATGTCAGACCTCGCCAGGAAAGGTATAACTGGATGGCACTGGTGGAGAGTCTGCAAAAGGAAGCACCTTCTGCCAAAGCAACTGTAGGATTTGCGATTTCAAGCAAGTAGCAGGTTTGTCAGCTGAAAAACTTACCCTAGCTAACCCCAAGGCTTTGGCTTTCCCCAAACTACCCACGGGTCTCTAAGCACTGCCCAGCTCTAAGAAACAGAAACCAGGCGAGACCAAAACGCAGCGCTTGGATGGACTGCACTGGGTAACAACGAGATCGACCAGGTCAAGTGCGGGTGCTGAAAGTCATAGGGCATTCACAAAAGAGAGAAAAAATAAAAAAGTTGAGCTACTTGTTGCCATCGCCTGCGTTACAGGATGCCTACCCTGCAGAATCGGGGGGCAGGCATCCCCATTAGAGCCATTTTGGGTGTAAATGTGCGGGATTTCTTCTACTGCCTTTATGAAAGAAATCTCAGTCAAGTCAAGTGCACCACAAAATGGCAAACTTGGGGCCCCTAATGGAGCGCTCTGAAAACTGCTGTGGCTAATGTATTTGCAGTGTCCGCTGTGTAAACTCTGCCGTTTTGAGAAACAGAGGAACTCCATAAAGAGACGCTAATGAATTCTCCCAGCAATATTCAATAAGGAAGAGGTTGTTTTCGATAAACAAAATGGAGCTACTGATTTAACACAAACGCATTCACTTAGAAGAGCAGGACATCTCGCAGACATCTATATCAGAGGCAAGGACAAAACAATAATAAGCACTTTCTACAGGAAGCACTGCTTGCTTTCTGGCAATTAATAAATGCCGGCAAAAATGAAACAGATTGTCTAAGATTTTTCTTCCCTGTTTCCCCCAAATTGAAACGCACAAGAGAGATAAATGACTATTGTGAAAGTGAAGCCAAAATTTCATTATGAGCCTACAGTATTACAGAAACATATTGAGCCTCCCTACCCGGAGAAGCTCAGATAATTTCGTATAATGATGATAAATAAACAACAGGGCAGGCTTCTTTCAACGACTGCATTGCTTTGCTGCAAATTCAGTAAAGAGTTTGGTTTGCTTTGCCGGCAGCACCGGGGGCGGCCAAACAGCGGGGTGGAAAGCCTCCGGCTGTCTCAGAAGTGGCCAACACAAGCCGTAGGGCACGTATACATCGTATCAGTCTGTGTTATCGTTATTCACCTCTGAAAAAACGAAGAACTCTGTTTTTTATGAATTGCCCGTCAAGTGCGGGAGCTTCCCCCCCACAAGCCGCAGCCGCTGCAGCTCCTGCGGACTAAAGCAGCGGGAGCCCAAGCACATGCCTTCGCGGTCAGGAACAACCCTTAATACCTAGCAAAACAACGCAAAAGAATAAAGTGTAATCTAATTGCAATGTTTTCTTTTCCACAAAACTGCAGCAAAAGAATTACAGATTAACAACGGCTTGTCAAAAGTTCCCCCTGAACGTTTGCGTCAGCGTATGCCTTAATATCACTTTCTTCCAAAATACCCTCTCAAAATCTGCCCTGTAACATTTTCCCAGAATTTAATCTGCTGTTGCAAACATCACAGACAGGTTTTAAGGCTCCAGCACCAGAGTACGAGCAAGGGCTGGGGTTCAGGTTTTGGCTGCGAGAAGCTCTCCGGCAGCCCTGGGGCTGCTCGGGTAACCTTGCTCCCGCTTGTGGGTCTCCTAACAAAACGGGCGCAGTAAAACTTACGTGTTTGCATAAAGTCCAGCATTGCAAGGGAACAATTTGGAAATCTTGATGAAGTTTTTAGGCACTACAAAGAGGGCAGAGAGAGCAAGACCAGCCGTCTGGCTGGAGGGCAGGTGTCCTTTGTGGGCAGGCATGCTCGCAGACCTCCAGGAATTTCCCCTGTAATTTAGGTTAAAGTGCATTTGTCCCAAATTCTTTTCCCCACTAGGGATACTGAATCCTTTCTGTGCAACACATCAGAGTTGCTACATGAATGATGACATTGTCCCTGTAAATGCTGTGCCCTTTTCAGATGCCTGTTTCCTCCCCCCTTGGAAACTGCCCCACAGCATTGCCACGCTTGGGTTGCAGCACTGCAGCCATCAGTCTTTGCAAAAATACACTCTGCAGGTCATGCGGTGTTAAAGCTGCATTCAACGCTTTCGTTTGCATCTTACCACAGTCCGGCATCGTCAGCCGACGCTTGAAAACTGTCCTTTAAGGACAAATCGAATTGCTGTAACAGCCTGCTCCACAACACGGTTTATTAGGAAGCAGCCAAGACATAGCAGACGCTGTGGGGCAAAGAGCGAGTGGTGCAGGAATCAAACCCTTCTTTTAAATGTCTGTGTGTGATAACAGGTATTTATGACATATCACAACACCAGGGAATGAAAGGTCTCATTCTGAGTCGAAGATGCCAGTTCTGTTTAAATTCCACGCTCCCTTCCTCCTTCCCGTTTTTAGCTTCTGCCTCCAAAATGACGCTCTGAAGCTTCTTTCCTGACTCCGTCCTTGGGGGGTGGTGGAGGCCCAGCAGCTAAACCTCAGACCGCGATGGGGCCTCTGGCTGCGCTCCAGGTCAAAATGGTAAAAGACATGCTTTTTAGGAAATCTCAGGCCACCGCAGGCAAATCATTACAGTCATGCGACGCAACCATCAAGCTGCATTTTAGCGTTACAGCCAGTGGATTCCCAATAAATCACCATAAATGGACAAAATCCCTAAGAAATCATATCTATCACTAATAGTTTAAAAGAGGGGTTGACAGGATTCTGGGAAACTATTTCAACAGCTCTATAAAAATAAATATATACAGTAAGTCACTCTCAGGACATGTGTAAAGGGAAGCTTGAAGGAAGGCAAAAAGACATAACTTTGCAATGCTCAGTGTGAATCCCCCAAATAAAGAGCTTTATGGATATTCCTTTGAAATAAAAAAGTCATTCCCTCCAGCTGTGTTTACATCCTTATCACCTTTCAGGGTTAATCGGCTGAAAAGTTTTTACCTAAGATTAATGTATATCCAGCAGTCTCTGCGTGTTTCGTTTTTATCTGAAAATTAAAACACACCAAGAAACAACTATTGGCAATAGTAAATCAGCAAAAAAAGGTACCATTTCGTCACTGACTTTCGTTCACTGGCCCCACTGCGGGTCACTGCTACCCCTGTGAAAGTAGCTGCTGTTTTATCAAACCAGGAGGCTAGAGAATCAAAACAACTTGCCAAAATCCCTCAGCAACTTAAAAAAAAAAAATAACTTGACCCCCATTGCATGCCCCAGCAAGGCCATCTGCTACATGTACGAAACAGAAACAGCAGCAATGGCTTATCTGCCCCCATGCAGGGAAATTCAGGGGGTGCCCTGCTTGGCTGCAGGTATCGGAGACCAGAAGCCCTGCTGTGAGCGCCAGGAAACACGAGAGTGCTATTTTCTATCCCTCAAACGGTGCTGGAGAAAGGGGGACCTTACTCACAGAGGGCTTGCTGGAGACAAAATACAGAAAAAAGCGTAACTTGTTTGGGGAAATAGTTCTTCCCGAGAAGAGAAGAGAAGAGAAGAGAAGAGAAGAGAAGAGAAGAGAAGGAAAAGCAAATAAACATATGAATGTGCGTATCCCCAGCTGAAACATTAAGGAGGAACATCCTTAATCACAACAGAAAAACAAAGAAGAACAACCAAGACGTCGCCAAGCAGCACACTTCAATCTCACCTCAACACATCAGTTCTCAAAGCATCTTCTGGGGTTTCTTGACACTCTCTGACGTATGTAACTTGGCTATATCTAACCTGACGTTTATACTTATAACCTTCATTTATGTCCTCACTCTGTGGATTTTTCTCAGTGCAAACTGAAAGCTACTATCATTTGATAATACACAGCCAGACTCTGGTAACCGTAAGCATCCCCCGTCACTTTGAGAAATATATTTTTAAAAGCAGAGTTACTGTCTCTCTGCATTTAATCAACCACCAGCAACAACTTTTCTATTGACTTTAGTTATCACGGCCTCTTCATAGGCCCCCGCGATGAAAATATTTCTCATTTTGACATTATGAGGAACCTGTTTCCAACACTATGGAAGAAAATACAAACATAGGCAAGGATAACTTTCCAGAGGTGCACTAAAGAGTTACAGACAAAGCCTGCGGTATGTGGTGTGGCAGGGAGTTAACTGAAGGTAGGTTGCGTTTATCACAGTAATCGTGAGGTCTGCATGTAGGCGGCTACAGACAGGAGGGGGCCACAAACCAGAAATGCTTTCCCTGACAGTTTTTGAGGGGAAAGTGCCTCTTCAATTATACTAAAATCTGTAGAAAACATAGGGAAAGAATCTCATGGAAATGAAGTTGGACCTTACTCTGTCACAAATGTTTCAGAAAGAAGTGTTTCAACATAGGATTTCTTTTCTTTCCTTTTTTTTTTTCCCTCCAGAATGACAATTTCAAGCCATATTACATTTCTTCCAAAGCTTAAAATGGAAATAAAATGAACTCTTGCAGGGAATATTTGGAAAGGCTCATTGTGGTGTGAGGACGGGGAGCTCCCCCAAAATCTCAACGTTTTTTCCAGGATAAAACAATCTGTTCTCTGACCAGAACTCCTTGAGAACATGCATCCTTAGCTACTCCTCTGGTCCTTCTTTGTGCTGGTCCGGAAGTTTAATTCAAGCTGGAGAAGTCCACGCTTTCTGCTTGGGAGTTCCCTCTTCTAGTAAGCAGCACATGAGCCAAGCTGGAGTGCCATTTTCCATTCCCTTGCTTTTGTTGTAAAAAGTTCAGCCTTAAATGTTATAACACACGGTGCTTTTGTTTATTAATTCATTTTTTAAAGGATAATGAGGGAAAGATTTTCCAGCATCAAGTTCCTAGGAAAATTCCTCAGGGTGATCAGAAACATCTGAAGAGGCTGAAGTGCTGACAAGGAATGGGAAATTCAAACACCCCAGAAGTTATGCAATCAATTCCACCAACATGTGCAAAACCAATTATCGGAGAAACCTTAAAACACGAATTTCAGGCCTGGTTGAGTTTTCTGGCAGGGTAGCAGTGAGAGCATAAGCCCAGCCAGCTTCCCCTGCGGAGCTACGCAAAAGGCTGCACGAGGAGGAGGACACGCGCCCATGTGGATCAGCGCACTGCCATAGCCAGGCACCTCATTGGCAGACAGACCGCTACGTAACCACAGTATGTACAAGTCACAACAGAGATGCTTTAGATTTTGGGAAAAAAAAAAATCCAAAGCAACCTCATGGAGCGCAAGCCCTTCAGCTGGCAATGGCATGGACAAAACAGTGCGTCAGCAAGGTTAAAACTAGTAATTACGTGACATGAGGAGGTGGCAAAGAAGCTCAGATACTTGTAAAAGCACTATTGCAGGATCATGGCTACTGTCCCACTTCTGCCTCCTGCTTCTTCGCTTATTAATAGCCCGTGCTGTGGTCCTCTGGGAAAAGAGTCTTTTGGCCATGTATTGGAGACACATATCCATAAAGCCAAAAGGTTTAGGATGGACCAAATCATCTGCCATCTTCTCAGTGAAGCCAAAATACAAGTTGTACGTCAGCAGAGCACTGAGAAAAGGAGCATTACGGCTCTCCTGGCCTTCCTCAAAACCTGTTCCCAAATCTGTCCGGGCAGCTCTGCAGCCTCCTCTACAGTGCGGCAAAATTGAGAATGTATCACAGCCCGATGTTGTCCTCCTCTTTTTTACCCCCGAGGAGCTGCGGCAGCCCCAAGGCAGCAGGGTTATTCCAGTGTCCCTCCGGCTGTCCGACCACTTGCAGCATCTTCCACCATTTTATCTTGGCAGGTTCCTCTGAAGTCAAAACATATATGCCTCAAATATCTTTTCTCACCCATAAAACTCTATCGCCAGCTCCTGCAAAAAGCCAAGATATACAATGTGCCAAAGTCATGGTATCTTTGAAAAATTCAGCTGGTTTTACAGCACAGGGCTCGTATCCCTTCCAAGCACATGAAGCCTCTCTGCAACTAGCACATATGACTGAGGTGCCATTAACTTTACCTAAAGCAGGTCCAACTTGCTGAATTCTAAATAAAATCCATAAAATTCAATGTATGTTGCATGAAAGATTTTGCCTCTCTTCAGGGGCAGCTCTCTTTAACAGACTTTCTGCTTTATTTTTAATGACAACATCTGCTTATTTTATTGGGCTGTTTTCCAGCAACATACAGAGCTTTCTGTGGCGTTCGCTCTCAAGTCTGAAGTGGTGTTCAGTTAAACATTAAAAAAAAAACAAATCATGAAAATAAGATGCCGGCACAAAAGGAAACTGCGAAGCACATCCATGCGGCCGAAGCTGACAGCATTAACCACTCCGGCCTCCCCCTCGCCTGCGGGATTAGCCGCACCACTCGGAGATGGCGCCGTGCTGGCGCCGCTATCGGATCCCAGGGCCAGCTAAAACCAGGCATCCCAGATAATTAGGATTTCCCATGCTATTAGGGACACAGAAACATGAGAAGGCTTTTGGATCACAGGAGCCTTTGCTCCCTGCTGCCCAGCACCTCCCACATTATCCCAGGGTTTCCCTTTGCCGTGGTGCCAAAACCCTCTCCCCTGACTTCCCATAACAGTGTCGGCTGTTCTGCAAAATGGTCATTATTTTTATTTTCCTATCTCCTTTTTTCACCTATATTCACTCTTTTTTCTTTACTGTGCTTTATTTTTTTTCTTTATTGCCTTCATTTCTCAAGGACATAATTACATCAACATTCAAAGCTTTTTAAGGATTACATTACATTTTTAAAGAGAAGGCAGGCATCAGGCTAGAGATGTATCAATTGCTATTGCACTGGAATAAAACTAAGCAGAACAACACAGAACAACTGCAGCTTCTAAAATGCTGTCTGAAAAAGAATGGATTTGTCCTCTCTTAGCATTAAAGAATAATTATATGCACTGTGTTGTGGCCTATTTGCTTCTTTGTGTTTCCACCGTAACGCAGTTAGGCTCCAACAAGCTTACGTGACAGAAGATTTGCAAACAAAGAAACCCCCGTTCTGTCTATCTGCCTCATCCTTTGTGCATGCCTGGATTAACTGGAACATTAATGAACTATCAAGTCACTCATCACTGTGACAGTAAATCTTAACGATAGCTAATGAGCCTTATTAATTAAATGCGCTTCAAATCCAGAACACACTTCTGCCTGTATTACAGCATTCTTGTTGCATGGACTGTACACTTGGAGGGCAGCATGTCACCTTTAAATAGCACTGCACCTCTGCAGGAAAAAAAAAACAAAACCAAACCATAAACCCCACTTTTTTACTGCTGGTTTTCCACCAGCTCATCTAAAGCAAAACGGAGGTAAATAAAACCAGCTCCCTGGAATGAGATGGGTCGACCACGGCTGAGAAGCAAAGTCTAAGCACAGTCAGTCCCATAACCGCAGAAAGCAGAAGCCGTGGTGGGTCACGGGAATACAGTCCCACTGCCTTCCACTTTACCGCACTGCAAACAGCCGTGTTTCAGCTTGGAGCAGTGACAAATCTGTAACAGAAAGGAAAGAGGACTGGTCTTCAATATATTAACTTGGGCTCTTTAAATAGTCTCATTGTTTAAATGTTACTGGGAAACCATCAGCTACGACTCTCCTTTCAAAAAGGAAAATTCTGCCAAGTATGATCCTCCTAGGCCATTTAGGTGCTTTAATCCCTCTGTCTGGGCAAAGCGAACAAAACTGTCTGATGATGTTTATCAGCCTGTCTCCAACAGAAATGAAAAGCTGAGCACGCACGGAAGATTTCCCCCTCACAGACCCAGAGTGATAACGCTTGGGAGAGCCCAGCTAAAGCAACTGGATGGCTGGCAAATGTAACAAGCCAGCCCGGCTGGGGCAAAACACCATTGCACAGCAGCTACCGAAATTCTGTCTGTTCAGGGCTTAGTTTGTTTTTTCTTTCAAAAGTAAACATAAAAAGCAGTTCTGCCTAGATCTGTAAAAGTCAAAAGGTTTGGTATATACATGCATTCAGTTAGGAGGCGTTTGAAGTAAATATAAGGAGAAGGAGTTCTTGTGGCTAAAGCAGGGGATGGGAAGCTGCGATGCAAAGCCTGGTCTTCACCTAGTCACAGACGTTGCTGCATATCGAACAATAGGTAAATAAAAACACAGCGTCTGTGTATCACCGACTCTGATCAGGCTGGCTTGCAAGCTTCCAGGAGATCAGTGGGACGCTTTGGTCACCACAGCCTGGAGGCCAGATGTGAACCAGGGATTTAAAGCAAAAAGGCACAGCAGCCTATTTCGGGCTCCTCAAGCGCTCTTGGCCCAACGCGGTACATACATGTCCAGATCATCCTGTCTGTGCTGGGCAAATCTGTCTCATAAAGGGGAAAAATGCATTAACTGCAGCATAAGAATAATATAATGGGGAGCACTCCTTATTATCTTGCATAAACAGAGGCAAAATTAATTAAAGAAAAACCAAACACAGGTTAGCATAGGATTGATCAGGCTTAAAATCATACCAGCCAGAATTATTTGCATTAGGATAAGTTTTTAGTGGAGACAAGTATTGTCAGCCTGCAGTACTCTAAAACCGAAAAGCTAAATCCAACAAGTTAGGAGATCCAGCTTAAAGATAATTATTTGTAAGCTAACAATGCTGGGTTCTTCTTAATCTCCCTATCCCCCTGGATCCTTTAGTTAACACGTGGGCTCATTTTCAAAACATCCATCCATGATTATGAGAGCTGAAAACTTGTTTTTAAAAAATGAAGGCTGAAGTTTTCAAGACTGCAGAGGATGGGACTTTAAGGAGGCAGCAGGAAGGGGAGGAAACCCCACTACTGAATCAATCGAATAAATTTTGGGATAAAAATTTCAGGAGTTCATGACAGATTTGCACCTTCATGCCTTTCAGGAGGTTTGCAAAAATATGTTATTACTTTCTACAATATTTTACAAATAGAAGTTGGGAAAATCCTGTGGATGTATAGAAATGCACTTTGGCCCTGCAGTGGCCCTAAAGTGTGCACAGAGCCCTCCCTTCCTTCCCACCAAAGCGGAGGAAAGGAGCACAAATAGAGATAAGAGATTAAAATAATTTTAAAAAGAAACCCAAACCAGTAAACCCAGGCAGAACTGGCCCCACAGCACCTTATTCTTTACGCTCAGAGCAGCCATGTGCCAAATGCCATCACTTTGGCTCCACAGTTTTACTCTTCTCGACTTCTGGGCTTCACGAGGGAAATGTTTAACCTCTTCCCTTAAACTCCAAGTGAAAAGAAACTACCAGCTGCAACCTTAAGATTTCCAGAGATCCCGAGAAGAAAGTCACTGAATTCCCCAGTCTTCCCGGGGATTTGGTGCTGAAAGCTTATGGTTTGCACATCTGTGGGACCGACTTGCACTCTAGCGCACCAGACCATAAGGAGTCAAATGCACAAGGAATTCTCCGCAGACGGTGCCAGATGGATGCCGGACTGATGTCTCGCTTTACCATCCAGCGGCACTGCTAAGTTTTTGTGTCCCGGTTGAACCTCCAAGGCATCCGACACAAGCAATTTACTAGCTGGAGACATACATCTTGCCGGTGCTAATTCAGGTCTCGAGTTTGCTTATTCTGCTCACGTAGCACAACTGGCAAGAATAACAGCACAAGATCAAAAGGAAAAGAAAGGAGATGAGAAAAGATGAACTATGAAATAGGACTGGTAACAGGCAAGCTGCGATTCATGATCAAAAGAACGAATCTGGCCCCAACTTAAAAAATACATACAAATAGACAAAAAAAGTACCTTCCCCCATTTCTGAAAGGAAGATTTTGCTGTTTTCCTTATGTCATGCAATCCTTTCAAGTGTGTTATACTTAGGTAGCAGAAAGAAAAAAAACAAAGTGATGGGCACCTCAATTTTTATTTATTTGCTTTAAACATTTTGAAAGCAGGCTCTTCAGGGGTGTCAGTGCTTTCCCCTCCCTGCTGCATATCATCCACAAAACTGCAATGCCCAAAGCCCAGAGCAACTTCCATGCCAGCTTATCTAGCAGGGCACCAAAATGAGGGCTCTTGACTGCTACCTGCCCTGAGTGAAGGGTCCTCAGCAGCCCAGGAGAACTTCTGTGGTGAAAACCACCCTCTGGCTTTAATAGTCTCAGATACCTTCTGAGGTATTATATATATTAAGGGCAATCAGGTGCATCCCTCCAACCATGAGGTGCTGGGGAGCCTGATGGTGGCAGGACCAAGTCCAGGCTGTGCAAAGCCCCCACGCGCTACAGACCAGCAGAGTTTCTGCAACACTCCCAGACTTGGACGAGGTTTTTCCCTTTATCCCACACTAGAAATGGGTCCAAATCCAGCTGCCCACACTACGAGAGGTTGGTGCCAGCAGCAGCAGCACTGGCACTACCTCCCCGAGCACACAGATGTCTTCTGCACCAGCCTTCTGCATCAGGGTCAGAAAAACACATATACATTCATCAGCCTGACACCAGCAGTCACAAGCAAGCCCCGACTAAACCTGAGTTTTAAAAGGCTCTGCGTTCCCACGGGAAGGACGGGGTTTTGCAAGATGTGGCCTCCTGCTTCTGTGATTTACCAGCAACCTGACGCGCAGACAACTTTGTCCGCCCAACGGAAAAAGCTGAAGATTTGGGATTCTGTTTGGGTTTCTTCAAAATACGCAAAATGTTCTCATAGGTCAGAAATTTTGGCGTAATCTGATGTTTGCATACCAAAATTTTTCAGTACAATCATATCCAAACAGAAAGCGAGCATTAGTAAACACCTCAAAAAGCAAACATGCTGCTATCGCTGAAATTAATTCTTCAGTTCCTTCTGACAAAAGCTGACACATCCCTGTGAAATTTTGAACTTCACAAACCCGCCTGTTCTGACAAAAAACCGCTCCTTTGACACTATCGCCGCTGCGGTACCATGTCAAACAGTCTGTTTTATCTCTCTCCTCTCCCTCTTCTCCGATCTGCTTAAGTTGTTAAACCCCGAGACATCTTTCTTGCTTTCTTGTGCTTTTGTGTTGCGTCTGACTTCAGGGAGCTCCCACCTCAGTCCAAGCCCCTCGCTAACTATTGTAATTATGGTCATTTCAGCATTAATTTTTACTGGAGGCATTTTCAAAACCTCTTCTTTTGTGTACATCGGTCACCTAATAAATAATTGGCAAAGGAGAAGCAGCTCCTGGCTCGGTGAAGGCGCAGGGTGCCATAAGGAGTAACAAAAGCGATATCCACCGGCACACGCTGCTTCGTGGGCGAACGCTGACTGCCACGGCATTGTGCTTGTGCAGGATAGCAAGTGATGGACGAAAATAAGGGGTTTTTGGCTTTGGGCGTAAACTGGAGACTATCTCCACGTTCAGTTTTCAGCTGACTTGGGTTCAAAGTGTTTCTGTGGTATCTGGTTAAAGTGGCGACGTGGGGCTCCTCCCCAGGCTTTTTCCCTGGCTGCATGAGCAAGAGCCATGCTGTCATCCCCCCACACATTTAACAACCTGGGTTTTTTTCATTCCCTCAGGTACGGAGTCGCCCCAGCTCTGCATCGGGGAGGCGTCGAGAGCCTTTTCTGCGCAAGGGCAAACCGACCTCGGTAAGACCAGGTCAAGGCTGCAAAATACCTTTTCCACTTTGCCGTTGCCATGAGCAGAGTTAGGGGTAAAACCTCATCTTCCTTCCTTCCTTCTTAATGTACAGTGTCCTTTTACCAATCCAGATTTTTAAATGAAAAGTCCTGATCGATTCAAAAGCTTTCTCCTACCTAGGCTTTTTGCCATCAGATAGTTTTTCTTTAAAATTCAGAAATCCTATCTAACACAAATCTCTGGGGGAAAAAGTCTTTCAACACTTGATTACTGCTGCCCTTCAGTTACAATAGCGTTTGCACACTTCATAATTCCCTGCCATCTAAATGTGTAAGATAGCAGTGCTGTACTTTATTTTAAAAAATTATCCTGGAGATGAGTTTATTTTTCATTCTATTCAACACAAGTTAGAAGTGGCTTCGCTAGGTAGGAGCAAAAAGAATCATTTTTATTCATACTCTTGCCTCTTTACCCACATCCATTAAAAGCCCATGAGAGTATCAATATTAGAGAATCTGTTTGTTTTATATTAGAAGAAGAAAAAAGACATACAAAACTACCAGAAAATCCCCACAGCCAAACCTGACAAATACTGAGCCGTATTCTGTTACGGACAAAAACTGGAGTAGAGCTGCAGACCCCTCGAACAGCTTCTTTTACCTACACACCAAGCTCTTAGGAATTTAAGATATGTGTCCTTCTGAACTGCCACCTTTTTTCTTAGCTCAGAGTTTGGTGGCATTAGCAAAAACATTCATAATTCATCAGCTTTATATCTATTTGCCTGCAGTAAGAGCTCAGAGATACAATATTAAAATCTTTGTAGCAAAACTGAACTCATCAAAACTTCCTGCGTGAAAAAAGCCCAGCCTCTATGAATAATTCATCCACCCAAGAAAGGAACAATATTTGCTGTACAGCGTGAGTTTGGGGGCTGACTTTTATGGCCTAGAACATCCAAAGGAGTATTCATAAAATAATGAAATGTAAGAGATACCCTGGCAGGCTATTTTTAGAAAACTGAATTATCAAACTGGAACAATAAAGCTAAAGCTCTAGTGCTGCAGGATTAACCAGAAGGAAACATACTAATGTCACCATTTTTGCATTTATTAAATATTTGCTCTTTTAAGTAAAATTGTACTTTTGTGATCTCTCCATTTAGAGAAGAGTTTGGGGAAATATTCGTGCACATGATCTGACAGCTGAATCATCTCCATTTGCTGTGCATTCCCATTTGCTTATTCTGTACTATTCACTACCACAGAGACATGGTGATTTAACATTAATTTAATTTACATATATTAAATGTGCTCAGAATATTTGCACAGCTTGACTAGAACTGTGGGAATAGCTTTCCAAATCCAGCTAACTCTGTGGCAAAGCCCATGGCATGCAGTTATTTTGTTAAGCTGGCTGAGGAACACAGTCACCTCTTAACTCCCTAAATTTAACTATTCATGAAGAGTTAATTGCTTCCATTCTGCATATTGGCAACAACGTGACAAGCCTCATGCATTGGCATCTTCATCCTTTCTCAGACCCTTGCTCTGCACCTGTGTTTGCCTCAAAGCTTTTCAGAAAGCCTCTGTGTTAATCAATACAGTTTTCCTTTTGGAAATCGTACAATTTGTCGAGAATACAAAGACTGTCGTCATCCGGAGCACAGAGGGAATCTGGGCTGTCACACTGACCCTTCTGCTTCTCACAGCAGTCTGAGCCTCAGCCAGCAGCACCAGCTATTCCAGATCTTGTGTTAAAGCATCCTCCTTTGGCCCATTATCTTAGCAGGATCTTTATTTTGTCAAGTTATTTAGAAACCCATCTACAGCTGCATTCCACAGCCAGCAATAAATAAATAAATAAATAAGGCAGCCACTATGCTAGCTGATGGAAATATTTGGAATCCAGTTTGCTATTTTTAAATCTGGAAGAGAAATTAAGGAGAAGCCTAAGCCTTAACCCACAGGTCTTGGTCTAAATTTCTAAAAGGTCAGCGCCTGGGGTTTGACATACCCATGACAGAGGAAGACATCTGTGTGACCAAGGTCACAGCTGTCCCGGCATCCCAGGTTTGGGGATCAGACCTTTTCCTATGGAAAGCAGAAATTTGTTTCAGTAGTAAAGAGAAACTTATATCGGAGATCAGCTGATGAGATCAGTAAGAGCTCAGGGGACATAATACCGTGAACATGGCCCAGCACAGCTCAGTGGTGCTGGTCTACACAAACCAGACTGTCTTAAAGTCTGCATATAACAACATTCCTCACAGAAAATCATAAAAGTCAAGGAGGTGAAGGCACCCGAGAGTATACGACTTTTAACTCCCCAAAGATACATGCGGCTCACACAGTCCCAAGTCTCACCTCCAGCCTCCCAAAGCCCCGACTGCCATAAGGAGACAACAATGCTCCTACAAACTAGTCACCACTGCTTACAGCTGAGGTGGATTTTTTTTTTTTTTTTTTTGACTCTGAACTTGGAAACTGAAAGAAATGGGTTAATGAAACTCATCCACATTCTCAAGTTTTTATCAGATTCCATTTGAAAGACGCCATTTTCTTTCCTCAAAAGAACAGTGAAGGGCTGTAAGTGCAATATGAAACTAAACATTAAGATGGCTCTGCAGTAAACAGCTCCTATAATAAATAGTACAGTACAGTAATATCAATAGGACTCCTCTGCTGGCATCATGAAGCCTTCTTATCCAAAACCAGTCTATTCTCCTGTATACAAAACCCCAAGTTTGCCTGAAGGTTTTGTGAAGGGAAATACAGAGGCAATGGTTTGAATATGAAAAGAGTAAGAAAGAACGCTATAAACTCAGCTATGGAAGTGCAGAGAATAGAGACAGAAAATCACCATATAAGGATGTCAGAAGAGCATGAGACTAGAAAGGACCATTTGGTACCACTCGCAGCAGGCATCTACTCCAAAAGACACAAAACAACCCCCAGTGCCCAGTAATAAATTTAAGGCTTGTTGCAAAGGATTGCAACAGCCAGCTATAAGGAACAGATGTGAAAGAGATTAGAAGAGCTCAAGAGCGTTACGGATGTCCTAAGTGTCTGTAACAGCAGGAATGTGTTAGGTTTAGGTCCCAGGTGATTGACCACTCTCCATTTTAGAAGGAAAAGCTAAAAGGAAAGCTGTGTAGTCCTCGCCAATCTCACCTGAGGAAAAAATCCTTTCTCTTTCCAAATGTGATGATGTATTTCACTGTGAGTCACTAAACAAGACACACAAGCATCACTATCTCCTGTGTCTAGTTATCGCCAAAGGAGAAATAAATTCCTTTTCAGTCTCAGCAAGCAGCCAGTGGAAGCCCTAAAGCATGGGATTAGTACAATATCAATGTGATGCAAGCAGCAACCCAGCCTCCTTTCAAAGCCCCTTGGAGACACCTATACATGAATCACAAGCCGTATTTTTTACCTGCGTGAATTCCCCTGTTGTGTTATAAAATCCCTCCTATAAGTTTACAAAGCTCTAGCTTAGATTTCAGATCCTTGTTCTCAGAGATTTGCAGGGCTTTTCCAGAATTCGATTTCCCAGATAGCTGGGAGCCTTCTTTAAGCCTGTAAATTGGTCAACTGTGAATTTAAGCAGTTCATTTTGTGCCAGTGTGACTCTTCCACTTGTTTCAAGCCACTCCTTTAATCTGATGCTCCTTCAAATGCAGGATATAGCACCCTTAAAAATTACATAAGGGAAGCCTCTTGCATCTCTTAAAATAGGTGTAGACCTTAAGGAAAACTGGAGCATGCAGAAGAACCCCAGAGAGGCAACAGCCATTCTCTAAATCAAAACACATCCGAAAAAGCCTTTTTCTCTGTTGGAGGGATCAAAACAAAGTGGTCCAAGTGCAACAAGGACTGAACATAATCGCTCGCTTGACAATGACTTGTTTGACTGACCATTGCAAACAACAGAAACTGCCGAGAACAGTGGCACCATCCAGGCACTGCCAGGGTTTCCCTGTCCCACCGCTCCACCGGGAGTGGGGAGGGGGGCTGCTTCACCTGCCCGGCTGTAGTCCTCTGTAAAAGATTTAAATGTTTCATTGCTTATTATCTCTCACCTAAAATGTACTTAGCTGCCTTATCTGAAAATTTACTTCAGCTCTTAAACATTGCTGCTAGACTGTAACAACTTAAATAGCTCTTCACCAATTTCGATGCTTGCAGCACGTTTAAATGCCTTGCCAGCACACATCATAACCCTTTGCAACCTTTCCTTGGCCAAGCTAAATAAATAATGCCTTTTGTTAGGCTAAGACAGACACCTTGTTCCCTGTTCACCGTAGCATTTTTTTTCCTTGCACTTGCACCAGCTCAAGGACATCTTTTGGGAACATCAGCAACCAGGACGGCACACGGTGCCGAGTGACTCTGCAAGACCTTGAAGGAGAAGAGCAATATTTCTCTGTTCCCTGGATGAATTAGGCAGGGTCTTTTTAGTAGAATCAGGTACGTTAACCTCTGGCTAAGCAATACATCCAGATCTGCCTTCTCTGGTCTCCTATTGACGTGTCCCCACTTCTACAACAAAAATTCTTGGTACTGATTCATCCCACCTCTCTCAGCTTCAGTTAAAAACAACATCCAATGCTGCTTCAGCACTACCACCAGAATCTATCCCACCTGAAACTTGAGTCTCATCCCCATTTGCTAAGAAATATGTTGAACGGGAACCAACCACTCACCCTCCTAATAATCATCTTTTTGAAGGAAACGAGAGATTCATAAAGCAAGCAGAGCCATGCTTTATATTACATAAGCATCCTCTTCCAGGGTAGCTGAGGAGACAGGCTTTTTTACATTGTGGCCCTCCCTCCTCCAGAGAAATGGCACATACAGGGGTGCAGCGATACCCAGAGTGTTCTTGCTGCACATTGCACCCATGCACGACGGGAAGCTTTCTCAGGGGAGATGCGGAGGCAGATTCAGCTCTTCTATTCGTTTGAGGATGGGGGTATTTCTACAAAATCTGAGGAGTGATATATGTTAAAAGGAAATTGAGAGAGCCAGTCAGAAGGCAACTGGCTAGCAGAGGCCTCACCAAGGGGATTTGCTAACTAGCCGCCGGCCGCGGTGCAGGCAAGCGGAGAGGGACGGCACTGCTGTGCCGTGGCAGCGAGCTCCCTCTCCGCTCTCCACCGAAAGGCAGAGGCCCCCGGGGCAAACCGCGCAGGAGTAGCAAAGCCACAACGCTCGCAGCCAGGCAAACCTGCTGGCCCCAGCACCACCAGCTCACGGGCGATGCACCCGCGCAGTGCTGCCTGCCCGGTGAGATTTTGGGGTAGCGCCGTGGGTGCCGTCCTCCGGGCCAGACGGCCTGGGAGCCAGCCCAGCGCCATCCAGCCCTTGCCTTCCTTTGCCTCAATGAGACCTGCATATGCGCCACAAATAAGACATCTTCTGTTTATTAAACTGAATATAAAATTACTACCTCACACGGGTGCCATCTGCATGAGTAGCAGTGTGCACTAAAAGCAAACGATGAAAGAATGAAATTAGTATTGCGCTATAACGACAGTTTGAGCTAAATAATACTCCGTGGTAAAGGTGTTATAATGTTCGAAAAGTGGTTGGAAAATCTGGTGCTGAGGCAGTTGGCAAAGTTTTATTTAAGCACCTATTAAAAATTAGGAAATGAAATTCTGATAGGAGAAATACTTGTAACATTTTTTCATCTTTGCTTTCCACCTAGCTGATACCTGGGATGGTAACCTTACCCTTGTAAGCTGAAATTGTTAACTAAAAGCAGAAGTTTTCTATAAGCATTTTTTTTTAGGCCTGAGTTATTGATTTTTTTTTAACATAATGGATCTATTTTCTCATTCACAGTTACTAGTCTCTCCTCGACTGTCAGTCCAGATATTGCAGCATTGCACTAATTCATGAGAAGCAGGGAGATAAACCAGCTAGAAACAAAAGGAAAATGGTCCATTTTGTTTCACTGGGTAAGGAGAAGGAAACACAAGGAATTAACCAACAGGAGAAATAAGGAAAGGAGGGAGAGGAAAAAAAGAGATTTTCACCGCTTCTTTGGTCAGGGAAGTGACTGCTTTTAAAAACCAGGCCTTTTCTGCCCATCTTTTGCAGCTGGGGGGTTTCCAGACCCCTTCTCCCACCCTCCTGAACATCCTCTACCTGGAAGTAAGCCAAAAAATCAACAGTCCACTAGTAGGAAACACTAATGTTCTGCAAACGGTTCTTCCTGGCCAAAACGCATGGTGCAATGGGGCACGGCACTGTGCGTTGCAGGAGATACCCTTTTCAACTAGTAACATAGTATCAGGCGCAAACTGTGCATTTTGGACAGAGTCAGAAAAAAAATAGTGCTTCCCTCTAGCCAAAATTTAGGGCTTCAGGTCTGCAAGGAGAAATGCAGCGCTGCCCTGCAGCAGCCACCGCCTCCCCAGTCCCTAGCTCGGGAACATCTGACCCGCGTTGTGCTGCACAGGTGCAGTCGTGTCTTACAGCCCAAAATGCATCAAAATCCCTGCTGCGGAGAGATGCTCTAAAGAGACAGAAAAAAAGCTGAAGTACCAAAGAGCAGTCATCAGATAGGATGAACGCTCCTGCAGCACAGAGGGGATCAGCAATCAGCGTGGAAGTCAGTTTGGCACAGGCAGATCCCAAATCTGCCACAGGGAAAATTGAAGAATGCAGACGTGAGGAAAGAAATTTATCATTCTTAAACCAAATGTGTTTTAAATTTAAAATGGGAAGGGCATTTATTATAATGAGCATATGTATTGTTTTCTATAAAAACAGACAAAAGTGACGTCATCATTAACACTATAAGTAGAAAGTGTGGAAATACATTAAAGCTTACGCAAGGCAGCCTGCTGAGAGCATCTCTGTTCAGAAGTTGCTCCGCAGACCTTTCATCTTAAGCCAAATAATCAGCTTTATAAACTAAAAACACTTCCACTGCTTCTCTGAAGTAAAACTTTTCAGATTCAGTCTTGGGTGGGTGTCAGTGGAAGACAACAGCCCATTTACTTATTTACTTCAAGTTAGCATTTCTGTCTGTTTCAGTCTCATCGTGACAGAAATGGAGCATAAGTGTTGGTGGGAAGCTCCACTAACAGCGGAAATCCAGCCCAAATCGTTACTCTTTAGGGAGTGGGTTGTGACAGTTATAACACTTTCCTGCCCTTTCTTCCTTCCAGATGCACAACTTTTGGTAAAACCCAACTGCCTGTTGCACCATATGGTCAGATCAGGGCTATGGCCTGCACAAGAAGGTGGGATGGAAAATAAACACTATCAGCTCAACAAGAAAGGACATTACCCAACCTGTATTCACCTGTATTTCAGTATTTTTGGCTTTCCTCTCACGTGCCTACCCCATAAAACACAAGCAAGCAGGATTCTCCTCTTTCACAAAATATGCTGCATTGGAAGCTGAGCAAATTCCAGTTTGGCAGAGTTTGGACCAGAAACCTGGTCTTGCAAAAGGCAGCCTTAGGTGTTCACTTGCACAAGCTGCCCCAACTGCATGCGCCAAATCTCTGGCATTTATTGAAAATACAAAGATTATCATTACTATCGAACTATTGTGACTACCAAACGGCAGCAGCACATCATCATGCGTGCCTGATGCCACTCACCTCCACCTTCTAGTCTCATTTTCTCTCAGAGAAACTTCAGATGTTCATGCCAAGGGGTGGAAAGCACAGACTTAGAGAAGGAAGATTCCAAGAATTTAGTGGAAAACATATGTAACTGAGATAAAATAAGTGTACTCTCTAATATTAGATGTCCAGAGAGAGATCGCTTAAGATAAAGTAACAGCAGGAGGGAGGGAAGGAGTAGGATCTTACCTTTAACAAAAACTCATCTTTGTTTTAGTGTGGAAGAAGTTCCAGAAAAACCTGCCATCTTGTCAGGAAAAAAAAAAAGTCTAAATTATACAATTATACAGCCTTATTAAGAACTGTTCTCTCCTGCCAAAGACATTGTGAGAGGGGAATTTGAAAGGCAGCATTGCTATGGCAGAAAGCAAAAAGCTAGACTGCAGCCTGCAATTAAAAGTATTGAGAGGATGCTTACAGCTTAGTGTAGTGAAATCCTTCTGCAGAGGAAAAAAAATGAATTTTACTTTAATCATTATTACACCATCTTTCCCCAAGGAAAAATATTAGCAAGCATTTGCATCCCCTGCTTGATATCACACTTGATGCAGCCCACACACCCTGTCTGAAGGCCAGCAGGCTGTGAAAACCCATCTTCAGTTCTACAGATACGTCAGGTTTCAGCTAGCTTAACCATGCAAGTGTTTAAACACATCCAGACAGAGAATTCAAGAGCACTGGTTTCTGCCAGCACTTCTGTGACATTTTGGAGTCTACACACAGGGATGGGATGGGAGGACTTCAGGAGTCTGTTCTGCATTCCTGGCTCTGGAGATGGGGCCTAGAGCACTCCTCTAGGAAAGCGAGGTCAGGTGGTCCAGCCCTTTCCTGGGCGGCCGTCACACAGCCTGACAGTGTCCCACACTGTCTTTGGGTAAAACGTGTAACAGTATCTAACCTCCCTGCAACAGCTCTGCTAGAACCTGGCTTTGAATTTGCATGGCTTAAACCAGTTGCATCCCATACTGCCTGCAGAAGGAAAAAGCAATCCTTCCTCCCTTGCTTGAGTTTCCTTACCTGGAAATCTAGCCAGCTCAGCACGGGCTGGAGCACGAGGCCACAGGGAAGTGGCACGGCCTGGCAGTCTGGGTTGAGACCAGAGCACAGGACAGTTGCAGCCTAAAATTTCCTTCAGCTGGACACAGGCAACCACAAACCTTGTTTTCTTCATTGGGCAAGAGCCACACTCTCTTTCCCAGGCTCACTAAATCTTGAAATGTTTTCCGAATTTGAGGGCAGCTTCAACAGGAAGAGAACAGCTCATAGCCTGGTGATAGCCCTGGGTCTACCAGCTAAACACAATGAATGGGGTGAATGCAGAAACAGCTAAAACCCTTCCTCCTGCACAGCCAGCTGTGCACCCAGGGATTTGTACTCCTTATGGAGGCTATGTGCGCAAGAGCTACACTGAGGTACCAGTACTCAGAGTGTTGCCGGTTCCCCCCCTCCTTCTTTTTTTTGCCTATAAAGGGTGGAATTCAGTTGCCTCAATATCTTGTGTCATTTTAGGCATAATGGGGCTCCCCACCTAGTCTTCAGCTGCCATTCCAGAAAGATACACATCACCCATTCCCTCTGTAAGATTTGCCATGAGGGTGAAAATATCTCAGACTACTAAAAACACCTCAAGCAGCACCAGGAGTTCAGGCTTAGGCAATCAAATTCCACCATAAGTGGCCTACCCAAATAATTACATGGGTAGCTTGTGGCAGAGCTAATACTTTGGCCGCAGTATTTTCCCTCCGCTTTTACCTAATTGTCTTGCTACTGGCTGCAGTTCACTGAGACCTTGAATGCAATTTAGGATGCTTTTTCTGGAACAGGAAGCAAGGGCCACATACTCAGACATGAAGAATAAAGACCAGCAAGGCATTGCTCTTTCCAGATAAGTTTGTATAAATATTCAGTGAATAAATTCTGAAACCTAAAGGGTATTCTTTCTCACAGATAAACAGTAATTGCCGTGAATGCAAGTAGACGAAACAGCACAAGCAGGTTTTGTTTAACTGGAGTCAGTTAGGAACACTCCTCATGAGCCTTTCAAAGCAAAGCTTTCAAGGCAGGAGATACATATTAGAGCTCAGTTGTTGTTATTTAGCATGCTTTGCCTATCTTTTAGCCTTGCAATGATCGTGAATGAATTGAATTTCCACAGGTACATTTATGGCACTGATATACACAGTTAAGTCTGGATGTTTTACTCTTACCAGGATGTTTTACTCTTACCAGGTTTTGAGCATTCTCTTCTTCCGCAGACTGTAAGGCATCTGAGGTTTCATTAACTCGAGCTGATCATGAGAAGCTTCCTCTTAGTGTGCCATGTCTCAGATACAAACGCGAGCAATTCTGATTGCTCAGAATCAGTCACATCCGATCACAGAAAAGAGTAGGTTTGAACATTACACAGACACTTCAAATCTCTCCTGGAAAAATAGCAGTCTAGGTTTTTTTCACAGCACCAGAAAGAGACAGAAATATGAGATCCTTTCAAGGAGGTTTACAGTCTCTGAAGTTACAAAGGGCTCTCTCTACCCTATTCTGGGATCCGTTCCTTAAAAGGCTGTTGTAGAGTTAGTCTGCTTTCAAACGCCACTGCAATGAAAGGATTAAAATACAAGAGATGTTATGTATGATCCGAAGACTGTTACCAAAAACTTATTAGGTGGTTTCACCTAATTGAATTACTTTATTTTCCAAAACTATTAGAAAGAGAGCTGTATGTTGTTTATCTCACAGTTAGGCAGAAAGGTTCGATGAAGCTGGGGATTAATTTTAGCAAAATAATATCAGATGACTTGAACTGGTTCTCTCCATTTATAATTCCTAAATTACCTCATAAGGAAAGTATCTGTTAGGATGTCAATGACAGTGCTGTTCAGTTACAGCTTTCTCAGACCAATTTTATCATGTAACGCAATTTCCAGGCATGTTTTGCTCTATTCTTCCCCAAGCTCAGACTGACAAGGTCCCTGATGCACCCATTCAACACCACTCTAGCTACAGCAGCTAGATCAGTGATTTTACTCACAAAAAATTTGCACTGTGTATAGCATAAAATTAATCCATTGGAGTTTTGAGCACTTACACTCAGGAAATTACTGTGCAGCCAAGCACCACTTTACAAGCTCTTCTGTTCCCCATAACCCCATTTGACACCATCAGCGCTAGATGAGAGGCTGAGGCCAAGTAACCAGACAGCACTAACACGTCTCTCCCTGCAGAGCACTTGGAAGAGTGGCAGTCAAGAGCAAAGCAAAACAACATGCTTTCCAGAGCAGGTAAGAAACTGCAGAGAGTACCTTTATGGCTGCAAAATGAGAACAGCCTGCATGTGCTGTCTGGTGGGCAAGAGACATCAAATGGGGATTCAGGAATCGTCTTCCTGAATTCTACTTCTTAAGCCTTCAGGGGTAACCATGCCTTGTGGATGGCAACAGAACATTTTGCCTTGCTTTCAAAGTGATAGCTTCTCTATGGTGGGGTCTAGATTTTATCATAGCACTCCACATTTCCACCTTGATTCCTGCAAAAATGGTGCATTCCTCAGATGTCCGACCTGAACCAAGCATGTCACTCCCATCTGGCCAGGGCAGGTGCCCTCTCTCAGGGCTCTGCTGGCTCTGTGCGGAGGAGTAGCATTTTTTAGCATCTATCTGGTGAAGCTTGAGAAAATCCTTTTCTTTCAAGATTACACAATAATTCTGTGAAATGAGGCAGTACCAGGGCTTTCTCCCACCCAATGCCAAACAGAATAGACAAAAAGCCTCTCTTGAGGGTTGCGGACCACAGATAAGCTTATTCTGGTTCTTTGCTTCCTCACCCTTCGCAAACACTCTAGCTTTGCAATAGCCTTTTATTCTTTCATTGGGGTTCCCAGCAGAAACTTGCTTTTCTCCTTCCTAGGGCCCCTCTCAGCAAACTAAGCCTTTCTGTAAGTATTCCTTACTTCTGTAAGACTCAGCTGCTAAATTCTCCTTTCTTTCTCCTCACCTGACTCTCCAGCTGGTGGCAGGTCCTGGGGCTCCTTTCAGCCACTGTACAAATGGGCAAACTTTTCATGCAGAAACTTTTCTTTTGTAGTGGAAGCTGAATACTCTGCTATCCAAGTGTGCTGGATGCACTTCATTTCTTTTTAAAGCTTAGGTATAACCTTTGTAGAAGAGAGGGGAAAAAAGATCAATAAATAAAATAAATAAACCATAAAAGCATCTTTTCCAGAGCCAAAGGATGAATTGGAAATGGTACCATAGAGCCCAGGAGGTTATTTCCACACCTCGTATTTTTCAGTCTACCAGCATTCCTAAAACAGGCATTGAAATTATGGAGGCTGGAAACATCGTATCGCAGGATGCAGAGGTTTGGCACATTCCTCAAAGCCTCAGCTCCAAGAATCATAGGTGTAAGCTGGAATTGCACAAAAAAAGTGTAGAAAGCTTGGGAGTAAAAGCTCAGGAGCTCTGTTTCCCAAATAACTAAAACGCAGCAGCTCCATACAGTTCTTTCTTTCTTTCTTTCTTTCTTTTTTTTTTTTTTTTTTTTGGTAAAAATAGTAGGCTAATGCTATTAGCATTAATTTGGAGTGGTAGAAGGAAATGGTTCACCACGATCATGCATAAAGGACATAACGTATCATTCACACTGGCTGGGCCTACAGCTGTGAGGAGTCCGGTCACAGATGTCAGATGCACAACAGCATGAGTAACATTGGAGAACAAATCTACCTTGGCTTTGAAGTTGGTTGGCTTAAAGTCATTGTCATTCTGAAGTGGCAAAGACATTTAGGAGTGGACAATTGAGTGAACTGAACGTGACAGAAGTTCACTTGGGTGAATTTACTTTGTAGTCAGGCACTTAAAATAGAAAGTGAGGGGAAGGCAGTGCAAGTAGAAAGGCTGTCAAGCAGTGGGATTCAGGTACACACAGAAAATAGCAGCCATCTCTGTGGAGAGGTGCTGGCTATGGTCAGGAAGACGGATGGTGCAGTTGTTTACCCCAAAAGATCACCACCATCTGAGAAAATATCACCACCTTAGCTTTCTATCTTAATGTTGTTATTTTTAAATTACCATTTTTCCAGCATTCCTTCGAAGCAGATGGACAAATCTTAAGAGGAGAGACCAGATCCTCCCGACACCACTTAAGCGGAGGAGGTGTACTTTGAAGTTGTGTTGTAGAACACCAGCTAAAAATTTGGCCCACAATACTGGATGGTTAACAGTTTTCTCTTTCAAATATGTCTCTCTATATAAAATAAGATTGACCTTGAAAATCAGTTTGTACTCCTCCATTTTTTTTCCTTATATGTTGTATATTTGAACAAATTACTCCCTTCAATTCCTATATTATCTTGTACCACGCTTTTTCCAAAAGTACAAACCATCCTCTGCTTTGACCTTGTCAAATCATATAAGCTAGGCAGGCGTAGAACAGATAATTACTTGGATAAGATACCTACAGCAAATCCCAAGATACTACAAAAATGGAGGTGCTTATGAATAAGTATGTGGCATCTTTCCCTTGAGCGAGACATAAGCCAAAGTTTGCCGGAAAATGGGACTGGAATCTTGATTGGTCCAAATTCTGGGACTCACTGTGTTCAGGCTGGCTCAAAGTCAACATTAACATCTTTAGATGAAGAAACAGTAGCACTTGAAAGGCTTAATATCTGAGGAAACCTCAGATCTATAAAAAAGTATGGTTAAACTGGCTCATCACTTTTTCAAAAAAGATACATAGATATGGATGTATTTTCCAGCTCTGGCATCCTAAAGAATATTAGACTGTAAAAATGTAATTGTAATTACATTCTGGCCTTTCTAACCACTCTGCTATAAAATATCTAGGTTTTAGGATTTCCCAAGTATAGAAAATTAAGGCTTTGTTCCTTAGGAAAATATATGGAGTGCCAGTTCTCAGAAAAACGCATGGGATTAGTTTCCAACTCTAGCAGCCCATGATAAACCAGATGCTAAAATCTGGTGAGTGCATGTATGAATGATGCAAAACAGCTTATATTTGACAGTCCCCTAAAAAGGCTTTCAGAAACAGTCAACATTTCCAAATCCTGGTCTTAGATCGGTGATCACAAAACAAAAAGCCCCCTGGTGCAGTGGTGATAGGGGGTATTGTTTTTCAGATGAGACAGAAAAATCACGATCCTGTATTCTTATGGTGATTAAAGATCCCTTGGCGATCTTTCTAAAACAGGGCTGTCCAGCTTCCTGGTTTTCTTCTAATTTGGCTATTCTCTCCCTCCTCTGCCCATTTAAAAATACTTCACACGGTTTCAGTTTGAAAAGGTGTCTTCACTTCCCAGCATTAATTGCATGTAGCCTTGCGGTTAATTGGCACACAGCACGTCTATTCAAACATGGTATTCAAGCGCAACACATTCAGAATTTAAGATCTTTGGATCCTTTGGAAGAAATGCACTGAAAGTCACCATGATTCAAACAAGTTAAACTGCAGATCCAGGCTTATTTTAGCAACAACACAAAAGGATCCATTTGTTGTATTGCTTTGATATTGAAGAACACATTTTTCAAAGGGCATCTAAATTTATGCCTGCTAATTATAAGCACAATTTTTTGATGCAAACATGGTACTTCAGCAGCTAGCTAACTCGTCGGCACACACCGTTGCTCACAGATGCAGAGTTCACATAGAGGAAAACGTATTCCCAGTGCTGATACCTCTTTGAAAATGTCAAGGCACTGCCCTAAAGCCTTGGGGACAAAGCCTCAGCCAGCGCAGTGTCAGCTCCTGAAAGGAGGCTGTAAGAATTTGGGTTTTTTAACTTAGGCTCCACATCAGTTATTTCCAGTTTAAAACCACAAGTCGCAAAATAAAGACAAGGTTTTAAAATACAATGCTTTTAGTTCAAAAAAGCCATAATAATACATGTTTAAGGATCTTCCCCTTCCCACCCACCCCCTTTTTCTTAATTCAGTTTAAAAACATCAAAAATGTGTGAAGAACTCTAGCATATATTGCTCTAGTCCTACTCTACAGAATGTAATTTTCACTGTTCTTATTCTTCATTTTAGTCCTGAATTATCAGTGTAAGTATCTTCTATCAAAGTTGATAGTATTTCATTGTCTTCCACACAGATTTTGCAATTTAAAACAGCAGAAAACAGCCATTCATAAAGGCCAAATTAGAAAAAGAGTTATCAAAAATCCCTTTAAGTCCAAATCCTAGCGAATCATATTTGTATGACAAGATACTACAGAAGGTAATATCTCTTTTCTCACCACCTCATAAATTTCCACAGCACTCTATAAAATAATTCCACGACAGAATTATTGTCATGGGCAAGCCAGCTTCTATGGGGGAGGGGGGGAAAGCAGATGGGATTCAGTCAGCCACAAAACACTGAAATAATTATTTAAGTGTATGAAGATAAGGCTTGTTGCAACAGCATGGACAGAGGCAGCTACCCTTGCTTTCGTTAGGAGGAGCTTGATGCTATAAGATGTCAAACACTTCGATCCCCGTTAACAGCTTAGAAATCAAGAATGCTCCATACCTCCTTCCTAAGGCTAGGGCCTATCTTCTTAATCATGTGGCAGTTAAAGCATGACCAATTACCCGGCTGTACTCCAGCCTACATTGCAACGTGGGCTGCCATCGCGACCTAGCGTTTGAGGCAGCCTTGCCGTTCTCACAAAGGAGAACTGCCGTCGGTAGCGTACAAGGCTGTCAAATAAGGGTTTCAGCATATGGGCAAGTAAGGGAGCTGTGAAGCGTTAGTTACGCAGAAACTATGGGTCTACAGGTTTTGTATGGTTGCGTAAAGGGAGTGGGAAAATTAAAAAGCATATCCGCTGAAAGATTTATTGGGGGGGAAATATCACCTAAGTGATTAGTAGGAGAAAAACAGTGAAATGGATGCAGACATGTAATTGCTACTTAATTAAAACCAAGTTCGGAGAGTGCTTGGTGCACCATTTAGAATTAGCTCTACAGGTTCCTACCAAATAACTAGCTTAATAGGAGTGAGCTTGTGCATAAATCTAGTCTCTAAAGAGCACTTTTACACTGGAGGCAACTCCTCTGCCCCTCCACGAAAGGCATCACTGCTGAGCAAGCTCATGCTGAGCCGCCTTTCAGAGACTGCAGCCTGTCCCAAACTCACTTGAAGGTCACTCTTGGACTCTGCAAGGATGTGATTTAAAACTTAACTGAGCTCTGAAAATAACCTTTCATCTTTAACGATATGTTATAATCTCCCCACAAACATTATACTACAAAATACTAATAATTCGTAAGCCTTGCTGAGGTGTTTGTGTTTACTCCAATCCATAAGACTGCAGTATTGAAGTGCTAGATTTTAGAGATTGGTGACCAAGTCCCTGTTCAAGCACATTCATTTTCTTTAACTTCGTATTGATTTTTTTTTCTCTTCATACTTCTTCCCTTGTCATTTAGAGTTAAGGAAAGAGAGAAAATAAAAAGCTACTTCTGCCAAGCTTCCTCCCTGTTTTAGCCTTACTTCCCTCTTTTTCTTTCAGGAAAGGTCTCCTGCGAAGGATCATATCAGCTCAGCATGGCAGAAAATAGCAGCTGCAGGCAAACTCAAACAGCAGGAAGGCGATGACAGTGTCAGTGCATTAAGAATCACACTGTTGCTGAGAATTTACCATACTGATTACATATCTCCCTGCATACCTGTGATTAAGACAGTTGGGATGTACAGCATAAACGTGGCATCTATAATTGGCATTGACACCTAAGAAAAAACTAAATGCAATAGAGCTTTGTTGAAAGGGGCTGGGTGGCCGGGTCCCAGGAAGCAGCTGTGGGATGGCGTGAACCTACTCCTTCACATAGCTCTGACAAACATGTGGTGTCTTTCTAAATACGTTCTCTTACACTTGCACTACTTCAAGGGAATATTGACATTCAGGGAGGGGGGAGGGAAGCACCTAATATTTTCTGAGAAGAAAAGCTGGGATAATTCAAGTGCTCAGAAGATCAGAAGAAAAATCAAGAGCCCATAATTATTATTTTTAACCTCTCAGATTTTAAACATCCAGCATTTTCTAGATGCTCAAGGTTGAACACTGCATTTATTTTGCCATTCTTCTGCTTCATGTGCAGATAAGCAGCTGTTATCTAGAAACACATTGAACAGATGAGTTATTTTGTATGTAAAGCAATAGATTACAAAAGGTTACAGGAGCACTAAAAAGGCGCATCAGGGTCCCATCACCAGGAACCAATATAGCATAGCATGTACAAGCGGAAATGAGGAAGAGTCAGCCTTACTTCCATCCCTGCAAAGGTGATGGAACAGCTCATCCTGGATATCATCTCTAAGCGTGTAGAAGAAAAGAAGGTGATCAGGAGTAGTCGGCATGGATTCACAAAGGTGAAATCACGCGTAACCAATCTCATAGCCTTCTATGGTGGAATGCCTGGGTAGATGAGGGAAGAGCAGTGAATGTTGTCTACCTTGACTTCAGTGAGGCTTTCGACACTGTGTCCCCTGTCATCCTCATAGACAAGCTCAGGAAGTGCGTGTTAGATGAGTGGACAGTGAGGTGGATTGAGAACTGGCTGAATGGCAGAGCTCAGAGGGATGTGATCAGCGGCACAGTCTAGTTGGAGGCCTGTAGCTAGCAGTGTCCCCCACGGGTCAGTACTGGGTCCAGTCTTGTTCAGCTTGTTCATCAGTGACCTGGATGAAGGGACAGAGTGCACCCTCAGCAAGTCTGCTGATGATACAAAACTGGGAGGAGGGCTGGGAGGAGCCCTCCACCAGAGGGCTGTGCTGCCATTCAGAGGGACCTGGACACGCTGGAGAGATGGGCAGAGAGGAACCTCATGAAGTTCAACAAAGGGAAGTGCAGGGTCCTGCACCTGGGGAGGAATAACCCCATGCACCAGGACAGGTTGGGGGCTGACCTGCTGGAAAACAGCTCTGCAGAGAAGGACCTGGGAGTCCTGGTGGACAACAAGTTGACCATGAGCCAGCACTGTGCCCTTGTGGCCAAGAAGGCCAGTGGTCTCCTGGGCTGCATTAGGAAGAGTGTTGCCAGCAGGTCGAGGGAGCTGATCCTCCCCCTCGACTCAGCCCTGGTGAGGCCACATCTGCAGTACTGTGTCCAGTTCTGGGCTCCCCAGCACAAGAGAGACATGGCACTACTGGAGAGAGTCCAGCAGAGGGCTATGAAGATGCTTAGGGAACTGGAGCATCTCTCCTATGAGGAAAGGCTGAGAGAGCTGATCTTATCAATGGAATCTTATCCATGTATACAAATATCTTAAGGGAGGGTGTCAAGAGGATGGGGCCAGACTCTTTTCACTGATGCCCAGCAACAGGACAAGAGGCAACGGGCACAAACTGAAACACAGACAGTTCCATCTGAACACGAGGAAAAACTTCTTTACTGTGAGGGTGACAGAGCACTAGCACAGCTTGCACAGAGAGGTTCTGGAGTCTCCTTCTCTGGAGATATTCAAAACGCGTCTGGACGCGATCCTGTGCAACATGCTCTAGGTGACCCTGCTAGAGCAGGGGGGTTGGACTAGATGATCTCCAGAGATCATCTTCCAACCTCAGCCACTCTGACTGTGACTCTGTGAACCTTTGCTATTATTTCCATAGTGCTGTGTGATCATAAATGAGATTTAAAAGGATAGCAACAGTGTGAATGGGGAGCGAAAACAGCTGGGAGGTAATCTTTCCTGTAAAATGGCAACTAGCTTAAAAAAAGGAATTAAACAATTTCCTTCTTCATTTCCAGGCAGAGAAAGGCCAGCCAGAGGACCCTCAGGCTGGTGGAGGAGGAGGCAAGGTGAGATTCTTCTCATCCAGCATCAACATCCAGACCTACCCTCCTGTCCCACTTAACTGAGAGAAGTCAGTGCTTGTAGTCCAGTGGGGTGCACTGGTCTCACTTTAGATGCCTGCCTTGGGCTGAGATGTGTCGTACCACAGAAACCTTCACTCTTTCCTTCACTATAAAGGGAATTTGAGCAGTCCCTGGGCTAGGTACTCCGGGTTAGCTGAGAACATATCCCACCAGGGTCCTGTGGACCTTTCCAGTGCGTGGAGACTAGAGGCATCCAGCACCCAGAAGGCTCCTCTGTAGACTGTGTGTTTTCACGAGAGGGACACCCAGCCTATCTGAAAAACTGGCATCTCCAACACATGGGCTATTTCATCAAAACATCATCCTCTTCACAGAAAATACACAATATGTAACCCGGATTGCTTCTGGTAAGATTCTTCCTCAAAGTGCCCCAGAAGAGTTATTCGATATAGTGAGAGATCACTGATGACCATCAGGATTTGCTTTGTCTGCAATTTTTTACAAGCTCTGGTAAGCAGCAATGTAAAAAGTTCAGATCATTGGATTCTGGGGACAACCCTGGCCTTAGCTGAAAGAGCTCCCTTGACTTCTGGAAATGATATGACCACTCCACATCTTCAAGTGTATTTGCTGTTTAAAAGTTTTCCAAACCTTTCTGAAATCTTCCAGTGAGATGTATCAATTTAAGATGAGGGGGGAGACTGTAATGAAAATAAGGCAGATGTTCCTTGCAGGATATTCCATCTCTCTTTCCTAAGTTACTATATAAAATCTAATCACATTGTGCAGTTGCTGCAGTATGCACAACATTTATCAGTAAAGTTTTCATTAGTTAAAATTCATTCTCATCAGTAAAAACACAGATGGCTCCTAAAAGCAGCTTCTTCTATACCAAACTGTCCTATCTATCTTCATCACACTCTTTGCAGGCACTTAACAAAACACTTAAAAAATCTGGGCTCCTTTGTGGTGCAATGCTGAGCATTTTAAAGTATATGCTGTCATTTAATTAACAGCATGACTGCTGCTAGTTCAGTTTAAGGGAGGGGTGTCAAAGGGATCTTTTGAGAACTTTCACATCAGAGCAGTGTATCTAAAAGCTGTTAGTAATCTTTGTAAATCAATTCACCAACATTTATCATATCTGTCAATGTATAATGGAGAGTCATTGGCTCAGTTCAGCTGCCAAAGCTGAAATGTTATTAAATTTCATTAAATGCCTTTAAACATTGTAGTTAGGGTGCACTGAGCCTGTCAGCTTGCACAGCTCTGCACTCTGCTACCACTGCTTTCTCTGCAAACTAGATTTGACATGATACTGGTGGTGGAGGCAGAGTTTTCCTCACCTGCTTGGGTTGATTTCGTGCTCTGGGGCCGCTGCAGGCAGCTTCGAACAAGGCGCAAGCATAAGAGCTCCACGATTGCCCATTTAGTGGGTTTTTCTTTCTTTCTTTTTTTTTTTTTTTTTTTTAACAAATGCAGGCTCTGCTTTTCCAAAGCTGTCTAGTAATGGGTTAAGCAGTCAGAAGACCAGCAGCCAGATGACTGGTAGCAAAGTGACACATCTGCTAATGAAACACTTGCAGCATCCATTATTCTTACAGAACTGATGAGAATTAAAGTGGAAAACTGAGACTGAATCATTTGTGCACCATGTATGGATATTATATTTATACAAATGAGCCACACTGCTGCAAATCTGCCTATCCAGTCTGCCTTTACCAGCTGCTTCATTAAAGGTGGCTTGGGAACCAGACCGAAAGATTGTCTCAGAGTGAGAAGTGATTTACAGAATAATCCATCCTTTTTTCCTCACCTGCTTACAAAACATCACACATACAAGCACTCTCTCCCTCTTCTTTTTATGCATCACACACTCATTGTTCTTTCTTTTTGAGGAAATATTTATTTCCTCAAGAACTTCTAGTTATAAAACATGAGGCTAACATCCACCACAAGTTATCAAAAGAACTACTGATCAGCCAAAATCATTCCTGATAGCATCCAAATTAGCATCAGACTGAAAAACAGGTGTCAGCCTGAAACTGCTGGCCCTGAAAGCAGGAATGCCTCAAAGGTCTTAACTTGATATCACCTGGACTGCCACCATAGGTTGTGGCACATCAGCAACAGTCAGGATGCCACCCGCTCCCTAGGAGTCACTGGTTAGTACAATCAGAAGGGCAAATGACTAGGCTTTGGAAGCATATTACCTTTTCAGTCAAAAAAACCAAAAAGCAAAACAAAAAACCTTCGTCTTTTGACTTATAAAAAGGAAAATTCTAACAAAAAAGTGAACTTTCTAATATTTAATTTGGGGAAAATATATCTCAACAAAATTCTGCATTACAAAGATAGGGATAGAGGAGAATTTAATTACTGAACTTGTTATTAAAAAAATGTTAGCTTTATGATTCCCACTCCTTGTCCCATACTTATCTACTAAGGGTTTTAAAGCAGAATGAAGAACTTGCAGATCAGGTACTCTAATGAACATGGCACCTTATGAATATAATATAAGTCACTGAACATACTGCAAGCAACAAACCTTTTTAAAATCTTCTTTTATTTTCTTGACAACTTATTTCTAGCTAAAATTGCACTAATATGCTGAATATGCTACTAAGCATAATGTGTGGTGCATACAGCACTGTGACTGAACGCTAGGTCTGGGCTCGAGAGGATGGAACTTCACTGGTTTCAAAGAAATTTTATCAAGGTTGCCTTTCATCCTTGCACCACAATGAAGTGGTAAGCTACGTTTTTTTCACCTTGTTGTAAAAAACTATCACCTTCAAAAATGTATTACCACTACTATGCATATTCTCTTTCAGTTATTTGCTGTTTATTCTGCGCAATTGATCACTGTAGTCATTGAACATTATTTCTGCTCCCAGAGAGCTTTCAAAATGGCTGATTAGCATTTCTAAGAGAAATATTTTGGGAAACACTGTTATATCGATATTTGCTGGTAAATACATTTTTTTTACACAAACACAAATCCTTTCTACAAACTCTACAAAGCAAAAGGAGGAAAAAAGGTAAGAGAATGGTTTCAAATCTAGCCAGTCACTACGTCTTCATTTGACTTCAAGCATTAATAATAATCTATGAATAACATTTTAATTAGTAACAACACCACAAACAGCAAATGTAAGGATCTTGGAAATTAATATAGTGATTGTAGGGCAACGGGAAACAAAACTGGGAAGAGAGAGTGCACTGCAAAATTGCTTTTTTAACAAGAATGTTTGCTATGTCATTTTACGCCGCTAATGCAAAAACTCTATTTTTCCTTGCTTTTCTTTTCCCCTGTGAGTCCAGAAATGATTTCCTTAGTTTGAATATTAATTTCATCCAAAGAGATGCTGTGTTTTAACCAAAGATGATTAAAGGGATTAAGCTGCATTGGGTTTTATGCAGTCAGAGAAAAAAACTCATTAAAGATTAAATTCTGCTAGCAATCCATCATGCTGCCTTTGAGGTAATTTTGAATTAAGGCATTCACACAGCATCAGTTTTTGGCTTTCATTTAGAAGTTATCCAACATCTATGCTGCTTCTAGTGGAAGGCAGGCCACTATTGCTGGTACAGGGGTGCCACTGTCGAGATCCATCCTCCTTGCTCAGGCACAAATCAGCATGTGACCTCCAACACCTTCCCTTGATTACAGAAGGCATAAGGTGCCCCAACACCTTATGAAGCACCTTTCAGTCACTTTGGGAATAAAATCTCTTTAAAAATCATGACTTTGGCTGTCTCAGTGCTTCAGCTCTCTCACTGTAAAATGGGACCCACTGCACACTGTTCAAGACAGTATCTAAACAGATAAAAAAGAGAGCAGAAGAAAGATGATATTGAAAACCCCAACTGAAAATGATGGGGGAAAAAAGAAAAAAGCAGAATGTGTAATTCACCCCATCTCAGAAGGAATGAACAGCAGAGCTGAGATACGAAAACAGATCTTCTGGCTTTAATTGTAGGAATATCGGTCTTCAGCACTACCTTTCCCAAATGAGAACTGATAGAAAAGCAGCTGCTTGATGTCTTCTTCTTCCTAAGGAAAATCTCACAGTAAACAAGATAAAAAAAGCAAGGCAGAATCTAATCAGGACTGGGATGACATCTGGCAGGGGCATCAGTCTTGATGAGCCCGGAGCCCTTGAAGGACTCAAGGGAAGGCATTTGCCTCTCGGTTCATGAGTTTGCCTCAAAGGCCAGCTTTACCCAATTGTTGCAGCAATTGGATAAAATAAATCCTTAAGCGAGCTAGGAAGGGGTGTCTGAGTGTGGGTGGCAGGGAATGATTTAGCTTCAGTAATAACTGATGTAGCTGGGCTTCAAAAGCCCTGCTAATCTTCACAGAAAAGATAAAAAAGCTTTGATGAAAAAACAACTTTAGGTTTAAAAAAGCCATGGAGAGGATGTCCACAATCAGTTTAAGACAATCTGATTGCTGATGAGGTTAGAGCCATCCTGCAGCTTAGGACAGCAAAGAGCCTCAGTAACGAGAGTCCTTAACTATCTTCCTGTGTCAGCACAATTGCAAAGGCAGCAATGTTATGATCTCACTATATAACAGAACCGTAATGGTGGGATTTCCACATAAGTGTTCAAGAGGCTGGCATAAACCGAGGCACAGTCTCGCTCTGTTTGCGCTGAAAATAGCATATAATGTAGAGACACCCTCGTATGTGACCACCTATTACAGCTGTTGAGAACAGCCCGTACGTCCACATTGCTTCGGTGTCCAGACTGTTTTTTAAAATGCTTCTAGTCCTTCTGCAGGAGCCTGGTAATCTACGGATTTAGATCCAACAGATCTGAATCCTCCTACCATGCTTCAAATTAAGCACCACAGTAGGACAGAAACACTTCACTGTGGAAAGGCAGACAACAAAGAGGGCAGAGATTTCACAGGCAACTGGATATTCCGATATAATACTCAGACATTTATAAATAATCAGATAGGGCACCCAGCTCAAAGAAACAACCTATTTCCTCATCTTTCAAAACTTCAACCTACTGCAAAATTCAGTCGGCTGTCAATGGCACTAACGCCTTCCCTGACGTGTAAATGATGCTACAAATAAGGAAAAGAGGAAAAATATAAGTAGTGCTATAGATCCAGTGAGAGAACCATTTCTACCTGCTGCCAGAGAAGGGGCAGTGCAAAGCACTGCAAAAGGGGCGCACGGCTCTCTTCAGAAGCAGTGTTGACAGATTTAAAAGTGGCGATGGTCGAAGAAATAGTGGAACTGCTCTAATTAGATTTGCAACGAGTAGCTCTTCAACACCAAGAGAAGCCTTTGTCATGGAAGGATTTGGGATTTGAGCAAGGCACATTTTCAAGAGTAAGGCAAATTCTGGAAACTGATAAAAAGTGCAAGAAAATCAAAAGCACTCAAAAGACACGCAGCACCGTATGGCATCTGCCATTTACTTTTCCACTGTTAAATGGTGATGAGAGTGGATAGAGGTAAAACACTGTCAACTTGGAGGAACAAGGAAATGCAAAAAGTAATTAGCAGCAAGGAAAAAAAAAAAGTACTTTATAGAGGAAGAAAATGCCAGGTCCCACATAGGAGGTGGATAGGGACATGCCTAGACAAGCAGAAATGAAAGTGTTACAGTTAAAGCTAAAGCAAAGACTAGAAAGAAGATTGCACTGCACTCAATGAGAGATAATAAGATGCTATTTCCAGTACATAAGATGAGAGAGGTCAGCTGAAAGAGTCAGTAAAAATTCAGAGGTGGTAGAGGCAAATTGGTGACAGCAAAGGCAGTGATAACAGAAAATGTAAATTAATTTTCTTGCTTTCCTGATAACGTGGGGAGATGAGGGACTGGTTTCAAAGTAACTGAATTTTATTTTCTAGGAAGGGATGGTAGGCATTACGACAAACGAGGCTAGTAACAAAAAAATTAAGAAATACCCTCAATACTAGGTTACTCCAAACTGCACCACAGATGCTGGCAGAGGCCTCAGTGGAAATACTTATAGCCAGGAAATAATCTGAGTATGCAAAGAAAATTCCTACTAAATGGCATGGAGTGAAGGATCTAGAGATCATTAAAGGAGTAAAATCTGAAAGCTCAGCTGTGGAGAGAATATCAGTTAGAGCAACAAGATAGACCCAAATACACAAATTAGTCTGAAAAAAATATATTTTCTAAATGGATTTATGGAAGAAAAAAACATCAAAACTGAATCTGGCAATGTTTACGAGGCAAGAAAACAAAGCATAAATTAAGGACACTGGAGAGTCTGTGTCTTGGCACCTGGGCTAGAGGCCAGAAAACTCAGGCTGTGATCCCAGCTGGGTCTCTGACCTATGAGCAATCACAGGCACCAAACCTCTGCTCTTTGGTTTTGCTTCATTTATTAACCAGTTAACTCTCTGGAGTCAGCGCAGTCGCTCACGCTCTGCAGAGCGCGCACCTCCGTCAAGGCTACAGGACATACTTGACTCAGCTGCGTGGTACAAAAGCGGTGACATGCAAAGACAAGAGGGAATAAAGGAGAGCGGCGGATGACACTTTCTACTACAGAGCAAGGACAAGGGCAAGCGCTCCAGAAGGAGAAAGGCAGGCAAGCAGCAAATGCTGGAGATGCTGCTGCCGCACGCACTGTCTTGATGGCCAGCAATAGTAAACGACCAGCACGGCATAGAGGAACGGAGAGGGGAATTGAATCGAGAGCAGCATGGGAAGACAAGGTGCGCTGGCAGACAGGGGCTGTGTAACATACAGCCTGATGCATATGAATATTCCCAAGCCCCAGTTGGGGGAGATGCCAGACATCCTTGAGGCTATCCATTTGCTTTCCGTTACTTTTGCAGGAAATTTTCTGAATCTCGTCCTGGATGAGTATTTTATTGCAAACATCCCACATTATTGTATTACTGGATGCAAAACCCACATAGAAGATTTCTCTTTTTTAACCAGAGGAGCATAACCCTTAAAACCAGGCTTCCCAGCTGTCCCCCAATTTTTTTTTAATTATGCACTTTTTCAGTTACATTCCTCCTTGTAGTCTTATTGGCAGAAAAAAATGAGCATAGCATGTGCAAAAGAACACCACAAAAGACCATGTGAGTATGAATATTAGTAAAATAGGGGGAAAAAAGGCAAACATTTTCTGTATTTATATTGCAGACTGCAGCACTGGGTAGGGAGATGGCAGCTAGCTTTAAGGGAGTTACCTGGGGCCCTGCAAGCCCTCTGGCAGCCAGGAGCACGGCATGGATCAATCAGCCCTGCTGGCAGGGCTGGACCTGCTCAGAGGTCCTGCTGGCGATAAACTGCTTCAGCTGTCAGTGGTCTGAGCTTATGCTGGGATGAACTCAGTGGTCACAGGATGTTTTGTTTTTAGTGGGAATGACTTCAGGTAAGCTGTTGAGTGAGCGACGGTAGCCCAGGGAGTTGATGGATGCAAGAGGTTGGCAATCTCCCTCTGTGTTTAGAAGAAACTTTCTTGGTTTTTTTTTTTTTTTTTTTTTGTGTGTGTGTGTGGTTTTGTTTTTGGTTTTTATTATTATTAAAGAGCAATGGGGAAAAACTTTTCTCCTAGCTCTACATTGGCTGGATTGGGAATGGCGATCTCCTGCTCTGTCTCTTCTCCATCACGCCAGGCGCTCACCAGGATTTAGCCTTTCCTTATTTGGGTGGCAGGGGCTGAAGCAAGAACTTGGCCCATAAGGGACGCATGGAGGCCAAGCTGTGCTTCTTGTGAGGCACCTTCACAGAATTTCTGGTCTGGCCTGAACTACTCAAGTTTTCTTTTTTTCACAGAAAACTCATAGTAATTCATTTTCTTTTCCTGGTAACTTTAAAAGCTTTACATTCCTCAGCAGGACTCAAGGCATAATCAGTCATCCCTGGCACACTCTAACCAGTATATCCACAACAGAATAGTGTTCTGTTAAAAAACAAAACAAAACAAAACACATGGCCAAAGCCTGCAGATACAGCTCAGAAAAAATAAAAATAACCCCATAACAATAGTTGCGGCATAACGTGCTGGCTAATGCTAATGAAGTGTTTGCTCATTCCTGGCTGTCCTAGTAAGAATGAGAAATTAAGGAGTTGGAGAAAAACAGAGCTAATGAAACCTTTCGATTTAGAAAGCTTAGCTGTAGATAAAGTCGTAGCAGCCCCACCCCTCCTTCTGAAGCAGCAAAAAGGCTACCTTGTAGAGATGTGCAGTGCTCTGAAAAGAGCAGAAAAGACCTTACATACATGAATTTATATCATGGACTAGAGATGAGCTGAAGAAAGGGTCAGGTCTTCAAGGAATTTAAGTAAAGTGCCCTTTCACGGAGAGCAGCTCATCTCCTGTACTAGCAAATTCTGGAAGGCAGTTAGGTGATTTTGGTCAGCAAGGACAAAGAGGGTACAAGACTGCTGAACCAAAGAGGAGGCCTTAACTAGTGTTTGGACCTCTTCCATCTTTTACCATTATTACAGTTTGAGAACCCGTGCATCTTGTTCAGACAGGCTGAAGGATTTCTCATTTTTTTCCCATTTCCACCCAGGTGCGACTGGTTCTAATACCATGAGCAGATATCAAGTCCTTCAGTGGGAATTGCCTGTATTAAACAAGCTCATCTAATACTAAAATGAGGGAGCACAGAGAAGCAGTTTTCAGAGCCCATATGTAAGAAGCTTGATGGACTACACTTTTGGTTATTATCTCTACCCAATTATTCAACAAAATGTCTTTTTTTCTTTTTCTCCATAGAAACGGTTTCCTTTCCACACTGACTGTAGGAGAATTCTACATCATCGCTCTTATAAATACTGGATCGTCACAGAAATTATGAGAATATTGTGGTACAATGGTACTTAGACATCATAGCTTAAACTAAGGCCTCATTTTAATAAGCCATGCTCATTCACAAAGTAAAAAATATTCCCTGTTTTAGTCTAAATATAGGAGAGAAAAAAGAGAAATAAATCATCTCATTTTGCAACCAAGGAACCAAAGCTCCAGAAGATTCAGAAACGCTCTCCTAGAGCTGATTAACATTTTTAACAGTCTTCATGCAAGATTCAATCTTATGTGACAAAATATCCAAAAACTGCAGTTCAGTTTTTTAAACATTTCTACAACACCTAAGCCAAAGCCTCTTACAAAGTCACTGAGCTGAACACTGCATTATACATCCTTTCCCACCCCCAGCCCTACCCACTACCTTATTTGCTAAGTAGTTTTCCTGGTATTTGCTATAGCTGACATTGGGAGTTAGCTTACCCTCACACAATGAAGAATAGATCCCATACATGACAGCGGCCTCTGGTTTGTGATGGGAAACTACTAGACAAAATATATGCACGCGCACACATATATACTAGCCTTATAAATTTAGATTTTCAACAGATTTGTTAGCTTGCCCAGGTTCCTCTACCAATCCTCTGATTCTCAAATCTGTAAAATATCTAAATTTGTCTCCAGATCTGCCTTTATTCAACCAAACACAGAGACATACCTTTCACATTAATGTTTTGCTTACACGCCATAGGTGTCAGTATCTTTAGAATGTGTAAGACAAGCGGTAAGAGATTGACTTTTTTTCCTTATTAATGACAGATAGCTGATACAAGATGATGACTAATGAGTGAAAGTATGACCAAAATTCCTTATATTTTTATGGACAGTAGAAGGGATGATACCTGAGCCATTGAAATGATGGAGACCAGTTAAAAGTCTTTGCCCTGGCTTTCAAATTCACTGAACCTAAAGCACTGCAGAGGAAGTTTCTGGGCTGTTTTTTGAAAGTGGTAGGAAAAAGGTTGTGCCCTAGCATGAGCCTGGGGGAAAAAGCATTGCTTTGTGATTTCAAACTCCAAAACCCATGTTATTGAAAAATCACTGAGATTCCTTGGTATCCCCCGCGGTCTGAGGGATGATACTGTGAATTTGCCAGGGATCTTCCAGTTTCTGGCTATGCCTTTTGCCCTCTGGCAAAGCTTCAGATAAACTTGGCTAATAATACATCTGTCAAGACAGCTACTTAGACGTGCTGAGCAGAGCATTTGGCAGCCATGTTCCCCAAACACGCTATCTACTCTGAGCTTACACCATTGTAGGCCTGCAGAAGAAAAATGGCTTGCCTGCCTGTGTTGCTTCTCGCAAGCACAACGTGTCATGGAATCAGACAAGGAGCCGGGAAGGGCGCGCGAGGAATGCACGCACTGAAACTGGAAGGGTCTCCTGTGGCATTAAGGCTATTGCTGCCAGGCAATAGTACTTTTATAGCTCATCAAGCCCTCTCTCCAGAATGATTTTTAACTCCGCTATTCTTACAGGAAGGCTGCTTCAAAATCTTATTGCTCTGGCAGCTGAATGTGTTCTAATTTTCAACCCAAATATATGTATAGCCAACAAACACCTATTAGTTGTTGCATTACCCTTCTATTAGTGCTAACAGCCCTTTCCATCCTGCTGTCTGCTACTCCCCCATCCCCAGACAAGTAAATGCTCCCAAGTTTGTGCCAGCAGCAAATTCCATTAATGCAGTCTCACTTTCTCTGACTACGTCACTAAAGAAAATATTAAATAAAAACGATTACAAAAGCAACTCATTAAGTCCAGCTGACACATTTTCCTTCTGTACGCTCTGTTTCTTCCCCATTCCTTTTCTCCCTGGGACAATAACACAGGAATGCACCAGATTGCCTGTGCAGTTCAAATTTGCCCTACCCCTTACATCTGTGCATCAATCTTTAATACTTATTTGCATCCTAGGGTTTCCCCCCAGCAATGAAATTACACAACATTGCTCAATGTTATACAAGTGTTTTGGGCAACCACTGACTCCATCACACAATTTTGTTGGAATACTGTAATGACTTTGGCAAGCAATCTACTTTTGGTATTGCAAAAATGTCTTTCTCAAGCCCAAACCATTTCTTAGAAACAAACAGATGCGTGTGTCTGCATATGTCCTTCTACAGTCTCAGGAATCAGAGACTCCTGCACCTTTCACTGATTACATACACTTCCATTGGTCAGAGATTTATTCATATTATATTTATAGTTTCAGGAATGTCATCAGCTAGCTACCCACCAACTGTGAAAATCACAGGGCTAGATAATTTGTACTGATCAGACACCCAATCACTTGATTAGCTCCAATTAATTTGGAATTTGATTTCTTAATTTTTCAGCCAGCTGTTCCCAGGGAGATTTCAACCCTTCTCATGTTCCTTCACTAAGAAACAGCTCAGCTAATATCACTGAATTTTGCATAAATATCTTCCTTGCAGAACTTAAGATCTGTATCGCTTGTTATATACACAGGAGGAAGAGAAGAAAATTCATGTGCAAGAGCCCCTGGAAGCAGCAGACCCTCTTGGAGGAACTGCAGTGTGGTGAGTGTTGCAGCACACCAAGTAGAAATCACTCAATAGTACATTTTTTTCATCTGCAAGTTTTCATCCCCCTGTACTTCACCAATTAGAAAAAAACAAAGAACCATGTTTACAAGTTTGCCCAAACTGCTGTTTTGCCATGCATTGCATGCAGAAACAAACCCTGTTTTAATTTTGTTTGAACTTTCCTTATCCTTGCCTGCCTTCCCAGCAAGTTTCAAAGGCATGATAGAGAACTAAAAACAGGCAGAGATGCCAGAGAAGCATCAAAAGGTTGACATGCTTTGTCCTCTTCTTAAAACATCTGAAAATAAGTGCAATCAATTCAAATTCCGCATTTCCAGTAAGCTGCCAACAAGTGAATGGTCACAAACTCCCACAGTTACAATTCCACGTTTGTGCCCAGTTCCCTCTCTGCCTATTTAGATCTGATAGCAAAAAGAGATCATGTAGGAGATTCAGTTTTGGCTCATGCAGGTTTCATGAGAACATGACACTGAAAGAACTGAAGATTTTTCAGGCATATATACGGATGCCATATATCAATTCTAGACAGCACTGCTCGTTTTTGCAGCAGAAGAAAAATCATGTGAACTCATTTTAAAGATTCAGCAAGTTTTAGACACTAATTCATAGAGAAAGCAAACAATAATTCATAGGTCATTATACAGAAATGCTCTGGAATGCAACCGGGCATGAGGAATATAAGGTAAACGGAAATGCACATTTGACTGAGATACAGTTGTTCATCTGTGAGGACTGGACTGTGGTTCCTTGACTCTTGGTGGTGAAGAACTGCTTGCACAGATATGTCCGGTGAGCTCAGTATTGCCATTTTGCCCTGAGTCACATGAATGAGGAAGGAGAGGAGCTTCTTTGAAGTGAATTCACTGAAGACTCGGGAAATTCAGCTGCCAAACTGCAATGAGCCTCTACCGATAACATGCAAATTGCACCAGAGCCAGGACAAGCTCAGAGCACATCCTTGGTGTGCAAGTGTGTCAGCATTAAATGTTAAATCATTGCTTCACGCAGAAAGAGGCTGAACATTTTGAGTAGACAGATATGACTCTTAGAGTGAGCAAAAGCAGATATTTTCCTCTTACCTCATTCCTGGAAACAGTAAAACTCTTTTTAGTGAAACTTTCCCACGGGATTCAAGGGGCTAACACCAGGCTTGGAAAATTTGTGGTTGAAGCCTAGCGAGGTTATGACAAACTTAAAACAGAGCCTTACACAGAAGACACACTGATAACTTTCACGTACAGTAGCACTGTCTGATCTAGTCATTTTGTGCACCTAATAGTTCATTAAAATAGTGCACAATAAAGTGAATATACTGCAAAAAGAGGCTTTGCCAACACAGCTCTGACGGTGAAAGTTTCTAAGATATGTTAGGTTCCCAGGCCATGAGTCTCTGAGCTGTGCTTAAGTTGGTCATGAATGCAGCCTGCTTTTTGTCTTTTGTGAAAGCAACCCTGTTGCTACGTACAGCTTTCCATGTTACAGAAACCACTGCCCCTCAGTTGGTCACCCAGCACGGAAGCATCTCAAGGGGCTTGAATTCACCGTTCGACTTTCCAGTTCCCACCAGAGAAGTCGAAGGGTGACCACGAATCCCACAAGAAGAAACACAAGAGGAGTGCAAAAATTAGACGTATTACTGTCGATGTTGCCCCTCTTCTGTGGGGAAACAGCAATCACAGCTTCTGCTACTTGCAATCAAAAAAGTTTTTAAAAGTTATATGGGGAAATGGATGGACATTTATATCATTCTCAGAGTGGCAGAAGTAGGGGTATATGATGATTCCCTGTAGAAGGCACAGGCATTAAGGGAATATAAAGGTTTGAATATCATATAGAAAATAAATGTTTATGTATCTGTATAAAAAACATTTGTTTATATGATTTTGCTTTGAGTCCTAGGTCCTCCTCAATTCAGAGTTTGGCAGAGGCTGGGACCCACCATCTCTCATATATGCAAGATGCCATGACTGACTGTGGCGAGCTTCATGGCTTTGGCTATGCTGGAGCTTTTTCCCCAAAACGATCAGCCGTATTCTGATGTTCACAGCATACCTCCATGGGACATTGCATTTTAAACTGTGCGTGCAAATACAGAGGCAGGTAGAAATAATTCGGGAAGGGACAGTGAGGAAATATTTCCTTAAACAGGTTCCTCTGATAGCTTATTTCTTTAATGACTCAACATACAACTTTTGTACAGCACAACTTGAATGCCTTAGTCATAAGGCATGTACCCCAAAACATGACCTACGCATGAAGACCCCTGGTAACATGCTCCTAACAAGCCCTTGATAATTAACATATACCTCTGAAAACTAAGGGCTTGTTCCCGCTAGGAGCTCAGGGGCAAAAAAAGCACAGGAGAGAGCCGTGCCAGCGTACTTCTGTGGAGCCAGTCCTGTGTCATTTCCATCACATTGATTCTTTTCTGCTTGCTCCTCATCCAAGACCTGCCAAAGCTCCCAACACACTGTGTGTTCAACTGTATCATGTATAGTAAGGGTCATGCACTACCTGCTCTCCGTGGCAAATGTCCCAATTAACATATAAAACCCTCTCATTATTTTAAATAATATTTGAATAGGATATTCTTGATTTTTAAGGTACATTAATGCTTTTGATCTCCAAATAATGACTTCTCCCAGTAAATGATGAGTGTACACATGAAAGTCCGCATTTTCGGTGCCTTTGGAACAAAGTATGCTGGACCTTGAAACAGCTGTAGTATTTGCACAGAAAGAAACAAAAGGATATACAGTTTTAAAAGGGTCTGTCGTTTGACCCAGAAAGAAATTATACACTCAGAAAAACACACTACACAAGCTCCCAGCTCTAAGGGCTTTTCTATGAAAAAATAATGAGACACCAATTTTTTCTTCAGATATCCATCCAGCTGCACAAGGGCTTAGTGGCCGGGGCTGCTCAAGTGCCATAGTTAAAAGCAGGACGGATTGGTTTATGCAAACAGAGTGCTAAGGCCAGACCTCGAATGAACAAGTCACACTTCGAAATGCCCATTCATGCAGCTAGCTAGGAGGAAAAAGCATTCATCTCCCCCGCGACAAAAGCACCCAGCTTCACTTCGAGTTAGATGGCCAAAATTAGTTTTTAAGTGTCTGTGAGAGAGGTGCAGCCACATTTTCAGAGACCTGCTGCACTCTCTGGCTCTTTCTCGCCCTTTCCCCCCCCGTTCAGACTAGCAAGGCACCCCAGCAAACCACAGACTTAGTTGGGTTGGAAGTGACCCCTGGCTGTCTGGCCAAACCACCCGCCTTGGATACATTCAAGGATGGAGGTACCACCACCATTTTGGGCAACCTCCTGTCTGTTTCTACTTTCATTAGAAGGCAGGTTAGGAAAGGAGCATATAAATATTCTCTGACTTCCTGCCAATTAAGAGCAGGAGGATATTTCAGATAAATTTTTGGAAGAAAACTCCTGCAATATTGTGGGAGGACTTGAAGCAAGACGACTGCTACCCTTGATTTCATTTCAGGAAAACATGTGCTAAATTGTAGGAATTAATTTGCTTGGCTAATATTTTGACATTTCTGCAATATGATTGAACTAAATTGATAAATAACTGTGTTTGGCTGGTTTATCCTGTACAATGGCTGAATAGGAGTGGTTGTATGTTAATTAGCACTAATTAGCATGAGATTAAAGCATCGTTTGTATAGAAGCGGTGAGATGCAGCTTAGAATCTTTTACAAGGGTGATTTTCAGTTCATCCAGATTAAGTAAAACGTTGCATGTGCACTGGACTCAACTAGCTGTTATACTGTAAATCAGCGTCCAGACTCACATGAACTTAGCCTGATGTTGATGCACCTAAACATGCATTTGGTAAAGAATACAGATCCACACTCCCAGAGCACCTAAAGTCCAATAAAGGGAACTAAACCTTAGAGGGAGGCTCTGCTACAAAGACGCAGCCCTTGCGCAGCAATACCCACATCGCTTCACAAAAGGAAGCGTATTTTCTGCTAATCACCAGGCCTGCACACTCAGACTGGGGTATGAAAATCAAACAGCATTCCTTCCCTTTCGAGCTTCTTTATACAGTAGCGTGCACACTAAATTAGAAACTTTCATATGCACACACATAACCACCCGGCTAAATCTTCAGGCTTTGACCCAAGGGCAATAGTGCAACTGCTCCAAGCCAGTGTTGACATTAGTGCTGATGCTGGTCTTTCCTGAAGGTTTGTTTCAACTAATTTTTTCTGGTTATTTTTCCTTGCTTGATTTATTGGTTCAGAAGGCTGCAACTCTGCTAAGAATATACTCTGGCATTTTCAGTCATGAAAACAATGCAAAGCACTTTAATTAAAAATAAATCATAACTAAACAAAACACCTATCTCAACATAAGTACCGATCCGGCTCCCTTTGAAGCTGATAGAAATGCTACCAGCAATTTCGGCAAGAGCAGGCTAACACATACATCCAAAGATAATTCAAACATTACAGAAAAATAATGTCGCGTTATGCACCTTAAATTCTCTCTGATCCATTTGGTGTTTCTAGAAGGTGCCCACTCTCCCTGCCCTCTGCCAAAGTGGCATGCGTTTGGCTTTGGATCCCCTGAACCTCACCAGCATTAAGTGGTGTCAGCTGGATCCCATGCAGAAACCTGCGCCTCTTCTCGAGGAGGTTATCGCCATTCCTGAGGAAACTCTCAGGAGGAAACTGTGGGATTTCTTTATTGACCACGTTTTAAAAACTATTTTAAAAAGAAAGCTACGCGACTGAATTCCCCCCAACACCTTCTGTCTTCCAGAAGAGCAACCCTGGCCCTGGCTGTCATAGTCCATTCCTACCCAATAACTGAGCTTTGGCATATTAGTAATACTGGATAAAGGTTATAATCCAAAGCCTGCTCAGTTTTCTTTTAAAGGTTACAGCCTTCATAAAACTATTTCTGCCCTATATCCACTACCGATTAGGCAGAGACTAATCCTAATAAATATATTGTACAACTTGCTTTCCTCAACAGATTTGGACCCACACGGCTCAAAGCAGTTGTGACAAAAATGAGCTTTTGTCCTTGACATAGGAAGACACTTCTGACAACACAACATAAGTTGACTATGGGAATGTCACATCCTACCATTCAGACCCTTTAAATCATTATGCAGTTGCCAACCTAAACTGGGAGAAGCAGCAGAAATTAAATTGTGCAAATGCTGAGTTATGCCTCTTGGCTGCCAGCCAGCTGTTGCTTATTTTCAGATTAATAGGCAATATGGCAATGTTTAGGATCCAACCACACACTAAAACCAAAGGAAACAACAAAACAGTTTGTCCAGCAGGTAACTAGAAGGGATTGTGCATATTGGGACTTTCAATTAATTTTTTTCCATGTGACTTAAAGACACTGTATTCTTCTTTGCTGAATTAAAAAGACCAAAAAGAGGTGTGCATTTTCAGCCTTCGTCCCATACCCATTCAGACTGCAAGAACAGCTGCAGCATGTTACAATTGCTATTTAAGTTAAATATACACTGAGAAACACTGAATAGTTCAGATTGTGACAGCACATTGAAAATAAGATTTTAAATTTGCAACTGGCAATTAACAATTCACATAACACATTTTAATATATAATTTGCTCCATCTAAACGATTCACGAGGACCTTGAAGTGTGCTAACTTCAATGCTTTTATTGCATGCGATTTTAAATATGCCCTATTTTTCTAATTTAGCTGCAACCTCTTTTTTTTCTAATTACAAAACACCACATGAGGGCCTGAACATTGACAGGTGCATGCCAAGGTCAATTGTTTCAAAATTTCTGTGAATAATGCTTCTTGTGGGCAATGGCAAACATTTCATTCTTTTGGAGGCCATTTAGCAATAGCCTAGTGCAGCACTAACTATACCCAAGACAGTAATTTATCATTTTTTGCATCCCATACATTATAAAATAATATATTAAGTCCGGGACACTCCTTTGAAAGATATGTTTTAAGTACAGAACCACTTCCGACATGGTGCCTCGGGTAGACTCTCCCTGATCATACAAAGTCTGAGCTCATTTTCCTAAAAAATTATTTCAAGTATTTTCCACACTTCCCTGAACTAACACTTTGCTGTCCTAATGGCAGTCTTACGGCATGAAAGAAATATCAGGAAATACCCCCCTTCTCCCTCATTGTCTTTGGTAGTGTAACTTTTAAATGATGCCAACCAGTTTTAAGAGCAGCACTATCTAGAGACAGACAGGGTGAAGGAGGCTTTTAAGCTAGGTCAGAGCCATTTAAATGTCATTATTTCCAATCTCTGCAGAACTGATGGAAACACACTATAAGCCGGTGCCTTAATGCTACGACTCCTGCCAGAATTCATTAAAAAAATTATTTTAAGTCCCAAATGCCAAACAAGCAGATTCCAGTCAAGCTGGGTGTTTCCGAGGGGCCGGTCCTTCTCTGCTGCCGCAGCTGGGTGCTTCCCAGGGCTGGTTTCCTTCGGCTGCTCAGCCGGGATCCCTGCCCACATCAGCACTAACATCTAAAGCATATTCTTTTTTTATTACGAGATGCAGAATGAGCAGCAGCTAACTCATGCCATTTGTTTTAAAACCAGTACCATAAAAGAGCGGATTCTGCTAGGCTCAGCTCAGCTGAGTTAGTACTTATGTCCACATAGTCCCAGTGAAATTAATTATTCTTTTCAGAGAGCAAGATGTTTCTTTACATGAGAAAGACAGAATCAAAACCGCAATAATTTTGAGACACTAAACACGGACACCCACCATCTGCACTGGGATTAAAATCAAAACAGACCAAAGAAACAGATTAGCAATGAGATTAAGGGGGGGAAAACGTTTGCTACGAACAATGTAATCAGAGGAGAAGGAAGATGGCAACTGCTGGCTCTCTGTAGCTGCTTACAAGGTAAAAAACACCTGGTAGTAGAATAAGCAATATTTCTCTTTGTCTAAGCCACAGGAGAAAAAAAAAAATCCATTTGACCTAAAGAATGAAGCAAATATGAAAAATGATGATAGGATAATGATAAGGGGAGAGTTACTGGGAAGGCAGAACAACCTGCAGACAGAGTTAACACTGTGGCTCTAATAGAAAGGCTGAAGAATACCAGATAGTCATGAATCCCTATAATTTACAAAAAGGTGCACATTGCGAATGTTATCTGATACAAATTGTTGACCAAGGGGCAGCAGAGGTTCACAGAAGCAAAAACTTTTCCTGTATTAGGTGCATCTCAGCATGGAAAAATTAGATGAGTCAATATCTAATTTGGCATTTAAAATAGCATTTGAACATTATAAACGTAAGTGAACATTGCCATTGAGTGATGATAGTGGCAAATGAAAGCAAAAATTACTTGTAGTAGAATGCTGCTAATTTGCACATCATTAATCTTCATGCCCCATAATTCAAACACATAATAACAGTAGTCTCTCCCCAAGCCTCAGCAACAGCTGAACAACAGCGCTGTACCATAATCTCACATTATTCATTCAACTCTATCAGAGTTGGAGCTGATAATACCACCTATTACTGAAATTGCTTAGTATTTCCTGTACCTGCTTATAGAGCTGAGCCTCCCTTCAGCCATCTAGATGGATGCTGGGTGTCTTCCTTCAGAAGCTGTATTTTATTTTTTTTTAAGCTTGAGACGAGATAATTTACTTGCTTCTGAAAATGTGGCTTGTGAATGGGAAAGGTATTTTTTTCTGGCCATCTTTCTAGAAAACAGATGCTTTCTGCTGCAGGGTAGAAGCTTGATCGCCGCAGTAGGTAGATCTTTGTTATCCCACTTTGTTCTTGCAATCAGTAGATCTGCTCGGATTTAAAAGCTCAAAAACTACCAAAGATGCTGCTCCATTGAGCATCCCAGAGCTTCCCCGACCCGTAGAGGGAAGGCGTGAACGGCCAGGCTGGTGCGGCTGAGCACCTTCCCACTTCGGCAGGGCTTTACGCTTCTTGGCAGAGGGCGATTGGACTGGCCCCACCGTGGCCTGCTGGTGCCGCAACCCAGTGGGCAGTCTGAATTTACTGTGCAAGGAGACCCGGACTAGAAGTTTGAGCTCTTTTAAATCTACTGAGCAGGAGACCACGTCCATGGGAGGGTGCAGACAGGCCAAAAATGGGGCAAGTGGGAGGGCACAGGAGAGGATAGTCAAGCACAGGGGAAAACGGAAGACCCTGTGCACCTTGGACCATGTTTCCCTCCAGAGCCAGAGATGTCAGTGTACACTGACAGGCTGTTTTCTCACGAGCATAAATATCTCATCTCTCGCTAGTTTTGCTTCACACAGAGCGTAGCAACGTATCGCAGCTCTCATTTGCATCATCAGCCCTGGAGGTCTCTGTGGTGGCTGGACCTGCCGATCGCCGTCCTGCTGCTGATCCACGTCAGCACCACGCTGATGCAGCACTGAAGCTGTTTTTTCATTTTCTTTTCCACAAGCAAGGAAAATGCACACAAGAACACTATAAAGACTATTATAAAAGTCAAAAATGCAGGCAGTTAGAAGTTAGGATGTGCAAAATTTAAGGCATCGAATAGAATCTGGATTCACCCCTCTTGCACATATACACCGAGATACCATCTTTAAAGACCTGATCCCATGCAGTTTTTCCACAAGTTGCCTTCGCCTTTGCACACAGGCTGCCCAAATGGACAGCCTACTTTCCCTGTCACTGACTCCCGGCTCCATTTACTGCCCGCTGGTCACAGTTTTTCTGAAACTAGAACAATTAGTTTTCACATGGGTTCTCCATGACATTATTGCAAATGGTACTGTATTCACTCTTAAATACATAGCTTCTACTCAGCGCGTGAATACAGTAGCCTGACACCAGCTGGGCTCCAAATCCAGACTCCAGAGTATCAAATCAGCACACAATCAGCAGTCACCCCCATAAACGCTGGCTTTGCCTGACCAAGTATGAGAGAGACACAGACCTGAGCAAGGGAAAGATTTTTATTATTTTGGTGGTCAGAGCTAGGAGTCACATATGTAAGATTTATATTATTTGGTACATCTGATAAAGATTTGCAAACATTTTCACCAAAAACAATTAACTTCAGGTCAACCTGAGATATTTGCTTCAGACAGAAAAATACTTCCGTTTTCTGTCAGGATAATTATTTTCAGACCTTTTTTTATGTGATTTAGTGTATGTCAATTTTTAAATGAAAAAATACCATTGCACACTAAAAAGTCAGAAAGTTTCATCTTAAAACCATGGAAACAAAGCTTCTCAGTGTTTCGCCATTTTCCAGTTCCCTCTTCCCCTCAGTTAAAATGATTTCCTGCTTAACCCAAATTCAGGCCCTCCAAAATGCCATTTTTCCTGAGAATTTAGAAAAACGATTAGGGTCCAGTGTCACACAAAAATTTTATACCATAGGAGAGGACAGAATCCAGACCCGCAGGGCAGAAAAACTGTCATGGCTAGGCAACCATCTCCTGCTCTCGCTACCTAAGAAATGCACAAGGGTTATACGCACAATAACTTCTTTCAGTTAAGTTCTACAGCAAGGAAGAAAAAATGCTTATGTGATCATGATAGCCTCCTTCTAGTTCGCAAACACAGAAGAGCATGTTAAATTGGACGAGCATTCTAAGTTATGGCATTTCATGACTTTGAAACTTTGAGAGTTTTTATTTTTAAAGTTTGGTGTGTATGTTGCTTTCCCCAGTACGTTGCAGCTTTCTGACAGATTCTGCTATTTCTCAAAAGAATTTTCACTAGTTCTTTTTTGAAGCAATTTCTCATGTTATGGATATAATTTAAATGTGAAACTCTTATGATGGGAGGAAAAAAAAAAAAAAAAAGGATAATCTCAGTTCCCCCCCCCCAGAAAACACAGTACAAGAACACAATGTATTTTCATGTCTCCATCAGAGAACGCGCCACATCTTTCAGCAGAGATTTCCAACAGCCAACCACAGGCTCAATGTGAAGGGGGCCAGGGAAGACAACAGGTAGATGCATGTATGAAAACTGAAGACAAAAGATCCTTGCATTCTTCCCAAGCTGAATATCACTGGCTTTCCTTGAACCTCTATAGCCACCATACCCATTCCAAGATTTCAACTAGCTTTGCCAGAAAATATATATAAAATCAATATCATCATATATATCATCAATGTTTTATCCCCACACAAATTGTATGAAGGCATGCCTGGGTTTAATCCTAAACTCTAGATTAAAGACGGGGTCAGCTGAATGACCATCAGGAATCACCAAAAGACTGGCATACTGTCCACAGACTCTTAAAATTTCTACTGACCATCACAGGGGTTAGGAGAGATTGACAACTTAGGAGGAGAGAGGGACGGGGGGGGGGGGGGGGGGGGGGGGGAGATCCTGTGGCCATCTTCTGGTGCTGGTGCTGTGGAGCTCCCGATCTAGTTTCTGAGGTTGCAAAGACATTTGACAGTATCTGAAGAATTTCATGCCTTCTTCCAAGCCATTACTACACAAAACTGAGTTTAGAATAGAGAGCTAAGCCAAGTTATTATTTCTGCAGCACATTTATAAATACTTAATTCAATAAGACAGCAGATTCAGAAAGTGCTCCAAAGGATTGTCCTCATTAAGACATAAGACATCATCTTGGAAACATGCCTTTTGCTGTTGAAATGATTTCCCTGGATTATAACTGAGTATATGCCAACAAGTTGGAAGTGTTCCCATAGTATGGGAGTGAAGCGCCTGAGCTATGCAAAGTTATGCTTTAGTACATGCTCCTACTTAAATATACTCAAAAGGGAGTCCTAGAGATGGAGAGATATCATTACTGGTAGCGCTGCAGTGATAATAAGTAATCATCATTTGTTGAATACCAGCAATACCATTCACTCTTAGCCAAGTCATATGAAAATTAGAGACCTACAAGCAGACATGCAATTTGCATGTAAATAGTTTCTGATGTTACCTGAAAATCTCAGAAAAAAGTCAGAAATAGTAACTCAAACTGCTAATACCACTCTGAAGGCCTATTAGCACACCCATTTTGCAGGACGAGAGAACTGAAGTACCTGGGTTTTTCATAATTTACTGCAAATTAGCAAGGAAACTGGACATGACTCAGTCCCTAAGCCCTGAACCTGAACAGACTTTGAGGAAAGTCTTTCATTATATCTCTCTCTCTATCCCAGCTGAGCACCAGAGAAAAAAGGAGCAGACAGGCAGAATCCTCAGAGAATTGGCTTTGATTATGTTTGGATCCATTTTACTTTCACCTCTGCTAATACTGTAGTCAATGAATGTGGGAGTCTGTTTTAAACAGATATTGGTGAATATATCCATTTGCATGAGAAAGCTGATGAAGTGTCATGATCAGCTCAGGTATAATAAGTAATTGTGATTCTAGGCACATTTCTGCCTCATTCCCAGGGTGATTTTTCTCTAGAGAACAGACTTATTCTGCTGTTGTAGTAACAAAAAAATAGAAGAGAAATGAAAAAATGGTTAAGCCACTGTAAAGCCTTAAGGTGTCTCATAGCAATCCACCCCAAAATCCCATTTCCAGATAAATTACCAGTAACTTCGTAATTAAACGCTCAATCGCAAATTTTCATTAAAAAGAAACATTCCCCTAACACTTCTTTTTTGTCTTTTTAACACTTTTAGTCATTTCTCTTTCATTTATGTGCTCTTCTAAATCAGTTGGCAGGTGACAGTAACACGTGCAGAATTCTAATTTCTTTCCTGCTGCGCAAAGTCTTTAGCGCTGCGTCGGTGCGCAAGTCCTACTCGCCACTGGGCTTGCGCATCGCAAGGGGCTATGTGTCTTCCATTACACAACCCAGCCACTCGCAGGGGGATCAGTGGGTGCGACACACGAATATTCAACATGGTACTGGAATACATGGGTACACGGTGTGTATGTGTTAAACTTTCTTCTATCATGAAGTCCTCTAAGCAGGCCTCCTTCAGCAGTGAGAAGGCCTGGAATAAGCTAAATGAGCGTAAATCAGGTGTTACAAGCATCTCCGCTTACAAAAAGTTGGGTAGGGTAGAAAATCAGCGTGCTTTGAAAAAAGGTAGAGGGAGAGGTAGACACAATAATACTCTATCTTCAGCAGGTTGCTAATAAATAACAGGACATAATACTCATTACCTGCTTTACGAAAAAAACCCTTCACCACAGTTAACTGGCATTTCTGAAGCGCTTGAGGGGCCTCAGGAAAATGAGATTTGTCATGTAAAGTACCCATGTTTGGGAATTACTAAACAAGTACAAATGATGATACGGAGCTTGGCAGTGGTTAACCCCCCTAGGGAGCCCTCCACACTTGCCATTTGGATACCGAAAACAGGGACTGTGAACGGGGGGCAAATGAACATGCTTGTAATAGAAGAGGAAAATGCATACGGTAATGAGCAACCAAAGCCTCAGCAAAGTCAACGGGAGCAGCGCTGTGCCAAAATAACAAGTTCTGTAATTCCTTACTAGGAGTAACTCACTCTCTGGGGGTTTTCCCCCCTCCATTCAGCAAATTAATGAGCCCTATCCCACATCCCTTCTCAGGGGACCTGACCCTCGGGTGGGTTCGCAGGCTGAACTTGCATTTTCTGCTGCACTTAATAAGGTAAGCCACACCGACACGAGGAAGGCAATGCAAGCGCACAAGAACAAGGGCAGCCAAATGCCCCTTCCCTGGACTTCAGTGTCCTCTCCTTTACCCAACACCATCCCTCCCCAGCATCAGCTGTCCCGCAGCCTCACAAGCAAGCTGTGGCCCAGCACATTATTTCGATTTGCCTGGGCTGGTTGCCCTGTTTGACCAGCCTCGCTGCCGCAGCAAAAGCACCAGCCTTCCCAGGGCGCACAACAGCCCTTTCTGACCATTCCCTGCTGCCAAAAACCACATTCACCTGGAAAGTGCTGCCCCGGACACATGGCTTCAACAAGCAGAAAGGAGCAGCAAGTAAAAGCAATAGCTTCCCGAATACAATCTGATCGTGCACTACTCACCGGATACCAGCCGCTCTTCCCTCAGGTGCCTGCCCCTGTAGGTAAATCAGCAGCCAGCCCACGGATGCTATCAGAGATGGAGGCGCTGTGGCTGGGCCCATCGAGCTGCTGGGTAGCATCAGCTCTGATGTCTCGGTCCTGTGTGGGAATAAGGAAATAAGAGCAGTGTTAGCAGGCAAAACATTGCGGAGGTCTCGGCAGTCTAGCATCCAGCACTAGCCAGAGTCCCTCCTCCAAACCAACGTCCTTCGTCTGGGGCGTATCTAGCATTAATTCCTCTAGAAGACAGTCCACCTTCCCTGGCGCAGAGGAAGGCCAGCAGAAGTGTCCAAGCGGTGCCCAAGCTTCAACATCGATGGGGATCATGGACACATGCAGGGGAAAATACGGGCTCCACGTGGCACCCCAGGTGCCGCAGCAGCTTTTCTGTGCTGCCTTTGCCACCACAGGGCCTGGGCTTCACACGCACAGCCAAGCAAGTGGGCGCCTCCACCACACAGCGCTCTTTCTCAGAAACTTCAGGTTTTTTGTTTATTTAAATGAACTGCTACAACCCAGCTACATTCTTCTCCTAACATCTTTCTCTTCCAGAATACTAGGTTTTTATATTGCCAAATGAGGAAAGCATGAAAGTCTAATAGAAACAAGAAGCCTCCACACAAATCAAATCCTCCATCTCACCTCCCTCCTTCGAAGCATCGCTCTGCAACCCTTGCATCCCCCCCACAGCACCCTTCCAAAATGCACAAAGATAAAAATAAAGATATTTTGTATTACTTTATCTTAGTTCTCTTTTAACAGGGGAAACAAAGCATTTCAAAGCAACTTTTTTCCCAGAGGCCTTCCTTTAAAAACAATCACATTTCTGTGACACAACTTGTAAATACTGCTCTTCCTTTTCCGATGATTTATAGCTATTTTATTTTTATTATTATTATTTGTGATAGAGCAGTTTAATTTGTTATGCTCAGTTAAACTGGTTTATGGCTTTGTTCTTTTGTTTTTTATAGCTGTAGCATCAACTGATTTAGAAAGCATTTTGGGAAGGAGCACAAAAGAAGCAAGTTACAGACTAAAGAAAAAAAAAAGAAGAATGCAAACAAACCATTTAATATCCAAGCGGGAATATCCTTCTTTCCCCCACCCCCATTACAAAACCAAACTATTCCTTGCTATTAGCTATTGACCATAAAAGGTGCGTTTTGGGTTCAGGCTTCCTGCTTTTCGAAGTATTAGTATGACAGCATCTTTTTGCTCCACCACATCCACTCACACATGAGACCTCTGGAGAGCACTCGTTTTCTGTTCAGAAACAATTTTCCAGTATAATTACAAGTTGTTCCCCATTCAAAAGATGCACATTTATGACCATCTCCAGATATATTGGCTTTTTCCTTTTATGTGCAAACAAGCACAATCATACAAACATCAAAGATAAATAACCCTGCGGCCAGCCACCCTCTGCAGCTCGTTGCATGAAGCTTTGCTCGCCACCACTTTCCAACGAGCCTGAGGCAGAGGCTTTAGGCTTCAGCCAGCTTGAAAAAAACTGAAGTCACACGCACCGGGTCTTACTTCACATGTTAAGTTTCTTTTGTTGTCATATTTATTTCTTCCCTTTGCAGAGAGACTTTGGTGCTTTCCTGCCATGAAACTTTAATGCTCTGTTGATCCATTTTTCTATCTCTTGTAGGTGTTTAATTCTGTAGCGCAATGCTATGGTCTGTGCCTCTTGCAAGGAAATCAGCCTCTGACGGGGTCTTTGAAGCCTCAGGCTCTGCTCCCACATCTGTATGTGGACAGTTTGCAGGCATGGGGTGAAGGAAGCAACCTTAATAAGTTTCCTTTCCAAAAAGACTGCTTCATTTTAAGATATCTTTATCTATTTTTAGTTTATTAGAATTTTGCGGAGGAAAGCAATATCAGTGCTGATGTCATTTTGACTTCACAGCATAGAGGTCGGCAGGCGCACTCAAACTTTCCATCCATTTAATGCAGTGGAAACATTCCTGTAGGATTTAGAGCAAGCCAGAAAGTTACTGTGCTTTGGCAACCCCTGGCTAAAGTGGTTAAATCCTTTTTTTAATGAAATTGTTGTTTACTGGACAGAAATACTGAAACCAGGGTGCACCTCAAGGCAGTGAGTACCATTAACAGTCTTTGAATAAGGCAATAACTCCATTAAATCACAAGTGCCTTTGTCCTTCCTGGGTAATAGAGTGAAAACTTTTTTCAGCAGGATCTTCTCTCTGCTTCAAATCCAGGGAAGGAGAGGGAAACCTGCAGGGCACCTTCAAGCAATTTGAAGGAGCAAAGTATTTTTTTGAGGGGGGGGAAGAGGGGAGAACTAAAATTAAGGGGGAGTCTAAGAAAGGACAATTCTACTCAAACTACTTTCTGTTGACCTAAGGCATACCAGAACCATAGGCTGCCCCGTTCCTCGCTGCACGTCCCCCCCCTCACTTCAGGTAAATAATGCCACAACAGTTCAGTGTCCAAGTGACCCAGACCAGGACGAGTTCATCTGGCATTCAATATACTACACAGATAAGTTTTCACTAGACCGCAGCAACCGAAGCTGTACATAGGCACAGCTTGAGGGCTGACCTCGAGCATCTGAGCCAGGATCCTCTGCCTAATGCAGATATCAACGCAACTAAGCCCTTCCATCAAATTATTTTATCTATCATAAAATAGCTTCTTCCCACCTTCTCTGGATCACTGCCCATCCATCTCCTAGCACCTATCGCACACTGCAGTTTCCTACACCAGGATCTTGAATTAGGATATTAAATCTAGCATCTATCTCTTGCACTGAGTGTATCAAGCTAGGTTGTCAGCCTACAAAAAGTGAACTCAGCATTTACCAGGGCTTTTCTTGATTTATGGATTATTTTTAATGTTAATTCACTCCCCAATGACAGTGCTGAATCATGGTATTTTGTTTCACTGTTTTAAATCTTAGCTGCTCAGCACAGACAAGACATAAATCTTCACCTTTGCATCTACAAAGACTTAGAAAAACTGCAAGTTACTGTTGTCTGTCTTAGCCATTCCCTTGCATAATTTTTGGATGATCAACTGTTCTCAGATTATTTGTAAAGCCATTTTGTTTGTCAAGTCCATTTCCCCCAAGCAAAGAAAAGTTAAGAGAGGGTTAGGATGAAAGCAAAGGAATGGGGGTGGGGGAGCCTCTGAGGTAGGGTTTGTCTTGGTTTTGGGCTTTTTTGGAATAAAGGAGAATACAAAAGGTAACACCATGCCAGTGGCTGTCCCCACGGTAGTTATCAAGAACCTCAAACACTGGGATCTAGAAAGCAGAGCAAAGGCAGGAAGTGTGACCACTGTGCCTTTAAAAAAAGGGAAAAAAAAATCCTCATTCATTAACTATCACAATCAGCTTGCTTAGACTTCACAATATTTCCACCCTTATGAATCTGTCAGGCTTGAAAACATTTATCTCAGCAGGCTGCACAGTTTTCTGCGCCTGTCTTGATTACATGTAGTTGGGCCGTCTTCATAAGCAACCAACGTTTGTTTTGGAAGATTCACGATCTTTTGTGTGCCAGTGTACAAGCCATTTTCTCACCACTGAATTTTGCCCAAATATAGCTGTCCTATAAGCGTCAAACACAGAGTTGCTTTTACCAACCTCCCTGTTGTCTTTATTAGTTAAAAACTGTCTTGCATTAGTGCCCCCCCTTTTTTTTTTTAATATAAAGGGTAGGCATTTCTTGACTTGTACTCATGAATCTATGTGGTTTTACAGCAAAATATAATCTTTACTGTAAACTTGGTGCCTCTTCCCCACCCGCCAGAAATATTCTATAATTTAGCATGCATTTGTTCAGATTCTCTCTTCTCACAGCAGAACACGATTAGTGAATTTTCTTATTTACTTGAAGATTCCCAATTTAGTCAGGATTCCCATTTAGATACTTGGGAATGGAATTTTATGTGCAATTTAAGATGCAGAAAGCCAGATCTTTCACATCCCCTCCCTTACAAAGTCACATGCTACAGCTGCCTAAGAAAAGTGTTGTTACATGAAAAATAACAGAATTTAACAACAAAACATTTTATAAAGGAAGTGCTTTGACCTGTTTCTCCACCAAGACTCCAGAATTAGTGGACTCCAGCTTTTTACATGCAGCTTACTAAGAAGACTCCCATCCTGTCCAGATAAACCCTACAATGCCAGATCCACAAGATCGCGCCCAAAAGGCGCCTGCTCTAGTGTAGGCTAGAGGTGCCTTTAGGAGAGCTTATCATGTTTTGAAATGGCGTTGCGTTCGGTGCATGCTGGGGAGGTCCTAATGAGGTTACGGTGGACACTTTGCCACAGCTGAGCCTGTGTCCATCCGTCCTTCTGGAGCTTCCTACCACAAGACGCAGCACGCTCATCTGCCTGTCCCAGGCAGCAAAATTTTCCAAAGTCCAAAAAAAAAAAAAAAAAAAAAGAAAAAGCCAAATTAAAAAAAACAGCAAACATGAAGTAACAGCTTCAGAAATAGCTCCAATAGAGCTGTTGAAGCTGGAGGGGGAGGGATTCACAGGGCTTTCTTATTTTAGGTTTCCGAAGCCACAAGGCAGCTCCTGCGGTGTGGGCAGGTGTCGGAGCGTGGGGGGCCGAGCACGACATTTTCCCGGCAAGCAGACCCAACAAAATGACTCACCCTCCTCCATCAACAGGCACCCCTGAGCAGAAACAAAGCTGCTTACGCGATGTAGCTAGCGGCGGCAGTCGCGTTTTGGAAGCCCTGGGTATAAAACTACTCACTTTTGAGAAGCACCTCAAGGAAGAGAATCGATCCCCAAACTATATGGCACAGGACCGTAAGTGGACGCACACGCTCTGGGTTTCCACATTGCCATGCTTACCTCCAGGTGCGGGAAAAGCTCTGCCCACCCCACATCACTGACAGAGCAGGCTTGGCCTCAGCCCAAAAACACTCTTCCCCCATCCCCTCCGCCCACCCAACATCTCAGCAACCTCCCTCTGCTGCCGACAGCTCAGCCTCTCTTGCCCAAAACCTCACCTCCGCAGAGCTTTACCTGGTTTCTGCCATCACGAGTGACAGCAATCGACCACAGCCTGCCCCACAGGAGCTGCCCTCCAACTAACCTGCCCCAAGCAGCAGGGCCCCACAGCAGGACAAGACCACCCCACTCCACACAGGTGCCACCCCACCAAGCTCTCTGAGGCCCCAGGGCTGCTGCCTGGATTGGAAACACCTGCTGCTGCCTGCGCTCTCAGCTGCTGAGGGCCAAAGCAAAGAGCAAGCCTTCTCCTCACGCTCCAGCTCTCCCCACTTCCTGGGAGGACAGCAGACACAACGCAGGTGTTCCTCCTCTGCTGCGGAGAACCAAAGCACAGGGTTGCATCGATGAGTTTTTGTGCAAAGAGTTAACGAACCTTACGTACCCTCCGCGCCTCCCGGTGCAAGGCATCTCCCTGCTTCCCTTGGCAAGGCTCAGTGTAAGGAATGGCATGGCGAACCTGGTCTGGAAACATGAGGTTTCTGCTTCAAAATGTTCTTCACTGTGAAATAAATCTAGTTTGTGAAAAGCCTTCCTTAAAAAAAAAAAAGAAAAAAAAAGCAGGCCAAAGCAACCATTAACATACATCATCACAGAAAGATAAATACGAAATTAAACTAACGGCAATTGGCTTACTAGAAATATCGAATCACAGAAAGAAGAATTTTACAGAGCAATACACTTTCTGCTATTAGGGAATTTTCCAGTATACTAAGGAAGGTTATTTGGGGATGAATTTTGCCATGGTTGTTTATCAATTGATTTAAAAACCAACTCACTTTCTTTGGAAGTACTGGTTGTCTACAGTTATTTCCCCAAAGATTATGCAAACAGGATTGTCATAAACTGTTTGTTTCAGCTCCCTGATACACTATTCAGTCTTAAACTACTAGCACTGGATTTGCTTCTACACTTGGATGAGAAGAAATCTGAGATAACAGAAAGTAATAAGGAAATATCTTTGTTCATGTCCAAATACCCTTTGTTCACATGCAAATATGGCTAAGTATGCAAATAGGCTACAGCTGAAAAGTCAGCACAAACGTCTGAAGTTAATCAAAAATAGATTATGCACAAAATTGAAGTGAACGTTTCATACTGCTACTAGCACTGCAAATGAATGTTTCTGGATTCGACTGACTCCAGGCTAGCAACAAATGGACTTTCTAGAGCAGCAAAGTCTATAAAAGCTTTTGTTCCAGAGAAAAGTTGTGCGTAGGAGGTAAGACAACCTTCAGTAGTAGTGTCAGTGGTTCCTGTTACAGCAGGTAAGCATCCAGGTTTCCCACACTCATCCTACATTCACTTCCATTTGCATCTAACTGATGGAGTCTGTCACTCTTAAAAGCATTCGGAGATGATCCTGTTTGGCCCGAGAGCTGCTCTGGAAGGCTTCCAGACAACATCCCCATGAATGGCAGATCACATATTTTGAAAAGGCTTTTCCACAGTGCTCCAATTTGGCTTAACTCCCACTGAATTCACAGTTAAGTCAATGGTGGGTGTCTTGAAAAAAATCACCCATGGACCTAGAAAATACAAATTTTGGACAAGGTCAATTTTTTCTCCAGGGCAACAGGAGGAGGGTGACGCACTGCACGTTCCAGTGCGCAGTCCACCTCCTCTCGCACGCAGCCAGATCTGAGTGATTTTCTTCTCTTCTGCCCTGAATATTGTGTAGTCACTTACTCCGGTGCAAAGCTGACTGTAAATTACCACCGTTATGTGATGTCAGCATTTCATACCCAGTCTCTGCAGGAATGAACTCATATGGAGTAAAGTAGTGAGAAATCAATCTGATGTTGTGACCACAGCACTTAAGTGCCAGTTTTACAGCAAGGTAGGCCCCCAGCAAAGACTCAGATCTCAGCCCACCTTTCTGAGGCTCTGCACCAACAGGAGCAGTACAAGATCAGGGCCTTAGTGGCATGTATAAGTTGATATTAAAGCAGACTGCGCTCTGCCTGCCAGATACTAAACACGTTGCTCAATAGGACCCAGCCCTGATGGTTCTCAGGCAGCTAGCTTGCTTCTGCTGGGTTGAGGTTGGGGCAGGTGTCTTGCCTGTGTTACTGTGTCCTCCTGCACAGTCACCATCTCCTTTGAAAATAAGATATGAAGAACCCAGACTGAGAAAATGTGAAGTTTCTTTTTTTTGTTTATGCCTAAAAAGGCATTTTAAAAAATATATTAAGTTGTACTTTGAGTGCTTTTGAACTTAGGATAACTTCTTCAAGGTGTTTAGTCTCATGAGTTTGTCAGGTTCCTGATGGAGCAATCCTTGCAATAGAGACCCTCTGCCACCCCGCTCACCATTCCCAAATGCTGAAGATAATGAAGGCGGGGGTTATCACTGGAGGGGCTGAGGCTCTGGACTCAGCAGCACATTTTCTCTCTTCTCTTATCACTTTCCAGCTGAGCCTTTTCCTCCTCTAAACTATCTGTGCCCCTGAGCCTCTTCCGAGTGCCACATTCCCCTGCATTGTCCTGCAGCCCTTAAATCCACTTCCCTCATCATCTTCCCATGACTCATACCTTTCATGGGGTCTTTGCTGCTTCTTGCAGATTGTATGCTTACCCAGAGGTACTGACTGCCTCCCCAAATCCACACAACTGTAGGCATTTAGTCTCTGGGCAGCTTTTGGTGGAAATCCTAGGAGATGGCAACTACCATGGTAAAGAGATAGCGAAAATGACAGCCTTCTTGCTAACTTCAGTCCCACTGGTCATGATGGGAAATGGCAGTCAGGCTGAACTAGGGAAAATTGGCAAATCATGATAAATAACAAAGACATAATAAAAATCATACCAGCTGGCAATGACATAGTCTGTCAGCTGGCTAGGTTTGCTGGGAAGAACCTGCTGTCATCTGCTTCTTGAAAAACTCCGAGGCCCATAGGAATTGCATACTGTGAGGATGCGAGCACACCTCCTCCTTTCTCCATCCTTATCCTTGCCAGCATAAGTCATACCTTGCACCTACAGACATGTCACATGGCAGTGCACAGCCTCTGGCAGAGTGATAGCAACCATTTTGGCCAAGGTAGTGACTAGTGGTCTGCAGCACAAAAAATATGAGTTTTTAGGGTTCACACTGAAGAACTAGGCTCCTCAGTAACCTCACTGACTCTCATCCTCTGATGAAAACATTAATCATACCTTGACAAATGGATTTTACATATTGGATATGTGACAAGTGAATGAAATGTGAAACGTGCAGTAATTTGCACTATCAGCTACAGATTATGATACCTCTAAAGAAAAAAGAATTCATTTTCAAGACAAGTTATCACCACTTGGGACCTCATACAGCCACAACCTACACGACTTCAAGCTCCTCAGATATCATTTGTAAACACTATATTGTGACCTAGTCTTTGGCGTGTCCGATATATTGTCAGCTCAGCTTCATAGCAAGCAGGTAACTTGATGACAGTTTCCGACTGACACACATCTGACAAAGCTAAAAGAACATGGGAAGAGCGAGTGACTTTGATGTAACACCTCGGCCCACTTGCTAACCATACCAGACAAGACCAGGTCAGAGCCAACTCAGCTGAGCACTTTTGCCAGGCTTACAGCAGTGTTTTTGAGGAACTGTTTCAGAGAAGAGAATAACATGCAATGGCACACACAGAAGGACGCAAAGAAGCTAGTGCATCCTAGGATCCCTTCACCATGTGATCACGCTTAATATGATCAACCTGTACACATAGACTTCTTTATTATTAGTTTAACATTCATGTTCATGTATGTTTTGTTCTTACTGTTAAGATCAAATAGTACTTTGGTTTCCTAAATCTGCCTGGTCTTCTCTGGTGCAGAACTTAATAGAACTTCCTTTGTTGTTGTTGACATTAGAGCTTCGTAGAAGTTATATTTACTGCAATAAATTCTGTGATTTTCATGTTTCTTCCATTCCAAACTATAAATGACAAATGATTTCAAAAAGTACAGAAAAAGATTATGGAAACATCAGTGTGTACCAACTGGAAGGAGACTGTGGCTTTGGAACATGAATCAATTTCATGGATTTCAAATTGCCTTTTCTACTCACAAATTCAAGACTTCTTTCCCCACCTCCACTCAAGAGTAAAAGTAGGGACACAACTTAACTTCTAACTTTTTTTTTGTCATTTAAGAAACTTTTCGTAAAGCAGATGACATAAAATGTGTTAGCTGCCTACTTTTGCAGAGATGCGCAATGAACTTCAGTAACATACTATGAGCTGAATTAAATTGTCTGCCAAAAGCAAGCAAACTTTTCTAGACAATCTGTTATTTGACTCACCGCAATCAGTAAAGCCTGTTGCACCATCTGCTCTATATAAAGTGCATGGTACATGTTTTTCATGGTTTCTAAACTTAGTGATGAGCCAGAGTCAACATTTCTACAGTGGGGATCCCCATAAGGAATTCTATCAACAATTCTTACCCTTCCAGCTCCATGTCCAAGATCCTTTTCCCTACAGACTTCATTGCTCTCTATACCCTCAGGAGAACCAAGGGACTTCTCAAAGGGCATCCCACTTAAGACTTAGAAAAGCACTGAGATCAAACTTTTCCTTGCGGCTCCTCAAACTCGGTAATATTACTAGGACTCAAGCTTCACATGTGGGTGGGTAGAGAGATTACATAGCTAGATTTCTCTACCAAGAAACACTAATTTGGAGGGGTTTTGGTGTGAGGGGTGTACTCCTGTTGTCTGTGCTCAAATTGTACCAACAGTAACCTCAATGTTTTGCCTTAGGAAATGCCCAGCCTTCTATCATTATTCACTATTGCTGAAGTCATTAGCGATTACAAGATTTCCTATAGAGAAATATGTGCACAAAAACTGCAGAACATACAGTAAACCTGGGGTGGGGGAGAGGTGACATACCTATTAGTTATGGGCTACATATTTATTCTACTTGTACACTGCAAACCTGACACTTTTAGGAGAAATTAGACTACTACACGTGACAATAGAGCAGAGAGTATGTTCCCATCAGCGCCAACTGGGAGACAATATGCAGAAATCCCACACGTGACCACAAGATATCCTGGCATATAACAACTGCATCAGAGGAATCCAATCTGCTGGAGTTCTCAAACATCCAGAAATGTTCAAACCCTCCCTGTTCAACATTTTCCTGCCAAAGAGGGAACACATCCAGCAAAACTATACACACACACATATGTATATAGTAGTCCTAGCTGCCTTGAATCAAAAGGTGAAATGGGAATAGAAAATTAGATAGATAGTATGATCTGGATAAACTTCTGCTGCATCCCTAACATAGTAGGTCAAGCAAAACAATAGGACTTCTATCTTTGACTTTTTGATGTTGGAGGAAGGACAAAGGAATTCGTCTTGCATACCACTAAGAAACACTTCAAATTCTTAAACACAGCCGCCAGCTGGAGTTTGAAGAAATTGTTCACAGCTTTTTTGCATTGCAAATGCAACTTCTCTAGAAGATACTGTCCCAGCGACACCTCTGCAGCTCTGAGCACAGAGCAGAGAAGGAGCAGGGGCTGCAAAAAGGCAGCTGCATGCCCGCCCAGGCACTCAGCACGTCAGGGAGCCACAAGACGGAAGGAAGATTTAGGGACACGGCACAGCAACATACTGGAACACACAGGGGAAATAATATGTAGAAAAGCTGGATGCTAGAAAGAGGCTGTAATTTGAGGATTATTAATTTTTTTGTGTGATTTTATTCAGTCTGACAAAATATATAGATCTGATTCCACTCAGATTTCTTTACTTTACTCTTACAGTATCATAACATAACATGGTCCCAACTATACATGCTCTTTTCTATTGCATAACAGAAGTGAAATTGCTCTAAAAGTGCATTTTGTTGGTTGCATTTAAAAATCATACAACATACTCATTATAACACTTCTAGCAAAAGCTTTCCTGAAATACTCAGCTAAGTACTTCTTTGAAACTTGTGGCTTTTTGACTCTATACATCTCATTTTTACTGGCTTTTGGTCCATAAAAGCTTGGTTAGTGCTGGGCTTCCAGATTCTAAAATATTTATTATGTTCTCTGGCCTGGGGCTGACAATTGCGTTATGCAACAGGTGGTCCTGAAAGACATGCAAAACGCAGGAACAAGCTGGCACCCATCATTCCCCTGGACATTTCACTGTAAGTATGTAATGCACTTAAGGCTTCTGAGGCATGTACTGCTCCAGCATGAAAAGGATGGTTGAATAGGATGGCTGACATTTTTCATTAAAATACAATGTTTCCCCAGTGGAAAAGTGGGTTTTAAGTAAAAAATAAAAAAAAAAAATAAAATAAAATAAATAAAAAATAAAATAAAAAATAAAATAAAATAAAATGAGAAGGAGGTTTACCTGGGGAAAAGATACATGGTGGGAAGAAGAACATATCTGCAGTACAGTGTCCATTTTCCGTCATGGGCAGAACTCCCCATTCGGGCTCCATTTCTCAAGAAGAACTAAAACCGTACAACTGCCCCAAAGCACTTTGCTACACTAAGAGGAAGAACCTGGCATAGATGGTAGGAGATATGGCCAGGATAATATCAGGAAATACCTACAAGAGATAAAGCCTGATAGGCACTTGGAATACGGATGAAGAGGACAGCATAAAGCACCTGAATTGCAATTCTCTAGAGACATGACAGCAAGATTTTAGGACCCAGATTTAAATAGCTGTACTCAAACTCAACCAACCAGCCAGACATTCTCCTACAGATGAAATTCATCACTTTTTGACCTCTTCTTCTCAAACATTTGTCTGGTTTCATGCTATTTTATTGGCTTCTCATCTAGGTGTGTGAGATTCACACACGTTGAGATTCTGCCTGAGAAAGAACATCAGTGGATAAAGTCCTTAAAAACTTTCATTTTAGTCAGTGGTTGGAACATAATGGTTTAGGGGACCCCTGTTGTAAAAGAATGACATGGCAGGGAAAGTCTTGGGAATCTGCAGGCACTAAAAGTCAAGGGTGAAAGGTGCCCTAGTGTTTTTCAAATCAAAGTGATAAAAAAATGGGGTATTTTTTAATTTTAAAATTCCAGAAAGTACAATAACTGCTGACGGGGGGGAGAAGGATGTTCCAACCTTCGGTACCACTCCCTTGATTTGATTCCTTTTAACCTCAAAAGTAGTCTCACCACAAGTCACCTCAACTTGCCACCATCCTAGAAAATTTAGAGTGTCACAGGAAACCCATCCATCACCACGGCAAGTAGAAAGGCCAATATCCACTGACTATTTCATGTCCTGCAGTCTCCAAAGTAACACTTTCATCTATTCTTTATGATAATATTAATCCACAAGAAAAAAAAAGTCAAATGTGTGAAAATTGACAATAGCTTTTATTCTTTAGGAAAATTTTAGAAGCATGGAAGAGAAAGAAGACCAACATTCCTTCACACGCACACACACACACACACACAAACCCTTGAGCACGTGGGGCATAAGAATTTGGATTAGCTGCTATCACGGTTTGAAAGCCAAATTGCCAAAGAAACGTTTGGTATTGACTATGGGGATGTTTCCACATAGTTACTACATGTCAAGCAACATAACAGAGAACACATGAAAAGAATAAGAAAAGGAAAAAAATAGGAAAAAGGATAGACATTGAGGATAGTTGCCACCCAAAAGGAGTACATAGAGGAAGTAGTTCCCGAGGAGGAGGGGTTTTGATGCCAGAGCCAGATATCTAATAGCTTTCCCAGGCTTTACAGCCAGGACCTTCTCAGTTCCCTTTTTTTCCTTGACACTATGCCTCTGGGAAGACACCTTTACGTTTACTTGGCAGTATACTTTGGAAAGACAGGACAACAGAAAAATGAAGGCAAGCAGGAGGCAGCAACATTTCAGACCTGTTCCAAGTCTCTGCCGTTGCCTTGCCACGTAGCTACCAAGTCACTTATAATAACACAAGCTCCTGTAGGGCTCTTCTCTGCCTGAGAAATTCTTGGACCGGTTACTGGATATTTAAAGGATAAATGGACTTTATTTTCAGTCAATGTGTCAAATGTTTTGCACACAAATGACTCCATTGGAAACCTGAGGAGTCGCCACAGTTCAGCTTGCATACCTAGCTACAGAGCCCAGGAAAGAAAATTACTAGTCCACCTAGTTTTTCCATCAGAAATTGCTTGCTATTTAGTATTTAAACATGAACAGTGTAAATTTAATTATGCGTCAAGGAGCAGGCTTGCATAGAGAGAGCTTATTTTATTCAAAATACCATAGTTAATTTGCCAGCTTAAACAGCATAAGCAGCTTTGATTTTTATTGACTTATACTTGTAAAGGAAAAGGAAACCAAGCTGATCATGATAAAAGGCAAAACTAATATATGAGAAAAATAATATATATTTCTATTTTCCCCAGTTCTGTACTGCTGGAATATTCTCTTTAGCTCTGCCACTTTACATTTACTATCCAAGCTATGCCAAGTCTGTAACTACATCCCAAATGTAAATAGTGTACTTGTATATTCTATACAGATTCATGGAGTGGGTGCCTGTGTGATGGATTAGTAAAACTGTCACATGCTTTAGGAACCAAATGCCGGCTCTTTATAGTGAGACACACACTTATCGAAGTGCTCAGAAACATCCAGCGTGTTATAAATCAGCTCATAGCATGAAAAACAGATTAAAACATTCAGTTTTGGTCTCACTACATTTTTGATTCAACCACATTAGCTGTCATTATTTCTCCCCTGCATGTTTTCAAAAGAATGACTAGCTCACAACAGGTTTAGGCAAGCTGCTGTGAGGAAGGGAATATGGCCCTCACTTTTATTGAATATCCAGAACTAGACTTCCCCCGACAGCAATTTGCAGGACTGTGAGGTCTTCAAAAGCACCGCATTGACTTGTGCTGGACGAGCAGACCACAAAACTCACAACACGCAGAGAAAAAAAAATAAAAGAAAATCAAACCGTGTCCTTGAGCACTAGTCGCCGTTGAACCAGAGCTAGGTTAGTTCCTAGAGGCAGCATCACTACTGCACTGCCAACACTGCAACCAAATGCATTCCTGATCCCTCGCTCCCCACGGTGATTATTGTCTTATCCACTCGGGAGTGAATTATTTGGCAACCCACTTGGAATATTACAGCAACGACAGCAGGGCTCTGCAAAGGGAGGACTAACTTCTAAGGATGCCCAGGCAAGCGTTTGAAGCCCATTAAGGAATAAAACAAGATACCTACAGAGGCTTGCACATGAAAGAGCAAGCATTTCTGACTTAAATCTTTTGAAATGGCATACATAATTAATTTTTGCTAGGGAAGCAAGTTGATCTTGCAGCTTATTGGCACCACACATTGGTTTTTCCTCTGTAAAAACATAACAAGGTAATTATTGGTGCAAAAAGGATTAGGTTCATAGCAATTTGCAGAATTCTTTCTTTCAGCAGCTTTGTATTATTACCGTTTTCAAAGGCAGGACTTGAAGACATATCAGCATTGCTATCTGAAGATCTTTCTTAGGCTGTGTGATCAAGAACTAGACACAACAAATTCTCAACTGTAAATGTCAGACCTCACACTAGGCGTGCTTTGGTTTCCCCTTAACACACAGGTGGAGGATCAGATCAGAGATCAAATGTCAGACTACAGGAAATTAAATCAGTTATAAGGAAAGCCAAAATAATATCAAAACTTTTTTTTTTTATTGGAACTTGAGCTTTATGCAACACAAACATGACATAACTTTAAGCTCAAAGGAGCAGATGGAGGTTTTGAAGGAGTTCTGATCTAAAACCCCAGAGGAAGATGCAGGGTGATAGCTAATGTAAATTGTGGCTTTTGCAAAAATGGCTGCATTCAGAGGGGGCCTGCTGGGCTACTTGGGACAACAGCTGCACAAATTCAGCTGAGAGAGTCCCAGGGGAGCTGAGAGTACCCGCAGCACTAATGCTCCATCAGAAGTGGCAGGGGTCTTTCCATGGTGCTGTAGGAGTCCCCTCCGTTACCGTACAGTCCCATGTCAGCACCTGGCTCTGAGTCCCCCTCCTTTCAGATTTGAGCAGGCAAGTGGCAAAACTTTTATCAAACATTTTGACAAATTCAAGTCTCCTTTCAGCTACCTATTCATTTGCTTTCCAAGCCACATGGCCTTGTCTGAGAGCAGCTGGCCACCTCTGCCAAGAAGTTTTTGAACTTGAGCTTCAAGTGTATCTGTAATATTTGCAGAGATGCCATGGTGGGTCACCCACCTCTCTAATTTCCAGAGTGAATCAGAACCAGAAAAATGCAAGGTTGTAATACTAGCTTCCAAATCCCACTCCAGACACAAAAACATTGGAGTCTAGAATATAGAATAAACAGGTATTAGTCTTCTTTCCTGCATTAGGGCCTCAGAAAGAGCAAAGGATAGATTCTGGAGCAACAGCTTCAGAATTACAGCATATCCTGGCCCTAATTTAACACATACTTCCAGGTATTCAAGCTGTGTATGTGAAATCTTACATGAATACATACTTGCTTATACATGTTAATACAGCAAGCGTCAAAGACAAGTGAATGCACATACATACACAGGGACAAACATACAGCTGAAGTTCAAAAACCAGACCACAACATGCTAGCAAAAAAAAAAAAAAAAAAAGAAGGCCCGAGCGTTTAGCCTTCCTCTTCACTCTTCATGTTTCTTTGGTCTTGTATTTGGAATACAAGCAATACAGAATCCGCAGTGTAGTCTTCATATCTCCTTTCACAATATCTGTGGATACACAAGAAACAATCAAACCAGATGCGAAGCATTAGAAATCCGCGGAATAGAAAGAGGTGCCAACTGCCAAAGCCAATCTTCCACCTTTCCGCAATTATAATGCAAACTGAGACAATCTAATTATAACAAGAAGCAAAACAGGATCTACAGAGTTAGAAAAGTATTTGATTTCTCAAATGAACTTTAGAAAAAGGGGCCTTCACTGCACTATCTTGCTTGAAGACAAGATAAATAATACATAGCAAGAAACAATTCTTCACCAGCAGAGAAGAGAGTAGATAATTTAAAGGACTTTACAGCTTTATTTTTTTATGATTCTGCTCTGATATGAATCATTGCAGGCATTACCTAACACCTTATTTTTCAGTTGCAATGTTTCCATCATGTTTAGGTGCTGTTGATTGTTTTCTTTTTCCTTCCAGGTTTCAGCTTTCATGTTTTTGCTAAGCAACCTGCTCTCATGTTTAATAAATGTAATGGAAGAGGTTAAGTGATGCAGAGGGTTTACCGTTCTTCTTACATTGTTGTAGACACTAGAAGACAGGCTAATAATGAAACACTATTAGATGACATCCTTAAACAGTCTAAAAAGCCTATCTATTAAGCACTCTAAATGATATTAAAGCATTGGCTGAGGATCTTCCCAGTGAAGCTGTACTAAATGACCTGTAGTTGTTGGCACCAATATTTCATATATTGATCAACTCTACATTTGAGGCAGTGCAGAACAGTCAAAGCAAAGGAGAAAGCACAGTTCTATTTCCTTTCACACAAAAGGTAGAACTCAACATGGAGACTCCAACTCATGCAAATTACACTTCTCCAGTTTAACAGAAATAGCTCTGCAAACTCCTAGCTCTATCCAATACGGCAAAAAGACCACAATTCTTCTCTGCATGACCAACATGCAGATCGACATCACAAAAGCTTTAGTGGGTGAAAAAAAAAAAAAAAAAAGTCCTGAATTCCATCTTTCCCACTCCATGGTGTCATGGACTCCACGCTAAACTTATACACAGACTTGCCTATGAATAACTGGCAGGGGATTAATAAAGATTTGATTTTACATATTCAACAACAAGTTTTTGAGCTTCCCGGAGGAGTGATGGGGTGAAGGTACATGGTCTGCACTTTGCAAAAGGTCAGGCTAAATGGTCATAACACTCCTTTGGGCTATTTTAAAATCCATTAATGTATTCACATCCCTTGGCCCTGCCCATCAGGCAGTCTTATTTATTCCTAAGTGGAGCTGGTCAAAAACATTTCTGTGAAGCATGTTTTTCATTGGAAAATTGGACTCATCCAAAGAAAACTTTTTTTGGCGTGGCGAGGGAAGGGAACATGAATGCATGTCCCAGTAAAAACAAGCTCAAGCCATTAACTCTGTAATGAAAGCACCCACTTGGATGTAGGAGATCAGGATTCTGCCCCCAGGTCTGAAGTAGGCAGAATAACAACTTCAATCTATGAATTTCACATTCAGGATACTGACCTACCAGCCATTCTGGGTTTGGATAGAGCGGTCAGCCTTTCTGATTTTCAGGACATGTTCTGAAAGGTCTCTTTCCACTAGAAACAAGCTCGTTTTTAAATCACAAAAACTTCTTTAGAGACAGGAAAATGGCTTTCCCTCCAGGTCAGTTGTTGTATTTTAATTAAGTACAACCACTGTTTCAAATCTTCAACAAGTACTAGCTAATCAAACAGTGCGAGCTTAATGTAAAGTTACTAAACTTATAACAACAGAACTTTTTTAGCATAGAAATAAATGTTGTTCAAAATAATATTCAGTTGTTTGCTCTGAATACGGAGCTATGGGGCAACCATATAATGCCAAGTGTCAGTGTCGCACTGCAAAATCTTTTCTCTTCGAGCACCCTAACTGTGGCTAAACCAGGGTATTAGCAATTCCAGACAAGTTTGCATGTCGAGACTCACCTTCAGAATTCACAGAAAAATTGAGCAGACCTCCATCTGTCAGCAAGTCCACTGCAAGGTTCACGTTGTGAAGCTGTTGATGAGAAGGGGAGATCAGTGCAACAGAAATGTTCTCCACCTACGGGCGCACAGGCCAGGTTGTTTTTAAAAACATTTTTCTAGTAGCTGAAGTAAGATATTGATTCATATTCCTCTCTCTGGCTTTGATGAAGTGCTTATCCAGAATTTCTACTAATTGGCATATAAAATCTGAGGTAAAACCCAATCTCCAAAAAAATGTTTCCCCTGAGATAGGCAGAACAACTCATTTATTTGAAAATAGATGTTGCCTGTGAAAGTCTTGTGTTAATGGATGTTTCCACTGGGAGAACAGGCAAGATTCACAACTGGATCCAATAGATGCAAGGAATTTATTTCAACTTTTTTTTTTTTTTTAAATGTCCCATGTTCTGACCACATTTAAAACAAAAAATATCCCCTAAAAATGCAAGCAAGAAGTTCTCAATATTTCATTTAAAATCATAAAGATTAAAAATCTTCTGATCAGCTGTAATTGTGAGCTAGAAGCTTGTGCTTTAATGGATAAATATATTTATACATGATTAACAGTAGTGATGATGTCTCTAATATTATTCATGAGAAATTGAGCACACCCCTATGAATCGAAGGGAGGGGGACAGGTTCTGAATTTTCCGAACTTGTTTTTCTCTCTCTTCCCTGCATAAAAGCAGCATCACAGACACAGGCAGTAATCAATGTTTTTTAAAAAAATCATATAACGCTCCACTTTTTACAGCGTCTTACAGCTTGAGGGCAGTTGTGTATTTGGATGGTAATTAGCAGGCTCCCTTCCTCTAATGAAGTAATAAGACCTGCAAGGACTTCATATTGTTTCCTAGTATGTCCCTTTGGCTCCCAATCAACTTATCCTTGGGGAGGTACATCATAAAATGACGGCACACTGCTCCTTATTACCTTCTGACAACAAGCATTGGGGCCCCAGTGCATAAGCCAGGCAAAAACTGCGTGCTCCCAGGCGAAACAATAGATTTCCGTTTTACCTAGTTCTGTGATTTACGAGTAACAGAGCCCCACAGTTTGATTTCGAGCTTGTTTTCGGCCCCTCCCAGTTGGCAGATGGCAGAGCTTAACCTCATGTACAGACCTACACAATTTTCAGATCAGAACAAATAAATCGAATGTTTTCTTTATGAACCAGCACAGGAGAAAAGGTGGTACTTTCCCCTCAGTAAATATATGAGGGTTGCAAGGAAAGGTAACATGCAGATTTCAGAATAAATCTCCAGACAGAAAGGCTGGTAATTACCGAAGAAGGGCAACTTAGAAAAATAAGCTCTTTTGTCCAGTAGCACTTCCAGACTCAAAAGAAAATTATTTAAGATTTACAACCTGATAGAGATGGGGAAGCCTGGGGTATTTTGGGTCTAGGCCTGATCTGGCAAAAGTTCACACAGTTTTGTGAAGCACAGGGGCCCTCCCAGACCTGATCTGTGGACTGCCCAAAGTGCTCCCCTAACTGCAGCCTGACATATTTCATGATTATTTTGTCTTGGAATATATACTCTACCATACACGCGAGCAGCCAAGGCTAATCTTTCAGTATCCCTACTGTCAGCACAGTTGCCTCCCCTTGTGATTCGCCAAGCGCACGTAGCAGCTTCCAACTACAAGCTTTCAGCCTGAATGCAAGTTGATACACCACACTGATCGCAATGGTACGCGCGGTTGTCACCACTTCTATAACGGGAATGACATGTTTTAAATCTCAGCAAAGGTTACATTTTCATACTTTACTGTACCAATTAACGTCTAAAATGACAGGGAGTCAGAACACACATGGGAATTGAAAGGCGTATATTACGTGGAGATGAAAGTTGAGCTACAGGAGTTCAATATTTTTAGTTAGATTGTCATTCCACTTTTTATCTTGTAATGAACATCCTAGGAGATGCAAGTGGTAAATATCCCTTTGGCAAAGTGTTCAATAGCGACTGCAGTACTTGAAAGTAACTCTGCTAAAATGAAATTACTGGCATGTACGGTGTTGTTAAGCTCTGATTCGCACATAAAACACAGGGGTATCTACTTCCCTGAAAGAGACCTGCGAGGCTTAAACAGGGCTGCTCCAAGAACAAAAAGGTTATCTTCATAATTTTAAGTCAAAAATTTTAATTGATTTCTTTTGAAAAAGATTATTTGAAATATTAAAGTTATTTCCCATTCAGTAGACCAGAGCAAACAATTTTGAAAGCCAGGTGGAAGAGGAGGAAGGGAAGAAGAACTACCAGAAGAAATGCTTCGATTTATTTGATTTGACCCTTCAAAATATATTTTCCAGTTCTGAATAATTTTACATTAAAAATACAGATGTTCCTAACATCTTTGGCGGTCATCAATTTACAACAGTGACTTTTTGACAAAATTTAAACCTAGGGCTCATACAATTGGGCTTCAAAATGCTTTAATGAAAAGCTCCGCCTAAGCATTTTTTGTTTGATCAGTAAGGGACCTCTGAGAGTTTTCATTACAAATAAATATTGCCCAGGGAGATCAGCTGTGGTGAGATGTGGCACCAGAAGAAAGCAGCATTTGTGAGGGGACCCTGGAATGCAAATCGTGTTGGGGAGAGGCTCCCTTTTCTGTCAGGTCTTAAGCAAAAAGGATTTGACACATCTCGCACCTTTCGAGAGCTAATTGACTATAAACCAGGACAAGCAGCTCTGCAATGGCACTCTGCATGCATTTGACTCCATACACAGCAGCAGCTACAGCAAGCCACACAGAGCTCTTTGCTGACATACAGCAGCATATAGAGAGAGGCCATGTTTGAAGCCTCAGGCTCTAAGTAATTAAATAATAACCTACCATCTCGGTGGTGTTGGCTGGAGTCAGGAAGAAATCCCTTAAATTCAGGAAGTAACCTTCCAGTTGTCCGATCAACAGGAGTAAGATGACTCCGTCTGCAAACTAGAAGGATGATCCCGATATTATTTATAAAATTGGCCTTTAGTAAATCACCTTAGATAAATGCCATTCTAGTCAAAAAGGAATTAAAATGGCAGAGCAGCAATTAGACAGGCTAAAAATTCAATTTCTTGCACCTCTTATATAGTGAACTTCATATTTAGTTACAGAAGGGTTCTAAGTCACATTAGTTGCAATGCGACATTATAAAAGGCTGGCAATTAAAACAAGGTATTCCAGATGTGAAAAGAATTCAGGCAACCACATACGTAATTATAAATAAATAAATATATAAATCTGCCTAGCGCCTGAGATTCAGGACAAAACACATTTGAAACTTGCTTTCTCACAGCTGTTCATCAGGATGACCCAGCAGAGCCCTGGAGCAGAGCGCTCCCCCTGCGCCCCGTGGACCGCGGGAACCATCACCGCATCGCAATTCTGAATGCCCGAAGTGAAGTGGCAGGCATGGGCTGGGGAAGCAGGGAAAGAAGCAGCCCCACGAGATGTCCCATGGCTCCTTGGCCCTCCGGCACGTGCCCCGCTCAGGGCCAAGGTGCTGCAGGCCCCTTGGGGTCAGCAGCATGGGAAAGGCATGGGGGAGGCACGTTTACCCGCCTCTTTGGTGGGGCCAGGGAGGAGATGCTGAGGCACCTCATGAGCACTTCATCCACCAACTCAGCTTTCTGTTGAAGAGCCCCAACATCCTTGTTTCCTCCTCAAAGGAAAAACAGTCCACGGGAGTTAGAGGTTCCTCAAATTACTCCCTTTAGCACTACAAGGAGCACGCAGTATTCAATACAAAGCTATATTTTTGCATTGCTTATCTTATTAGCTTCAGAAACTTCAGAGGCTGAAGCCCGCGATTTTAACCTGAAGCTAGAAATAATTGTTACATTGCCAAGTTTGAAATTACTACAGCAAGAATCCTAATAAAAAGAGGATACACTTCAATAGCTGACAAAACATGTTAACACACAGCTCAGAGCAGGCTACCTGAGATTCAATGTCTTTCACATTTAATCCTAATTTTCCAACATGCTGGTTGACAAATTGCAGGAATACCTAAAGAAAACAGACGGGGAGTAGAGGGTGGAAGAAATGAGGATTTTTTTCAGTGAAGTCATGAATTATATTTTACCTTACAAATTTCAATGTCTATTTAAAAATTAGATTACCTGTTTTACTGCATCCAGTCTATCTGGAGCACGGCTGAATAATTCATCAAAGGCATCATCTGCTATAGCGAAACAACATTAACTGGTATTATTTGAGATAACTGTCATATCACAGGTTTAAAGTGGCTTGAGAAGGAGAAAGGTGTTCACATCTTATAAACCAAGGAGGAAAAAGAGCTATCAGGAGAGGGAAAAAATCCTGCTTTTATATTTAAGGGGTGTGGTGGGGCTCAGGCTTCCCTTTAGTCTGACTTCCACATCAGAGAAAACAATTTTCTTCAGCCAGCTCCTGAGTTTTTGCCTGCAGAGGGTCTCCAGCTTGTGTTGCCACCGGCTTGAGCAACGGGTAAGTTTTGCAGTTTTACAGTTCCTCCCTTTTCAGTCATGTTTTTTAACCTCGAAAGATTTTTAAAGATTTCAAAGGAAATGAGGTGCATGAAATTCTCCGTGAATTCCTGCCCTCACCTCCAGTTTCGGCCAGAGCAGCCTGCATCTCCCCACAGCACCCTGTCCCCAAGACTGCTCTGGTTGCAGCACGAAGCAAGCATGCAAAACACCCTTAAAATCCAAGGTGTTTGCAAAACATAATTGTGAAAGACCTTCCTGGGGTTTTTCCTTTCGCGCTGTTACAGGGTTGCTGCAGCATCATTAGAAAATCAGTGAATCCATCAAACAAATCGCGGGAGTGACAGCCCGATGGCTGCAAGGTTCTTATAAACTAGAGAGCCCTCTTCTGGAGCCACACTTCGAGATGTGCTCTTTTCCTTTGTTAAGCAAGCGGTGTTAAAAACAGATAAAGACAGCATTTTGAAGAGTGGATTTCAGATTTCTTCCCCAGCAGAATCAGGCCACTGGAGGAAAGACCCACTTACACTTTTTCCACCATCTCACTAGAGGCCACTCAGGGAAATAAGTGCTAAATATATGTATTAAATGAAACATTTTACACCTCTGCAAAGGATGGGAATGCTAACATAAAGGACACAGCAGAGAATTAAAATGCTTCTGTTGATTCACTGCAGATAAAACATGCCCTTTGCCAGGAAAGACCAGCTCAGAGTGTGCAAACCAAAAGTCTCGCCCTGAACCTTAGGCAGTGCACAGAGCTTCCTGCAGGCTGAAGTACTTCATCTAACATTTCACATGCTTAGAAAGCATTTCCTAAGGGTAAAAAACAGGGGAGGATGTTTGTTTTACTGAGCTGCTGTCCATAATCAAGTATTGAGAAATTTCAAAATCTTATTTTGCAAACTACAGAAAGGAAACTACACTAAAACTGGTACCGATTTGAAGCACAATTCTCAGGCCATTATGTTCACACACAGTTCCACTGAAGTGAGTGAGATCAGTATTTGCATTTTTTCCCCCCCAAACTATATTGTGTTGATATGACATTAACAGAAGACACTTGGAAGAAAAACCCTACCAGAAACCCATGAAACTGCTAGCTCTAGTGGGAACATACTGATTTTATCACGAGGTGAATGGATCAGGATTTGCTGCATAATAGTGCCTACTAGAGAAACACTGAATTTAGCAATGTGAGTACTTACTTGACTGGTCTTCTAAATTTTCTCTAAAGGTACAATAAAAAGAAAGAATTAGAAAAAAAATTTTTAGCAGAACTAATTCTATTCATAAGCAAAGCTTATTTGTGCCATCAGGTGTCTTGTAAAGTAGGAGATACAGCACAAAGTGTCATTAACTTTATGTCAGAGCAACCTTCCAACCAGCATTTTTAAGTATATTGTGTATCTGCATAGGCGCTTGGAAGTATATAAGATTTTAAGTGGCACACAGACCAATAAACATTTATTTTATAAGCATAATCTGTAATACCCTCCTCCAATAAGCTCCTCATGATATTAAAATTTAGAGATGTTCTGCATATAAAAGATGATAGTAGGAAAATCTGTTTCTAGTTCTTGGAAAGATGTCCATATTCTGTGTATAAATGCTGTCCTACTATTCAACTCATTCAATAATTGCAGCACCTCACAAACTCAGCAAGCTCAAAGCTTAGTTCTTCAACAGTAAAATCACAAAAAACTGCTTCCTTTCTCTTAATTTAATAACACAATAGCAATAAACCGTTAGCAGATTGATTGTAGCTATATAAAATTTCCAGTTTAGTCTCGGACATGTAAACATACAATACTGGATTTTTATTACTATATTTGTTAGGTTTTACTACTACCAGTAAAACCTAATGAGGATTGATTAGTGCCTTTACTTCAGGCACTAATTCCATGGCAGTAACAAACATCAAACCTCAGAAATGCTCACAGACATTCTTTTAGAAAAGTTTAAATAAAGAATAAACCAGAAAGGTATTAGATCATCATACTTAAGTTGGAATGAGGGAACAAAGAAAAGAAATCCCCAGAACTGTTCATGCGCATATGCATTCCTGGTATTATAATTTTCATTGTCATCATGCTCCTAGTTTTCTTTTCAGGAGGAACCCCCACACACATTTCCTTTCAGATTCACAGCATAAAAGCCAATATACATCCCCTCTTACTTGGTATCTGTGATATATACCACTGCAGTTTCTGTCTTTAATCCTCTGCAGGTGTTCTGTTAAACAGACAACAAATATTGCCATTTTTATTTCACAAAAAATCTGAAAGCAGTAAGGAGACTTTCATGACCTGTTTCATGCCCTAAGCACTTACCAGAGGGCATTTACTCAAGAACTCCAGTAAAACTAGTGCAAGTACTTTAAGAGGTTACTGTTCCCTTCTGCTCTCCTCACTCTTCAACCAGAAATTATCCATTTCCCCATGAGAGGAAGCAAAGGGAAAAGCACAAGGTCCCTCAGCTGGTGACGTCCGGGGGCTGGCACGTTAGCTCAGACAGCTGATGTCTGTGCTAAGCTGGTTTGGGCAGGCTTGAACCCACAGTGATCTCCTTGTGCAGCTCACTGCGCTATAGAACCTTTAATTTTACAGCCCTGGAGATGGTCGCCTCTGCTCTATAAGGACCTCACTACTCGGCCTGCCACCCACCTATGAATTCCTCCACAGGGACTTTAGGTTCGGAGGCTTGCTTAGATTCAGAATGGCAAGTCTTTCTGTTGTTGAAGCTACTTGGGATCTTTGCTTATGTCCTTGCACCTTTTCTCCTCAGCTCTAATCATTTACATAGACCTTAGTATTCCACATACCATCAAAACACATCTTCATTTACTGCAAGAGACCAACAACCCAACTGACAGTCAGAAGAAGCAGGAGAAAATGAGCATCCCTGCACATACCTGCTGCTTTAGTCAGGCATCTGACTGGTATCTTTTCCATAGGGAAGTATTTGGTGCTTGCCACTCTCCCCTTGTAGGCAGTGAAACCCATTCTCTTTTTTATATCTTGAGTCAAGTCTTTTGGGTCAACACATTGCTATCAGGACTGCCGACTCCCCACTTGCTGTGAGCTGTCCTGGGCAGTGAGTGCACCCAGCGCACCAGGGCAAAGGCAGGACCTCGCTCCTGGCAAGCATCACGGGAAGGCTGGCCCTTCTCCTGTCTCTTCTGGGCCTCTTCCACATTTTCCATTTCCTGCCCTCAAACACTTTTGCAGTTTTTCTGCCCCTCTTCTGAACCCCTGTCTTCATGGGCTTCCCTCACTTTTAACCTAATGATTTCTTTTCCCCCCTCAAGTGCATTAATTTCTCTCGAGAATCGGCTCGCTGCCATAACTGCAGGGCATCACCCATGTTATCTCCACTGCCGTTCGTCTTTCCTTTAGAGTCAATATCCATTTCTGAGGCTGTGCTTTCACAAATGATCCTTTCCAACTTCAGAGTGGCCAAGGCACCCACAACCATGGGCTGCTTTACTAACAGTCTGAATTTTAACTAGGCAGACTTGCACTACACGAGCTTCTGACTCCGGCCCTGCAATATGCAATATAGACTCCAATTAGAAATCAAAGAGGCTACTCATGTGCTCAAGTGCTAGGCTGAAATGGGTCCAAAACAGCTACCTTGGTGGCATCCACTCCCAGAAGAGGCTGTCCCTCCAGGACGTTTTTAATCCTCTCCAACTGCAGCATGTAGCTTAAGCCCATGCACCATTTCAGCCCCAAATTTGATGCTCCAAAGAGGGAAGAGCGCTAGCTAATGGGCATACGGACTGTGTGCTTACAACATGACCAAATTGCAAGCTTTTTGTTAAACATGTGACAAAATTGTGGGATATATGACGTTTTTCTAAAGTCCCAGAGACACAGAATCAGGTGTGAATCTCTGCATTGACTTTAAGAAACAAAAGAGAGAAAGAAAGCATGCAGATCTCAGCTTGTAGAGAAAAATACCAAAATGTTACCTCAACAGACAGTAAAAACTCCCTTCCTCTAAGGAAATAAATACTTAGCATTAAACAAATGTCATGATTTAAGAGTGCTGGTTTCTATTTTAAAACACTTGGAGGTAGCAACAGCAGAATTTGTTCCCTTTTTCTTCAATTACAAAGACCAACACCTGTTTTCAAATTGGACCATTTCTTTCGGATCAAGGAGAGGAGAGAGCATAGTGTTTTTGCCCTTTTGAAGATCTCTACTGAGCACAAAGTAATAGTTTAGAGCAACAAACAACTTCTTAGAAATTAAAAGGCATAGTTCACAGAAAGCAAAAATCTGTTTTACAGCTGTACCCACATTTCTCCCCATTTCTAAGCAAACTAAGTCCTGTGAAAGGTCTCTGTGATCCATAGTAACAAATATAAAAACTATAATTACCTCAATAGTGATTGTTTCCACTTGAACATTTGGAGGAATAGCCAGATTGGGTTGGAAGTGCTTTGCTATTGCAACCAGAAGATGCAGTGTGCTCAGTAAGTCCTTTGTCAAGATAGCTATTCCATGCAAAGAAAGAAAATAATTTTTAGCATGCAAAGCAATTAAACCTCATTGTAATATCCTAAATTCTGCCTGTGCAGAGGATTCCAATGTCATGGAAGGCCGTATCAGAGGTGGGACATCAGACTGGGGGTTATATAATATCACAAATAAGCTATACTATCACTTAACTTAAGATTTGGTGAGATATACACAAGCATGCTGAGGGCTCTAAGTGGTCCTTAACTTAGGGAGTAGTCCACACACTTTGAGAATGAGGCCTGCATGACCCAGTGTTGGTCAGATATTCCTGTCTGACTTGCAATTCAACTAGTAATTGAAATGTTATTTAATTACTGTTGTAGCACCCTAACCCCAAGAACGTCCTTTGCCTCAGAGCAGGCTTATAGCAGAGGGCTCCCGGGATGGATAATTCCCTCCCATTTCTCTACTGCACCTACATTCCACGCTCCATTTCAGCTGATTTTCTTCCAGCTGCAAGCACCTAGCCACAGCTTCCAGAATCACAGAGAGCTTCTGTCGCTGTTTTTTTTCTGTTAACGCAATCTTGTCAACATCCAGCTTGAGGGATCCTAGGTTTTCTTCAACAGAGAGTCCATATAAAGAAGAAAGATGTATTTTAACACCACCACAGGAAAAAAAAGGGAAAACAAAAACATAAAATCACAGCAAAGCACACCAAGTCTTGCTTTAAATGCCTGATACCACTTAATAGCTTCCATAGCACAGACCCACATCCCACAGCTGCGTATGCCTTGTTAAATCTCTGTGCTCTCCAAAAGTCTCAGTAAAATCAGTGAAGCTCTGCAAAAGCGGTGGGACTCAAGTCACTGCTCACAGCATCGTTCCCCAACCCCAGCACTCCATGTTCCTCGTTTTCCTGGTGGGAGCTACAGGAACGCAGAGAATGGACCTTCCCTGTAGATCACTTCACAAAGGCCATATCAGCTCACATAAATAGAAGAAATCCCAGCTCACTGCTGGGCAACTAAACTGGGAAAGTAAGCCAACTCTACCCAAACTACTGTCCTCAGCTTTGGTAAAAAGGAGATACAGTGTGAAATGCATCCCTGAGGAGAGTGAAAGGGGAAAAACAGCAAAGTAGGGAGAGGAGAGATGGAGAGATAGAAATGGACCAAAAAGCTTTTTTCAGCTGTCACATCTTCATATTGGCCCCCTGAAATAATGACAGCCTCTTAGATTTTGATCAGCTCTGGTCCCAGCCCAGTGTTTTAGGCCTAAAACTCTTTTTTTAAGAAGCAGAACTAACATATAAATTTCAGTGCTGATTCCATCTCATGTTTCTGGTAACACCACAAGAAGAAAATGTAACTATATGAAAACAATAGAAGATCACCAGGCATTTGTTCAGAATTGCAATAATCACAAATTGTTCAAGATACACCTTTGTTTCTCCATTAAAGAGAAGCAAGATTCCAGCAGCCCTGCTACTATTCCAATTCATGTTGTTTGCCCTTCAGTCCAAAAGTTCCTCCTTGATTTTCTTTGGAGCTAAACTCAAAAGGCAGCTTACCCAAAAGATGATGAAGCACCAGCCCGTCAAACAAATCTTCCTCCAGACTTTTGACTACTATGTGTTCCTGTTTCAGAGTCGTGTTAATCCAGTCAATCAAAAACTGTGGAAGAAAACAAAGTAGTTGACAACTATATTCTTGTTGTTTAAACCCATGTTCAGTGCTGTACCATGTTGCACCTTCCTCTTTGGTCCCCTTATTTCACATCTGGTTTTGTTTTTGTTCTCTATTTCCTTTGGGATTTCTTTTTTTTTTTTTAAGGAAATGCAAAGTAAGTATTAGTTCTAACACCACCAGGCTTGCTGGCCAATTCTAGCCAAATCTGTAAGGGGTATAGACATCTCAGAAGTTATATTTCTATGAGTTTTGTAGAAAGAGATATATAGGTAGAGCAGACCCTATTCCTGCTTCTGTCAGGGAACAGGCTGCAGAGTGCACCTCTCACTCCCTGCCTTTACTAGACATCAGTGAATCCCCACCCCCACACCCATTCACCTTTGCAACAGAAGTTCATAAGCAAAGAGGCTTCATCCATTCTGTTGTTTATTGCAACCATTCATGTAACTAGCACTCTTGCCTTTTCTCTCCTATTTTTGTTTTCTTTTTCTCTCTGCAATTTTGGACTATCCTCTCTCCAAATTATTTGGGGGAGGGAGACTATCCCCCACACACTTTCTTATGTGACTTTCCTTTCATCCCCCTTTCCATTATTCTTCCTACTTTTGCAAAGGGAAACTGCTTAGGAAGCCAAGGACTGGGTTAAACTGAGAAGGACTCGTGCTCCCATTACATTCTTTTTTCCCTGCAGCCAGACCCTCGTGCACTGCACTCACACACACCAGTCCAAAAGAATCCGTAAGCATTTCCCTGAGCATGCTCTTTGCCTACATATGCTAATATAAAGGAAAAAAAGACCAGGACTAATATTCCAATACAGCATGACACTGTAACCAAGCAGAGAGCCTCGGCAGCACATCTGCTGTGCATCTAACTTACTGCTACCAACAGCAGCTATCAGAGGAAGAGTTGTGGCAAGGGCGTTATCCAAGGAAAACGCTTCCTTCCCGTGCAGTCCCTCAGTCCGTACCAGTGATTGCTTCTTCCCTGTTCACAGTCTCTCACAATGCGAGCTGATGAAAGGGGATTAGCGTTCAGCCATTGCTACCAGGCTACCATTAATAACCATGCTGCAGCTGCGAGACCCTACAGCAACGGGTGACGATCAAACCGTCTTCAGAGCCTTGATAATCGGCTGCACAAAGTTCACGGACTGAAGCAGAACTAAAAAGCACTAGCCCCAGCGGCTGTTAGCAAGAACCTCCAAGAAAGAGGGGTTATTATTGCTGGTATTGCTATTATTATTGTTACAGGTGAGTGGTTGGAGTTTGTTTTGTGGATAATATCCTTCCCACTCACTGTAAAAAGAGGAAAGAATTCACAGCAGATCCCTGTGGGTCAGCCAAAGGTAATAAAAATATAAAAAAAAGTCTGTTTAAAAAGATCTCTAGGATGCTTGAAACTGCACAAGAAACAAGAATGCCTTCTTCTGGCACCTTCCCAAACTGAGAAGCTGTCAAAGTGTTTGAAACACACTTCCTCAACTAAAAAGGAACCTGCACTTTTCTTGAGCAAAAAGCTGTGCTCTTCAGTTAATGCTTACTGTCCCAGTTCTGATGATGCTTTAGATTTGCAAGGGATAGACTCATACCCCCAGAGTAATGGTACAGTCAAATGAAATGCACTGCTAAGTGCAGATTTATGAGATTCTTTGTTTGCTGCCTCAGCTCTTAACAGTGATGACTCCAGCCTGCCGACCAGACAACTGTTTTAAGTCCAGTTATTTGGACCCCCACTCAGCTGTAGAATAGACACTTGCATCTAAAAAACAAATAGGTAGGGAAAGGAGAAAGAGAATACCCAAAAAAGAAGTTTGCTAATAGCTTCAAAATGTAACCACCTTGTATTTTACCTGCAGTTTGATATTTGTCATAACTACAGTGAGCCATTTGACAGTTCACATTTCCTAGCTCCCAAAAGCCACCTCAAGATGAAAATGCACTGGAATGCAGTATCTTTCTCAAATGACTTTCTTTACTTCCCTTATTCTTCCCTTGAAGATAACTCAATGCTCTCCATCATAATCTCTTCTCTAAAGGAGCCATGAGCTCTTTAGATCAAGATGACAATTGGTGGCACTAACAGGCACACAGCAGATTCCCTCCTTTGGGTCCCAAATCCCACCTCCTCATCTTTTACAGAAGAGAAGTTAGACAGTAAAAACATTATTTCAAGAAACTGTGACAGGAAATGGATTAAACGCTGAAGCTCACGGAAATCTTCATAAACTAAAGAAATCTCTTCATTCTTGGCAGTCTGAAAAGAACATATTCAGTGTCTCTGTAGACAACATAATTGCATTTTGCAGTACTACCTTTCAGATTCTCTCTTTGTATAAAAATATTGTGAGAGCCTGACACAAAAATTAAATCTTCTTGATTGAGTGTGCACAAAGGTTTAAGAAAACATAATAAACACACACATTTATGGCTTTATGAATACCATATATACCCACATTAGTGCATAACCTAAGCTTGTTTTCTTAATATTTATAACAATGTTAGTATCTCCATAATGCAAGAAGTGCTGGTCTCAAAAGAGACAGGCCACTTTTCTTCCAGGAAATTTCAGCATGCTAACTTTCCTCTGGGCTGTGACATTAGAAAAACATGGTGATTGAATGCACAGGGGATATTTTCAAAATTGCTTGTAAATAAAGCACTCTCCTGTGAAACAGGCTTCATCCTTCACAGTTACCTCAAGCAGACAATGTACCATACAATGATTTCACAAGCTTTTCTCCTGAATTCCAGTGGTGACTTGCAGACCCTTCATCCCTTCTGTCTCTGCTCTATATTATCCTGGTCAGGAGGCATCATGGCTTTCCCTAAGCCAGCTGCCACTGGCAACCAGCAGACACAAGGTAGAAGACAGGACAGAAAACTGTTGCAAATCAGCATGGAGGCAATCTGAAAACTCACTATCATGGGATCAGGACACCAAACTTGCATGTATCAGAACATCAGCCTTTAGTAACAGTAAAGTTAACACAGATTTGCTTTCGACCACAGCCATTCTCTTTGCTATTGCACTGTAGTTACAATGAACCAGCAACGGGGCACTTCTGGTGTGCATCCTGAGTTAGGAGAGAGATCATGTAAGAAAAACTCAGCTTTATACATGCCAGCAACCACTTCTGTGCAATGTCAGCAGTTGAAGCTTGGTCCAGTAAGGTTCCAGATATTCTGGCACTTGTCCTTAAGCCAAAGCTCTTGCCTACTTGTGGGTAGCCCAAGTGCCAAAACCAGACCCAGTCTATGTCCTTAGAGAGCATGGAATTGGGGCCAAAGAGGCTGGTAGTTTACATGGCTGAGCACTAAAACAACCTGGGGTGAGGCTTAAATAATAAAGTAAAAGAAGCAGTACCATTTTTAATTCTTCCAATTTTGGATTATTGCGTGAGGTTGGTTTTATGAGTCTCCGCTTCTCTCCTATAAAAAGAAGTAAACAAAATCCATTACAACTATCAGATATGACTAATGCAGGTTTTCTATAAAATCTGCTATCAATTTAATATTAGCCTGTATGACTAAGTTCCATATGTAGAAACACTGTCAGTTTTAATTTTAACAGATTTCCTCTGAGGAAGAAAATGGCATATCAGAATATTACAACTGCAATCACAAATTATGTTTCAGTGGAATTCAAATCAATAAGATTCAGAGGACAATTCTGGAAATAAAGAAACAAATTTGGGCAGATCCTTGTATATGAAGTTTAAGTTTCAGTTAAGGGATCTTCTAGAACTTGTGTTGCTGCCTCATGATTTGCCTCTAGAGAGTCAGAGATGAAATTACACACTAGGAGTTTACTTGTAGCCAATTAAATCCTGGGAGCACTGCTGAAAAAACAAACAAACAAAACCCCGTTCATTTGTACTGCTTAGTTCTTTAGGTCATTCCTCTGACCTTTTTCTGTCCTAGTTCATGAAGTACATACCTTGAGCAATGTCATTCTCAACTCCAAATTGATTAAGTGCAGCAGGCTGTGTAAACGCATTTAGAAAGTCTGGATCCATTGTCTTTTTCCACTCCTGGTTAACTGTTAAAAAAATATGGGGGGACAAGATACATTAGCATGTTAAGATCAAAATGAGTGCCAGAAAGAAAACACACAAGCAGAAAGGTTTTTTTCAGTTACTACTGCATGACTTGTGGATGACTTCTTTTAAAAAATTCTGAAAAGTTAAAAAGGAGTTTCCTTTTCTGCTGTTAATCACTAAGATGTGGGGACACTGCAGTACTATGGAATACCTTAATTCCACCCAGTTCTGTTTCATTTGAATTAGATCAGCAAAATCTTATTTCAACTGAAATGAAAAAGCTTTCCATTTCTAGGTATCAATGAGTATCTGTTATAAAAATGACCAGTACTTAAGAACTATTCAATCAAGTCTGCAGTAGTTAAATTACTGAGAAAAGTTACTAAATAGAAGCAGTATCTTTTATTAGACCAGCTGGCAGAACTGTGGAAAAAAAAAAGAACACCTACTTCTGGGTACACAAGTCTGTCTGGATGTTAGTTAAGTAGGCTGCAGGACTTCTCAAGGATTTTTATTTTAAATATAGATTGCAGAACTACTTTCCTTCCCAACACAGATGTCCTCAAATGAAAGCACAATGACAACACACAACAAATAGGTCAAAATACCTTGTCAGCAAACACAAAACTATGGGTGAGAGGAGTCATGTGAGAGCGCAGAGAAGGCAACAAAAAATGGGTATTCGGAGCAGGGTGGACAGAGTCCATAGTCGTTCATACACACTGTCCTACGAAATGTGGAACGGAGGTTTCTCTCTTATCTATCAGAAAAGAGCTATGAATAAAAGGCTGGCAATGACCTCTCTCACTCTTCTAGAAGCCTTAAACCAAATTCCAGTGCAAGCAGAGACCAGTCTGATTTTTTAACCACATGCATGTAAAGCAGTGTCACTCTACCTATACAGACAACACAAAAGATAGAGTCGGGCTCTACGTACAACTTGCATGGTAGGAAATGTTCGATTTTAAATGCTTGCCTTTGCAACCTGAATGTTCATGTTACAGCTGTTTGGTCAAGGCCACAAGACTGAGAAAACTAGAATAGTTTAGCTTGGCAAAGACTAAAAGTTAATAAAATGTTCAAGATATCAGAATCTGAGTGGTCTCTTTTGCAAATTGTACTATGATGCAAAAAGTAGGGTGAGTCTTTATTAAACCAAAGGCAAGTTAATTTAAGTGCAGGTAATAAGAATTATATACTGTACACATAAATGATTGTCTATACAGGTGAAAGGAGCTACAGAATGATCACGACCCTGAGCCACAGACAATCTCAGCAGCAGATGGTTTGTGTCATGGTAGCATCTGTATAAATCCACCTAAGAGACCTCGACTTCCCTGGCAATCTTACGATCTAGAAAAAACACAGCAGAGCGGACAACAATATGATCAGAAACACTTTTTACATACCTCTGGCTCATCAAATCCCAGCTGTGGCTGGAAGCAGGGTACCCCATGAGGTGGATTACTGCTCTGCTCCACAACTGGGGATGCTACAGCCTATGGAAGGGAAATGCACTGCCTTCTCTAAGGTTCAGTGCTGCAAGGCCACTATGAGACAAGTGAGGCTAATTGCTTTTTTCTTTTTTAACCAAAAGGAGATGCCCAACGTTAGAGGTTCACACAGGAGAGGACTCATACTGTCGACTTGAGATGCCTGGATTAGGAGCCTTGTCTTCCAAGGCTTCCCAGTGAACATGCACAGGCACCTCTAAGGAGCAATCTAGAGCATTTAAATGAGGGTCTTGCTCTGGCTTGCATATTCAAGTTACCTCCTTCGCTCTGCTACTGAAAAGACAGTCTAGGCTGCTAATGCAAGTACTTGAAGTTAGATGCTGTAGACACCCAGCCCTATAAGCATATTGGAGCAACAAATTTGATGCAAATATTAATGCATACCATCCAGAGAAGATCTACAAAGCAATATTTCTTTCTTTGATAGCTTTAGGCTCTGAACAGCACAGTGCCACTGTAGAGTCTCTCTCTCATATTTTTTAAAGGCTCCAGGCAAAGTGCGTTACGAACATGTGTTGTATTTTAACACAGACTTTGCCAAGCCAAACACATTTGGAGAGAGAATATTGGAAAATAGCGATTAAATGCTTTTGCGTATCAGTCTTGCAAAACACATTAGGTACAAAATTCTCAGTAAATCAGTAGAGGGAAGGGGCATGAGAGAATCTGTTTCATTATGGTGGGTGCAAAACTGAAAGCTGTCTCTAAAAAGGTAGTTGACAAAGATAATGAGGAAAAACTGAGTCATTTAGTGCCTGAGGAGCAACTGAACTATCTGAGATGAGACTGTCCAGATGAAATGAACTGAGAGGGGAAAGGTAATTAATACAGAGCAACCTCAATCCAACTTACTTCTACATCAGGTTCCTGACAGCTGTTATGCCTTGGAAAGTCCCAGTCATTACTCTTATGTAACAGTCTACTGTAAACCACAACTTACACTAACTCAGCTTTGCTGCAATACTCAACTTCTGTATCTCTTACTCTTCCATTTGGTAATTAGGCATCAAAATAACATGTTCTGTCTGCCACACTCTTGGTGTGTTTGGCCAAGGAACCCAAACATTTGAAGCTGCTCTTTAAAATTTGGAAGCTCGTAGGAAAGTGTCTGAAATTAAGTATTTGCAATAGCATAAGTTAATCTACTCCAAGGCCTCAGTCCTGTGTGGCCTACTCACTCAGTTAAAATGGCCAGAGTGAGACAAAATGTCCATCTTGCTTAGTAACCAGTCCCTAGCAGCACCTAAAAGCAGGTGGTTAGGAAAAAAACATTAACAGAGCAAGCATATACAGATACTTTCCTAAAACACTCTCATGAGCTTCAACAGCTTGCAGCTCAGACTTCCTAAATCAAAGCTGGTGTCTTCGCAATTAGCAGTGGATTTACTTACCATGAACTTCCCAAATGCCCTTTGAAAACATGTAATCTCTCACCTTTTGGCAGCAAGGAGCTGACGAGCTCGCCTACATCCGCATAAAGACCCATCTCCTTCCCTTGGTTGGAACCTGCCACCTGCCTGCAAGCATCGTGCTCCCCACCACTCCCAGGCCAGAGAGGATGACTGACCCGCACTCATCACCTCACTATGTGTTACTGCTCTGTGTTAGTACATAATAGTAATATTTTCTACATTTCTATCACACACCCTCATCAGTCATCTCTTCCCAGGGCTGGGGAAACAGGGGAACAGGCACAGGGAAACCATTCCAAACCTTTCATCAGCCTCATCTCCCTTTTCTGAACTTTCCCTGGTGCGATTACATCCTTTTTGAAATACTGGAATCCAGAGCTGCACAGATTTAGAGAGGGGGCCTGCAATGTGTTCTAGTTTGTTGTGTGTTCCTTTCCTAGTAATTCCTAACATTCAGTTTGCTTTTCGATCACTGCTGAGCTCAGAGCTGACCCTTTCACAGAGCTATCTATTATAACCCCAAGGGCTTATTCCTGAATAGCAACAGTCAGCTCACAGTCCATCATTTATCTGTAGAGCTGGGATTGTTTTTTCCCCATGTGTTTCACTTCATGTTTACCTACACTGATTTCCAACAGCCATTTCAGAGTCTGAGAACTGCAATTTCTTAGCACATAATAGATTCATTCCTTATTACTAATAATTAGCGCTCTAGAGCAGTCCCTCATGTGGCAGGTTTCATTTCTGTGAGGCTTGATCCTAGACAGCAGCCTTTCAAAGAATAACAAACTGCAGAAACGACAGCAAACAGAACACGACTGGTTTTGGACTCCTTTAGCTTAGCTGTTTGCTGAGGAGCAGGAAGAGATGGAAGATCTGTCTCTCACACGCAAGCTCACACGTTTGCTGGAGCTGAGCTCTGCAACCCATCTTTCCAGTTTGCTATTCACCACTGCTACTAATATGCTATTTTCTCTGGCCTTCATCCTCCTGCATGTATTATTTATCAGTGGCCGGAGAAGAGTTTTATGAGACAACTGCTTGAATACTGATTGCAGTGGGATTTCATGCTGGAATCCTTGAACAACATTGAGGTTTACTTATTGACTCTTCAAATGAAATGGCATAATTTGGTCCTTTTATTTTCTGTTACAGACACAGTGACATAGATGTACAGGTTTGTTTGTTTTTAAGTAAATAGCTGTTGTATTTCTGCTATGTCACCTGTTGAGGTAGCCAACAAGTGAATTTTTGCTAGGCCAAAAGCTGGACTATTGCATAATATTGCAATGAACAGCTACTGATAAAACAATTAATTCTCCAAGTAGGCGGATCAGCTCCCTTCTCCTCTCTGAGTCCTCACAGTCTGGCTCCCAGACATCCCTGATATAATGCATTCACGTGCTAACAGTGGTCTCTGACCTATAAACCAACTGCAGGGTATACACAAGGCATTTACTTTTTCAGCCGGTATTACCAAGTTGCTTCAACTGCTTTATTTCCTGTTTGAAAAAGACAAAAGCCGGGCTCCGCATTAGCTCAAACACATTGCCTAAGAAGAGTTTGCTAAATAGCTCATGCTCAGGAGGGAACAAAAACCAAATGGGGAAAGTTAGTTAAAGCTGCTGCCTTCAGCACACTAGAATTAAAAAACAAATGAGAAAAAATGAGAACATACGTTGTGTGCCCAGCTTAAAACCTACTTTTACTTCCTTGTTGAGCACTAGACTTTTCAAGTGCCATTGCTCATTAGCCTCAGAAGAGGTGCTGTTCTAGCAAAAACAGTCCACCTGGATACAGAAAGTTTTACATTAAAAAAAAAGAAAGAAAAAAAAAACCAGAAGAGTCCCTGTCCCAAACTTACTGCTCTCTCCTTTAGTAATTCTCCAGAAGCTCTTCCAAGATCTTTTCCCAGCAAGCGATATGCAGTTTATCAGAGGATGAGACTGACGCTGAGGTTTGAGCAGTTTTGCACCGAAGCTGCAGTCTCCCATGCAGGGTAGCTCGAGGTGCACAGAAAACACAAGAGGGAAGTTGCACCGCGCAGCACTGGCTACCCTTAAAAACGAAACCACAGCAGTATCCGGAACTCAATTGTCTATGTGCTTAGTCCCTGCTGGAGACAAAAATAAACAGAAATACAAATGGAGGAAACACGTCCCCGCAACTCCTTGAAATAACAAAAAAGTACTGGGAAGATACAGTCGTTCTTCCATTGTGCTGCACGGCATGACTGCTTGCTATTGCACATCCTTGGTGCAACTCACAGTGCACATTTTCTTTGCGTATAATAAAGAAAAAAACACTAATAAATGATGTCGTCATGCTACATTACACCTTGTATTCGTGGTCCTTAGAGCATTTTATAATGCAGATCAGCACTATTCTTCCTAGCTGGTAGAAGCCGCAGCTTAGGCCAAGGGCTGCTGATCTGTCCAGAGCCAGCTAGCGAGCCACACCGGGGCTAGGGCCCCGAACCACATCAGAGACGAGAGCTGCATCCACTAGGCAGTGCTGCTGCTCTGCCTTGCCTTCTGCATCACTCGTTCAAGAGGGAAAGCTCAGGGCAGCAAGTATTTCCACAGGACACTTCCTTCAAGTACCAGTTGCAGTTGTTAGCTCTTCCTGAAATGAAAAGTGACTCTACAGTCCTCTGTGAAATCCCAGAAAGAGACAGCAAACAGCCACACTAATTACACACAGTTTTAATGCTATTAAGGGACTGACTCCTGTGGTCAGCTCCATAGCCTAGACAAGAATCGACAGTTCTGCATGGAAATGAGCTAAATGGGATAAACGAAAGTGGGTTGAAGACAGATATCCAGCCGCCATGAACTATTAGCAACTGAGAACTTAACCCAAAATCCTTGATCTAGGGATCAAAGGGCAATGACATTGCATCAGATTAGAAAAGCTCTAGAGTACCTTCTTACCTCTGCAGGAGTGCATGCAGCAGCCTAGGAATGCAGAGAGGAAAAACAACAGGAAGCTATATTCTGAGATGCTACTGGGACCTACAGACAAAATCAGTTTTGTATCAGCAGGCAGAGGGAATAGCAAGAACTGAACAGTGAGAAATTGATCTTCATCTACTAGGTCTCTCCCTACTTGCACTGGCAGCTCAAATAACTTCTTCCTTGAAAGCTTTGTTCACAATACAGCTCTGCAGTGCTAAAAGAACAAGTCTGAAATACATAAGGGACAAGCATCTGTCTTCCTTCAAGAAGTGATGCTGTCACCAGTGCATAAAGTATCCAGCTGCAGAACAGCATTTCTAAATTCTGTCAGAATTGCATTTGACGTTATGCCATCTCACCTTCAACCTCAACTCTTCCCATACACTCCCAAAGCACAGCTCAAGCATGCACACCTTCACACACCTGGCCCTCATACAGAAACAGCCAATGAACAACTCAAGGAATCAGTGGTACTCCCACCAATAACAAGTTTTGATAAAGTGTTTTCCACACAGTCTCACTTTATGGACTCTATCAGAAAGCCACTCTTTGCTCCCTCCATACCAGACAAAAGGAAAACCCACAGGCATTTTCAATGGTCCTCCAGACTTGCATGGGCTTCTGGCTTCCCAGATGCTCTGCAGACACTGCTAGACTCCAGCTGTGGCATGCCAGGCTTCCCTCAGTGCTGCTGTGGAAGGACTGCACCCCTACTCTTCTACAGACTGCAGAGAGCGTAATCCAGTTAGTTTTCTCTCGCGGAAAGCTAAAGGTGAAGTGGATTATGTCTAGTAGCAGCACAGTATTAAAAAAAAAAAAAAAAAGGCAATGAAACCTACAGACAAGCTCATTAGTGTCTGCACGGACATCTCACTGCTCTATCAGTGCCAGAAACCCATGACCACTGCTTTGCAAGGCCTTACATAGATCAAGGAACCTTGATGAAGACGACAGCTGAAGCCCATCTTTCAAAAGTTCTTCCCCCAGACTTGTCCATGTAGCCCCAAAAAAGACATAGAAAAACAAGTGATCATCATTTATTTATTTGAATAAATATTACAGTTGTCACAAACCATGCACTGATTTCCTACAACACTCCTGCTGTCATTTTTAGCCAAACATAGCATTGCATTGTAACTTGCTTACAGTACACAACCCTTGTCACAAAGCTGGATGTGTTCAGCATATGACAAGTCCAGAATTTTATCTGCAAGCTGGTTTTTAGTAGCTAGAAATCCAGAGTAAACACTGTTAAAAACAGTAGAAAAGATTCTTAAAAATACATTAATACTGAAAGCACTGGGTTTTGGGGGAGAGGAGTAGAAAGCCCTGTAAGGTCTTACACTGATCAAAAAAAAAAAAAAAAAAAAAAAAAAGCCATTGTTGCTTTTACATCTTGAGAAGTAGGATGCAGCTGAGAGTGTCTGGGCTTCTTCTGTGATAATATATCTTACTGGAACTGAGTATGTCTAGCAGATGCATCTAAAAGGCAAGTTGCATAGGCTGGAAAAGACAGACATTTCCCTAAGCACTTACAAATGTGAGAGCTTTAATGCTGCAGAGTATTCAGCATTCCAGATGAACTCAGTAGGATGCAAATCTATCCCACCAGTCCCCAAGAGAACATGTCTAAATCTCCAGTTACACAAAAAGTTCATGAATAATGTTTTTAACATTGACTTATCTTTTGGGGAGAAAAAGAGATAAGTGTCATGCCTACCTAACAGAAAGGTATGGAAAAAACAGGTGTTTAGAGAAGGTTTTACCTACATTACCCTTTCTGTAAACTGGTTTGCTTGTGATGAAGCTCCAGTTCAAATAAATGCATTCCCCCTCCAAATTTGGTTAACAATACAGACAGTGTCTGCAAGAAGAGTCACCTGGCTAGACAGCGAGGAGCTAAGGAAGGAAGAAGAGCATATTTTCCCTGTGCAACATTTACCAGCAGATTTAAAAACATAATAAAACCCACAGGATATGACACCTGCCTCCAACTTGTCCAGGACATCAAGTCTGCAGCATCAACTTGACAGGATATTAAGGAATACTAAAAGGAACCTATACTTCAGGTTGTAGAGAACGAATTTCAGTTTCAGGAAAATGACCAGAAAACCCTAACTGAACAAAAGAGGGACCCTTTTAAAACTTGGTGACATGCTCATACCTGCTCACATGCAATGAAGATACTAGTTACAAATCCCCTTCTCAGAAATAACCAACTCCCCCAACCCGAAACTGCTCTTCCCAACCCCTGCTTGTTATTTTCTTTTTGCTTTTGATATTAGTATTGCCAGGAATTTCAAAACTAGATTCTCTGGAGGACTTTCCCAACACCTCAGAAAATACACACAGCACTGGCACTTCCACCTCAGCTGAAGGGAGGTGGGTGGAATGACAGCTCCTTAACAAACCTCTTGTTTCGCACTAATACACTGAATTAAACAGGAAGTTTCAGAGACCTTTCAGTCAATCATCTTCCAGCTTTCAGTCTCATGATACCGCTATTTCACAGCACAAGAGAGAGTTAGACCAATTTCATTAACCTTCAGGAGAGCTGAAAGTCCCAGCTGCTCACAGTGCCTCTGCAAGTCTCCTCTATAATAACTGATGGCACCATGGTAGAGAGTCTAATGGCCCCAACTGAAATTCAAGTCCTACTGTACTAGGCATTGTATAAACAGTGAGATCAGCTCTCTCCTGTACATACAAGCACCGATTCCCCACAGAACTTTCCATGGTAGATGGGACCTGAATTTATCATGGAAAAAAAGGGAAACCTCCTTCCACCTTTCTTTGTGTGTGTGTGTTTGGGGGGGGGCGGGGGGGGGGGGGGGAGAAGATACATAAAACTCTGTTTACAATTGCCTGAGCCCCAGAACTGTACAGCTGCCAATAACTTCAGCAGGAATCTGACCCTTTAACTTAGCTACATGAAATGAAGAGTCAGACTTTAAACCATCAAGCTGTCAATAACTGTCATTATTCCTCATGTACATTTCAGAAATGACTGGGGACAAATTGTATTAATATGCATATTTGACTAGCTCCTGACTGACCTGATTCAAGCTGCACAGTTAAAGAATGACTGTAGTGCTAACAACCAAATTTCTCCTGCAGAGGAGAAGAAATAAAAGTAGACATGATTAGATGGTCATCCCATTGCAAGACTTATTCTGTGTAAACACTGAATAGAAATAACACTGAGTAGTATGAGATTAAAACAAAAACTGAAGAAGCCTTCAAGGCTTTCACCAGGTAGCTTCAGATAGTGCCTTTAATCCCCCCACCCCCCAGCAAAACATACAAAACTCTCATTTAACAGAAAAGGCTCAGCTTCTACATAAATTCCAACGTTGATTTTCTATTCCTAACACTTAAGCCTGGAAAATCATCCAATGCTAATAGCAACCAAGAAGCTTGCAAAAGAAAGTCTAGTATAGTATCAAAGGGTCTATAGCCATGAGGAAGGTCTCATGTTTTCCCTGCTTATTAAAGTAGTTAGTGGTATATTTCCTTTATCACAAGAAGAACATTTGTTCACCATAACACACAACAGACCCAACAGTGTCTTCTGGCAAAAGTGTGAAATACCAACACTTTTTCAAGTGACCTACAGAATACACATGCATTATTTTTAGTGGGACTGTCATACAAGGAGCTAAAGAAAGACCACATCAAGTGCAGAAAGAATGCATGAAGTATAGCGTAAGGCACAAAGGGAGCGTGCAGAAGGCATTTTTATTGTATTTTTTTCCTAAGGAGGTTGGAAAGATGAACACCTCAGCAGCTTCCAGGATCACTCGACGTTCTTGTACTTTGTGAAAAGGTTGTACAGAACCCTGAGGGTAGACTTCAGATCCAAGTTGACAACATCTGTGGAAGAAAAGGAGAAATTCTTAATTTGCTTCTAGTTCTCCCTCCTTGTTTGTGCTCAAAGGAACGAAAGCCTTCTCATCTTTGAGCCTGTAGGAACAGCAACAGAAAACCCACAGAGGTATGATCTCCTCCAGTCAAGCTTTTTAAACGTGTCTGTATGACGCACTTCAAACATTTTCATGATACTACAGTCACAGCTAAACTTTTCTGGGAAACAGAAGAAAAGTAGTTCCTATCTTCCCTTCCCCATCTAAATTTGGTCACAGAGGAAGCCTGCTTCTCTCTGAGACCTGGGATAAGGCCTTTGGAAATGCTTGCTCCTGGCAATAACGTCATTAGTATAGTATCTTCTGAGTTTTCACCAATGACTATGCTAGCCATAGAAGAAGCGAACAAGTGACTGCACACATCACATGTGGCATTGAACCTCATGTGCCAGCAACTCTGCAATCATACAATCTGCAAATAAAATTTAAATTCTCCTAGCAGACTCTAAGTTTTTTATTATCTAATAATTTTCTAATAATATTACCTAATAACTTTTATCATTCTAGACCAGGGAACAGTTCTGGTAGCTCTCAACAAAAGGTTTTCTGCTAGCACCTCCCATCCTATCACTATAACAAAATATCAGGAAATACCACAGACATGTAATCCAGGGACTGCAGGGGGGAAGGCAAAACACAGAGAAGGCTGAAGAGGCGAAAGGAAAAGGTAAATAGATAAGGAAGGAGCAGGAAGTAAAAATACATGGCAAACAATATCTATGGAAACAGCATTAAGAAGAAAAGATATTTTAAAATCACTCAAATTAAGGAGACAGCAAACAGTTAACAGACTGTGCAATTAACATGAAGTCCAAGGAAAACACCTACTGCCTGTTTTGAAGAATCACTGCCAGGACCCGCCTTTCCCCTCCACCCCATACTGGATAACAGTCTATAAACCCCCACACTTCATCTGATATTTTCAGTCACCTTTCAAACTTTTCTTTCTGCCTTTTTTACTGTATTATTTTATCTTTCTCTTTTATGATTTTATATGCTACAACAGAGCCTTCTACTGTGCCAAAGAAAGATCCTAACTGCTGTGAGATAATGCAACCTGAAGAAAGGGGATATCTTACCTAGATAACTGAGCTAAGAAATATATTTCTAAGTTTTCCAGGGTTCACGGAAAGCTGCTTACTATCATAGCATTCCCAGTAAGAAAATAGCTTGAAACAGGCAGGATCAGTGGTGGTTCTTTTACACCTAGACCCAGTTGCCTCAGAGACAAATTTAACCATGGGAAACAATGCTTCCCAACAGCTACTCATTCTACAATTGGCAAATCAAGGCAAATATCTGGAGTAGAGACATCTACTGGCAGATTTGACCCACTGATGCTCACAACCACTTTCATTTGCAAAACAATTAAACGGAATAGTTCTGGCACCATGAAAATGCCAAAAAATGGCCCAAACAGCCAGCTCCAAATGAGGGAGTAATGGCCAGAGAGTACTAAACATTCAGGGATTTTTAGGGTATTATTTGCCCTACTCCTCCCAATTGGCTGTCTTTTCTCTCTGGTACCCATCTTCCCCTGAAAGCAAGATGAGTCTTTTCCCTGAGCCACTGCCACCACCTGTGCCAGCTGCTGCAGCACAAAGTGCTGTGATCAGGTCTCGCGGGGTTCAGTTATTGCCTCTGGCTGACACTGAAACCAAGGTGAGGATATCAGTGGAGAGAAAGTTAAATCTGGGTGGTAGAGCATAAACATGCCTGGAAGCTAGAAGCATGGTCAGGGAACCAGGGCACGTCCTACAGAGAGAGCAGCCAGGTGCGTGGGGCAGTGGAGCACTGGGATGATGGCCAAGGGCCGGCTCTGGCACAGGCAGGGGGCCCAGCAGAGCAGCACTGCACCAGGCAGGCACCCTCCATCCACCCTCCCGATGTTGCCAGAGCCATTTAAGGCCAACTTCTAACCTCCAGCAGCACTTGGAGCTACGGCAACCGCTGCTGATCTCCACCGGTGATGTGTGAGGAGTATGGCCTCTGCTAAAGGAAGGACCGGACCCAGCTCTTTTATTCAGCCGTGTAATGATATGTCACAGTTAGGGTCAGACAAAACTCCTGTGGTCACATACTCTGGTCTTATGTAAAATACAGTCTTCAGAGAACTTCACCTTATAAACACCATATTGAGCTTACTAACCAAGATGTGGCCGAACTAAAAATACAAGCTTAAAAGTGGAGAGTTTTTTCTTCCCGTGGTGGAAATTCCAGCTACATCTCTTGACACCTCAGACTGATGGTTAATTACCTTCACCATTGTAAAAGTTACACTGTAAAGCTAGTTCGACTACTTCCTGTCTTTCAGACCTTGTTATGCCTTTTTTGCTACATTAAGGAGTACCCTAGCCTGAGCTGCATCCTCCCTCTGTGGGTGATTACAGTGCTCCCTATTGATCACTGTCTAACAGGCATTCCCAGGAATAAACATATGCTCAACCTCCCATTTCTTATTTTAAAGATGAAGCATATGCACTCATAACAATACCAACAATAACTAATAAAATGTTAACTAAAATAGCTATAAATCGTCAAAGTAGTTTAAAATATTCCATTAATTTAAGACTTTCAAACTCCATCAGAATCCCTTCAGAGGTTAATAAATCAGCCCACTAAAATGCACTCAGGCTGCAATAATTCAGCATCAAGTTCTGCTGCTGGCTTGATCTACTGAATTGGGCTAGAATAACAGAGAACAGGATCTGGCCTGTATGCTCCTGTTTTTGTACATCACTAGTAGCAAGACATGCTAAAATATTAAACGAGGCATGTTTCTTGCAAGCAATTCAGAAAGCATGGGCTGTAGAAATAGAAATTGCAATTTTCTGCTTTAGGCAATGTTTGTGATGAAAAACCTACAGCAACTAATTCAAGAAGCATTTACTACCCAATTCACACTGAAGAACACAGATCCACCTAACGTTTTCCAGCCTGTTCAGGACCAAACAATAGGTCCACATGGCAGACACAGAGGATGCCATCCATAGAACTTTTTGCAGCAGCAGTTCTTCAGGAATAACAGTCTCTCTTACAGGAAATGCTGGCCCCATATACAACACGAGCACACTTGCTCCAACAGCTCTGAGCTTCTGCCAACGGGAATGGGTATACACACAGAAGAGGAAGGCATATACACAAGAGGTTGTAGACCCTGCAGCAGCATAAAGCAAAGAGGAATGTTTTATGAACTAAGTGGGTTTTCTAACTTTTATTAATAATTAAATTTTAAAACACTTAAAGCTTCCATGGACAACCAGATCCAACACAGTCATAACAATACTGATATTGTTGCTTACTTTACACACTGTGTCTGCAGTGAACCAAACACGATCTGCAACAGTGTTCAGTCACAGTAGTGTAAGCATGTACATAACATTGCCTTACAGGGAGGATATCTCCTTTCTTAGATCAACTGACATAAACAAAACAAAAGGCAAGCTTTCAACTATACAAGCCTTCTTCTAGGCTTTTAATGGTTTATCACTCCAGAATCAGGCTTATTTAGTTTACCTGATCTCTTACTACAGTCTTTTTAACCCTTCCACTCAAAAAACTGCCATTCCTGACCTGCATTCGTATTTTTCCAGCTTGCTTTTCCTCCTCATAAACCCATGGAACCAGCTCCAATACTCAAAACATTCCTCCAATTCTGGTCTCCCAAGTTAGTGTCTTTATTTCATTCAATTCTTCTTCAGTAGCACTTTTCACCCTCAAATTTAGAAGAACAGCACTGACATCACACACACACACACTTAATATGGTGCCTTTTTCCCCACTATGACCAGCTCCATTATTTGTTAATCTATTTACTGTTGCCATTTTATCTCATTTTAAATCAGAGTGACCATTCCTCATAAGCTCCTTGTTTTCCTGTTTGTTCTGTGGAAACCTCTAACACACATGTAGTTTGTATTACTAAGAATAAAAGCTATTCAGCTGCCTGTCAGAAAGTTTTAATTCCTCTTTCTAGCCCCAGCACAAGCAACACTGCAGACCTCATCACTACTTTCAAGAGTCAGAGGTTTTAAAGGCAAAGCATCAGTTTTTACATCATTCATTTCTGATCCTGAAGGCCACATAAACCAAGAAGAGAGTTTGCTACCCCTTCTCCTAAGCATAAGAACAGACTTTGAGTTATTTGTCACTGCAATCTGACTACAAGAGTCCAAACTAGCACCAAGTATAACAATGATGGGCTTTACAGCATGAAAAGCTTCCTACTAGGATTGTGACTGAGAATACTAGCTAATTTTATTACATAGCACTGAAAAGCTCTTGGATCATTCACTAATACTAGAGTTGTACACCTTAGAGGATCTATTCCAGATAAGAAACACAGGTAAGGACATATCGCATAGATATTGAATCCTTTAGAAAACTGTCAACATGTGCACTAACAGCTCCACTTTGTGACCCTACCAACTTTAATGAAGTTGCACTTGAAATGCAACTGCTATCACGTCTTTATATACAGTTTAAAGCCACGTCATGTTCATACCTTCAGGGCGAGCTTTTGGTTTCTTGAGTCCTCCATCTTGCATCAGCTCAAAAGCAAAGGAAACATTATGGACCTGAAAAAGAAAAACTGTTTAGAGTCCCAAAGTAATACAGGCATTAAAAAACTTTACTCAAATAAAAAAATACTTTATTCTCTCTCCCCTTGACACATAAAATTATAATTCTATTTAAATCAATAAGAGATATTTAGATGTTTGAGCATGGCAGAAAGTATCTGTGAGAGACTAAGAAATGAAAGATTATATCATTATAGATCATTATCATCATTATAACATTATTATCATTATATTATGCACTTTTTGATATAAGGGAAAATTCCCAAATTTCAAGTGTAAAAACTGTGACTGGGTACTGCATGAACTGGGACATCCCATTAGGTCCCACCAGAGTCTCTATGGTGAGGGCCAGAGAGCTCCCAGTAAGTTGTGGAACAGAGCCTTCAGACTTCACTGCAGTAGATACTTGCCATTCTGGCAACAAGCAACCTAATCGAAGTGGCATAACAGAATAGGGATGGCAAAAATACACATGAAGCAAGAGGAACACCAACAGAATACTTCAAAATATGGTTAATCTTTTTTGCATTATCATCAGCAATATACCAAGCAGCATCAGCTCTGCACGTCATCAGCAAGGAGTAATGCTGTTTGTTGGGTGACCTTATGCAAATCCCTTAGCCTCTTTGTGCCTTTGCTTCCCCTCCTTGAAAATGGAAATACAAGACAAATTAAGTTTTTCTAATGAATGTCAGAGAAGTGCTTGGTGGTGGCAGTTCCTGAATAGGCTGTGCAGTGAACCTGCAAAACAAGCTAGTCACAACTATGCCACCAAGGATGAAGTCACCATGAATGTGAAGTCAGAGAGAAGAAAATGCAAGGGGAGATTAAGAGAAGATAGCTGTTGAGGAAGGAACACTGGTTTAAGGAGAAGATCTGCACAGCAGCTTTCTTTTCCATGCTTACTGAAATTTAAGCAAGGTAATTTGGATTATGAATTCTGTGCATTTTTGTTCTTGTAAATGACAGGTCTGGAGATGCATAGCAAGAGGAAGAGATTTAATTAAACCTACTCATCTTGGAAATCAAGGAGTTCTGCATAAAAGCTCCCCTGCAACAAGAAGAAAGGCCCCTTTTACTGGCATCTATTGCTCAGGACTTTATTCATCTCTTTTCCTCTGCTCCAATTTCTCCTCACTCATTGTGACAAAAACAATCACTTTCAAGACTAATTTTTTTTCCTTTCACAAAAAACACAGAATCTATCTCTGTTACTCACCCTCATTTACATATACTCTCTCCTCACAGCAAAGACTCCTCACAAAAACACAACATTGCCTCAGGAATGTTGGATAACCCTTACGAATTTTAACAGCTAACAATAAAATCTTCACTGAACAGGTGTTGGCTACAGCTCAGCATCCTGCATGTCTACAAGGGGGAAAATTCAAGTGGGACAAATGCGACAAATAAGGAAGAGAGAACTATAATGGAGAGCTTATTCAAGAGCTAATAGACAACCACTTTCCTACTGCTCTACAAAGTTCCTGTATAGCATTCAATATTCAAAATGAACTATTCCCCATACTATCCACAAACTTAACCCATAGCGAGGCCTCTCACATCACAGCCTGATCTCTTGTACCCAGGGAGCCCCTTCAAGCTCCCGAATGGCAACTAGCCATCTACTGAGGAAGTCAACTAACACTATATAACCCATGCAACCAGCAGGCTCAGCACATTAGCCTGGGACTGTAACAGCGCCCATTTGGCACAGCCTAATTCCCTCTTGCAACGTTGATACGATCCACTCAGGATTATCCCGTCAACGCTGAAGTCCTGTCCCTCAGACAGCATGTAATTGCCAAGGAGCGCTTGACAGCAATGATCTGTACTGAAGTCAGGCTCAGAGTATTCAGGTACTAGGCAACAAATATACATAGATGTGTGTGCATGTTCAGGAACACCTGCAGGAAGAGGTGAATACTTGGTCACGATAATAAAGTATGCTGTGTTGAACACATCATCATTAACACTAGGAAATGATACAGGAGAGTGGAACAAGTGTGGGGTTAAGAGCAAGATGTTTGTTTTCTCCCCTTCCATCCCTAATACCCTGACCCAAAGACTGCAAGGAATGCACTCCTTTTCCTCAAAGCTGGTTTTGTCTGAAACACTCTAGAAAGCAAGTCATTCACTCCTTAACAAACAGAAAGAAATAACTTAAAATGAGAAGCTAGAACTTTCTCTCAAAATTTAAAGTCAGCAACATTGGCAATGCTGCTGCCAGGACTGGACACAAACCCAGATCTCTATGCTTACAAGTTGACTTCAGACAGGCAATTGGCTGCATGCTCGGTCTCTGGCAGGATCAGGGTCTCCCTCCTGGCTCTGGTCAGGTACAAAACAGGTTACCTGTCTGTACTCAGTATACAGGTTCTAACCCCAGTCCAACCAAAGACCATGGCCCAGGTACTACCTCCTCTACTATAGCATCTCATTTACATATCAAGTAAAAATACTTATTCACTTAGTTTGCAAGAACATTAAGGGAACTACAGAAAAAAGAACTGATGGCTGTTAGGCAACAGATATTCATGAGATCAGAGGTTAGGTTTCAGGACTGACTTATTCGGTGACACCTACTCTATCCCCATGTCAATCCCAGCGTAAAGAATGGGGATAAAGCACAGCTTCCCATCCCTTCCCTTTTGTCTTTCTGGCCTATTTACATAGTAAATACTAGGCAGATCAGGCTTCAACTCTCATGTCTAGCGCGGTAAAGCACCCTGAGCACAAAAGGACTTTAAGCAGTACTATAATTTAAGAAAACACTTAAGTAAATAAATCACTTTGATTATGCAAAGCACTAGATAGTACAAAGCACTTACTGATTTATTCCTTCTGGACATTCATGAATGTTATGTGTCACCTGATGCAAGAAAGAGAATACCTTTCTTGCTTAACTACTGGGATTTATTCCTTGATTTCACAAACAACTTTTAGAAGTACAAATTCTATTAACTATCAATCGTCATGGCAAGTGCACCTTTGCTACAGCTCCTGAAGAGATGAATATGCCAGGCTCTGATTTACTGCGCACACAAAGAGAAAGAACTCAGTGAATGGAAAATACCATGTGTGGTAACAGAGTGAAAAGAATACAACCTGGAATTTCTACCCACCTTCTGATCAAAACTTTCAGGCGTTAAGTAGAAGTTGTGAAGTGGAACAAAATAGTCTTCAAGGAGACCCATGAGCAATACCAAGTAAACACCATCTGCAAACTAAATAGAAATACTGATGACATTCCTAGGTGGAAGCATCTGTTTTCAAGTAAGTATTCATAAGCAAGCGGAACAAAGAATGCATGGCCCAAACTAGCTACCTCGATTTCTACCACTTTTGTTTGTTAGCGCAGAGATAAGAGACAGCTCAGAAGGCACAGACTGTTCCTTTCAGGCATAACAAGGAATTGACAGCGAGTGTAGCAGAAGCATTCAGGGCTTTGTTTCATCTGCTCCCCAAATCCACCTATGCCCGTGCAATCACCAGTTCAGCTGAGCAAGCTGAACCAGTCTGTTCTTTTGAGCCTGTTGATTCAGCTGCTGTCTTGTCAGATGAAAAAAAAAACAAAAAAAACAAAAAACAGGATACCAGGCTTTCTCCCTGCATCTGGTAGCATTATTTCTTATTTCCTGAGTAAAACAAGGAAGCCCAACAGCTATAACATTAACCCGTTCAAGATCATGTGCTGATGGCTATTTAAATTATTTACATACAGCAAATAGCTCTAAGCAGAAGAAATTAGAAGTAATTCACCTGGGAGTTGCCTACAATTTGCACTCCTTAGAGGTGCAAAGTATTTGGTTTGAATAAGGTAGGGACTGAAAACAAGGGCCACTGTATCTCCAGCCAGTTCCCTATTTACAAGGCTACTGAATACTTCAGGATGAGGTAAAAGTATGTATGTATGTTCTTGCATTTGCTCACTCTCATTCTTTTTCTTCAGAAATCTTGCCAACTTCACTGCAGTGTTCAAGCAGATTTTTTCAATTAGAAAAAAAAAAGAGACTTCTTAGGAAATGTGTTGCCACATAATACACTTCCAGCTCTACTACAATAGTATGTGGTCATTTCAAATACAATCCCTCTTTTAGGTCATGCAAGTTGGACATTCAAATCTCTGGCCTTAATCAGAACTTGAAATTAAGTCTACCATGTCACAGGTAGGAAATCTAATTTCTCAAAAAAAGGTTTGTTCAAAGCCAAAACAGATTATTTACAGTTTCAGTAAATACTAAATTCTATACTAAATACTTTCAGTAATACTATTCAGTGTTCCTACCAGACAGACACACTACCTTCCTGGCTAGCTATGGGCGATGCTATATATTTCAAACAGAATGCTCATTTGTGATTCTGATATGATGCAAGTGACATTCGCTATCCTTTTCAAAAATAAATTGCTCAAGGCAGTGAGCAACAATTTCTTAGGTGACTTCTCCCTGGATACGTTCTGTAATATTTGCTTCAGCAAAGCTACAAAATAGCAGTGAATGACTGGTACTAGACTAAGCCAGAGTTAAATCAATTACTGATAGTCCAGTAATAATTCTCTAGATGCCATGCTCCCCTTTTTGCCAGGACACTAGGCTAACCATGTGTCCAAGGTTCAGCAAACTTTGGAAAGAATATTTGTTTCCACTATTAAAACATAGCCAAAACCATCTGTGAAATCTACATAATTTCACCTGCAGAGTGAGAACTACCCCACTGCCACCAAAATTCACATTTGCTTGAGATTTCCAAGCATATTCACTACCCAGTTCTGAGCGAGAGACAGGGAACTTCTACAGAGCAGACTGCAGTGGCTGGCAGCTAGCTCAGCGAGCTTTAAACAAGCTAACTTGGGTACCAAGGGCACTCAAGCCACTGCAGTACAAGAGCTCAGACTTGCTAATTCACACTGCTGGAAAGCAAGCACAGTGCACATGCTCCCCAGACAGCAGGATGAAGAAGAGCATATGAAGGCCTGTGCTGCAACTACAAAATTGTTTCCAGTTCCCACTTTGATGTGATCAAAGCTAGCAATGATATCTCTATGATGAACTGCACATTGCAGTCCACATACCTTCAGAGAGCCCCAGGCAGCCAGTTATTAAGAACTTACACCAGCTCGTCATGAATCCTCACAGCAAGAAAAGACACAACCCATCAACCACCCATAACTATAGCAACTGCTTCACAGTGTTCCACTTTGATCTGAGAGACAAATTGCCCTGAAACCCAACCATACCCTACAGTCATTAACATGAATATACTAATTACTCAAGAATTTCACCTTACAAAACGGAATGCAAATTATCAGCAATATAAAATATGTGTAAGCATGAGTAAAGGAAGCAAACACCAACGCATGTAATTGCTATTTAAAAGATAAAGCCTCCAATCTCATAAGTTCACACGCCCAAAAATAAGCAGCTCCACAATAAGGTTTTATGGAACAAGGGCTTATATTTGTAATTTACACAGTGAGATTACACAAAAAAAATCATGTCTCCTACCTGAGTTTCTAACTCAGTTACTTCCAAATTCAGTTTATTCAAGTGTTTGTTCACAAAGGTGATCAGAGACTACAAAAGAAAATACCAGAATCAATGATGTTAGAAACTACAGTCAATGTCTATGTGAAAGGGTTAACATTCTTTTAAGATATTTTAAGCTTAATAAATACCACCATGAGCTATTTGCTTTTGCGTAAATAAGTATACAAACTTGAAAACAACTCAGCAGTACAGTCATTTTTGTTGCAACATATGGTAGAAGTCACCAGATGGTGCTATTACATACTTCTTTCCAGTTATTTTTCCTAGCACATTAAAGATACTACAGTGTTGTGGGAAAACTCTGTGATGACATTGGTTCTTTTGCAAGTTCTTTGTGAAGATGAAGCAAGCAATAGCTGCATTTACTGCCTGTATGAATCTCTTCAGGTTCTTGGAGAAGATCTGCTGCCTGAGAGCAAGCCATCACCAGCACTGAGCTAAAACTCCCAAAAGAAGATGCCAACAGTGCACAGTTTCATACTCGCCTCTGTTCCCCAAGTGATCGGTGCATATAAATTAGCAAATTACAGACAGAATGTTCTCCAAGTCTGTATTATGGACTTCTATTCCCGCAGGAAGCAGTTGGGCAAGGTCCTGCTCCTGTGCGCTAGGTGGGTAACAAAAGCATAAATATGCACTAACATATTCAAGCACAGAGACCTGGCACCCTGCTTAGAATGCTTCCAGGAGGGACACAAAGCTGGGTGTTAACATTTTTATTACATGCATAGAGTTAACTCTATCAACTGTAACATTTCTTTAGAAGATATTTCAGGTTGGAAAATTAAAATCTTCTATAGATTTAAAAGCATTATTTTAAATGCATATATCCTCTGCTTCATATAAAGCGAAGGGACAAATTATGATTCTGAACTTTGAGTACTACTGTCCTGCTAAGTAGTTTAATAGTCATGTTGGAACAAACCAAAGGAATAATGCAGAGTCTCTTCTTTATCTGTTCTCTTCCAGAAGGAAACATTAACAAATGCTGGCAGAGATCAATGGCTACTTTACCCCTGTGCTCTGCCTACCACAAACAGCCATGTGAAGAACGGGTTTGTGTACAGATGTGTGCTGTGTGATAGTACTTAGCCTTGGAGGAGAGACCAGAAGACCACCTAAGCTAGTGTTAAGTAGAAGAGCTCTAGGATGAAAGCACACAAACTCTTATAGAAGAGCTTTATATTTAGCATAGATGTTTATGGGAGAATCACATTTCCACCTATTCCTCCTCAACCACAGGGTACTATGGAAAATGATTTCCAGTTGTGGAAGAACATCTTTAGTACAAAAATGAGCTGAAAACTGAACTACAGCTGCTTCTTTAGGAGGCTGAAGACACAAGTACTATTGTGGCTAACAAAGATGTCACCACTGCCAGTTACTCATTACCCTACAGGCCAGCTGCTCCATGCTGGAGGACAGCACCCGGGATATAAAAGAGCATATGATTGTCCAGTCAGAATACTCTGAAATTACTTCAGATACTTTGCAGAGCAGCTGTTCCTGCACTATTTTGACTGAATCAGATACAGGAGCAATTGCAGAAGCAGTTATACTGTTACAAGAAGCGCTAACCTCTGGCAGGAGAGGAGGGAGATAAGATGACAAGCAATCGGCTGGGGAAGGCAACCTTTTCATCCTGCTTAGGTGTAGCCAAAACAAAATATGCAATCCAATCGAATAGTGTCTGTGTGTCTTGCAATGGAAGAAACAAGAACAACCATACAAGTCTGACTGCAGCCAGCGAATCAAGGACTCACTGGCTCTGAAATAGTGATGGTCTGGGGACAGACACCCTATTTTTTCAGAATCATCTTCTGCTATTTGCCAGATCTTCCTGGATATCTTTCAAAAGCGTAACAAAAAAAAAGTAGAAAACAAAATGTGAATTTTTTTTCTTACCTTCTTGACTACACTGAGTTTATCTGGTGCATGATCAAAGAGTGTGTCAAAGGCATCCCGCTCTGGTTTTACAAAAAAATAAAAACAATGTTAAAAAAAAAAAAAATCAATACACCTGTAACAGACAAGCATGGAAAGCAAGTTGTGTCACACGCTTGAGGGTCTGTCTTAGAAAACCACATAACAAGAGACTCAAGCTAAAATCATTCCCTTATTTCGCATCTAACCAAAGGCCAGAGAAAACTGCACTGGGAATTTTAGGGGTAACTGAAACCAAACATATCATTCACTGATTTTCCTTTTCTGCCATTCATAATTTGTACACAAAATACACAGTTGGGGGGGGGAATTAAAATGAAACAAATTTTCACTGTGCCCCAATCTTAACTTAAAACAGTGGGCTACTGAAACATCACCTTATTTTGGTGCTCTACAGTATAGCAATAATTATAGCTATGTTCACGATGACTGCTCAGCATCAAAATCAGATACTTGTATGGTTAATTTTAAGCTTATTGGTAGTATCCTTGACTTCAGTAAAGCTTAAAATTGAACACATGAGTAAGACCTGATTCAGTGACGCACTAAGAGCAAAGCTTGCTTACTTGTGTTTTCTAATCCAGTATACAGTATGAAGATTTAAATTACTGTAGAAGTGTTACACCTTCAGAGCACCTGGTAACAATACCTAAACCAAACTAAGATCTACTAAATTTAATATAAAAGTGCAGTATTTCACATTGTGGCAGCTTAGAACTGACTGAAATTTTCCAAACACTGAGGTTTTTTGGATGACATTATAAATTAAACTGTCTTTGTTTTGCACACAAACCCCCCCCCCCCCCCAACCAACTGCAGTTGTGCAAAAAACAACTACCAAAAAACACTGCTGGAAAATTGTGTGTGTGTGTGGGGGGGGGGGTGTTATGAGCTGTTAAAAATTTTCATCACAGTTTCAACTGTTTTTCCATGTTCACATTCTTTGCATTTGCAGAACACATTTTAATATTTGCTATGGTAAAATAAATAAATAAATAAACCTATTTATTGTCCAAACTCTTTTGGTATCTAAGGATATGTTATATACCTCCCCTCCTCACATTATTTATTTTCCAAATACCTTTTTACTCATTAATGCACATATTCTACAGGGAAGAAAAATGACAGCATTCACATATTACAGCTATGAAACAGAGAAACTAAATGACCTGTTTATAGTCTCACAGAGTCCTTTAGAGGAGCTCATGTCTCTCAGATGAGTGGAAGTGATTTAATGACACTAACAAAACCAACACAGTGAGAGTCAGGCTATGCAAAAAGAGAGAGAAGTCTCTTGGAAGCAACACCAAAACTCTTGCTATATGTTTAGAAGACCAGTTTTCTGGTTAGTAAAATCCCTGGTGAGCAGGGAGGGCACAAAATACTTCATGCAAAGGAATTAAGAAAGGGAATGATTGTTGGCTGAAAGTGGACAAGTAAATAGAGCTTTCTTAGATCTTCTCCCATATACCTGTGCTTCAATAATTTTCACATGTTCATTTACATATTATTTAAATATAGTCACACTCTGAAGAAGGTGTAACTCTTATAGTCAGGTGTTGCAAAGATTTTTGCTTGAAAGCACTAAGAATGGTACTAGGAAATCTTGTTCTTTGTGGCAGTGTCCCCATTCATTACATATGAGTGAAAACAAATCAATAGAGACTAGTCCAAAGAGTAAAGGACAGGACGATCTGGCTCTACTCATCAGGCTCCACAGCTGAGTGCAGTAAAACACCTTCCCCCGCAATACATTCCAACTCTGTCAAATTGCTCAATCCACTGTCTTAATCTGTTCAAGGAAAACAGACATAATTTCTGTGCCTGGCATAAATCTAAAAGTTTCAGAGTCAACTTTGTTACTTACCAAATCTTCCCATCATCATCCTGCAAGTCAGAGCATTCAAAAATACTAGGTTAGTTCATGAACAATCACTTTGAAAAGAGAAGACCATGGGCTTAACGAGCCTTTTCCTGCAAGATGCTAAGGGCCATCCACTCCTACCAAGCTAGAAGGCTGGGCATGTTGCAGACCAGACCCAACGTGCTGCAGGAATGTCCCCAGCAGACCACCAGGCATGTCAGAAAGATGCATTTGAAAAGAATGGAAATACATAATTATGTTTTATACATAATTATGATTTCTTATGCATAATCATTTTTATGATGAAGAGTGAAGGAACAAATATCTTTCTGTGTACAGTCTCCACAAATATAGTCAGCAGAGACTACATCACACTGTTCAGAATGAACAAGGCTAGGTGTTATCTAGCCCATTTTAATCTGTTTTCTCTGAAGGAAGAAAACATAATCTCTGGATGTTATGTAATTAATACAGCCACATATGAATCATATCCACAGCCAGTGACATCACCAGACATATGCAGATGATTATCAGCTGAGAATCGGGCCGTGATCGGCAAACGGAAATTTGGAAGTATTCCATAGAAGTTGGATTCTGCTGGCTCTGGAGCTTTTGTACCTCCACTTATATTTGGGTATGCAACACATATTAACCTCTTAATATTGTATAATATTAAACAACTGAATAAAACACACATATAAACCCACATGCCTATCTGTAAGCATCTTTCTTGCTAAAGATGTCCAAATCCCATTGCGTAGATTGCATCTAACAAACCACATCTGAAGGAGAGGACAAGCTAAATATACTGTTCAGGAGCACAGGAGTACAGGGAGGAATTTTGGCCCAAAACACTGAGGCAAAGCTCTAATCCTACAAAAAACACTCAAAAACGAGATCTTTAATGTCCACACAGAGATGTTATGATCTCATTTCTGAATGTTTCCATCTGAAAGATCTTCCCCACTGAGCAAGCCACATGGTATTTCATTTATCTTCAAAGTTATGGAAAGCTGAGCCAACTCTACAGGGAGTCAATACACTGATAAACTGAAGGAGGGCTCATGAAAGCCCCTGTTAAAAGGGTTGCCTTCAGGCCACATGAAGGAGACTCTCAGCTTTTATTTGCAGCCAAAGTACATGTCTAGCCTTTTCCTTGTAAAAAAAACAAAACAAAAGAAAAGAAAAAACAAAACTGTAAAAATGTAAAGCCAAGTAAAGCCATTCCAAAAACTGTGGAGAGGTTTGTTTATTTAATTTATTTTGCTGAGCTCTTTTCTTGAGGTGCTATATCAAATAGAGAACATCTCTCCTCCCACCTTTTATGGGGTATCACTCCAGTTTTGAGAGGTATTTCAAGGAATTGCTTAATTCTTCCCCCAAATATCTACACTGGCCCTTTATTTGAGAGAGGCAACAGCACTGGGCAGAAATTGGTTATATATGGTTATGCGCAACAAAAAAAAGTTTCCACAAAGGTCACTCTCAATGAAATACCCAGTGAAAAACTTTTGTAACCCAAGACTGCAAAGACAACTCATTTCTGCTTTGCAGTGTGATCCCAGAAACAAAGTTGTTTCTACATAGTTAAAAAAAGGAACGCATGGCATTTTGTTAATTTAGCAGTGGTAGCAGGGAAGATTATATCTCTGCTTTGTCTCTGTAAATGATTTCACACTATGCACCCACAGATACACTCTGACACTAAATAGAAAGCATTTTGTGCTTACTCTGTCGTAGTTGTAAGCTCCTCCGTAACATGAGTGGTCTGAAGAAGACCTTCACGTTTCTGGAAACCGAAAGGGAAGTTAGAAACTGAGATTGCATTAATAGAGGACAAGCTCATTAGGGGTTCTGCAGCATTGATCATATTTCAGAAACCCAGGGGAGACACTGCATAAAATGTGCTGGCTAAGACCAAGTTTTGCAGGGTAGGGCTAACACAGGAGGGCTCAGTCCTAGAGCAGTGGCATTTGTCAGGCAGACAGCCAAATGAATGTTTGGGAGACATATGTAGATCTGCAGCCAATACACTTGCTAGCAATTCTCCGGAGAGCAGAGGCAACATGCTGCCTGGAACACAAATTAGAGAGAGTTTGTCAGCCCCATCTTAAGTTTCCCAGGGATGCTTTTTTGTATCATGGTACCAACCAACAGTTTGATGCAATTGGCAGCCTGGCTCTCAGGAGGGGTCTGGGCTGAAATAACAAGGACCGCTGCCCCCAGGCCAGGGCTTAGGTGTGCTGGCAAAGAGCTTCGTGCGGGTGGGAGGCTCTCTTGGAGCAGGCGTCTGGCTGAGGCCATCCAGTCACGCTCTTGTCAGGAGCACATCCACCAAGGAAATGCAGGGAGCACGAAAAGCCTGACTAGTGATTTCACAGTGGAAATTATTTCCTTTTTATTGGATCTTCTTTCCTCGGGTGATTTTCTGCATGAACTCTTCTGCCCAACAAAGAAATAGCATCTGATGAGACTCAATTTTCTGACTTTCAGCTTTCTCCAGGCTCTATTAAGACACAGCCCTGTAACAGACGTGGGACCAAATGTTTCCGAGCCTTTCCAGAGTTCTGGAGACATGGCTTGTGCCTCTCACCAGAGGCTGGAAGTACATTTACTTGATTCCAAAACTTTCTTAACATGTCCTTCCACTGAGTATATGGGTCCCCTACAAAATTATGGGATATAGCCTTCTGCCTGAAAAAGGGGAATTTCTTTCTGTTCTTCTCCAAGCGAAGAAGCTGTCACAAAGAGCTCACATCTCAGCAGTCATCTGGGAACTAGGTCTTGTCAAAATGACTTAGCAGCTCTCCTTGTTAACTGTGCTGTATCTCTGGTGAGCAGGAAAACCACCCCCACCAGGCACCAGCTCTTCATGCATATGCCACATAAATCATTTTCACCAGTTGAACCCCAAACAAGAACTTATTAGGGAGAACAGCTTTGAAGAGAAACATGTCCTTCCTCAGAAGCAATGTAAGAAATAAAAATTTAAACCTAAGAAACCAGTAGCAAGAATTCCTTCCCTTTTCTACTCCCTGTTCAAAAAATGAAGGCAATGTTGCTTTCTCAAGCCACCCAGGGAGCCTGGCTGAAAGCACAGTGGGAGCAGTTGTATCCCACCATTCTGCTGCCACCGCTCATGCCAGCGCCTGGCCCTGCGTGAGATCTAGCCAGCTGGCCGTGTCTGCAGATGCCTCAGTTCCCTATCACAAATACATCTAATTCTGCTCCCCTGAGGGCGTCATAGGATTTGTGCCAGAAGGTTTGGTAAAACAAGCTAGGATGACAGTACAGATGGAAAAATGAGGAAGCATCTGACAGGGCAGTATTTTCCTGAATACAAAACAATGTTGCCTTTATTCCATCCCACCAAGCCTCTGCTCTACTAACACAGGTTCCTGCACCTTCCAGGCAACATGTACTTCAGGAGGAAGAAGCTATAAAACATGAGCAAAAAAACTCAGTAAGTGGTGACTAGTGAATAATGCTTCCAAATATTTGATGAGAAAGAAGAATGGGTGCCAACATTGATTCCCCAAGGGCTGGAAATGGCAGCAGTTTTCTCTGTAGCCCTCTAACAGACAGCTGAGCATGCTGTTCTTACAACGAGCCTAGGTCCCTCAGCCTTGCAATTCAAAAACAAATGCCGATCTTTAATAAAACTCTGATTTTCCGCATCACTGCCACCAGATACATTTATTCTCCACCCTGCTTTGCGCCTCTGACCTTTCAGTCTGCAATTCAGACTTCAAGAGAATTACTGCAAAAATACCTCAGATCTCCCAGGGGCACCAAGGTGGCACATGCTGCAGTTTTAAAAATGAGGAAGAGGAAACATAAGTGCAGAAGACAACAGTCACCAGGCCCTGTAAAAATAACCAACATACAGTACGCCTTAACAATTCTTACACTGATTTCCAGTAATGCTCTTGCTTTCCCGAATCACTGTTGGGCATTTATATCCTGTAAATTCATGTTTCAAATATCAGGAAGTAGAATCAGCTGGGAGAAAAACCTCAGGATATTCAGTTCTCACTGGAAGTAGGCACTGAAACCACAAAGTTTCTCCCTCCCTGCCCTAATTGAGGAAGGCTGGAACAAGAGGTGAATGCTGAATGATTCAAGTATTAAAACAAGTACAATTTTAGACTTTTAACTCAGCACATGAAGTGGCTATCAATAAGATCTTAACTAAAAGACTCACCTAAATCCTTGCTCTACTAGGACGCTTCATGTACAACTTGGATGTATACCGCTGTGCTTAAAACATTTTGTTTTAATCAAAACCCAGAATCTAGCAACACAGGAAAGTCTTAGTCTAGCACCTGAGAACCAATCAAGATTCTTAAGAAAGGTCAGAATTTCAGAGATGGGCAAAATCACCACCTGTCTTTGGAGGTCTCGATAAATACTTTCCCTGTAGCGCAGTGCTGTCATAATATTGTTCCATTTTACTAGGAAGGTCATGGAAAAATCAGAAAAGAAAAAGTCCACAGCACTTACGCAAACTAATAAGGTATTCTGACATGGGCTATGAAAACGCGCACACTAACTTGGCTAAGCAGTAACTTGTTAAGCCAGCACAACTCCGGCATTTTCATATTGTGAGCACTGCCCTTCTGGGCAAGAAGCTGCACGATGTGCCAACAGCTCAACATATTGAGAATAATAAATCTAAGTGCGCAAGTCACCCATGAAAGTGAGACTCAACTGATCTTGAAAATTTCAGTGTGGGTGTGTTCTTGCACAACACCCCCACAATATCTTGCAGGATTTTCTCGCTCCTGGGTCAATTCTGTAATTTTGCAAAGAAGTCACTTTACAAACTGTTGATTAATCCCTTTAAATGCATATTCAGGCAAGAAGAGACATTTAAACTAATACTTCTCATATAAACTACCTTATATGTATCATGATCTAGTCTGTTAGAAATCTAATCGTGACTGGGATATTTAATAAGAGATCATTTAATGATAATATTGAGAATAATAATAATCTATTATATAATAGTTTTCTTACTTGGATCAAGAATAATGCTAACCTCATTACCATTCTTCTGTTTGTCATTAGCATAACAAAGGCCAAAATCCACTTAAAGAGATCTGTGTCACTGAACCAGCATGTATTTTTATACTAGATGATGGATGCTGAACTACAAAAATTCAATTTACCAAACTGTAAGGCAAAGATTACTGTTCCAGGAACACTGCAGAAGAAACATGCTTAAGTTTACACTATGCCTTGCCTTCCATTTAAATAAGGCAAAGAGTGGCAGTCTCTGCCTGGCAATGAGATAGGAGGATTGAAACAAGCCCCGTCTCACACAGGCCCAGCTAAGGGAGGCTTACAGCCAGCAGTTGCCATAACCGTCTCCAGGACGCCAGACTCTCTTTTGCCTCTCGTGCTGTATATATTAACTCACCTCTTATCACTGCTCTGACATCTTTAAGCACTCCCTTAGGGACATGGGAGTTGCTGTTTCTTTCTTTCCCTAGCTTCTGTCAGCCTTCATCTCACTCCATCCTCACCTCAGCCCTGTCTCATGTCAAGACTGAGAGACTCTGGTGAACCAGATTCTCTTTTAGGTGTCTTCTCTCTACTCCTCCAATGTGAAAGGATGTGAAGCCACCTCCTCCTCCACAGCCTTTCCTCCAGTACAGGGGAGTGTCCTAGAGCTGTAAACTAAGGACAGGGAAAGGGAAACATCTCCTTTGTCAGTTTTTTTTTCCCTGACATATCACAGGTCCAGAAGGCATTTCACTGTACTGGGCAGAGAGACACTGCCAGTATGAGGGGGTCGGAGGACTATTGATCACTTTATATATACATTTTTTCCCCACACCCTTCTAAGATAATCAAAAGAAGATAAAAAGGAAATCAGTCTTCTCTTCCTGTTCATGCTGCTTTACACCTAACTCACAGTTCTTAAAATGAAAGGACTACCTGAAAGAACTGTCTGAAAGCAGCTCAAAAGCACCTCTAAAAGATAATGCATACATTTATTGTGAGCTAGGGAGTATCCATTAGTCACCCATTTGCACCATACCCTGTGCCTCTAGAGCACTCAAGCAGGCAGCCTGGAAAATGCCGTGATTTAATTTAATGCAAAATGAGGTTTGCCTAATCAACCAGCACACAATTCCATCATGTAAGGGGATTCACATTTGCAAAATGGAGTCTGAGACCAATAAAAAGCCAGTACTTGTGCCCTGAAAATAGTGTCTTTGTAGACTGAAAGGAAATGGTCAACACCAAGCAGAGCAAGGAATAAATATAGCAGTATCTAGGGCAGCAGACAAGAAGTCAAGGTTCCTCAGGTCAGATCTCTTCTCCATAACTAACGAAAAGCTAACAAAAACGTAAGGCTTTGAAAGAAATGATGGAAGTCACCAAGCACACCAAGGAAAACAACGTGTCAAAGTCTAAATAATACATCTTTGGGGGAAAACAACATCAGTAACAGGATTTCCAAACGAGGGAGTTTCTACATGCTGAAACTCCTACCTGTATTATTTGTGTTTGAATGACTTCTCTACAAAAAAATACATGGCATAAATCATTTACTGAATTGCCAAAGTTAGAGGCACCATTCTCTTTCACACAAAATCCCATCACATGCTTTTAGCTTGATACTGCAGTAGCAAACAGCAATCCCAAGCATATTAGTCATATGATATTCTTAGGACCATATTTAAACTTGAAAAAAGCTGGGTTCCCAGGACCAGGATTCACTAAACGACTAGGACAAGAATCTTCTAACTGAAGAAAGGCAGAGGGACAATGGATAGCAGCAGTCTGTAACATAGAGTCAGCATGATAACCAGAGATTGTTCTGATCGCATTCTCATACCGGTTCATACTCACCCGCACAACCACCACTTGTACAGACACATGTTCAGGCAGTCGAATGGGAGCCCGGAAATGCATTGCCAAAGCTACCAGAAGGTGAAGAATGGAAATCAGATTCTTGCCATGGATTGCTGCAGGGAACAAGGAAAAGGAAGCAAATGAAAGCATATGGAAGCCTGATTTTAAACAAACAGCTCTGGAAAAAAAAATTGTAGAATTGAAAAACATCTACGGTAAGCATGGTCTTCTATCTTTCTTTTTCCTTCTTTCTTCTTTTTCCTGAATTAATAAAGCTTACAAAATAACTTTACAGGTAGAAAAGCCTAGACTCAGCCCTCCCTTGATGTTACCCACCTAACTTAGGAGAAACTTCAGCTCCTTCTCTAGTCAACAAAGAAAAAGAGCTGGACTCAATCATCACTCTCCTTCCACTGGAGAATACTGCAAAAACCTGCTTTTAGCAGACTTTGAAAGTGGTAGCACAAGCTTGGTTGCCTGTGAGAGACAACTACCATCCACTACCTGGATGAAGGGACTTTTCAAACTCCATTCTCACTTTTGCAGTGTAATGGGTTAGGCTGGGGCTGAGTGCACTTTCGGATTAGCGTGTCAAAAGCTGCATCTCTAAGCAGGTCCTTGCCTCTCACTGAGGTGGCCTGAAGGCTTAGACCATCCTCTAGTAACTGAATGCCTAACAAATTTCTCGTAACTGTAGGGATTCAACTTCAGAAAACAAACAGAAAACATTTTAATTAAAGCATATGCTTAACAGAAAACATCCTTCAATTATCCCGTAGCCCTGCATGTCTGGGGACGCTTAAACAAAGACTGCATGAGGAGGTGAGTATCAGGTACAACTCATACATGGATTTGATAACAGTCTCTATGTAAATAAATAAAAAACCCCACCACTGGAGCACAGAGAAGCCGATCAACCTATTGATTACTACACCCTCCTGGTCTGGGAAGCCAAGAGGAGGCATAAAAGGGTCCTTACAGTCAACGTTCCACTTGATCGTCCAGCCATGGGGCCGCAGCAAGTCATGGACAGCTTCCAGCACCGTTTGCAGCTTTTGTTTCTGACCGATTTCAGACTGCGTCACTTCTGCCACGTTCAGTTTACGGTCAGCCAATTTTTCTGTGTTTAGAGAAAGCAACAACAAAAAGAACAGGCGATATCAGATGGAACAAGGGCCTGGGTGGGAATAAAAAGCACAGAGCACCAGCCATCAGAGCTGGCCTCAGCTAAAAATTTTAGAACGGAGTGATTACCCTCAGAAAACAAATGGCTGAAAGCAAACCTTTCATCAAAGTGTGTCAACTCCAATAAACCCTGCAGTAGAGAACAGATAAGGTCTGGCAGACCATGCTTCCAATCTGGTTTCAAAATATGTAACTTGCAGATAGGCACCAAGTTAGCAATAATAGTTGTGCCTCCTGTTTTCTTTCACTGCTGAAAAACACTTAGCACAATACTGTCTCCACAAGGAATTTGCACCGGTTTAATGGACTTTTCTAATAAAAGAAATTAATCTGGGACAGAAAAGAAAAAAGAAAGAAATACTCATGTGGACATTTACTTCAGTCTAATGAGCTTTATTGCAGCTTAGCTGAAGGTCTGAAGTTAAGGTAAAGCAAACATGTCTCCTCAAACCCTCAAAAGAGTATCCACCCATATATTCATACTGGTTTAGTGAAACTAATTTAAAAAAATAAGTAAATTGTTAGAATACTGTCATGTTGTCAAGACGGTTGATTACTTCTAAAAATGAATTAATGCAGGAAGTTTTGTTAAACACCATTACTAAACGCCGAACTGTCTGTAATACAGTTATTTGTCGCCAAAATCATACACGAGTCATTCTTTTCTTCCTCTGCATTGTGATCCTTGCCAAAGACACCGGAGCTGAATTTCTCTCTCTCTCTCAAAAAGAAAGCTGGGGAAGGGTAGGGTAAAGAGTTCTTCAGCTGCCAGAGCAGTGGGAACAGCTGATCTCTTTTCTCCCTCCAGCCTGGGGAAAAGATAGTCAAACTTGCTGTGCTGTTGGGACTAGGAAGGCAGGACTGGTTGAGCACATTCCAATTATAGATTATTATTGTTGTTTTTAAAACAAAAGAAAACATACTTCACTGAAACAGTTTTCCCAAGACAGGAGAGGCATCAACATTTTTTAAGAACATTTCAGAGTTGTCAGAACATGTTATTCCAATAGTGGAAATATTTCTGCTCTCAAATTCAAGAGTGCTTTTCTTTTGCACATTTTACCTAGCTATGGATCTAAAAACAAACAAAAAAATAACAGTGACAGAAACACAGAAGTACTTCAGTAAACCAAGCAGAAGAGACTTACACGTTCTCAATTCACGAATGCTTTGAACACTTTGAATTTTTCTATCAATATAGAGTAGGAAGTTTTTTCTTTTAAATCAATATCTGAAAATTTAAATGGGAAAAATGTTCTTTAGCCAAGATCTCCCCGAGTCTTTTTTAAACTGACTGCCAAAACATTTAAATATGATTTTAAATGCCCTTCTATATTAAAAAGAACAAAAACAAAAAACCACTATTCCACAATGTTCATATTTTGGTCATGCGTTACAGCTCCCGTCTATTCTCAGCGCAGGTGAACTGCCAGTCACCAAGCAGAAACTGATTTTCTCTCCCCCTGCCACGGGGAATACGAAGCCACTGCAGCCTCTCTCGGGGCTTGCACCTTGACAAAACCAACCAAGCAGCAAACCCTTCCCAACCTGTCGCACAGCCACTTGCTAATCTCTGAGCTGCTTCACAACAAGCCCGCTGACAAGCTGCTGTCTTTCCCATCATTTTTTCTGCCTATCCCTTAAGGCATGGACCTTTCTGAAATGTCTCTCCCACGCAAGGAACAGTAACTGCTAGCTGAGGTTTGAAGACCCTACTGCGTTAGCCTTTGCTATCAGCAAAGGGAGAGCAGACGGGTGCGAAACCAGTGGCTGACTTAATTGCTGGGCCTCAAGCATCAGGAGCACCACTGCCGGTGGGACGTGCTTTGCTGCCTCTTGCGCCACTTGTGCAGCGCGAGGATGCTTAGACTCAGCAGCGCACCTCTTGCTGAAGAAATTAAGTCAGCACTGAAAAACTTGTGCTGTGACGACACGAGATCAGTGATGAGTTGTGAGGGCTTTAGGGCAGGGGAGATGCATTGGCTCTTCAGTCAGTGGCCCAACAGGAAGTTGATGAGGAAAAGCCAGTGCAGTTAAAGCCTCAAGCCTGCAAAGATAAACTTGCCTAACTTTCCTCCCGTAAGATACGCTACTGAGTCCAGCTGAGCTATGTGTGCACGTATAACCAAGCACTTCAAACGTCTGCGGGCCTGAGGGGGCAACCCTGGCCTCTGCACACATCACTGATTGCTTACGCTCCCTCTGACAAATGGCTGCAATAAAACACACTATCATCACCTGAAACAACAGTGTCTACATCAGGAAGCACAATTCTGCCTTCTTATTATCCTCTGCAGTCAGGATGTGGTCACATGTCAGTCGTTACTTTCAGCAAGAGAGACAGGCAAACTTGCAAATCTGTCTGCAATACCGTTCCCAGCATCCCAGAAACGACTCTTGGAGGAACGCCAGCTCACCCCAATTACTTCAAATAGCTTCCGGAGAAGCTGCAACAAGAGGGAGCACACCGTGGTGTTAAGACTGGCGAGGTCACCCACACACTTAACAGACTTAAGTAACAATAAAAAACTTGAGCTCCAATTTCTGAACAGCCTTATTTAAAAATATCACACTAGAGCTGAAAATTCTCATAACATAACCCACTGGATGCTGCCCCAAACCCGTAACTGTTTTGTATTCATGCAAATACTCCCCAGCCAAAGCTAACTCTGCGCCACCTCACTCCCCATGTCTGGAAGGATCTCAGTTGCTAACGCTGCTGAGCAGCGTTAAAAGCACTCTCATTTTGTTCTTCAAGCTATTTTGGGGGAATTTTAATTGCACACAAACCAGTTGTTGTTAACCAATGTTTAAAAGCTCGTGAATGTTCACCAAAACACTGCAGGCCTGTTAAGTAGCATACACAGAAAATTCAGTAAATAGCATCCAGTAGAGCCAATGAAATTATCACCATTAAATCCTCTTGCCCCACTCTGACACATAGAGCCCATATCCCAGCCCCCTCTTGAAAACATATCATGGATGGATTGCTTTCATTTTACTTATCTGTCTCTCAAGAGACAACTGGAGTGTACTTACCATAGCACTTGGAGCTTAAAGGTTCTTTGTGTGCTAGAAGTACCCCATGAAACACTGTATCATCATTAGAAGTTTTTTCCATTGAGCTTCTTGAGCAAACGCTAGATTGCAAAGGCAAGGCGGTTGCCAAATCATGCCTGCTTAACTGAGTATAATCCTTCATGCATCATTCCTTCCTACATGCATAAGAGCACATTAGGAGTGCCTGCTGTCATGTACTCTGTTTGTCAAAATTTTTTCTAAAAATAACTCTATTATGATCTCAAAAATGTTCTCATCCCAAAAGCTTTCAGGAGTGAACTGCAAAGACAAAATTTTGGACCATATAGCTTCTGCTTGATCCCCCCCCCATCACAAACATTCATCTCTTCACCTTTTCTCTTCCACGTGCTACAGTTGCCTGGCTCTTCTTAGCCCATGAATCAGATACCTAAAGATTATCTTGATTTCCTCCCCTTTCAAAACACTTCCTGAAAACAGAGGGAGAAGATGACACTGTAGCTACCAGCAAAACAATCTGCACCTCTGGTGAGCTGGTGAGTTACTGCACAGACTTGCTGCCATCTGCAGCTTTGAAGTGGATTAATTTTGGGTGCCTTCCAGTCCTTGTGGCCTTCTTCTCTCGTGTGAACTCACCTAGCAGCTTCTGCAGCACCTGCCCATCATAAAGGTCTTCTTCAAGCTGTTTGACAATGATTCTCTCCTCCACCAGCACATCATTTATCCAGTCAATTAGAACCTGGAAGTACAGAAATGGGAGACAACTGTCTAAAACTCACCAAAATACATTCCTTCCATCTCAGGCAATAATCAGGAACAGAGAACAGAGCAAGGCTTAAGATATTTATGTATTTCCAAATCACAGAAAAATAATGGTGAAAAGATACTTCTGCTTTTGTTACTTTTAATTCAGGTCTTGGAAGAGATGAAGTTTATAAAGTGCCCTCTATTTTTCCTCATTAAAATGTTTCTTGGTTGCACCAATTCTAAAGCAAGTAGCAACTAGTGGCTCTGCAACAACATTCTTTGCTAGTATCTATTTACTCCAGGTCCCAAATATCATGTCTTACCTGCTTTATGTGATCAGCAGACTTACAAGCAGAGGACAACAGTCCCATGAACCTTAGCTGACGTGGAATCAGCCATAGAGACTCCCTGTGCTCCCTCCATGAATCTCTATCCTGCACAGACACTGAATGGTGGGCCAGAAAAGAAGTATTTCAGAGAGGAAAGAGTATCTGTTCCTATTGACATGAGCTAAACAGATCCACTAGGTGAATCCCTGTCATTCACCAATAAGATGAGGCATTTCGTGTTATAGCTATTACAAAACAGAGGAGTCTGGAATTAAACTTTTGGTCAATCGGGCCTAACAGCCATTCCACAACATATATGATAGTCCCCATATGCTGATTACCATAATTATAAAAATCATTCAGTCGCCTGCAAAAGAGGAGTGAGCATAAAGAATCTTTAAAAAGAAAACAAACTGACTTACGTTTTCCAGGTGCCAAAGATAATAATTTCCAAACAGTTACAGGAAAAACAGCATTGACTGTTTGAAGTTGGCAGTAGCATTTTCCCCCAATTTAATAATTGGAAAATTAAAGGACTTCTGCAAAAATAATATAGCTCTGTGGGAAGAGATTTAATGTTCTCCTGCTAAAGCCCGGATTATAAAAGGGGAGTATAGAATTGCCAATCAGCGACATGCAAAATTCATTAACTAGAGCCACCAGACGTAACGAGCGTGAATTAAAAATGGTAAGGTTTTTAATTTACTTCACATAAAATTGTGGATTCTTTAGATTCACTTCCTGCTTACACCTCATATTTCTACTTCCACTTGGCAGTCACGACAGCAAAGAACTTTTTTTTTCTTTAGTATTGAAGAAATTATGAAACAAAACCAAAATACAGACAGCCTTCCACTGGAAAACACATGCCCTGGCAATTGTAGGAAACATGAACACTTAAATATGCTGTTCACAAGGATATTTAACTAACTCTGCCTAGCTACCCAGCTTCATTGAATCTACCAACCTCAAGAAAGTTTTGCTAGGCTTAATGTCCACAATGAAGTTTACAGTTCAAAAATGGAATGTTCATGCTTCATGTACCTCTAATCTGTATCTCCAGTACCTCCAAAGCACTCCAAAAACAAGCAGGGTTAAAACTCAGCTCTAAAAATGGCATACGAGTGGCAAATTTTACCTGGGAGATAATGGCAACCAGTCAATTTGGGGAGAGCAAAGATCAGATCCAATGCATGCACATGTAAATTGTTTTTTCCTTCTAAACTGCCTTGAGGGAAGAAAAATCTCAATAATAAAAATGACTTCTTTAAAGAGCTTCCTTTCAGGACAAAGCTTTTTTGACAAATTATTCACAAGGCAATATCAGCAAAACATCGAAAGTGTTCTCCTCTAGAGGAGGGAAACAGAAAGGAAAGATGATGTCCAAAAACAGATGTAGAGACCTGAGGATGTGCTCTGTACCACTTCAATCACCCAACTTCTCCTTTGTGACCTTACAGAAACTGTGTCCATCAGTTGGACCATTCCCTCTATCTGAGGGCCTCCTCTGTGTGGTTACAGCTACCACTACCTCAACACATACAGCAAACAGCAAACCCCCACACTCTCTCTCTCTTTCACATCCGTCTCATATCACTTCTTACAAAGGAGAGTCATCCGGTTTCTCTCCCTCCTTCTCCTGCCTCATGCTCCCCTGCTGCGGCTCCTTCCCCGTTTGCACTGCCAACAAGTTGCTGATTGTACCTCCCCTGCTCCAGCAGCCCAGGACAGACATGGCCCGCAGATCCACCAGCTGCCCTAGCATTTGGGGTCCTGGATTGAGAGGGGTACTGCAGCACCCTGCCATGGCAGCAACGGTCCTCCTCCTACTTCAGCCTGTGGTCAATGGAGAAATAGTGAATAGCCTGTCTCCCAGCACCTGCTCCAACATGCCCTGGAAACAATCTTGCTCCTGCGTCCCGTGCCTGATATATATCAAATACAAGGAGAGAGGAAAACGTCAAGAGAACTGCTCTGCCTGCATTTCATGCTCTAGCAGTTCTCAGGGCGCCTCTTCAGCAATCTCTGGATCAGGTTAACTCTCCCTACTTGGTCCTTCTCCTTGAGATTGTTCAAGGATCATAGCATGTTGGCTACCATCAGGAAAAGGGTGCCAAACCCCTTGGTTTCCTTTGAAACCACCAACCAAAATTAGCTTGTCAGAAATTACAGCCAGCAAAGGCTATGTAGGAGAAGATGCAGCATCAATAAAACAGTTGGCAAGGCTCTACTCTGCAGGTGGGAAGCCATGACCACATTTAGAGAAAAAAGTCCCTAGCTGCTCTTGTTTCTTTTCAGTTTTTTTCAGGGGATAGAGGGACATTTATGGGAAAGGGCTGGAGGGAGATGTTACAGTGAGTTTTTAAGCTAGTAAAGGACTGCCACAGCTGAAAGACAGCAGGAAGAGGGATACCATCTTTGGTCTTGAAGACTATTCACCAATGCTACAGAAAAGCAGCTCCTCAATAATTAGATACTTTCCTGTCCCAGATCACCTACAAACAGATTTTTGTAGCCTGTCAGTAAGGTGACTGTGCAGTTCCCAAATGATATGAGCCTGATCCACATAGACATCAATAGAGAAGAACTGAAGAAATCAAAGCCATAGAAGATTTGAGTCATCCATGAGATTTACAGTGAAGACTTTCAGCAAACATCTCAAGTTCAGCTGAAACTATCATTTGAAATTAGATCCCATTTCAGTCCTTATATGAAGCAGCCAAATTTCCATAAGGGCTCAGTAGCTTTGTTAAAGGAAGACTCAGAATACTAAAGTCTTTTGAAACCTGTAATTAACATTTTATTTCCTCTTTCCAGTGCTGAATGGTATTGAAGCTGGAATCTAGAAAATGCCAATGGATTATAAATAAAAACCTGAAAGTAGCTTTTTAATGTAGGAGCCAACATCCCTTTTTAATTTAACTTTTGCAAAGGGAGCAAAGCAACACCATTTGGGCTTATTTGAATGACTAACACACAGAAATAATTTCTGACTCTTTTGTCATGGAAAGTCAGCTCTGGTTCTTCATAGTTGCTCCTTTACGCAAAGACAGAAGCACAAAATATTCAAAAACCTCAGTGTCTAAAAAGTTAAATAGCTTGATGCAGGCACAGAGACTTGGTGGGAAGCAGACATAAATTGAAGCCAGAGTTTTGTTCCCATGCATGAAAATATGCTTAATTTGGACCTGTCAAATCACACACTTCTCTACCCCATTCCTTCACTTCTGTGCCTGCATTTTACACACCTGCAATTCAATGCTAACTTTTAAGTCAGGGCAATGTTTGGTGCATAAAGTAAAGGGTGCAAGAGACAGCCTGCAGGAGTGAGGAAGAACTTTCTCGCAGCACCCTTCCTCCCAGCGCAAGCCCCACCACCCTGCCTCTCCTCCTGCACCAGAGCCAGCAAAGCCAGCACAAGGTCCCACATGCCCCTAATGATCCCACATCCAGCAAACACCTCCAATGCGTCCACGGCCTGTATTCTTGTTCAGCTCTTGGAGACTCACATTGTTTGTTATGGTACCTTGCTGGATCATAACTTTACAGAAAGCCACTTCTCTATAAAGTCTTCTATAGGTTGGGGAATAAGTACTCATTTTAAAACTTTACTATAATATCCCCATGTCCTCAATACCATGCCTGCCCTTCGTGAACATCCACATTCATAGGAAAAAAATCCCTGAATTTCATCAAACACTCAGACGCACGTGTTTGTAGTTATAAAATTTCCAGCAGTGCTTTAAATTGATGTGTATTTATAATACCATTTTTAGGGCAAACGAGCATGCCTGATTCAATGAGCCATGTTCCATTACTAAATACTGGACTGAAAACTGAAATTTGCCATGAGGGTGGCAGCTGAAATAAAATGGTGCTAGAAATCTAAAAGGAAAAATGAGTCTGCCTGGCTCATTTGTTTTTCAGTTCATGCAAGATGGGTTTTGCATCAAACTACACCAGCTCTGTGAAGCACTTCTGTTTTGCAGGCTGACTGCTTCCATGGCAATGAGGCACTTTCAGAGTTAATCTGCAGAGTTCAACAGCATAAGGACCCCATGATCACTGCTGCATAGTAACGAACAAAATGAAAAACAAGACAAAATACAGGAGTGCATCTGGCACAATGGGAAAACAGGAAACCCAGTCACCAAAAACAATAAAGAAAGAAAACTCTGATTTTAATGATCCTTTGCTCCCTCTGAGAGCTGGGAGAATCAGGAAGCAAAACTCAAAGGTCTGAAAACTTTACTGACTTCAGGGTTGAACATGGAAATTCATATAGAAAAATCATATTCAGGCCTGGAAACTTTTGACTAAGCACAAAGCTTTGCCAGCCTGCAAGCAAAAAGATTTTTTGTTTTTTAAAAGCAGACATAGAGCATTTAAGAACCAAGGTGTCATTTGGTCACACATGAAACCTTACCGAAAGGACACACAATTTTACAGCTTCATTTTGGTTTTCTCTTCACCACGGTGAATCTAAACAAGCCATTAAATTGGTCCAGGAAAAAAAAATACCAGAAGGAAAAAAAATTCCTTTATTACATGCAAGAAAGAAACAACACAAAGAAACAACTACGAACAACATGGAGCGCACAAATATATCGGCCTCCTGATTTATGAAAGTATTCAAAAGAGAGCTAGAAGAACCCCCAAGTACTCTTTAGAATTAGTAACATGCATAAACTAAGGAATTTTAGAAGATATTAATGAAAACTGAATCTTAAACAGATTCACAATGATATATAGACTAGAAACTGGATTTTAACCATCACCAATAACTGAAGCAAACAAGAACAAACAAGGTAATCCAGGCCACCTCATGTTCAATCACAAAATATCCCAAGCTTGAATTCAAATGCTTATTTTTAGTTGTGCACTTGTCATTTGGCAAGTATCAGACAATGAATAAAAGAAGCTCAAACATTTCAGATACCAGAAACAGATTTTGTAAATTAATTATTTTCTGTGTGTGTGTGTGTGTGTGTGTGTGTGTGTATACATGTTTGGATATAGATACAGATAAAATGCAATTCATCTCTCATTCTCTGATCTGAATTTTCAGCTTTAGGTCCTCTAGCAAATTTCACACTGCTTGTCTTAGAAATATCTCTTCAGCCATGTACCAAACTGTATTTGATTACATACAAGCCAAATGCAGTGGGGAAAAAAGAAAATAAAAGGCTGCTGACCATAAAGGGAACTTACCCGAACACATCACTTAACATTGGCAAATTGTGGTGAACTATTTTTAGAATACCATCGATGATGATAAACAACACTTTTTAAGTCAAAGTTCTAGTTCATGATCATTTTCATATGTGCAATAACATTTAAAGCATCTATTTCAGCATCCCCAACTGAGCGGCCTTCAATGAGGGGGATTCACTGTGTATTTGCTTTAGCAAGACTAAGAAATGGTTTCTTTTTTTTTTCCTGGTCTTTCTGCATTGCCACAACGTTATATGGTCCGTTTTTTCAGAACTACAACAGCCCTGCCCTAATCACTTCCAAACACTCACAAAAGCTTGCACTGATCAATCCACTATGCATATAATTCCTCTGGCATCAGAGTAACAGAAATTAAAACAATATTTTGTGGAGACAAAGAGAGATTAAAACAATGTCAGCAACAGATATCTTTGCTTCCTTTTTCTGTGTTTCCATTTACTCTGACTGCACGTGACTGACAGGAGAACAGAAACGCTCAAAATCAGTGCCGGCAAACCGTTGGCACTTCTACCTCTGGCGCTGAAAGAGATTTGGCCTGGCACCAGTGAAACTAAGCTACACTGCCAAATTTTAAAAGGCAGCAGACACTATCGCTGCTATTGACACATTAATCCTTGAGGGGACAAAACACAGAACCACTGTGAACTATAAAAACCTCAATCTATTCCACTCCTCACTCCTTGCTAGACCATGAAGACCTTTGATTTCAAGCTCTTTGGAGCAGGCAGACCTTTCTTCTGGCTGCCACTGCAGAGCACTTAACATGGCCAATTTTCTTCCAGCACTGAGGCTCTCAGAAAAGTCAATTAGCCACTGAAGAACACAAAACAAGGAATAAATCGCTTTTTTTGAGTTATCCAAATTCCATGGCATAAAGTATTTTTGCCAACATAATTCAAACCCATCCCTGGTTTACAGATTCACACCAACATAATGTTAAATGTCTCTCTTGCTAAATCTCTAAAAACTCTCACCTGATGATGAGAGGTATGCAAATGTTTAGCAATTACCTAAATTAGATCATTTTCAAGTAGGCACTCTACAGGACATATCTCTCTCCTTGGACAATGACTCTGAGGAAATAATTCCCAATTAGACGTTATTTCTTGCATCGGCTGCTCCAGTCTAATTGGTAATACATTACTCTCACTTCGCACAAGTGTGAACTGGCAGAGGGAACTAGAGCCTGATTCTGCAATGAAGCGTAAGCACTCAGACTGGTGTTGCTCTATGTCTGATTTTCATTCCTTCCAAAGGTTTTCAGGGTTTTAAACCAAAAAAATATAACCCTGCTAGAGTATAATATCCCTGGAAGACTCTCCAACTCATAATAAATTCAACAGCAAAATTCCAATTTACTTCAACAAAGCAAATGCAATCTCTGTATCACGTCTCTCCTACGTCAGGTAGTGCACTGGGTTCCTTCACTGCAACCACTCTAGTTCAGCTGAATTATTCATGGTAATATCTCTGCTCCACTAGCAAAGAAACCACCGTATGTTTTGAAAGAGTGGCGCGAGACCGCTATATCTTTTGAGAGAATTAAAAGATTTGGGTATTAACAAAAAAAGAATGTGCAATTCACCTAATTTAAAACCACGATATATTCGAGGTGAATTATAACAACAAAGAAACTTGAGCACAGCTCCCTGCTAAACTGGGTTTGATGTGGTTTTGTAATCCTAACCATACTACTGCAGTGTTAATAACAGATTGGTGGGCTTATTTTCAAGATACACCAAGTGAAGAGTTTGCTGAGGTGTTCTGTGAAGCGTATGTTCGTACACATGGGGCACAAGGTTTCCTGAAAGGAATGTGCAGCACCCCACCCGCCTACTTGGAGTGGGTATACATCATCCAAAGTTTTCGGACCCACCTAACCATAGCTACTTTGTGGTTTCTAACAAAAACAATTTTTTTTAAACTCTTCATCCAAAGGAAATGTAGCAGGAAGTAAAAGACAAGCACAAAAGCTTTTTGGAAAGAGGTTGTATTTATTCAGAACTGCCAGCACTTCTCTTCCTGCTCAAGCTTTCACTATGTTAACCTCAACCACTTAATCACATAGAAATGGTTCTCCTAAATACTAGTCTCTCAGGATCAAACCCTTCATCATACACAGCACAAACTGTGAGCACTCCTCATGCCCAAAGCCATACCTCATGTCAGCGCAGCTGGGAACACCATCATCCCTCACACCTTGGGCAGATGTCTGCAGTGATAATATAGACAATCTGGCCCATTTCCTAGCATGCAGGTAAACTAGGGACTTTCAACCTCCCAGCCACACCGGAACAAAAGGATAATCAAAGAAAATGAAACATGGGAGGCAGAGGCACTGAAAACAAAACAAACACATCTGCTTTCCACATCCTGACCAACAGGACTGAAATGCCCACTGAACATTCTGCTCCAAGAAGCCATCAAGACGAATAACTTAGAGTAGCTCAAAAAGAGCACAGGCTCTTTTTACAAATGCCAAGTTATCCACTGTCACAGTAAAAACAATGAGAATTGTGTGGAAGATAATCAGCACAAACTCGTGTTTAAGAACCTGTGAGCAACTGAATTACCAAGTCATGAGTTAGCAAGTTCTTGGGAGGTAGCAAACCACCGGTTAACCTAACCTTTTCCTTGACATACACAATAGGCTGGAAGTGCATATGACTGGCTAGGGCAGTCGATCAGCATCAACTTACTCTTCTGGTGGTCTCTGTCCACGCTCTAAAAGACCAGGATGCCATTCGATATGAGAGCTGAGGGCAGATAAGCGTGTGTCTACTTGCAGAAAAATTCTCATGACTGGGAGTGCCCTTTTTTCTTCTTTTTTTAAGCAACAACAGAACATAGGGCAAGAAGAATCTCATTTCCCACCTTCCTATAATGTCAGAGGTCTCCCCCTAATTCTCCTCTACCACGCCCTTGCTTATTTCAGTCCTACTCTTTCCTTCCCTGAAATCTCACTGTTGCTTTCCAAGACTCCTTCCCTGTTCTCATCGTGACAGGGAGTCCAGGTTTGTGTGTCATTGAGAAGAATATGTGTGCAGCTAGATTCAAGCTAAGCACTGATCCTCACTTTGATAATCACAAAGATATAAATGGATCATGGAGCTTCACTCTGTAACTACCACAGGCACTCTGACATCCTTCAGCCTTTTCTTGTTTCTTTCGTTATTGCTTTTTGCCTTATCAATACCATCCATGTTGGTGACCTCGGTTTTCACAGATATACTTCAGTAATGAGCTGTTACTCCTCAACTGTACTCTTGGTAACCAGCTTGTAAATGACTCTGGCTCACTATTTAAAGATTTTAAGATGGATAAAATACTGATTTCCTACCTTGATCAGTTCTTTGAACTTGGGGTCTTCCTTTGAGTTAGGATCAATCATGGTGCGTTCCTCATTTTCCTCTGTCCAAGTAAAATGGGAAACTTTAATTAGATCCACCTCAAATGTACACTGCTGAGAATAATGCAACAATAATTATTCATGAAGTGGCTAGCAGCTGATTAAGAAATGACCGTGCCTAGTCATCATCCTAGCAAGGGAATATCCAGTGATCAAAGCATTAGGTATTTTTTTCCAGAGACGCACAGAGAGATTACACAGCTCTAACTTCCCTAAAATAAGATTGTCTCCACTGACCTTCCTCAGCTCAGACTCTCTGTATGCAGAATACACAGGGAAAACCACCGTCCTCAATACTAAGTGGTGCACATTAATATTACCATGCCAAAAACTGCACTCGATTAATTTTCCCTGCCTTCAATTTGTATTTAATTAGCATTTGAAACCAGCCTTCCCAAATTACACCATCTTGAGGAGTCTAGCAAGCTTATGGCACTACACTCTGTGCAACAGCTGAGACTTGGGGTGATGGTTTGTGCCTCTATTCTCCTGTTCCCTGAAACTCAGCACGTCGCAGGGTCACAAGTATGCTGCCCAGAGGGCATGGATTGCTTAACCTGCAGTTAACTCAGAGTGAAAATGAGCCCAATTTACATCATTTGTATGTGGGCATGGGGGAAGGACACAAAGTAGATTTCTCAGGGTACAGTCCTCTATTTCTTCTGCTGCTGTGGGATAGAAAGACATGAGAAATGCTCTCCAATGGCAGGCAGGACAACCACAAGAGGCATGAATGTAAAGATTAATTATTACAAGGGATGATTTGATACAGAAGTAGCAAACTTTAGCTCAGTAAGGTTAACAACGAAACAATTTTTGGCAAGATTGTCTTTACCGTAACAGCGCACTTGGATGCCACGCATCAAATGCGTGTTTAAATTTTACCATAGATAAGGATGGCAATATTTAGGAAGCAGCTGAAGCAAGTCTGGTATTTTAAATTCTGGTGCTTGCTTTCAAGGGCTGGGCCTCTCCCTGTACCCTTCATTTTAGTTCCTTCAGTAGCCAAGTGATAGCTGTGATCTAAGTTAGATCTGTGATAGCTGTGACCTAAGTTAGTTCCTTTAAGCGGAGAGCACACCCTGGCTACTATACAACAGGAACACAATAGGTGATAGTGTCACAGCTTTATGAGGAGATCCACTTCTCCTCAGCTAAAATAAGCATTTGCAGAAACCATGGATTTATCTTTAGCCAAGAGTCTAGACAGACAACAGGGAAATGATGTTTATTTGAAGTCAATGGCCAATCTCCCACAGAAATGAGATCTCATACAAGTATTTGCTTGCCTGAGCTTTATGTGGAAGAAATCTTTGAATCCTGATAAAGTCATTGTATCCCATGCAGTTCACTTAGTTATCCCAGCCTGCTCGTGTTTCTCTTGAATACACATGAATGGAAGCCAGACACATTTATCCTTCCCCAAAAGCACTACCATGTTCAAATACCAAAGCAATGTGTGAATGTGCTGGTAACCCTAATTCTGCTGAACTGAGGGCACCAGCTTCAGTCCTGAAAGTATCATAGCCACACTGCAGCACTCTGCTTGAACCCACTTCTCAGAAAGCTAATTAAACTCAGGTGGATTGCTGCACCGATGCAGTTATACCATTTGCGGCTTTCAAATTACATTAAACATTTCTTGGGGGTACCGTATTGATGGATGTTGACATTCCTTCCAGCAGGACAACAAAGGATGGGTTTTGATGTGACCATGGGTGCTATAGTCACTGGGCATAGAGGAACCCTTTAAAATCTGCGCAATGACCAAACTACATTGACTTGCTATTACAGTGCTAGACGTCACTGCTGTCAGATGGGAAACATTAGATTCACACATCACAGATACAAGACAGACTATACAGTACAACTGGGTTGTGTTACACTTCTCCCAGACATTTGGATTCGGTATTTTGCAGGGTCTTTTATCTGCATAAAAAATAAGTCTCTGCTATCTGAACACAGTTCACAAATTTCCACGAATCTAGGAAGAAACATGAATTCTTCTTCTCCTTTTTTTTCCTTTTTTTTTTTTTTCCCCCTTTCCTTTAGTTCCTCATTGCTCCCTGGGACGAGTCAAGCAGTCTAGCTGTAAGGAAGTCACACCCAATACACACCCAAAACCCTGCAAACTGAAACCCTGAACGAGATCTGATACACGGGGGGTGGGGGGGGGAACAGAAATTTGAAAATTTACCTCCTTTCTATAAAGCGTTCATTGCCTTACAAATTTCTGTCCTCATAACATTTAATTGCTGTTTCCCCAGCCTAAACACTGATCTGTTCATTCAGTATCAGATCCCATTTTGCTGTATAGTCAATTTGCGAAGTGGCAGCAATAACCAAAGGCAGAATATGGCATCCATTAGTTAACAGCACTGTAGTATGCATGGTGAGATGAGGTGGTTTAAGGGTTCCAAGAGAGCCTAGGAACCACATCACACATTTCTGCTACAGACTTGCTGTGGGTTGGTCCTTTTGCATCTCAGTTCCCTATTTATATATGGAGAAGATACCACTTCCTTACCATAGAAGGACATCTGTGAAGATAAACAAAGACTGAGATGCACTCAGATAATGGTTTAATGGTAATGAAGTAAATCTAAGCAGACAAATTCAGCCATCTATTTTTTCACACTTTTTATTTGCTTTCATGATAACCACAGAAGAACTCAAGTTCTCTGCCACTTCACTGGACAACTCAATTTTCCTATAATCTGCTTAGTTTAAGAGCACAGTTGGCACACTGCTCTTTAAATTCCCTTTTAGCCTTCTACTTAACATCTGCCATGCAACAGCCCATGTTCAATTCTCTTGGTTTCAGCTGAGCAATCTATATTCAACAGTAAAGCAATGGGTACAGGACTAGAGTGAGCACCTTCACTAATACCCAGTAAGTCCAGGCCTGTAGCATGAATACTGTACCTAGTAGTGTATCTTCTGGATGAATGTCCACAGTGCTTGGGTTCATCGGTGCATTGATAGCATTTTTACCCTCTTCTTGCAGGTCGCTCACTAAAAAAGAAGAAAAAGTAGAAAGAGTGTAATAAATGCAAAGTCTACAAGATATGTAAGGTAGAAGAGGGTATTCGTAATGAAAGAAAACATCTGGTAGGCCCATTTGAAAATGGGCCCAGAGTTAATGGAATTAGGAACTGCAGCAGAAAATAATATCAATATAACATCCTTTTATACCTTATTAAACTAAAGGCACCAGACTACCACATGAGAATACTTTGCAAGAGACTCAATTCTGTGGTAAGAGCAACCTCAGAGTACTTGTTTCTCCAGAAGGAAGGGGCGTGAGCCCTTCTTGCAGGATGCCTCAGATCTAGAGCAGACAGCAAACTGTACAACCGAAACAGCTCCACCACCACTGATCACCATCTTTTCCAACCACAGGGCACCAGCAACTACTGTTTGCTAGTGACCTTACTAAAAAGTCTCAAAGAATCCTAGGGAGACTTACCAAATAAAGATGAAAATGTATTTAATTCTAGCACTGCTGCTGGCTAAAAAATAGGAACAGCATGGTCAGGTGAACACAAATCTGGAATCTGTGATTTCAAGCTCTTATTTCAAGCCTACAACTCTGATTTAGGGAAGTAAGTCAAATACCCTGTATCAGTAGAATGTGTATTAAAATACTTCCATACCTCCCACAACACGGGAGGAACTGAATTTGAGGAAAACTGCTGAGTAATTGTTTAGTATCTATGTAGAACCTGACAGTAAGAAAAGCACTAGCAATGCTATAATGCTTTTACATTTTCTAAACTCAGAAGACAATTACTTATTGTAAGTCAGTTTATTGAAATACTATCATTTGAAACAGAAGATACAAAGATAATGCAATAACCCCCATCTGTTCAGTGACAGTGCTGTATTAGCATGGGCTAAGGTCTTTTGTGGTGGCATTTGTGGTATTTCCGTCCCCGGGGGGGGGGGAGTCCCATTCTCTTTCAGGAGAAAAGCAAGGATTTCCAGATGAATAACCAGAAAATCTGTAAGGCAAGCTGCTCGGGGGTAAGAAAAGGAGGAACAGTCATCCAAGAGTCACAGCATCCCAACAGGCACTTCCTTCAAGAACAGTCATTATTATTCCCCCTTCCTGTTGGAAAAATCAAGCCACAGGCTAATCATCTGTAGGCAGCGTGCAAATGTTACCGAATCCTGTGTCAGCACTTGCCTTCTCTCCCGCTCTGCAGAGGCGGGGGGGAATATAGAGATTCTGCTGCCTGGGAGGAGGAAGGGGAATAACAGCACACTACAATCCCCGCTCCCTCTCTCATAGATACATGAAAAGATGCTTCAAGGAAATTACCACACTTAATGGCAGGTCCAAGATTTACTGCATGATCTCACACACGACTAAAATCCTCAGTTGTGAAATGCTGTTCTTACGCAAACAACAAACACTAGTCTCACAGATTGAGACTTTATGTCTTCTGAACCACGTCAGAGTGGCTGGTTAGAGTTAATACGGCACAGAGCCTGCGGGAAAGGGTCTGGCAGTATCAGCACAGCTTGCTTTCTGTATTGTGCACCTTTTGCAGGCAGGGAACAGAAGAGCATTTGCAATTGTATATAGCACATAGCGTCTGCAGACCGAGATTTAACCTCCTGAAGCGATGTCATTTTTAAAGAAACTCTTAATTGTCCCTTTTCTGCATTCGTTCTTATTTTTCGGAACAATCTCCAAATGAAAGCCAGGGAGCTAAGAGGCCTCATGCAAGAGACCAAACCAGCTCTCACAGCATGCTTTGCCCAGGGCTATTTGCATGGTGCCAATTAGAGCTTTCTCACTCAAGCAGCTCTTGCACTGTGATGCCAGCAGGAATACAGTCATGAGAAGGCACAAATAAAATTGTGTGGAAAAAGGACATTACAGGTAAAGATATTTAAAACACTGTTAGGACTACAGTTGCCCAAATTGCATTTAAACTGCGCTCCTTTTGAAAGTACCAGCCTTCCTCCTAAACGTTACTCTCCTCTCATTATTACAGCATTTGTATCGCTCTGGGAGAGCCAAGTGTTCAGCAAGTTCAGGGCACTGCTGTACTGAATGTTTTGCAGACACAGAAGAGAGCTGGTAAGGACCATGGGGCAGTGAATGCACAGTACTGTGTTCAGTGTACGCCATCTAAACAAGATACTGCACACATTTTAAGTCAGACTACTCTTAAATGCAGCTAAGCTGTTTTCATTTCCTAAAGTTCAATCAATAGGATACATTCGTTCATTTTTTAAAATATCAAAATATCTCCACACTCCTCCTAACACCAACACCTTGTTTCTGAGCAATTTGCTAAACTGAAAGAAAACATTCATATGGATTTGTGCATTAAGCCCCCTCCCTCAACAGTGCCTCATCAGAAAAAGAGCCATGTACGACCCCTACACGTGGTCTGCAAGTGCAACATGGCTGGCCCAGTTCCACGGGATCAAAAACACACTGTCCAATTGCTAAAGGCAAAGCACTGCTGCTTCAGCAGAAGCCTCCCTGAGCCTGCTGCCCAGAGCGAGCCCTCATTACAGAAACCCCATGGCCTACGCCAACAGCTAAGTAACATGCTCTTGCTGCAAATGTAAGCTTTCGTACCTGCTTTTCTGCGCTTTTTACATAGGAGCCCTGCCATTCTGGGCCCTTCAGCATGCAGAGCTCTGTCGCACACATCCGCAGACCAGCAGCGCCAGCGGTCCAAGTGCACAAGGAGCAGTGGCAACTGGACAAGGGACCGACGCTTGGAGACAGCCAAACCTATGTTAATTTGGGCACGGTGACATAAGAGGAGGCAGCAAGCGAGTCTCCCAGCTGCTATGTGGGGGTGGGGGCCAGGAAAGGGAATAAGCACTTTGCATGGTAGCTGGAAATTCAAGGATGACCCTAGCCAAGAGTCCCTATCGCCATCTCTTCTGCAGCTCAGTAAGTGCCTCGCTTGGCCTGCTGCTGCCTGCTGAAGGGCAAGAACAGACACAAGCATTTCAAAGGCAGCATTTTCTCTACAAGGAGTTCCCTGCGAAAGTCATCTTCAGCCTCTGGCCAAAGCACAGGCAGCTTTCCCACCCCAGCAGCTTGTCAGAAGAACATGCAGGTTCACAAAGCAACAATCAGAGTGCAGAAAAGCACATTCCCCTCAACATAAACGTTCTTATTGCATCGTCCTCCATTTCCCTGTGCTGCTAGGCCTCCCGTGGCTTTTCAGAGGTTTACTAAAAAACATACACTCCATAGGTCTTGAAAACAGTCCCATGAGATAGAAAGGAAACGACAAAATGTTTTCACAATCATCCACAGCTCCTGTGCAATTGCTCTCAGGCATATACATTTGCCAGGGTTTTCTCAATGCCTGCTGAACTCCAGAACCTCTTCACGCCGTGTTTGAGCAAACGCTGAGGGCTTTTTCCCTGCTCGCTGCCCCCATATTCACTTATCACTGTTAAGCAGACAGAGGAACAACAGCAGGAAAAGGAAGCTGACCCACAACATCAGGACAAAAAACAGAACCCACAAACCAGCTCATGGAGACAACAATGAAAACAAATCAGTCAGGACGGAGCAACAGGTACATTTCTGGAAGGAACCTGATAAATGTTTTAATAAAAGCCTGTAAAGCCACAATAAAGAGGTCTTTCAAGCTCACGCTTTCACAAACCCAAATACACTTAAAAAGATTATGGATATAACTAGGTTGGCAAACCCCAACCTCCCCTGACCAAGCCCTGACTTCGTATCAGCAACAGTGGCTTTGGTGTAGGGTTTATTCCAGATCCTTACGTGGAATAAGCCACCCATGCAAGGGGTCATGTTACTGCTAGAATAGAGCTGAACTTGCACAACATCTTACGGTCATGGTGCATCCCACATGAGGTATTACTAACCCTAGCCTGCTCTCCGCCTGCCCATTTGTAGGCTGGCTCTCTTCTTTGCCTTTTCCCTTCGCCCACAAGGATTATCTTCCACAGTAATGCTGCCGTAATTGTTTGCCTGCTCTCTAAATGAGATCTGTGCAAAACATCTTCCTCTAGTGCCAGATAATTTCATTCCCCAGATCAGTCAGCGGAAACTTGCAGTAAGGAAAGACAAGAACAGGTAGGAAATTGAGCGCAGGCTGGGGAGTAATCACTTAATCCAGCCTGGTCCCTAGCAGAACCTTTCCTGTACATCTAGCCCCGGGCTGGTTTGCCTGCTCCCGCTGGCACGCGGGGGATGCTCTCCTGCCCACAAACAGCGTTTGCTCCCACCTTGACCCACTACAGAGACTCAGCAAAATGTTTAAGCCTGAAGGCAAAACTTGCAGATGGTCTAAATGATTAAACTGTGAACGTATACAGGACAAGGCAGGTGTAACTACAAGCATAGAAAATGATGCCTTGGAAAGATCTCTGACAGCTTTAGGTACTCCATCCCCCCCAGGCATCTGCTACCGCCCTCTACCCCTTCTGGATTGAGATCACCTCTCTAAGCTGAGCCTCAGGTAAGGGGCCACATTAGTCTTCCGAACAGCTTGAGCACCACATCAGTCAACACTACCAAAATCCATCTACAACAAAGGATGGGCAAGTGGCCAAGGCGTTCAGCAAAAACCCTATTTCCCTAAAGCAGAAATTTAAAATCTCAAGTGAAAGGTCATTTCTCTGCTGACGCCCAGGAAAGCAGCAAGGGCTCCTGGCAGCCCTCTGATGTTTCAACAATCTCCTGGCAGTATGGGCAGTTGACATGATGTAGCCACATTGGAAGCTATGCTGGCCTTTCAAACAAATTAATATAATGAGCAGGTCATATACACGCATGCTATACAGTGCCACATCTGTAAGCCAGGCAGGCTGCCTCTACGCAGGGTTACACGCAAACTGCACAGAAGAGGAGCAATGAGCTGTAGAAAGCTGGAAGCACGGAAGGTTGTCAGGGGTTTCTCACGAGCCAGGAAAGGACCTCAACAGTCAGCAGGAGAACAGTAAAAAACAAACAAATGAAAAACCTATTTTCTCCTACTTATAAGAAAGAACAAGCTGACCTCAACAATCAGATCTTTTCTACATTCATCTTTAATAATTTCAGTATAATTTTAAGAAAGCATGAACTCATCAAGGACACAGCACAGTTCACCACTTAAGCCTTTACCATTCACTGTCTTGTTATAAAAAAAGTGACCACAAGCCTCTGCTTCTTACAAAAACAGATGGTAAATGCTATTTAATTTTAGCTCTAGTTATTTCTGACTGCAGGATTGAGTCCCACCCCACAGAAAGCAGCAGCTGTCATAACGCTAATCACAGGATTTTGGGTACAGGGTTTTCTTCTGAATTCAAAAAGCGCTGAGCTGAATCCTCAGCACTGCCTCATCAAAATTTTTACATTAGGCACTTTGATCTCCATATTAAAACCTGACTTTGGAAGTTATCAGACTGGTTTTTTATCCTTGACTTGATTATGGATGATTTGGTCAAATAACTTGTCATCCTCTTTGGTACAAGTAGCACATTGAGGAGGAACATGTAATGACTACAGAACTAGAACTGCATGAGAAGCCCCTGGCCTGCTCCCAATTTTTTTTACTGTTTCAGAAGTTTGCTTGATATTCACGGGGACAAAATCAAGATCAGCTGCACTTCTTCAGATAGTGCCTTACCTGCTTACAGCTCCTATCATACTGATTCAGAAAATCACTCGGGAAACAGAAGGTTCCAGTTAAAGTCCATTCCTACCCCATTCAGATCAGGAACACAACCCTCATCCTCTCACACGTCAGAAGAGGTGTCTACACCAGGCAATTTCTCCTGATGAAGCAGTCATCCCTTGCGTAAAAGATTAAATATCTACTGGAGTTTCCACTTCGCATGCGGGCAAGTTTCAGACCAGAAGGCTGGCAGCAGTTCCCTGAAGGGTAAAAAGCCTGCAGCACCCATCTGTTCCCCTGTTTCTCTGTTTGCCTGTCTAGCACCTACCAACACACACACCCATGCACACACAGAATTTCTACCTGACACCTAAAACCCTTTCACAAAAAGCAGTCCTCAAAACCGGAAGTCTCCTAGGAATACGGAAGACCAAGTTTTACAAAAACTGGCATTTTCCAATAAAAGCTGTTACACTGAGTAATTCTGAACCAGCCCCAAATATAGTGCATGCTGATACACTCTTTGTCCCTTTTCTAGGGGCAGACCACACACAGAATTGACCAGTCTGCAACTGCATTACTAATTGCTTAACATTTACAAAAGCCTCTGAGATCTTTTGATAGAGACTGCAGGAGAAAGACAAAGCCTCCATTAATTATAATAGAAAACTAGTAATCCCTGGCAGATCAAAGGCAAAAAGATTTGATCAAATCCACATAGAGGCACTGTATCAAACAACTGCATTCAAAACAGAACAAGAGTAATAAAGAAAATTATTTGTATGCCTCAGTAGATAGACAAGGCACTCACAACAGCCAGACTCTGTCATTTAAAGAAATGGGAAGACCTTAAAGCTAAGGACAACTTTTAGGAAAGAGTTATAATAATCCTTTTGTTTTAGTTGCAAAGAGCAGGCTACACTGGCTTGGCTGGATGTGTTAAGCTTACAAAGATTAGTGGTCTATCTAGTGACAGAGAGAGTAAAAGATCTCCCTTTATTTTTGTCATAGGGGGGTGTGTGTGTGCATGCACATGCATGTGTAAATCAATATATATCATGGTATCTGATATTAGCCAGTCAGAAACTTTTACCAAAAGCTGGGATTTGGGTTTTTTGGGGAGGGTAAAGTACTGTTTTCAGTGGTTTTCCCATGCAAATTCTTATTTTTCTATTGAGGGTTCTTGTTGTTTTTATTATTATTATTTTGGTTAAAAAAAAGTTTGTATTTTTGGTGGATGAAACCTGAAGATGTGCTGAGACAACTAGTAAAACCCTGCTACAGCTGTCCTGGCCAGCCCCACACAAGTACCAGCCTTACTTAAAAGAGGAAGGGTGTGTTCAGGCAGAAAGGGGAAAAGGGAAGAAATAGCTTGGAAAAGAAGAGCAATAGAGAGACCACAGCAACCCAAAGCAGTTTTCAAGGGCATTAATGCTGACAACAAAACATTGCATCAAAAACAGATAAGTAAATAAGGAATTTGTTGTTACTAAGCAGATGATCTTTAGCCATGGCTACATGGCCCACTTCAATCCAGCAAGAAAACTCAGTCCCACAAAAAGCAAGCTGCTATCCGCTGGATCAATTCCCTGCTTCAGCTCACTGCACAGCCCTGTGAATGCCAGCGCTGGTGCGTGCTGCCGGGTAGTGAAAGAGGCTCCTGTCCTTAGCCAGCAATGACCTGTGCTGGGTAACCTTACCTTGGTCTATTGGCTACGGAGAGCAAAAGTCAACAAAGCAGAACTGATTACCATTGCTGTTACACTGCTGAAATAACTTAAAATATCCCCAAGATATTAATCTGGCCCTGATAACAATTGACAGAGCAGGAGCTGACCTGCAATTGCATGTCATAAATAGTGATAAAAGCCAAGCAGAGCCGTTGTGCTTAAGCAGGTGTACTTTGTGGTCTTCTTTCTAGCAACCATATTTATCCTATTCAAGATCAACAGCTACCAAAGGACGAGAGCAGAAACTCATCTCAGCATTAAGCTGCTTGCCTGTTTTAGTGCCATCCTGTTTGGCTCATGTGATCAGTGCAATGTCCATTTAGGAAACGCTTCACTAGGAATCCTTAGAAATCTGTTCTGCAAGGGAGAAATGCTAGATGCAGGTTTGGCAGGAGAATACAGAAAGCCACGGAGCTAAAAGTCAGACTTCGGACTCATCTTTCTCCTGTAAGACCCTGTTTCTTTAATTAATGCCTTAAGACCCTGTTTCTTTAATTAATGCCTTAAGCGAGAGGTAGTGGCTGTTTTCATTGGGCACGTATCCCCACAGTCAGCAAAAGGGCATTCCAGACTTCCCTCTGCCCCTCACTGCCACTCACCCCTTCCTTTTTCCTGGCACAAGCGTTTGCGGAAGCCACATCATGACACAGAGCGGGGTTTCAGTGTGGCTGAAAACTAACCAGATAAACAAGGGGAAAAAGGGAGTATAAAGATAATTTTCACTGTGTGGACACATAAACAGTAATGCTAGCTGAAGAAAGGAGGCAGAAATGAGATTGTGGACAAGAATGGTGTTTTAAAGCATTCGGGAAGGTACTGCCATGAAGGTCAGGTTTTCAAGGATGGAAAAAGCCCCCCCAGCACAACACTGAGCAGACATACTGACCCAAACAGCTGTGCTTCGCGCTCCCTGCACTGACCTCACAGCAGCAATCCCCCAGCTTTGAAAATGTCACTTTTTTTTTTTTAATCGCCCTTCCTCATGCCTGATATTTTTAAGCACTTCTCAGCAAACACTTCTGACATTTTGTCCTACCAAAAATGGAACAACACTCCCCTTCACACAGACAAGCAGTGAGTGGTCAGCAAACCTGATTCCTTACTTGTTATACATTTAATTATTCTCAGATGCATGCTGACTTACAGCTCAGTCCTCCGCGCTTAGGTCGTGCATGTAATCCAGAGCTCTGGAACAAACACTTGCTTAGGAGCAAAATCCTGCAAGTTAAACACACTGCACACATTCACTTCAAGGACATGGGAGTCTTCTCCCACATTTTTTTGTCTCTTGCACTAGCTTTTGCACAGTCTTGTTAACAAATGGGAAAATCTTTCAGGTAAAGAGAGGGTCCCAAGCCCTCAATTGTGTATTTTATTTCTAAGGAAAAAAATTCTGTAAAGCACCTATCCCTTGCTTGGGCTCCTAAGCACTACCACAATACAAACCAAAACTATACAGCTTCTGTGCTCCAAGGTGTGACCTGTGTATAACTTTGGCCCTTGCGTTGTCCTGAGCTTGTAAACAGACTGCTTCAATACCCAGAATTTTTTGAGAGTGAAAAGCCAGGCTGAGACTTCAAACATCACAAGCAGTAACTGCATCCTGAAAGAATCCTAAAAGCAACTAGGAAAAGCTGCACTCCACTCCTCCCTCTAGACACAAATCCTGCTTGACAATGGGAAAAACGTACGACCTCAACCTTTCCGTGAATCAGACCGCCACAAATGGCGCCCGAACAGGGACCGAAGACTGACTTCGTCCAGGGCTGTAGAGGCAGCGGTTAGCTGAACCGGTGGCGGAGCCCGGCTGAACAAAGAGCTGCTGAATGGAAGCAGAAGGGGAGCCGCTGAAAGGAAGCGGCATTGCGCGCAACAGGTTACCTACTGCTGGATGGAGGTAAGCGGCCAGGAACGCATGGGAGTCGTGGGAAACGGAATCTCGCCGCAAGATAGGTCCGTGCTAAACGTAATGCAAAAGACTTTGAAACAGCACAGCAGAGAGATGCCCCCCCAAGACCTCAAAATGTTATTGATGTGGGCATGCTCGAACTGTCCCGAGGTGAATTCCAGTACGATTTATAGCCTCGGTACGTGGGACTCGATCGGAGTTAAGCTCTGGGACGCGGCAACAAGAAACGATAAGACGGCGGCAGGACTTTTAGCCCCATGGCGAACCATGCTTCAGACCCTGAAAGAGCATAGCAAGAAGAAAACACATGGACCGGAGGCACCCGCAGCCCCCACAGCACCTCCATCAAGCAACACGGTGGTGGGGGCGGTGGGTGGACGGGACTCCCCAGGAAACGACCCAGACAATCCATTTGACCCAGATCCGGAACAGGAGCCGGACCTCTATCCCTCTTAATAACGCCCATGAAGCAATAGAGGAGAATTATGTCTCCCTAAGCACAGTGTGTGAACAGCAGGGAAACTTCCATCTAGAAAAAGGATGTGGAGTCAAACCTGCCTGATGAGAACATAAGGAAAGAAAAAGTCTGATGAGAAGAGGAAAGAATTGAAGGAGACTTCTGGCCTGAATCTGCCTCCGTTAGGAAACCTGCAAGGCATTTTAAGTTTACTACTATCCGTTCTCCATGAAACACAGTATGCTGCTATATAGTTCTCAGTATTCTCCGACACTTCTTATAACGGAAGATGATGGACACAAGCAGGTAGGGAACAGCATGTTCACAGACTAGGAACTCGGTCTGAGATCCCTACCTAAGCAGGTTGATTTCCATAAGTGTCGTACACCAATAAGACTTCTTTAATCAAAAGCAACTCCAAAAATTAGAATCAGCTCATTACTTAAGGTGCTCATGTTTGATGGGTCCAGCCAAAGCAAACTACCCAAAGAAGAGACAACTGGACAGAGGCAGAGCTAATAGCATTACTCTGGAACAGAAATTCATAGCCCATAGTCCAACCCTTGTTTTTCTCCATCACACAGAAATCAGGGAGAAAACAGCACTTAAGTTTACTGCCTTCTATAAACTTTATCTCTGATCCCACAAACAAATGTAACTGTGCAAACTTTATCAAGTACAACACTTGATATCAGAAAAGTCACCACTGCCGCTCGCAGTAATGCTTTCTCCAACTGAGCTGGTTTCCATACCCTCCATAGACTTCCCTCCACCTCCTTCACATGATATGACACTGTTCGTAGGCACCTAAATGAAACCCACTGAGTTAACTAACAGTCTGAGCAGTTTTACCTGCTTCAGCTTACTGTTTTCCCCATATTCTTTGCTCCCTCTATGAAGGCACCTAAAAATAACAACCACCAAAAGCAGTCTACTGTGCAAACATGAAAATATTTTTGTTGCTTGTTCTTCTGAACACATCAAGAGAAGTACAGAGTAACAGACTCACTTCCGAAGGCAGTGATGGCAGACGAACACAAGCTGTAAGAGAAGGGCACTTTCTTTCCCAGCTGATAGGACAGAGCTCAACAACCCAGCATCACACAGATGAAAAGGAGACTACAGCTATGACTTGCAAGTCAACAAAAGCAACATTTTTGCTCCTGCAGCATGACTCTACAGGAAGCATAAGCTGAGATAAATGATCCTGCAAACCACAAACAGTGCATGTGCTTAATTGCTGGAGTTGCACAAATGTCACCAAGACAGACAAGAAAAAGTCTGGAAAAACCCTCATATATTTGCAGCACTGATATTTAGGGTTTCCTAGTAAAGACTGGTTTTCAATTCAACGCAACACCCAGGACAAGCAAAGGGATAGGCAGTGCTTCAGGCTGGGAACTTCATCCTAAACACTCAACACATTTTTCTGAGTACTGTATACTAAAGATGTTCTTGCCCATCTCTACCTTTCTTGTTTCCTATCTGCATCCAGTGCAATAAAGCAGTGTATTGAAAAAGAACTGAAATATCTCACTACACAAGCAGACTCTGCACAATACAAAGAAGTTCTCTCAATGGTTTCCAAACCGGCCATATTTGGGAAACTATTTTACTCATTGCTTACAGCACCAAGGGAGCCTGCCAAGACAAGCACCTTAGAGGTAAGTGTTACCAACCTCATGGTAAAAGAAAGTCTGCAACTCAAAGAGCCCACAGTCAGGTAAAAAGTCCAAGAGTGAAAGGCACAGTGAGAGTAATGACTGCCATAAAAATATTCAGATGCTTAATTTTACCTTGTTTAAATAAGAATTAGGCATTACCATGTTCTGAGTTGCCCAAGACCACAAAAAGAGCAGATCCCAGGCCTCCAACTGCCATTCCAGTCCAGTCCCAACCACAGCCCTCAAGGGCTAACCAAATGCAGTCATGAAACAACAGCCAGCTCAACAATCAACTCAAACCAAGTTCAAAGTACAAGATAATTTCACATTTCACCAAGTGTCAAGAAGTCCTGCAGCTATATTATTATTTGTTTTTTAGTCAGCATACCAAAGTCTTCCACAGTTTGCAGTTTTAGTTTTCCATGGTCTCTTTAAAAGGCTTTACATTAATAAAACCAATATGTGCTTGAAAAGGTAGTGTTCCAGTGCAGCTAGGTATCTTAAAGACTTTAAAGCTCAGCTACTGGTCAATCCCAAAAGAGCTCTTTCTAACTACACCACCTTTCTGACTTATCTTCACAGAACGAGGCGGTCAGAGTAGTTCCTTAGTGGAACATGTGCTTTTCTTCTCACTAAAAGCTTAGAGCGTATAAAAAACAAAAAGAAAGAAAGAAAAAAAAATGGTACCCTTTTCAGTACCCTAGTGCAAAAACAGTCAAAAGACCTGATGAGAAATCACCGTTCTGCCATGCACCCTTGTATTCACATGCTCATAAATACTTACACCACAGACTTTGCACTATTTAAGAAGCATACAAGCAGGGTCAGCTCTGACATGAGACCGCGTTGCTCAGGGCTTCATTCTGTCTCGTCTTGAAAACCTCCAGGGATGGAAACTGCACCTCTCTGGGCAGCCTCTTCCACTGCTTGGCAGTCCTCATCATGGAAAAGTTTCTCCTTTCACCCAGTCTGAACCTCTCTTGATTCAATTTATACCTGCTGTCTCTCATCCTCCACCATGCATCCCTGTGAAGAGCCTGGCTCCATCTTCTCAATAATCTCCTCAACAGGTACCAGCCAGCTGCTTATTAGCCTCCTGAAGCCATCTCTGCCCAAGGCTGAAGGAGCCTTGTTCCCTCAGCCCCTCCTCACAGGACAAGTGCTCCAGCTCTAACCAGCCTAGTGGCCACCTCCACTGAACTTGCTCCAGTTCAGTAATGTCCTTCTTGTACTGAGAGGCCCAAAACTGGACACAGTGTTACAGACAGGTATTTGCTGAGTGATAATCATGTCCCTCAATCTGCAGGCCATGCTTCAGTTCATACAGCCCAGGATGTGGTTGGCCTTCACTGCCGCGACGGCACACTGCAGGCCTGCACTTGGGCTCTCTGCCCATCTGGACCCCCAGGACCTTTTCAGCAGAGCTGCCGCCAGCCAGGCAGTCCCCAGCCTGTATCGCTGCAAGGGCTTCTCCCTTCCCAATTGCAGGACTTCACGTCTGTCCATGCTGAATTTCACAAGGGTCCTTTTGGCCCACTCCTCCAGCTTCTCTAGGTCTCCTGAGGGCAGCCCTGCCCTCAACTGTATTGACTGATCCCCCCAGTTGGTGTTATCTGCAAAGTATGAGCAAACCCTCCATCACCCCTTCCAGGTCATTGGTAAAGCTGTTAAACAGGACAGGTCCCAGGACAGACCACCAGACAGACAGATCACATAACACAGGCAGTGCCACAGGCAGATATAAGGATCTCTTTTCCCCCTTTTCCTGAAAAGGAATAAGTGTGTTTTTACTCTTCCAATATAATGGATATGAAACCTTTCACACTCTCAATACCACTTTACAGAATCATCTGGCTAGCTATGCTGCAACACAGCAAATTATTCAGTTTCCTTGGAACGACAGTGCTCATCTCCTGTGCATTCAGCATAAAAGTGGAATTCCCCAGCTCAGAGAGTTTCAAAGTAATTGTGTTTTCATTCTTTGAGAAATTCTTAAACAACTGTGATGTGGATGCACTGGTTGTTAAGCAAATAAAGCAAACAAGTGAGGATGCCTTCTACCAAGATGCCAGGTGGTACCGCATCTGCATGTAATAGTATTAATGGGAAGAAAAGTCATTCACTAAAAATTACTATTTGTATCCATTTGTCTTCAGAAAAGAAAACCCATACTCATTCCCTGTTGGTTTGAGAGCACATGGAGAAAGGCTCTTTACCAGATGCTGAACTAACCTGGCAAATGCTGGTACCTGCAATCCATGTGGTAACATGTAAGTGACAGGAATGAAGGGATCAGAAATAAACACTTGGAAAGACAGTACAAAACAAACACACAACTTAAACATCAGAGTACATCTTGGTCAAATATAGTTCCTCAGCCTTCTTACTGCTTATAATACTGGTATCAGCAGAGATGACAAAGGAACAGACACCAGAATTCAGGCTTTTAAACTAAAAAGGCAGCAACCTAATCTAAATGCATCGTAAATGGTCAAGGAAAAGAGGGAAACTATCAGTCTGAATATGTGTGAGCAGTAGGAGAAAAATCTTCTCACGAACACGCAGTTACCCCGGACTGTTCATGAAAACAAATACATAGTTTTCTCCTTCAACCAAACAGCAGAGAGTGGATACACAAAACCAATATGTCTTGCCTTCCCATTACTATCCATCTATCTCCTTGAAAGGGGACCCTCGAAGAATCCAGCTCCAGAGAACCACAGAAATCTTGGTCTGAAGGACCCTCAAAGGTCCAGCTTGAAGCTGGACTATTGCCACACAAGATGAGGTCAGCTGTGACTGTGTCTCCACTTCCACATGCAGTAAAAACCTATCAGTTTGTGTGGCAGATAGCATTAGAGCTGCTGCTGAGGCAGCAGCTTGGTTGGCTCCCAGGTATAGTCCTGTGGTACAGCAGGACTGGTGTGACATCCTGCACCCAATTAAAATCCACAGTTTCCCCTGGATAGGGCTCCATTATACAGGCCTAATTAATTACCTAATTAGAGGGTCCAGATCTTTGAAAGACCAAATATAGTGTAGATTCTAGACATATCTATTGCTAGCCATACTTTGCATCCTGCCTGATGTTCCAGTGGAATAGATTCACTATAACAAAATAGGGAGCAACATGCAGGGAAGAAGGCAAACAATAATCCCAAGGGGCGATTCTGAGGAGGACTGCTAAGGAGAAAATTCCAGCCTGGACGTCCTGGTACTTTCCTTCATTCTACCACTTAGTAAGAAAATGCTGTTGATCTTGCAAAGCCTCACTATCCCTTAAATCCATTTGCTAGAGTAGGCAAGCCTGAGAATAAACAAAAGCATACTATTTTAAAATGACACGATTCTCTGCATCTGTTTAATAACACATATGCCTACAGCTGCCAAACAGACCTAGTGAGAAGACACCTTCTGTGGATCACACATTTTTCTATTTAAAGACAGCGAGAAACAGACACCGTACTCCATACGGACATCAGAACAGTTCTCCTCCTCCTCCAGCTCTCTCTTTCCTTACTCTAAATAAATTGTGTATACAACCTTCTCAGCTAATTAGAAATCTGTAACAAGGCCATATGGCAGCTATAATGGAAAACATACAGTTTCCTTTTTACAGTATATTTCATTATTGTTCAATTACTGAAAGTAAGAAGTACTAAAGGAGGAACTGGAATTCATAGGAGCCAGAACTTGCTTTTTTTTATAACCAAAATGCAGCATGCACTGAAAAGGGATTTTATGAGAGTTATACCTGATTGCCAGATAGATCTCAGGACATTACAAAGGAGCCTTTTTTAATTTGGAGAAACACTCACTGAGAGGCAAAACTGAATTCCCAGAAATCCCACTGAGAGCCACTGACAAAGCCAAAACCAGAATCCTGTCCCATGGGCTTCCCTCTGGGCCAAAAGTTCCTAGATTGGGGTCTGCAGGTGGTGTATGGAAACAAATTATGTGCACAATATTTATAATTAGAAGCTTCATTGTGCAGATATATGTTCCTTCATGAGGAAATGATGGTGATTTTATGGCCCAAAGAGTACAGAAGAATAGAGTCACTGCTCTAGGCCAGTATATACTGCCAGGTGTGCATGTTCTCTCTACATCTGGTTTTCAGAACAAGATTTAGCTGGATTCAAATTACAAAACCCTAAAACCACATGTTAGCCATAATACTTTTCCAGCTAAACTAAACATACAGCAGAAGTCACGAATTTTGGGTTGCAGCTGTCTACTTGACAAACAGAAGTCCAAATTAGGAAATTTATACCTGAGCAGCTGAATACTCATCATCCTGGAGAGATCAGCTGGCTACTGATTTATTAGTCATGCAATATAGAGGTTCCTGTTCCCACTTCTCCTCCATACTCAGCCCACCCTCAAAGACAAATAGGAGTCACACTATTGCTCACATGAAGACTGCTGGTTTAGTTTCCACGCACACAACCCCTCCTGCGGTGGTGGGGAGAGCGTGCAGCCCCACCAAGCAGCCTGTCCTGCAGGGGAGGTACCAGAAGCCAAGGCCTGGAACTGCCCCGTAAAAAGCAGGGCTCTCCCAATGCTCATCCTGCCAGTGCTTTCCTTCTACCTCCACTCCTCCTCACAAATGCCACGCTTCCCTCCGCCTCAGCCCAGCGTGAGAAGAGCCAATGCAACTTAGGACAGCTACCAAAGGCACATAGCTCATAGCCGCAGGGAGGGCATGGAAAGCAAGGGGTGATCCATTGATACCATACACTGATAGGAAAGCCTGCTGCAGACATGCATACTTTGCAAGTTACTCTGACAACTGCATCAGTTCATTTTGCAGTCCCCAGGGGCAAAAACTAAGTTTTGTCAGTGAAAATGCACATATATAACACATTTCACAGACCAGATAGAGAAGGTACAAGGGAGAGGTTAAGCAACTACTAAAGTCACCACACAGAACAGCTCAATTAGAGGACTGTGCAGAGAAAGGCACCTATCAGTGGACAGTGACAGCTGACTAGAACAAAACCCATACCACCAATTACATCCCAAAAGACACTGGCACAGGCTGACAGAACAGGTCAGCTCTTTCTTTGGAGCCATCTGGCTGACCTTTAACTCACTGGCTTCTGCAACAAAATGCTCAGATCCCATTAGTTCAAGGAACTTTGAGGTCTGCTGGAATCATGACTGCCATAACGAGCAGAGGTCAGCACAAGGAAAAGTCTTTGGGAAACGTGCCTCCCCCTCCTTCCTTCTTGCTGTGCCCTCAGGTCTCCTGAAATAACTGTGAGGAGTTTGAGGGATGGCCCCTTGTCTGCTGCTGCAACAAAGAACTCGTCCCAGTGACGTAAGGACATGGAAAGGCTGAAAACCCTGGAAATGGAATGAGACTCCAGTGTTAATGAGGAAAGCAGAAAGGCTTCCCCGTTACCAGGAGCAGCAAGTGTAACAATGGCCATAAATAGACTGTGATACATGAAAGGCAGAAAGCTCTTCCTCCTTATGATAAACCTCTCTACTGTCTCCATCAAGCCATCATGTCCCAGGAACTCCGACATGAACAACACTCTCATTGTACATATCCACAGGCCAAGATTTCTAGTGGTGCCCAAGAGATTTCAACACCCAATTCCCCTTGAAAAGTAACAGTAATTTGGCATCCAAATCCCTTCTATTGCTACAGACTTGAGTCTCCTCAACTGTATTCATGACCCCTGCATGCATAATGTACACACACAAAATTTTCATCTTAGCAGAACAGCAAAGCTGTAACTGTTAAATCACCAGTTCCTGTAGCCAGCAGACTCTGCCTTGGGCTGGCCTTGCCGCAGACCACGTAAACCTGAATCCCTCAGCAACAAGTTGTTCTGACGTGCTTTGCAATGGAAGGAGTTTACCTGCTAATCTCCCAGATCTTTTAACATCAAGGTATGATCCAAAGCCCAAAGCAGTACACTGGAAAACTCTACCAGCTTCAACTGGTTTTGGATGAACTGGCCCATAGCTATTCTTAAAGTACATTAAAAAAACCCAGACATTTAGCACGGTTATGCATAGGTGTACTAAATCTTATGCACTCCTGCACTGCCGATGTGCAAATCAGTAGAACATGTTTACATTAACAAACAAATCTGAAATATTACAACTCTTAAAAGCTGAATGAGTACTTAAGCCAGCATGATATAATACATTACAGAACACAGCCTAATCTCCACACACCTATCCCTCCACGGGACCAGCAGACCCCACTCACACTGTCCAGTGAAGAGCATCTGCACAGGCACTGCTTAAAGTTGTGACTTTGCAGCTCCCCCTATTCGTATGAGGCCTGTGTCCAGCCCTCCCTACACTAAAGTCTCATAGGGTTCACTGCAGGCTCCTTGGGACAGAAACATCCAGATGTCAGATTATGTAAGTATCTTCCAAGATATTAGTATTAATAAACCCTTTAGAAGAAATTAAAATAAACAGATATCATTGGAAGATTACCTTTAAGTAAGGGTAGACTGATTTTTAAGAAAAGGAGTCCATTTCCCATTCTTCACATTACTATTTTTAAGAAATTCTAAACTCTGGTTTTGGTGAATTAGAAATGTTAATAACAACCTTGCTACAGTTCTATGATAAAAATAATGATGTTCTTGCAATTAATCATATTTTAATGATTTCCACTCTGAAATTAAAACAATTTCAAAATGTCTATCTTTGTAAAATAAAAGTTAATTTTTCAATCCATTACTAAAGCTACAGAGCTATTTTGCTGACTTTTGCTGCATCCTGCCTAGGAGAAAACTCTCAACTGTTCAAATGCTATCCAAAACTGTACTGTCTCACCGAGGTCTCGTCTATACTTCAAGTGTTGGCTAAACCACCTGAGTCTAGATGCAGCTACAGCAGCAAAACACATTTTTTATGACACTGTTAGAGGATTCTTTTGCACATAAAGTTTATTTTGGTTGAGACACTGACATAAACTATATCTACTGTAAAACTTTTGCCAGAATAGAATCTCATAACCTCAATTAGTATGGCTCTGGCAAGAAAAGACTTAAAACAGACCTGGTCAGCGGTACCAATGAGCCCTACAGGAGAAACAACAACTAGGCTACTCAAGTCCTGACAGGAAATTTAAGTCCCTTTCTGTTTAAATTAACAGTAGTAAGGAATTCCACAGTTCAACCTGAATTTGTGTATGCTTGTACACTGTCTATCTAGTTATATACATAGCTAGAAAAATACGTAATTTCAATGTAATTTTATGTAAATTTCTCTCTTAAAAAACAAAAAAATTCTACTTCACCAGCATCCGCCTCATCTTCTATTTAAATATTACAGCAGCAATACCACATTATGCTGTACAAACATACTCCCCCAATCAAATATTCTCTCAAGACTGCAGCAAACATTTGTGTGAACCAGGCCCACAGAACGAGACCCTACTTACTCTCTATTTGTCTCTCTATTGCATGAAGAATTCACTGCCACTTATTACAGACATGGCAAGTAAGTCAGGCTGGAAGTGAGTCCTACCATCAGTCTATCGAAAGGAAGAGCCTTAAAAGCATGTTGAATAGCAGGCCAGGAGAGAGTAAGAAGCAACCTGTTGAAGCTTATCTCAGCTCGCACCTCAAGGAGTTGTGAGAGGCAAATTTGCTTGTGAAGCTTGCTGTTGGGGTGAGAAATACCACAGGACTAGCTGGCACCGTACAGTTTCTTGGCACTCGACTGCTAGCCAGAAACACAGACATGCCTCAGGACAAAAGCTTGAGCACAGGCCCCACATCAGTAGCTCGCCTCCATCCTGATGTTTCTGGGCACCAGGTGAGCTCCAAAGTCCCAGTTCTCCTGCAACAGACAGGTTAGGGCATTTACTCTACCAGCATCAGCTCATAAAGTACAATACACAGGCACAGCACGCCAAGAATGGTTGTGACCAGGACAAAATCTCCAAAATGGAAAATGTGGCCAACACAGGGGCCACCTGTGAGGTGAACAAAGACTGAGTTAAAGGTGCTAACATACTTCTAGTATCTATTTAAAAGGCACCTTTCAGAACCATTTTAAAGCTAAATATTTCTTTTAAAAGTCTTGAGCAGCCACTAGGCAATGGCTACAGCAAAGCTTTAGCATATTGAAACAGAGAAACTCACTATTTTGCAATGTGTTTACATAAGCACACCTCTGGAGACCACACAACAGAATGGATAAAAAAGAGAGATTTTAATGGTTTTCAGCATATCCTATTCAAATGAAAGATGAGGATATCCATTTTCTAAGTCTGATTCTCCCATCCTGTTGTGTTCAAGGGGATGCCTTAGAGAGTTGAGATGTACTCGGCGAAGGCAGTGAAGTAGGTCTGAGTAACCTGTTTCTGAACCTCTTACTCCCTCCAGAAAGCAATTACTTGCACAAGCAGTCCCATCAATCTCAAAGGAATGATAAAGAAACTGTTTCCTTCAATTTAATTCTGCTGTTGAGCTTGTTTCCTCATGTTCTTCCGCCCAGGAAATCAAAGTGGATTGGGCACTGCAAGCCATTCCACCTGAACAACTTGGAGATGAGTTTCAGTTTGCGTGGAGATGTGGGAAATGGGCAGATTATGCAGCACCTTTGCCCAAATATCACTGCACCAGAGAGGACTCAGGAAATAAAGTTTTCTTCCCTGGCTTTGTCACTGGCTTGCCAGATGACCTTGAGCATATCACTTCACTTCCTCTCCCCCAGCTTTTCTCCCTGCAGAAGAGAGGGTAGTAATAGCCACATTTCTCTGAGAGAAAAAACTTGAGCTCTAGTGATGTGAAGCACCCAGCTAGCAAGCTATTTACCAAGCTGGCATGCCTGCCAGCAAACATAATAGCACACTTTTCTTAGCCACACTGTCTCACTGAGGCACAGACCCTAAGAACAATGCTTCAACCTCCCTCGATAGGCACAAAACTTTCATATTATTCAGCTACTGTTGCAGCAATTATGTCTTCTGTAGCACTGGCAATTCTCTCCACCTTTCCCTGCACCTATTGACTATATCAAGCGCAACACATTGCTCTTTTCTGGAGCAGTTTCCTCACCTCTATGCTGACCCTCAGTCATGTCACTGGGAAACAACACTCAGTAATTAAGCCGGTTATATTTCTCTCATTGACGTCTCTGTATAAGCTATACAGACAGACACACACAGACACACGCACACGTACAGCTATGACAACAGAAAGTTCACTTAGCCAAATAACTGCTGCTCAGATCATTCCTACAGTTGGTAATAAGGAAAAGAAAACAAAGCTTTGCAAGTAGGCAAGGAGTGAAACTTGCAGCAAAACACTCACCTTCTCTATTTCAATACAAAGATATCGCTTTTGTTTGACCAACAGGAAAGGAGAGAATTATTTCAAGCTCGTTTTACAGACCAAGATGAAATACAGCACTATCCAAAACAGCATCTTCTACAGGGTCTGAAAAGAAGCTAAGGGATCATCTATCTTGCAAATTGTATCCCGCTGTGCAGCCTGCTGGCATTACAATAGTTTCCTAAGGTATTTAAAGTAGAATTTGGAGCTTGGGAACAGATGGGTTAAAGTGTATTAACCACCTTACAGATTCGGCACATCTTGATTTGATTCAAGACACATCAAGACAGAACTATGTCATGGTCATATGAACATGTCAATACATTCTTAGATTTTATGCAGATTTCTACAAAGTTTAATGTGAAAAAGTTACTAAAAAAAAAAAAAAAACCCTAGTGGTCACATAAGCATCAGAACTAAGGAAGCTTGCCTCTCTAAAGATGCACGCGATGATTGACTGTAATACTAAGGAACGTCCTACTCCACTCAACGCCCTCCCTATAGATGCTTCCTTTTCTTGGACAGGTTCTCTCCCATGTGGACTCCCTACTAGTTTACAAGGGCTGAGCTCATTTGTGATTCTTCCTTCAGTGGGACTCCACTATGGTCTTCCTATTCTAACTGGTCACCCATTTTAACCCTTAAGACTGGTAGTTTTCTCTCAGGGGCATTTTTAGCCAACCTAGGAGTTGAAAACGTCCCTGAGGAGGAAAAGGAAGGGAGGAGCCAAACAGACAGTGAAATACAAACCGTATTTCCATAGGAAATCAGACTAAAAACAGTTTTCCAATGAACAAGAGGTTTTGTTTTTGTTTTTAAGTCAGGGTGGATGAATGAGTCAGTTCAGTTTACATTCAATAAATACAGGTGTAATAGTATTAAGCAAAGGTTTCAAGTATAAATTCAAAGACTTCCTCAAACATTTAACCAACTTCAAGAATTTGACCTAAAATGTTGTAGAATTTGACCTGAAATGTTAACTCTACCTCATTTACAGGCATCCGCTGACAAACCATTATGTCATGCCATACAGCTAAAGCAAAATTAGCAGAAAAGTTGTTTACATGCTATGGTAAATATTTCAAATACTACCATAGTTACCATCACCAATGTACTTAAGAGTTTTATTTATTGTCCTGTCATAAAGCAATGTTATGCATTTACAATGGTCTTAACGAACCCTGTTCAACTTAGTCAACTTAACGAACAGTTCTCCAAATACAATCTAATTAAAAACAGATTACAGCATCTTATAAAGTAGTTAGCCAAAAATTACTTAACTTCAGTTGTTTATGGGGTGCTAGTCACAAATTGCTGATATTTATGCCAGGGCTAGCACCCACATTTAAAAAAGAATGACCCTAAGTAACAAAAACTTCTCCACTTCCATTCTAAGCTGTATAGACCAGGGACAAGTCATGTGTGTAGACTAAAAGGGTTCATATAACTGGATTACAAGTGTTGCACAGACCAGGTTAATGGTCATTATATTAATATACCTGAGACAGTGATAGCAGGCCAGTATTTACGTTAAGATACAAAAGACAGGCCAGTGAAAGCAATAAATACTTATGAAGAGCTCTCCAGCTTGCTTACTTTTCATGCTATTAGGAGAGGAGACATGGGCAACGTGTTGGTTTGCTGTTGTTGAGAGTAGTTGATGGAAACAGCTGCCAATTTATGAGGACCATTCTGACCTCTGCTGGTCTGCTCAGAGAAACCAACCAGAAATCTATCAATCAGACCTAACCGACCTTCCACTTGTCCAAAGGGAGCAGGGAAAACTTGCACATGTAGAGTAGTTCCCAAGCACAGAACCAAATTTGACCATATTCCCCTTAAATGGTCTATCAATTCAATCCAGGAACATCACTTGGGTGAGCTTCCAATTTACTTCTATTTCGGTCACATACAAAGACTTAGTTTCTAGCATGGAAATTTGCCCGTCTGGCTGCCCAGGTCCTAGTTCAAGTTATGGAATATCCTCTCTCCGTTAGATGTCAATGCCCACCCTGTCACCTTTCCACAGCTAACCCCTTCCAGTTTCACAGCTGTGGCCTGGAGAGCTTGCACTTGACAGAGATACCACACTGGGTTGAATATGAAAGTGCAAAACATGACTTGCCCAGGCCTTAAAACGTCTACTGAGGAAGAAGTGAAAGGGTTGAAAACCATTTCCCCTTAAAAGGAAGGGCCTCCATTGTCTGCAGCACACACTGCTGGATGTAAACGTGTTATAAGCAACCAGTAGCCACATAGGCTTCCAAATAATCTCTCTGTTCATATTTTTAAACTGAAAGGCATGCTCAAAAAGATGAAAGAGCCACACATTACAATTTCCTTTCCACCACACTGACAAAAGCATGACCTTGCTTTGTATTACCATAGTAGCAGTTCGCCACTAATGCCAAAGGCAAATACCAAAATTAAAATGGGCCATTCCACAGCTGAGAGAAGCTGTGGCCCCAATGAGAGCTGGCAAAATAATGGGAAAATTCAGCAAAATGAGTGGGTGGCGTCTTCTAAAAGTGACTGTGGCAATGTGTCCCCTTAGACTTATCATGCTGAAATTGCTTATTTAGGAAGAGACACTGCCAATTTGCTAAGGTTCAAAAATCCTTTGAATGAAATGCAGTTTCAAAGCATGCGGACAGAATCCCTTGCTGGAGATCACTTTTCTCCACCATCTTTCTTTAGAAATAAATTACATCATCAGAAAGGCATGACTGCTTCTGCCGTTCTTCAGCACAACCAAGGCTGAGAAACTTGATTAAAAATAGATAACAAAGGAAACACCAGTAAGCCACACCAAACAGCCAGGAGAAGGAAAGGGAAGCAATTTTCTTAAGCCAAATTCTGGAGCCCAGTATTTTATTTTTAAACATCAAAAAGCTTCATTCTAAATGCTGTGGGCAATTAATAGACTCGATACGGGCAAAACATGTGCTTGCTCCGTAGCCAGTTGAAAGGAGACCCGAATTAGAATGACTTCCTTATCCTACTCCCATTTGACACTAGAACATAACCAAGACCAAGTCTCATCTCAAGGCCCAGAAAGTCAAAATTACATTAGAGCCTAAGGAAATGACACTCAGATTTCCTGCTAGCAGACTGCAGTGGTGTGTGAATGACGTGGAGGAGGAATTTCTCCACAGAAGCTGGTGTTTGGTCAGTCAGAGAACGAGAGGCCAACAGAATAAGCTGTCCTCAAAGGAGATGCTGTTTAAAGGAAAGCTGCATTTTGAGTATAATGGGCTGGATCACCTCAGTCCAGTGGCAAAGAAGGACTCCCTATCTATAAAAAAGAAAAGTTGTTCCGCTCCAGTGTAAACAGCACTATCTCTGCCCAGCCTTTAGTGTGAACAGATGGTTAGGGAAATGTTTTGCATGAGTACTCCCGCAAGAAGACCGTTTCATCGGTGTAAGGCTAAGCCCACGCTGGCGGCTCTCACCTCAGGGAGCTGTACAGGTATAGGGTACCGGCAAAGCGTCCCTCTCGTGGGTGCAGCTTACCTGGGCTCTTGCAGACCTTCTTCCAGGCTCCCCACGCGAGAGGAGGAAGCTAAAACTTCTTTGCGCCTGGCTGGCATAACCATGCCACTAAAACACAGTGCTGATGACCTAAATTATGGCACTCAGTATATAGCCCGGTATAAGCGATCCATGCCACGTTTTGGGGGCTTGGGGGCAGAGGTTTTTTTGCTGAATATATTTTAGCAGGAAAAACGCACTAGGCAAAGCACCTCTTCCAGTATAAAACCTATGGACAAACCGGGTGGATTTAACTGTTCCCGCTTCAACTTCCACGCTGCAGCCTCAGGCTAGAAGGAAAGCCGTCCTTTGTTCCCAGAAGTTTCTTTTACAGAAGCAAGCGGGCTACGGGGTTCCCCTCCCAGCGACGGACGCACAAAAGCAGAGGAGCTGCCGGCCCGGGGAGGAGGGGGGCAGCCGAGCTGGTCCACCCCGGACCCCCCTCCCCCGATCCACGGCGAGGTGCCGAGCGCCGCGGTGCGCGGGGGATCCCGCGACAGCCGCCCCCAACCGCCCCCCTAACAGCCGCCGGCGACCGTTGGGCCCCGGCGGGCGGCACGCGGCGCCCTAGCGCCGCCGCCCCCCCCGACCCCGCTCACCGGGGCCGCGGAACAAAGGCGGTTTCTGCCCACCGCCTCCCGCCAGGGTCCCGGGGGCCACGCGCAGGGGCCGGGGAAGCCGCTGCTGTGATTCACTCCTTGCCGGCCACAGCGCGGGCGGACTCACCCTCTTTGGCTTTCTTCTTCCTCGCCAGCGTCCCGCCGAGCTTGCCCAGGAACGACTCGTCTTTCTTCATCCTGTGGGGCCGCAGCGTGGGGGACCGCACCGGAGCGGAGGACATCGGCGCGGGGGGGGGGCCCTGCCCGGCCCCTGCGCTGCGCTGCCGCGGGGAGCCGGTCCCGCACCCTGGGAGCCGCGGCGAGAGCGGGCAGGCAGGCGGGGGGCGTGCGCGGCGGCGCCGGGCGGGCGGGGGGCGGGCTGCGAGCCGCTGCCGCCGGCCACAGCGCCCTGCCACGGCGAGGAAGTCCGCGGGCGCCGCCGCCGCCCTCCCGGGGCCGGGGCTGGGGGTGGGCAGACATGGCGCCCCGGCCCGCGGAGCTGCGCGGGGGCAGCAGCTCCCCTCACAGCAGCCGGGGGGAGGGGGGTGGTCGCCCCAGGGGCTGCCCCGAGGCTTCTTCGGAGCACAAGGGAAAGCCGGAGGGCCTCCTGCCAAAATTAAAAGTTTCGCCTGGGATTCCCTTCCGTGCTGTGCTAGGAGCGAAAAGAAAGGGGGCTGCCAAGGTGTACGTGCTCTTTCAGCTCGCTTTGAGGGCTGCCAGCACTGACAGACCCGGGGGGACTGGGTGTTCCCGACTGACAGAGGCGAAGAACAAGCAGGTAAAAAAAAAAAAAAAAAAAAAAAAAAAAAAAAAAAAGAGTCCAGAAAAGCAAAGCCACAAGCCCCATCACAAAGTAGAGGACAAAATCAAGGGCAAACTTTTAGCTTGTGGCATTTGTCAGGGCTCCGCTTAGGCCAACTGAGCTCAGTGGCTTCGTACCAGCCAAATTCGGATTTGCCTCCTAATTTGGCAGCCCGGCATCCATCGGACTACCCTCCTCTCTCCCCCGGTGTGCTGCCTGCTATATTTGGCACCTATCTCACAGTAATTTTGAGGAGAACAGGGTGTGAGGTGCCATATCTGCCACACTTGGGCATCCCAAGGCCTAGGGCACCCCAGGAAGGGGATCACCACGTCTCCCAGCACTCCCACCACCTGTGTAGTGCATAAAAACAGCCAAAAACGGAAAGCAAGTTGTGATCCCACAGAGCGAATTTATTACTTATCATTTTACAGCACCCGGGAGTATGATAAGGGCTTTGCAGAATACACATTAAAAACAGATCCTGAAGAGTGTACAGTGTTAGGCTCCCATCCTGCAAAGTCTTACGCACATACTTAAATCTAAGCCCCTGAAGTGGTCCTGTTGAGATTAATGAGACCACTGGGTACCTGAAGTTATGCACATGCCTTTGGCCCAGCTCCTGCAAGCAGCTCCCCATCAGCAGCCTTTACCCCGGCAAAAACCACATTCACCTCAACATGATGGGCGCAGGAGCCACAAACCCAGTGTGCAGGACAGATTTTCCGGCTTTACCTGACACAGAAATAACACTAAAATAACACATGCAGAGCATAAGATAACACTTTCCTGAGTAATACTTTTCTGACTCTGTAGTTTTGCAACAGGTCTAGTCAGAGCTAATCCCCTCTGCCATTAAAAGAGACTTTACTTCCAGCTACATGTTGCTTTTCCAGAACTGCTATTAAGCACCTAACCAAAGAAAAAAAAAAATTCACCCAGCCCAGCTTTCTGATCTGACAGAGCATAAAGTGACACGAGTGCAAGTGCCAGTAAAAGAGAAGTGGTAGGGACACATGACTATGGGTGGGAAAGTCTCTTTGAATGGCACTGCAGATTTTCATGTAAAGGTAATCACAAATTTGCAGCCTGCTATAGACAATGGAATGATGTCTCTTTTCAAGTTGGCATTAACTCTTTGGTGATCCAACTCTAAATATGCTCAAGAGCAAGCACTCCCCCCCCCCCCTTTTTTTTTTAACTAAAGATGATGCTCTCAGAGGAACGTGACTGGCAGGAGTGACAAATTTTAGTCCAGTTTTGCAATTATTAAGGCAGTACCAAAGAACATATGAGGGATATTGCACTGTCAGTGGCAGAACAGTGGACAGGCGAAGGACGTGTTTGTTTTGGGGTTTTTTTTTTTGCCTTAAAAGAGGTGCTATGTACTTCAGCAGTCAGGACTAGGCAGTCTAGTCCACCAGCCTAAGCAGGGAAAGGAAATTTAATCAAGAGCCTGTAACAGACCCTATAGGCCAAAGGGACCAGCTACACTGAGCAGCTACCATACCATGTCTGTCAAAAATATGATACTACCCAAAACAGGGCAGGGCTGCCCTATACTGCAAGGAAAGGAAAGATGCACAAAACTCTGTAGTAGCCTTTTCATTATATAGGACAGCAGTCATGCAGAATTCAAAACCAAGAAGCAGGAGTTTGAACTGAAGTGCACCTTTTTGTCCAAAGATGCAGTTTGATTTTATCTGAAAGTGTTTCTAAGAAAAGAGGCTAAGTATTTTGTGTTTCTGCCATAACTGCTGTTAACAACTTGGAGCAATTTCTAAATATAAATACACTCCTAATTTGCCTGTGCTGCTTTTGTTCAAAAAACTTTCACTTTTTCATGTTGAAAGTAATATTTAACAAAGTAGCTAATGAAAGGTTCTGGAAAATAATGTTCTTTCACTTCATCATTTCTCTAATTGGCTTCCCTTGTGCATTTGATTGCATTTTTCCTGTTCACCTCATGGGCTCCATTCCCCCTGCTGTATTTTGCAAATCACCAGGAGAGAGGAAAAACTGACAAATCCTGTTTTAAGGCAAAGAACAGAGAGGTAATAACAGGTTTGGAGCAGAACCTGCAGCTACTTTAATGTTTGCCTTCAATGGATTAGATTTCAGGTTTATAATGGTCATCTATTAAAGCCTTCTGCTGCTCCAGTCTAGTCAGCTATGCATTCACCTACCATAGCACAGTAAATCACTGGCAAAAGCAACCAAGAACCGGGAGTGCTGCTCTTTGTATGTCTTAAAAATCCTGTTGGTCATAGACACCATCACCAAAATAATTACAAAACTTCGCTATTCTTTCGTGAAGTGTCCAATTATTATAAAGCACATACAAATGAGACATACCTAGGCCTGGCCTTTCTAGTTAGCTGCCCCTGCTCTTTCTCCCGAGCCCTCAGGAGGCATCTCGGACCACTCATCCCTGCGCACCAGTGTACCACCAGTGCCTTTGGCATATTTTCCAGTTTCAAGTGGTGCCAGCTTCCAGACCTGACCCGTGGTGCTCACCTTTCCTTGTCTGGGCACTGTAGCCTACAAGAAAGGCTCCAGGACCTGAGAAACATCATTACCTTCCCCAACAGACCAACTCATTCAGCTTACAGCCTATGCCCTGCATGAGAGGGGTTCAAAACAGGTCAATAATGATGATGAGCCAGATACAGCCGTAGCATATACATGGCACTCCCTGGTTAAAAAGAACCACTTTGTCAAGTTTAAGAGCTGTAGCAACTAGGGAGAGTAACCAGGAGGTGATGGCAAAGATCTTTAAGGGTCTATGTGATAAACTGATGTCCAGATAGAGACAACGATTACAGGGCATGTTTAATTTTTACCTGATAATTTCTCGCTTTAAGTGCTGACCAATAAGGTATCCAGAGAGAAAGTCACAGAAGATCTTTTTTCTCATTCCCTAAGGTAAAATCCACTCCCTTGCAGTGAGACAAAAACCAGGCATACATTGCATCCTTTGAGAGTACAACAGTCCCTGCAGTTCTTTCTGTGTCATAAGTTAACATTGTGCTATTATGATATGTTGGAAAAATTTAAAAAAAAAGAGAGAGGAAAATAAAGCGGCAGCCTTATTTAGGCTGAAGAGGTGCACAGAAAAACATTCATTGCCTAAGTTGGCCATTCCATTTAAGGTCATTATGCCTTTTTGCAAAATTAATTCTCAAGAAAGTCATCTGCATTTTACTAGCACAGACCAACTGAGACAGTTTACAAATGCAGGTTCAACCTTCCATGGATCAAAAGTTTCCTGATTCCATACAACAAATGCTATTAACAGCAAAACACACAAATGTTGATCAACAGCAGAACTAGCAGAGCGGATGCTTCATTTCATGAAATTCATGCTGAAACGTTAGATTACATTTAACTTTTAGGCAATATGGAAAAAGCATTTTATCCCACCCTGAAGAAAAGGCAAAAACATTCAGGTATTAGAACTGACTATGAAACTAATCGGAAAATCCTTAAGTACAAACTTCAGAACATACAAATTGGTTGACAAGCTACACATGTAGCCCAAAAAAGCATATAAAGCTTCACTGACCTAAGTACAACACTTAAAATGTAAAGCCTTATAATCAAATATCTTTCAATAATTTGAAGGAAAGACACACACACACACACATCCCTTCTCCTCCAACTTTGATGTTTTATATATTTATAATGAAACTGCTTAAATTTATAGCAGAAGTAGTATGTCAACCTTTTTGAAATAAAAGGAGGCTGGATTGTCTGAGACAAGAAGAGTGCGCCCAGGGCAAAAGTAAAATTATGCTTCAAAAAAACACAATGAAAATAGCAGCTGCAGTCATTTTGAGAAGCATCACAGTGGTTCAAACAAACAATGCTCTTCTACATAGGAGATGAACAACTTATGCCAGTAAATGCCATCAAGTATGTGTTGGTCTGTTACAATTTAACTGCCTGATAGCCATCCAAAGCAACACAGCTGTTGCTGCATGGGTCAGATGGCCTTCGATTTGAAGTGCATATCCTGTCTGAGGAGAAGCATCAGGAAGGCCAGCTGTGTCATTCATTTAAACACCTGCCACATGGAATGAGACACCAGCAGGGTACACCGCAGAAAGTTCTCTGGTACCCTCTCTCATATCAGGTATGAGATCCTTTTGAGAGTATATTCACTAAGAAAACTGTCAGAGCAAAAACATGTCTTTTCACAAATAAAGACTGAGTTTTTCCAGTGTAAGTCGAGTGGTTTTGCTTTCAGCCCAGTACTGTTAGCTTTAATATTCAGCTGAACAATTAAAAGTCTGAACTAGCATTTGCTCATTTTAACATTGCTGGTATTCTTTTTTATACAGATCTCCTGTTTACCTCTACTTCAAGTCTCATGACATTTTATACTCCATTCGAAATTTTAGAATACACGAGGATATTATTGTAATTATATGTTTCATGAAATAAGGATGACATTTCATTGAATATATGGAGCAATACTGAAGCAAAGTAAAAGCATCTGTTTTAAGTAAAAAATCATTATATACAGCCTTGTTCTATTATAATAATACCTGAATTGATTTTGGCAAGATAACAGATACCTTAGGTACAAGGCACCATTAAAATTAGTTTTTCTTCCTGGTATACCAAATGATTGTCAGGGTTTTTCTTTTATTTATATATGTATATTTTTTAATAATTTTACTTGTTTAATACTGAGGTAGAAATGTACCACTTATCTGCTTCAGAACAATTTAGATCATGTATTCTATTTAACCAGAAAACTTTTACAAAGACCACTTGTTCCACGTAGACATTAGCTTTAACAGCTGCAGGCTAGTTGTATTTTTTGCCCGACAATGGATGAGAGTTGAATGCTCTGACTTGCACAGAATACATTCAGCATAAGGTCTCGTCTTCATTAAGTTAAAATCAACAAGAGCAACAGTTGCAAACAGGGATTTAGCACCAACATTATAGAGCAGCTATACATTCAATTACACTATTATTTCAAAATCATGGTAGAGAAGCTGTGCAAAAATCTTCCTAAAAACTACAACCACCACTGTGGTTGCCAAGTTCTACCCTTTTAAAGAAAAGAATGGTAGAATCCTATACATGGAAATTTGGTGATTTTAGGATGGTTCTCCTGTTATCCCATACAAAATTCAGGATAATCTCCTACATGTCAGATCAACTCCTCTATTCCATTACGGAGTAGGGTTTTTTTCCCATGTGACACCAGTAATTAGTATTATTTTGAGTAATTGCTCACCTAGACCTGCGAAGGATGGCCTAATCCAACACACCTTCACTTTCTTTTCTCTGTATGCTTCTCTCAAAGGGCATGACATGGACAGCAATTTTTACATAGATGCTCTACAAAAACAACAGGTGTTTTGGAAAGATGGTCAGTACCGTATATTAGTCTCTACACCTTTGCAGAAGTTTCCATTGGCAGCAAGTACAGACTAAATAACGCGCAGAGCAACAGAAAACAGGCCGTTTTTTGTTGAAGCAAGTTTTCTTAAGTGTCAAAAAGTCAGCATCATATTTCTAAAGCTTGTATTTTTAAATTAAACCTAGTCACGCTCTTAACAATATCATAGACCTGCTCCTTACATTCTAGCAACCTATCATATTACCTCGCCTGCCTTCCCCAAAAGCTACCTGGCATCTTATTCCTTGGCAGCACCTAATGCACTAGATCTTCCAAAGAAGAATTTCAACATTTTATTCTTAACAGCTCCAAGAAACCCCTCATCATCTTAGAAGCAGCAACACAAATATCCATGCTCCTTTTCACACATTATTGCAATCTTCTTACTTGCTCAGAGGTGCCCTCAATATAGCATTAAGTCTGTACAGCCCTTGTCCCAAGAAGCTGCTCTTATTCCTTTGGTATAAAGGAAAAGTGCCCTCTTCTCCTCCCCAGGTCTCTTTTAGCCTGTAGAAAGCGCTGTAAGAAACAATAACACAACTGAAGAAACTCTTCTTCAAATTGTATTTGCAACCTTGGTACTGATCATATAAAATTAAGAGTCCACAAGCATCCTGATCCAGTTTCTGGTGTAGTGTTTGGAGGTATTTATCACTATTCTACTGTTCCAAACTGCTTTGCCTGGTTGTAAAAGTAAGAGCATTTCAACTAGCCAGTAGGTGAAATGATATGCAAACTATCCATTTAAGCAAATACAATGCTTTTGAATCACAGCTATTACTTCAGGCCTCCCTTACCCCTTTTATTTCACAGACATAAACTCTATGGCCAGAAATGCAATCAGCCAAGAGGAAAATTGCTTCAGGTCTGTCCAGAGCCATTCTACCATGGATTTTGCTTAGTACTATATCAGATTCTTACTCATCCTAATTTCTATCTTATCCATCCTAATTATAAGAGCCTCAGCAATAAATTCCAAACAGAAATATGTTAACTATGTTAGTATTGTACGCAAGTAACAGCATGATTTCTATGTTGCTTCTAGAGGAATACTTTATGTAGTATGGATAGCAAATGTTCAAAAGTTATATACCATGAGAAAATTTTATCTTTCAACGTAGTTTCAACAGTGGCCCAGACAAAGGCTCCTGTAACATGATTTTTCTGCCATTATTATTACTGGACAATTCTATGCTGCATGGTAAAGCACAGTCTTCCAAATGTGCTTGAAAGGCCTACCTGGCCTTTGACAAAGTCTCCCCACCCTTATTTTAGTGCTATAGATCACGGTTTTCTCAAAACTAAATTTGGACTAAAAATTATTAGTGTGCAGACTGAGGCTATTTTTGTAAGCCTAGTGACTCAACTCAGGAAGGCCACCTTGCCTTCTAAAATGTTCAAATGATACTAACTTAGTACTCTCTCCTACAATATTAACGGATTAAATTTGAACAGCCTTTAATAACAAACACTGTGCACAGAAAGGAGTTTTTTAGGCAACAGAATACATCTAATTATCAGTATGATCGAAATAAACTTTGAATTCCTGAGTGAAAATCCTAAGAGTATTTTGATATATAAACATTCCCATTCTTCCCACTAAAAATGTTTTTCTACATCAAAATGTAGACAGTACTCGGAAAAAATGGTAATAGTTCTTGACATTCTTAACATTGTGTCTCATTTTATATCATAAAATTAAAAAATCATCATAAATGCTTTGTTAAATACATATGTGCTACAGTAGCTGTCAGGCACACCGGAAAAGGTTCTCTATATTAAATTTTGTTATTTGAAACAGACCTAACTTCTGTCATTCACACCATTTTGTTTTGAACACTTGCAATCCTCGTCCATGCAACACTGTAAATGAAGGGAAGGATGTTTAGTCAAGTGGAGCTCTGCAAAACTAGGCACTGACCAGTTTCTAATCTTCATATATTTTAGAAAGTGAGTTATCAACATACTTGGTTACTGTATTAGTGCAAAAGCAATATATTGCTTGAACTGCATGAAACTGTAACCTCTTTACAGTGAGTTGCATCTCAGGATTGACTTGACTGGCACCAAGATTTCATGGCAGTCCTGACACTGTCTGGCAACAAAGCCGCCTAGCTTGTCACTATGTTCAAACGTGTGTCTTTAGCTGGATAGAAGAAATCAGAAGTGTAATAGCTTTCATAGTTTAAGAGAACAAATCCTTGCCAATTACACAAGGAGATTTACAGTCAAGGACAAACTGAACAAAGCAGCTTGAAAGTTCTACCCTCCCATAATATTCTTTGTATTACGATTTTAATTTTGCCAGCACCTAATAACAAAACAAACTTAGATGATGGGAAAGTGGGTTCTAGGCTCTTACTATAAGGACAACTTAGGATTGATACATATTTAAAAGTTTAATATGTAACTATCTTGAAAGCCAAATCATTACGGCTAGTGAATTACCTCAACCTCATTAAAAATATAGTTTTAAACTGGAATATGTGCCGAGTGACAAAGCAGGAGGTCACTTTAAAGTGAAATTAGCACTAATAGAAGACAGTAAAGAAACATGCCTCAGACATAAAAGCAAACCAGTTAGTATCATGTGATCACATCTAGACACCACTCTTTGCAACTGCAACAAAAAGATCCAATTGGCAAGACTGAAATCAACTGCTTGGCTAACTGAGACAATTAAAACACTCAAAAACTGTCTCAAAGTTGAGAACCCAGAAAATTTCAAAGTTATTCTTGAATTTTAGTATTTAGTGTGCTAGACAGCTGGACTTGACTTTTACAATAAGCAATTCAGATTTGTAGGAGCTTTTTTCAATATAGGTGATTTTACAATAGTAAAATATATTTTATCTGAACGTTTCCTTCACCTAGGATTATTTTCGTATCAAATCCTTTATGATGCATAACGAATTTTTCAAGGTCATTCCTTCACAGAAGTTGATGATGGAGAAAGACTGTTCCCTCTTAATTTCTACTCAAGCCATACTCACACCTAGTCATCCCAGCACTTGGGACTTGCAGTTGGAAGTGTGAAGACTGTGCAGGCCAATGACAGTTATAATCCTGTGAAATGTGTCCATGAATCAATTTCCAGCACACTTCTCTAACATTTTAAGTAACAACTAATCAGTAAAAGCTAAAAGTTAAAACAGCTAAAATCCTATGAACAATCTCGTGTCTTTAATAAAAATCAGAGGTACAATGCACCTTTAGAGCATAGTTCTTTAATGCAGTTTCCTGTGAAGTCTGAGGTAAATCACTCAGATGTATATTTATATTTGAAGAAAAAAAATTTAGACCGCATGGAGCTACATTATATTCTCGATTTCATACAGAGTTCAATTTCATATACTGATGTAAAACATTTCTGTATTATAGAAATCTGATTCCTGCTCCAAACTGAACACCGTCACATATCCTGAAAACAAACAAAAAACAGACAACGTTAGTACTACACGAGTTATTGATAAAACTGAAGCTAATTCTCCCTATCCCCAAGTTCCCAAGTTTTTCAATATTTGAAAAGTTACAATTCAAATTTTAGCTGACAAATGCTTTGTTAAATAACTGCTTTACCAATCTGTCATCTATATGGAATAAGTATTTACATTTGCAAAATAAAGCCCCTAGTTTTCAAATTGCTGTTATTCATTCACATTTCACGTGAATGACAAGCAGAAACAGAATCTGACTCCTGTACAAAATACAGAGTATCTCATACAGTATTTACAATACTTCACAGGCAAAAACAGGCCCCCCCAAAGCTTTTCTATTATATGCTGTTTGCTTGGTATAGGGTAATTGGTTGCTAACAGTTTAATTTGTTCTCCCTTCCTCTTTATCTATACTTAAACTTTTATTCCTTTCTCAAGCAAAGACATTAAACTTGTTATTTATCCAATTATTTGTTTTTAGAAGGCTTAGGAAAACCCCATGAGCTGTCTGAGTGTTCATTTCCCCTAAAGAAATAAAAACCTGCTACACAGCTATTCATACATTTCAACAGCTGATCTCAAGTTCAATGAACTTTGAAACCTGAGATATAAACAGTCTTAAACTAAGAAGTACTGTGAAACCAACATAGCCAGTCATGTGCTGAAAAATCTTTAAAGAATAAATTGGCATTGCATAAACAAAATTAAGAGACAGCAGATTCTCTCTGCCAAAATCAAACAGAAGTGCAGGAACCTTTAAAACAAGTCACCATTAAAGAAACAGCTGTAAAAAACAAACCTGTCACCAGACTGTACTCCCATGGGGAAACAGTAGTTAAGTTCTAATCTAGCAATGTTTCCAAGGCGGAGCACTATTCCGGCACCATAAGACCATCGAATATACTCTGCCAACTTCTGCAGATGAGCTCTGGGACCGTCACCTGAAAACAAGAGCAAAAGAACAAGAATCAAAGTAGGTTGTCAGGGTGTTCAAAGGCTAACTAAATTTTTCGAGTTACAAAACATTATGTAGGAGTATCTACTGCAAACTTTATTATCTAACAACTCTCACAAATACCAAATACCTCAAATTAAAACTACACAGATCTAAGATTCTGTTTGGATTGCTGGTTGATCTTCATTTCCCACCATGAGGTACCTATCTGTGTGATTCTGGAAATGGATACTGAAGATATAATTAAAAATCTTCAGCAAGTCTGTCTGAATTTCAAAGCAGATTCATCTGCCTGTCAATTGTGCATACAGTGTATCCCTTCCATATAGATGGAGTCTCCACCAAGAAAGGCAGACATCAAATATCACTATATCCTAAAACTGATTAAACTGATATTGAGAAATAGAACATTAATATACTCAAATGTATCTTGGAAAAAATGTTGGGGGAAAGAAGAAGATCATCCCATAAGCTGCCACACCCTCTTCTACATTATAATGTCCCTGCTTTTTATTTAGTCCATCCATCCCCCCAAAAATATGAATCCCACTAACAAATCATCTTCCAACTGCCCTCCAGAATAGTCTAAGATAGCAGGCATTAACCAATTACCACGCTGCTCTGTGAACAACTCCACATCAGGGATGCTACAGTTGGCATTCTAGCTGTCTTTTCTACATCTTGTGCTAGAATTTATGTAGTGAGCTAATAAAATTACTGCTGTAACTGACATTCTGCCACATAGACAGGTTAATAGCAATAGCCTTTTAATGGCCACTGAAATATATGCAGTAAACTGATTTTGAGGAAGCAGACACATAACAGCTCTCCTCTGCTATTTGCTTTTTTATATTTGGATAAGCAGGTCTTGCTGCATAGAATTCTATTGAGTCTTACCATAGTTAAGATTGCAGAGGTTTCCAGCATTGAGGAAGAAATGCGTTCGGAAAAGGTCTCCAAACCCTCCCCGGCCTGGCCGGAAAGGGAGAGGGGTGTATAGATGCAAGCCTCCAGCCCAGTAGGCTTCTCCTCCCAAGTAGTCACCTAGTTAAAGAAAATGTTGGAAGCAAAGCATTTACTCTGGCATATATTAACAGCATCATTTGTTGAAGATGCAAGAACAGATTAAGTTGTTTTACACTGCACTGCTACCTTATTGCAACTCTTGTTACTTGCTTCTAGCTCTCTCCAACCTCACCACTATCAACTAAAAATTAGCACTTACACAATTCTTTATACCGAGTGTCTTGCCCTTTTTCCTTGATGCCTTCACCTAAACAATCTGAGGCATGCACCTCTTGGTGGTTCAGAGACTACCTCCTGAACACCTTTGAAACATTTGCCCTAGTTTTAAAGAAGGGAAATTGATAACAGTTAAGTAATTAGTCTACAGTAACTGCAAGTCAGCAGCAGAATAAGGAACAGAACTAAGGAAGCTCCTGTCTCAAACTGCCTTCACATTACCTTTTCCCTAAGCTATCAAAACATATACTGTACCAAAAAAGGATTTGATAGGACTGTTCCTATAACCATCTTTTGGGAACTTCTTAAGCTTGAAGGTTGTTTACTAAAAGTCAATGTGACATACTAGAAGTTTGAAACCTGGGCACTCCTGTCAACAAAGATCATAAGTCAACCTGAAGACGAAAATGTGGTTTTAGAAGCTCTCAGTCTTAAAAAAGTAAAAGAAATAGAGTTACCAGAAGAGCAAGCGCTCTGGCTCATCTTCAACTTATTTTAATAAGAGCCATGCACTCGTGAAATTCACTTTAAAAAGGCATTAGAAAATTGTATGTATTCTTGTATACATGAAAGGTCTGAGATTAATACAAAATGAATAAAGATAGAGTAACCTATGCAAGTCTGAACAAACGCTTGATTTACAGAAGTAGTTTAGGGCCTAATTAAGAACTAGTGGGCTTTATTCCATTGTGAACTAATAACATAACAACAGATCAAAGACAGACAACACTTCTAAGATTCAAAATGCAAAAAGAGAACAATTATTTTAAAGCTACAGAAAGCTTAATGACAGAATTTGAGTCTTTGATACAAATTAACATTGACAATATTGTCAAGGGAGTGGGATTTAGAAGTTTCAGACCTTCACTCTGGGGTCCAATGCTGTACATACTGAATCCACGCACACTTGTTGGTCCACCAAGGTAAAACCTAGTGAATACAGTCAAATTTAATTTAATGTTTAATTTGAAAGGACATATTTGAAAATATCTAGCAATATTTTAATATCGCTTTTCAGAATTACAGGTATCTTCATTACAGGTTTAGTAAAAGGCCTTTACATAAAAATTCTTGTATTTCATTACATCTAAATCCTGATTCATTAGAGATAAATTTTAAAATTTAAGTATTAAAAACCAAAATCAGTACACCTCACTTGCAAAGACCAAATTACAACGTTTCTCAGTCCCTTTGTGTCCCAATGTTGAAGAAGAACCCTGAATTAGAATCTCAAGCTGTTATAATAATTTTCAAAGAAATACTATAGTTAAGATGCCATCACAGGTGAACCTAACACAATTAACGCTTGGTATTTATTGTGAATAAATTTAAGTCTGAATGTTTTCTGCTAGTGATCTTTAATCACAAATATTAGAGTAAAAAATTTGCTAAAAAGCCAAAGATACAGGATAGCTTTACTTCTAAAAAGACCTCCTGTCTCTATAGCATTACCTATACCTGACGTGAAATTCTGTAGATACAGTGGTATATATTTGAAGGCAGTGCTACTACACAGCAAATCATACATTTATACCACCCCAATATGAAAATCAAAAGCATGCCTGAGTATTTACATGGAACTAAAGCTAACTAGATGTTTATTTTATTCTCCTCGAAAACAGAACTGCTTCTCCTGCTTCTCTCTTCTACTGAAGTTTCCTGTATACATTACCTGGGTTGACTGAAAACAATTAAGAAACTTAAGAAAATCTTAAGTAGGTTGCTTGCCTATCAGCTATACTAGATGGTTTGTCTCCGATAGGAACCAGCATTCCACCCCAAAGTGATGCTGAAAAAACCTTTGGAGAGAAAAAGAAAAAGTTGTTTACTAATATGTATTACTGAAATTCCCTAAAAACAGTATTAGTAAAATTCCATTGCTCAGTAACAGGCAGAGGTCCCATTAGTCTGACAAAGTTATAGATGATCATAGTATATGTGCGGATATCACACCTTCAGTAATTGTATTTTCAGGGAACTCTTGATCATTGCTGCCCTCTTTCTATACTATGCAGTGCTGCATCTTGAAAAAGGCAACGCAGCACTTTTAGACCTAGTGCTACTTTAACAATATCTAAAGGGAACAGTGATCCAGCTCTTACTTTCTCACCAATTCTGAAGACTTGAAATAAAATAAAACCTGCCGACATAAGCTACTCCTGGCAATTTTAAACCCATAGGAAGCTATGTCCAGCAAATAGCTACCAAAAGTGTAAACTGTAACCTGCCTGTAAATTACCTTATATTTTAAAGAAACCATCTAACTTCTATAACCCACTATATTGATATCAAGAATGTAAATATCATTACTGCTTAGCTATAGGGTGATTTTCAGGGGTAAACCTGCTAATAAATACATTTAATCATTTGCCTGCTGTCTATGTATGAAGCAGAAGTATTGCTGTCAAATGGTGAGATCTGTTGTTAATAGCTAGGCTAAAGATGTTGAATGATTTGTCTAGCGTACAGCATGCTCCTGCTACCTTCTGTCCTGAAAGTCCCCAGATGCTTCCCCTGACATGATCAGGTGTGAGCTCATCATGCGGTACACACATATCTGGTTACACAACAGTACATGAGCAAAAACCAGTTGTGTGCAAGTCTATGTGCATGAACAATGGATCACAAAATTATGTACACCATGGGATGAGATATGCTTCACTTCCATTCACAACGTAGCCATATTAACTGTCATGGGAAGGAACAGCATCCTCTTTGTACAGCCGTTAAATTACTTCATAGGAGATTCATGCTGTCTTTCTCAACTAAAGCTCAGGAGATACATATATATATATATATATATATATATATATATATATATATATATATACACACACACACACACACACACACGTACATATATATATATATATATATATAAACATATATATAAAAATATAAAAAGATAACTGGAAGTACACTCATCAGGCAATGCCTTTTCTTCCATCACATGAAAAGTGCAAATATAATCACGTAATAAGAGAGGAGTATAGCAAATGCCCTTGTATGTTGACCTTGCAGGTCTAACCCAGGAACCTTATTACACTAAGTCTTGTCATAATACAACCAAGAAACAGCAAAGCAACAAATTCTCACAACATCAATCAGTTAATTAACACTTGAACTACAGAAGTAGCTTCAAGTTTTTTAATAGTACTGCTGGTATAACACTAACATTCTTCCAGTCTCCCCAAATTTCTTCATTATTCCATTCTCTCAGACAACTGTCAAGAGGAATCTTCTACTCATTTCTTTTTTGCTATGCGGGGATGTAAATTATTGAACCTCAAATTTTTAAACCTTCATAATGAAAGTTGGTGTTTTCCTTCCCATTCAGCTATGAGACAAGAACATACAGCATCATATCTATGTGATAAAGTACTTTTTTCTGAATTTAGACAGAAATATTTTTAAAAATAGTGAAATTCTTAATAAGAAGGCAGAAAGACACCTATTTCCACCTATGCTATGTCCGTGCTGTCAAAGCTGCCTGAAATTTAAGGCCTTTACGTTCCATAAGAGGCTGGAGCACATTAAGCACGAACTCGGGAGTGAAGTTTTCCAGTGTTGTTTCCTCCGCAAGAAATCTCGTTGGCTTACACCAGAACTGTTCCACCAACCAAATCAACATTTCATAAAAGAGGATGATACTGGAATTTGCTTCAAAACTGCACCACGACTCCAAATCAAAATGCTAATTTAGACACACCAATCTGCAATGTACTCTGTGGTCTCATACAAACCTCACAATATTATAAGTCTTTCTTCTTTGAACTTAAAGTATTCATTGTGCACAAATATGAAGAAGTTCAAAATGTAGCAGTGAAAGCTTATTGTTGTAGCAAAATCAATTTTCCTGTTCTTTCCCAACAACAAGAAGTCATTACCATATAATATACGCTAAGATTCCTAAATTAGGAAGCATATTTGTAATTTATAAGGATAGAAGAAAAGATAACTGAAGCCAAGATGGCCAAAATATTCATAATCAGGTGAAAAAGATAACAGAAGATGTAGTAAGTTTTTCAAAAATACAGTATTAAGAAAGATCACAAAGGACAGACATGACTAACTACTTCTGAAAGAAAAATAGTTCCTATCGTTAAGTGTCAGACAAGTCCTTTTCTTCAAAATGCCCACTTTTCAAGTGACTGTACATGGTAGGAAGTTAAAGAAAAAAAGCCTATTTCACTTCCAAAAACAAATCAATACCATCAATAATATCTATACCATCCAGCTTCCCTCCCACGATTTTTTTTTCTAATCCATCGTCAAAATTCATCATAAGCTAGAGATTTTGATAACCTCATTTGTTAACTCACAATTACTAAAATATTGTTTAAAATAATTACCGAATCCCATAGAAGTTGCTTATTCAACTGAAATTCAAAATCCTCTTTTAGAAAGCTTACATCTCCGCCTGTATAGCCAGCCAACTCCTGCAAAGACAGAGGTCGCAAAAGCTATAACAGATATTACATATTTCTTCCCCCACAAAATTCAGCAAGTCTGCATCACCATTAGCATTTTCTTCTGTTACACACAGAAACATCAGTATGGAGAGACAACCAAATTTCAGACCAATAAAATAAGCACACATGCCCCAAAGAGTAATGAGTACCATTTCTCTCCCCCAAATACTAAACTAGGCTGTCACTTTCTATACCGTTTTGTAAATGTGGGCACAACAGAACAGAGCTGGAATATTCAGGACCCAATACCAAATCTCTTGCTATATTTATCTAGAATCCTGAAGAACCTAAAACAGCCAATTGCATTAAGCCAAAGCAAGCTAAAAGTGACAGGTGACAATCAGTGCTAAAGGCAGCATGTAACAAACAGTATGGTAAATAAACCCTGAATTATATTCACTCTTCTCACTCAGAAAGGGAATAGTTCACTGCTGCTTAGAGGAACAGAGTCCAGGCAGCAGCACTTCTAGCCCTCATGATGTGCCAGAGCAATCTACTTCTGAAGCACTGCATAAGGTTGTGCTTCTGAAGTATTAACTTGTACAGCAGAAAAGCCAGCTTTTCAAATAGCTCTAAACATAACGCAAGTAGAAATCGTATTCTGTGCCAAACTGATACATGCATGTGCCTTTGACAGTTATTTTTACCAGCCTTTCAATTTTAATTGTAAGACTTAGAAGCTTTGTAAGCAATAGAACCAATGTAGCGATACAAAACAGGAGACAAATACCTACTATCAAGTGTACAGTGGATACTGTCAGGGATAACGTATCTCATCTAACAATTAATTCAACGCTAATGATGAGATAAACCATGGTTGTGCTGGTTGACTGATGGTGTACAAATGAAAATATTCACCTCTAGAAAAAGGTTTTTTTTTATGATTTTAAAAGAGACACACTGTAAAGATAAAAAGTAACAACTAGTCATCCTAATCAATTTAGGATTAATTCTAAGTTTAGGTATCTTTTACATGAACATTAACCAGATAAAATAAGATTTTCTCAAACACACATAGAAGTAATATCCAATAATAGTATAAGTGATTTAATACTACCTGATTAATTTTCAGCAAAGCACCTCGTCTTGGCAAGATAGAAGAGTTCCGGGAATCAATTACCATGGCGTGCTGAAAAGAATCAAACAATTATTTTTAGGTTCTCATACCAGCTGAATATCACAGAGAAACACTATTATTTGCTATCAAAACCTGCACATGCAGTGGAAGACAACAGCAGCTCCAGCTACAGCTAGTGTAGCTGCATGGATTTGGGAACTTAGCTTTGACTTTAGAGGCCACATCAAATATAGTTATTTGTCCACTGCACACACAGCAAAATAGCAGCAACAATGTCCCAGGGTGAATCACCAATTTTGTGACAGTAACCTGCAAATAGTTTGTCTCCTAGAATTTAGGACGTAAAAATTAAAGATGGCAAGCAACCAACACACGCTACAGGAAATAATATTTAGAAAGAGCACAGCAACTCTGCAGGAGGAGGAATGCGACTGCCCCTCTCTTCTACACAACAAGGCCATATTGCAGAAAGAGATCGGAAAGGGCAAGAAGGGAGGGGTCTTTTATGCAGCCCTGCAGAAAGAACAAACCAGCCTATGCACCAGTCAGTACACAACAGTTCACTTTGTAAAAATATTCTCTTTTTTGACCTCCTGGATGAATGGCCAAACAAGGCAAAAGACATTTCAGCAAAATACACTACATACTAAACACGCAAGACAAAAAGCTGCTTTGGTACTATTCTTCAATTAGGTTAGTCAAAATAACATATATACTGTTCTAGATAGGAAAAAGCCTTACAGAGAGAGAAGATTTAAGAGAGTGTCCACTTTCTTCTCGAACAGAAAAGGATGCTGTTCTGGCAAGGCAGCCAAGCTCTCTCCACACACCCTCCCACTTCAGTGTGTGGTTGGTCTTCCAGATTGGAAACTACAAATAAAGAATTGAGTAAGACATGAAAAAAATTTTGCTACAAAATAAAAATAAACATTTTCCTCAAAATGTTTCTTTTTAAAATTTATTTATATATGAATCTATGCTTTTTCCTTCCAAACTCCTTAGATCAATCATTTTTCATTTTGGTGTAAAAGCTAATTGTGCTCCAGTCAGAGAATCTCACTCTCTGAATAGGTGCACACTACTTAATCTATCCCAAAAGAAAAATATCTTCAAACGGGTTGACACAGTGGGCCAGGCAACCAGTTGACTTTCTGAAATGATGCTTCAAGCACTAACAACTCTGTGGGGGGAAAAGGCTGGCATTTATATTAGGCCGAACTGAGATTGAATTCTAAGAAAAAGATCAAGAGGCATTACATCTATCATCTTAGAATTGTTGACCTCTTTCAAATAATAACACATTTGTCTCATGCACAAGTAAAAGTATTTCAATCATAAAAAAATTAAGCAAATATTTGCAAGAGCCAGCTATGACCTGAATTAAATATAAATGAAGCATGTGTTCCATGAACTCCTGTGCTACACTTACATTAAATTCTGTTGATACTCCTCTATCAGTTTCACGAAGAGAGCTCCAAGGGAACTGTCCAGTTACTTTATACAGGTTAACTGAAAAACTGAAACACCGCATTATTGATAGATTTGAAAGTGAAATTAAATAGGCAGAACTTTAATACAAAAACTTATTGAACCAGCTCTGTTACATTATTTCAAGACTAATATGCCCTCAGTAAAGTAATAAATTAAATTACTCAATGGAAGAAGCTTTACTAATTGTTTTATATATTGAACTATCATACAGAGGAAAATACTGTAAGAAATAAGTAAAGAAAGAAATACTAATAGCTAAAAGTTAGCTTATTCTTCTATTATTATTAACAATACTAATAGCCTGCCTGCATTTAAAATTTAACAAGCAGCTACTTTGAATAACTCTGCGTTAAGTAAAAAATTGAGTAATTTACAGATATCGGTCTTTCAAGAAAAATCCTCACTACTAACATTTTCATTTCCATTCCTACTGCTAAGGCTTAAGTTTCTGCTAATAAACCATCAGTCAGCAAGAATCTGGTTTGACAATCAGCTCCTAAATTGCATAAAGAGTTCTGGCAGGAAGAAAAAAAAACATTCTTGTATCTGTAAAACACAACTCTGGGCCCAGCACATGTTGGCATAAAGCAAGATTTGCCTAAATTTCAAAGAAACTGTATTTTGCTATTTGTACGTATGTTTTGAAAAACAGATATGCTTGAAACTACTGCTATTCCTTCATTAAAAAAAGAAATACTAAATGCATTCCCTACTTTCTTTCAAAGTTTCCAGGCTGTGGTTTGAAGAACGATAGGCCATATGATGTTTCCTTTGTTCCGTATGAGAACTGGAAGGTTACCTTTTCTGCACGTCCAAAGAGATTTGGGAACTTAAGCCCAAGTACCTAGAAAAACAGAAACACATTTCATATCGTTTGCTAACTTGCATCATAATCATATGCGGAAGATGAGTATATCAACCCTAAGAATGAGAAAACGAAGGCACTAAAAAAACAGTCATAACCAAATATGCTTTTCATAAGCACTCTTTGCACTGGCAGCAAAAACCACCACAATAGCACACATTACAGTTAGTATCATCATCCAATATTTGTGCTGTTCAGACTTAATTTGCATTCTCATGGTATCATCATTACTACTACTATTTCAAGCAAAATCTCCCAGCTGGTTTGGAAGCCTGGGAGCATCAATCTTTGGCATGATAAAGCACTGCTTTGCAACTGCAGGCTTTCCAACTGATCGCTGAGAAAACTACCTGGCAGGCACGGTTCATCAGAAATGAAGCAAAAAGCCAGTGGAAATTTATCAGTTCGGAGACACTACCCCATAGTTTTGTTTTGAAGAAAAAGACACTTTTGCAATCAGTCCTGACAGCAGTACAACACATCATTACAATTTTTCAGAAACTACAATTAAACTCTTCTGCCTGTTCAGACACAAATTCCCTGATAATACCAGACATTTGGCAGAAAGCATGGAGCATGTTTCTCCCCATCACAGCTTCTACCAGAGCTGTTCTATTGCTGCATGTTTTTTTTTAAAAGAATGTAAAAAAGCTGCCAAATTTGTACAACCAATCCCATGTACCAGATCCTGACTGCCTTTCTCTAATAGCTATTGGAAGCACATCAGTCACCCAACTGTATTTGTTTTTGCAATGATGGCTACTATGCAAATTATCCAACTCACCAGAAACCACTAATCCGAAAGCCTACTAGTATGAAACATTACATCAACAAACTTCAGATGAATTTAAGAGATTAGAATAAATGTGAAATCGATTTAATTCTTACAGAAACATAATCTCTGCTGCCAAAACTAGCACATGGACGAGTTTATTATTCAAAAAGTTTTACTTCTCTGTCAGAAATCAGAATCAAATACAGGGGGAGTACAAAACAGAGCAACTAAAGTAGTTTTAAGACTGTTTTCAAATGCACTAAAACCAACAAGTAGAATCTCTCACTGGTTTCATTCAGGTCACATGTGGTTCCTTGGACATTGAACACAGCACCAGAGCTGCATAAGTAGGGCTCACCCACTCTCTTCATTCCTGTTCTCCACACGCCCATGAAACACCATCACCTGAGTTGTGCGGTATCTGACCCAGGTTTAAAATACCCCTAAGAAAAGGATGAGTCCCTTGATCTGGCTTATCTACGCATCCCAAGTACAGCTGCACTGTGCACATGAGAAAGCAGAATGGGTGCTGGAATGAGCAGGTGGAAGCAGAATCTACTTAAGCCAGCTCTTCTGCTGAGACACATCAACAGAACCACAGTCTGGGTGTTACTTTTTGTGTCATCTAGTAATGCTTTTCACACAAGATTTTAACCTGATACGTATCTAACTGTCCTTGGCTATATAAATGTGAATCAAATGGAAGTAAGTTCCACAATATATATGGCTCTGAAAAACCTAGCATCTTTCAGCCCAGAATAACTGGTGGGCTAAAACAGTGAAAAACAAAAACAATTCTAAGCCAAACATATAGCATTGCCTCTGAGAAGACAGACAACTTAAACAGGCCTGACAGAAGTTGATGACAAACTGCTAACTAGTCTCTCATCTTTAAGTAGGTAAAGCATCTTAAATATTATCAAAAATAGTTGAATTGATTTTAACAATTATGAAGATTAACATATTGAGTTGGAAGCTTTAACATTTTTCCTTAGTTCAAAATGGGGTTTTGCTGAATAAAAAACTGACTAGGACAAAGGTCTCTTTAGAGACAAAGATCTGACAAAGCCTTAGAAAAGCCGGATCAGAAAACAATTTGGCTTTGATCAAGTCCTCACTTATTTAATCACCAAATTCATTCTCAGGTTTGAAATGTGAAAATGAGAGGAATATCAAAAGGTGTTTATAATTATTTGAAATCATCCATACCATACTGCCTTCATTGTTGCCAACCATAGTGTTATAGCTTCCAGTAAGTCTTCTCAATTCTGTTACTTCAAAAGTTACATCTAGACCATTTGGAAGGGCATCATCTCCTAAATAAATAAATAAATGTTACCTCTAGAAATCTATTTGAAAAAATATGCTGACAAAAGATGACTTGAATTACTTCAAAACTGCTGGAATTGAACAATAATAAAAGTCTACATTACAAAGAAAGATGGCTTGAGAAAAAGATGTTGTTTGGATATGCATGAAGAATATCAAAGCATGACTGGCTTTAACCATCAACACATTAGTATAATTACGAGCTAGTAACATTTGTTTGTTACCTGCCTACTAAAAGCAAAGGTTCACACAAATTTTAATGTTGAAAGAAATAAAAGTTAAAGCGGTCCAGAGGGAGCAAGAAAAATGCTGTCAGTAGAACAGAGCTCCCAACACTCTGCAGGAAAGCGCAGAGCAACACAAGCTGCCCGGTCCCCTCAGAGCTTTGGTTTACACGGTCCTTCCGAAGCACAGCAGTCATGGGCATTTAATGCTACTTGAAGAAACTGGGACAGCATCCCATCACCAGCAGCCTGCAGAGTTGCACTACATTTCTTTCTCCAACTGAAAAGAACACTAAGTTTGAAAAGCACCCACAAGTTTGAAAATACTAACTGAGGCTTACTATGCAACCTAAGCACACTCAGCTGTTGCATATATCTTATAGCCCTTTTTAAAATCGCAAGCGTTGATACAATCACTAGTATTTCCATTAAGCACAATGGATTTGCTGACACAATGTCAGTTATGTGATGTGTAACACACGGAAGTACAGGAGATTTTCAAGCTTTTCCTCAAGCCTTTGTCCTTCTGAAAATTTGGATTAAGGAACACATACTGTAATTATCCTAGTGTCAGAAGTTCACTCATTTTTCCATGTATACAAACAATATTTACAGATACACATATATACAGATATACACCAATACACCTTTTTCGTATGTATTATGGATGTAGACATGTACATTTCTATATATAGCACAATTACAAGTAAACCTAAGGTATATGAGAGAGATGTGCAAGTTATTTACATAGAAAGATGTCCAACTACAACACAGGGAAATCTTGTGTGTGTGTGAGCGCATGAGAACGCGTGCGCACAGAAAAGGCAAGGATTAATGCGGCAATACACACCTTGACAGGTATCAATCAAAACCTCTACCTGTCTAAAGATTCCTAGACGAAGCAACTTTTCACGAGCTTCATGGGATTTTCTCATTACCTACAGGGGGACATAAGCAGCTTAGTGTTTCAGTTTACTGAAGAATAATTAGGATAAAACAGTTAACATGCAGCTAAGTTATACAATAGCAACAGATTTTGTATACAAAGACCTATTTGTGTGCCTTCAAAACCTATCACAAGCACATTAACGCTCAAATCAATAAAAGCACATTAACGCTCAAATCAATAAAGAAATAAATTAACCCAGAGCATCCACCTCAATTTCTGCTTTTTGTTTGCTTGCACCATAACTGTTTTAATACTTAAACCTATTATTCAAATGGGTTTACAGTACTTAAATCTCAAACACCTATTTACTGGGCCCATACTTTTTGGAAAAAAAAAAAATCCTATTCTGCTTAAACCTTAAACTAATTTACAAGTAAGATGTGGATGACTCCTTTGCACTTCTTATGGTAGTAAAAACAAACATGCAGACATAAAAAGCAGCTGTGCACACATTTCACATACTCTCTCACACGTCCTCTTTTTTTGCTCCAACTGGAGATAAAACTAGTGAATTACACAATAAATTGAGTGGTTACAGAGAGCATGAGACTACACGCATACTCTGAAAATAAAAACAAAACAAAGACTTGGTCTGCATGGGACAGTCGACCTTCACAGCCACAGCAATACAGTTACTGTGGTCAATATCCCAAAACAGACAAGCACTAGTGGCAGTAAAGGCAGCAGCAATCAAAGCTGTCCAAATTACCTGTCAGTCATCCTCCAGAGGAATCACTACCTAACCGTTCAAGAACACGACACCCTAAGTTACACTTTGATCCACTGTTAAATGGCCCTTTGGGCTGAGCTCCAACAACTTTTCTTAAGCAAATTAACTGAAATTGAGCATCACCTACTCTAGTCAATACTTTTCAAATGGCAACAGTGAAGCTGAAAAAAATATCTCAGTGTACTGTTTGCCATCTCTCAATGTCTTTAAGCTGAATAACTCAGAAAATAGAGTATCTTCCAGTATTTCTTATTTAAGTTTGACCTCCATATCACAAGTTTAGAATCATCATAAAATTGGCAAGCTTGCCCCACACAGAAGGAGGGTAGCCCAAAGCAGGAACAAAGAGAAAATTATAATCTGAATTTTTAAAATAGTTGGTCCGATATTCACTTACATCAATGAGATTTTTAGCCTTGAAAACATCACAGATTTCATACATGATAATGTCATCTTTGGTCCTTCCAAGTCCATCGAAATGCACATGCTGAACCACCACCTAAACATAACAAATGTTTAAAAATAAATACTGAATTTGTATCTAATGACAAGTGCCAAAATAACCTGCACAGAAAAAAATATTGCTGTCCCAGCAAAGGTAAAGACGCTAAGGATTCCTATTTTAATTACTACTAACCTGTTATCAGAAACCAGTCCTATCTACAACTCTGGAAAACTGTTTCTTTAACAGAAGTACTAAAAAAAGATGTTCTAATTTCAAATCTAAAACTGATTAGAGCAGAAGATTTGTCAGGACTTTAGTCAAGAGTTGTATGGACAAAGGCACTGCTAAAACCACATTTAAATCTTAAGACACATACAGCAACACATGTAATTAGTTGTAGTTAATCACTTCTCACACCAGCTACACACAAAAAAGTTCACAAGCCATAAATATTTAAACCCTATTAAAATTGTTACTACTGCTGGAATGTTGTAGTTTAAAATGCACATCAAGATCACTAGCATTATGAGGCTCTGTATTTTCTTAAAATTATTTATCTTTTCATATAATCACTTAAGATCATTTTATCTTAAAAATCACAGCAGAGTATCAGTTCATCTGGTATTAATGCACTACAGTAATAACATTTCACTTATTTTTCCAGCCTTTTCAGTATACTGTAACTTTAGGATAATTACTCTGTCCAAAAAAAATCCACAAATGTTTTATGTATTTGTAACTAACAAAATAGCAGAATAAGAGCAACCTAGAACTACTGTAAATTGCTTTTAAAAAAATCCATTGGAATGCGTATGTAATGAATTAAATAAAAAACAAGTTTTATTACCAAGCTTCTAGTTGGGATGACTCTGAACAGTATCAGGGAAGGGAAAATTACATAAAAAACAAAAAGATAATGCATGATATCTCTCCCCTTTAGCATGGTCAAACGTATTATGGGCCAAGACAAATATGCTCTTGCATGTGAAACAGCTTAAGAAATTACCATCCTCTGGCTGAAGTTACTATTTACCTTAATAGAATAATTCATGTGGTGGCAGTTCGCCCTAACCTGGCTAATACTGCACTCTAGCAGGTGAAGGACAGTTGCATAGCCTGCTACTATACACTATCATGGGGGCAGAAAACTCTCAGAGAGAGAGCAGAAAGTAGCATCTAGAAACAGGTGTAATAGCTCACAGCTGAATTTTAATGCCAAGTCTTGTGGTAGGAGAAAAAAGAACAATAAATAGAAAATATTAGATTAAATATACAGTACTAAATTTACTACTTTCACATCTCAAATCTTCTTTTAGAAAGTTTCCTTAGAAAAAACAATCAAGCACGCAAAGATGTGAAGACATTTCTGTTAAGAGAAATCAAGACATTTTTCAGGTACTTACATCTTTGTTTTCAAGAATTTCCTGCTTGGCTTCAGGTTCAACTTCAACCAGTTCAGCTTCCTCTCCCAAGGCACCAAAGTCTGGCCCACTCATTGGAAGAGGCTCCAAACTCTGCAAGTATATAACATATTAAATGCAGTTTTCTTCTTATGTGACTTGCAAGTTGCCTTTTCCAAAGTAAAGAAACTATGTTCCTGACACTGTGCCCATCAGATCACAGGATGAAAAGAAAAAAAAAAGAATTAAAATTGGGGGAATTACAAGCACACTTGTAACCCACATGCCTGCTGAAAGTTTTAGTGAAAGCTGAACAGCTTTCATGTCTAGTCGTTTCTTGAAAATACTCTGCACATCTTGCATGGCTGTAAAGTTGAATACTCAAAAGTGGACTACACATCAAAGTTATCCTGCGAGATGTTTCTCTAACTTTCCTGAAGCCTAAAAGTGCTGCCTTCCTAAGATATTTCAAAATCAAAAGAACATGCATTTCTTTAACTATTCATGCAGTTCTGCAGAACAAATACTTTCCCTTAAAATTTGAAAAAATAATGGTAATTCTACTTTTAAAAAATGTTTCTTCTTTTACAGATAATCTTATTTTCAGGGCATGCTCATAGTGTTAAAGATTAACTCTACCTTCTTAAAAAAATAAATAAATAAACAAATCCAAAATCAAGCTGTCACTAGTTAGTTTAGGTTTTTGGGAGAGAGAGGAGTGTGAATGTTAAACATTGAAGAAATGCATGCACTTCAGCATGTTACTTTATATATATATTTAAACACTTTTATATTTTAAGATTTGTTAAAAAAAAGTTCGCCTCCAGATAATTTTCAGTAACCTGAGGCCCCAATCATCAGAGCCGTTAAGGTGAATGGTTTCTGCATTTATTCACTATACTTGAAAGAATCCTAAAATAAGACTCTTACCAGAAGATAATGGATTCAAGCAATCCTTGAATAGAGGGCTACCTGCAGTAGCAAGGGGCAGGACTGGATAACTCACTAAATCCACTTTTAGTTTCAAGGCACAAATACAGTATTTGCTGCATTATTTAAGGACAGCTGTTTTTCTGGAATAGTAAATTGCTATTATACATCAGAGCCAAGTTAAATGAACAAAGAATCCTCTCTTACTCCCAATAATAGTTAGATCAGAGAAAAACACATAAATATCCTGCAACAAGCAAACATGAAGCAATCAGTATCCACCAAATATTTCATTATCAATTTATTCTGCAAATGGATATAAAATCAAGAATACGAGGGGAAAAAATGGAGGGGAAATTAAATTAGTTATGATAAGCAGACATTCTGGAGACTTAGCAACCCCTGCAGCAATATATTTAGTGGTCTAATTATACCGTGTATAAAAGCCTGCTTGCTTTCAACAGACTTGCAGAGAAGAGGTATTCTACCTGGGAGCTTGAGAAATTATCCAGACCATTCTTAGCTCCCAATGAGGCCAGCTACTCATCATCTCTGCACAGATTCACTGTATTGCAGGTTTAAACATCCCTCGGTGGGCTCCCCATGCTTGCCTTAAACGGAAAGTAGCCTAAGCCAAATTCACAAGCTATTTTACCAAAGGGACTTACGGATTTGCTCTGTGACTCCTTTGCTCTCCAGCGAGCATTACTGACCCTTTCTGCCTCGCGCCCTAGTGGCTCGGCCTCCTCGCGCCTCGCACGGCTGTGCCGTGGACCGTGCACCTAAAGCTATCCCCAGACACGGCTAACTTTCTCGAGCCCTGAAGCCCTGAGAACCCGCTGCCTTCCTAGGATACATCAGCACCCCCGTATTCTTGCGCTTTGACAACTTCTGCGGACGCCCAAGACGCGCTATTGGTTTTGGTGCCATCGCAACCGTTATTCCTCGCGCTACCGCAGCAACGTTCAGCCCAGCGCGTCCTGCCTTGGTGCGGCCCCAAGCGCAGCCGCAGACCCGAGGCCCCGCTCGCTGTTTTTGCCTGAGGACCAACCGCCCCAGCTGCCGCTTCTCGTCTCGGGAGCAGCGGCGACGCTGCCCGCAGGACGGGCCCGCCCGCACGCGCAAGGTCAAACCCCGCCGCCACGGAGGAAGGAGCGGCCCGGCAGATAACGCCGCCCCGGCCCGGCCGCAGCCGTGCCGGTCCCCCCCGGGCCGGGCCCCACGCACCTCCCCGGCGAGCGGCCGTTACCGGCCGGGCGGCGCCACGGAGCCGCCACCGGCCCCCGCGCAGCGCCCCTCGGACGGGCCGGTATCGCCGCCGCTTCAGCTCGAAGGTCGCCGGGGGGGAGGGCGCGGCCCCGAGCCGGTCGCGGTCCCGGTCGGGCGGGTGCCGCGCTGGGGGCGCCCGCACGCGCGGCGCGGCCTTACCCGGGCGTGCACGGTGCCCATGGCGGCGCGCGGCGGCGGCGAGGCGAGGAGGGCCGCTAAGGATCAAGGCCGCAGCGCGGGGGCGGCCATGACAGCCCCCGCCTCGGCCCCCATTGGCCGGAGGAGCGGGAAGAGGCGGGGCGAGAGTGACGCTCCCCGGATGTAGCCAAGGGGCGGCTGGGAGCTAGGATATCCCTTCCCCCTCTGCCGGCAAGGGCACGATGCTGCCAGGAAGGGCCTGGTTGGGCGCCCCAACCCCGCTGAGAGGGACGGCAGAAAAAGACAAGGAAGGTGAAACAAGAGAAACAGCGCTCAGCCCCTCCTTAAGGAGGAGTGAACACGGTCACACGACGCAGTAAGAAGTTACCACCTAAAAGCATAGTCAGATTTCACATGCGTCATCTCAGAGGATGCTAAGAGCCCCCATGCTGCTGCACCGTGCAGGTCAGGAACCAGAGCGAAGCACCTAGCTTCTGGTAGCCAACCGAAGCAATAAATTGATGTTATAGTGTAATGCATTCACAGTCGTGACAATAGCTCACTGAATTTTATGAAGTCAGGCTGAGTATTTTAGTTAACCTATAGTCCATATTATACTGAATTATTATTGGAGGTAGCTGATTTTTCTCCCTCCAGACATAAATAAGAACTTCTCTGTTTTTGATATCCTTGCTTGATAGTTGTTTTAAGCATAAAAATTTACTGTTAAACTGATATATTGCAAAGAAAGTAAACTTTAAATTAAATTGTGACTTACAGATCCAGCTGCAGGATGAACAAGCATCTCTAAATTTAAGGTGGCAGCTCAAGTTACTATTTAAAATGCTACTTCATTATCATTAAATCCTTTAACTGTTCTGTGAAATTAAGGCATTCTGACTTGGGTTCTATTAGGTCATATACTCCAGAAAAGGGAAGGTAAGATTGAAAGAAGAGTAGGGAAGAGTACTAGTACAACAGTCAGGAGAGAAAGCTTAACAAACTTAACAAAAGACCTTAGTCTTTTTATTCTGTTTTAATATGACAAATGGTTGTTGTGCAGAACGGAAGAAGCGGTTCAAGTTGATTCAGATGTAGTTAACAGAACTATTCCAGTACACAGAAAGGAAACATAGCCTGGCATTCATGCTTAAATTCTAAAAGATATTTGTAAAACTAACATTCAACAGAACATGGTAAAGTAAGATCACAGAAAGTTTAAAGTTATAAATAAAGACAATTTAAACCAGATCTTGTGTGTTTTAATTGTAGGTACAGTAACATTTCCAACTTTTTGTGCAAATTTGAAGACACACACATAAAACAACAAACAAACAAAAGCGAGAGTTAAATAGCACCAGTCCATAATATAAAAATTGATAACCTGACACCTTCTCCAACACCCCCCAACATTTTAAAAGCTTGTTAGTGTTGTAAAATTCAGCACTTCAAGATTAGGGAAATCACAGCTGAGGAACTGCTTAAAGGTTGGTCCAATTAGAAAAGATAGGTTCTGCTATCTGAAAGACTTCTAGATATTCAAGGTTACCATTCTGCTCTGGGAAAAAAAACAATTCCTTCTCTTCCCTCTCCTGAGCATCACATATCCAATCACTTTTCCTTTTACAAGATACTCTCAATAAGCACATATCACATTTAAAGACTCTTCTGTGGACTGTAGCTGAGCTGCACCAAATTCCTATTCCTTCAGGAAAAGCCTTCAAATGCCACACACCCCCACACACATACATAAACTGATGTTAAAGCCATAGTACTTTTCTTCTACTTTTTTAAAAAATTGTACATGTCAAAGACATCATAACAAGACATTAAGACAACAGTTAATCTTCAGTTATTTACTTTTTCCAGTGTATTCATAGACTAATGCATTGTCCTTATTAAAACAACACAATACTCTCTAAGATAAAGTGTTTAAAATCCTCATGACTCAATATAGACATGATTTGGCTGATTTTCAACCATGATTTGAGATCTCTACACAGGTCTGGATATTACTGTTTCCAATTTAAACCTTACATGTTTGATTCTGACAGTCAGTATTGTAAAGCTTTCTTTGGGCTATCCTATATTACTGAGACAGATGGGACCCTTCTTCCTCTTTAAGCAATGGGAAGTGAAGGAAGGGGAGAAAAGCCCTGAAGTTGGAGGGAAAGTTATCAACAATGAGCAACAATTAGCAGGAGGACCAAAATGCCATTCACCACTTGCAATACACTAATGTATTAACATATGCCATTAAGCTCGACACCTTCTCAAATTACTGCTCGCTAATCACAGCCACTATTTTACCTACTTTTCAAAACTTACTCAAGAATTAGGCCCTTGTTAAGTATACAAAAGTCCTTTGAAATCACTGAAGCTGCACCTGTTTACACTTCAGGTGAATCTGTCCCAGTTCTTACAATCTTTTCCCTGGAAGTATCTGAGTAGAGAAGGAGCCACAGAAGAACTGGGAAGTATACAGAATAACCTGGAGTAATACTGTTCCTACAGTATCTCATGCAGGCAACTTTTCCATAAATGCAGCAATATGTTTAAACATAAGGCAAAGACACTGGAGGCCATTACAAAGCTCTTTTGTATAGTTCCCTTTATGAAGTACAAGTCCAATTTCATTTAAGTGCCATAAAAATAATAACACAATATTAAGAATTATACTTTCAAAATGCTCTTTGCTATCAATGTTTGTCTAACAAGCTGTTTACAGAGTTTTTATGCTGAAAGTGGATTTATTTCCAGAGAGACACTGTTACTACAGTTCATTGTGCTGGTGATTGAAGAAAAGTGTAGTCTGTTACTTAGTATAGTAACCACAGTTTTTATAATCCTTAGAACAGTAGAATTCCAAAGGCAGATTTGCCATGAAGCTGTAAACAAAGAGTTTTCCTAGACTTATTGGCAATAAACAAAGTGAGCTTTAATCCTTTAGGATTTGAATCTCTCTGCCAAATTGGAATTTTGAAAGCTGTGGAAATTAATTCCAAACTAATATTATGGAACAGTTTGGAAACTATTCTCTGAGGAAGAGTCAAAATCTATTTCCCACCCAGATTCATCAGAATTTGGGAGAAAAGTAGGATAGGAATCCAAGCCTGAATGCTGCTTTATGTTAACAGAAGCATGTTTCATGGTTGAGTGCATGAAGTTTGAAGAGTCCCAGAGCCAGGTTTCAAGGTCTGCAGAAGAATGAGGCATTTTAAGATGACAGTATGAAGAATGAAATTCGACAGTAGAAGGGACAGTTCGACATTTTCTTAGTGATGCATAGTTGTCCTTCCTGTTTAAAAAAAAAAAAAAAAATAGTAGTATTTCAGTGATATTTCTATTACAGTTCATATGTGAAACTTCAAATGAGGAGGAACACTATTAGAAAAATGGTCAATAAAATGATTAATTCTTAATGCATTGAATGAGTTAGGATAGGGGACAACAAGAACAGGATCTTGAAATGATCCTGTCTAAAAGAAAGGCACCCTTGCCATTATGTGATGTCCTCAAAAGTAGGCATAGAATAGTTGCACTAAAAGTCACCACACTGTTTTGATAAGTTCAGAAGGGGAGACTTAGTTTGCACATTACCTCTTAAATAGTACTGATCTTCCCCAGCTCTCCACTTGGAATATTTGATTACTTATCAATCACAGCAATAACCCAACATTAACAAGTATAATCAACATTTACAGGTTTAGTAGCACAGATAGCTGTTCAGCTTCCCAAATGCAGTCTCTGCTCCTTACTTTACAACCAGCTAAATATCATCAACTGAAAGGTTGAACAGAACTCTCATACACTAGAAAAAAAGAAAATTAATCACCAGGTTTTTCATTCTTTTCCAATCTGAGAAACAGGAAACTGAAGTTATCACCAAGAATATCTAGCTTTTTCCTTCAAAGCTCTCTCCCCCCTCTTGTAATGTTTTTGGAAAAAAAAAAAAAAAAAAAAAAAAAATCCACCAAAAACCAAACTCTCCATGCACACACTTCAATGATAGTTTCCAACCTAAAAGTTTAGAAGATACACAAAAAGATACCAGCCACTAGGCTGAGTTTCCTAAAAGTATTTCCAAACTGTAAACAGCTCAATTTTTTATGAAATTTGATTCCAAAGGAAGTTAGAAACAGGGATCTGATGACATAAGGGGAAGGGAAAAAGAAAGGGGGCGGGGGGATGATCCAAGGGCAAAACAACCCCTATGAGAAGTTAGAGTTGAGCCAGCTTTGTGATGTTCTCTTCTGAATGTTCACTCCAAATAGAGTCTGAAGACTGGTAAGGTTGGAATCCAAGTGACATGAAGCTGCTAAATAAGTATAGAAGCAGGAAGATGACTGTACCCACATTTACTGTGGAAAGGGGTCAGAAACATCAGTAAGAAAAGAAAGGTCACAGGATGACATACGACATTAAATAACTGAAGAGGTGATATTAGGATGATGATAGATGATACTGAAAACTCCTTTTCTGTTCAGACAGACGGCCTCAAAAGCATATCAAGGTTATACAAGAAAAGGCTTTAACTCATTTTGGAGAGGAAGAGAGGCTGTTCATGTACAGGAATTAAATGCTTCCAAAGTCTCTGTACAACTCAATACTGTAAAAAATTATTTTAACAACCTAATATTAAAGCCACTGTTTAATGGTTCCAGAGAGGGAAGGAAACCTCAAGCCTCAAAATCGTTAAGGTTCGAAGGTTTTCTCTAGCCAGAACCTTTCAGTTTGACTACTCCCTACTTCTAAAGGATGGAGCATAAGAATCAGAACTTTCGAGATGCCAATCCAGAACCTGGCAAAACTTTTTTTTAAGGAAGCAGAAACAGGCAAGTTCCTCTCAGACAGATGCATCAAATCTGCATTCCTGTCTGATTCAGTGTATAGCATTGCTAGGGCAACGAAGAACATCATCTTTATTACCTACCTTTGTTAGTAACAAGAGGAAGACAAAACCCAAAGAACTCTTGGCTCAAGTAACAGTAAACTTTTTTTTTTTAAATATACTCTATATCCAGACATAGCAATGGGCTCACTGAAATAAATGCTGCAGTTTGCTGTCTCCAGTGCTACAGCTATGTTCTTGGGAAATTTTTTTATGGAGCATTAAAGAATCCTCTGCAGTCCTAATAGCTGTTCTGGCCAGTTTCTCTTCCCCTTCTCCTACCTCCTCCCCAGCAACTCCAAGAGTTCAGAGAGTCATTAGAAAGATTACTGTAAAATATATCTGACCCACTCTAGTGAAGCGCGGATTTCTGGTTTCTAAACCAAATCTTAAGATATTTACGAGCATTTTGAGCTGAGAGAGAATCTACGCCTCTTTGCTCATAACACTACTTTGATATGGCTATGCAACTCACTGTTTCGGACTGAAAGCCTATTTTTACAAGAAAGTCTGCTGGTACTGGTCACGTTCAATTTACAGAAGCTTGCAGAGTTCCACTCTGGACAGATATCACACTCCCCAGCATAAGGTGAAACTGTGATGGTATTCATATATGGGTAAGTTCTTACCAATTCCTCCATCCACATAGCACTAGAAAGATTAATAGAACTAAAAAGTCTGAAAGGCTTTGAGATAAGAGAAGAATAATGAAATTAGTTACAACCAGGTTACAATAGGCAATAGAAGTTCCAAAAACACTTTTGTATTTGTCTTACTTATTTTAATTCTTCCCAGCTATCTTACAAGTCTGCCCTTCCTACTCATTTTCATCTAGTTTTTACTGTTACAACCTTCTCTGTCCAGACTCCTAAAAATCTAGTCTTTCTCCCAGAGTTTTCCAGTTCCTATCCACCACATCTGATTTAGAACATCTGGAGCAAGCTTCTCCTCCCTTCTTCTCTTCCTGATTGCCCTAGCTGCTGTGGAGCGTAGCAGAAACAAAGTCTCTGTTCTCAGTTCAGTGCCCACTCTATAACTTCCCAAAAAAGTATAAGCCTACCAGGAGGCAACAGCTCTTCACCTACCCCAAGCAGTCATTGATCAATTAAAAACAAACTCCAGACAATATACTTCAGAAAAAAAAAAGACAAAACAAAACTAAGGATTAGAAGCAGTGAAAACTGTTTTGTATTATCCTTGAGAAAATTATTAAATCCTGTTTTGAGAGAGAAACTTACCAGTACTTGAAGCTCTGACTAAGAGAAAAAAATTTCTAAGAATGTATCATTTGCATGCAGCAGCACACCAGCTTACCTGAATGCACAGAACAGCTTGCTTTTAGCCCTGGAATAAACTGTACCAGCAATCTGACAAAGCTGTTCTTGCATCCATCGAACGTCATCAGGAATGTCAGGAAACCAGTTTACTAACCTAGAGTCAAAACCAAAACGCATGCATTGTTTTGTAAGCAACAGAGCTCACGTGAGGCATGTTCTTACATTTACATGTCCAACCTCCAACAAAATAACACAGTTTTGATACTCCCCAAGTTAACTCTCCCAACAGGCACAGTGTCCAGGTCCTCCCCACACGGCTAAATTTCCATCTATCCCACTCATCTCCCTTCTACAAGCTAAGAAGAAAAGGCAGCACATAGTACTGCATCTCTGATTTACATGCATGCTGCATGACTGACCAGTATGTGCAGTTTACACCCAATTTTTAGGGAGCCTACAAAAAAAAAAAACCTCATCTCTGTGACCTCTCTGTGTTGGCTGGAACTTGTTGGTCAGTTTAAAGTTATGCGGGAGTTGAAGGAAGAACAGCAGGACAGAAGGATAAAAGGAAGGCAAAGACAGAACAATGTCACAAATGTGTTGGTTTTCCTTACATAATGCTCTTAAGAGAATTCAGGCCCACTGAAGGGGAAGGAGGGAAAAAAAAAACACATAAAACTCCCGTTGAAGCTTGCTTTCTCCTCACCATCCAAAAAAGTGAAGTGGCATAGAAACAAGATATTTTACTGGAGTTTTACATGGTTCCATTTATAGAAGATTTTTTTTTTACTTTTCTAGGATCTTCTATAGCTACTGCTATGTACTAATACATTCTATAGATACAATAGATACTAATGACATCTGCTATTCATAGACTGGAATGCTCTTAAGCAAGCACTGAGTTTAGGGCTCATGGTACAGCATAATTTGTCTTGACAACAGTTAGAAGCCTTATAAAATTAATTCCTATTTCAAGAGTACAACTTTGAGTCAACCTGAACAAACCTGGTAAGAAAATTTACATAGTGAGTAAACTACTAAATTTCACTCCTGACTTCAAAAAGAAGGTAAAACACGAGCACTACCTGGGTGGAGTTCAAACATCACGGAAGAATATAGTAGTTGTAAAGAATCTGCTCCTGGAAAACACACCTAAGGGTGGTTCTTTCTAGCAGTTAAAAGAAAGCTATTACTAGGCAAGTGTAAAGTTTTTAGAAGTCTTTTCAATACATTTATTTTTCTAGCCTTAGACTATAGAGGTTTTTAAGAAGGATGCATTATCTAGGCAGAAATGATGACCTTTGGATAGTTAGCACTTGAACTACAAGGCATTGGAGTGCCTGTAAAACTGAATAAGCACTCAGTGAGTAAATTCATAAAAGTGTAATTCTAAAAGATCCTTACCGTAAGACAACAGAATAAGCAGACTCCACTGGTAGCGTATATGGCAGCATCAGATAGGACATCACTCGCATTGGGAAGAGTTTAGAGAACTGAGCATAAAACCCACTCTGTTCTTTACAAGCTTCTTGCAATGCTAAAGGATGATCATTTTTCAAAAAGATGTTAGACTATTTCAAAACAGTCCAAGCAATTTCTTCAAGTGATTTGACGATCATTAGTCTAGTCAATATTATCAAGTGTTACTGAATAAAGATAGAGAATTAAAAAAAAATAATCTCAAGGCACTGTTACAGTAAACTTTCTCTAAGCTAACTTTGAAACATGGGAAGTATTGACTCATCCTACAAGGACAGAAAGGCATTCCACAGAACCTTTAAGCAGTAAGTCTCAGAAGTAATCTATAATGAGACAACATGAAGTTCTGCTCCTCCAAGATAACAATGTACTTTAAATAGCATCCTCATCTTGTCAGAGGCTAAAAAATTCAAAGGAGTTTGATAAAAGCCTAGAGTTCCACACATTCCAGTAGTTGCATATTTTTTTCAGAGATTTCATACTTAACATTTAGTTCTCCTAGGTCACTGAGATCACAAATTTCAGATCTTGAAAATACCAGTCAGCATCTATAAAGAACCTAGTTAAAAGTTTTTTGGATTTTGTTTATTTTTTTTGGGGGGGGGGGTTGTTTTTTTAATCAGTAAGTGTTCTGGTCTGCTAACACCTTATTAAAAGGATGGAGAAATCAGACAACTGGAAATCTACTGAAGCCTTGCTTAATAATAAAATGAAGGTAAGCCGTGTTTGGATTTGAGATTCACCTTTGTCATGAAACAAAGGATCATATAAAAATACTACATATATACAAAGTATACGCACAAAACCAAACAAGAATTCAAGTTAGGACTCTATGGTGTTGAAAGCAACTTCCTCCTCTTCTTTCAATCATACCATTTCTGTAGCTAAATCAACACGTATATGTTTGCATCTAATAACTACGTAGAGAACTTTTATGGATTGAGCTAGTCTCTAATTTCACGGGGAGTTACAAGATTAAAGAAAAGGCTTACTAGTTTTAAGCTAAGAACAAAAAATAATAATAAAAGTTTGCCGTTCAAAGTTACATAAGATAGCCTAACAAACGTACCTTTACGAAGTCTGGGTGGAAGACTCTCAAATATGCTCTTGTCTAAAGGCCATGGATTTTGCTTCAGCTGGTTATTAAGTACTTCAGCTTTCAAAGTTTCTGCTCCATTATTTTCTGACATAGTTTTCTTGTTCATATGGTCAATGCACTGCACAGCCTCCTGAGGACTTCTTTTTGTGAAGGACAAGGTGAGAAAAATTGAGTCTCTCAAAAGACCTGAAAGAGTCAAGAACTTCCACTTAGGGCAGGCTTGATCCCCAGGGCCACAGAATACCTTAGAAAGGCCTGTTCTGAGGGAACATTATCTATCCAATATCAAATACCACTTGGTCTTATAACCACAAATGTTTAATCATATTGATGAATACTTTTTTGCAGGTCTAGGTCTCATTTTAAAACAGGTTCTAAAGAAAAGGGGGAAAAAAAGAATAATTAACTGAAACTGCACTGGATACATATAGTCAGTTACCAAAGTTGTTTTCTAGCAAGAATAAAAATAGTTTAAAAAGGAGGAAAAACGATTTCCTATTTCTTTGAAAGAAAAGACCTATAACACACATTAGACTAGTTTGGTAAATTTGAAATGGCAGATACCACATAAGTGCTTTGAGGCACTGTCATGATAGGGTGGGAAAAGAAAAACGAGTATGGTAAAATATTGTTTTAAGATCTGTCCAAAATATAGATCTATGTCAACACAGGTTGTCTTGCAAAACTGATGTATTCACATTAATAAAAGGCACTAATATTTACCATTCACACCTGAGAACCAAGCACTAGACAATGAGCACAGTTACATATACAAGAAGGGTATTCATACTCAGTTCCAGAAAATCAATATGAAGTTATTTTTATATAAAGATTACAGAACTTAACAGGGATCCACACCTACTTTCAAGTATTCCTAAAAAACATAGAATTTAGCAGAAAAGAACTTGATCAAAAACAAACACACACACACCCTCCTAGAGTTGAAATGGCTTAACGAGATCGAAGATGCGTAATGAATGAATTTGGAAAGGCTATGGTTATCATTGATGGAGCTTGAAGCAAGACTAACCTGCGACAGAATAACAACAAAGGTGATCACAGGATCAGTAGTAAGAAAAGGAGGATGTCAGTACAATACACACAGGATGTGGGAGAAGCACAAAGGAAGAGGGTGGCAAGGAATCTCAGATACAGAGACAGATGGGAATGTGCACACAGGAATCTTGTGGGTGCAGTACAGCAGAAGAGTCCATCTTAGCACAGGCAACCTTGAATTAGAGGCTGGTTTCTCTTTGTATAATCTATGCTTTTAATCACCTGGTAACAATACCTGAAGATTTACAAATTTAATATTAAATATTTAATAACATCTCATTAAATATTTAATGAGGTTACTAAAAATTCAAACTCTTAAGTAGAACAGTGACGTTCTTTAACAGTGAAGAAATAACTACAAGACAAGTTGAGTATTTAGTTCTAACAGAATATTGGCAGTGAGCAGATGAAGCTATGGCTGCATTACAGTACTGCAACCAATACTAACTGTAATATTACAAACATCATGCTTGAAGTTCCATTCCTCTAATCTGACACCGTTTTATCTCCAGTTTGCTTCTGCATCCAAGGGGTAGAGGGGCTAGGTATGTTTGACATATGATTAATTTCATGTCAATAAGAAGTTACTATCTTTAACTTGTTTGTCTCTCTCAAAACTGAGCAGGACAGTAACATTTATGTTGATACGAAATATGTTACTGGGATCCAGAAGCAAAGCAGAACAACTTTCAGTGCTTCTTCCGAAACTTATCTGGGTCCCAACGACTGCTAAAGTCCTCTTCTTGTAAAATCTTTCATGATGCAGACTAAGGATTTGTCTATAACCAATTTAATATCATTGTTAACAAGCACCGAATTCTGAACTGTAAGGCTTCACCTACAAATTCACTTGTATGATAATGAAAGAGGAGGTGATAAGAAGATACATACAGATTACACAGAAGTGGGAAACATTAGCCTATTCCTACCCTTCAAGATTAACCCAAAAGAAAGTAGTAACTTCAATTCTCTGGAACTGGAATTCTTTGGTAATTTCACTTAACAGTACCTTAATATTCACTTTATATATGTGACAAAAACCCAAACCTCACCTGTAAGTGCAATTTCTATGTGGCAGCACAAGTTACCTCAGGTAAATAGTTATTATGACTATATGATTTTTGTCTACTCAAATTCAGAAGGAGAGCTTAACTTTCCATGCCTTCACACTAGCCCCTATTACCTACACACAACCCCCTCCCCTCCCCCTTTTTTTATTTTTTATTTTTTACCCAGGTTAAGGTCACACCATGAATAATTAGCCACAAATGTAACATACCATTCTCTCTTAAGAATTTAAGAGCATCTGAGTATCCTTGCTCACAGATCTCTCCTAGTACCTGCAAGCACAGAATAAATGAGTCAGCCAAATAAAAGATTCCATTTAAGACCAACATTTTACAGAACAAAAAACAGTCACGTTCATTTGCCCTCCATTCTTTTAAGAAAATCTTACATTAACAATCACTGTAATACAACACAGATTCAAGTTAACGCACCTGCTGTGACAATGCATACACAAACTTGTCTTTCAACCATCAAAGACACACTGAATTATTCATCTAAAAGGATAGTATTCTAACTGTATAAGGTTTGCAAGAATTTCCTCCCCTTTTGTTTCTCTGACTAGCCTTTTTGTCAGATGGAAGTAATAATGAAGCAGAGTGGCTTGGTGGAATACACCAGTTCCCCTCTTCCTCCCAGTCCTTCCCATTTCCCAAAACTATGACAAGTCAGCTGAGCAATTCTCACACTCCAGCTCAAACTTATGTCTTCCACATGAAAACATCTTTTACCAGATGTAACACCAGCTCACTTACTAATGCACATAGTAGTCCTAGACAAAAAAAGAAAAAGAAAAAATATTTAAAGCCTACATAAGTAGAATTTAACATTTTTTCTTCAAGTGATCAAAAAATTCTCATTTTAAAAATACATCTACAGCAGTCAACATTACTTCTCTGTAGTACATCCCAAGCCAATTGGCAAAATTTGTTCTCCTTTTTTTCAGCTTAATCAACTGCAAATCAATGGTATTTTCCTCATCAGTTCTGCAATTAACAGTGCTCAGCAAAGCTTAAAGGCAACTTGCCTGGGTCAAATATTAATTGATAGGTTTACAAAAAACCTGCAGCTTTAGAAATTCTACCAAGTTCTGAAGCACCTGATTAGCAGATAGACATGAAAGGACTATAAACTCACAGTCATTAACCTACCAGTGTTGGTTTTATGATATAATCCTGTGCCAATTTCTAAATAAATATAGAAAGCCAGTAACAGGACATGTACTTTTAGTCTGAGAGACATGAAAAACAAGGAGAATGAGGAAGGACTATGAATAAAATAGAAATAACGGAAATGTCACCAGAAAGTTGATATGGTAGACGAAATACTAAGATTACTGTAGCTTTCTGCAAAAGCAAGGCTTTTATATGAAGAAATACTGTATTATGAACTACATGAAGACAGCACATTACCTTAGGTTCTGGCGGAAAGAGTGCTTGTGTTAAACGATACAGGTTCCCCAAACTAAGCTGAATGCTGGTGTTGGTCACATTCATTTCATGGAAGTTTGCAGAGTTCCCTTTTGGACAGATATCACACTCCCCAGCAAAAGGTGAAACTGTGATGGTATTCTTAGACTCATAGTGAGGTAGGTTGTCACTGATTCCTCCATCCACATAGCGCTACAAAGATTAGCAGAAGTAAAAAGAATACTGGAAATTTATAACTAGCCTATTTCTCGTTTAAGAATGAAATAGCATTTAAGACCGTAACAAAACAGTATTCTGCCTATGCTCTTGCACCAAACATTTACAGTAGTACAGTTTGTCCCTAATGACAGTTAAAATTCCTACCTATAGTTCCATAGATAGCCTAAGAGTACTCTCTTTGGAATTTTCCATTTATTTGTTTAAGAAAGAACAAGTCCATTTCAAGGAGCATAATCCTACACAACATACATTCTAACAAGTTAAGGGCTACCAGGGTACTTCTGTAGAAAGGAGAACAAAAGTAAAAAGAAAAGAAAAAAGTTTACACTTGAAGCTGCAATTAAACATGAACAATGCTTTAGGACCCCTGACAACAGTCATGGATATCTAATTTGCTTTGAGTATAAGTTTAGAAGCTGTTTCAGGTTATGCTTTTATCCCCTTCGTGTTCAACAACCCATTTCTGTAGTTTTAGTGCACCACCATCTCAGACATTTTAAAATCCAGGGACTGAAGAATTCTACATTGGGGTAATAGATCTATGGTGCAGCTGATCTAGCTGCTATGGCCAAAGACAACTCATTCAGTCATTCACAGGAACCTTCTCTCCAGTGGCACCAATTTTAGTCAGTTTGTTCTGACAGTGGCAAAAGACCACTCCTCGTTACCAGCTTCACTGTTTAGTGGCTGCAGTTTCCTCCTTCCAGATTAGGCATTCCTGACTAGAACCTGCAGGTCCTTGTGAACAGGAGCAGCCTGGATTATCAATTTAGTCCAGCTTGAGACCTACTCCTTGAGCACTCTGAGGAACAAATTAGGAAGAGCACAGCTCAGAGCAATTTATCCAGCAGACTCTTACTGAGCAGCCTATTTCCACCTGTCAGGATTCTTGGGCACTCTTCTGACCAGCAGTGGACAGCTGCTGCTGACAGACCTACTACAGGCATGTAATGTGACACAAACACAGAATAGTTGAGGTTGGAAGGGCCCTCTGGAGGTGACCTGCTCCAACACTCTGCTCAAGCAGCACCACCTAGGGCAGGCTGCCCAAGACTATGTCCAGTTGAGTTTCAAATATCTCTAAGGACACAGATTCCACAATTTCTCTGGGTAACTTGTTCCAGTATTCAACCACCCTCATAATGAAAAAGTGTTTTCTTATATTCCAACAGAGTTTTCTGTGTTTCCGTTTGCGCTCATTGCCTCTTGTCCTGTCACTGGGCCCCACTGAAAAGTCTGGCTCTGTCTTCCTTACAGCATCCCATCAGATATTTATATACATTGATAAGATTCCCGCTGAGCCTTCTTGTCTCCAGGCTAAACAATCCTGTTACACTATCATATACAGGCAATCAGTAAGTGCTTTATGGAAGTACCAAGTATAGCACAACAGGTTTGGCCAAGAAGTAAGAGAGGAGCCATAGCATGCAGCCCTCTCCTGAAATTATTAGAAGGTGGAAGTGCACAGCCAATATATCTGGGTAACTGCTCTACATAGTTAAGCAGTTTAAACTGCTTTTTCTGTTTCTGTCCATCAGTTCCCCCTAATAATTTTTGAATCTAAAACCACTGCCATGTTTGAAGCAGTAAATAAACACCTGCAAACTTTACAATTAGCAGTTAGATAAAGGAGAGACCGCCAAATTGATCCCCGTTTTCCAACCTAGTGAGAGAAAGACAGGTAGCTCTCAGTCACTCTGCCTGATAACAGCACACTAGCCAGGCTGGGCATACAGCCCATGACATGTCACAACATGACTGTCTCTTACTAAAGGTAGGAGCAAGAAAGAAGAGGGGAGGAGGGAAGAGAGAGTTGTCATGTTGGAGAAAGACCTCAAATTCACAGGAAATTAGCCTTTGCTAGCTCAACTGCTTATAGAATAACTGGCCTAAAACTGAACTGAAAATGTTTTATATGACAGATAAACATTGTCAGACAGAAAAACACCTGTTTTGCTTTTGCTTACATCTACTGTGTTATTGTATAAAATGCAATGTGCTCAGGAAGAAATTGCTCTAAAAACACTCTGAAATTTTTTTTTGTAGTAAATGCATGCAATTCAAGAGCAATGCCCTATGCTGTTACATATTACCAGCATTGTACAACTATTCAAAGTTAGCCTCACATCCTGGTTTTAAAGCATAAATGCATGAAGTACCAAGCCAGTTAACAGCAAGATGCTGCCATATTACAGTTTAAATACCTGACATTCTGCTGTGTTTAAGCCCTACAAGAGTCATTCCAAGCATATGCAAGTGTGCTATTCTTACCAAGTTATGACAAAAATAAACTGCAATATTTTCTCAGCCTACTATACATTAAAATCGTATGACAATCATTGCAAAGATCAAAAGGATGTAACGAATCCTTCTTTCTCCTTCCCTAAAAACATGAACAAATACAGCATCACTTGTATGTTTTTGTAGTCTAAACCAAGCCTTTTAAAATAACATTGTTGTCTGGCGACAAGAACTCAATAGGCAGATTAGCCTGGATCCACCTAAACCTTGGATTGAGTCCAATGTCCTGTTTTCATAACACCTTTAATCTGAAAGAGTTGAAGGGGGCATACAAGATTTAGAAATGCAAATAAAGAAAAAATCTTTATACAGTTCTAGTCATTTCTGTTTTTAATTTTAGCATGAAGAAAAAAATACATTTCATAGCTATCCTTGACCTTTTTGCACTTCCAGTCAGCCTTGAGAACAGCTTGTAATAAACCACTATTAAGGATGCTTTTGAATTTTACTTCAATACTCTTCCCCTCTTCTTGCCTTAGGAGCACCAAAGTTGGAAGGAAAGCAAAGGTAAATTAATGCAACATCATAACAAAAAGTAGTTAATGCCCCTGCCTTGACATGTAATGCAGATAGGCTTCCAGACCTGTTATTCAGAATACCTGCAACAAATTACACTGTTTAACTTTTCTGCAGATTTTGCCCTTTTAATGGGAGATCAGGTAAAACATGGTATAGTAATGAAGTATTAAGAGGTTTTGTAGCCAGTAATTACTGTTAAGCAACGGAAGAGACTATCACATTGGTAATTCACCTTTAAGAAACCACCTTTCTTACACTGAATACAAAGGACAATAGCAGAAGACATTATAAAGGTTGATTTATATCTAACAGAATATGGAACTTTAATCCAGTTTCAAGGCAGACCTATCTACTGCAAAAATACACAGGTATACAATCTAGTCTCTTACAAGACTTTTTTTTTTTTTTTTTTTTTTTTTAATTGAATGAGTATTTAAGCTGCCCTCCCTATAAATTTATGCTGGTGAAGAAGCACCACTATCTCTGTCTTTCTTAAACATTCATACTTAAAATCTCTCACTATTTTGCTAGCTTAGACTACCTTCTTTTAATTACTGCATCAGAAATGACAGAAATTTAAGGGGGTATGTGTGCATTTCAGGTTGGGGTAGAAGTGTGTAGAACAGATTTTCAATCTGCAACACATAGAGCATTCCCTTATCCTTTTGAAAGACAGCAGTACTGAAAGCTCTGATAAAGGTATTAATTTTATACTAGCAAAACAAAAAAAAAGCAAGCATGCTGTCTTTCAATATGTGTAGAATAGCTAGAGCTACTTTTAGTTCTTAGCAATAGAATAGACACTTACCACACCTCTAAATGATGGTGGAATTAGGCCACAATAAATAGGAACAAATGAGCTACAGATTAAAGCCTGTGAAAAAATGAGACCATATAAATTGAAGGGTAACTGTTCTGTTATCAGAAGTATCATCTATCTATGCTTTCCCATTTAAAAATTAACAATCTTGAGAAAACACAGTGTCAACATAAAATTAATTCAAAAATTAACTCCAGAACTGTTTTAGATCTACACCTCTCTTCCCTGTCCCAAAGCACTCCAGTCTAGCACTTCGCAGTATTATCTTCAGATATTAGCAAAAACTGATCAAGCAAACAAAAACCTAATAAGTGTATCTTAAATAGAAAGCAAAAAAAAAAGACAGAAAAGCAAAAAGTTAATATTAATCATTATTTTAACATGGGGGTAAGGTATTCCAAACATATATTTTTTTTAATATAACCACACTCCATTTGAGTAAAAACAGATGAGACTCACTAAAAGACCATTTTAAGTAATGCTAGTTAGCATGTCATTACAAAGTTCATAATCATTCCCTCCAGCTATACATTTTCTGAGTAACTAAAGGAAGCAACTGGGGACACAAATCTTGGAACTCTGGGATCATACTACACTAGCTTTTTTACTGATATTAAGAATTTAAAAAGCTATTTTTGATTGTCTCCTGATTGTTGTTCTTATAAGAATAACCTTAAAAATTATTTTATTCATAAAGATATAGTTTCATTACATATACAGCACATTAAAGAGAAGTTTACCCTTTATAAAATTGAACCCTCACACCAACTCACTGACAGTTCAGAGATATGTTAGCTGGGAAAACTAGTAAGTGAATTCAGCATAATGAAGCTTATCTTTGAAATACTGTGAAAGTCACAATATTCCAAAATGTTTAAAAAGAAAATCCAGTGGATGACACTAAAAAGGAAATCCAGTGGATGACACTAAAAAGGAAATCCAGTGGATGACACTAAATGGACTTAAGATAAGATGACAGAATCTTTAAAAAGTTGTCATATACAGTTATTGGAAATAAACATACCTGGACAACTTCTTCTTTAGAATTAAAATTAGATATTAATGCGTTTTTACCATCTGACACTCTGGTTAGTGAAATACACAGCCGGCCTGATGATAACTGATGAGTGTTTTCTGGAAGATTACTCATTAGTCCATCTCTTATTATCTTTATCATATTAAAGGAAGGATGAAGGGGACCAAGATTTCTCTTTCTAGCTTCTTTAGCTAATGCCAGAACATCTGCACAAGCTTTGGCTGGAAGTAAAAAGCACATCATCAAAAACAGAAGACACTTCAGAGTAACATTACCTTAAAAACACAAAACAAAAAAACCTACACACTTCCAGTAGGAGAACATCTCCAGAGCTCCAGTTGCTCTGATTACTAGCATGAAAATTCAAAACCTTTTTAACAGATTAAGAAGCAAAACAAAAAACCTTTAGATTTTCAAGCAGTTAGAACTCATTTTGGTGAAGACCCAGCCACTTAAGTTGCTTACTTATATGCTTATGATACACATATGCAGACTGTAGGTGTAAAATGTCTATGTAAGATGCTTTCATTAGCAAGCATTGATTCCAGAAGTGTGTTCTTTAAGGAAAAGAATGAATAACCTTCCAAAAGCATGAATCATCTGTGCATGAATGTGTTCCATATGCAAAATTCAAGAAACCTACAGTGTATAATAAACAGATTTCAGGCCCGCAGTATTTCTGCTGAAGAAGCGAAGCACTTGGGTTTGTCACAGCTAATGACACTTGTTGGATTTTAACCAATTTTAGGTTTTCAAGACACTGTAGGAGATATTCATCTTCATTTATATATAACCACAATAAAGGAAACAGACATTAAATTGGAACTTATTATGGTAGGGAACTTTAAGAAGGAAATCCATAACTGGTTTTTTTGGGTGGGTGTGGGGGGAGAAGAGGTTTTTTGTTTTTTTGTTTTTTTCTTTAAGTAGTCAGCAGGGAGCAGGGAAGAGGTCTAACACCTCTCACCCAAGCTTTAACATAAATAAGTCTTTTTTTTCCTATATGTAACAAACATATAACCAATTTCACTCCAGTTATTATACATTATTATTATTATACATCATTAGCTTTGGGAGCTAGATCAAACCACTACAGAATAAATGGTTGTTAAGAATGGTTTGATTGCTCTTCAGGAACACCAAAACCATTTTAACAACCACAAACCTAGTCAGAGTTAACAAGAATAACATCTTATCCACCTGCAATGTTTTGTTTAAATATTTAAAATTACTTTATCTTGTCTCTCCAGGGCATACTTTGGGGATATTGCCTGATAAACAGGTCTGCTTGATGAAGTAGCAGGGAGAGGGAAGGAAGGCCAAAGTAATAGGTCATTATCCAGACTGATATGCTGCAAGGTCATCCAAAAATATGTTCAGAACTTGCATATTTTAACTTACATAGCTGATTTCTAGAATAAATACGATTCAGCTTACCAAACTAAACATGAACTAGCGGCACTGCATTGGAAATGACTTTGCTGAAGCCTTGGAGTAGGGATTAATTTCTCAAAATACTATCTTTCTACAATGTTATTTTTACTTAAGTGGAATTATCTAAAACTTTCTTATTCTTCCATCACTTAACCAACAGTCTGTGTTTAAAAGAGTATATCCGAATAAATCCAAGGTATCAGACATACTCCATTTTTACCATATAGGATTTTTTTTCATTCTACCCTTGAGGAGTCAAGTGTTGGGCCATGATTACACTGACACCAATGGCCTCATCCAGCTTCCCACCCCAGAAAACAGGAAAAAAAATTAGATGCAGTTCACTGTTCAAGATCAAATATATGTTTATATTAGTAAAACACATTTTACATATAGCTGAAAAAAATGGCACAAGTCACATTTTAGTAAGTGAAAAAGTTATTTTCAAAAGCAGCTACATAGACAATTTTAGCAATTCTATTATTGTGCGCTGAGATATAAGTTTTATATATATATAAAAAAATATAAACTAATTCAGCAATGTTCAATCTTCTCAAATGTCTAAAGACAAATCAGGCTCATCTCAGAATTTTCAGGTATTTGAGATACTAAATTACCAGAATTCTGTCCAGGAACAGCAGTCTTACCAAATATACTTATTTTTGCAAAAAGAAAATACTGCATTTTTGAAAACTTCTGCACCAACTACATAAGTTGCAGTCACTAGAAAACAGAACAAGAAACACTGGGTACATGGGCACCTGACCAAACAAAACACAGGGTCTCAGTTCTCTGCCAAAATTTAACCCTGTTTTTCTGGTTAGAATCATCTGAAATTTAGGGCAAGGCTTAACTAGGAAAGATGTTAACAACTTCACTCATTTGCACTGCAGTCCTATTTCTACAAAAAAGGAAATAAAGTAGGCCAATGTCCTCTACCACTCCTGTGGTATGACTATTTATCTCCCTGTAAACAAAGTAAGGCAAGTATCAGCTCACTTTACTCACCCAATTAAATAGCTGCAAAACTGATGACCTCTAACAACTTAGAATTGAATGCCCCTTCTATCGACTTCCTTTCAGAAAATAACTGCCTATCAAAATGAGGTCTGATTTCACATGTTTTCCACACATAAGAATTTCTACCTCTCCCTCTCCTGTACATCTAAAATCTGAAACTTATGATACTTAGAGGGAAAAAAATGGAATTACATATGAGGTAGCCTTTGGGGAAAAAAGTTTTTTTTTTAAAAAAATTCAAGTCTACATATTTTGTTTATTGTAATCTATTCTAAATATTAGAAGTATTCTTAAGCAGAAAAAAATGTTGTGTTTCTTTGGGAGTATGTGACATTAAAACACTGAAAACTTAAAACTTTACTAATTCAACAGTTGAAAGTATTCCATCTTCCTTTGCTTCTCCTTCCCCCACTCAACAGGGCCAAAATAGAGAGTTACTTCTTAGAGGGGTCTATATAGAATGGAGTTTTGCCCTTCCATGGCAACAGAGAGGGACAGAGGGCTAGAGCAGAATTTTAGGTAGACCTTGGCAAAATTGTTTTTACTTCTTGGAACACAAGAGAGCTAAAGAGATTAACGTTCGCCTTAAACTATTAGGTTTTCCATAGAATAAAACCTTAAGTTACATTTACCTTTATTTTAATTTAATTAATTTGTATAGTTACCACACACCCCTATGCTTTTCAGTGTGACTTTAGAACGGATGAGCACAGCAACAACAACAACATCTTATCTCCCAGACATCTACAGGGAAGATCTAAAAGAGCAGAGTGTATCTTAACAGTTCGAGTTTGGAGTAGCCCAGACACACATCATCCTCAAAAGAATAGCCACCTCTAAGCTTCTCCTTTCACCTTTCCCTGAATTGAATGAAGTGTCTTCCTCCGTCTAGAAAAGCACAATTTCTTTCTATGTAGCAGTTAAGGTTCACGTGAAGTCAAACCTGAAATTCTAAGCAGTGTAAGTTTACCCATCCAGCAGGTAACAAGAAGCACAAAAAAAGTGCTTTACTTAAAACATCTAGCTACAAACCTAAATAGATGAAATACATAAGTCAATTTTAGTTTAAAAATCTATACATACATATACATAGTTGTGTGGGAGAAAAAAATAAACTAAAAATTTTTTTCATGAAAAACATGAGATGAGACTCATGACCACAACTGTAGACTTAAGAAAATAACAAATACTGAATATTAAAGTATATCAATGTAAAGTTGTTGTCCAATACCCAGGAACTAATGAAATATATCAAATTATTATACCACATAATATTTCTTTAGAGCTTATTTATGTTCCTCTACTTTCATAAAAGTATTTTTCGACTTCACAATGATTCATGGATTTTAGGAAGCAGCTGGTTTTAAAATCTCTTCTAACAGCAAAATATTCACAAGTTCCGTCCTCCCCCTTTCTTAAGTTTCCAGAAGGAAAGCATTTGCCCATAAAATACAGTATTTTGGGTGATGATCACACACTCGCCAGTAAATCTATTATTTACAGAAAAGCAAAAATCTCAGTTGGCATATAGAGAAAGAGCTGGAGTAATTTGAAGTCTGCAGACTTATTTAAAATTCTGAAAATTTAAAAAGCTGTTCATATCACATACTCTCAGGTAAACAATATATACTTTTTCTGCTTAAGAACACTTTGAATATTTAAAGCAGTTTCCAAGTCTTCTTAAATCATTTACAATTATTTAAAGTCTAAAATTGGCTATATACAAAACAATTACAATGGATGAATATGCTTTAAAAGCTCATACTAGGCTCATAATGACTCACCAAGTACACTATTTTAGTACATTCCAGTAAACTTAAATTAAGAAGTCTAAGTAGTACAGACTTATTGATAACTCTTTGAAGAAATTAAGAAAGTTAAGTGATAGAGGTCAGTGGCTATGCAGCAGGGTACTGTGAAGAAAAGCAATCAGTTTGAGTCACTAACTAGCCAATCCTTTGTTCAGTGGATGTTTGATTTAAGGCAAATCACTTTTATGTTTCTACATGTATCTTGTACACTGCTTCAGTTGTATTCTAGTCACTGTCCTAAACAGCTTGATGTTTTACTTGCATCAAGCTGCTTTAATGCCTAGCATGTCCAATTTATTAGATAAATGTAAACTCTGGTTCTCTCAAGCCCTGAATAGGTGAAAGTAAGGTATACTTTTCCTATTGCTAGTCAATAAATGCTTATTTCACCACAGAGACTACATTTATTTCAAAATTGGCATCTTTCATTAAAAAAATCCAGTATAAATACAAAGCAAGAGTAAATCTATTACTTAAACTATGATTAAAATCACTGATTTAAAGCAATTCATTCAGTCATATACCTAAGTGACCTATGGAATATACACTGTGTGCAGATTAAAGAGGAAAAGCATGTTAAAGCTAACCTAAGCCCTGACTTTAACTCTCTAAACCCTACCCCAAGAAAGGAGAAGCTTTAGAGAAAGCAATTCAAAGCTAACTGAGACTTGGTGTGCAAAGATGACAACAGAAGAGATGCATTTATTATTTCTCAATGAAGTATAAGCATCCTATCTCAAGCTGACAACATTAGTTTGCCTGCTTTGAAGGGTGTTAAGATTCAGCCACCTCCTGCTCTCCCTACAGTTTTCAATTCCTCTGCTTCACATACGGGTAGGAGCAATTGTCATCAACCCAGTCTTGTAATCCTGAAGCCAGGAGGAAGGAGAGCTCCTCGTATGGACACACGTATCCATCTTTGCACCTAGTAGTAAACCCAGAATATCTCACTACACAAGTGTTGAAATCTGGTGAGGTACTGACAAAAATCACGTCTTGAGTCTGGAAGGTTGGTAAATATCCATCCAAGCTCAAGGCATACTAACTTCATGACCCGTCTCTTCCTCTCCCTTGAGCAACCACTCAGGTGTTTTATTCATGGGCGAAACGCGCACGGAATAAGGATGAGGCATAAGCAAATAAAAAAAAAGACAGTCCAGCATCTATAGCCTAAGGCCACACCACCCTCTCAAGCATAACTTCAGAAGTCACGTTCTCCCCTGCGGGGGTAGTTTGAAAGCAAAGAAAAATAAAAATACCGGTCGCCTCTGCAGCCGCCTCAGCCCAACACACACCAGTGTCGCAACCGCCGCCCCTCCCGCTCGCGCTCGCCTCACGCAGCGGTAACGGCCGCAACCGCCGCTCCCCCCCCCTCCGCGCTCGAGCTCCCTTCACGCAGCAACTGTCGCCCGCAACCGCCGCTCTCCCCGCGCTCGCCCCCTCCTCACGCAGCAACCGCCGCCCGCAGTTTCCCTCCGCCGCAGGAGGAGGAGGGCGAGGCCGCTCACCCAAAGAGCCGCCGCCGACGAGCACGGCGCCGGCCAGCGCCCCGGCTGAGGCCCCGTAGATGTGCCGGGCATCGCGGATGATGTGCGGGGCGTGCTCCTGCAGGCAAGTGGCCGCGCCGATATGGTAGACGCCCAGGAAGCCGCAGCCAGCGAACGAGACGCTCCAGCCGCGCTCGCGGTCCAGCATCGTCGCCGGCGGGGGGAAGGGGAAGCGCCCGCGCGAGGCGACAGGCAGAGGGAAGAGCGGAGCTGCCGCAACTCACGGGCGAGGCGCGCCAGCCGCTGCCGGCCGACCGACGTCGCGACAGCGGCGCAGACCGTCCGGCCGCTTACATGCCAGCCACGCCCAGCACCGCGAGCGTGCGAACGAGCCAATCCCACGCTGCCGCTGGCCACGCCCCCTCCCGCGTTGTGACGGCACAAGGCACCTCAGCCAATCGAAGGGGAGGTGCAACCGAGACCCCCCTGCCCCCGCCTCCGGGAAAGCGGCGGGGCTCGGGCGGGCAGGGGGCGCGGGGTCGGGCGCGGCGGCGCGGCCAGGGCGGTAGCGCGGCCGCAGCGGCGCGGGGCTGCGCGCTGCGGCAGCCGCCGGGGGCCCCCTCCGAGGGAGGGTCTGGGGAAAGGCCCCGGCGGCGGGCCCGGGCCTCAGCGCGCTCCCGCGGCCCCGGAGCGGCCCCAGGGGCTCCCCCCGGTGCAGCGCACACTCCTTTAGAGAAATTTCTGACAACAATGTTGCGATAACCTCATAATACATCCTTTAGTCTTACAGTAACACATAAAGGTAATACTGATTTTCGCATTTTACTTGTTTAGCGGTGACTGGATGCGTAGACTTACACCTTAGACTGCTAAACACTACCACACATAGCCCATACATGCTGAGAAAAGAGGAAAGTGCGGATTTAGCAATTATCCTGATTATCCAAGGCTCCAAGGAATACATTGCACTAGGTTTACATAATCATTTGTATTTCATGACCTGCTTTAGGAGCAAGCACTGTTTAGATAGTAATCCTGTAATAAACTTCATAAAGAGAAGAAATTTCATGACACTGGGATGCTTATAAAAGGAAGATTATTCTACAATATGCTTTCCCTAAGTATTTCACACCATTAACTTACACAATTTGTGTTCAGTGGGCATATTTAATCAACATTTTGCAGACAGAAGTAACAAGGCAGTTAAATGCTATTCAAAGTCTACATATACAAAATGGCATTTGATAGAGTTTTGAAAGCACCCAATTGACTAATTTAGCAAAATCAGAAGCCAGATATCAATAGACTTTTGGAGATCTCCTAATGGCATCTTTAAGCACCTGAACACCTTTACAAATCTGTCAGCACACTGACTGCTTGGCAGTAGCTGGTTAATTTGATCACTTGCAGTCATCTTTACAGAATTCATACTGCTCAATGCAGTGCCACATGATGTTTAAGTTAGCCCATATGTTTATTAGCACAGTGCTGTGCTAGCAATCTGTCTGTGGTGACACTGTATTAAAGTGGTGCTGTGTTTGTGCCAAGCAACACTGACTCTTGTCTGCATCAGTGTAGCCATACCATCATGCTTTCAAGTCTGTAGACTAGTTTTTTCTACAGGTAGCTCAGGTATTTCCTGCAGTGCTGCATCACAGGCCGCAGATATGCCCTAAGCATTTCCCTACTGATGTCCTCCAGAAATTCTCAAAAGCCATCTGAACACTTCCAGGCAGGACTTAGCTCTCTCTAGAGGGTACTGGTTCCTCTAAAAACTGTGGAAGGAATTGGCAGTGGTACCTAACCCTGTCCCCATCCTCAGCAAATCCCAGATACTCCAGTAGGCTCACTCTAGCACTAGAGAAGGTGAACACCCCAGACAGGAATCCACAACAACCAGTTCACCCAGTGGGGAGCTGCCCAGAGCTGGACTATGAGAACGTGGAGGACTATATCTGAAATCCTTTAAGGTTTAATTGCTTCACTTATGGCCACAGAAAACCTCTTTAGCTACTTGCATCCACTATCATATCCCAGCAGGGGAATTTAACAGCATATCAAAAGTGTCAGAGAGGAGCTCATACTTCAAAAATACAGCTGGGGAAGGTTGTGTTGTGCAGTTTCTATTAATACAGAGCACAATCCCAGGAAGAGAGAGGATTCAAACCCCTCTTCAACCTGAATGGGCTTGAAGCCACACTAAGCAATCACTAGTTTTACCCACGAAGATTTCAAGCAATCCTTAGATAAAACACACCGTATCATGAGAGACTCAGGATTCCTCCATGTGACCACTACAACAACTGGGCCATACTAAGTTTTCCCTTTGATAACTCAGCTCTCTAGCCACCCTTCTGTTGCTGTGCCATGCACCTGTGTTCGTTCCTAGTGCCAGCATTTCAACAAATAGAGCACAGTGTCCTAATCCCAATCCTGCCTGTTGTTTAGGCTTGCCATTTACAAAAGTGCCAGGTTTGAAACCAAACCCATTTCAGTTCACAGGCAAGGAGGGAGCTGAAAACAGAGATGAAGCCACGCAGGCTTTTTGATGAAGCCTATTTCATTCAAAAGGTGAGTGCGGCAACTGCCTTCTTTCCACTTTCTTCTAAAGGAAAGGACCAGCTCCACCGCATTCTCCATTCTATTGTGTGCCCTCTCACACTCCACACTTAGAGCTTAAGTAGAAGAGTGCCATTTCTTAATCCAGGCTCTTGGGAAAGGGACATTGAGGCACTCAGAAAGGGACAGTTCTGAACATCTGCAGAAATTTCAGAGAGCCAGTTAAATAGCTGAGCAGGGGATTTTAGGAACATTATCCCATGAATTGGTTTATCAGATTTAAACGCCTCAATTTTTCATGTAGAGATCATCCCACTTTAACAATAATTTTTATCCCTAAACTGTCACTGGAAGTCTGTTCCTGAGCCTCTTTTTAATAGAAAGAAACTTCTCATTTTTACTCCTAAATTGTATCTGGCCAGTTCACATCCATCTGCTGCTCTTGTACTTTGTCCTTTTACTTTAGTAGCTCCTTGGTTTCACCGGCACATTTGGAGCTGTCAGCCATATTCCCCGCCAGCCCTCATTCTGTGATACTCAGCTAGCTGAGCTCCTTAATTTCCTCTCACAAGGAAGGTGCTACAACTGTTCCCTGATCAACACCCTAACCAGCCCTTCAGAAAGGGTTTCACCACAGCCAAACACAATCTTTACTGGGGAAGCTGAATCACTAATTCTGATGACTCAGAAGAAACAGGTTCTTCCCCACCCCATCTTAGATTAACTTTTTAAAAATATATTATCCCCAGAGCACAATAACAGGTGTGCTCCCAACACTGTATTCCCCTTCCTGCTTGATACCTACTCTTTTCTCAATACCGGTTTCTATCCCCTTAAGCTGCTCCCTAACAGATCTTACAGCCTCTAGTACACACACTGTCTTCCCCATCTTAGTTAACAGCTTTTCAGGCAGAATGTCAGCTGAGGCACAAAGACAGGATGGATCTCTTTTCCCTTGCCTGGAAAATCATGTCTCATCAAAAAGGTAGATTAGTTTGACACACTATACCTTTGGCTAATCACCATTTATCTCACCTCCCTTTTATCTCTAGGCTTATGAAGATAATTATCCTTCCTCTCAAAACCTGTTCTAATCCCTCCCCCTTTTTTTTTAGTTCACATTTTTATGTTTATGCACTTAATTCCAACTACAGGTTTGTCTGCACGGTATATAGCTGTTTAATCTAAAAAAAGCTATCTGAGTTAGCTGATAAAACCTCATCACAGCCACTACCAACCAACCCTACTGCAGTTATACAATGTGCAATTTCAAGATTGTCTCTTATCTCAAGTATGACTACATGTACAGTGCTGCAATCTGTATGACAGACATATTGCAAATTCTTTCTTGAATCTAATCCATAATCATTTCTCAATGAGTACAGGGAAACTAAATGATGACCTCAAAGGCCAGGTAATGGAAATCAAGTGTAGCTTGACTGTAGTAAAACTTAACAGGCAATCTGAATGCATCTTACAAAATTCTGTAAACAGATGTCCACTCAACATCTGGCATGTATAGGTGAGCCATCTGTCCATCATTTAGCCACTGAAAGTTTCTCCCTTAATCCCTTCCATTTAGCTACCATGTGAATTATGATATAGGTGTGCTATTTTCTTAAGATACTAATTAAATCAAATCTACTATTGTAAAAGAACAGAGAAACTGACAGGACATTTGTAAAGTGCTTTTAACTGCTTAGAAGAAAGGTATGTTTTAAGCACTAAGTTTAACAAAGGCATATAATTGATAGAAAAAGGAACCAAATATGATAAAGTACAAATGAAAGAGCACTACTGAAAAGGTAACAAATGATCAAGTCCAAGTTCTTGGCCAGCTTTGAAGATCTGATGAAGCCATCTCTCCAGAGAGGGAAGGATATGAGCTCAAGGAAGCGAGTGATAAGCTCTGTTTGGAAACAGCAAACATTTTCTATAACTTTGAGGAACTGATTAATAATCATTGATCTCTCACATAGCACTTTTCATAAAGCATTTTACAAGGAAATGACATATCACGATATCCATTTTCATGGGAGAGGGGGAAAGGGACCCAGTAATGAAGTCTGCTCAGTATCACTCAGCAGGGCCGCTTTCAAAGTTGGGAAGAGAAATCTAACTTCTTGAGCACTAGATCAGATCAATAGCCTAGCACCTCTCCAAAAGGATAGAAAAGTACTTAACTCTAGGACTCCTGGAATTCACAAAATTTCCTTAACTTGCTCATACAGTCTGTCATGTGTGCATGCACACAAGGGAGACATGAGATTGGGCTGGCCTTATCAGCTAATGAGCTACCCACTAATTAGAAAAACAAATAAAATTGAAAAATATCTGTGCCCAAATTTTTCTTGGGAACACTATATTGTGAAAGTTTTCTGAAGAAACACAAAGTTGACAAAATTTAGGTGCCTTTGGTGAACAACCCAAGTTTGTATCATGATAGGAAGCCTCATTCTTACGTTCCTAAAAGGATTCAAAGGGCAAAACCAAGGAATGGGTTACACGCCCTTTGAGATCTCTTATGTGGGATGCCGTAGGTTCACCTCTCATTTCTACACGTGGATAGACAATTACTGGCATCAGTGGAGAAAGAATATAATTTGTTATTCAGGTTACTCCCATTTATGTACCTCTGAAGATGCCAATTTGAAAGAGGAGTTAATTATAATCAGTAACAGAAATGAATATTGCTCCTTTATTATCATCATCCTGTATTACTTCAGCACACACTACAGGAATTCCTACTAGATCCATCACCAAAAGTCCAAAGCCTTGACTACTCAATGCATGAGGAACCATAGGGCAGGGAAATAAAAGTGTTGGGCTACAGAAAGAGGTAGGCTGAGGACAAATACTAATTATGAGCTGGGTAAGGAATCTCTTTTTTACTGTACATGCACACTGCACTGTTCTCTCTTCACCTGCTTCTGCCATGAGGCTTCTAAGGAGCAGAGACAGAGAAAGAATATTTTAACTTTCCTGGCCAAAATGAGTTCTTGCAGTTTTCCATCTGATTGCAAGACTTTGGGAGCTCCAATTCAAATGCCCTCACTACACTCTATATTAACCTTTACAGTGAAGCTATAATTAGCACAAAAGTTGTTCTTATTCCATTATTGGCTTCCAGTGATATCAACCAATGACACAGACACTTTATGTGGGATTTTTTTTTCCCTGATCGCACATCATATCATGACCCATTAAGCTTGCAGTGGTCTCAAGTTAACTGCTCTCAGGTTTCATTGGCAAGAGATTGAAAGTAGGTCATTTCTAATGAAAGATACTCACTTGCTTTCCCGTGGGCCTGATCTTGTCAACCTTTGCGCAAGATGTTGGGGTTTAGGTCAATATTTTGGTGATTACATTCCTGAGAGATTACGGTAGGGCTTAATGAAACAGTAGAAGTGCAAGAGGATGATCTCAAAAATGGTTTGTAGAGAGCTAATACAGTAGAGGCCAATAGTTTCCAAGTCATTCGAGTGCAGTTTCTAGGCTTCACAGCATAATAGTAATGATTGCTTTGAACTAAGCTAAGAGGACTGTTCTCCTCTGAGTTTTAGTTCTGACTGGGGGGACATTTCAGCAAAAGGAAATCAAATATAATGATTTGGATAAGTTCAGAGCAAAGCAAAACCAAAAAGCACATAGGTAATGCAACCTTTGGAGTTTTCTCTGGGCTTCTGCCATAATCTCTTCTAAGTAGTAAAAAGCACAGTCTTATCTTAAAAAAAACAAAAGACACCAACAACAAACAAAAAAACCATCAGCTATTTCACATACCGTTTGTTAGGATCCAACACTGTAAGCTGTTCTGTAGAAGCAGACCCCTCTTTTCTCAATATTATCACTGAAGGGAGAGTAGGGCCAGCTTTTGAAAATCTCTTTACAACCTGTTTTGTGCTGAATGCTTTCAGAAAGTTGGAAATTTAATTTTGGAAGCTACATTGGAAGTACTTCCTTTGGTTACTGTGGCTGCTACTGTGCAAACTATTTTGTAACTATTGCTGAATCTCAAAGTATGTAGGAGTTCCTCAAATCTAAGAATATCCCTTATTCTAAAAATTAGCTGTTGAAATGTTAATTCAGCTGCCAACCCTCAGTTACTCAAACTGATAGGGGAGGAGAGATGTGGTAATCTGAACAAAGATAATACAAAACGTGTTAACTAACCTATAAAACTTATTCAGCACATTCACCTTTAACAAACTTTTGTAAACAGGCCTCTCTTAGTAGCAGAAGCAGTTTTAAATGACAGCAGGCAGACAGGAGTGTGGTACAAGGGGCATATGTTACACATCATGCACTCTGCATCACTGTGCTCCTACGGAAGCAAGGGTCTAGTTAATCCATAGCACATATAACCTACCTACCATAACCTATGCACCAATAATCAGGAGCTGGTTATAGGCAGATATATAATTACCTGCCTTATGCTAAAGAAATGCAAAACAGCAACTGAGTTCTGTGACTAGGGCCTTGCTTGTTGTGTTTTTCTGAAAAGCTTGTAAAATCTTCCAGCACTTCTATTCTCATTCTTGAGGAGGAGTGGTAACCTGTTTAACTGGTTCTGGTAGGAAAAACAATGAATTTTCATATCTTGAATTCTTCAGTGGTGATCTGTGTTTTTCATTTTCAGATAAATAAATCTTGAGTTACAATTTGTTTCTCAGTTCTGATATCACAATTGCTGCCTTTACTCTTCATAGTTTCATAACTATTCCATAAGACGAATAGCTTAATACTATCTCACATTAACATGATCCATTTTTTGTCTGCTACATTTTCATGGCATTTTTGTTTCATAACTTTGTGGCCTGATATGTACATGGCAATAGTTTATTGCAAAAGACCCTTTGCAACCTAAGTTTTTTCAATTAGTTATTTAAAATGTCTTGGAATTCTTTAAGGCAGCAAACTAAGAAAATACTCTATAGCTAACTTGAACTAAGAGGAATTCAGTTAGCCACTAGAGATATATTTTTCAAATCTTGTCTTGCAGGGCACAAGTTTGTAATAGGCTATTAAAACATCTGTTTTCTGTCTTAGATTATGGCATTTCTGTTACCTATAATACTATATCCAGTAACTGCTGGGTGGCAAATAATGTTATGTCTTATAGACCTAATATCTTGGCATTAAAAGGCCTAATAATCAGTATTGCTGAGACAGATTCTGCCTTTCAGGTGAGACAAAGTCTCCTCTGTGGTCCTGGCCTAAGAAAAAACTTCAAACCTGTTACTGCTCTAAGGAGCAATATTTTTATTCCCAAGTCTAAAATTAGTGAAATTCAGGGAATAATTCCACAGATAAATATGTAGATAAGGAAACATTTCTCAGGTAGAATGCTTTCTAACAGTTGCAGTGCATTTTGAATCTTGTATTGCAGCACAGTCATTAGTCAACTAGAAAATACTCATGAAAATCATCATTTTCACCTACTTAGAGAGGTTTCCATTCTGTAGAGAAATTGTGGCTGCAGAAACAGCTGATCCTGCAAAATTACTGCTTGTGTAAATAGTAACCAGCAACCTGCTTAGCATGCAACAGCCCCCTCTTAACATTTGAGAATGTGATAAGAAATTTTGGAGAGGATTAGAGCGCTGAACATGGGTGAAGATGGTGTCCGCAGTGTGTGGGTGAGATATAAACATCTGCACTGTGCATAAATACACACCTTTGTTGTGATAGTTCTGGATCCTATGATTATTTAAATATCAGAAATTTGAAATTTTAGGAGTTTTTTCCTTCTGGTTAGAGAAGAATGGAAGAACATGGTACCAGACAAATGAACCTAGCAGATAGCTAAACCAAACCATAGGCTGGCCGACAGAGCCACATCACATCAGCACAACAGGAGCAGAGACTTTGCAAGCACCACAGAACGTTGCCCAAGAGAGTTCAGAGGGTTTTATTCTTTCAAAGCAAGAATTCCTAGTGACCTTCTGGGCAGCAGTTCCAGCCTGAGCAGTCACTGCCTGCCCTCTACCACCCTTTGCTGTGGTCATACGAGCATCTGCGTACCACGGACTGGCTGGAGAAACTATTCTGATGAGAAATAACTATTTCTCTTCTGGGTTGTTTCTCAGCTTAAGCAATACTGCTGCTGAACAGCCAAACAGCCATGGTCTTAGTGTTGACACAAGAATAGAGGAGTTTTTCTTTTTGTTTATGGAGGATGTTGTTCAAGGTCAGCAAGGAAGGCATCTAAACTATGTATCACATTAGCTTAAAATAAACATCTGTCCTCAGCAATTCCCTATTAGTTATTCTAAGCAGCTAATTGTGCAATGCCCTGTTATTGTGAATCCCATTTTGAAGGGTACCTAATCCTTATCAAGTGCTGCACAGGAAATTCAGGCATAGCCTTAACTCAGAGCTGTAAATTTTATCCCAGGGAATCAAGCATTTCAAGGTGGCTTTTGAAATGGCAAATATAACACCTACTTCCTTTTGTAGGTCTAATTCCCATTTCATTTCCACCTAGCTGACGACTAGATGAGATCTAATTGTTTAGCTGTGTAAAGAGCAAATGATGTATACAGCAGAAAATGAGACTATTAAGCTCGCAGCTTGATACGAAATCCTATGGAAGTTCACAATCAGTAAGAATATTACACAAGACTTCCAGCGTTACTGGTAGTGCAAGTGCCATTACACATCAGCAACACTCTATCCATTGGTATTAGCATTTAAAAAAAATGCCAGGCCCAGATATTCAACTGCTGCAAATCAATGTATTCACATTTCGAACCTGCTGGTGAACTTGTATTTAGTTTTAGAAATCAGCAAACTGTTCTGCTTGAGAACACCTTTACTTTTTGACTGACCCTTCCCCTTATCTCAGTGACAGTTTTCAGTGAGGAAAATAGTGTAAAATTTGTACCAGAAAGGCAAAACGTTCTTCGATACCCATAAAAGAGGACAGCAGTGATTAACCTGGAAGCGACATACTGCTTGTTTAATACAGCTACTGAAGAACTTCAGTTGAGGTTCATAGGTAACTAGAAGAGGAGCTGCAGGTAGTTGTGGTATGGTTTGAAGTGAGGAGGGAGCTGTGACCCTGAGCAAGTGTGCTGCCGTGGGTGGTGAATGACAGGATGGGGACTACTGAACACTCCTTTCCCACTAGAATATTCCCAGAGAAAGGGGCTGTAGCTCCACTTTCCCTCAGAGAAAACAGTAAGGAGGAAGAGACCAGAAGAAAAGGTGGGCAAGACTGAGCGCAGAAATGACACACATACATTATATGTAGTCATACTACTTATTCTCTTCCAAATTCACAATGCTAGGAAGCTGCTCAATGTTCCCAATCAATGATTAGGATCCTATTGTGCTCAAACCAATACAACACCTTACCCATATTGAAACAGTTGTACAAAAAGGATTTTTCTCCTCCAGACAGTATTCAACCTAATGCTCCAGTCCTACAGTAACCATTGAACTCAGTGAAAGTCTTTCCTTTGACTGGAGACCCTGGAACACATCCTTTAAGCATGGGCATAAGGCTTTGGAAGGTCAAGGCCTAGGTTTCACAGGACAAAACACAGGAGTATATCCTAAAAAAGTGAGCATTTGTCAAGACTTGCCACTTCTCTCACTATTGTGTAACAATCTTCTAAGTAGTTCTGCAGAACAAGTTAGAGGGATTTGAAAACACAAAAGATGACAACTAAAAGACGGTCAGATTTTTTCTCCAGCCATTTGTTCGTAAAATGTAACTAAGGTTACACACTAACCCCACTCTACTGTGGGTAGAGACAATATGCATAAGCAATGGTTGCATAGTCTGTGTCAGCAGAGAAACTTCTGCCAGCCTCCACAGGAACAGGTTAAAACATTTAGAACAATTTTGAGACCAAAATTAGATAAATTATGGAACTTACCAACATACATCTGCTATAATAACAGTATTTCATTTCCGAAGTTAACCAAATCATTTTGTAACCTGGATCATGTACCTGATCCAGACTTTGATTGTTTTGTCTAGAGGGAATTAATTTAAGAATTAGTTTTATAGATCAGTGCCAAACACTATAGATTTTTTTAAAGAAAAATTTGCACAAAAGTTCTGATTGTACATTCACTGTTTTTCTACATCCAAGTCAGTCATTTCAACCCAAAATTCATACTGCAAGGCTCATTGTCTAGTGTTAAGTGAACAGCCTATAGCAAAACACATAATACAGATTTTACTTTGATCTAGTTCTCTAATGACAAATTCTGAGCATGTACCTTTATCAAACATAGTTTTGGCTAAATGCCTCAAGACTAATGCAGATTTCCTAAACAGGCAGTGTCAGTGCACATATTGTACTGATATTCCACTAAATTGTTTCAGCGCAGCATCCAGTCTTCCTCGAAATATTGCCCAATTTGGTTAGCTAAACTCAGTTACAGACAAAAGTAAATTGTTTGGTGGGTTAGAAAGTTGAAATGGCTTAGGAAAAAAAAAAGAAAAAAAGAAAAAACCACACATACACAGATAAGCACCAGAACTGGTCTTCCCTTCTTGGCAGGAGTGAGCTGTCAGCTTGGCTCAGTCTGTAACATAACTTCACCTTAGGAAAGGGGTCAGTGCAACAAGGCTGTGGATGGCAGACTCTACTGATGCAGATTTATAATAATCTTGTGTTGTGACTTGTGGGCAGCTCCTCCTTCACTCCCTTGGGCCATGTGAGGGGGAAGGCAGAGCATGGTGCCAGCTCAAGCTGGTTAGTAGGTCAGACAGCTGTGTCTGGCATGGGAAATGAGTGACCTTCACCTCCCTCTTCCTCCCCACAAAAAGTCATGTCAGGCAAACCAGACAGCTATATCTGCCTTCAATTCTTTTGAAAACTAAGGAGTCTTTTGCAGTTTGTCTCTGCCACAACAAAAAACTGGGGGGGAGGGGGGAGAGTTTCTTTGGTCCCTCACCCCCCTAAATCTGCCCACTCTTTACCTCAGGCACATGGAGGCTCTCCTATGTACTTCTGGAGCTTGGATGCATGTGTTCCAAGGAACACTGAAGTGGACCACTTTGGTCAGTTGGGATGGATTAGGGGAGGAAAGGGATTTTGTACCTTCCCAGTACATGTAAAAGGATTTAAGGTACAAGAGAAGGCCAAAATTGCTGTTTTATACAAAACTTAAAATGGTTAAAATTTAAACAATCTAGGCCACTATGCCATCCCCTCCTTCCTTCCCAGCTGCTGAGAGCTGGCTTAATAAAGGGAATGTGGCCATGGAGTGACATGTCAATTACGTTGTGAAACAACCATACTCTGGCCTCAATTCTCAGTTGGTACATCCAGAGAAACTCCTAACTTCAACTTTACCCCAGTGATAAATCTGGTCCTGACTTGTCAAGTGAAGTGAATGATATTGCTCCAGAAAGAGGAGTAAATACAATGACTGTCCTGTCTTTAACCAAATAGCACAACATGGCTTTGTTCAACCCTAGAAAAAGGTGTGTTTTGCTTCAGTCAATTTGAAAAGCACAGATTAAAGTTTAATCTCACTAAAGTAAAGTTCTGAGTAAGAAAATTCTCTACTTCTACCTAACCCTCTTCCAGGCAGCTCTGTATCTGCCTGGCAGTCTGCTTCCCACTCAGCCATCTGGGCACATGCACACACCCAGGAAAAGCACACAGTAAGATAAATCCTTTACTCCACATCTAGCTGACCTCTGCGTCTCATCTCAGCAAAAGGTAATGTTCAGAGTAAGAAGCTGCAGTCTTGATAACAGGATGGAGATTAACCCCTTCTTTGCCACTTAAAAAAGAGATAACATGCATCTCATTGCACAATGAAGATAATGCTGATTATTCTCAGGAACTGGCAAAAATACTATACAGCAAGAGCATAGGAAGCTCATAAGGACAGCAACACATGCCAGGGTGAGGATTCACTCTCTACAAAAGGCTAGTACATCTTCTTCCTACCACAACAAACCACCTTCTTTACAGCTTTGGCCCTGCAGGAATGTTCTCTGTTAAAACACTATCACCATCAACTGTTCCCTCATTTCTGGATGCTGTGTGAAAAGGGTGAGCTAATTCTGGACTCGGGTGAAGAGACAGCACTGCTTTTTTTTGCTAGCCACTCAGCAGTATAAGGGAAGATTAACTGGGAGACTAGGAGGAAGAAAAAGTGCAGGTAGTTGGGACAAGCAATCTTATCTTTAGATTACCTCTTTAAATCTCATTTGCCAACATCAACATAAGCATATTCAGAAAACAAACCCCACCCCACTTGCTAGCTTTCATCTTCACCTTGCATTCAAGTTGCCAAACAGAACTAGAAGCTTAGCATGATTTCATGGAGTTATTTCAAAGTTCAGCTAGTTCTGAAAAATCATGCTTTACAAAGAATTTTTAGTATATCATCAGGGTAACCTGTCTCTCTGGCATAATTAAGGCACACATTTTGATATCTTTTTACACATAGAAGGCTTCCATTATGGCTTTTTGTACCTGAATTGTACCATCAAAAATAACACATGTATCTACAGAAGAACAGCATAAGTAGTAAAATACAATTTTATGTCTTTCATTGCATCATAGTTTTATAGCTAAAGTGTTACTCAGTCACAAATTAATTCCTTCTGAACATTCAAATACCTGTATAAAATCTGCATGAAGATTTGCACAGCTTTGGCTGATTAGCAGCATAAATGCTTTAAATACACAAACACATATATACACCTAGTCAAATGCTTTAACCCTAGCATCCATCTACATTTTTCAGCCTTTTTATGAGTGTCAAGATAACTGTTTTGGTTCTGCTGTTCCACTTTCCTAGCATGCAAATCCTGGACCTCAAACAGTAGGGTGCAGCATCTAGAAACACCAAGATTCAGTCCCAATTAGTTGTCACAATGCTGAACAGGATTTCTGTCAGTCTATGCCCATTGGTTGTTACCAGACAGTTCACTCAGTTTTGGCAAGTCTGTCTGACCACCAGAAACCTTTGCTACACAGACAAGCATATAGAAGACTACTGCAGCCTAGAGCAGGTGTTTCCATATCCAAACCTCTATAGACAGATATTTCATAGTAGCATTTCCCATCAAATAGTTACTACAGTTGAGGTATGCTTAGTAACATTGTAATAGAGAACAACTGCAGTAAGGACCCCCACTTCTATCTGCTATTTAGACATGATGAGATATACCTTCCTAAAGAGGTGTTTCCATAGCTGTGTGCTCTATGGAAGTCAGAAAGGCAAGTCATACCTTGCTGCATATAGGGTACAAGGAAGCTGGCTTAGGGGCACATCTAGCCAAACAAAGCTAGGCAAGGGATAGGGTAAAGGACAGAGCAAGGCTAGAAGTGGGGCAGACTGGGAAAGAACACACCAGTATTAGGAGCGGTGTGCTTTGTAGATGCTCGGCTCTGCCCTAGGCCCCTCCAGGCTTACAAAGCCTGTTGTAAGAGATAAGCCAAGCCGATTCCTCATGACCTCCAATAGCTGTAACAAGCTGCAGCACCTGCTGGGGAGGCACCAGCTGCTCTCTTATCAAAACAATTCCTAAAAGAGACAGCAACACTGGCTGGGCATATCCTACCAGAACTATCATCTTGCAGGCCTTAGGACTGCTAACACCTGTGCTTCTGCCTGTCCTTGAACACAGCTTTTTCCTGCCCCTTTTTGCCTTTTTACCCCTTGCAAACAGCAGACTCCTTGCTCTGTTGCTGCCACACCAGGAAGCAGTCACAGCTTTCTCCAGCAGGTGCTGCCGTTCTGTCCCTGTTAATCTGGACAAGAGGCTTTTCCAAGCGGAAATGTTGATGAACATGGGACACCTTCCTGTTGTCAGGTGCCATCAAACTATTTTCTTCACATAAAACATCTATTGGCAATGGGTAAGCTATGAAATCTGACCCTTAATGTCAATACTCCAGGAACTGTCTGCCCCATGGAAAACTAAAAATACAGAGGAAAAAAAAAATTAACATGGATGCCTTCTTAAAGAGGCCTTAGGAGGTTTATTCAAGTTTACAGATAGAACATATTTTTATGGAGGTGACCATTGATGGGTGAGACAGACTTGCCAAAAATTGAATGAACTGTCTGGTAACAACCCATCGGCACAGACCAAATCCCTTCAACAGACAAATCACTCTGCCTGGAACCATTTCTAAAATAAATGCTCGTACATGTTCTCTTCCCACTTGGGCCTCAGGCACAATATACAAAGAAGGCCATGTTCAGCTCTGAGCTACCAAGTCAGCAGAGTGACCATCCTGTAACATTAAGATGTGTTTTATTAGTATAGGAAACAAAAGTAATGGCCAGTAGTTCTTACTGCTTTTGAAGTTCAGGCTGCACAGTGCGCCACTGCTATCTGTGCACAGATCCACATGGCACTTGCATTGGGGCCCCAGTTTGAAGCTGTCTCCAATACCATCAGACAAGTCTACAGTTACTGGTCATTCTCTAACACAATTTCATATCATCTACATTCAAATTCAATGTCCAATAGAAAAAACATACATGGGAAATGGATTTTCCCATGGTTCAACAGCAAGTCACAGCTAGGAGCTCTTGACTGCCCAGCAGTTATTCACTCACTGAAAAATTCTGCAAGTAAAGTCTAATGTCAGATGTGAAGACCTACTGTACACATCCCACACAGTACATATCCCAAATACCACAAGCACTTTAATCATCCCGAGTTGGGGGAGACTCCAGCCAGCTCTCAGTCCAAGATCTCAAAAAAGCCTTTCAAAATACAAACAACACAGAAAAAGCATTCCTACAACTCCTAATCTTGTGAGCTGTCTGCGATGTGTCCTCCACTGAGCAGATGCGTCCATTCCTTCCTTGTTACCTATTGTTAGCTTTAGTGAATCCAGAACTTCCAACCGTCTGCTTAATCTAACACCATTATTCCTTTTTCCTTCCTGAGGAATCAAACCAGATCAAAGCTGTCCTCAAAATATATAAAATCTGCTGACTGAAGCAATAACATACCACTTCCTAGCTCTGAAGAAAGCATGAATACTTCAGATTCAGTTGCCTAAGAAACATCCACAGAAAAGGTGAAAAAAGGAAAAGAAAACTCTCCCCAGATATCATTGTGCCCTTTCAGTTGCAGCTGAGAAGATGACTCCTCAGAGACTCAATTCACCTTTAAGGAAGCAAAAAACAACTAAAGGACCACTTAGCTGTTTTCAAAATAAATGAAACAACATTTGTTCATTATTGTCATCATGGTCCCCATGTACTAACAGCCAAATGTTTGACTCCTAAATCTTTTTATTTTCCCAGAACGGAAACACACATGAATACTGTTTACAAGTTTCTGGTTTCTGCCAAGTTCTCTGTTCACTCTCATGTACTGCGGCCCATTAGTGCACAGACTCTAGGTTAAATAAACTGTGCCCTGCAGTACCAATAGCAAACAGTTTTGTGTTGCACTGTTCTTAATACATACATATTTGTTTTGTTTTCCTGTAAAGAAAAATTTCTCATTCTGTATAAGTGACTCATTCATTCACTGATATTCTACCAACCAGAAGCCTAACTCTGAAAACCATTGTCATTTAAACACTTACTTTCAATATCCCCTCACCATTCATTTCCTCCTCCCAATAAAAACTCTGAATCCATGCAGCAACTGAACCTACCCTCTCTTCATGTTCTATTTTGCAAGACGAAAGAGCATCCCCACCAGCAGTTGAAATATCACAACTGAGAAGGTAGCACAGCAACAAACAAACAAGAATGAACAGCTGAAGATGAATTAACTGATCAAGAAAATTTATGGTGGAACTGTACTCTGAAACTGCTCTTTCATATGCTAAGCTTTTTGTGTGATTAGCGGCAGGTGCTGTTTTTGCTTCAAAACAGGAATGGTTAATTTTAATGCAGGCAAATTAGCAGCATTAATACAGCTATGAAGAGATAGGCCTCATTCTATTTAAAGATTTTATTTTTTGTTTAAGAAAAAGCCTGATGTCAAGTGACTGATGAATTTGCAGTATCCTATTTCCTAGAAGTTAATTTTTCATACATGATCATCTTTTAAGTGGAGAGTCAAGCAAACAATAACAATGACAAAGTTAAATCCTTAGAACACTGCACACAGCTTGTCAAGGCAACCAAGCCTGTCAAATGCTCATTTGACAACTGGAAAAGAGTATAGTACAGAGAAGTACCATCTAAGATGACCTTTAAATCTGAAAACATCTCTTAAAAACAAACTAACAACCCCCCCCCCCCCAGATTACAGAGCACAGAAGAACACTGCACTGCAATAAATGCTGTTTCATAAGCTCCTTGAGGCACATATCTCAAGCGTACACGAACCAGGGAGTACAATCCACATGGCAATAAAGCACAATATCATTGTGCTTTTGAATAAAGCCTTAGGAAATAATAAAAAATCCTAGCTGCAGCTGATGAGATTCAGTTACAATCTGAGTATTTCATTTGACTTTTACTCCGTTTTCATTATTTCAATAGTTTGATTTCTCTGCATATGTAACAGCAGATTCAAAGGACCATAGAATGTTATTTCTGTATCAGTGATTACTCAGCAGTGCAACATCATGCACAGAAAATATAACTCATTTTTCTCATTCTAACCGCTTTACCCTCCTATACAGAGAATGAACAAAGAGCAGACCTAAGACTTGCTTTTGGGCAGTCACTTCTTGCAGACCATAAGAAATTACATATAAAGCAAACCTTTGTTTGTTGAGGCTTTGCACTTAAATATAGATTTGTTATGCTCTGATGGGGGATGTATTAGTAGACATTTGTGGGAAGACACAGTGCCCAAATATTTAGCTGATATGAATTGTCTCAGATTAGATAAAGTAAATGGAGTTACAGTATTTATGAATAAATATCCAACAAAATAGTCCAGTAACTATTGTTTTGCTTAATGCTAGTGTTTTCCTTTGTAATGCCAATCGGCATTACAAAGAATCTAGAAAGGCAATGCAGCACAGATTAATGCAGTCCTATTCCCAAAGTTGAGTTTACAGTCTTAGTAGCTAAAGGCACATACATAGGCAACTGGAGTTCTGGAATCTCAATTCCAAAAAGAGATCTATTAAGTCATTTTTCTTCCTTATTCTTTTCTTTTTCTTTCTTTTTTCATTTGCATGCAACCTTATGCTGATTTATGCAAAGTGAGAGATAAGAAAACAGGTCCAAGAGAACTAGAAATGGGCTTAGCTTGTTGTGCAATAATGGACACTCCCTTTCAGGTCAGATGTTCAAAATCTGGCAGGCCCAATTTCTTGCTAAATGAATGCATAAAGATGTTCTGATTGCCCCTTCGACATGTGTCTGGCTTTTGAAAATGCAACAGTATAATTAAAGGATAGTTTAAACAAGAGTTACAAAGGTGTGGTATTTGAAACTGTTGTGGAAAACAGACTACTACAGTTAGAATTCTATCCTTTCTTCTCTTTGCTTTCCTCATGTATGTTATTTACTTAGACTATGAGACATTATATTTTAACAAAAAGACATGTAAATCCATATTTAATCCAAGGCTGCTTCATCCCTGTGACAGAGGAAAGATGAAAAGCAATGCAGTTTATGCTCAGTATGTCTCTAGTGTTGAGGGATGGCATCTGGTAGTCACAGCTGTAGTCCTCAGCTGGAAACCATCCCCTTGAAAGAAAAAGAAAAGGATCTGAAGTTGCAGTCACTGCATTTTCAGTCTGTGAATGCAAATTGCATTGTCTGAAATTGCAATGTATGAAATTGTACACATTTTTTTAAAAACTGCCTGGAGTTACACTATTAACTGTATTTTCTGCCACTGTAAATATTACTACCAGATGAAATATGAGTAGTGGATACATGCTTATGATATTTACATTCAGAAAGGTATTAATTCTGAAACACAGTGAATATGACTTTGGTAATGACTATCCCAGCACAAACCAAAAGCAGCAGAATCACTGAAGATTAAGTACCTCTTATTTAAACTGCGTAACTATGAGCCTGGCCACAAGTTCATTCTGTATATCTATGGAGCAGTTCAGTGTCTCATTTGTCTCTCCACTCTCCATTTTGCTGGAAATCACTGCTCCCACGGCAGAGTTGGTGAAAAGAAATGGGAACATACCCTACTTGCTTCAGTGCAAAGTCACCCATTTTAGCTTAACCTCCTAGAGAAGTGCAACCAAGCTAGCCTAGATGACTAGTAGTAAAGCAGGTCAGGGAATGCTCACACGGTGAGTGTACATTGTGACTGGGGAAACCTCTGGCTGGCAAAGCAGGGAAGCCCACCCAAACCATGACAACTTTCCATCATTTGGAAGTGAGGGCTCTTTCTTTAGGCGGTTTTTTACCCATTCGACATGACCACAATTCTGGTCAGGCACATAGTTTCTTTTGAAAACTAAATTTGACAAGAGTAATTCAGGCTACTTGTTCAGCACAGCATGTAATAAATATTATACAGTAGTGCTTCAGAATCTGCACAGGCTGCCGAGGGTTTCATTGTGTTTCAAGGTGTACATACCTAAATAGCTTAAGAAACATTAATACTGTCTGAGCACATGGCCTGCCATTATGAATAAGAAGCAAGTTCAAACTTGACAGTGGGCTTGGGCATGCATGTGAAAGGTAAAATAGACCTACTCAAACAGTGTTTCTCTACCACCATAACTGAAGCCTTTACATCCTTCCTTACAAAGGAAGGCCTTAACTTTAGCAGCAATCCAGAACATCTCCTTCAGCTTAAATGTGGGGGCGGGGGGAGGGGCAAGAGGGGGAGAAATCAAGCTGTACTTTGGAAGATTATTGATGAGCAAGAGAATAGCAAGAACTTAAGCCATTTCATTATTGTTAAAATTTAGAGACCCTGCATGTTCTTTTCTTAGTGACTGTTTCAAAATCAAACTTAAGAACTGTCATAAAGCGCAAGATGTTTGGGACAATGACAATTGCACTGCACTACCTAGTACCAAGGTGAACTTCACAGCTGCAATATTAAAAATTAAAGTGCTGTGCCTTGGTATTTAGAGATTTATGGAACAAATTTCCCTGTAGCAAGCTATCTTGAGTAACTTGGATTGAGAGGCTCATTGCATATTCTCCTATTTCTCTGGCTCTGACAGATCCCTAAGGGCACAGCAAGACCCTTGGAATTGCTTTTGCAGTTGGAAAAAAACTCTTCAAATCACCCATCACAGCCTCCACAGTGAAAGTACTCCTCCCACTGCCCTGCAGAACATCCATCACTGATTTGGTACTATTGCCCAGGAGGCTTTTATCTGTACTGACAGCAACCGGAAGCCTTTAGTGTTCATCTGCATGCCTTTTTATTTTTTTTTTTTTTTTAAGGACTGGCTTCTGCCTCACTTCATGTTGATTTCTAATAAGCATCCAAAGAAATCTCCTTCGCTACCTGTCTCAAAGTAGTGGCAAGGAAATTCAGTGATAGCTGAACCCTGCTTTTCAGCTCCCTGTTTAATGCTTTGCAGAGTACAGCATCACTCAGTCCACTAAACTATAAGGAAATAGGAACACAGACCCAAAATGAAGTAGACTAAAATGAAACTGAACAGAAAGGAAGGCCTCTTCTTTGATTATGAACTGGACTGTATTCATTAGGACACAGTGCAATTCAAGAGAGTCAGCACAAGGAACTGAACCATGATTTTAAAGGACAAGTAAGAGAACTAAGTGTTGCTTGTAGGCCCCTAGAGCTGTGTACTCAATCCCATCCTGCTCAGAATAATGTCACAAAACTGGACAATGGTCAGTGCTCATTTCCCTGCACCTATTCCCAATTCCCTGTTTGCCCAGTACCAGTGAAAGAAACCAAAGACTCCTGGGACACAATTATGAAGTTCTTCCACAAAATCAGAAGCATTCTTCCTCCTCCTAGCCCCAAGAATTTCCAAGTCTATAGAAACCACAAGGAGCATGGAAGGTCCTTCATTCTTGCCTATTCTATAATCTGACGAGTAGGCCACAGTCCAGGGAGATGGATGGTGTGGATCTGAACCTTTCTTACAAATGTATTTTGCATCTTGCTTGCCCAAGCCCTCATTCAGGTATAAACACAAGAAAGGCTAATCTGCAGTAAAAGGAGACCTATTTCTTAGGCTTAATATAATAGGTTTAGATGTCATCAGAACAAAGGCAGACTCAAACATCATCCCAGGAACAGTAGGCAGGGCTTTCCACACAAGCCACATAATATTCTGGACATAAACAGAACAGCTTGCAGTACTAGGTCAGAAACTCCCAAACCTCTCAATGCAGAACTTTTTGGACAATAGGTTCTTTTTAACAGCCTCTTCCCCTAGCAATTGTCCTCTCTGTGTTAGTGTTTCATACAAACTTCGCTTCCTCAAAATGATTTCCAAAGAAGGCTTTAATTATGAGCCCTTTGCAGCTGCCTCTCTACCAAAAGGGAGTTTTTGCTCAAGCTTTCTTAAGCTTGAAGAGATAGCTTCCCTGTACCTTAACTTCTCCTGTTCAGCTGGTACACCCTTCCCATGTTAAACTATACTAAAGGCAGGCATCAGGTCGCCCTAAGTGACTCTGTGCTGTTCATCTCACTAGGTGGTCACATATGCACATCCTGATGACAGATACTTGTGCGAATTTTAGAGGGAGGGTCAAAACTAAGCTTGCAACAAAACACAAATAAGAGGAGGGAGAAGTTGTCATAATATTCCTGAAGTCATTGTTACTCTGCTGTGCAGCTGGACAGCTGGAGGTTGAACAGCTACAAAGTACAGTGAGTCTGAGTTTGTGGTGCATGGAACACAGCACTGGCTATGTGATAAACATATGCTCACTTTCAGCTGAGGAGGCTGCGCTAAATCCATCATTAAGACTCCCGACATGCCATAAGACAATGGCATTCGGTACATTTCATAAGTAGGGAAAGAGGTTGAAGGACTTAAGCAGAGAGGTTAGAGTAAAACTGGGATTAGAAACCAACTTTTTCCCCACAGTCACTTGCTAGAACCACAGGACAACACTATCTCCAACTTAGTGAACTTTTTCTCATCTGGAGTATATCTGATTTGTATTGCTTCTCTTTTTAGAGACTAAGCCTATATCCTTAATTCCTATGAAAAGCCGCATGGAAGTCAGTGACATAAGAGTCAGGATCAAGCATTTAAACTGTGCTCTGTCTTTTACACAGCACTTATACTTTCTTAGCACTCAGTACCTAAACAACAATAAAAATTAACTATGAATAACACCAGGTTGCTATATTCCAAAGGCACTAAATTATATTTAGCAAACAGGTAGACCTAACTACTGAAGGTATAATAAGAGAAACATACAAAGCTATTTGCCAGTCTAATAAATGAGTCTGGTTAAGATAAGAGTCACAATTACACCTGAAAACATGACATACTCTTGAAACATTGCAGCCTCTATCCTCATTACAGGTCCACCCACTGAAGATGCCTGCAGCCATTTGCAGAAGACACATTCCATCTGAAGTATTCAGAGGCTTTCGTGATGCAAGTGATGATGCATATAGTACTATGATGATGCCCCAACATTCCAGCAGATACTGTGCCATAGTCCTTGTGACTGGTTATCTGAGAAAAAGTATTGCTAGCTGTAAGTATTAGGATGGAGCTGAAGATGGTTTGGAACTAAAATTCCCAAACTTTGCCAATAGTCTACACATGGAATTGGCAGCTGAAAGATGAGCTATTTCATTCCCAAATACCGCAAGCAATCTAAACGGCACCAGGAAGAGATATTCAGCCTGTTCTTCCATCTGCATACACTTCAGAACCTGCAGGGCAGAATGGTCTTGAAGCCTGGCATATAGTAATGTGCTATAATAATGTGGTTTCTTAGTCTCCATCACATATACCTGCACATAAAGCCACTATGAACTGACACTCCTATTCCCACTGAACAGTTATGGTGCCCATCCCTTACACAGAGTCAAGGTTCAACTGGTTCTTTCACAGTCAGTTGTGGGTACCCGCATGTCATTTTCCTGGTGCCTTGCACAATCTATGCAGGCACTGACGCAGGCACTGCTCAGGTCATCCTGTTCCGTGGTGAGCAGATTCTTTGTGGTAGGAAAGAGGAAGGGCCTGGCTTCTCCTTCCTGCTCCACACTGAGCTTCAGGGAACTCTGCACACAGAGCAGTATGCAGGATCAGAAAGGAGACATGTCATGAAGAATGTTACAGTGGATGTTGCCACTCACACAAGCAGCCTTAGTGAGCTATTGGGAAAGCCCATAACCTAGCCTACAATTCCAAGTGCTAATAGCCATGTTGTCTGTGCTCCCTTTACATAAACGAGATTTTCTTATGAGTCACATTTCTTATCTCCACCCTTTCAGCAGTATATGTCCGCTACTGTGCTGTTGTCTGGGATAATCATGAGGGATACACACGTTGCCCTGTGTCTACCAAGCAGGAATATTATGGTCCACACCTGAGACTTGTAATCTCTACAGTTTGTGCTGTAGGAAAGACATTTCGGTACTTAGAGTAACTCTCCTCCAAGTCATCTGCCATCCAGCTTTCTCTGCCTTTCCAACTGCTATGTTTTTCTGCTGCCGAGTTTAGTGCCAGAATCTAGCAGCCCCTTTTCCTCAGTGTCAGCAGCAGCAATAGGTAGATTACCAGGATATTTGCCACTACAGAAGCGATCATCCCAGATTGCCTACAGTTACACGAAAATTCCCTTAAAATCCCTTTCTCCACTGCACAGCTAGGAACCCAATGAGCAAGTAAAAAACAGTCCAGGACAGGAAATTTAGACTCAAACAACAAAAAACACCCAAAGCTTCCTCTGAGGGATGTAAAAGAGGCGTTCTAGTTATATGATAAACCATATATAGCACCATCTATTTCATCCTGAGAATGTGAGTGTGACATGTTCAGTTGAGGACTGTGTTGGATGGCAGTACAGTTGTATTTAATATTCCCAGTAACATGTATCAGGCCCCACTTGTCCCAAGGACGTTGGCCAAGCATAAGGAAGAAAGGGTGCACCAATGGTAGCCTGAGATTTGTAAGCATTATGTTCAGCTTCCTACTGTAGCACAAACAGGCTTTATACATGATACACACATTTTAATAGCTATTAAGTGTCTCAAATGAAATCGAAGTAGTCCTTAACCCAGGGTTGGTCCAGAAGGTAAAAATAAGAAGCAGAGATCTTTGTGGGAACCATGCAAGTGCCATGCATAAAGGTTTTCTCATCATCCTTCCTGAGTTGCATGTTTTGAGGCTCAGGTGATGTAACTCACCACACCAGACTGATGGAATCCTTTTGAGAATGAGTCTAACCTTGACAACAGTCACGGTTATGTCTTCACCCGCAGACAAAATCTAAAGTAGAACAATAGCATGGCAAGGAAGAGTGAGGACAGAGACCAACAGTGACTGTTTTCTTGATCATCATAGTTGGCACAATACAAATCTGTTTTGAATTAGTAGGTGACTAGCTAAGTGCATATGTAAGTAATAAATACATATATGTATGAACATACAGAAAATTGTCAGTTGTGTTGCTAATGACATTAGTTCCATCAGTTCCCACTTGAGTTTGCATATTTTAATGCTTTTATTATTTACACGTCAATGCAAAGTACGTATGCATATGGTCATTTTAAGTATGTGAATAGCCACAGTAGTGTTGATGGGGATCAAGTAATTCAAGCCCTGCGTGCTTCAATGTCTGCACCTTAAGCCTAGTTGACACCCAAGTAGTTTAGTTTGAGATCATTGTCACTCAAAGCTGCTCTATCTTGTAGGCTCCTGATGTGGCCACCAACTCACTACCTTCTATCTTCCCCTCTTGATTTCTTTATTTTATGCTTCTGGGACCTCTAATGACTGCAGCAGGCTCAGTGCTGTACTATTGCCCACTATCACAGGTAACTTGATGCATCCATTTCAGCATCCAGATCCTTCCACCTGGTACCTGGTAAGCAACTCCCTTCTTCCTATACTGGTCTACTATCACTGCATTTCTTCTTTGATAAGCTGGTGTCTTCCCTGCCATACTGGCTTGCTCTCCTCAATGGCACAGATACCCATTCCTCTATTTTTTGTGCTCGTCTGTCTCTCTGATCCATTCCTTCTGCCCCTTCCTCTCCCAGAAATTCATTAGTAAATGTATTCTCCTTCACAGCTGTGCATATCCATTCTTTTTTTCATGTTGTTACCTGGCAGCCTTTGTAATGAATGTGTAGTATAGATTCTGTTGTATTGCACCCATCTGAACTCACAGGATACTGCCTAGGATGATTTATCTAGTACCTTCTGAGGTAACTGTCCTTAAACTGTGATTAGACCATCAACACGCTCTTTGGATGATTAAAGCAGCTCCAGACACTTCTAAAGCCCAGATGAGCAGCTCCCTTCTTTGCTATGACCTTTTATTGCTATCTACACCCTCATTGTGAAAGTGACTGCACAGACAGAAAAAGCTCAAAAGGAGAGCACAAGGTGCCATCTCCTTTAACACATCTCTTGAACTTTCAAGTCTAGGGCCCAGACTTATGAAGCTATAAGTGCTAAGAGATGCTGATCAGGCATCTGAGTGGATTTACAAAAGTGCCTAAAGGGTAGGCATTGCACAGTGGAATGCAGAGTCCCTAGGCCTATTCCATTCCAAGCGTGACATCCACACACAGTTGCTCAGCAGCACACAGAAGGCTGAGCTGCTGTCTGTAAGCCCTGTAGACTCCCTATCACCACACAAATATGGCTACACTACTTCTTGAGCCTGGCTTGTGTAGAGTCAGCTCAAAGGTGTCCTTTCACATACACATGCTCCAAGCAAGTTATACAGTTAACCGCACATTATATTCTGCAGGTGTTTGAACAGCTGAAAATTGATACCAAAAGCATGTGCTTCAGAAGGTTCGTTCAGGAACTCAGAGTCTTGAGTGATTATCTATCCTAACATCTCCATGCATATACATATATATACATATATATATATACACACATACATACATACATATATATATATATGAATATGAGAAGTTACTAATATATTTAGAAGAATATATATGAAAATTTTGTTACTAATTCTCATCAAGGACAACTGTACCATGCTGTTTCTAGAGCAGCTTGTTTTGAGAAATAACATCTCCAGACAAATTCAGAGGCATTCTGAAAAGAAAATAAATCTCAGTTCAGTACTCTAAAGCAGCCACATCCAGTTCATCTCACATTTGGCTGCAATTTCTTTTGTGTCACAGCCATAATAATTGCAAAAGCTCCTGAAGAGATGATTTGTTTGAGGTACTTGATCACCGAGATGCTCAGATCAGCTCCCTCAAAAACAAGCCAACTGTATATGAAGTAGTACATGCAAACCTCAGCTTGGAGGGATAATGAAACTAGCATATCTGAAGGTCATTCAGCTGTCTGCCTCACCTAATACACAGAATTAACAAATAGTTATTGTAAAAATACAGTGAAAGACGCTAATTGTCACCTTGAACTGGTTGTCTGTCTCCTGGTGCCCTGATCTTATTTAAGAGATCATTTAAATTAATCCTAACACCATTTGGCTTCAATTTTAATAATAACCCAAATAATTAGCATAACAATACTAATAATTAATAAGCATCATTAATATCATTGTTATATATCACTGTTACATTTTATTTTTCCCCATGAGCAGACAAGTGTGATTAACTATCTTTGCCCCCCTTTAGAATGAAGGGTGACTGAAGCTAACGGTGGCAAGGTAACGCATCCAAGGTCACCTATGAAAGTAGCAAGGCAGTCTGTGATGGAATTCAGGTACACTAAGACCCAGGCCAGCAATCCGTCTGTAAGGCCACACTGCTTCTGCGAACACTTCCAGTGCAACCTAGAGCAGATTAAGTCAGGATTTTTCTTTTCCTAATGGCTCAGTCCCAGCCATAAAGAGTCACGCTACAAAGTTATCCCCAGTGGCTTTTTTTTTTTTTGAATACAAGTTGCTCTCAAAAACAGCCACAGGTTGAAATTCTAGGAGGATGGAATAGAGCTGAAAATGTGCTGGTGGCTAAAGTAATCTGCAGTCCACTGGGACTATTTACAATCAGCTAGTTGAGTTATGCAAGTTATCCCCTGCTCTTTGTCTGGTGGAATTATCATTGCATAATTTGTGTGGAGGATTACAAAACTGCAATTCTGACCTTTCAAGAAAGCGAAGTCATTAACTTGCAGCACTGACTTGTTTGCTGCTCATCTCCCTCTCATGTGGTCTTTGCTTTGACTCGCCTGAAATATTGGCATCTCTTCCATTTTTACTTTTGAAGGTGATACCATAGCTTGCTGGTTATTTTTAGTCATGTACCTTTTGTGTCCCTGCCCTCATTTCACACTTAATCCATATGATGTATCAGCAAAGTGAGCAAGCGTATCCTTACACTGCTCAGTCTGGTGCTAAGGCAAGCTCACCTTGTCTAAAAGTTTCTCCCTACACAGTCTGCTGGGAAATGTAGTGCTAAGAATAAAAGCAATGCATGAAGTCTCCATGCACTCATGATCCAAGTGTGTTAATTTGAAACTTTGTGTGTTACAATTTCAGAAGCACTCTGAATTTGTAGAACATTATATGGTGATGTCCTGCCTCTGGAAGTTGGAACACGGGTCTTTACACTGCTGCCAGATTTAATGCTGACTGGTCTTCTGAGGTCTGGGACACTGAGCAACTGGCTCTTTCAAGTACCACTTTAAGCACTTGAGAGAGAAATATCAGCCCTTGCATTCTGACCATATTGATCAGGTTACATCAGAGAAATACATGATTTACATCAATCTTGCTGCCTAAAAGGACCTTGAATCTTGTGCTTGGGTAGCAAGAGGTAAGAGACTCATCTTCAGACAGCCTTGTGAGGTGGATTATAGTTCTTACTCAGTTTTAGAGGGGGAAATGGAAACACAGGGAGATTGAGTTAACTAAGGCTACACAGAAATCTGTAGCAGAAAAGGGATCTGATTCCTTGCTATCCTGGCTATGAGACCAGATACAATCATTCCTCATGCCATTGCAGGTACTGGACACAGAAAAACAATAGTGAGTGCAGATCAACAGCTTGACCCTCACCCACATTCTCTAGAAGAATTAGGATGCTGTATTAGGATCCTGTGCTCAGACATCACGAAGCTACAGCTCCTACTCTGGTATATAGCCTCTGGAGGGCCAAGACATACTTGGGCTAAGTCAGTAAAAAGCATTCCTGAAAGTTCACAGGTATTCCCTGAATAAATGCAAACCCCTAGCAGAAAGCAATGTATTTTTTAATTAACGCTTCTTACTGCATTAATATAATAAGACCTGCAGTCATTTGCACATCACAACAGAGGCTTCATATAACATTTGTGGTAGCATTAACAGATCTTATGTCTAAAGCCAAACTGCAGTGGGCATCTTGGCACGCACAAATAGTCTAGCTTCCTCTGAACCCTTCCCTCCAGAATAATGTCCTCCTTCCTCCAACCTTGATGCAGGTCACTGTAACAGTGGTTTAATAAAAAGGTAGGACAAAACATCACCAAATTTCTCTCTTCATCAGATAGATTTTTGAAAGCCAAACTCCGTTTTTATGTTTGCAACAGTGGACACATTTCAAGACAGAGACATTCTTCACAGTAGCTTCATGTAGTAAGTAGGCAAATCTGAAGCAAAGATAAGGAAATACCTTCTAATTCTACAGGAATACAAAGGTTTAGGACTCCTTTTTGTTGTGAAAGACCACAGAAATACAGACATACCTAAATAGCATAGGAACATCTAGCCTGCTTCCAACATTGAATCCTGCTTTCACTGATCTGAATTACAATATTTTCCTAACGTCAGCATCTCATTCCGTTTCTAGGATCTTCTTTTCCCAAGTACTATCCAAGTTTTATACAGAGAGAGCTCTAGTGACTTCTGTGAAGCTGGTCCTAATTTACAACATTAGGAGAGAATCGAAATTTTCTCACCTACATTTCTTTCTACTGCTTCACGTGAACACTGAAAAGATGAAAATTCTGGGATCAGTTACATTATGAAGGAATGTAAGTATTACAGAAAATGCTAGGAAATTATTCAAATAGTCTGAGGTATGGTTTACAAAAACAAAGTAATCTACCAAAAAGGACATTGTGGGTTACATATTGTCTCCCTCCATAACTTCTCACCAGTTTGAGGCTAAGTGAAATACTCCATTATACCATCTTTGATTTTTTTTATTCAGCTTTAATACTCAGGTCATGTACATATACTCTTGAGTAACTGAATGTAGGTCTACCAGCTACACCATTTTTGTTTTAGATTATCCTACATGTGAGTAATCTTTTGCCTCACTTTGTGAGCTACTGACTACAGTCATTTGTCAAGCAAGTCCTAAACAAGTGGCCTTCATGCATTTTGTAGTTCTGCTGTATTCAAATTCCCAGTGAATCTGATGCATCTCAGATATCTCAAATCTGAGTAAGCACTGAGCAAGTGATCTGCACATGTGCAGTAAACCCAGTTATTTAATATCCACATGCATATATCAGCTATGCAATTTAGGTACTATAGGTCTAATACACCTATAGTAGGTCTTACTGTACCTCATATAGCCACAGCCACTGATACAGGGCTGATCTTTCCAAGTGCAGTTAATCCAGGGCACCTGGCCTCACAGCCTCGTCAAGCTCCAATTGCTCTTCCATTTGAAATGTGAAATTTGAAAAGGTAAGTGAAAGCATTCATTGCTAAAGAGACAGCTCTAATTGTTGCTATGTCCCTTGTGATAATGTCTATCTGTCTTTTTTCTCTACATGAGCTGAATTCTACCCTGAGATATACTTGTACAACTCCTATTAACTTCAAAGGGAAAACAGAATCTGAGGTTTTCTATTATCAGATCCCTCCACTTCTTGTACTGAACAAACACCATATACATGCCCAAGGGCTAAGTCAGCAGTTCCAAAAATGAAATTAAATAAATGTAGCAGAGACTAGAATTCAAGCCATTGTCTATTTGCTTGGACTTTTATGTCACTTATTACTAGTTTAACTCAATGTTTTTAATCATAAAAAAGAGCACTTAGAGGCATGTTTTGCCTCTAAGGTTGGCTAGGAAACCTACAATTCTGCTTTCCAAAGAAAATTGGAGTTTTAAAATTGGGGGGGGGGTGTTTATTGATGCTGGGGGTGGGGAGGATGGTGGCAGGGATTTAGATATTTTGAAACATTACAGGAAAAAGAACAAGAGGTGCCAGTCTCAGAATTCCAGCTGACTGCAATTTTACAGTATTCTCTTGAAATACAGAATACTGAGCTGTTTGTTATTCTTTTGCAGCCCTCTTAGATGTATGTATGTATGTATATTTAAAGTTGGAAAAATTGCTTTAGACATTAAGAGCCAATTTTAACTTCAAAATCTGGAAAAAGTAGGCTTGCATCTAAAATTGGTACCACATGGACTTGAACCTGGGTTACCACTTTCTTGGGCAAATCTTGTTAGCCAGTCACTTACTCAGGGTGAATTGCATTCTCTTTAAATATTTTTTGAGACTGACACATTCCTGCAGGCCCCTTTCATTCTGTAAAACAGGAATTCTACTTTAATAGAAGCTTTTGGTGAACTCTTCTTACCATCTCTAATTATAGTTTGAGTGTCTGGAGTTTATTGCTAGCAAGAACAAATATAAGTAAATCACAGTAAAGGCACTGATTTATGCATGCTGGTAGACTGAAGTCTAGCTGAAAGTAGCTACTGACCTCAACTATCTGCACTGTTGCTTTCCCAGAGGTTGTTCCTGTAGAACTGGACAGGACACACAACTTCCAGCTGATTGTTGTTGACAGTTCAGTATACTGAATTGAAATTAGCTGCCATTTACTGATACTTGGAGGCACCTATTTCCCTATCACCATAACCCCCCTTCCCCAGCACACACACACTTTGCTGCTGGTTTGTACTTATTATTTTTCATTTCTTCTTCAAATATTTGCCTGCTACAGACACATTCTGTATATGAAGCTTTCAGAGAATTGCTATTACACTTTAATATCATTACAGAAGTATACATAGCTAAACACAAAGAATCACTATAAGCTAATACAAGCCATCAAAAACAAAACTCTTCACTGACCTTCCAGAAGTTTAACTTTGTTGAATTATTGATGATTTTCCATTTGTGTTAGACCAAACTACTGCAATACCCTTCATTTGTTCACTGCAGGTAGATCTTAAGGGAGGTTAGACCCCTTTTATGCCTTCCTGGGAGGCACCAGTAGGCCTTATCTACCCTGACCAGCAGCACCTGAACCCTCCACCCCTGCGCCCTCTGCCTGTGGGCCCGGCCAGGAGTGCTATTCAAGCTCCAGCCTAGTCCTCTAGGCCTTGTTGAACTAGCTGACAGGAGCAGCAGAGTCAGGGCTGCTCTGTGAGAAAGGATGAGCTAGGAGCCGAGGATGACCACAGCGCAGGCAGGGCCGTGCCCTTACCAAACAGCACCCAGGCAGGGTTGGTGACAGGAACAGGTTCTGTTTGCTCTCTGATAGCCATCAGACAAGGTAATGTAGTAAGTCAGATCTGAGACCAATCTATTAAGTCCAGTGAGCAAGTCAGAACTGGCTAGAGACATGCTGGGTGCAGCTATAGCTGCTCAGGCAGGGTCTGGGCACTCAGGCCAGTCTGAAAAATACCCCCATGCTGTTATGAAATTTCTTTACCCTACCAGAGAGGAGGCATGTCATGGATTGGGAGGAGGGCACCTGGATGAAGGGTTTATTGCATCCCAGCAGGATGCCATAGAAGGAGCCAACGGCTGTGCCATTTCTTTCTAGGGTCTGTGTGGATGGAAAAAGCAGCGTGCACCCCACAGTGCAGTGTGCTTGGCACAGGGCTCAGCGCACCTAACTGCCGGTGCGCTGCCACACATCCACCCGCCACCATCGCCCGCTATCCGGGCTCCTCGGGCCGAGGCCCTGGCACTGTCACAGAGCCGGGCTGCGCCATCGTGAAGCCGTGTGCCACGTGCTGGGCTGTGAGGTTAAAGCCGAGCGGGCAAGTCCTCCCTCCATCCTTCACCCTGGCCCCTCGGGGCCAGCGTGGGGAGCGTGTGAGTGTGAGGCGTCCTGCCCGGGGAGGGGGAGGACCGGAGGGGAGGGGAGGGCGGGCGGTTGGCGGCCGTTGGCGCCGCGCGCTGCGGCTGCCGCGCATGACATCACCGAGCGCGGGGCCCATGCGCCGCCGGCCGGCCCGGCCCCGCCGCCCCCGCCCGTCGCCTCCCCGTGCGTGCGTGGGGCGTGCCGGGGGCAGGGGCTGCCGCGCCCGCCGCCGCCGCCGCCGCCGCTCGCCCGCCGGAGCGCCCGGGGCCCCGCGCACCTCCCGCCCCCCTTGCCTCCGCGGCGGCGGCAGCAGGAGCAGCAGCAGCGGGGCAGAGGATGGCGGAGAGCGAGGCCGAGACCCCCAGCACGCCGGGGGAGTTTGAGAGCAAGTACTTCGAGTACAATGGGGTGCGGCTGCCGCCCTTCTGCAGGGGGAAGATGGAGGAGATCGCCAATTTCCCGGTGAGGGACAGCGACGTCTGGATCGTCACCTACCCCAAGTCAGGTAGGCGGGCGGGCTGGGCGGGAGTCGCCCCTCCGCCCCCCCTCCCCCGGCGGCGACCCCGGCAGCGGCGCGGGGGAGGCCGCGGCGGCGGGGAGAGGCCTCTGCTGCCGCCGCCGCCGGGCGCGGCGCGGCGCGGGGGGAAAAGTTCGCCGCTGCGGAGCGGGGGAGCCGGCGGCGAAGCCAGGCTGCAGCTGGAGCCCCTCGAGGGGCCGCCTCGGTGGCGGGAGGCGAGGAGCCTTCGGAAAGCGGCGGAGGCCGGACGCGGCACAGCGCCCGTCCTCGCTGCTCCCGCTGCCTTCGGCCGACCGGCTCCGGGTAGCGGCGTCGCCCCGGGCGAGGGAGGCCGCGGAGAGCGGGGAGGTGCGCGGCACGCACGCGTAGGGCTCTCTGAGGTGACCCGCAGATTTACCGTGTGCTCCACAGCGGCCCGCGCTGCGTCCCCGGGGCGGCCGGGCGCATCGTCCTGGGGGAACATGTGCTCCGAGTGCGTCCGTCTGCTCGCTTTCAGCACCAGCAACGTCTCCTGTTAACAGTATGAGTGTTTACCTCTTCAGTAAACGCATCCGCTGGCTGTTCTATACCACCCGGGTATCGGTGCTCTTAATGTCATATTTCTTGATTTCTTATCCTCTTCCTTTCCAAGCAAAATGTTTAAGCTTAATTAACATGGATATAGTGCTGTCTGCAAAGAGACAGACAATATGGTAGCTTTGTAACCCACCTGGTAAAACCAGAAGCAAACGGGGATGGACAGTCTTTTTTTTTTCTTTAAGCACATTGAGTGACTTTTTTCCTGGCAATAAGATGATCTCTTTCTAGAAAATTCAAAGTCCGTTGTACAGAGATGATATATGTTTGCTCTCTCGGTACCCTTGTAAAATGATGTTTCTGTATCACAGGTTACTGACTAGCTCTTACCATTTGATTGTTTATTGTATGCATGGCTAATGCCCTTCTAGTTTTTCTTGGTGTGATAATACAAAATTATACACATCTCCCACAATGCAATGCCTACTATCTTATTTCTCAAGGAATTTAAAATATTTCCACAGCATTTTTTAATATTTCATTACTAATGATGCAGTTAGACTGGCTAGTGCTTGATAGATGCATACATTAGAGAATAGGGACAGTATGTAGATAGATGGATGACCCTCAAAATGCTAGGATTCAGACCAGCCAGCTACATCTTTACTGCTCTTTTAAACTGTCTTAAAGATTTATAGCGTGCAGGAGGCTGAAAGAATGCTATTTAATTATTTCAGCTTATTAAGATGTCAGTGTTGCAAATCTGTGTTTATAATGCTCATGTGTTAGTATAGCACCCCAGTTTCATATTGGCAGATCATTAAATATCCTCAGCTAACCTCAGTTTCCAGCGGCCAGGCATAATAACTATGCAGTATGTCAGCTGTCAATAGCTTAGTTTCCATGGCTATACAATTGGCCATAGAAAGCCAGCTTGCAGTCATATTTAATTTGGTATTATCTTATGAATACAGCAGCACTATACTAGGTCTCTCAGGGCCCCAGCTGAGATCAGTGGCAGGGCACTGTCCATTTACAGAGTTAGTGGCATAGCTTACTCCAAGAGGGCTTACTACCAGGCAATGTGAAAGCTAAGAAAAAGGAGAACTGAGAACTGAGACACCAAAACTGAAGGTACAGTGCTGTGTAGATGAGCTGGGAGGGGCAGCCTTGGGACCACAATAGGTACCAATGTATTTTACTTGCCAAGGAAGAGGGTATTTAGGAAAGGTCTGAGGAATCTCTCATTCCCTTCATGGCAACAGGCTCTAGAACACGCTAACGACCTCTGCAAGCCCCAAGAGATAAAAGACGACATTTAGGTGGCGTAAATTCTAGAGACCCTTGTAACTTGTTTTGCTGGCTGACCATACAGGGCTTACAGTTCAGTGCCTTATTTAGGGCTTCTGAATCAATTGTCAAAGGCTCTGTTGATTTGAGATAGGAATGCCAGTGGAAATTAGGTTGCCCGAATGTGGTTCCCACTGATTTAGCCAAGATCATGCAGCAGGTCCACAGTAAAGCCAGAAATTGAATCCGGAACTCCAACTACAGCTACATCCTCCTGTCTCTCAGTAGCATAGATAAAGATTTTGCTGTTAATTGGAGCTATTCAGAATTTTCATAAAGTTGCTGTAATCATAAAGTAGGTTTACAAAAGGTATATAGCACACAAAATGAAATTTGGGGGAGTAAAGGACCTTTGAAATCTCAATTTTTTTTTGAAATCTTTAAACAGGAAACATTGAGATGAAATGACAAGAAAAATTTTAAGCGTATTTTTGACAGTAGAGATTAGGAAAAAGGAAAAATGCACCATTTGCAAATAGTTTCAAGGGAAAACTTTTTTGTTGTTTTCACAAAAATCAGTTTTGTTCATTGTTTCACCAGCTCTCCATCTGCTCAAATCGTGGAAAAATATACAAACAAGCCCTTCTGCTAGATGTGAGAGGCCAGAGCTTCTAGCTCTTGCTGAGCCCTATGCTACAATCTAATAACAGAAGCCTCCATCAGTAGCTGTTGACCATATATTGGTTTATCTGGTGAAGAAAATACACAAATGGCTTACAGGCACATGTTTCCTGGGGGTCAGGGCTGCTTCAGTATTCCTAGCGACTGAAGAAGTACATACGCCATTTTGAAGACATTATACCCTGCAAAACTAGATGATACAGTTCGAAACATGTGAGATGGAGATAATGCTTGGAAATAGTTACAGATATTGGTGAATAGGGAGTGACCCAAGGAAAAGCTGGTCCAGTAATGGTAGAAAATTGAATGCACCAGTGGCTTTACTGGGAGTAATGTAATAAGCCTAATGGAAAATGACTCTGCTTTAATGTGATTTCCACTGATGGATGCCTAAATAATGATACTCTTTATATCTTTAATTAATCCTAACACCTGTGTCCAATCAGTGATAACTTTTGGGAACTGTTGCACTAGGAGACTGCTGCACTTGTGCCTAAAACAGACTCATTTAAACAAGCATATGTAAATATGTGGGAGTGCATATTATATGTAAGTATATATTAGAACTGTAATTACAGAAAACCTTTTTGTCATGCTACATACTGTAAAATCAGGTGTGCTTCTGCTCTACTAAAGAAACAAAGTCACAAGTTTCATCTCTCATGTAACTCTATTTGTAGCATAGAATGGACAAGATGAACAGGATCCACTGAGATTTACAGTAGTTGCAAATGTAATGTGGAATACCATCCTATATAGCACTAAATAAAAGGAACTTGCACAACAGATTGCTTCACAGATGAGATCAGGATGCAGTGTTCCACAGGAAACCCATTGTACAGTCTGTCAGAACTTCCCTGGAACCCTCTAGTTACTGTGGGCTTTTTTTACCCTACTTGGAAATTCAAATTCTTCTCTAAAGACTCCAGAATTAATGAATAAACAAATTCTTTCATGGTATTTCCCAAGTCACTGTGCCAAGAGATAGATTATTCTTCTGTTAATGTTAATGACTTCAGTGAAATTAAACCAATGAAGTATTGACTCCAAGTTCACTTAGGTATTTTGTCTTCCGATGCTAACCCCTGACTGTACATGAGCCATACATTTGCTTTACTCGTAACTGATGTACAATAGCTTTCTTAATTGTTGCCCTTCTTGTGTCTGTCAGAATGAATGTGCATTTTGCATTCTTGGGTCAAAGCCCACAAACTAATGCATTTTGCAAAATTGGTGATTTCAGAAAGTAGGCTATTTAGATGAATAATAAAGTTGTCTGTCCCACATTGATTTGAGGTGGGGGGGAATAATTTTCGGGAGTTCTGTGTGGGAAAAAGTCAGTGTTGGGGAAACACCGGCTTTAAGTCCAGTCAGTTCATGAGAACACTTGCTCTTCTGATTGTCTGATGTCAAATTCAAGTGCTGTGTATGCCTTTTTACTGTCCAGAGGTCATTTTTTCACAGCATTTTGAATTTTCCCTCCAGCATTGGATTTCTGTAACTGTCCATGAGCTTCTAGGAAATATGACAGTTGACTTTAGGCCTTTGGCTTAAATAAGTACCAACAATGAATTTGCAGATCAGTTCAAGGATGGGTATGTTCACTGGGCTTTCCTCTCTCATATTCCTTCTCAATCCTTACCTCTGGTATTGTATGAAATCAGCCAAAGAAAATTCACTTGAGTTAGTTGTCCATTATTTTATTTACCTAAAAGGTTTTATGTAGAGAGAAGGTCATGCTTTTTATTGTATCTGTTTGCAAGGTGCACTGCACGTGTTGTGGGTTTTCTGTGTCCTCCTGTTGCGCATGCCTCTTCTAGTGCATGCATCCCCCAATCCTTTCCCCGACTGGTGGGAGGAGTTTACTGTTCTCTCTATCCCCTTTCTCTGCCACATGCCAGGGCTCTGTCTACAATCTCCCATGGCACATTTCCCTCATGCTATAATTCCCTAATATTTTTTCCATGCCAGGGACTCTATGTACTCTGTGATTTTTCTTCTGTTATAGGGGATACAGTTCTTTGATCCACTGACAGTTTTAGCAGTGGAAGAAGCCGCTAGGATGTAAATCAAAAATAGGGGGTTCAGTGTAAACCTCACTTCTCTCATTTGTGTGATTTGTCACTAAAAATCAACAGGTTTCTGCTTATTATCTAGATTATTCTCTGAATCAGACTTAGCTATCAGAAACTATTATATTTCAGAGAAAGGGATGCTTGGCCCGTTGAGGATGTAGGTTCATGTACTTTTCCTTTGGCTGTGAAATCGGTTTAAGAATTTCTTAACTCTGGCCTCTTGTTTCTTCCCTTCACCTTCTTATCAGTCTCCGTTCTTTCTGGGATCATTTTATAAAAACATATCAGTGAAATGGCCTTGATTTAAGAAATACACTTTAAAGAAAATATACCAAATGACTATGCCTTGTGTGGAAATCTTGCTTTGTCTGTCTTGTGCAATCCCACCCTTCATGTTTTTTCTCAGATTAACATGCCTCCCAAAAGATTTTATACACTAATTCAGCAAGGTTGGTTTCTGATTTAGGTCTTAGAGGGTTATTGTACTGCACAAGAATATCCTTATTATTCAATACTAAGAGTATTACTGCTTGACTTAATAGTACATGGCTACACATGAACTATGCTTGCAAGTGTGTCCTGCAGTCAGTAGACATGTAACTCGCCAACTAACATATCATCTGCAGTTACCACGGTTATCCACAATAGCAATCAGTGAGTGGGCGATAAAGGTCTGCACAGAGCTACAGTGATTATGTTGGGGAGTCACAGCATCTCTTTCCTCTCTTACCTGCCCATAAGTGTTCCCAGCTGCTCCTTGGTAAGTTGTACTTTCTCTGTGCCCTGGTTTGCTTCCTAACTGGCTAACACTTGCCAGTAGCTTCTGTGTGATGCGAGAGACTAATAAGCCTAAGCACAGGGAATCTGATTCTCTTCCCACTTACGCAGATTTACATGGATCCAACACTGCCGACAGTCAGTCCTGATTTGTGCAGACATAACTGAGAGAAGAATCAGGCTGAAAGGCGCCCAAGCTGGGGAAGTTTCTAGCCTGGGAGCTGTCAGACAGACACAGTGCCGTGAGTCAGCTGCAGGCTGCAGTGTTTTATCCTGGAAATGGCAAGACTGAGGTGGCCTCACATTGTAGCTAAGCCTCTTGGGGAATGAGAGTATCTTAGTATGTTAAGTTGGCTGATTGGCCTGAATTTCCAGAATTCCCATATGGAGCCCCCTCACCCCTGCCCGAGAGGTTTTATTGGTATTATTTTGTAATAACAGTTTCTCCTCTTGCCAAATAGCCAGATTCTACTGTCACCTGGGATTTATAAAGGCCTATTCTCTTTGCAGGATATTGTTGCCTTGAGTTTAACCAGGTTTCATTTGAAAAGTGAATTCAAGTGTTATCGACCTAGAGGCATGCCCCAAGAAATCATGAGATTAGCATAAAAATCAAGATTTTTTTACACAAAATGCATTTGGTATTCTTTTTCTTTGCCCTCTGCTTTGTGAAGCTGTATTGCCCCATGGAAATATATATATCTGGAAAGATGCCAAGCCTCTGTTAGTTTCATGAATGTGAATGAATGTGATAGTTAATGGCTTAGAAATCAGAATGGTAGCACTTACCTTTATTCATTTTCTCCACCTTAAGTAATTTATAAAGCCCCGATATCACACGGCTTTAATGCAGTATGAATGTACATCAGTTTTCATACAACTGGCCAAAAAGAATGGACTTCTTAGGCAAAGAACAATGGAACAGCAAATTGGGTGATGGAAATGTGTTTTGTGAGCTGTCATTTTAGGTATTGATTTGCAGGGTTCAAATTTGAATCCAATTTCATGCTCTTGGTTTTTGGTGACCAATGTCATATTCCTTCCAGGAGTTAGAACAGTAAATGTCTCTGCTCTCTTAAGTCACTCCGTTGAGTCAACAGGATCACTCTGCTGCAGAAAGTAATGCTTGTACATGAATGTTTGTGGGTCAGGGCCTTTGGGATCCTGTGATTTGAAAGCCCTTTTGAAATGGGACTATCTTTTGTTTTATTTATGTATAGCTCAAGAGGCAGTCTGGTATTGACTTGGAGTCTTAAATATTTTTGCAAGGCAAAGAAATGATAAATTAAAACATCAAATAACAAGTAATTGAAGACTGTGGGAAGTTTGCCACTAGTGTGTTTGACTGATTTCAGAGGGGTGGAATTGAATAGGTCCTTATGTGCCTCAAGCAGGAAATAATGGTGGAGAAGGGAAAATCTGTAGGTAAGGAATACTTGGTTTTGTTATCTGGCTAGCAGTGTCTCTCTTTTGAGCCTTTTATCAAACCAATGAAGAGATGTTACTAGAGACGGAGAGAACAAATGGTACAGAAGAAGAAGATTCTCCAGTTACCTGGTAGGTTTCATTGGGTCTCTTTCAAATGTAGCATAATTGATTTTCTACTCTGAAGTAGTATGAAAAACTCAAGCGAGTTGCTTTTGAAAGCAGGCTCAGGAAAAAAAGGAAAAAAGGTTTTACTCTGTTTAAAAAGTATTTGCTGGATATATGCAAAATCAGTATTGACTGGATTAGACAATAATGACCCCAAAGACTAAAGATCTAGCAAATGCGCTAAATCATCCCTCAGCTAACAGCCAGTCGCTCTTGTTTCATGTTAATGTTCATCTTTCATACAGAAGATATTAATGAAAGGAAGCAAAATGCTTGAACATTGTACTTAAATTAGATGAAGCACATGCCATTCTTCATTCTCAATATGCAATCTTTTATTAAAAGAAGACTTTTCTCATTTTTACTTCAGTGGGGATTCATACAACCTATACAGAGGAGAAAAAACTCTACCATCTTTGTTGTCCCATATATGTTGCCTCAGACGGGATGCTAGCGTTGGGGCACTGGACATATGCTTTAACTTCTTGGATAGAGAGTTTGTGACCTTGGATAAGTCATTTAATCTATTTGTCTCCATTTTCCGTTGGGGTCATGTGGATGTGTTTCATTTCTACTAGTATTTTTGCATTTTATTTATGAAGACAAGAAATACTCTGGGCCAGAAGGTGTCATCTGCCATTTATATTTTTGCAGAGAAACCTAGCAAATTGTGGCTCTGAATTCAAGTTAAGCATCTAGGTATTAAAGCAGAGCAAGTAGTAATGCTAGTATGTAGGAAAGGGTTTTTTTTTTCCACTCAGTGAGTGGGAGCAACCAACTGAAAACATAAAACCCCCAAGATCTCATCCCTTTGACCTTGTTCAAATTTTCCGTAACACTTTGCAGAATCTAGAGAGATATGTCACGAGAGCTGAAATACTTATGGTTCTGTATACCAAAGTCCTTTAAGGATTCCCACAAAACAAATTAATTTATGTCATGTATTAATCTTGTAACCTGCAGATTCAGTAGCAGTGAAGTGTGTTGCTGTATGTATGCTGACAAGACAGCATAGCAGAGGAAGCATTCAATTATTAAACATTTCAGCAAATAGGTCTGCAGGCTGGGGAAGCCCTCTGTGAGAGGAGTGGTGGAGTACTGAGGAACGTCAGGAAGGAAGCATATCAAGGGACTGAAAGTGTGTACAGGAGGTTTAGCTAGGTAAAGCCTGAGGCAATAGCTGAGACAGAGGATAACAAAGGAAAAGGAAGAGCACTGGAGAAACAGCTGAGGAGAGAGCTTCCTCACTAATGCCAAAATCCATCTAAAATTTTAAACATGGGATCTGATTTCATGTCCTCTTAAACACCCACCATTTGTAGTGGAAGATATGAAGGCCATCATCCTTTATAAAGCCACAAATTCTGGACAGTGTATAATGAAATTAGATCACCATATGAGATGTGGACAATGGTGCTGAATTAGCCCTTCACTGCATCCAAGTACATGAGTAATAAATTCATCTAAGCCAATAAAATGATAAAAGAGTGAAGCCAGTGAGATGAGAATCACATTCACACAGTGGCTATGCATGCAGCAGTGCAGGTTTGTCAGCACATTGGCTGCTTTGCAGTGCCCTGTTGATGCAAGTGTCCTGTTTATGTTGACCCTAAGCCTAGGCTAACCATCCAGTTAAAAGCCTGTTTACTGTTGATCAAGGCTGCCAGAGTAGCACAGAACAGCTACAGGCATTGCTAAAATTGGATTGCTGTATGCATATATAGCTGAGGCGCACATTAATAATGATCAATGTCTTCACTGCCATTGAATCACCAGTGTTTTCTATTAGAAATAGTCTACTCTCATCAAGGATTTTGCTGCAATTCTGAGAAAATCTACGGTGATACAGATTTGCAGAGCCTCTTTCTCACTCCCAACTGGATCTGTTTCCATGTCTAATTTTGAAAAGCAACAATAGAAATATTTGTAGCTTGCCTAAAATTGCAGTTCAACAGAGATGGAATGACAGTGTGCTAAACATGAGTGACGGCATAGGTACCTTGCAAAGGCTGATACTGCATAGAGCAGCTCTTATGATGGATAGCCATAACTTGAGGGGGATTCTGTTTGAGACAGAATGGTTTACTCCCTGATCTTAGACAACTACTAGCTGACTAAAGAGGCTATGTAGTTTCATGCATGGAAGGTAAACAGTGTTTCTTGAACTTCTAAAACACAAATATGCTTCTTTTCCATTTTTTGCACATGTGGCTCTTACCTGCAGTGCTCTCACATGATAGTATAAGTGTGCTGCCTTCTTGCAGTTTAACCACCAGGTATATGGAAACACACATTAATGTGTAGGCAGGTTTTGCCTAACAGTTTTCTTGCCAGGGATTGAAACTGGGGCATAGAATTTCATTTCAGATCACTACGCAAGTCTGAATGCCAAGCAAGGCACTTTCAGAAGTGACAGGTATCCTCCCAAATATGCCTAGCATACAGGGAGAGGAACAGGTTCATAGCAAAGGCTAGGAGAACTGCCTCAGCACAGGTTTCTAATACAGGAAGAGAAGATAACAGCTGAATGTAGTGGGTTGACTTTAGATGGGGTCAACTTTGGACCAGCGTGGGAAAAGTAAACAGGGATGTAAATCTGTCCGTCAGATAGTTGTAAGGTAGCAAACAAGCTTTGAGCTTTAATTCATTCATCTACTATTTTCATATTCCTGACATAGGGTATTCGTTATATGATACATTTTTTTGTTTGTTTGTTTTAACATGATAGGTGTTGTGCTCTCTTTTGCTGTGGGAGAACATTTCATTTGGAGAGTGGAAACTGAAAAAAATAAGAGTACAAGTAGATGTCCTCTTTTAAAAGCATCTGCACTGGTGCAAGTTGTTAGTGCCGTTTACCCGCTATTTGTCACTATTCTTGCAGAACCTCCCACAGAGCATTTTGTGTTGAGACTTCTTAATTTGCCTCAGGCAAAATTTGCCAGGTGAGTTTATGCCAAAAATATAAACTCCTTAAGCTAATTTGGCTGATTTAGTCTTTAGTGAATTGGGGCAACTTCACACAAATTGTTCCACTGGTGATTACATCTGGTGCAGATGTGATGAGCATCCACAGACACGGACATATTTTACCAGCCCAGCTAAAGCTTAAAGAGAACATCCATGAGCAAGATACTTTTCCTTTCGAATATTAGATACCAACCTGTTCTATCAATGAAGGACGTGTAACAAAATCTGGGAGACCTAGATACAATAAGGCCATGGATATGGAAGCAACTTGAAAACAAATCCTGACTCATCAGTCAGAAGGCAAATACAAACACACTGGTGTGTTGTTATTTTAATCCCTAGATTTTGAGCAATCTGGGAACCTGGCTCACAGTTCTTAGGGCTATTAGTATTATTTACCTGGTTCTTGCTGCAGAGCCAGTGGCTGTGAGGATGTTGTGACTTAAGAGGGATAGAAGAGAAATCCTTTTTGCTCTTGCTGTCCTCAGCAAGAGGCTTTTGCCTTGTGGATCTCTGCCTGCTGGGGCAGATTGGTATAGCCATGGGTTAGATTCAGTGGTAAGGGAGCAAGTGACTCAAACTATTTTTCCTTTTTGCGGGTTTTCCAAAGTCTAAACTAGGCAAAGTAGACAATCTGGATATCTGCACCACCATATCTACACTGATAAACCTAACTAAGACACAGGCTCATGCAGTGGCAGGCCATCATCTGTGCTGTTTTATTGTTAGCACATTCCCTGACACAGCTCTCTCCCTGACAGTGCACTTCCCAGCACAGAGTGGGAGATAGCCAGAGCCAGGGATTGTTCCCAAGCAGCTGCATGGATGAGGCTGTCTTGTTTGGGGAATTTATCTCAGGGGATGGGGGTTCTGCTGTGCTCCATGTCCTCGGGGCCAGAGAACAGGCCCTGGTGTGTTTTATTTACTGGTATTGCTCTACCTTTGGGATCCAGCATGCACAAAAGTCTCAGTAGACCTTTTTCTCTGAGCTGCTTGTGTTGGTGTTCTGTGTGAGACATGATGCATCGTCTGCCTTGCTGTGTGAAAGTGGTGAAAGCCTTTGCAGTCTGTGCCTTGTCTGAAATGCACTGTGGCTAGTTCTGCACTTTCCATCCTATTCTCTATGGAGTAGTTAGCATCCTAGCATAAAGGAGAATTAGCATTCAGGCCATTTTTTTAAAAATAGTACCAATACATTAGCTGAAAATAACACTGTTTTGTAACTAGCTTATTAAAACACTGCTTTAGAATACTATATTACATATGGTAACAATAATTCTATGAAAATGAAAAATAAACTGATTAATAAGTCCAAAAAGCCGAGACAGTGCTTACTGAATGTTGTCAGAAGTCATGCAGTTAATTCTTCTTTTAAATTTGGTCTTATTTATGCTGTTGCCATAAGTTTTATAAGATCTGGATTCAGTTTCTTCATGTCCCATAGACTTCCTTGGCAAGTGACTATTGATTTTAGGCGCATTTTGGCCACTTAAAAGGGACATAAATTTCAGAGGATGAGTACTCGTCCCTTTGTGAAAATCAGGCCCTCCATTATGTATTTAATTGGGCACTCAGTATTGGAAAAATAACACAGTTTAGCCTTTATTCTGAATCGTAAGTTTTACCTAGCAACATCGTAACAGAAGAATTGGGAAATATGCTGTCAAGGTATATGCCTTATCTTTATTATTAAAACCGTTATCAATAACAATAAAGATCTTTATTCTTAAGCCTATTGGAATTCCAACGTGTAAGAGAAACAGAACATATGGAGCTGAAGAAGAAATATTTTTAAGGTTTGCGATTTTTTTTCTTCAGTGGAAAATCTAATTTTTCTTCCACTGTTGTAGGCTGAAGATGAAACTGTCATACTTACCTGCAAATACACACTGAGACTGGTGAAAGCGGAAGGCGTTTGTAGGCAATTAGGAGAACTATATGGGGAACTGCTTTACAGCACTTGCTAAGCCAATCTATGACAGCTCTAGCAGCCCTTATTTTTAATGAGCACTTATATCTACCAATGATATAAAAAAATCATGAGTCATAATGGGTCCATTGCATTGTATTAGCTGAAACTTGATCAAGCATTGGTAGATCAAAGAAGGTGCAACTAATGGAGAGTGCTAGAAAATTTATAATACTAACATTAGCATTCCTTTATTATGATTTTTCCAGATGACTTTCCAAACAAGGGGGTGAGTAAAAGGAACGTATCAAAGACCCTTGCATCCTTGAACTGCTGGTTTGTCCCATGTTAACTGATATGGAGGCGAGAAAACTCTTGAAATAAACTACATTAGAAACAGTGAAGAGAAGGAAAGTTTTGCAGGAAGCACCCTGCTTTATAGCTGCCACTTCACCTTGAACAAATCTGTGATATTCAATGCTTGCATGGGAAAGCATGCCAATGGTCAGAAAGTGATAAGAGGAGCCAGAGAACAGCTGCACGAAAGAATAGTTCTCCTACAAAGACTAAATTTGATGTTAAAAGTAATAAATAAAAATAAAAAGGAATAACCTTGAGGCATTTTGAAATATTATTGACTGTCTTGCTATGCTGTCTGGTTGCCCTTGGAGCAGTTACACCTACTGATGAGCAGAGGCAGTATGGCCATGAACTAGCTTTGCTAGTGTTGCTGAGATATTGGCTATGAAAAAGGGCACAAATGAAGAGTTCCTATTCATCATAGGGGCTTCTGCAGGGCTGAGTGTGGGCTGGAAGGGTTCTAAATGAGTCCTGATTTCTGTACATCATTAGGTATCACTGAAAAGGACAGTGCAGCCTAATCAGCATACTTTCAGACAGCTCTGACTGGGCTTTGTTTGCACAAGCTCTTATGCAGCATGGAATTGCAGGTTCACAGATAATTTAAAAGACTGTCCTAAAAACCTACCAGTTCTGGCATTGGCTTATCACTACTGTTTCCCATCCCATGCCTTTCCAGATGTTCTGTGATAAATTGGAACACTTTATTTTCTTCTGAAGCATTATATTGACGTAACAAATGAGCTTGTCAGGGAAGAGCATTTCTCAGATAAAGTGCACTGAAGTTCCCTAGACGCTGACTGGCTTCCTTTTAATTGGTTTTGGATAAACCTAAACAAATTCCACATCTGTTTTGGCATATGACCTTGGATTTAGCAGGGCCAGCAGTCTTCTTCCAGGAAGAAGAAAGAAGGAAGGGTGGATTGCTGGGTACGTAGAAATATTGCATCTGGTGCCTCATGCCTAAAGACTGACAGCTTAATCCTGTTTTTCATTTTTTTTGACTGTTTAGTCTTTCTGTACCATCCCCAGTGAGGCACGCACGTACATGCCCACACTTTCAGAAACATGGGGCGAAGATGTTGGAAAACATAAGAGATGCAAAATGTGATGCTTGGTTATGGCCAAGTTTTGTGCTAGACTGGGATTATCAAAGGGGATTAAATTCATCTCTGACACCCAATTTTCATATTTCCTTCAAAAATCTCAATTTCAGCAATTTCCTCTAGACTCCATCCATAAAATGGTGGTTCTCACACATCTCTGCAGACATCATTTTAAGCCACTTGGTTCAAATGGTCAGTTTTGCTATGCTTTATTCCCAGATAGGGAATTGGGTGCCACACCAAAAGACTCACATTTACCTCACACAGTAGCTAATTTAATAAATTCTCCTAACCCCAGTCTAGGCTTGGGCTTCTAATCACGTGCATATATACAGTATCCCCAATTCGTTTGTCTTTCCTGCCAGCTGATGTTCTCAGGGACCTGCCCTGGCATCTAAGTCTGGTATTTGGATTGCTGTGATAAGCCATCATTTCTGAACCAAAAGCACGTTCAGCTTTGTTCATATCTGTAATTTAGATCTGAGTTCTTTTTAGTACTGATAGAGATGTAAGGAGGTTATATATATTTCATTATATATAAAGGCTTTATCTGTTTTTTCTTTTTAACCAAATAACCTGGGGGGCTGGGGAGCTTTAAAACAGAGAAAATCAGATTGATGACTGTTTTAAAATGAGGCTTCTAGGGTGTGTGGGGGATAAATTGTAATTGATTAAGGATGACAAGTGAAAAAAACAGAGTTCCCTCAAAAGTTAAACATGTAATTTTCACTTGTGTTAAGACCCTGAAAATCCTGAGTAGAGTAGCTGAGTGCTAATGTAGAAGAAAATTGACAAAACTGTCAATTGGGTGACAAAACTGAAAAGTTGATGAGTGGGAAAATTCAGGATCAGTGGTCCTCATACATGTGTAGGGAGGAGAAACTCTAATGTTCTGGCTGGCTGGAAACCAGGAGTCTAAACTGTCAATTTGCAGTCTTTCCCTTTATAAAACACATTCCATAGAAATACTGTTTGCTGTATGAATTGGAATAAGCTGGAATGCTGAAGTATGTGTAATTTGTGTGTGTGTGTATGCATATGTGCATGCTAATAATTAGCACTGAGGTTCAAAGGTTTAAAGCACTCTTCTAAAGAAGCTGCACTTGATCAAGATTTACATTCTGCTGATGGAAGCATTAAGTCCTTTGGGCTTCTAAAGGCCCACTTCCTTCTGAATCAGAACCCTGCTTCCCCGTGCCTCCTACAGACTACATGGATCACAGGCCATCTCCTGTGTCATCTTCTATCTCTGCAGTGCTGCATGGATCTGCTAGTCCACATGCAAAGTCAAGTGCATGGCCTAGGGTCTGAATTCAGTAAGGCCATGGAGGCTGCACTGCCTCGCTCTTGCTCCTTAGTTACCTGGTGACTTTGTGGACATGCTGCACTGGTGACGTTTCAGCCCAGTGCTGCCTCAACCCAGCATCCCTCCTGTATTTGTAGAGGCACAATGAAGATGGTTTCTTTTTGCCTGGAGAGTAGCTGAGCCAGAAAAGACTGTGTGTTGATGTTTATCCCCACACAGTTATTCCTTTTCCTTTCATGGAATAAGTTTGCTGTAATAGCATTTTTCTTTGCAAGCAGAATTGGAAATACAGAAATAAACTACAGAGAACCACAATGTCTCCTGTCAGAATAAATTTTTAATAAGAACAAGGGTTGTGCTCATAGAGTCACAAGGACTGATCCTGACTGGTACTCTGTGTATGTTAATTTTAATGTATAAAATATATGCTTGGACTTTAAAATGCAGAGTGAACAGCCTTAAGGGCTGGTTTGTATTAAGCTTGTGACAGCTGTCTCTGTGGGTGATGATAATGTAGAAGTTTTTTTTCCAAGCCATTTTCATTTACCCACCCATCCATCGGTAAGGAAACAGGAATGTTATTCTCTAAAGCAGTTCTCAGAGATGTGCATTCTTTTACTCCCTCTAACCAGCCTCTAAAGTACAACAGCTTTTTTTCTCTTCTTAGCTCAGATTAAAGAAGTTCTAAATAATGATACACCAGCTTTATGCTGGACCATGCAAGAATATGTACAAGATGTGTCTAAGTTAGTGTGTACAGTCGTACTACTTAATGTGAATTAACTGAAGACTGATTTTCAAGTTGCAACAGGACCAAAAGGTGTGATTGCTGAATTTGCAGCTAATCTTTCCAAGAACATAGTTGTTGAAGCAGATAGGCATGGCCTTTATAAAGAATTCTGAAACAATTGCTTGTTACTGTAGGTAACACGAGAGAGAGAGAAATCCCTATGTCATTTTCCTTACCACTCACGATTCTTAAACATTTGGTCAGTCTGTCATGGTATCCAGGATTTCCCGTCCCCACATGATTTGTCATTTCAACCATGGGGTCCTTTCCCTGTTAGCTCATTTTGACCTTCCCTCATTCTGTCCCCCCACCTCACCGAAAGCCAGTGCCCTCCTCTTCATAAGCCTCTGAACCTTTGTTTGCCTGTTTTGAGGGTTTGCTACCCTCCCCTCCTACCTGCCTGAAGGTAAGGTCAGTTGAAATAATTCCCCTGTTCAGACTTCCTTTTGCAATACCTATTAATTTTCCAAAGCAGAGTCATTAAGGCTAAAATATCTATTGGTTGTTTTGTAAATTTCTTCAAACTGGACAGAGATATATAATTGGGGCCTCTTAAGCTTATGACTGACTCACTATGCATTGATATATTCAGCGGTTTATCCAATCCATAAAATGGAAGTATAAATAGATTCTCAGAATATTACATAGCAGTAGAACTGCCTACAACTGAGAATATAGGAGATGGTGTCAGTTTCCCTGTACTGCCAGTAATGTATTATGTGAACTTGGATGATCTCTGATTTGCTTTTTTTATTTCTAAAATGGAAATAGCAACATTTACCTAACTAGCATTCACAGTGAGAGATTCAGTGTATGCAAAATGCTTTCTAATTCATAGATGAAAGGCTTGGGAAACAGAAACATGTTTATAATTGAAGTGTTACCACAGAAAAGGCTTGGATATTTTGGTGAAAGGAGATCTTAACGTGTTTAAAATAAAACAAAAGGAACCAACATACTACAGTAAGCACAGTAGTTACAGACTTAGCTCACAGGAGACTCTCAAGCATGAAAGTTGTCATTATTTCTATGTCTGGGTCTCCCCTCATATGCTTCTGTTTAGATAAGGACTGTAATACAATCTGTTCTCTTTTATTGTTTGGTTTATGCAGGCACAGGCTTGCTACAGGAAGTGGTATATCTAGTGAGTCAGGGAGCTGATCCAGATGAGATTGGACTAATGAATATAGATGAACAACTTCCAGTCCTAGAGTACCCTCAGCCTGGTCTGGACATCATCAAGGTACAATTTATTTCAAAGAAGTCTTTCAGCGTTTGGGTATCTTTTTCCTAGGCTCCGTATTTATCACTTCATCTCATCCTATGTCCTTGTCCTTTTCATCACTGGACTTGCTCAGTTTGTTGGAATGATCCAGGGTATTATTAGGTAATTTAAAATTGCTTTTATTAAGCTTTATTGTACTCTATTATGTTTTAAAACATGTTTCTTGATGTCCTAAATGTTTTGGCAATGTATTTCCGTAGCAAAAGAGTCCTGAGCCTCCCTTGCTTATGTAAGTAGAAGCTGCCCAAATGAGACAGATTTGCTTTGATCCCTTCCCTGAATTTGCCAAAGAGGAACTTCAGACACAGAAATCTATAGACCCACTACTCTCTGGATTTACAGATTCAGATCCTTATAGACCCAGGATCTGTGGATCTACAGAGTCTTTTGTAGTTTGACTTCCACATTATTCACAGAGAGACTAGTGACATGGCATATAACTGTGATCTTGTCTTTGCTATAGCTACTTTTGATACAAACATATCTTGGAATTATTAGGCAAAATACTGGGCTCCACCCTAAAACATGTACAATGCTTACAGAACTGAGCTAGCTAAGACTAGCATGGATAGATCTAAAGTGGTTCTAGTCACCACCAACAGTAGCATCAGCCTACTTTGGGCTGAGAGTATTTGGGGGTCAAAGATTGCTTCTCTTTTTCATCTATGTAAGGCCTAGTGCAATGAGACCCTCAGTGTTACCTTAATGCAAATAAATTGTGGCATAGTGAGTGGGCTTAGTTTGAGATTACACATTGTTACCTATACAACATGCTAGCAACTTGATCCAGTATCAATTTATGCAGTTTTAACTACTGGAAGATGATTTGAGTCGTAAGATGATTATTGTCTCAAAGATTACAATAGAAAAATACTCTGCGTGAAGAGTGTTTGCGTACTCACTGAGATGAACCTTTGGATTATTTGGCCTAAATGTGAGGATAAAATAAATTGCAAGATTAACATTTTAAAGTGAAGAAATATAGTATAGGGTTTTCTGAATCTCTGTACATTCAGAGCACCTGAGGTTTTTCAGAAAATTTCAGTGGGAGCATCACTGGGAACAAAGTTAATCTGATGCTAAGAATTTTTGACAATTACATTGTTTTCCTGGAAAGGTCTTACGAATGGAAGCAGTTTTGAAAAAGACCAATTTTTGCATATTCACATTATCCATCCTTCTGATATTTAAAAAACAGACAACTCCCTGACCAATTCCTAGTTTCAGAGCCCTATTAGTTTAAGAAGTGAATTTGTGAATGTGACACGGTAAAGGACTTTAAATGCAATGGTTCAGGAGAACTCAGGATGTGTCAAACACCTAATGCTCAATAAGAAATGTTTCTCCTTTTGTTTTATTTTAGGAACTGACATCTCCTCGCCTCATAAAAAGCCACCTACCATATCGGTTTTTGCCTTCAGACCTCCATAATGGCAATTCTAAGGTAAAAATGAATTCACGTTTGATTAACTGTACCAGCAGCAGGTGTTTAAATGCTTTGGGAAACGGGTGAAAAAACTCTTTCAATAAGATGATTTTCCCCCCTTTCATAGGTAATATACATGGCTCGCAACCCCAAAGACCTGGTGGTGTCTTATTACCAGTTTCATCGCTCCCTAAGGACCATGAGCTACAGAGGAACGTTTCAGGAGTTCTGCAGAAGGTTTATGAATGACAAGTGTAAGGAGCTGTTCTCTCTGCACAGGCTGTTACACATGTTGCACATGCATTGCATTTCCTCCTCAAGTGCAGAAATGAACTGGACAAAAGTGCATTTCTGTTTTCTACCTACAGCAAGGAGATTGCTACAAATGCAGGGCTTCAAGGATTTAGATTTGTCCATGCAAGCTGTGGCATACCTTGTAAATAACTGCCTTACAATGTTTGACCCCATGGGCTCAGTGGTATTCCACTTCACTCAAGAAAAACTCTGGTCTACTTTTAAAGTTCGGTTTGCAAGATACCAGGTACCCTGTGGAAAGTACTGAGTGTTCTCAGAACCTGTTGATTTCCATGGGAGCTCATTGTGCTTAGCCACTTCCCCGGAGTCATTCCATTCCTCAGGGCATTTTGTGTGGCAAGTCCTTTAATGTTTTTATTTCATCCTAAACTCAAGATTTGTCCCTAGCAAGATACTAGTTAATGCACAAAAATCTCTAGCTCACATAAGACTGACCTGGACAGCATCAGCAAGTTGCTGTCAGCCCCTGTGAGTAGGCAGCTGGGCAAACTTGTAGGCTGTTGCTTTCTGAAAATACACCACTATAGCAAGAGTACAACAACCTGCATTACAACAACTCATCAGCTGCTCACCCAGCCTTTTGCCAGTGGATTGCCATACTTTCTAGCCACCAAGAGAAAAAGTTTATTAGCAAAATTTTTACTGCCTTCTGTTTCTCTAAAAAAATCTTCTCTATGATATCTTAATGTGACACTAAGAATTTGCCAGAAGCCTTGTCCTCTGCTCTGAGACCAGGATCTCCTCTAGATCCTGTGCAGCAAACTTTCCTTCAACCTGGAATTTGGAGAAACTGATGCTAAAGGAACTGTGTAATACTGAAGGGGGTGGTGGGGAAGGTAAAAGCCAGACAGTGGTGGTTAATTAATAGGCTTTATAAATTCTTGCTATTTTCTTCTGCAAGTGTGTGCAGAAAGGGTAAATGCTCTCCCTCCATTCCAGCCCACCTTCAGCTTTTTCTGTTTCATTCCCTGAGAATGGGAAGCTTGTCTGAAGCCCACGAGCAGGGACAAGAAGGACACATTAGAAGGCCTTCTAAGTTGGGAGGAAGGTTCTTTACTCTCATATAAGTGCACCTTGAGTTATTGATATCTTCATCTTGTAGCAGGTAGCTGATTTATCACAACCTCCCAGAGTCAATAAAACATTACAGCATGTCCTGCATGTCCATAATTGTACAAATGGAGTGTTTTATAATGCAATAAATTTATCATTTAGCTAAACATTTGCATCTCATGGAAGCAATGCAAGGAGCAGAAAACTTGCTTAAGAAATCAAAGTAGTGCTGGAGGGAGAAGCACTGAGCCCAAATGACACAGTCCCACTCTCTTTATCCCTCCTCAAACCTGGCCATCTTGAAACAAATTCAGTGCATGTTGGCTCTGTTGTTTGAAAGTATACAGTTGGATGGGGGGGGATTAGTCTTGAATATGCTAATTTGGTATTATCATCTAAAGCTTAAGAGAATTTCTCAATAAAATGTAAGTAAACTGCTAATGCAACCTTCTGTGGATTCTTGCCCTCTACCATTAAGAGCAGCTGGGAACATTTTTTTTTGCTTGACCAGTGTGAAGCTTCTTGCATGATTTTCTTTAGGAGTATATGGAACAGAAAAAACAAAAATGGAGTTTTTCACATGCCTTGATAAAAATTGAAAATGAGTTAGCTGACTTAAAAATGATCTACAATATATGACTTTTCCTTTGAAAACTGACTTCTTTGTTCAATGAGAATGTGCCATTTACCAAAATAAAACAGTCTTTTTCCAGGGAAAAAGGTGGCTTCAAAATACAAAATTAAAAAAATTAACACTTTATCATTTTTGTTAGCTGCTTTGCTAAAAAGATAGTATGTGGTGGCAAAACATATTGAGGAAGAATGTGAAAACCTGTCTACCATACTTGCTTAGCTCCCGCTTTGACTATCTGAAATACTTTGAGGAAACTCATCATCGATAACAAATGAACATTCAGAATGTATTTCTCTTTGGGTTGTCTTTCTGGTAATATTGACAGCAAAAGATATTCCTTAAATGATAAAAAATAGTGTTGACCTGTGCTAGACCCACACAAATTGATTGAAATCAGTGCAAATGTGGACTTTATCAGACAAGTAGAAAATAAAGGAGGAAAATTTATAAGGATAGGATTAGGACTTCCAGTAACCACTGCTTCCACAGCGCTGGGGGCACTGGTCCTCCCTGGGCAGCACCTCAGCTTATCTTTAAGTGCCAAACCCCACACAGCAGATGAGAGGAACTGAGGTCAAAGTTGCTGGTGGTGCACAGCAGGTAGGAAGCATCAGCTTTTCATCACTGGTGCCCCTGCACCTTGGGCCTGCTCACAACTTGTGATAAATGGGGAGTGAGTGCCCCATCACATCACCCTATGGTTGCAGGGGCAGTCAACACTCACCATGGACATCTGGTTGTAGCCCAGATTTACCATACCTATACTACAGATACTACTGTATTTATAGTACTGTATCTGCACTGTAATTGACATAATTGATAACAGTATAACTGAGACCATGTTCTGGCATATTTAAAGGAATGTTTCTAGCTGCATAGACATGTTCAGAAATAGCAATACAAGAGAACAGATTTTAGAGGGGGCAAAAGATATAACAATAAATAGCATATTCTGCCAGTAGATTTTTAGTTTTCTGGAAACAACAGCAAAGCATATTTATAGATCTGTTTCCTCAATACTTGTCTAAATAAGAAAGGACAATGGTTGTTAGCAGTTCTTTGCCCATCATAGAGGATGTTCTATCCAGCTGTCCACTAATGCTCTATCTAGTTTCTAGTGGAAGGAAGCTGCAGTAAGATATGTTAACTGCAGGAATTCACACAGGCTGGAGTCACTGATGATTTGCCTCCTGCAAGGATATCTTTGTAATTTTTATGTTGACTCAACTTCTGTTTAATAGTGAGGCATTATTAATACTGAACTCCAAAGATGTCCACCATGAAGTATGGTGCTTTTTCAGTTGGATATCTTCAGGGGTAAGTTAGTTCTTCTGAATATTCCAAATTGATAGAAACTTTACTGTTTTTCAACTAAGTTCCTTGCTATGCATGACAATGGGGAAAACCAAACACAGTTGACCTCGGACTGTAAACCACTCCAATTAATTAATTTTTCTCCTTTGTTCCTTTCTGAAGAGGGATTAATAACAAGTGTTCATATTCCTCATGTAAATCACAGTATCTTCTATATCTGTAGTAGGATATGGTTCGTGGTTTGAACACGTCCAAGAATTCTGGGAACATCATATGGATGCCAACGTACTTTTCCTCAAGTATGAAGATATGCACAAGGTAGGTTAGATTTAGCAATCAGATATTTTGCTTACGTCAGCATCATAGCATTTAATACATACATATATATATAGGAAGTCAAAAATTTGGTTCTTGTGTCCGTATTTGCGCTCCCCAGTGTTTGATCTCATTTGTAAAGCACAGGCATCCAGTAGCTTCCATGGACTTCCAGCACTTTTGAAAACCCAGTAATGTACTCAGGAATCTGCCTGCATTCCAGAGGCACTTAACTACTGGCATAGAAGGGAGAGATGCGTAGTTGCTGAGTGCTTGCTACACTCAGCCTTGGGCATTCATTTAAAAGAAATCTCTTATTCTGTGTGCTATACCAATGAGAAAAAAGAAATTCTTGTAAGTGTTTTCTCTTACATATTTGGCACTTATTCTGATTATTTGGGTGTCTGTGAACCAATCTTGAGAGCAATTAGGGATGAGAATTTGGCATAAGGTTAACATAATTCTTGGGTCCTTACAGTATGTTGGCTCATAAATCCATTTATTGTGAATCAGAAATTTATTGAAAATACTACATAAACTATGTAGATTTCCATTTCCCATTGCAATGATATACTTTTGAGAATTAATGAAAATATTTCAAAACACAGATATGATTAACAGTTGGAAAATTAATCCAAATGTAGGAAAAACCTCCTGGAAAAAACAGCTCCTATATCTAAACCTGCAGAAAGGCAAAGCCAGGATAGAACTCAATAAAGCTGGGCAAATTATAATTTGAATTTATTTTTATTGTATTTCTGATAGAGTGGGATTCTAAAAGAGGGTGTAAAATATCAGGAATAATTTTAAAAGTTTTGTAGCAATGATTTCAAAGTCATCATTCTGAATAACAAAATATTCTTAACTGTCCACTGAAGGATGCTGCTGAAAGTTGGGAGCATCACAGTACCTTTCTTCTTCCTATTAAACATTGCCATTTTTTCCTTGCCATCCCAGAAGGGTCTTATTCATATATTTCTGAGGGACGCTCTTTAGAGTTCTGGATACATAAATTAATAACTGCTCGTTCTCGGAGACCCCCTCACCTTATCTTTTCCTTTCAATCTACATGAACATATTCCCAGAAGCTGACAGTGAAGGAGGAGCTGTTCTAACATTTGTAGTCATGTATTTTACCCAGACCAAAATGAAAATAATTCCTGTCTGCCCCCCCAAATATGCTGGTATTCCAAAGTGATCTCTTAAGGTGTGATGTTGTCTGAAATGGGAAGCATCACAATTACTTTGCAGTTCCCCGTTCTCTAATATCTGAAGAAGCAAGCTTACGTGATTGTACTCTCCACCCATCTGTCTGCCTTCCCCGAATAAGTTGGAAGGTGTGGGTTTATTTTCAGCAAATTTGAAAGGTGGTAGAAGTTTCAGATACTGATGTTTCTGCAAATTAGGCATTTATATTTTTCATCTTCAGCAGAATGCAACTCATTTTAAAATTAACCTCGTTTAAAAAATAAATTAATTTAAAATATTGTAAAATAAACTCATTTTTAAATGTTCTCTTACAGGACCTAGCAACAATGGTTGAGCAACTGGTGAGGTTCTTAGGAGTTTCTTACGACAAAGCACAGTTGGAATCCATGGTGGAACACTGCCATCAACTCATTGATCAGTGCTGTAACGCAGAAGCACTTCCCGTTGGCAGGGGTATGTTTAAAACGCATAAGAGTACCAAAAAACAGATAAGAGTAAAACTCTTACTGTGGAAGTTGCAGGAGGCAGCTGACAGATTAGTAACCTCCAGGATGTGTTAAGATGTTGGCAAAACACTGCTGTATAAATGATGGGAGGAAACTGTTGGTGCAGTAGGCTGTTAGTGGCTTGTTTGTTTTGAGACAAAGTTAAGTAGAAGTGACTGGAAAAGAATGGAAATATTCAAGATCAATGGTGCATATTCAGCACCACCCAAACCTGCCTTGTAAGAGAAGAGATGTCTTTGGCTTACTTCAACTATTCAAGCTGAGAAGATGGCTTGGCTCTTTTGGACCTTTGGCATGTCAAAGCCACAGAATTTCACACAGTTCATCCTGGCCTGAGCCTGTGTGTTTCATTATATCAGATTTTCTAGGATAGCAGGTAAGACTAATTTGAAGTCATCAAATGACAAGAACCTGCAGTTTTTCATATGAGCTTTTTCTTTTCATTGCCTACTTCAGTCGTTTAAAATATGTACCATATTTCTAACTTGAATTTGTCAAGGTTCAGCTTTGAGCGGTTTATTCTTGTGAGGCCTTTCTCTAGGAAACTGAAGGGCCTTTGGATGGGCTGAAACATCTATTCTTTGAAAATGGCAAGAAAACTGATCCTTTCTCAGTCTTCTTTCTGATAAGCCTAACAGAGTGAACTCAGTAAGTCTCCCTCAAATTATTTTCTGTAGGCTGCTTTACAGCACTTAACAGCTCTTTTTAAAAATGAAGGCTTAAGAGCTAGATGGAGAATTCCTGTGTCAGCCTCACAAATACCTTATCCAGACATAAAATGACTTTAAAATTGGGATTTTCTCTCCCCTGCCCCTACTTTGTTTGTCCTCCGTGTCGGCAGTTTTTGCCTCAGCATTATACATGAAGCTTGTGTTTATCATGACCACAAAAACCTTTTCAGAAAAACTGATGTACAGCTTATTATCCTTTATTATGGGAGCATGGTCTGAATATTTTGTTCTTAGGTTTCTGTGTGGGAGCCCTTTCCACGCTACCTCTTAGCCATTCTTCTTGTTATCTGCAAATTTTATCAGCTATAATTTTATAATTATTTTCAGATTCCTGATAAAAATGTCAAATATCATCAGTCCTTCTTGATTACTAATCTTGAGTTAGCCAGTTTTTTATTCATTTAATATCCATTTTATTGAGATTACGTAATTCTATTTTTAAAAAAACCACAAAAATCAAGTGCCTTATGAAAGTCTGTTGTGTCTTTGTATTCACCTTTAATCAATCAGACTGTAATCTTATCAACATTTAATCAGATTTGTTTGAGAAGATCTTTTTCCCATGAAAGCAGGTTCACTGGTATATTCATTACTACCTTTATGTCTTTTTTGGCAGAGTCTTATGCCAGTTTTCTATTAGTCTGCCCAGACTATCGTCAGAGTAACTGACCTGGGTAACTTGTACTGTTTGTACCTTGGCACAAACTTTTCAGATGGTCAGTCTTTACAAAGAGCCATTGTTCAGACCTCCTTGTTGTTACTTGTGACTGCACAAACCTAGTATGGAAATGTTCTTAATACATTCTAGGGAGGACTGTACCCTCTAGAGTAAGAGCTGGAAACCAGACTCCTATGGGCCCTTTTCTGTCATAACGGTGATATGGCACCTCTTCTTGCCCCAGTTCACTTACGCCATGGTAAATGACCTGTTCTTGAAATGACTGCCTCGAGTTCACTGGCTTAAGGTGATATTCCAGTGAAGACAAGTTTGCAGTTTCACTGAAAGAGCAAATATATTCTCTATAATTTCTGGTAAAGTCTTCACTGCCAAACATGCTCCGTTTTTCTGCTATTAGATATCTTGCTTTAAACTCCCATCCAGCCTTCCCCCTAGTTTTTCAAAGTAATATTCAACATGTAACATAATGTGTGTGAAGACAACAGACCATCTCATTCTCAGTAGGATTTTACTGTGGGTTACCTAACTCTGATTATCAACTCAGTTCCCTGCTGTTAAGACAAGATCATCAAATAGTGAGTCTGGTAAGATATCCTGACGGTTTGGATGAAGTGCACTAGATTTTGCACTTACTTAGGTGCAAGATTCTACAAACAATAGAGCTACATTCTCCTCAGTTCACTTGCATGAAGTTGCACCAAAACCAAAGTTTGCTCCTAAACTTTACTATTCTAAGATCTGTGGAGCAGTAGCACAGCTGCATGGTATGCACAGCCACCATCCTGCCTTCTTGTCCAGTGAAAACCAGAAAGGTGGTTGCAAAAGAAAGGTGAGATTGTCATACCAGAGAAACCAGAGAAAAGAGCAGAGCTGCTGGTGCAACCTTCCACAGACAGAAGGAGGAACTACTGTCTCTACTGGCCAGTTCACGTCCATCCAGATAAACAGCATGATGCCCACTTTTGCTGAATGCACTATTCTGTACCAGACCCCCAGTCAAGGATCAAGAGCCTCTTTTTACTATCTTCTAGAAATCTTTCCAAAAAGAAGACTCCAGTTTGTAATAGAGAAGGAAGGGAGCTACAGCAGTTAATTTAACATTTTGTCATTTGTTCACTGTGTGCTTTTTATTAAAAATATCCTTATTTTGAATTTCTTTTGTTCACTGTCTGGCTTTTACAATATTTTGTTACTTCAGAATGCAGCTTCATTAACAGATGCTTTTTTCCTCTTCCGTTCATTTATGCGACAAAAAATTGTGGCAATAACATGATGGCTTGTTGTAATTTGTTTCAAATATTTTAATTTGTCATTAGTTACATCTACTTTATTATTTTGCTTTATTTTAGTTCTTCATTTTTTTTTCTTTTAGCACATTTACTCTGAAGATAATCCTGAGCTGCTATGAAAGCAGAACAATGATTAGATATGTTACTTATATTTGACTCATATCACATCATAATTTACACAGTTGCATGATTCAAATCATAAACCAGGTGGGTGACTTTATGACAAGTTATCAATCTGTATGGTAAAAAAAAGTTACAAATACTCCACTGCTTATGTCCTTTGTAAAACTTGTCATTTGTCCTTAGGTATTGTTGGGGAAATTCAGAAAAAAACATGCTTATCTTTTCCAAACAAGGAAAGAAAATGTTTTATTATTATTGAAAGGGAAATACAGGTTTTTATGTTTCATGCTATACTTTATACTATAATAGTTGCCAGAGCAAAACTGAAATCAGTATCAGATGTTTATGATTGCAAGAATTTGGCAAAAACCTTAAATCACACCTTTTCAGTCAGTGTCAAGTTCTTTTGATCTTTGGATCTTGAATACATGCTGGAACACTATCATATCTTCAGGAGTTCCAGGAGAGGTCTGATTTCATAAAACAACCCTTGCCACACATACTAATTCATCATGTTAATGTGTAATTTGTGGGGATTTCAGACAGTTTTGTCCTTGAACTCAGTTATAGATTTGCTGCACAAAAGCAATGGTAATTAAATTAAATGGGTATTCTTCATATGCATCAAATGCACAATTAAGCTCCCTGCATGTAGTTTTGTTCTTTTTGTTATGATTAAACTCTGTAGTAGCATGGTCCCAATTCTCCTTTCATTTATTCCAGTTGCGCAAGCCTGGATTTTGTATTTATTTATACTCAGTATAAATGAGAAGAGAATTGGGCCTCTCAGTCTGGTTACTCCACGGGGCTGATTCATCAGCAAGTAACCCTGGCTGACTTTGTTTAGGTTAAATAAATTTAAACTGTAGTGAAACAGTGGTGAAGAAGGCTGCAGCCTTTGACTAGTGACTTCAGTAGTGCTGTCAGGTAATAATATTAGTTGGGTTCAGTAGAACATAAAAATATTACATACATGAAAATGTGTTCAGTGCTCCACAGTGCATTCTCCAAAATCTTCCTATTCCTTGTGCACAAAATTAAAATTTATATGGCACAAACTGGGTACATCATGGATGTTTTCTGTACATGTAATCTAGGCACTCACTCATACTTGACAAATTGTTTTTCTCCATTTTGAAAAACTTAAATTCATCTGTTGAACTTATATTCACCTTTAAACTTAATATAATAGAAAATAGTGATCAATATTTTGTATCAATAATCAAAATTCAGTGATCAGTTTAATACTCAGTATTTGATATTCCTTTTGGATGGTTCTCCAACCAGTGTATGCTGAAGGTACATTAATCTTGAAATGTATGCCTGTTAGTTGATGGCATTATTAAACAACCATAATTTGCATGGAAATCAGAAATCCCCAATTAAATTAATATCCAAAACAAAATCTGTATTTATTATTGCTGATTAAGACTATAGAACACAATCTCACAAAATTCTAAATTCTTCCTATATAATACTCATCCCATGCAGATGGCAAGATGTATGGTACCTATTTTAAGGCTTCATGAGGGTTGTAGCAGGGGGAATTGGGGAAGATACTGAACCAGCCTCAGGTCTCATTAAATTTCAATAAAAGTTAAGGCTTACTAGCATCTCACAGATGATATTTGGTGCCCTGCACAATTAGACTGTAGAAATTTGGTGTCCTGTCATGTCAACTGTCTAACTTGCGTTCCTTCTCTGTGTTTCAGGCCGAGTTGGGCTATGGAAGGACATCTTCACTGTTTCAATGAATGAGAAATTTGATTTAGTTTATAAACAGAAGATGGGAAAATGTGACCTCACATTTGATTTTTATTTATAAAAAATGCATGCATATGATATCCAAATATAGCTAGAAGTGCTTTATGCATTCATTTATTACTTGCTGGACAGACTACTGTAGCTATTATGTGTAACAAGATTTAAAGAAAGGAGAACAATCTAAGTAAACCATAGCAAATGCAATTATCTTTGATCCTACACAGCTGTTTATCTTTTAGTATTTTAATCCTTTGTCCACATGGAAAAACTTCCTAGACAATACTAGAATACTCAGCTGTTATGGAATGTATTATATGCGTATAAGGTATGTATCATATATGCAACTAGAATGTACACCTTTTCAGCCCCACATTGATTATTTAATGTGTTTTATAGAAGCTTTTCACTAAAACCTAAATAAATGTCCATAAACCAAATAAAAATTATTTCAGAGGGAAACAAGTAACAGGCCAAAACTGTATGCTAGAATGATCTCAGGGGTTAATTGTCACATTTATTTTTATAGCTGGTATATCAAGTACAAATAAATCCCATTCCAAAAGAGTAACTGGTCAAAGCGGGGTTCCCATTAAGTTCTGCACTCTTTTATCTGTATGACTTACGAGTGGGTTCTGTGTATTGCCATACTGTGCAAGTCAGGCCCTGTTATGAAATACAGCTGTGATTGTCACTGCAGCCCAAAACTCACCCATGCTTTCATGGATAACAGTATGCAGCTGTTTTTGTGGTGGGTCAGCAAATAGGAGCCTCTCAAGCTCCCAAGGCTAGTCCATGCCTTTAAAATGCAACTTAAATGCAAGGCATCTAGTGCAGATGTCTCTCTTGACAAATCAGCGTCTCTGACACGTATCAGTTTCCTGTGTAGATATGAACTTCACCCAATGGATACAGTAACAGAAGGCAAGGTGCTGGCTATCCTCTAGTTCTACCAAAATCCTGAAAGTTAAGGGCACTCAGCATGGTTCACTGTTTGTACTTTTGGATCCCATCACACCTAAGTGGAAGATGGATGTATGTTCCAGTGCAAGTCAGCAGAGGAAACAGCAGCACTGAAGGAAAGAGTTTAAAAATATGCCACCAGATGGGAGTATTGCACAAATATTCATGCAGAATGCAGTCTCAAGAATTATTAGCCATGAACAGTCTGGATTATTATCAAGATTCAAGTTTATTTCTGTACCTTTATTTTCTATAACAGTTGCACAAACAGCCTGAAACAGGCTACTATCACAACAAAATTCTCCAGAATTATTTTATCATTGTTCCTTTACTTAATGACATCTATGTTTTTTAGGTTCTCAGCTGCAGGAGGCCCATTTTTGCTAGTCTGCTATTCTGTCGCACTAAAAGCCGTGAGGAAGGACTAGCATATATTTAGTGTTTTAGTTATGTTGGGAAACAAACTGTCAGTTCAGCAACTGACAAGTGGTGTAGCATGATGTGGCTTGACAGCACTTTTCCTTGTATATTTGTGAGTGAAAATGCTTTCAGTGAAATTTTATTTCTATTTTTATATTTTTAGTACTGTATGAATATTAAGCACTACACATTATACTTCTGTGCTTGCTTGCTTATTGAATAAAAGATGTGTTCCATGCATTGTGGTTCGCTCATTTCATAGACCTCTTATACAAGCCACGTAGGCTTTGTACAAGCCACTGAGCCTCTCCTCTGCACAGACCTCTTAACTTAAGACAGAAGGGCCAAAGAATGATGGTGTCAAATCAACTCAACAATCCATCTGACCCAATGATCTGTCTCTGACAATAGCTCGCAAAGAATGACTAGGCAAGAGTATAACAGAGAGCAAACCTATAGTCATAATGCCGGAGTAGAGTCTCCCACACAGAAGCTGTAGCTATAGGAATCTGTATCTTTGTGTTTAAAAACCCTTCACAGCGGTTTTTCTCCCCCCTCTTCCTGCTGGTATTGATGGCATCCCATGGCAATGAGTTCCTCATCTAAATACACACTGTATAAAAAGTGGGTTGGCTGATTGTTTAGATCCTGCCACCAGACGGTATATTTTGATGTCCCTTTTTTTTCCTTATGTAGGTGATGGACAGGCACTATTCAATCCATTCAGGATTTTACAGAATATTATCTTATACCTCTTAGGCCACTTCATGCTGAAGAATCCTTGTCCGTGTCATACAGAAGATCAAAACCCATAAACTACAATGAGCAACAAGAAGAGGACAGAGGAAGGCTGTCTCCAGAGTCTTGCTACAGAGGAAGGCAAAGTCTCCCAACAGTTCCTACCAATTAGAGTCAGAGGAAAATTTATCACCAAAACTGCTGTCTCACTAAATCTTGAGGACATGAGCAATACATCCTTTCCAGCTGCCTAAAAGGCTTCTTGTATTTCTAAAGACACCAGTGAACACTATTCCCAGTACCAGGCACAGCTTATCTCCTGTGTTGCAAAAGAAAACAAACCTCTTGTCCCCAAAGCCACTGGGATTTTAAAAAGCCATGTTTTTAACAGCCAGGGGTATACACACACTGATACCAGATTTCCCTGTGCAGAGGGCCAGCAGCCACCAAAGGTGGAAGGGGAAGAGCTAGTATAACCAAAAAAAGCTTTTCCTTATTGTAGAGAGTAATGGCCTCTGTGACAGATGTATGGTGCATCTACAGCTATGCTGGAGCTCCCTATTTTAGACAACATAGTTGCTGCATTCTAGGCGTCTGCTTTCTAGGACCAGCAAGAATGTCTTCAAGCTAGAGATACTCATTCCTACCCTATGCCTCTCTTGTCTTCTGTGCTACTAGGTAAAATCCATCCAAGAGTCGAGAGCCTGGCCAAAGCCCATTCCCAGATAAGCCACACTGAAGTTCTTCCTTTAGGCCTCTGATCCTTGAAAGCATTTCAGTGTTTCTATTAAAATCGGGAGGTGGTATGCTCCTTCATATTTTGACAATTTGAACCTTCAGGACCTACCCAAATATGCTTGGTATGTATGTATGTCTGTGTCTCTCTCTATACAAACACACCCACCCCTATACATATACCTTGACGTAGTCTCCCAAATTGTCTGTGAAGGGAATGCCTCATTGATATGGATACACTGCAAATGAAAAAAAAAAGAGAAAATTAACAGAATGTATTTTTTTCACCTCAGCATTCAAATTTGGTAAGATTCTTCCACTGAGGTAACTGTCACAAAGTTAGAACAGCAAATGGAAGTCAGTTCTGGTGAGATTCATCATAGTTAAAGTACACAGATCAGAACCCATTTAATGATACGAATCTGCAAAATACAGGAGGAGGATTTGGATGGCTCCATTGCAGTGGTATTTCAAATCACCAGTGGGCAACCCCATTTCCTACAAAGCACTTGAGTATCCTCAGCATTAGTTCAAACCAGCCATGTACTAATGCAGCCTCAAAGGATCAATCCATCATTAAGCAGCTGCATATTAAGCATTACTCGAAAGGCCTCAGTCATAATTCTCAAGCTGTCAATTTTAAGGAAATAGAAGTCTCATTACAGCGTAGAAACAGGCCCAAGGCCTGGGTCCTATTCTCCATCACCACTGGGACCTATGAAACTGAGTCATTTTGAGGCCATTCAGAAGTAGTGCCAGGGGTTGGAGCAGCCCCAAGAAGCCCCAGGGCTGTGATGAGCACTGCTGTGGCCCAGCTGAGGCTCACGCTCCAGGCTATTTACCTTTGCACATCCAGCCAGTGGGGTGCTTAAAATACCACCAGCAGTAAGTTGCTTGCCTCAGCCAGGGCCCTCTGAAGTATTAACATGAGGAAGCTGAATGGGAATTAATCTAGATAAGAGATTTTTACCCTGTCTCGTATGTGAGAGGTTTAAGTGTCCATTGCATTTAAGAGGAAAGACAAGAAAGCTAATGAGTAATCATTAAAGACTCTCAGCCCTGTTGTGTAAGCATAAAAACCTGACATGGCAGCAATAGTTCTGACTATAATTATAAAGATTTATAGGCCTGAGTCACTATTATCATAAGCCATTCAGTCTTGCCTGGGTTATAAATAACTCTACTGAGTAGTTACAAGCAAAGGTTTAAGAGGGAGGATTAAGTAACAGCATTTGCCTCTCCAATCAGAGGAAGAAAGCTAAACAGAGATTCAGCTGAATGAAATAACACTAAAACAAATAAAAAAACCAAATGACCACTGAAAAGGACAAATAGAAATAATTACAAATAATCGTACTGCGCCCTTCTCAACCGTGGGTGTGGTCACTAAATAGCCCATTTGATTTCTTTAGCACAGGATCTGCAGACTGGTGTCCTCTAGTGTTTGAATCATAAAATGTCCGCAGATGACTATTTCTGTTACCTGACATAGTGCAGAAGGCACAGATCAGGCAGAAACAATTGCAACCAATAATCCTGCTTTATTCTGACAATGAAGAGAGAGCCTGCGAAAATAAACACCTTCATTTACAACTCACAGCTTTCAGCATAATGGGGTTTAGACCTCAAGCGCTGAGTCATACTCCAGTAAAAATAGCTGTTTTGTCTTCAGGGGGTGACAAGAAAGTCAACAATATAATTCCACTGTTTGTCCTGGTCTATCTGCATATAAATCATCCCTCCAAAAAAATGGGAGAGCAATGGCAAGTTCTGCAGGCAGCCTGGAACAAAGCCTCTTTCCAGATCTCAGGCTTGAATCATAGATGCCTATAACATCCAGAGTCCTTCTGAAAACATTTGGGCTGTGTGGTCTTTAAAAATAATGCAGAAAAAGTTCACAAAAACACATGGCTGTTTTCTGTATTTTGTGACCCTGACACATGGGCACTACTGTCTCTTAGCAGGGTAGGGATCCTTACCAGAAACAGCGTTTTCAGAAGCCGTGAAGCTGTTTATACCAATAGCACAGAGACATGAGGGGAGAAGCTTCTGTGTTCCCTGCTAATGCAGGAACCTAAATGACATTCCCTCATTAAACTGAGTTGTGCTAGTATCATTTTTCTGGACTGTGCTACTTCATCAATGAGGAACTGTAAAGCCATGCAACAGCTTTTGCTGGAGTTCTCAGTGTGCACGGATGATAAGCTCTGGCAATGCATGCTAGAGTAGCTTTAGAAGCTACCACCTCCAGCTGTCCACTCTGCCTCTCTGCCAGAAATGGCCACCATGGCCGAGAGACAGCAGAAGCAAATGTGTGCTGGCTCCTCAGCTGCTGTAATTTACAGCCTGACATATTAACTTAAACTGAAATGGATGGTGGTTTCAGATAACAGGCTGATTTGTGAAATGCAGTTGTGAGGAGCCAAAGCAGTCCTCCTTTGCTGCCCCTGCCTTGGATGTGATACCTTTTAATGTCTCCCCAATTAATTGTCAGAGCTCTTCTGAAAGAGCTCTGCAGTCAGCCAAATACAGTCTCTACTCAGGCACAGTTTCTCATAAGGACTGAATTCCACCTGTGAAAGATGGAGTGAATTAGCTAAAACCCAATTTTGGAAAGGAAGTTGTTTTGTAGGTGGGAATGCTGCACTAAGACATGCTGTGTGACAGCATGCAAGATGCAGAAAGAACGGTAATGTAATGGCAGCTGACTACTCAGACTGATTCCAATCACCACCACTAATATGGTGACTTGTCTGATATGTGTGGCACATGAGTGATATTCAAAGTAACTGCCACCCAGACATTAAATCCGCTGTCACCATCTCTATCACATACTCAGCTTTTGCCAGCACTGAACATAAGATGACAATTTAATTCTCACATGAAGATAACAGTAACGCAGCTGGTATAACAGCGTGCTAAGACTTCAGCCCTCACAGGTCTTACATCTGCTCTCTTACAGCTTTGGAAAAGAACCACCCATAAAATATGTGAGAACTAAGAACTCAGCATGCGTGAACCAATTAGAACAAAATAAGAACTAAGCAAAAAGTTTAGATTTCAAGCTCCACAGAGAAGACAGTATTATACTTTTGCCTATATATCACGCAAACACATGGCTGGTGCTTAATAAAGATACAGAAAGTTATCACAGGTAGCAAAGATGATGATGCGTATCCCCTGCTCAAAGCCTGCACTTGCACCACTGCAGATTTTCTCCCTTTCTAGGTTATTCATGTAACACTTACTTACTTTTGCACCTTAATTGCTTCTGGTGCTGCAAAACCCACAGAAAGGCTGTTCTAACTCTACTGGCACAGGAAATCATGGAAATGCTGTAAGAGTCTTTCATTTCCTGGGATTCACAGCCCATTTACTCCATAGTTAGTAGGATTTAAACCCACAGAGGAAGATCCACAGTGGGTTTCAAGTTCAATTCCTTAACCACTTGGTGTCAGCCACTCACACTTAAGAGGCAGTTTCTCTTAACTGTCAGACCCTTTGGTATATGTTCATTGTTCATTCGTAAAAACAGGCAAAATTAGAGACTAAAACTATTTCTGAATTTGTTTTTATTACGAAAGATCTCACAGAAGCCTGTGTGTTCATCACTCTTCTAAATGTGACAGAAAAGACACATAAACAAAAGTATGATATAGGCCAAGTAAAGTTGTAAACATTAGGTTTTTAACATTGCAAGTGCAGATCAGATGGTCACATTTTTACTCAGCAGTCTGAATCAATTTAAATGAAGTCTTTGAGATGAAGTATTTGTTTAAAAACTATTCATTTTTCTTACAGCAATGATAACTATGATGTTGTGTACAGCCATTACGTTCCTGCAGTCTTACCTACTTTTGCTCAAGTTGCATCATCTACAAGAGTACTGCCATTGAATTCAAAGGAAGTACGTATGAAAGCTAAGTTAGACACACAAATATTTGTGGGATCAAAGTTTTAAACTGCCCTGCAGGGACTTGGTCTATAACAGGAACTATTGAAATACTAAGTTTGTTCATGAACTTTTGAAAATAGAAAGCACTATCCATTAATTGCTTACATGTGGCCAGTGTCCAGACTCTGCAAGAGGATGTATTTTTCACAAACAATGGCTACAATGTAGTTTTCAACACATCTAATTCATTTTTTTTAATAAAATACAACAAAGCATAGGCAAGGCCATGGAAAACAGAGCTCTGTTTTCATGTCAGGCTGCCAAAGTTTATTAACTCCTTTTGGAATTAACAAAAAGAGCTTAAGTGAAGAAGAAAAACACCCTGCTGATACTATACATGGGTTGCCACCCCATGATGAACATATATAAAGAAAACTGAAAGGGCCCAGATTTGTGCTGAAACAACGACCACCGCCACACTGGCGGGAAACGTCCCTCTTCGAGGTTTTCCCGTAACTTTCCACACACGCCCGGGGAAGAGGGGGTCCCCGCACGCGCGAAGCGCGGCCCGGACAGCCGGGACCCCGCGTCCTCCCGCGCCGCCCTGCGGCTCGAGGCGGGGCGGTCGCAGCCGCGGGCACCGCCCTCGCCCCGTGGCGGCCCGGTGGCGGCCCGTTACCGGCCCCACAGCGCGACGTGGAGCCCCAGCACGGCTCAGCGCAGAGCAGCACTCTGCCCTCGTGGGCCGAGCCCAATAGGGGCCTGCCTTGCTGTTGCCATGCTAGCGGAGCCGTTTCTGGCCAATCAGAAGCGAGCGTCGTTGTTACTACAACAGCGTCCCGGCAACAGGAGAACTTCGGGGCAGCGCGAAAGCGGCCCGGCACCTGCCGGTGCGGTTCTTCTCCCCTCTGCCCCCCCGGCTGCCGCCGCTGCCGCCGGCGGGCAGGTAACGGGGGCCGCTTGGGGCCGCGGAGGGGAGGATGGAGCCCGGAGCCCGCCCGCCCGCCTCAGCGCCGGGTAGGGCCGTTGCGGAGAGCAGCGGGCCGGCCCGCGCGCAGGGGCCGCTCGGGGGTGCCCGCCGTGGCGCTGTGGTCGGTGGCTGCCTGGCGGGGGGGGGGGGATGGGGAGGAGCGGCGAGCACGGCGCCTGTCAGCGGTGGGGCTGTGGGGCTGGACTGTGGGTCAGGGTAGGGCTGCGGGAAGGGCAGCGAGGCCCCCACTGTTTGCTTCGACGGCGGTAAAGAAATAAATAATCCTGCTCTCAGGGGGAAGGCTATCTCTGACTTCCCTTGACTGGGAAGAAAATGTTTTCGATGTAAGTTATTCCACGGTTCCATTTGTCCCAAGGGCGTCTTTCACTTTCCTCTGAAGTACCTGAAGAGAGAAGTTCTATAGCCTGAGATCTAGATGGGCCAATAGTCTGTTATTGTATCCCATCCTAGAGCATGTCCTGAGAGCTAGAACAACCTGTTCACATTGACGAAGTACAGGGCAGTACAGGGGGAGGCCTGTGTGCTTTCCCTTTTTCAAAGTGTCGCAGAGCGGATTTAATTTTTCAGGAATGCCTGCTTTTGGAACACTAAATTATATAGTCCCTGACCTCATAATATGTAAAATTCTCTTAACCAAGCAAAGTATGCATCCTGTAGGTTGTCTCAGTCTTTTGCATTACTCATCAGAATTGAATTTTGGAGTGGAAATATCTGTATTTGCTCAAAAACCATCATCAGCTGCACTGAGAAGGTTGTCACCAGTGACTACAAAACCTAAAGGTGCCCTCTGCCTAATCAGTAGGAGGTATGTTTCCAGCTTTACTGCCGTCTTTGATATGCACAGGCACATGTGAGAACATTAAGCTACTTGGATAACATTAGACCTTTTAAGAGGCAGAGCACTTGGAGGTGATTTGTCTGCATGAGTGATATATGTGCCAGAATCTGAAAAGCTCTGCCTTGGTGTGTCATGTAGGCTGAACCTACATGAGGGAGAGGATACAGTATTGAAGCAGTTGATCATTCTTTCTAGAGAGGCTTTCATGGTTTTTTGCTACTGTTTTGCATTTCCCACAGAGCAAGTGCCACTATGGTTTTCCATGGTTTACATGAGGATGTACAAAATGAGGAGAAAACTCCTTTGTTCAGCCCACAAGTAGGACAAACCCTGGCTCTGCGTAGACAAAATTTCTAGTATCAACCTTTTCCCGCAAGCCATGGAGAATAGGGAGGAGTAGCAACTGCAGACTGAGAATACATTAATTAAAGATTTCATAATTGCAGTTAGGGAGATGAGAAAAACAAGGTAATATGAAGACACTATCTATACAAAGAATAGCCAATGATTTGCATACCAGAATCTTTCATATGGCTAAAAAGCACAGGCAAAGATGCAGTGCACCCCAGAGACAGGAAGCTCCAAGAACAGTTGTTAGGTGGGAGATAACAGTGACTTCCCAAGAAATCTCTGCTTCACCCACCATTTGGATGCTGGAATGACTTGCTGTAGAAGCCTCTGGGCAGCCCATTCCTGATCACTCAGCAGCTTGTACTCTAACATGGCTCTGCTGTCAGTAATTTGATGCAGCCCCATAGTGAGAACAACAAATTGTACTAAAGCTAGTAACTATTCACTCTTCCTATGCATGGGAGGACTCATAACCTTAATTGTTCTCTTACAATTACAGAGGCTAGGCACTCTTTCAAGGAGAAAGAAACAATAAAAGGTAAGGTTGCAGCTTTCCTTCTGAGCTACGTGAAACAGAGTATGTTAGGCTTTTTTTTTTAAAAAAAAAGAAAGTTAAGAAAAAATGAAGGTGAGACTTGTTATCTGCCTTGCCAAACACAATACAAAATACTGAAGCTTACAGAAATAAATAGAAAAAGCAAGGAAGCAGAGCTTCATTTGTCCTTGTAAGAAAAGAAAAGGACATGGTTCTATGGTTTGTCTGAAACAGTTTGTCTGAAATAATGTTTCCTCATTATTCTGTTAGTAAGAAACTGTCTTCTATGTTTCTATCCAAACTGGCCAGAAATAGATTTATATCCATCTGTAAGACCCATCCATCTTATAACTGTAGTCAAACATGGCTCAGATGCAGGAACTTCGTGTATAGACACTTGGGGAGCTTTTATCAATTAAATTATTGAAATGAGAAGAAATGAGGGCCAAATCCCTCAGTGGCTGTAAATGCTGTAATTCTCTTGCAGATAGGAAAGCAAGCAGAGCTATTCTGATTTATGGTAGCTGAGGATCTTGCCCTAAGACTAGTAGGAGTGTGCTTAAGAGGTCATAAATCAGATTCATTGCTTATATTTGTGTGCATCAGTGTGAATTCCATGTAACATATAAATCAGGAGCTATTTAGTGCAGCTGCATTATTCCTGATTCATGCATTGATATTTTGCTGGTGTAAAGGTGGTCTAAGTGAGAAGAGAACCAAACTCGGTGTCTGATAAAACTTTAAAATTAATTGTTCTATGTAGTAGTCTTTGACTTTCAGTACATGGACTCCTTATGACTGTAAGGTCCACAAACTATTTCTGAGGAGTCTGTGAAAGGCAACTAAGAAGGGCAAGATGATTGTCAGAAGACCTACATTGACTGGACATGGATATATACTTCCACCGGAAAATATCCAGGAATCAAAAAAAAAAAAAAAAAAACCCAAAAAAACAAAAAAACAAACAACCCACCAGTTGCATTTGGTTTCTAGGAGAGCCGTTTAGGGCTCCATCCAGATTTTGTGAAGTCAAAAGAAAGTTTTGCTAATGACTTCATTAACAGCAGGCTGTGTTTCTTCTCAACCATTTTTTTTTATTCTAGCCAAATCACCGAGTCACATAGCTCTTGCTGTCTTTGCTGTTTGAGTGGTCCTTTTACTAACAAATTGATTTTAAACTCACAAGGATGTCTGGGGAAGCAGTAAATAGGGCAGAGTAGTGCTGAAGAGCACATTTCTTTCCTTTTTTTTTTTCTTTTCCCCTCAGGCTTGGGCATGATACAGATAGCTGGCATAATCTGTTATTGTCAAAACCCCAGTACCTGAGATAGAGCTTGGTGATGCTCAGAAGGGAAATGGCAGAGTAGGCTTGCATTTGTTCCTTTGAAATACTCTTACTGTCTGCTCAGATTTATGACAGTTTAGATCTTGCAGTCAGAACCCTTTCATTTAGCATGGTAATTTGAGCTCTCTTGGCCTCTGGAAGTAGACCCTCCTTGTTTACAGTTTCCAGGCAGCCAAACTTGCATGGCTGCTATTGCGAGTATATCAGCTAAGTGACTGTAGTAATGATGATGCTTAGTCATGTATCAGATGAACAGGAAATAGTTGTTTTCCACCTGACTGATGGAGAAAGAATGCTTGGAGGTAAATTTCTTTTAATGGATGGCTACAGAATTAGAACTTCTGCCAGGGGTTACTGCTGTAGATGGGCTATGCTAGTAAATTAAGTGTGCTTGTGACTGTTCGTTGGTACTGAGAAGAACTGGCATGGAATAGTCCACGTCCAGACTGATAAAGTTTCTCATCCTTTTATAAAACCCTTTGAAAAGTCTGACTGCATGCACACTGCCCATTGGGAATGGTTCTGGACCAAGTTAACTGCCGAGATGTGCCCAAGAAGCTGACCCAAGCTATGGTTTGGATCAAAACCTGACCAGATACTGTTCTAACAGTTTGACTCTGCAGAGAATGAAGTTGCAGTGCACAGGATCGGTACCCAGTACAGCTTAATTTGCTGCTTGTTAAGTAGTGGGCGTGGTATACTCAGGTCTACTTAATTTCTGTTTGATAACATGAAAATAAGACTACTCAAGTTATCAGAAAGGAGTGGGGTGGTTGGTTGGTTTTCTTCCTAGTAGTAGTCCAAAGCACTGAGCTAAGACATGGAAACTTCAGGCTTTTGAGGTGTGATGTGTTGTTTGTTTTGGGGCTTGGATGGGGGAGGGAAAGCTCTTCTATCTCTGTGAAATGCTCTACAGTGCTGCATTTTTACTAGAGGGCTAGTAAAGTCTTGCTCTTGTCTCACCATTTTTACTTAGCTGTGTCTATTCTCTGTCATTCATTCTAAGGAATTCACTCTGAAACCAAATTTCTGGTTTCAAATTAAATTTATAAAAAGGAAAATAAGGCCTCAGACCTTTAAAATATTTCCTCTGAAGTATCAGATTGAGTTAACTACATAAGTATCAATAGAATTACGGTGTGATGCAGTGCATAAGACTGAAACTATTTGAAAGTATTTGTATGACTAATGACCATAAAATAGTGTGTAAGAGACTGGCTGATAGCACCATCACCCAGATCCTGTTATTCTGTTAGCACTTAAGACATGTTCCAAAGGTGCGAAGACAAATGCCTCAGCATATCTGAATAAGCCATAGAGCAACAGCTCCCAAACTTTTGAGTCACGGAGCAGTGTCAATTCTCAGAATTTCTAGGAAGAGCTCACATAACGGTGTTTGTAATCCTGAGTGCTATTCAAGTTGTATGGGTGCACGGAGCAGATGCAGACCACTTAACATTGCCTAGTGGGTCACCACTGAACCATACTTAGGAAACCATTGCATATGCCATGCAGTGCTGTCTCTGTCCAATTATTTTCCCTGCTAGCTTTTCTGTTTATACTTACTGTGTAGTTTGCCTCAGATTTCCTGGTGAGGAAAATTACTAATAGCTCTTCATAAAACAGAGTAATTAGTGTAATGAGCTGGTGTCTGGTACATGCATTTTTCTCCTGCAAAAGTCTGTAATAAACATCTAAGCAACTTACTTAGTTAAAATAGCAGGTTTTCTTAACTAAAAAGTTGTATTTTTTTAATGTCCATAACCTTCAAGATAATAGCCAAAAACTTTGATAGATAATTCTCTGTTATTTGGTAAATGAGTTAGTCATATTAATATCTCTTACTCTAAACTGTGTATTTGAAAGCACCAGCATAGGAGATAGTTCTAGCTGACTAGCAGTGAACAGATGAAAGGAGTCCCAGACCTCTGTGGTTGTGCTCGATACTGTCATAGACAAAATTTTTATCAGCAAATTAGGCTTCATGTCAAGAAATCAGTTTTTGTCCCTCTTGTTGCTGTTGCCAGCCACACTGCTTCTTTTTGTGTCTTTTGTATTTTAATGTACTCTCATAATTCTGTTTTAAATCCAGGGGAGACCATGGCCAGAGTGGCAAATGCGGAAGACTTAAGTGCCTTACATCCCTCCTCTCAAAGAATCACATTTACCCCACGACCTCAGTCTACACAAAGGAGAGCATCATTGTGTGGCAGCAGGCAGAATTCAATTAAATCAGGTGCGGGTTTGTACTGAGATCTAAGTTTTCATAGCCTTGGGACTTTAAATCAAAATCCATCAGTCACTGAGAGAATAAGCTCTGCCTAGCTTGCAGGTAGCGTTGCCCCCTCAATCCTTTCTGTCCTGTTATTTGCTTTGAGGTCAGTGGTGCCTTTCTGCATAGCAAGTTGCCATGGCCAAGGATCCCTTGTGCCATTTAGGGTTGCACATTTTGTGAAGTACTTTGAGAGAAGGTACACCACGTTCCCTGGATCCTTTGGACACCAACAAAATCAATGTTGTTCTATTTATGGAGAGAGGGCGGAGGAGGGAGCCATGGCCCTTCTCACCTGACTCCTCTTCCTCCTGCTTGCATACTGGTAGGGAAACAGGGTCTTTATTTTCTTCCCTTCTCTGCAGTCCATTGGATCGTGAGAAAGAGATTCCTACTTTGACTTCTGTCTCGCTCATATTCTTAAATCACTGCAAGATAACTGTTGCCAATTATTACACATTATCAGACTTGATATACACCTTACCCTTTAGGAAATCATTTGAAATGGCTATACACTTACCACAGAAATCTCATTTTTTTTGGAACAGTAAGATTTATAGTTTGTTCCAATGAAGTATGAATTTGCTGCTAATCCCAAAGTGGACATTTCTCTTGCAAGTGATTTTAAATTATTATCATGCAAGGCTTCTTCCATCACAGTTCATATCACTTTTCTTTCTCTCTTTGCCATGTAGTTTTAGATTTCGGGTCAGATTCATTGTAAGAGTAAGCTGTGACAGCTCTCTTGATTTCACTGAAGCTGTATCCAGCTGTGAATTTGAATGCTTGCTTTTGTCAGAATGGCTCAAAGTTAAAATGAAATGTACAAGGCATCCATGATTGTATCCTTTCTTTGTAAGAAAGGGATGAGCCCAAGAAAAAAGTTGGCTCCTGTAAAACTGCAACAAGCTGTAAATAATAAAAAGCCACATTTTGCCATCTTCCTTCTTGTAAACAAAGCTTCTTCTGAGGGCAACTACATTTTGTTTGAGAGCAGATCTTAGACTAAAGTATGGAAAAAATGTAAATGCATATGAACTAGCCTCTGTGTTCAGATTTGTGTATAAAACCCACATTGATTCAAGTGGTAGGTAATTAAATGCTCATAGCTGTGGCTGAACCTGGCTCATTATTAATCCAAAAGAAACATCAGGCCAGATCTTTTGATCCTTGCTTAATTCTTATTCAGATCTAATGAGATCCAGAGGTGTCTGAAGTAATAGAAGGCATCCCTGTACACTACATTGCACTATCAAGTAGTTTCACTCTCTCTTCATTGCCAGGCATGTTTTTAGGAGGAGGGGGCTGACATGCTCCAAAAGACTTAGGAGTGGTAGACTCCACATGCAGGCAATAAATAGTGACCCCACTGGAAGATGGTATCTCTACCCAAGGCTCAATAACTGAATAAAGTCTCTAACTTTTACAAGATGAAGAGATCCTATCTGTAGTCTGAAATGGGAGGGCTATTGTCAAAGAATGTGCCTATGTACTGTGACTTTATTTGCTGTTTTTTAGCTTTGAAAATGTAATTGCATATTCCGAGTTCCTGTTTTGGCTATAATATCAGAAAAAGATGTGTGTATCTTATTAAAATACTTAAAATTGTTTTCCTTTATTGCTTTCAAATCAGTGGACAAACAATAACTGATCTGCTTGTATATCTCCGGAGATGAACTGGTTTATACTGAATTCTCAGAAAAATAGTGACTTCGCCAGGCTTAGGAGTGTGTGGTGACTGCCTAATATATTTTACAGCTGCATCTGTGAGCTCTGTCCCAGATCCCACATTATTCTCCCGGGACATTGGGCAGATCTTACTTCAAAAGACAGCTGAAAAAGAAGATGAACTGAAAAAAGCATTTCAGACTCTTGATGTTGATCAGACCCTGACAGTCACAAAGGGTGAATTCAGGAGAGTGATTGAAACTTTTCTTTTCCCTCTAACACAAGCCGAATTTGATGCTATGCTGGCAGAGGTATGCTATGTCATTGCTGTTTATAATCATTTAGAGGCTGTTCTTATTGATGTCAAAAACAAAATTTCCACAGGTTTCAAACCAGTATTATGAAAGAGATGCTAGACACGATCACATCCTTATGTGAGTAGTTCAAATGAAACCAGTAGAAAACTTGCAAAAGAAATGTGAACTGGATTTGGCCATTAGCATTTTGTAAGAGGATTCTGTCTGTGTGGCTTGTCTTACTAGTTGAAAGAGTTGCAAGTAGATTCTGTGATTAAAAAACAGAAGAAAACAAAACAAAAAACCCTTGCAGTTTAAACTAATATACATGCAGTGTTGCCAATGTGGGTAGATTAGGTTGTAAACTATGAATCAGAGGCCAGGTGCTTTTTGTCTGTACTGGGAGTTTCTCAGCTAACTTCTGGTATTTGCCACTTTATAAGCCATAGTCAGAGTGAACTTGAAGGAACATTGGGTGTTCACATGGTACTGTGACTGACACTTATGCAAAACAGGGGAGGATTCTGAAGCACAGTCTGCACCAGTGTTACTGTACAATTAAATTTCTGTCCGGAAAGTGTAAGAGATGTTAAGGTTTATATCCTTTTCTAATAAGTTTGATTGTTGACTCTTGTTTGTTTAATGTGGGTAAGCTGGGCTATTATAGTTGCATTTTAAACTAATCAGTCTGTAAATGGCTAACTCCATTTTAGCTAAGACTGATGTTAAATTTCTTGCTAATACTAAATTGTCAATATGAGGACACAGACACCTAAAACACATTAAATATTATTTTTGAATAACAGAAGAATGTGTTGCAGATGCTGATGAGAGTGAATATACTTTCACAAATAGATGTAAAAGATCACAGAGCCAGAGAAATGACAAATCCTATTTTTACATGATGGAAAGACTTGTAGGCTATAGCTTCTCATTGAGGGATTTACCAGATATTAAATTCATGCTCTGCTTAATTCTGGACAAGTTGCTGATAAGAAATAATGTGTGATGCACAGAACAAAAGCAAGGTTATAAGATGCATTTATTTTTGTGTTTTTAAGAAAAGAATAAATTAATAATGCAAATGGAAGTATTAAAAAATACCTGTTATCACTGCAGGTCTTATCCATGGTCTTATCCATGGTCTTATCCATGGTCTTATCCATGGTCTTATCCATGGTCTTATCCATGTTCTTTGAAATACAGATCCCAAATACTGGCAAAGTTACTGTGCCATATCTTGACTTCCTGTCAAAGTTCACTGAAGTTGCCAAAAGTACCAGCATGCTAAAAAGGTAAGTGTTTCATATTATGCACTCAAATTGCTCCTAAATTGCAGTCATGAATCACTTGCCAGTTGTCTAGCTTTCAAAGCGGAATCTAGCTTCTCATTTGAGCTTCTAGTGAGATAGAGATATAATAAATTCTTTTCTAAAACTGCTTTTTTTTCTGAATGTGTAATTGGTGTAGTTGCCATAGGAATGTTGTTTGATTGCCAAAGGGAAGGGAGTGGTCTGCTAAGCCATTGATCAGATAATGGAAATACATGAACCTTTAAGACTTATCAGTAAGAGTTATTGTGTATGAAAGAAATTATAAACAATTGCATTTAATAGGGATTCAGAAAGGTATTACTCAGCTTGCCCTGTCTTTAAGTGAAATATAGAAACCAAGATAAAGGTCCCAGTAATGGGAAAGTTACAATGTTACAGGATTCATTCCTTTAGAAGTAAATAACCTCTGCACCTCTTCATTTCCAATGGAAGTAACTTTTCAACAATAAAGTTCAAGACACATCAACTTTGTGTGAACTGGGATTCTTCTGTTTCAATGAAGAATGCTATTTGAAAAGTAAAATGGGAAGTTGAGCCATACTCTACATAAAAATAAAATAAAAAATTCTGTACTCTCACAGTAGCTTTCTCTGTGGAGCACTGAACATTTTCCACCACTACACTTTACCTCCCCACCCCCAGTGCAATGTAAAGGATGGAATTCTGCAGGGTGGATCTCCAGGGAAATTCCTTTTCCTTCAGTTTGTACTGTGGGGTTGTATGATCTGGGCTTCAATAACGAGTTGCCTCAGAAAATATTATGTAAATTCCAGTCCAACTTTGTTCCCAGCAAGTGCAAAGCTAAGAAAACTCTCAGACAAAGAGTGAATGAAAGAGTGTAATACTGAGGATACAAAAATGGGATTAGGACTTTGAAAGGAAGCAGGAGGAAGAAGAGGAGCAGCAAAAGAAAAGCAGAAAAAGGGAGGGACCTCAGCCACTCTCTCTCAGAGACAGAGGAGCTTAAAAATTCTAATTAATTAGGGAAAACTAATTAAATAACAAATGAGGGATCTTTCATGAAGTAAAAGGTTAATCTTTTCTTAATTACATGGAAAATAAAAATGGTAAAGCTTGTTATGTACTTGGGGGTAGATTTTCCCTCTAACTTTTGAGAAGAATATATAAGATATTAGTCTTGATTTACATTTAAACTCACTAAAATGTATAAGGTAAGGATCGTCCTTAGACTGGATTGTCTTTTGGATAGCTAGTTTTTTAGAGAACTTCACTGAAAATGCGTGCAATGTAGGGAGGCAAAAATAATGATAGGATTGTTGTAGCTGTGAATATGTGTATATATAGTTTCACCACGAGAGGGCAGTATAGGTGCTGTTTTTCCGAAGAAGTTTGGCTGAGCGGGTTTGTTAAAGCTACTTTCTCTCCTCGTTTAAAACTCAGGCAATTCCACTGAATTCAGAGGCTGAAATTATGGCAGAGCTTGGCTTTTAGGACTTTATACACACAAATACAGATATGAATAAAATTCCAGGAGCAGGTACTTGAGGTTGAAATCACTGAATAGGACTCAGCATCTGGAGAACCCACTTGTGGATGTAAACTTTGCTAATAGTTGACTATGAAAATGACCTGTTCTCTTGCTTGGTGCAAGTCAATGGCAAGACGAAACAAAAGCAAGTTAATGTATCTTTTCTATTTATCTTTTTTCAATTTTAAAAAGAATTTTTAAAGTTCCTGGTAATGGGTGGATCTCAGATTTGTGCCGAGGGGGAGAGGTGCTTATTGCTGTCTGAGGGAACACTTGATGAGAGTAGATGGAAAGGGAGAACTGGCACTTTAACTTTCCTCTCTTCAAGATTTCCATGTCCTTCATCATCCCAAGGGCCAAATCCAGCTGCTAATAGCCCTTTACATCCCTTATAGCAGCCAAAAAAGCTACTTGAACACAAATATTCTGCACTAATAGCCATCATGCTTGTGGTAGAGGAGTGGCTGCCACATCTCTATTCTGCCAAGGTATCTAGATTTGTGGACACTTCCTCCAGGAGCAGTGCAGGGCTGTGAACAACAGCTAAAATGAAAGCAGGATCAAGCCACTTTCATATATTTGTAGTTTTTCGCATGCTAAGGCAAAACTCCCACTGATGTCAATACAGTGGTCTTCGACAATACTACAGTGCACTTCTGTTATACATACATCTAACCTTTTTTGTGATACTATTTATTTTTAGGTTGAACAACAGCCAAAGTAGCCAAACAATGACGTTAAGTCAACTGGAATCCCTCCTCAAAGAGAAAGTATGTTGACCAGGGTAATAATACCAACTAAATGCTGGTATAGTAATTCACTTCAGATATAATAATAAATATTTGGTGCTGCTGATGTACTGATATTAATTTAGTTACATGTTTAGAAGGATGCTGCCATGTGTTTCCATAATGCAGGTCTGGTCAAAGTAGTATATTTGGATTTTGTTATTGGGTGTGTTTGTTTGTTTGTTTTAATGATGCTAAAATACTAAGTAGTATTTTGGAAGCTTCTGCTCTAATCTGCACTGAGAATCCCTTTTTAGCATCAGAAACCTAAGCACTCTTCTCTTTTGAGCAGTCTTGCAACAGATCTCTGGCATAGGACTGTCTTAGTCCCACTGTGATTTTTTCTCAATTACTAAATGCTTCTGGCTCAAATAACAAGGCCTGATTTATTTAAGAAACCAGATTCTCCATGGAGGTACAATTTCTGTAATTGTTTACCTGTTTGCAATACTGGTGTAAAACATTTTATTATATCAGAACAATGGCATTTTAGGCATTTGTATTCTTTTTACTTAAAAGTATTCAGCCATCTGATTGCTCAAGCTACTGAAATCTCCAATGCAATTTTAAACAGCAGAAAAACTTTTTTTTTTTTAAGATTGATGAAGAAGTGGTGTCGTGACCATGGGAAAGCTAGTTTTTTTTTTTCCTCCCTTCTTCATAGACTGAGCCAATGCAAATCTGTCTGTCACCATTGTGATCTTATATTTTATTTGGATATTTTTAAGTTAACCTGATGCCAGAGATCACACCTGATAATAGTTACTATTTTAAAGGATACAGAGCTCCTCAGGAAAGTATTCCATGCCTTCTAGAGCACTGTATGAGTCTGCTGCCTCTACCCCAAGACTCTCCGTAGAAGCAAAACATACATTAAACATCACCTGATGTAAATTCCAAGGAAAATCCAACCTCTTGCTGTGCTTGGCATGGGCTTGGCCTGTAATTTGGCAGGGTGAAATAAAATCTTTCTGATTTCACAGCTGTTATTGCACCTCAGGGCTGCAGTAGTGTTTGCAACCCATTTGCTTTCCTAACACTGAGAAGGACATCTGAATATATCCTCACTCTAGTCTGAATAAAATATTAACATATCGCAAGGCTGTTAGGACAGATTGTATCCAAGACAATCTTTCCTCGCTGTAGAAAAGCCTATCAATCATAGCTGGGTATAGTTATTATTAATGTCATAGCTTTTATTCATTTGGCTATATGCAGCTAACTGAAGAGTAACATTTACGTTTTCACGTTAAACATTTCCTATCACAAAAGAAACAGCTGAAATATCTTCCTATTATAGAATTTATGAATTGAAAATATCCTCCAAAGTCCTAATTAGAGTTCTGGCACATTTAGTTTACAAGGTTCTGTTGTATGTTTTTTAAGGACATTGTAAAATAGAGCTATTATGTGTATTTTTAGTATATTAACAGAAAATATTAACCTAAGGTGAGGTTACTGCTACATAAATATTCCAGCAACAACTCAGCTGAATAAGTATTTCAAGATGTGTAAGTGCATCATGTATGCAGATAATTGTTCAGATACACTTAAGAACTCATACAATCTCTGAAATAAATATTCATCTGTAAAATATCACAGTGGTTAGTCCCAAGCCAAACCATATTCTGCTTCCATTTGAATGCCCATCATCAGTTAAGGATATATTTATATTGGTTACTTTGGGTTGTAAATTTGTGTGTGCACATTTAAAAAAAAAAAAAAAAAAAAAAAAGAGAGAGAGAACAAACTTGCTAATGCCCTCAGTAAAATAAAGAATACCAGCTTTCTCCTTGTAGGGAAAAAAAGAAAGCCATATTCAGACCTCCTACCACATAAACCTGGGCACGTATACCTGTATTTAGGCATTATAACTACTGTAATGGTCAAGATCAAGAAAACAGCACATCAGTGAAGAGTCATAAGGGAATCAAGACCTGATAGACAGCCTTGGATTTCTCATCACTCTGCTACACTTAGACACTGTAACCATGCTGACACTTCATTTAATCAAATGATCCAAACACGTCCTTGAGTGCTTTTATGACGCTAAAATTATCAGCTGTATTTGTGGGAAGTACGCCTTGCTGCCTTTGTAGTTAACCTTACCTGCTTAGTAAAGCAAAGATAAGCTAGGGAAAGGTTTTGAATATTTCAAATGCCAGGGCAAAGCTCTTAAGTTTAGCTTTGACTATAGGAGTCACTCCATCATTTCTAGTCACATGCAATAAAATTTTACTACTGAAGGTCACTGTCTTGGGAAAAGTAAATTAAAAAGAAAACAAAACTGATCAAGGAAGAGAAGTAACACCATACTGTAGGAAAATGGCCAAAATGTTTAGAATCCCCAGTGCTGCTTCCTAAGCAAAGCACTTAGCCCAGGAAGCTGGGCCAAATGCTAAACAGATGTATGCCTGGGTATATGAATGATCACAGAATGGTTGAGGTTGGAAGGGACCTCTGGAGATCATCTAGTCCAACCCCCCTGCTCTAGCAGGGTCACCTAGAGCATGTTGCACAGGATCGCGTCCAGACGCGTTTTGAATATCTCCAGAGAAGGAGACTCCACAACTTCTCTGGGCAACCCGTGCCAGTGCTCTGTCACCCTCACAGTAAAGAGTTTTTTCCTCATGTTCGGATGGAGCTGCCTGTATTTCAGTTTGTGCACATTGCCTCTTGTCCTGTCGCTGGGCATCAGTGAAAAGAGTCTGGCCCCATCCTCTTGACACCCTCCCTTAAGATATTTGTATACATTGATAAGATTCCCTCACAGTCTTCTCCAGGCTAAACAGGCCCAGCTCTCTCAGCCTTTCCTCATAGGAGAGATAGCATCTTCATAGCCCTCTGCTGGACTCTCTCCAATAGTGCCATGTCTCTCTTGTGCTGGGGAGCCCAGAACTGGACACAGTACTGCAGATGTGGCCTCACCAGGGCTGAGTCGAGGGGGAGGATCAGCTCCCTCGACCTGCTGGCAACACTCTTCCTAATGCAGCCCAGGAGACCATTGGCCTTCTTGGCCACAAGGGCACAGTGCTGGCTCATGGTCAACTTGTTGTCCACCAGGACTCCCAGGTCCTTCTCTGCAGAGCTGTTTTCCAGCAGGTCAGCCCCCAGCCTGTTCTGGTGCATGGGGTTATTCCTCCCCAGGTGCAGGACCCTGCATTTCACTTTGTTGAACTTCATGAGATTCCTCTCTGCCCATCTCTCCAGCGTGTCCAGGTCCCTCTGAATGGCAACACAGCCCTCTGGTGGATCAGCCACTCCTCCCAGTTTTGTATCATCAGCGGACTTGCTGAGGGTGCACTCTGTGATGGTGCATGAAAGAGCTCTTCTCTACTCAATGAGTGTTTGAGGAAGTGAGGCAGCAGTGTAGCTGGGATAGTTATGCACTTCTTTATGCACTACTTTCATATAATCGCAGAACCCCAGACCCTTCTCTCCCATAATCCTGGCTAGTTGATGTCCTGACAGCAGGCTACTGCCCTGGTGCAGCAGAGACCTGTTCAATAAAGGGCTGCTGCTCCCAAGCACCTAAATCTGTCTTTCTCCATCTCGAGTAAAATTTCACTGGTTTGGCTCCTAGAACTCCAAAAATAGGAACAGGATTTGATCCCCAATAATATTTCCAAAGGACATGTCATCACTGAAAGGAGCCTAGATTTCAGTGAAAGAGTGTTCCTGAATGTTAAAAAATAAGCCTGTGTTCAGGAAACGCTTGCAACCTGAAATAGTTTTTTATAACAACAAAAAGACTCTCTGAGGTGAGTCAGTCCTTCCAAATGATACTGTCTCCTTAAGAAAGGAATCCAGCAAGTAAGAAGAGGAAATAATGAAAACTCAATTTGTCAGAGTGCAAAGATGGCTCTATACTGCATGTGCGCATCCATTTTATGTGGAAGCCTTTCACTACCAGCTAGCTTGTGCGAGTGAGACCCCAGTTGTTTCTCTTTGAAGATTACTGAAGTACTAGGATTGATGCACTTTACATGAACAGTCTTATTGTAAATGTGAAATGGAAAAATGGAAATTGATTTATTTTGTATACTCATTACACAAATTTCAAGGTCTCTAAAAATTGTTAATGGAGTATAAAGGGTTATCGGTATGAACAAGCATCAAACCCCATATATCTTCCTCACCCCCCCTACTTTTATCTCCCCTCCCCCATTAATTTTGATTTTACATTTATGAGGATCTGAAAATAGTCTAATTCTTTTCTATCTGGTTTGGGCCTATCTTTACCAGCTGGTAAATAGGAAATGTTCACCGTAGGAAGCCAATACTCTGCAGAGTGTAAACAGATGGAATCAATATAAAGTGACAAGTTAGACTGTGCTACTGAGAATACAGAGCCAAAACTAAGAGCATAACAGTCACGATACTTATTTTGTTCCAATTCATTTGGTACTGAATAGCACTTCGTATATGCACAGCTGTGTCCTTCCGTTTTTTACTTTCTTTCTTCTGGTTTGATGATGACAATTTCAAAGAAAAACTTTAATTAAAGATTTTACACAAAATGGCCCAAAGTAGAATATAGAGAAAATGAGCACTGATGTGTTTATAGCAAGAGAAGAATATTTTTCATGCATTTATTTTCTTTCTTTATTTTTTAACAAAACAAACAAAATATGATGCATGTATCTGTCTGTGTGTAATATGCTAGATTGATAGATCTTTGCAGATTGAAATCTTCCATTTGGTGATAAGGCATATCTCATAACTCTAAAAGCTTCCCTTATCCTCTTCTTCCACTGATGCCTTTTACAGTAGGGTGCTATGAAGGGCAAGAAATCTATCTAAGTGTATATCTCTGCATGGATGTGCTAGCTGAAGGAAAAGGATAGTCGGACAGAGAGACTGCTACAGAGTGCTGTCAGACAGTCCTGAGACAGACTGTGGAAGCAAAATGACTGAGGGTCTTCCTTTCCCTGCCCTGTGCAGTTTGCCTCACATGGAGGAATGCACCTTCTCCTCTCTCCAGAAGGGTATTTTGGAGACCCCGTGATATGAGATCTGATGCACAGTCCCTTCAGGAACGGCGACAGGGGCAGTAAGCTTCCAAGCTCTCTTGTGTTGCTGGCTTTGCCCTGAAAGCACATCTGAGTTCTAGTCCTTTTGCCAGAGAGGGTGCCAGGTGTTGCTGCATGGGTTTTTCATTGCTAATTTATGCATTTTTGACACATTTTCACAAAAATGGAAGAAGGCAGCATGTTTTACCACTGTGTCCCTAACTTATTCCTTACAGCATATTTCTGTAGAAAATGCCATTCCTGCCATTAAAATTTTGCTATTTTTGCTTTTTTGGCAAGCAATAATCTCCAGATTTCCCATATGTTGTTTATTAGGGTGACAGAACAACTCTAATGAGGGGCAGCAACCGCAAGTTTGAACACACAGATTTTGCTTCTGATCCTTGTGTCAAGGGCAAGCAGCTTTTTTTTTTTCCCCTGCAGAAGAAACTCTGGGTCTGTCCCAGGCTCCCCCATGCATATCCCCCTCGATAGGCAAGCCATCTCAGCACATCTGTGCAGAACTTCCCTGCCTCCCCATCCAGCCTGCTGCCTTCTCTGGAAAGCACAGTTCTTCTCCTAACTGTAATGCTAGGGGCTTGTTTGTCTCATGCGTTCCCAAAAGCCTCTCTCCGAATCATTCAATGGCAGAAAGAGGGTATGTGTTATTTTAGATGGAATTCCAGATTGTGGGACAACAGAAATGCATGAAAGCCCCTTTCCAGATCTTCATTCCTGCCCTTGCCAAATATCTTGAGCCACCAGGCAGGTTCCATGGAGGCTCGGAGAGGGAAGCAACACATGACACAGGTGGCACTTTACAAGCCGGGATCTTCAAGACATGCAGGTGCTGAAGGTAATGTCTTGGTATATAATAGTTGGCAATTGCATTGCTAGCAAAATGAACTTCGGTGATTTGTGGCAGGAAATCCTTTCACAGTAAATTGCAGTCTACGTAAAAGTATGTTTGGAAGTCCTTGCTGTTATGATATCTATAGAGGATGTGTTTCAAATGGCTACCCTTTGTGCTTCTGAAGTATAAGAAAATACTTTTAAATATTCATTCTCTCCCTTCTTCCCGAGGGATCCCCAAGTGCTTCACATGCATAAATGCTGCTGAAATGCAGTCACTGCTGGGGTGGGGAGCAGCAGCCAGCTGGCATGTGTCAGTGACAACAGAGAACATTATGCCAAAGACACTATGGCAAGGCCCTGTGGTTGCTAAAAGTGCTGTGATATCCTTAATACACTGGAGAACAAACAGGAACATTGTTTCTAATGTCTCTGATGAAAGATTCTGATAGCATAAACTGGTTGGTACTTAGCTTATCTAACCTGTAAGGACGAGTGGTCATACCCAACTGGCAGAAAGATGCGAGTGCCACACATTGCAGTATCCAAAGCTGTGCTTCACCCATTAAATGGTCCGTTTCAGTTAAACCAGTATACAGGGAGAAATTAATCAATATTGTTGCATTTCTCTCTCTGTGAAAAGCTTGGAGTTACGGTGGAAATCTTTTGCCAGTCAGGGCAAGACAGAAATTCTAGTCTAGTTTGGTGAAGTCTAATCCTTCTTGAACTGAATTTGGCCATGCTGTCTTAAATATATCACTGTAGGAAAAAAAAAAACATTTTTTATGAATAAAAATTGTTTTTCATTCTGTCTTTAGCCAGAAAAAAAGTTTTATCCTCTTCCATTCCTTTTCCCCAGGCAGAGTTGCCAAGGAGTAGTCAAATCAGGTTGCCTTGATTCATAGCTACTTTCTCTGAGCAACCTTTGCCTACATCAGTGTATAGTTACAGCCACAAGTAGGCCTATATCACTCTGTATAAATGCTCAGCAGTGGGAGTACCAGACTTGGAATCTCAACCCTTTTGTTTAAAATGAACAAATAAGATATGAAATCCTCGCTCCATTGAAGTCCTGACTTCACTGTGACCAGCCTTCAACGGCTTTTCCTCCTTGTTACTCCTGGTAGCACTGCAGAGCATATGCAACCGAGCTGGATTTAATTCTGGCTTAGGCAGCCGCATTTGAATGAGTAAGTAAGTAGCAGTGACAGAATCTTTATTATTGCTGCTATTATATGAGCCAGAAAGAACACAGCCTGACTTTCAATTCCCAGGTTGTATTTGCAGAGGTAGCAGTTAGAAAGAGTGATATTTTTTAAACAAGGCTTCTGAGCAAATTCAGCATAGAACAGAATAAGCATGGAACCCTTCAAAATTACTTTTTTGTCAGTTTTCTGTCTGTAAATTTACTTTAAGGTCCAAATTGCAGAGATTTTTAACAGACTTGGAGAAGGGAGTTGCAATTGCTAAAATGTTAATATATTCATTAATTTGTCCCCTCTATACTTTTTCTATCAGCCCCCTCATCTCCTTGAATTTGATAATTTTTGAAATGAAGAGAAAAAAAGAATGCTTCAGTATTCTGAAAGGCACTGATACTTATGAAATGTGGACCTGCCATGATCTTTGATATCTGGTTTCTAGAAAATATCTAGGTTTCAGTCACTGAAGGAAGAACATTCTTTATCTACTGTTTAATATATGAATTGTATCTGAAATTCATTGCTTTGCCTAAAAGAGTTTTCAAGTTTACCAGTGCCATTCGAAAAGGAAATTGCCTTAGACATTCAATAAATGCAAAATATTCATTTCTTATGGAGTGTTATTGTTACATTTCCTACCATGCCACGAAAGGTTGTTCCGTATTATTGAAAGAAGCATAAAATGGCATTTTATATTTTATATTAGCAATGCTTTCCGGTGTTTGCAATTGTGTCTGTTGTGTCAGTATTAGTTTCCTGTTTATTGAAATCACTTGTAATTCGTAGATTGCGAAGAATGTGAAAAGCATTATCAGGAGCTGCAGACTTTTTGACTACAACCATTCAGGACAGATACAGAGGCACACACTAAGGCATATTCTTGAGATCACCTGTTTTAGGATGAAGGACTCAGAATTTGAAAAGTAAGTAAAAAACCAGCTAAGATTTCTCTGTGAGAATACTAATAAATGATGGGACCTTTGTGATCTTCTGAATGACACTGGCTGAGAGGTGCTTGCAGGAGGCTAATTTGCCAGTTTATCTGCTGTATGCAAGTTGTAGCCTTCAGCCTTTCTTCACTAAATGAATGCAGTAGTACGTAAGGATAAAAATGACAGTAATTCATTCCAGAAGGGATGAGTCTTGCATCAGAATTTAACCCAGCCTCAGTCAGCTTGATTTCCAGGGGTGGGGCAGTGGTAGCAGTAAAGATAGTGGAGGGATATTTGGGACTCCTCTTGAATGCGCTCTCACAGAGAATGACATTTGGCCTGGACTTTCTTGGCCTCAGACCCAGAACAGGATCGAGGAGGCTGAATGGAGATGCTGGTGCCTGCATGTTCCACTCCGATCAAAAGCTGAACAGAAGAGAGAGAGCCCCAGAGGCTCTTTCAGAAAAAGAAGTACCGAACAGAGGAAAGGACTTCCCTACTCTGCTGACAAGAGGTGTTAGGAGAGCCTGTTAGTTGACCCCCTCAGTTTCTTTGGCTGACACATGAAATACATAAAACCTTCTTGAAATATTATTTAGCAGAACCAGTGGTCCAAGTAGAGAAGACAACATGTGCGTGCAGGACACAGACCTGATCTCTGGATCAAGAGCCCCTCCTCCCTTTCACAGGGATTTGAAACTGTTGGCTTCTGTATGGGAAGAGGCTTCCCACTCCTGCTGAGATCAGTGAGTGGTGAAAGCTGAGAGCTATTGCCTCTCACCAGAAAAAAAGATCCTGATAACCAGGTGACTAGTGAAATCTTGCCTTTGAAAAAGGCAGCAGCTTGGATCCACTCTGTTTCATGCTTTTGCTGAATCGCTGCAAGTATTTTGAATACAGCTGGTTTTTTGCCCCCGTAATTACAGGAGAATGCTGTTATTTGAAATAAAATGGTAGCATGGCATGCCTTCACATCCTGTGCAGCTTGAAGCAGTGAACAGGGAAGTCTTGCATGAAGGATACTGTGATCTGCTTCCCTTCCCTGTAGCATGATTTTCACATAAAATAATATGGTGAAATGGAAATTCAGAGTCTGCCTCCAAGAAGGGTAAAGCCAGAAAGCAAGTAGAGGATTGATTCAGGGGCACAGTAATCCAGGCCTGGCACTTAATTCAGTGTGAAACTCAGACATACCACTTGACCTTTTTGGACTGGAGTCTGTGATGCTGTATAGGGAGATAATACTTGCTTACCTCCAAGGGATGATGTAAAGTTTGCAGAGTGTTTGGAAACTGGATTGCTCTGCTTCTTCAGTGCTAAGTATTATTAATATTAAGAGTCCATATGATACTTCAAACATTATGGATCCGGTGCCCCTGCTAGCTTTTAGTGACAGAAACTGTCGCAGAGCATGCTCTCTCAGAGCAGAGAAGTGGGAATGGGAAGTAGCCAGAGCTTTGGCTGCTGTAGAGAATTCAGGAAGCAGTGCGGCCCAAGCCTGACAGGGAAGGAGAGTACATATCCAAAGAGTGTAATGTGGAGTTTTTCCAAGAATCTTTGCTGATGGGTTTCCCCGAGATTGTGCCTTTATATTAAAGCCACTGTGATGGGAATGTTGAAAGAGATCAAGCAAGGGCAATGCCTGTGAAATGACGCCAGTGACATGCAGGGAGATCAGCTACAAACCTCCCTAAGCCAGCATGAGTCTGACTCTATATAGTTTGTTTCCAAAGAAGGTTTACTGTCATATAATTATGAATGACTTTCTATGAATGACTTTCTATGGATTTGGAGTCTATGAAATCCAGCAGGAAATACTGTTGGAGATACTGTTTGCTGGGTAGGGACCTAAAAGAAAATGAAGCAAATTAGAATGGTGCTTTATTGCTTGAGGATTTTTGTTTGGATTTTTTTGTTTGGTTGGTTTTTTTCATTGTGAGCAACTTCCAAAATAATTTTTAGTCCATTCTTATTGCCTGGCCACACTATTTCACTATGGGTATATTTTTCTGGCTGGGATACTTTCCAGAATTAGATCTCAACAAAACCAATTAAATAATTTGGTATGAGCAATTATGGAACAGAAGCAATACTCTTCTAACACAGGCAATCAAAAAAACAGAATAATACTTTATTTGACAATAAACCTTGTGTTTGGCATTGCAATCTGAAAGGTAATAAATCTATAAAAATGTTACTACATCTCATAAGTACTAAATAATAAAAAAGATCACAAATTTTTATTTGGGAGGTTTAAAGCTCTAAAATGATGAAGTTTATCTGATAAAACTTCTGAAGCTTAGCAAATAAAATAATGGTACAGAGTCACCTCTGTATGAAACAATGGAATATCAGAAATAGTACAGACATAAAACTTAACATTTTTTCGTACTGGTGGAATATCACAAAAACTACTGTGATATTCTTTTGAAGAAGCCTATTAAAATTGAGAGTGTTTAAGTATACTCAAACTATACCTGAATTTCATATTATGGATGGGCCATAAAGTAACTGAAAGTGTATTCTACTCTCAAAGTAAAAGTGCAAGATCATTAATGCTAATAATACATTTAAGGAAGGATATTAATGCCCTAGTCAAAGGAATAAAGGCTTTTCCTTTGAAAGTGCAGTTAAAATCATGGGTCAAATTCACTTCTGTGCTAGTAATTTTGTACTGATCCAGTTAAATCTCAAGGACAACATAAAACAGAGGAGTGTACTGGCAGATCTGCTTTTCTGTCTGCACATTTATTAATGTACAAAAGCTGTATTTCCTGTAATCATCATGCCCTAAAAGAATATTGTCCAAGTGAGAAACTTAGGTCATATTAACGGGGTTTATTTTGTCTATATCATAGTTGTTTGAGGAGGCATGGGAAACCCAAGAAATTCCAGTCTAAATGCCCTCAGCTATCTTCCAAGTATATCTTTGTCTTCCTCTGAATTCCTGATAAATTGTGCAAGTATAATGCTTGCTTTCTCACATACTGGGAACCTTATTGATTCACTTAGCCATTCCAAAAATCAGTACTGCTGAGAGTGTTGACAAGGGCTGAGAAACAGGAAAAATCTAAAGCAAACAGCAAAAAATCTAAGCAAAATGTGGCAGATTTCTGTGTCTCCCATGGAATATTTAGACTCTCTGAATTATCATCCAGGAAATTCCCTGACAAGAATCTATACCCTAGTGTGACAAAAATGCCTGGGCTTCTTACAATTGTTTAGCATGCCGAGGTGAGATAAGTAGGCGGGCCAAGTAAATGCTAATAGTCTTTTTAGACTGTTTAGATGTATCTGTTCCCCTTTTTTCCCATTCAGCTCCCCTCCTCACACTTTTTATATCAAAGCATGTATTATAGCAGAAGATTGGAGTGTCATGTTCCAAACCCAGCAGCCTAAAAAGTCAGTTTAATCAGAAGAAAATACGTTGTCTTCTATTTTTGAGGTTTCCAGTGATGTTTCTTTAAATCTAAAAAATCTATGCTTCAAAGCTGTGAGTCCAGGGAGATTCTAGAGTATTGGTTGCTCAGCTACCTCCTAGACCACATTTCTCTGATATCTTTATCACATTTCTCAGGACAATATGGCTTCAATAGTATGGGCTTGTGGCTGTGATTTTTAGATGAAACGAATCTTACGATAGACCTTGGGCCCCTGCTGTCCTTCAGGTTTCTAGTTTGGAATTACAGTGTAATATAATTCACTTAAAGTGCTTCTTCCTGCATTGATCTAGAACAAAAAGAAAACAATATTGCTACTTGGACAAAGTTCTGCTGCCACTTTTCTTCCTGTTGCCCCTTCACAGTGTGGTCTCCTGAATTTATTTCTACTTCTGGACTCTGCAGCTGTTTCTGATTCAAGCCAGAGCTTGGTGAATATTTGCGTTGGATTGATTAACAAATATTTTTTCCCATAACCCTGTTATGGTCATTCTGGGACACAATGTCAGCTCTCTCAATTAACTTTAATGGACTTTGGACTGGTCCCATAATTCTTAAGAGGGCTTTTGCTGTCAAGAACCTGACATAAGGCACTGCCCGTACATATCATCTGGGCTGAGGACACTTACTGGATGATCTGGGGAAAATACTCATTTTCAGAGAGATGTGTTTGAGATCCACAAATCCTGCCAGAGAGCACTGTTTGTTCTCATAACATTTCTTTCAGATAGGCCAGTGCAACTCCAGAGAGATAGAGCAATTGTATTACTTCACCAAAAGGATATTAAAAATTTTCTGAAAAAACAGAAGTCTACCAGTTCTGAAACCCAGTCTTGGCTAGGAAGAGGCCAACCCTTTGCACATGGACCTCCCATCCAATGACTTACATGATTATGTGAAAAGTCTCTCTCCTTAAGTCTAGATCCCAGGTCTTGAGCTTTTAGGCTTTCACAGTTAGGCAGTCTTGATCATCTAATCCTAACGAGCTGGAAAGTTATTTGGGTTTCATACCAGTGCTGACATTCTCCAGTTTTGTGGGAAACAATAGCCATGAAATATATATATGCACATGCACGCACGCACGCACGCACGCACGCACACACACATGCGTATATATGTATATATATGTATAAAAATAGGAAATAGATGTGTGTATATATATACATACATACAATATATATATACCCCCCCATTTGCTTAACAATCCCAATGATATCTTGAATTCATTGCAACCAAGCAATACAAACCCTCATTGTTAGATAAATGACTGAAAATGTAGGAACAAAAACCATCTGATTTCTCCGTATATGTGATAACTGCAGTTAATTTAAAAATCAAGGGAAAGAAAAGGGATATGGCAGCAATTTTTAAGTATTGAACTTAAAAGCTTTTTCTTAAAAGTCACGTGCTCAAGACAAAGCTGTCCCTAGGCACCCTTAATGTACTCATGTGGCAGTTATGCAGCAAATAACTCAAAGTTATTTTCTTTGGCAGCAATTTCAGAGCAAATCTTTGTGTAAAGAATGATTTCTTCTTCTTGAACAATGGGCTGGATTCATAAAAAGTAGAATGGGTACATTTGTTTATTTTTGAATTTTAACAAAGGGTATTTGTATGCGTTAAAAATAGAAAGTAGAAAAATAATAAATAGTTGTACTTATAATTAGCATATTTTGATACTTAGGAAACCAGAACCCATTTCTGCACTTATTAAATGTGAATTGTTTCAACCTTTTGAAAATTACTAATTAAAAAAAAAAAAGAGTGATTCTTCAGGAATATAAACTGAAATTAAAAGCAAAACAAACCTTAAAAATGTATAGAACAATATTACCTTCCTTGTGGATGTTTTTTGTAATAGTCTTTTCAGCACTGACATATGTGCCTTCTAGCTTTTAATGAAATCTTGTGCAAAGATCTCCCATTATGGATCTAGGTAATCTAGCTGTATTCATGGCACTGATTCAAGGATATTATGGCTGTACAGGAATGGGTGCTTCAGCCTATCAGAGCCAAAACTAGCATTAAAATTATATGTGGCTTGAATCCACATGCTCTGAAAGAATGTGTATTTGCAAGAACAGGGCTTTAGAGAGGGTCAGATCCAATGCCCCTTGATGAACATATTTTCCTTGATTTCAACTGGGTTCAATCCAGTGCTTCCATCCTGGGTGTACAGAGGAAACAGTGGTCAAACATAAGCAGGTATTGAAGATAAGCAGGTATTATAGTATTTTTTTATATGATAACCTATGAATTAATTTATGTTATATAAATACGGAAATAAATAGGGAAGTCACAGGAAAAAATAGGGAAGTCATTTGATGGCAAGGTAATCCAAAGGCTAACTTAAAATCATGGAGGCTCATCACCCTAGGCACCCTCTGCAGTAAGTGGAAAGAGATCAGCATCTCCAGAGAGCAATGCAGATGAGGACCATAACTTGGGATCTCTGCATCACCCTGTGGTAGTGCTTATTTTCCTCCTTCCTTTTATAGAGAAGAACAAAAGAGATTGCTGTCAGTGTTTAAAGCCAGTCTTTGGGAATAATGTCGTTGGTCAATATGTTTATAAAAGCAAACTAGTCATTGTGATGATTAGGATCAATACTTGTGTTCTAAGGCATATTAACATAGGTTACTCAAGAATGATGCTACTTAATTTGTGTTCTCTTTTTATGCCCAGATGAGGGCAATAGCAAAAATCCTATTGATTTTTATCATGATAGCAGGCTCTGGCCCAATTTCAGTGGCTGCTGCAAAAACCAATTCAATCTCTGTGCATTACACGCACATCCCAATTGTATCCTGTCCCTTCTGTAAAGATGTGCAAAACATGGTGGTGATCATTGGCTATTCATGATTTCAGGTCCTGTGTAAGAAGCTGGAGTATAAAGAAGTGCTGGCAAAGTGCAATTTTGAACAATTTTTGCAATTAGTTCTGTATTTCTATTTCTTTATCAAATGGGATTGACTTTCCAGCCTTGATATATGCAGATCCATAGTAAGGCATTTTGTTCAAAACAGCAGAAATTGCCTGGGAGTAGTAATAGAAAGTTTCTAAGAGAAGCAGCTTTTCATGTGCTAGAAAATGGAGTACTCCATCGGTTGCTGAAATCTGTCACTAATGTAGGATAATGACTGAAGAATGTTTCTATTCTGTATTAAGGCCACAGTAATTTGTGTGTATATCTGTGGGTTTTTTTGGTTGTGTGTTGGGTTATTTTAGTAGATCAAAAATGGAGCTGTAGACAAGGGAGAATTTTAGACACTCCTAAAATGTGCCAAAGTGTCATTCCTGTTGCTGAGATATACTATTAACCTGATCTTTCTCATGGCATTTTTGTAGAATAGAACTGTCAATGTTCAAATAATCCAATCACACAAATGTTTTTAAAGTATTCCTTTTATTTTGAATGTATGCATGAAAAGTTTGTTCAAACTGGAAGTGAATCTATGCATTTTATTATATGTGTTTCTATCACACTTCACAGATGTCAAAGTGCTGTCTATGTATTCATACTGTATTTCCATATGTACAACTCGCAGCTAAAATAATCTTCATCCCTTTAAAATTTCCTTGAAAATAAATTCACAGATAATCCCCACCCTTTGATAAGACATAAAGAGAGGCTTGAGGGTGAAATAGGATGTGGGGGAATTGCTGGGGAAAGGAAGTGAACTCCTCCATGAATTATACATATATCCACAGCTTACACGTATCAAAACAAAGGTATGTGGTTCACTGTGATAACCAACATAGCCCCATGGGCAGGGCAGCATTATCATTACAGCTTTACAGGTGGGAAACTGAGGCAAGAGGCACGTCAATGACTTCTCAAATGCATTAATGAATCTAATATTGGGGTCAGGAATTTCTGTCTTTCAGTACCTCACAAAAGCGAGTGAATTATGGTGATCTTAACAGCTAATTATTCCTTCCCAGCTTGTCACACAACCCAAAGAGCAGAGGGAGAAACAGGGGATGTTACAGGGCAACTCTGCTTGCTTGTCCCAAATGGAATTTGCCTAATGACTAACCAGATTCTCTTCTCTTTATCACCTAAATGGTCCCATAATTTGCAAGCAAAATTTGGCGCTCCATGTTAATGCAAGTAGTGGATTATAAATGGGTGGGGTTTGTCTTCTTTCTCCAGAGCTTAAATATTGTTTGATCCTTGTTCTCACAATGAGACTCCAAGACTGTACTGGAATCTTTTGAAAGCAAAATACAGAAAATCAGATGTAATCAAGGTTCTGATCATGCAAATACTTACCCATGTGCTTACATTAAGGATGAGAATACTCCAGTTAGCCTCAGCAGAGAAAAAGAAGTGACATGCATAAGGATTTGCAGGGCTGAAAAATGCAGCAGATAGATATCCTTGCTCTGGGGTGCAATGTCCATTAGAAAGGCAAGACATTTCACAGCACTAATCACTTCAGCTGGGTAGTCTTAATCCATTGCACTTTTCTGACAGAACTTTAGTTTATGTGACTTGAATTACCTCCACCATTCTTAAGAGCTGCTGATGGTTGACTAGGGAAGCTGCCTGCATTGCCATGTAGGCTGGAGTTATCCTGTGTGAACACCTCCTTCACTTCTGTAATTCCAGGTCCTCCCACCGTAAGCTCATTTTGAATATAACTTGCTTTTTTTGTTTTTGTAGTCAAAATATATGATAAAAATATTCCATGGGATATTAGAAAGCCTACTGCAGACTTAGAGATTTTAGAACACATACCAGATATAATTGTGGCCAGTGTGGTTTTCAGTAATATTTTTTATAGATTTCTAAAATAGAACAATAAATACTGGGCCAAATATTAGTCTTAACCTGAGTAATAATAGTTTTTTAAATTAATTTTTGGTCAAAAATTTTAAAAAATCATTGGATGACTTAATGATCTACTAAGAAGTCTAAACTTCCACTCATAGTCTTCCACTGTGAGGCTCTGAGAGGGTTAATGTCCTCAAGATGTCTGGGAAAAGTACTGAGCAGAGATAGGAAGCACTTGTGTTTTCATATATTGGCAAAGTCAAAACCAGAACAGTCTCACATCAGGTGTTGTCATGCCCAGGATGTTTTAAAATTGTGCAGAAAAAAAGCCACAATCATGATTCAAGGGGATTGCAGATATAGCCCTGGGTAACTTGTGATAAACTGGACCTGAATTCTGTAACAAACTGTCATTCTGATAGGTGACAATTGCCCATTTTTTCCAAGCAATTGACTAAAATCTGAGGATGGCAATTGTCAACAGTATTATCAACTTCACTGCAGATTAGAGGAAATATCTAGAAAATAAGCACTTGCAACCAGAGATTAATTTCCAAGCTGTGAAAATTAATACCATGTGGAAATGAGTTCTAATTGCAAAGTTCAGTTCACATTTAATCCAAATGAAGCTGCTGCAAAATTTCCAGGCTGCTGTAAAACCCAGACAACTTGTTACAGTGTTTAGGTATGGTTTATCTAAATTTCCCATGGAATTTGTTTAAGAATATCATAATATTCTTATATTATAAAAAGAAAAACTTCTCTGTGCAGATACATTAAAATTCATGTTCATGTAGATGGCCAACCAAATGGCACTGTATGCAGGATTTGAATGATATTATGCAGACAGCTCACATATTATAGACATAATCTTGGAGAGAGGAAGGAGGCCAGAAAAGAATGCAGTGGGAATGTAGAACAAATGTCATTCATTGCTCGTTCATTTTTTACATTGTTTCGTATATAATTTTTCTAATTTTTGCTGCATTTCACTACAAACATGATCTAGAATAGTAATGTTCTCTAAAAATGTCTTGTTTTCTAGGCTGTGGAACCATTACTGTGTTAGAGATTCTAATGTGATGGATTATAAAAAATTTCTGAAAAATTTTGGCATAAATACAGATACAGTTAAGGAAAAGAGTACAGAAAACCAAGTTCCAGGTATGTGTTCAGAAAAGGATTGAAAATTTTAGGAAATTGGGGGGCTTTTCATCTTTCCAGTTATATCAAGTGTGCTTCAGTAATTCATTTGCTGGATGACTGGAGTCAGTGAAGAGATTTAGCCCTGTACATGGATGAAAAAGATTGTGCTTAAGATGTTATACAGCAAAAATCTGCCAGATTTACACATAATGTGAATGTGCAGACCTACAGAGGCATGAGGTTAAGAAGGTGCTCAAGTTAAAAAATTTTAAAAAGCCCTTTCGATACATTCCAAAATAATGTAAATACGTTTGCATATCTTGAAATTTAATTTAGTATCTTTAACAAGGTGTTTTCTCCATCACACGTGTTCACACATGATATTTTTGTCATAGGATTATTCATGGGTTCTAGGCTAAACTGCTAGTTACTTTCTCATGTCTTCTTATTAAAAAGAACGGCATTTAAACTTTGCTCTGCAGAAGAAAGCCAATAAAGAATTACCTGTACTTTGCAGGCTAAAGAGCATAAGCTAAAATTTGAGCCTATTAGCTTCAAACACTGTCGCTTTCTATTTCTGTTACTCAAACTTTAACACTTCATGAAGAGAATTACAGCAGAATAAACTAATCTATACTGGTCTAGAAAAGAGAATCCGGCAGTCCAGAAGTCTGAATTGTGATTATCCATTTCCTGACAGTCTTCCCTTGGGTGGTAGGAATTCATTTTGAAACAACTTTAAATGAATGGCCTGATCTTCAAGAGTCCTGAGTGCTGCCAGTTCACATTGGCTTCAGTAGGATTAGGGAAAGCCAAACTGTTTTAAAATCACAAAGTTAGAATATCTAGCTTTTTAATGATACTTTGTCTTCTCACCATTTTAGATGACTGCAGTGTGGCTATATAGAGGTTCGTAAGCTCACGCAGTACTGTCAAAGATAGTGCAGGAACAATCAATGAAAGCAAATATAACTACCAAAAATAGAGGTCATTTCCTTGTGTGGGCTACTGACATTCTTGAGAAATAATCTTATGAAGTTAGGCTCCTCCTCTTCCTTCGCAATACCTAGAACTGTGCATGATTAATCCTCATAATTAACCCAGCTACTTAACGGGGCCTGGGACACAACCTCCCCTCTTATTCTGCCATAGGATGCCTCAGACATTCAGGACTTTCCACATAAGTGGGTGTGCTCACTCTGCCCTCTGGGACATCTGGCCTTGCGAGGTGTTTCTCCAGCCCTTGTCTTACTCTTTACCTCACAGTTTCTTGAATTCAGCCTCATTTCACCTCTTGTCCTCTGCTTTCCAGTCTCACCTCTGTCACCCCATGCGCTTCGAGAAGTGGAGCTTTGTCCATGTGGAGTAGTTATAAAATATAGCTGAACAACACCGGTTTAAAAAGAGGTTTAAAAATCATGCAGCTAAAGAGTGGTAAACTCTCTGGCATGTTTCTGAGGTACGAAACTGGGTGATACGTGTTTAATAAATATCAGTACTCACCCAAAACTAAACTGAATAGGGCAGTTTTAAATGGAACTGAGATTCACACAAATAATTTGCATAAGTTTAAATAATTAAAAAATACAGCTTTACTTAAATAGGAAGAAAAATCTGTGTTATCAGGCCATCCGGAGCAGGGGGAGAACATGCCTTAAGGGCAGATTAGTCATATTTTGGTATCCTTGTCCATACTGAATGGCATTTTGTTTCTTATGCAGCCCCAGTGGAATAACTTTGGAAGAGTTTCATGCCATTCCTTTGTGCAGAAGGATCTCAAAATGCTTGAGTCTTGTCCAACGTACTGGTTGCTGCTGTGCTGTGAATCAAATATACCACATCCGTAGCAGTCTCTTTGCCCTAAAGAATGTACCTGCCAACAGCACATTGAATAGAGCAATATACAACAAACCACCATCACAAAATGCACTGGTCATTCCAGCTGAAAGAAATATTCCAGAGACTGCTTTTTCTTGTGGATGGGGAATCACTGAGGAGGGATATTTGACTCACAGTAACTAGAAGCTCTTCCAAGGACTGAGGGAGCTAAGAAAGGACAGCGAGATAGGCATATGTGAAGGAAATGGGAAAAAAAAGAGCCTTTCCGAGGTTATTATTTATTATTATTATTTATTATCCACAGCTGGTAAGGAAACTGTCTTTCATGTCCTGAAAATATATTTTTGGGAATGGATCATTCCAGAAGCATGTTGACAAAGAGATGGAATTAGTTTCTCGTAGTACTTTCTGCTATCAAATGTAATCAGGTTACCTGTTAAGATTGTGAGTAATGTGAATTAATGTTTTTAAGGAAATAGAAAATGAAAAACGATTACTACAAATGCACTGATTTGTTACCATAATTTTTCCCTACTGATCAAGCTTGAGAAATACAAGACAGTTGTATTTCAAATTTATTTATTTTTTACACAAAGATTTATCCAGAAAACAAAAATAACCTTTAAGAGTTTTAGATATTTTAATTTTTTTGAAGCTGACAAAGCTGTGGACCCTTCTAAAATCGGTTTTGCTTAACAGCGCTAACCTGCCAGAAGATAAAGGAAAGAGAACAGAAACAGAAGAAACGTCTGGAGCCCTCGCCAGCAGAGCGCGCTGTGACAGAGTGCAGGCTGGCGAGCACTGAGCGGGCATTTAGAGAGAAGGTAAGAGAGTGCCCTTAATATCTTGACATACTTCCACAGATGGAGAGGCTGAGCCAGGCATCACAGGAAAGGAAAATTGCTAGGTTTGGAGGCTAGCTTCTTTTATGAAGAAATTTCATGCACAGTGTTTCTTGTTTACTTTTAAAGCCAGATAGCAGAAGTGGCAGTTGTGTTTTACTTTGCACTTTCCAGTCTTGTTTATTAGATTCAAAGCATTAAAAACATATGTATTAAAACTCCATATTCCTGAGACTAAAGCAAAATGGAAGCACACTGAAGCTTGATGGCTAAGGTGTTTCATAGTGTGAATTGCTAGATCACTCTGTCAGATCAAAGTAATTCATGACTTACTCTGAGTAATGACTAGTTATCGTTGTCTGACAATTATTTTCTGACCTGCATGAAACAAATTATTAGTGAGTGAGTGCTACTACAGAAACAAATCTTTTATATGTGGTGGCAAGCTTAGAAAAGAGATTGAAGCTGGAATAGTCATGGCAAATGACGTCTCCGCGTGCCCTTGGATGTGATCTTACCAAAGACAGTTGGGGAGTATGATGGGGGAACATAATTGTCGCCTCATTACCTGTGTTCTACCTGCTCTGTGGGAAGGTGAAAGGAAACCAGATTTTCCAACACTCACTTGTGTACCTTTATGTCATGAAAAACTTCACTCTCTAAGTAAGCAAAAGCTGAGACTTCTGGACTGGGTATTTTAGTACAAACTCAGATACACAGACCTGTAACTGTGCTTCCTAAGCTTTGAAAAGATGGGAGAGGAGGAACACACAAGGTTTCAGGGACATCATCATCTTGACCCTTTTTCCTTTTTTAGATCTTTGATAGGGAAGTCAAGACCTGGATTGGAAGCAGAGTACATCTCACCCTCCTGGTCCTTGATGTTTATTTGGGGCTTTCCAAAATCTCTCTATACATTATCTTTACTCTGTGATTTCTGCAGTTTTGAATAAACAGTAATCAGCTTAGAAGCAGATGGGGTACTTGTCAAAAAATGGGAGGGGAAGGTAAGAAAAGCCTCAGGGATGCTTGCAGTATTCAACAACCCAGTGTGAGCTAACATTTCAGAAAAACAAACCAGTCTTCCTATTGTTTCATGAGCCTTATCAAAATCTGCAGTAAGTCAACTTTTAGGCATTTTACCAGTCCCATAAGCAAAAACACTTCCACTTAGCTGCTTTGCAGCAGCCTATGAATTAAAAAAATAACTGAAGAAATGTGTAATATGTTTATACAACAGCAATGTTAACTATTCCATTTCTCGTAACATTTTCCAGCGTTCATTGTGCTAACGACCCATTTTACTAAAGAGAATTTTGATACGAGGTTATGCAATGGATGGTTTTAAAGTTATATTAAGAAAGATGTTATCAAGCAGGCTGATCTGCCAAGTATTTTTAGCTCTGAATTTTGAGGTAGTGTTATTATCTGAGAAGCTTGTCTGACTTGTCATTTGAGAGTCTGTGATTGGGAATATTGTTTTGTAGTGAGTTTATTAATTAAACATCTGACGGTCAGAGCATGCCAGGGTAATCTATTTGATCAGTTCACAGAAAAGAACATTTAAAAAGGTCTTGTAAAAATGCATTATTGTTTTAAGAGCTTCATGAGCTTGATTTTTCTGAGCAAAACACTATAAATTGTATTCATTACAGCTGTGCTCAGCCTATCAGGACATTGAAAAAGCCTTCAGAGCAATCGATGTCAGTCAGAGTGGATTTATATCTTTGGATTACTTGAAGTCAGTCATAAATGGCTTTGTATTTCCTTTACCAAATGAAACTTTTCAAGAGCTAATGAATAGGTAAGAATCATATTATTTTCTTAGGGGACATTTTTTAGCATTGCTGCCTCATAACTTTATTATTGCTTTTTGTGACTACCATCATTATTTCACCTCATTTGTGCCTGTGTTGCAGTGTGTAAAGCACTATATGTAAAAGCTGATAGAAATGTGTAAAAAAGTTTTGTGTGGTAAGGTATTATATAGTTTTAATGGAGTAGCAGCTTTAAGTTACTGTTTTCTTATTCTATTTGTTCAGAAATTCATATTTAATTTCTTAAAGGTAGCATTATTCTCTTCCATTCAAGTGAATAATGATGTGGCGTGGTGAGAATTTGCTGGAAGAGCAGCTTCACTGTTTGCACTGTATCTGCACAGTGATAGTGTAACTCTTCAAGGCTGGCTGTTTTAAAGATGCTTCTCTGGCAAGGCAATGGAAGAAAGAAGTAGAACTAAAGTCAGTGAATGAACTGATGCTGAAAGCTTTTACTCTGCCCAGTTCATAGTCACTGAAAAACATAACCAAAGGGATACTTATGAGCTGCACAGTAAAGTGATTTCATCCCTGGAAATTTGAATTTAAACTATATTGAGATGAAAATCTTTTGAACTTAGGTGTTGGCATTGTAAATGTTTGTATAAAAACAGCTGTGAGGGTTGAGGAATCATGTCAGCTACTAGATTCAAATCAATATAGTAGTTTACTTTAATCAGGCATCTGATTGCAGTATTATGCGGTGTTATGACCAAAACTCAGATCATCTTTTGGGCAGTATAGTACACAGAAGACAAATGAATAGAAAACATTCTCAGGCCTAGCTTCAAGGATCTCAGCAGACCTCTGTTTAGGTTACAGGACATTTTCCAAAATCTCATTTCCTGGACATGATTTGAACTGAATTTAAGCAGACTAACTTTGTAAACTCGTATTTCCTTTTTAAAGCCAAAATATCATTGGAGTGGACGTTTTTGTGGCTTTCGGTTAAATCTAGACCAGGCTCTTTCAAAATTAATCTTTTCTCCTCAGAAACCGAAAACTGTGAGAAGAAAACTGCCAGAATATACTTTATACTTGTTGGCAACTGTGCTAAGGGCATATGGCCAGTCAGAGAGAGGAAGAAAAACAGCTTAACTCTAAGACAGCATTTTTACTCCAAAATATTGCTTGAGCTTACAACAATAGGACAAGGCACCCAAATCCTACAATGTGAGGAAGGCAATAACCAGATCATGTATTTCTATTTAAGGATTCCACAACTTATAGTTTATATATTTAAATTGTTTGAAGTATAGAATCATCCACAAAAATAATCAGTTGATTTTTTCTATGCACTAGTTAGCTTTAAAGACCTCACTGCAGATATATATTTTACAGCAGCAGGTGCTGTATGAGAGTATCATCTGCAGTAACCATATTGCTTTGTGCATTCAGCAGATAAATCTGATTTGCCTCTAGTCATTCACAGTGTGATATAACAATGATCAACTATTACTTTGTCAAAAAATTGCTATTATAGTTTTTTTCAATTCATGTCACTTGATAGTTTAAATCTTAAAGTAAATCTTGCTCTTAAGAGCAGTTGCATAGTGAAAAGATTTCTGTATGTGTTCTTCCGCCAGAGCTTTCTTTAACTTTTGAAAAATATAGTGGCATTTTAATGATGCTGTAAACAGAAATGTGCAAGCCTATGTATGCCATATTTCTTAGATGATATTTCTCAGATAATGTAATTCAAAAGATCCACCAGCTGAATAGAACAACAGCAAAAGTTTCTCATAGTTATCTCATTCTAATAATGAAGTAACTTCATTGTAGCTGGTAATAAATATAATAATAATTGACGGGCAAGGGATGTGATTTCAAGATTTTAAAAATTGTATTTAAATAGGATGGCATGAAATGTGGCTGTTATGTGGCTGAGGGAGCTGTTTATAAGAAATAATACATGACAGCATTTTATGGTTGTTTGACGTATTTACATCTCATGGGCTCCTGGTATGATATTCAGGGCCTATTGAAGTTGATGCAGTTTTGCCCTAGACTTCAGCTAGGATTTCATCCCTGACTGGTTTAGGACCAGATTACCCAAGCATTTATCTCTCACTATATGTCCCTGCTGCAGCAAGATCAAATACATCAGAGGCGGACCACTGAGGTGTACTTCATTCAAAGGACATCACTCATCTGAGTCCCAAATCCCCTGAATTCCATCATTTCTACTTGAAAATTCTTTCACTCAGACAGAAGTGAAACATCATGAACTTGAGGTTATACAGGGAGCTGTATAAACTGAAGGAATGAATTACACAACATTTCAGCATTACCACACGGGAAATATTCTGATTGTGTTTTGGAGCATCGCTGTGCATTGTGTCCTTTCACAGGTTTAGATGTGTGAGTGTAGGTTGAGGGAGCAACTCGTGTGTGACCAGTATGAAGGCTTTCCCAAAGGATGGCCTCATCTTATGAGACTTCCTTCTCTGGTGGCTACTCAGACTTCTAATTGGTGGCCTTTATTTGGGATATAATGTCATTGTGCTCACTTGGTTGGGACTTTGGTGAACATGATGTCAAACTAAAAAACTGAGGACAGTTGTCAGCAGCAGAGGTAGTTTTAAACCTTTTTTTGTTACCCTTATGTTTGATTTATGTAACACTAAGGCTTTGATGGTTAAAAATTTTTCAGTGGGTACTATTGTGTAACAGATCAGTACTAGACCATATATCACATGATTTCACCAGATACCCATGCTGTTACAGTCCTAATCAGTCAAATCTTTTGGAATTATACTCCTTTTCACGAGGACATGACCAAAAGTACACTTCCAAAAAGCCATGCAGTATTTTTTTTTAGTTACTTTAATAAGTTATCTGGCATACTATAGTAGGTAAAATGCTGGATTAGCACCCACAAAATGTAGCATTTTTTCTGGCTCTGCAATGGAGTGATCTTTCTGTGCCTCACTTATTCCACCTGTGACATCCGCATACCAGACTTACCGCCTTTCTAACACAGTTTGGAATCTGAGGGCCAGTGTGAGGATTCTAAAGAGGGATTGCTTTGGAATCAACAAAATATGCCCAAATCCTTGCTCAGTTTTTAATCCTGCTGACTTTAATGAGAGTTTTGTCTAAACAGGACTTTGCTCAATTTGATCCACAAAACTTAATGCTAGTGAGTTCCTCCTAAGCCCCTTGTATGAGGGTCTGATTCATCCCTTTCCGTGGTAAAACCTGCAAGAAAAAAATGCTATGTTGGGCAGCCACAGAGAGACAGACCCATGGAACAGATCTGTTACCAACCTGCAGAATGGGGGAAAACACTGCATCTTGTGAATTGATCAATGACACCACAAAAAATAATGCCAGGCCTTCACGTATCTGCATTCGTATGTCTTCCTAAGTTCACTTCAGCTCCCAGCATTTTGGCAGTTGTCCTTGCCAAAGTCTGTGTGTGGGGCTTCTGAGAAGGGAGGTAGATACAGAAGTGGAGAGGTCTGTTACTCTGATTGACGCAGCTTTGGCTGCTTGCTCATTTTCAGTGCAGAATTGCTCTCTGCAGTGTGATTTGAGTGATTTAGTAGACCATAGACATTTGAGTGGGAAGGGATCTCAGTTGGGGGCTCAAAATAACAGTTGTTATCTCGGCCTTAATTTTAAAGATCATCTGTTATTTCGTACTGTTTGTTTCATACTCATTCATCCAAGACAATAATCAGATATGAAATATTTCTCCTTCCCACAGCTTTTTTTTAATAACCCTTCCCTCAATAGTATTGTTGGCAAAGCCCCTCCTGCAGGGAATGAAAGGGCTCCCCTGGTGAAATTCAAATGCCAGCACTGTGTCTGCCTTTTTTTACCTTGATACCTTGGTGCTTGGCTCTTCCCAGCCAATTCTGGGCTCTAGTGCCTTGCGCTGCTTGTGCAGTCTAAGATGCTGTAGCTGCGAGCTGCTGAACTGTGGTGCTTGCATGCTACTCATAGGCAGGACCATTCTAAAAAGTCAGGCTCCGTCTCCTACCAGAAAATGCTCTGTGCTTCTACCAGAAAATGCATAGGTTTTGGTTGGCCAAAGAGTGACTGCTGTGATTCTTCTAACTTTTGGTTTTTGCTTTGTTGGCTGAGCTTGAGAAACTGTTCTGAGGTCCAAAGATTGGAGGTTTTTTGTAAAAGATCCAGGAAGTGTTACATACCTCTGACTACATTTGGTAATTTTTTAGATTTGTCTTATGTATCCTGGATTAGCAAGTGCTCTAAACACCATCTGCCATCATTCCAAGGAGCGTTAGGAGTTTTAAAAGCCTTTCAGAGGTGACTAGAGTAGCAAGTCAGCACATTTCTGATAATATGGGAGAGCACCATCTGAAGTAGGGCACATTTAGCCATGCTCACTTGGGCTGTACTGCTGTACCATTGAAATTGAATAGGAGATATGCCAATGATTTGGGGTGGTGGGGTCACTGGATTGGGTCTTTATTGTTTTTAAAGTAATTACTCATGTAGTGTGATACTAGTTAACCTCCCCAGATTTTTAATGCAGTTTCACACTTCCAGGGCTTCCAGAAATTTCAAATTTAGATAGAACCAGAATCATGAGATTAAAAAAATAATCAAACTATTTGCCTAAATTAGTTTCTCTACTGTTACGTGTAAATAACAAGAAAGGATGCATTAAATACAATCTCATTTGTAGACATCTATAATGTGAACATCTACATCTGAACTGCTCCTCCTAGACTCTATTTTGTAGTCATTGGAGAGAAACAATGGGCAGGATTCATCTAACCAGTTTTAGATGTCTGCTTTAGGATGAGACGAATCCTGCCCTGAAAGTTGCTGTTTCTCCCCAATGACTATAAAGGGAACCTAGAGTGATTTGCTCAGGTGCAGATGCGTACATTTGGTTAGATGAATTCTCGCTTAGGGTCTAGTTCTTCCACAGCTAGACATTTGGAATTGAGAAAATAAGTTGGCTCAGTTTACATTTTTTAGTAACAAAAAAAAAAGCTACGGAAGCTTACTCTAATTATGAATGTTGCACACATTGATGTTATAATGAAGTTGTGATGTTCTAATTCAAAATTCTTCCCTGAACATACAGTGTTTTTAAAAGAAAACCTTTAAAAATTCTTTCCATTCATTTTTTAAAAAACAGGTTTGGACTGAAAGCCATAGGTAAAATTGCTTGGCAACAATTTTTAGAAAAATTTCGTGATCCTGGCAGTGCCTTTGAAAACAGGCAGGCAATTCCTATGAGAAAAAAACATAAGTAAGTAGGCAGTTTCTTTTTTATGTTAGTCTGAGTAACTTGTGGTATACATATCCATTGAAAATGAGAGAAATGTATTCACTGAATGATCACCCTTGATTAAATTCAGTTAAATAATCTTTTGGCAATGCTTTCTCTAAGTGCACACTCTTATTTTTTATCCTATCAAACCTTGAGTCTTAATGAGGTGATTTATTCTTCCTGCTCTAAGAAGAACACAGTGAGCAGAAGAGGGTGAGAGAGAAAAATAGTGAAGACTGCCTTTCTCCTATTACAGAGTGAATCCAGTTAGAGGAGAAGATGAAACTTTCTCCGGTGACACTGTTCTTCAGAAGTTGTGCAGATATATCCAAGATGCTTATCCCTCTCTAAAGCAGGCATTCCTGATGCTTGATGAAGTAAGAGCAACTATTTTTAGGTGTTGCTTTGCTTAATTACTCTTACAGCCAGCCATTTGTGTCTTATATCTGCTCTGAAGTTATCTGATGGCTGCCAGCCTTTGTTTTGTGTTATGCTAGCTCAGAAAGGCCATATTATGTTTTTTTAACTTAGATATGTGCAAACTGGGACTAAATATTCAGTAACAACCTCTCTGATAAACAAAAATTATTGACCTCCTAGAATTTCACTGGAAGTCATGTTGTCCAGTTCTTTAATCATCCCTGGGGCTCCCTTTTGAACTCCTGCTAGTATTTCATGAAATATTATGCCAGAAATGAGAAATGATGCTTTTGGAGAAGTTGCACTGGTATCAGAAAATTAGGAACTTTCCAGATATGGCTAAGTTTCCCCCTGTTTATACATCCAAAGATTGCCTTAGTCCCTTAGGCAATTTATCTATGCAATTCATAAAAACTGGCAATTTATTTATGCTTTGATTACCTATCATGACCTGCAAGTCTTTCAGAGTTACTGTTCTTATAAGTAAGATTCTTCATCTGTTTTGGTGTTTTTTCTCCATTTCTCAATATAGGACTTTTCTAGAAAGCTTTTTCTCTGCTTGTGCTTATATTCCCAAATAATCATGCTGTGTCAGTGGTTTCTTCTCTTTGTTATTTATTATTTCATTTGTCTTTCAGTCATCTGTGGTCATCTGATGTTTTTTAGATTTTTTTTTCAGGTTATTTGTATATAAATATGTTTATATATATATTTGTGTGTGTGTGTATATATATAGAGAGAGAGAGAGAAAGAATCCTGTTTACTCTCTTAATATGCACACACACATGCGTACACATGCGTGGGCACACACACACGTCTACATATACATATGTATGCATAAGAAAATGTATAGCACAGGGCTGAAAATTAACCCCTGCAAGACCTCATTGGAAATAGGCCTACCTGAGGATGGATTATTACCTACAATTCCATTTGAAGGTTTCTGTCATTTGGTTTCTCTATCACATCTGTTTGATAGCTGCTCTTTGCATATGTAGAGTTGTCATGTCTTAAAATGGCATGCCACAAGGCTTAAGCAAGGTGTGCAGTCGCCTGTGGCAGCAGACTGCTCCAGGACAGCAGCTCTGGCAGGGTGCCAGCATCTGCCTTGCCTCTGTCAGGGTTCTGGCCAGCTGTATTGGCTGCCACCACCAAGGGAGAGGGATCCAGATGTGTGAGATGGGGGCTGTTGCTGTCCCTATGTTGCCTAGTGCTATTGGTTATCTCAGCGCTGGACATTATGATGTCCTGATTTTGCCGGGGTTCATCTCCAAACCTGCTTCTGCATTCCTTCCCTCCGCACTCTTCCTCCTGCTCAGGGCTACCCGTCTCTGGGCCCAAGTGGATCTCCTCCTATCCTTGCCTACTGCAGTCTCTTGGGAAGTGTGGTAGCTCCCAGAGATGCTGATTTCCTTATCAGTAAGATGAAATGTGATACCTACTGGCTTTGACACTTAATGCTGAAAGAACGCTGTGGAAAATTTTTGGTGTCATGTGAACATCAGAGGAATAGTCTTCCTGGATTGCGAATTTCCTTTACACAGTGAGATCCATATAGTATCATTTAGCAAATGACTTTTCTCCCGCTCAGCCACTCTATGCAATGGCTCAACAGAGCAGTGATCTCACCCGTGATCTGATCATTTAATGTCTGACTGTGTGCAAATTTGAAACATTCCTAAATATTTATATAGCTGTTTGAGAGGGTTTTCAGCTATTACAAAAAATACATAAACCAAGTAAAGCAATTTCCCAGTGTCATAGACTTAACAAAGTAAGTTTCTTGCTCTTCTTATTTCAGGAGACAGAAATAGATTTGAACTTAAACTTCTTCTGTTCCAGGAGTTAAAGTAAATTTATGTTCTTATCTAAAAGGTTTTAATAGGATTATGTCGCAGGCTTGTGATTTTTTCCTCACGTCACTGCCCTGCCCGCCAGCAACTGTCTGCTAGCTTTTTCTTCCAACTGATTTTTGTCTGAATCATTCTTGATTTGTTGGAGTCTAAAATGGTACTAGTCCCTACCTGTTAATCCATATTTTGAAAACTAAGTCTTAACCTAAAACCAGTGCTTTCTACTCTGCAGTCTAGATGTGTAATGTACCCTGATACTCTAGTTACTAATTTGACTCTAAAATGTTAAGTCAGATCGATATTTTATGAAAGGGTAAGTGAAGTACCCTTTGATGTTCTTTTGTGAGTCTCACAATATTTTGCGATTTACTGTAAAAATGAGTTCCTTGAAAAAAATTTGTTACATGAATATTTCAATTTCAAGGAATTAATACTAATACAAACTCTTTAGCCCCCCCCCCGCCAAATGTTTTTAAAAAAGGTTTCCCATGAAGTCTGAAACACAGAAACAAAAAAAGCATTAAAAATAGTTTGGGTAGGCAATACTGAGTATACATATTGGACTTCTTAGGCATTAGTTGTGTTTATTTTATTGATTTTAATAATTATTATTGCCATATATTATTATTTTTATACATTCCACTATGTGGAGTGCATTTGCAAATGAAAGGGCAACTCATCGAGTCTGCTGGGGGGGTTTTAAATGAATGTTTGCCTTGTTGGGTAGTTCTTGTTCTTCATTATATGTGGTGTCCCAGTCACCTGAAGCACTGGCATTTGTTTTTATTCTAGTCTCTTTTTAAAAAAGGAGTATATTTTTCGTATCAAGGCAAGGAACTCAAGTAATATTGGAAAGTCTCCTAACTGAAGTCCTTAAATACATGAAATTCGTAAGACAGACTAACCTGTTTTCTGTCCAGTGCTGAAACCTGGCATCAGGTAAACTCTAATGTTCCCACAGTTGTAAAAGATTTAAAGGCACATAGTTACTAGTTCTGGTATTATACCTTAGCAATACAGAATGTGAATATCTATTTAATATTATATGCTGCAGGAGTCCAATTGATTGTGACTGACATTTAAGTTAAAGATAGTCATAAATATTTGCAGGATAAGACTACACTTTCATTTGAGATGAGTAGTTTGAAAAAGAAGGGAGATTTCATAAATGTGTATGTCCAAATACATTGCTTTGCAATGAATACATATACTCCTGAGTGCACACAGAAATTCTAGACAAGGTAAATCTGTTTTGCTGAAAGGATAAAATGAGTATGAAGGTAAAGTTAATTAGAATCAGAACTATGGAGTAATTATTATAGGGTAATATTATATAATATAAACAGAAAGTGCCATCAAGTGTTTGTCAAAGTTTTGTGTTTGCAGTCTGTCGTCTGACAGGTAGATAGTAACGTATGTGTGACACTGACACACCATTGAGCATACAGTTGCATAGTTCACTGTTTTCGAAAGTGTCTTCATCTGATTTTTTTATAGAGTTTGGATTCCCTTTTCATCTCTAGTGCTGGAATATGAACTTTTAATAAAGAACTGTCTATCCTTACCAGTTCTGTAGCCTTCATGATGTATTGAACTCTGGTAAAATGCCTCCCTGTCATTTCTGATGGAATATCATGATATATATATGTTCCATACACTGGATTGTGTGGTTGTGCCTTTAGTGGACAGATGGAATTTTTTATTACTTTGATTTGCTACATATTGCACTTCTGAAATTGTAGAGTCTATATTTCCGAATTGAATGAGCAAATAATAGACTAAAAAAATTAAAGCTTTCAGTCTGGTTGACACAAGGAAAATGAGCACTGGGCATATCCTTAGAAGTACTATTGGCATTTTTTTGTTGGATGGCTTTATATAGATGATATATCACAATTCCTTTCTAAGATAATTACATAAAAACTGTTCTCTTTAGCTCTGCAGTATTTTATTTATGTACATATATATATGACCACAAAACGAAAGAATTCACCTAGCAATTTATAAGAAAAGAAATCAGTTTCATACAGTGCGGTAGATAATAATAACACCTACAGCATTCAGGCCATGATTCAGCAAGGCACTTTACTGCATGATTGTAAGTGGTTTACTGGACTGGCGCATTACTGAATGAAATTGTTAACAAAGACCGAGGTATTTGAGATGGTGGAAAGGAAAGACAGGCTGAAGACAGAACCACTTCATCCCTAACATCTGGAGTCTCTCACACTGAAAAGAATATATGTAAGAATGGTCTATATTTATACAAAACATCATGATTTTTTGTTGGAATAAATTGGTGCAACCCTATTGACATCGCTTATGCTGGACTGACTTGTATCAGGTAATGACAGCGGCAATAAAATTAAACCATTTTAAACAAATAAAATTAAATTTGCAAGGTGCCCAAATAAGCAAATGCAATCTACTTAAAAAAGCCTGATATAGTATACCTTCTCTTACCTGTATTATCTAAGCTTTGAACAAAATGTGATTTACTTTCATTGTAACAGATATTTCATCTTCATAGGTAAGACATAATTGTGTACGTTTGTTTCTTGTGATGTACAAGCTATCTTTGTAGCTTCAGTACCAGATTCCCTAACTTATTTACTGAGAGAGGGAGGTATATTATCAAGTTTTGTTTCCATATGATTTAATGCAGTGACAACAGTCTCTAAAGAAAATTCAAATACCAGACAGTAGTTTCACAAGACCATTATCTTTTGATTGCGGAACTTTAAAGTATTTCCCAGACCAGCTGATGAAGTAAATAATTGTTCATCCTCTATATTATTACTGCCACCCTGGATCTCTATGGGGGACTAAAGGGAAACAGAATTTTCTTAGGGTGAATTTTATGAAGAGAAAGATATTTGTCTAGTGCTTAGCCAGGAACTGAATCACTGGAGGAACTATTTACTCCTAATTTTTCTTTTATTGTTCCAAAGCCTTTATTCCACTTTTTCTTCTTCTTTCCCCCTATTATCCTTCCTCAGGTTTCTTTAGAGAAAATAAAGAAATAATTAAAAAAAATAAAAGTCCAAGAACAAATAGGAAATTATAAAATCCAATAGACAGTCATAAAAAAGAGTTGGTACAAACACATATTTAAAACTCTCCCACATAAATTACGGATATTACTTGCCATGGGAACTGAGAGAAAAGCTATGCCTTAAGTGCAGCAACATAAAAATACCCTGATTTTGTTTCATGAATACATCCATTGCCAATAGCTTACAGCCTAAATGAGTACCCATTGGCATGACAGTGTGATAGGGCATCAGGCCCTAGATACAGATTCCCTTTGAAAGCTGATTCACCCTTGATAGCCAGCTCAAGAGTGCGAAGAGACCCAAGCTAGCAGCATAACAGATGCACACCAAGATGCAAAGAAAACATGTTTAAAAGAAAGGGAAAGTCCTAGGACAGTCAGTCTCATATGTTCTTGATGAATGCACCAACAGTTAGAATTTCTCAAGACTCACTATGTTCTTATCATCGAACCTTTAACTGAAAGTTCTGTCATGTCCCAAGTATTTGCAGAGTATTTACTCTGGCCTTATGAACCATCATGACTGTGCACCACAGCTGAAAACTGCAGCACTCGAAACGTTTCCTGTTGTTCTGGAGCTAATCATGAAGAAAATGCTGGCATACATTAATGCGTATCGAGCACTGATAAACACAGGTTCAGGTGCCATTTATGGACATGCTGAGAACAATATTAAGATATACCTGCAGACATCACTTAATGGACTTACATGTTCTTCATTAAAGCAATGGATGGGGTATGTGGTAGCAGCAACTTAATGCCTGGTTAAAAAGCAACTTCTACTTTTTAATTTCACAAATCATCTAGTGATGCACAAAGAGTAATAAATTAATAGAGCTGGGGAACAAAAACTTTTGTCCACCTTCAGAAATAGTCTAACACAGGCGTATGTAGCACAGACTCCTTATATTGCCTCATTGAAGTATCACCAACTTGACTGCACTAAAAGTATTCAGTTAATTCATTGTTTACTGTGATACAGGGAAAGGGAGCTGGCAATAGAATTCCAAATAATAAAGGATTTGTGTATAGTATCGTCCCTGGACAAAGCTGGCATCCATACAGCAGAGCTGGCTTTTCTGGAAGCAGAGGCAGAAAAAGAGACACCTGAGTTGACTCCACTCTGTCCCAGCAACCTTTTTCAGTCATACACAATTTTGTGTGAACAGAGCAACTAAGGAATGAAATGTGGGTGATAAGCTGACCTGAATGTGAGCTGGTCTGTTTAAAGCCAGTTCACATATCCATTCACCTGTGGTACAGTTTACCAGCAAACTACATAATCTATCCCAAAGTCGTTGTAGTTTCATTTCCATGGTTTTAGTCTTCCATCCAGTAAGTGCTCCAGTTGTATATTCACTGGGAACTGGAGCAGAAGTACTAGATTCAAAGTATGCAGGCTACTGGAAAAGCTACATTGCTATCAGTTGTTGTAGGTCAGGATGATCTAGAGATGTAGGATAGCATGTTAGAATCAAACTTGCTGTAGTTAATTTGTTCGCTCTTTTTTATGCATGCTTTATTTTTTTTCTTAGGGACGAGATAGAAAGATCACAAGAGATGAGCTTCATCGCGTTTTACATTACCTCTTACTTCAAATAAAAAATAAAGATTTCCAGGAGCTAATCCAGATAATTGATCCAGAACAGACTAGATACCTTGACTATCATAAATTTTTAGACTTGGTTGAAGAAAAAGAATCTCTAGTAAGTGTTTCTTTTTAATTCTTTAAGGTTAGCCTATTTTATAATGGCTGCAACAGAGTGCAAGAATATATTTTAGTAAAATGATATGCTCTGCGTAGAATCTGCATCTAAGTTAGTATGTTCACATACATTCCAGCAACATAAATCTTCATAATTGCCACTTCTAGACTCTTTTCTTCTGAAGCATCAATTGGAAAGTAATCTCATGGTTATTGGAGATTTTGAAAACTCCCCCAGAATCACTGGCTTGCTTACATGTGTACAGCAGATGAGGGGCAGTAGTAGTACTTCATAGCTTTTGGGTGTCAAATTTGTTTGACTGATATTTTGTAAAACAGCTGTTTCTTGTTTCACCTGTATTCTTTATAATAATACGTTGGTTCAAAATAGATGCTGTATGCTACATAGAGTTTGCATATTTTCCTGGGTACAGCTTTGACCCGTTCTCAGTTTGTAGTCTTCTTTTAATATCTTCCTCTAGAACTATTCACCACATGTACAGATAGGTTATATGCTGGATCCTGCAGTCAAAACTTCTGTTTAGTATGTCGGTTTCCTTAGACAGAGATAATATTGTCAATACTTTTTTGCTTACTGAATTTTACTAAGAAATAACTTAAGCTACCATTTGCATATCTGCTTCCTAGTATTAAGAATCTGTTCATAATTTTCTATATCAAATCTCTTTTATGTTTGCATGAATATGTCAACTGACTAATTCCATGTTTAGCTTTTGTCTTAGCTAGTCTGGTTAATGTTTTTGAGAGATATCAAAGGAGTACAGCAGTGTCAAGAGAGATACTAGATGCACAAAAAGAAGGTCCCATTGAACAGTCCTGAATAGTGTGCATTGCTTTGAAATACTTTGATGTTACTAACTGAAATAGGCTGCATTCCTTTCTGATGGCTCAAACAATAGCTGCATTTGATGCAGCAGCCCGAGTCTCTTCTAGCTGTTTTTGAGTAGAATAATGGTCTGGGTGAAATTCTGGGACAAACTTTAGTAGTTGTAAAATTGACATGTTGGGGAAAGCATAAATACAGACAATACCTATGTAGGCAACTGATAGGCACACTAAGTTGGACTTAAATAGAGCTGGTTAGGCTCTTTATTAGAGATTGTCACAGAAAACTGACCATTCTTGTCATTTTAAATAAGCATCCTAAATGACGTAAATGATAGCATGAGGGAATACAGGTAAAGGAAATGCTAAACCTCATAGATCATGGTCACCATGGGATGAAATACCACCAGGGATAAGACAGTAACTGTGTGACATGAGCCTGGCAGTTGTGATTTCACACTTGGAGAGTGATTCTGCTCTAAGGAGTAGGTTAGTTCTGGAGTCTGTGGCTAGTTTGCAGCCATCTCTGGATAGGAAGCAGCTGCAAGGTAGCCTGAGTGTCCAGGAATCCTTTCCATTGGTGTTCTGAGTAGTGATGCCAGCTCCATCAACATGGCTCATCCTCTAGAAGAGGCAGATTATAGGTTCTGCAAATAAAAGAGGACTTTTTTTTTTCCAAGAATTCTCTGCATTTTTATTATTCCTTTGGGGAATGATTCAGTCAGAGGAGATCTAAAAGCAGGAATGGGCAGAACCAGAACCTGTAAACAGTCTGGGCCCCCAGCCAGATAAGACAGCTAAAATGACACAAACCTCCACCTCCTTCTTCTCACCAGAGATCCGGCATAGTGCAGTGCTCAGTCAGATCTGCAGTTATGCTGAGATTCTCTGTCAAATTGAGATTCTGTGTTTGTTTCTTCTCAGACACTCCTGTTTTCAATGTACTTAATTTACAAGTGAAAAGACACTTTTATTCTAACTGCTAATGCTACAGACAGATCCTGAAGCAGGTTCAGTAAGCCAAATTTTGTCATTATTATCCCCTGTGCAAGTCTATTGTCTTCAAATTATGCCCTGAGTAAGATGAGTGCCATTTGCAATTCCTTCAGTCCTAGTGAATTTTGTTTTACAGGGCTGAGGGGAGAAACACAGTAAAAACACTGCATTGTTATCAGCTGGTAGACATGACTCTAGAGTCACTTAAAGGAGCAGATCTATGAAGTGAGTTATACTTTTTCTTACACAATCACTTTTCAGTCAGTTTTCAGAACAAATATTTTCAAAGGTAGATGTTGGGAAGTGAATGTCCTGCCTGATGTTGTATCTTGCTTTGAAATCAGTAAGCTAAAATTGTTTTAATTGAATATAACTTTGTTTTAAATTAGATGGATCATAAATGGCTTAATGGAACAAACCAAATTAAGACGACTGCTTCTGTTATTGTAGCTTGGAATACCATATGTAATAACATGGTCCATTTTCAGTGGGTGTTGATCTTCTAACACTGTTTGTCATTTTAGTACATTTTTATCATGTGGTCGTGCTATCATAGTTTAACCTCAAGGATTCCCTACCCCTCCCTTACTAATTCATTCAATTGTTAGGTGGCGGAGATCCTTTCAGATAAAATTACAGAAAACTGGAAAGATTTTCATAAGACTCTGCAGTCCTATGATCCTAAATGTACTGGCACTATTAGCAGAAGTCATCTAAGGAAAGTTCTACAGATGTGTTGTCCCTCTTTGTCAGATCAACAATTTATGAAGTAAGTTGATGATGTTTGAATTGTAACAGATTTCATGTAATTTCTTTTCTTACTGTATCTTTCTTCCTGTCTTTCAATGTGATAGCTGTAGCTGAAGTACTTAGGATTTCAGTTTGCCTTAAGCTTATAGAAAAGAAAAAGCCAATGGAAGAGATGCTTCATTCCGTATGTGATCAGCTTATGGTAAATCCCTTATTTATTTCCATGAAAATTCCGTATTGGAAACTCTTGTGAGTTTGGCATAATTTCACCATTTCAAAGGGAAGACAAGCCTTTTCTACAAAGGAACAATTGGTGTAGTGGAGATCCAAGCCATTATCAAAAATTATTTAGTATTTCCAAACAGAATGTAATAAAAATTTGATTAAATTAATGTTGTGCCTTTCCTCAGTAGATTATTGCTATAATGAACAAGGAGATGAATTTTAACATTGTCAACATGAAATCTCATTTTGAGTATCAGCAGAGACTCCAAATTGGGGCGCATACAGTCAAAATATCTATGTCCAAAGAGGAGGGAACTGTATTAGGCATTTTATTGCAATAACAATTCAGTTAGGTTATAATCGGGTCTAATCTGCTCTCCCACGGCCTCTAGCTTTCTCTGCTTACACTCAGTGACTTTCAGAAAGATGTGGAATTCTTTCCTACCTTTGAAAACATAATAGGAAAATCAAAGAAATCAGTTCCAGTCTGACCCTTACAACCCAGTGTCCTGCTGATCATTGTGAGTGAGGAGCAAACAAAACAGCATCAATCGGAAATGGCTTTTGGAAAATAATCTTTGATCCTGAAATATGAATGAGCATGAGCGTGATCAGTAAAACCAATTCCAGTGTATGCATTTTCCTTTCTGTAAATGTCTTAGAGAAAACTTTGGGTGCTATACATTGGGTTCATAAAAGTCATGCTCCCAGTATGGTGTGTTATAACTATATGCTTTTATCATCTGTCAGTTTTATAGCTCTGTGTTGTATACTGTATAATCACTGGTCATTGATCATGAACAGGTAATTATCCTTTGAATTACCTGCGACTCAGCAGTTATACAATTTTCTAAATAGTTTCTACCATTATTTGTGTCAATGAAAGATCTCTACTGTAAGAGGAGTCAGGAGTTACAGCCACTTTGAATTGTAAAGTGGCCTTTACTTGAAATTCTAACCATTCACTATAAGAAAAATGATGCAGAAGGCGGCAATGAAAGGCATTTTTTTAGGGTTTAATTCATTCATCATTGTGGTCAATGGGTATTTTGCCTTTGTTTTAAAAGGATGCAAGATGATCCCTGTGAGGTCAACCTAGCAAAGTCTGGCAACTAAGGTTGTGTTCTAGCAGAGCACTGGAAGAAGTGTGTATAATGCTTTTAGGATTCCTATTATGGTGAATATTGAGCACATCCTCATATGTGCATTGTCTAACTGCAGCATTGCTGAACAATGCAGCAATCTGTGTTTCACAAAGCAAGACATGTTTTGCTGTAGATGGGATGAGTTTTTAATCTTCTGATAAGAGCAGCATCTTAAATATATGTCTAAAAGATAAGGTTTGAATTCCATTGTCAAAGACATTCAGGGACATCAATTGCTATATAATCTTGTATTGACCATGTTCAGTCCATGAAAACAGTCTCATTCACGCTGTATTATTAATTCTTCTCTAGTAAACATTTCTAAAAAACCCCTGCTTTTAGCAATATCATGTATCAGGGCCATGTTCCAGAAAGCAGATGACCACATTGAGGAATAAATTTAATTCTTGTAATAAGATGAGGATTTATACTGAGCAATGCAATAAAATGGTCTACTTGATTGGAAAAATGTTTGATATTAAAATAAATGAGTAAAAATTAGCTAATTAAATTAGAATGGCTCATCCACAGCTGAAGAGATATTTTGAAAAATCTACTTGATGCTAATCTGTTTTTAAAGTTGTCATTCAGTGATTTAGTCTGACTCCTTAAAACTATGTTATTACTCACATCTTTTTTATCAATCTATACTTCTTTTTTCAAACATGGTACTAATTTTTATGTTAAACCTTGTTTAAAACTACCCTAGGAAAATATTGTGGATTATGCAGAGAAACAGTGGATGGCAGTGTTCGTTCACTGCTCTAAAGTGGTAAGAGATGCCACGTTTAAAATGCTGTCTTTTAAAATAAGAAGTAAAGAGGATGTAACTGACTCTTTTAAATGCACACATACTGGGTTAAGACTACCACATCTGTGGTGGGAATGTCATAATGAGACTGGAGATTTAACATGGGTGCTTTAAGGGATGCAGGGTTTTGGAGCAAAAGGTGACAAAGTGACTGAATTACATTCTGAATTCCAGTGGTTCAGCTACATCAGTCTTATTTATTTAAAATGATACTTTTGCTTTGGGGGGCTTCTACTATAATTGGACTTTTGCATTGATGTGACTCATCCTGAGGCACTTGAGGACAATACTGCTGTCGCTGCAGCAGAATAACTGGCATGCTTGTCCCAGATGGCTTCCCGTGAGATGACATTCAGATTGGAGAAAAGAGGGAACACTTTTTAAGGGCATTTGGAAGCCTTTTATGGATTATACTCACAAAGCAGATGTTGCTCTATGGTGTTCACAGACATTTTCTGTGTGAAGGCTACACTTGTTTTAACTGAGCAGGGCTTAGCAAACACTAGAAAATGGAGATTCTTTCCTCTCCTTCTCATCCCTCTGACACTTCTGCTCCTGCAGTGTGTATGTTATGGATTAGACTTCTCAAAAGAAATAAATGGAAGTGTATATTTATTTATTTATGTATTTCAGAAAGAAGGCATTGGGGCACTTGATACATTAAGTTCCAAGTGTTTTTTTTAAGGTATTTTTGGTGGCAGTCTGAATAGGGCTGGCACTTGGGTAAGCTGAGTGTAGAAAATGCTCTGCTTCCGCAGTACAAGTACAGGAGCCTTCTACTTTTGTCCAGGAATGACCAAAAGCTTTATGAACATGAATGAAATCTTGGAAGACTAAACAGCTCAGTGAAGCAGTGACACAGTGATGACAAGGGCTCTGATTCATGAGCTCTGCTAATTTATACAGGAATGATTTAAAGGGGTAATTTAACAGCTCCAGAAAGCTACCCACCCAACCTCTCCGCTGGAAGTTACCTTCAGTGTAACAGAGGGGGCTGTACAGACAGCGTGTCTGCTCCTGGGCTGCTAGGGTTCACAGCCAGGAGTATTAATTTAAGTTGCTAGTGATTTCATTTTACATTTATATGCCAGATTGCAAGTTGTGGTAAACAGGGGCTTTCATTCATGATTTCTGTCAGGTTTAGTTGTGCAGTGGCTGTGTTCTTAGCTACTTCTTTCACCGCTTCAGCCAAATTTGACAAGCCAGTGTCAGGTGAGACAAATCTCTTCCAATTGTCCACCATTTAATCCAAGTGTTAATGATGCTGAGTATTCACTAAGGCTAACTCTAGGCAGGAGAGGCTTGTCTCCTTAGGCTCCTTCTAGAGTCAGTGGAGGTCCTCCAGATAATCATCCAGCGTTTAAGTTCCTGACTTCTCTGTAGGCTACAGGAGTAGTCTAGGAAAGCTAGTTCCTGATTTCTCGGTAGGCTACAGAAGTGGTCTAGGAAGGCTAGTTTCCAAAGCCTAAGGACAGCCTTCTGAATGATGTCCTTAACTGTATATGGAAAGCAAATGTGTTGCTTTGATCATCTTTGTCTTAAGACATTTGTATTATGCATTGTTCCCAATCTCCCAAATTATTTTAAATTCTTATTTTATCCAGGTTATGCTATAAATATCAGGATAAATCTTCTGGTGGTATCTTTTACAACATGCTTTTGGATAGCTTAAAGGTTGCTGTTCCTCCTGATGACTTAAATGGTATCAGCTCACATATATCAAAGGGAAGCAAACAAAGAGAAGAAAAAAGGCAAAGAGATCTTTCAAAAAGGTATGCTATTAATACAGTTTTCTGTTTAATATAAAGAAAAAATACATATGGAAAAGATACTTGCAGAAAGACTGAGAATACATGCTGTTTGTCTAATGGTAAGTACTGTCCTAGGCTGATCTCTCATTTCACAGAGATACATTCAAAATTGTACAACACTCAAAGCATTGCATCAGGAGAGCAAACATGTATGGATCATTCATCAAAGACTCTCAGGTTCAAGCAAAAATGGTTGAGCTCACTTTACAGGGTCCACAAGGACTGTATCTCACTGCATCATTCTACAGTTGGAGTTCTGTCCTCTAGGTAACATCTGAAGTGTAAGCTTGTGATCCTCTGTAGAACCAGTGTAGCTCATTACTCAGGAACTGGGTTTGAACATTATCAGTGGATTGGGAACTCTGCTCCTTCTGATGTCTGTCACTTCTGCAGGTCATTGCTACAGCCTGTAGCTGAATCAGCATCATTGATACTGGCACCCAGGTTACAAAGATATATGAGCCACTGATTGTTTTCACTTGGTACTTTTTAATATATGGAAATGCATACATAAGCAAGGGGAAAAAAACATCTCTTGTAATGGAATGAGCTTTGCTTCCCTCAGAAATATTTTTTCTATTTTTGTGTGGAAATCTACATGCATACTCAGACTCTGGACACGTATATTTTCACCTGAGCCTGGATAATGCTTTACCCTAGTCCTGGAGAACTGGGCTAGGGTTAGGCTTAGTGTTAAGGTTAGGGATGGGTTAGGTTTAGTCCATGGAGGCATGCTCAAAGCCTGTCTTCCCTCATTTTGAGGGTGGTATTTCATGAAAAAGAGAATGCTGTGTGCAAAGCTCACATTCCTGTCCAGAGCTCTCAAGACAGGGTGATCTGAACTCAGAAATTCCGTCAGTGATGCACCTTGCCCCAGATTCTTCTCAGACTTCTTTGTTTCCTCTTCAACTATCTGGTCTTTGTGCGCTTCCCAAGTCTCCATCTGAATCCTCTTCAAAGCAGCTCTAGAGATTGCCTCGTCAGTGCATTCACACATCCTCAGAACTGACAGCTTATTCCTATGGCTCAAAAAGCCCATTTCTGTTGTCTCCATTTTGTTCTCTCAGAGCCTTGCCGCGGGACCTCTACACACTTTTAAAAGAAGACTGAGTGCTGTAGGGACACCAAACATGGGCAATAAACAACGGCATCTGAACTCTGACCCTGAATACCAATTTCAGGGCCACACTTAATGCAGCTGTAAGCAACACCCTTGCATAATGGGTTGTAGGCCCACCATGACTTTCATGTTTCTGTCATTAACATAAAGTAATTGGCAATGGATATTTGGCATTTGAATTGGCAATATGAGGATTCCAGCAGCAGAATTCCTGAGGACCCTGCAGAAGGACAGCTTACACTCACCAGAGTCCACTTCTTGCCCTTTGCCAAACTCTGCTTTAGTAAGGCAAAATAGAGGAAAAGCATACTACCCGGCTTCTCAGGCTTCTCAGGCACTGGGACATCCTTATCTCTCTCTCAATGAGGTCTTGGGAAGATTAGGAGCCTTTTAGGATATTTTAAAGAAGGCGGCAATTTGCCCTTCTTGCCAAAGTGGCTTTTGGTTAAGAGGCCATTAAACTGCTTTATACAGTGCTGTCAGTCACTGCCTGTTGAGAAGTGGTCGACTGTTTGGAACTGTTGCCTGACAGCCTGTCGGCATTTCACATGGCATCAGTTCTCAGGCAGATGGCTTGAGCCACTTTACCCATGTCAGGACAGCACAGAAGTGAGTCAGTCCCTTGTGCAGAAAGCTGGTAACTGTACCAGGAACATACCAAGTTTGATGTTTTTGCTTCAGATATGGGCATTTTTGAAGAATTCAGAACAGAAACTTTGGATTTTTGATTCCTGAATTGGTCAGTGTCTTGAATCTGTAAGTTCCTCCTTCTGTATGTATGAGCACTAGCTAACGTCTTCCCTCCTGTTCCTCTTGTTCCAATGTTGTCTGGTGGTTGCATTGATAATTCTGATCACTCCAGCCTGGCCAAAGCAATTCTGGTATCAACACCTTCTATACCTCTTAGGCTAGAGTTCAAGGCTTCTGCCCTCCCCCTGAAACTGCTCAAACAAAACTTCGGCACCCGACTAATCTTAAAGTTATCTCTCTCCTTGTCACATCGTGGATGCTGGGTGGCTTTCATTTACCAAATTATGAGAAATTATGATTAGTAATGGAAAAGGAATACTACGAGAAGTCTCTAGGAAAGTAAGTCTGGACTCTTTCTTACCAAAGTGGTCATTTAGGACCAATAGTTTGCAGTGGGTGGGACCTTGGTATTTCCACACCTTTCTACACTGAAGTTTTTTTAAAGGCTGGGATGGTTAGTGTCCCTACCTGTGAAAGACCCTGTTCCGCAGTGGACCTTCCACTTAATCTTTAGGGTTTTTAGCTGACTGTCTCTGTCTCTGAAAGTCTTTCCTAAATTACTTTTGCAGTACACTAGGAGATATCTAAGACCTTATGGCCACCTCTCTATGTAATGTTTTTGGGGAATGGAATGCTCTTGCAGTTCTGTTCCAAGATCGTCCCTAAAGTAGAATCTGAGTTATACTTCAATCAGGAAATCAACCTGTTTTCTGCAAGCTGAGATTGTCCCTCCTGCCCTTGAGGTCATGAGAGATTTCTTTTCCTATTGATAGGAACAGATCTTTCAGAGATTTCCTGGGAGGTCCAATGCCATTTCTACTGAAAGACTGTCAGAGCAGAGAGCTGGCCAGATAAAAAATGCAGATGAATGACCAACATAGATCACATTTCTGTCAAGGGACACTACACTAAACCCAGGATACATCAGTGGCCTCACTAATAAATATTTCTGTCCTTGACTTCTGTGAGGCACTATCTGGAGCATTATCCATAACTTCAGCAAGCATTATGGCATCCAGGGCTGATGTGTTACAGTTGACCAGCGGTTGTTACATTTAAGTGAAGAACTTTGAGACCCAGCTCCAGTGAGATGGTAATGTGCAGGAAGTGGGGTTTGGCATCTCACACAGGGTAAATGTACTTGCAGATTATTATGGCAGGTAGAAAAAGATGCTGCTTCTCACTGAATACTTGAAGGTGGCAGCTGGGCAAGAGATGGCAGGTGGTTAGCCCAGGGAAACACATATGCTGATTGCTTGGCTAGCTGCTAACAAGTGGAACAGATAATGGCATGAGTTTTCCCTGCCTTCCCAGCTAGGAGTCTCTCTCCTTTTCATGACTGTCAGTTTCACAAAACTTGTAAGCTTGCATATCTACCCCCTCTCAATTTTGACTGAAACTGGTAGATGGCTCCAGTTCTGGGGGGAAAGCTGACAGACATGTGGATTAAAAGATTGGTTGCATTATTCTTGTTTCCTTAGGAAACCAAGGTAAAAGTGGTGCAGGTTGGAGGGGAGTACAATTTAAAATATAAGCTTGCCTGAAATCAGGGTAGATCTCAAGAATCCCTAGTGGCTCTTGTGTCTCTTAACAGGCTTTGAACTCTTTGTGACTGTGTAATTACTGCCTGAAAGCAGGAATAGCTTTCTTAGAAATATGTCAGTAACTCTCCAGTTCTTCTCCTGCCCTCTTTTTTAAGGTAGGTAGTGTATTTGCTTTTCTGCATAATTCTGGAAGTTCTGTATCAAATCTGAAACCGATTTAGCCAGTTCTTTAAGTACCAATTTGACTAAATAGCGGTATTCTATAATTTTTTCTTTCCTTGTTTGTTGTTAGTATTCCTTGTTCAAGCCACCTGCTTACATTTGACTTCTTTATTGAAGACCAATGTAAACCAAAAAGCTTTAAATATTTAATATCCCTTAATGTCATCTGTTGATAGTTTTCTCTTGCTATTGAATAGCAAGCCAAAATTTTCCTTGATCTCTCTTATTTTACTGAAGCATTAATGGAATGAGTTTTTAATATTCTTGATATTTTTGATATCAAATCTCATGTTGTGTCATGGCCTTTCAGATTTTGGCCATATATACTCATGCTGTTATCTTATACTGTGGTTACATGTTTCACTTATGTGCTGCCAGCTCTCCTTAAGTCACTTTCCCTTTAGACCCATTTCACATGAGGTACTGGTTCCTTGAGTAAGTGGAAATCTACTGTTCGTTTCACTATCCTCCTTTCTTCCTTTTCCAAGGGTTATAAACTCTGTCATTCCATCATCTTCCTGCCTAAGCTGTATTTCACCTTTTCAAGCAGTATTTCTGTGTTAGTTAGGATGAAATTTAGGAAGACTTTCCCTTACCTAGATTTGGTGGTATCAGCAGAATGTCACTGATACATTCTGACAATCTGCTGAACAACCTGCTGTAATCATTACCCAACTGATTAAAACCAGCTCCTTTCCCTGGATGATTTTGCCTCATTTTTGCTCAGAAAAATCTCCAAATTTCCAAAAGCTTCAAATCCAAATCCTGTTTTCCCTGTTAGTGTTGCATAGTAGGTGTCCCACAATTTTAGCACCCATATTCTCATAGGCTTTTACGAGTAGACCTCTCAGTAACGTTTAATTTACCAAATCGTAAGGATCTCTAAGAATCTCTCTAATGGTCTTGATGTAAAGGACAATGTATCTGTCTTCATCAACTCACTTGTCTTTCAGTAACAAGCTCTCTGCTTATTCCAGTCATGTGAATTATCCCATTAATTATATCAATTTATATATAATTTAGCTTATTTTAAGACTTACAGCTCCTGTTGCTGATGCCATATTTTTTTTATATTCATATACAGATAACCACCATATTTGATGGACTGATCCATTCTGTCTGTTTTTCTCTTTTCTATGAGACTGTAATCTATAAACCAGTTTCACCTATTTTTAGGCCCTCAGCTAAGTTGCTGTAGTTTATGCTTTCCAATGGGCTTTTATGACAGCTCCTCTCTTTAATCCTAATCCAAGGCCTCCCCACTAGGTTATCGAGGTAGTAGATACAGACAGCTTTCCACTTTTTGATGAGTTGGATTCTAGTTTTACCCGGTAGCCCATGGAAGTATAAGTCCCTGCCAGGGCAGGTGGTCTTGCTGATGACATCCTACAAGTAACCATCTTGAACTTTAGTTAGGAGGAATGGTATAAACAACATCCAAGTTTATCTATCTTCATCACTTGCACTGTGGTTACTTTTTCATCTTCTCGGGGTCATTCATAACAAGGCTTTTGTGGATAAACAGAAGACTGTAATGGTCAACTGGATGGGGTGGGAAAAGCTGGTAATGCTCTGGCAACCTCCTGCATTCAGGCAAGATAGCAGACATCTCAGGAGACCAGGTCCCTTCAGCAGATGGGTCCATCTGGCATCCTCGGGAGGGAGTCACCAATCACTGTCATCTTTTGATCACTCTTGGGAGGCTTAGAGTTATTCGCCAGTGTGCTGCTCAGATCAAAGCAAAACTTTTTTCATGAACATATTTTCAGAACAAGAGTTGAAATTCTAAGATTAACTTCAATTTTAGGGAATACTGTAAAACATACATAATAAATCTATAAAAATAAGACGCTGAATAATTCTGCATTTTGCTTTTATGGTAATACGTGCTCTCAGACTTAACAAAAATAATTGTTTTAACTTCCCTTTTCATGGGCTATAGTAAATCCATAGCAGATGTAAAATAGATACAAGTGGGACACATTACATATTCTTTAATTTAATTTCTTTTCTGTCATTAAAAGTTATTAAATATTTAATTGTGACTTACTTTAACAGCTTACTGATGAAGATTGTGGTATTTCATCAGGAAAAGTATATAGTCCATATCTACGGACTTTCTCATAGAGCCTGAGAAAGAAAGAGATATTCTGGCCATTCCTCACAAGGGAAAAAAAGTGGAGGTCACTTACTTGGGATCCATGAGGTGGAGGTTTCACCTTCCTAGGAAGAGAGAAAACTTCATAAGATACATTTTCTCCTTTTAAAATCAATGAAAAGACTCATTAACTTTTTTCATGTTGGCTTCGTGTTGCCTCTTATGGCAACTGAATATGTACTAAAGGATAAATATGGCTCCTTAGCTGGTGTAGTCTGATGAACTAACTAAGCCTGTAATTTGGAGGTCCAGGATTTGGAGGTCTAGGATTTGCAAAATAAATACTTCAGAGCAGTATCATTCATCTTTTTTTTCTCTTGTAGAGCAAACTGTACTTAAGAAATGATTGCACAACATAGGCCTTGGAATCAACATGTGCTTTAATTTGATCAACCTATCTTTTTGCATCAAAGAAGCTTCTCCCATGTCAATGTCTTGTTTGTCATTAAAGAAGTCTTGTTCATTATTGCTGAATCAAATGTTTGCAACTACAAAAAATAAGTGACTTGTCTGCATGCACAATCTTTCAATTTTAGAATGAAACAGATTGAAGATCAAGCTAACAAATATGCCAAGAATAGAACTGTTGATGAAGTAATTGAAAGGCTGAAGGACAAAGTGTTACAACAGGCAGCAACTATTAAAGACAGCTTTCTTGCCTACAACAAGCAATCAAATGGGAAAATTACTAAAGTTGGTTTGCAGAAGGTAGGAAAATGTTAGATATTTTTCTTTGCCCTGTATTTTCCCCAGAAAGATGATTATTGCCTTAACATCGTGCTGGTTCACACAGCTAGAGTTAAATCTTCCAGGATTGTTTCAGTCACTAATGAGCTAAACAGGCCTCATGCAGGTTATTATATGAGAAAGAATCTCAGCTTTGCTTTAAAAAGACAAAAAATTGTCATCCTGTGGCAGCAATACATCTTGAAAACTTCCACTGCTCCCAGATGTCAAAAGGAACATGTACGAATTGGAACTGGGGAGACGTGGATGGGACTTAGACATTTACTGTCAACCCACAATGCACCTTTTATGCAAAATGAGTGGGAATATCTCAAGGAATTATTTATCCTTAATTCAGAGTCTTTAAGCCCTCTTTGTAACTGTGTGCTAGTAGCTGACAGACACTGGATATAGTTGGGTGAGGAACAAGACTTAACAAATACAGCATGGCTTAAGGAGAATGACCTAAGCTACTTCTATGCCATCATTCAGATTTCTTCTACAACAGCTGGCTGTGTACTAGTGTAGTAGCCTTCAGTGAAAGGCCCTTGGACTGCAGTGTTGGTTGCAATCACTCTGGGACAAGGAGACACTCCCTGGGATCCCTGACTCTCTTCCTTGCTCGTTCCTGCTCTACTTTCAAGAGTCTGCAGTGCCAATTAGTGCTAATGCATCTAATAGCATTTTAGGGCACAGACTAGTCCCCGATAGGAGAGGAAACCCTTTCTGTAGCTGTTATTTGAGTTCAATTCATTTTACCACATTTTCATTTTCCACTGTAATTACTTGATTTTTGGGTGGCTTTGGATACTTTGTTAGCTGATGTGAGTACAGCATAAAAGGATCTACAACAATGAGAATGTGTTCAAATAATTTAGGTTTTACTTGCCAAGGCTTCCAGTTGAATTTTGTATGTGTCTTTTTTGAGGTAGGGTTTTCTGTGCTGTTCCCAGGGCCCATCACAGCCTTGATTGCTTATCTAACTCTGCATGCTGTCCTTTGGATAGATTTGCGAGGTTGCGGATTTGGGATTGTAGCTGTGATGCTTGGGTCACCCAGCTGTACATTTCTTTCTTTTCATACTTCAGATAAAAAAATGCTTTGCTGAAAGTTGACACTGGGCAGGAAAAGAGACATGATGGTAGTAACATTCCCCTGTTCTACCTTATTTTAAGCAAAGAGCTGCTGCCGAATAGTGTTATGACAGTAATTCATAGTCTGTCCTTTGTCCAGGTGTTGAGGGAAGACAAGGCATCAGCAAGGGTCAAAACAGATCTGTACCACTGAAAATAGCATGCATAGTCCCTTGGGACGTTTTGTCCCAATCCATTTTTTACTGTGATTCAGTAATAAACATCATCTTCCCATCCATGTACCATAGGCTGTGCATATTTTCACCAGCTGCTGTTGCAGGGGCAAATGTAATGACTGAAAGGAGATGACAGAGCTGTAGTCTGCCTTTCTACCCTTCTTGGCATAGACCCATGAGGTATGTGCTCCACATCATATGATAGGACAAAGGCTCTGTTACTATAGAGCCTTCCCCTGTGAACACTGTAGCTGCATCCAGCCTCACATCTTCTTACCCTCAAGTGGATATCTTTCTGCAGCTGTGTGCTGGAAGTGAAATTGCTTTGAAATGAAGGGGAGGGGAAGAAGGGGACAAAAACATGTAAAACATATAAAACATACAAAACATATTTTGTTTGTCTTAATATGTTATTATTAATAATACATTTATTAAGAACGTAGTTATACTGCAACCTCGCAATACAGATCTGACATCTGTGGCACATACTGTTGGGACATTAGCTTTGGTTACTACAATTAATACTTGCAATGTGATACCTAAAAGGCTTATATGTTGCCTGCAAGTAATGCAGTAATGTTCTTTCCATCACTGTTAGGCCGAACAAAGTCATTCAGCCTGCTGCTCTTGCCTCTGCATTGACTGTCTAGGTACAACTCACATTTAAGATATTTGTATAACAACAGAAGCTGTTGAACAGTCAATCTTTGTGATTTCATTGTTCTTTTGTTGCGCTACAGATGATACGCTCCTTAAGCTTTGGCAATGCACAAAGGGTAAAAAACCATCATATATCTGCATCCAGGGATATGCATAACTGCACTGTGATGTTCTTGGACCCTGCAAAGTCAGCAGAGTTCAGCTGGGTGGAATAGTGCCCAGGAACTATGCCCTGCTGATGATTTTGATCATTCAAAAGGGCCATATTTCTCTGTAATAGTCCTGTTCTGCCCTACCTTATGCTGAGTGAAATAATGAGTGAATACCCAGGGATGAAAGGTGATGAGAGATCTGGTGTGAGTGAGGGTGATTAAAAAGGACTCCACATTAGAACTGATGTGACAGACTGCCTCATGTCTCAGGGAACTGCCCAGGCATGTGCATTTTCAGATAAAATGCAAACTGAAACTGATTCTCCGTCACTCATCACTCATGGTCTTTAAAGATCTCCACCCCTTTTGCAAAAGAAAGAGGTTTTTAACCTCATTGTGCAAGCAGAATTCCAACTTGGAGTTTTTAAGTTCCTCCTGCTTCAGTTTCTCTGACACTTCTGCTGAGATGTTTGTCACCTCCTGCCCTGAATTGTTCAGGAGCACAGCTACTTTTTGTCCCAGAGGTGGTAGAGTTTCAGCAGTAGATGAAGATCATCCAGGAATTGGTGTTCAGCACCATTTTAGGCTTTGTGGGGTACCTCTCCTGGACTCCAGCTGCTGCTTCAGAAGAATGTAGGTCTCCCTCTATCACATCTGCCAGCCTCATACAAATGTCTCGAATATATCCGGTTACTGCAAATGACACTAGGTACCAACATTCAGGGAATATAACCTGCCCCAAGGTTGTCCTGGTGAGTAGGTTGTAAAGCATTTTGGGGCCCCACCAAAATTTAAGTGATCTCCACTGGTTCAGTATTCTTGGACCAGATCCTGACTCTGTAGCTGGACAGATGTGGTGCTCACTGCATTTCCCACCTTAATGTCTGGTTTACAAAGTGCTGCTCTGATCCACAAAAGAGAGGGCTCACCTAGAGCAGCCAGGGAGGTAGTGTACAGCTGGACAGAGCTGCTTGTGCTCCAGAGGTAGAGTAGGTTACTCAGATAGTAAATAGTATAATGTGGCAGTCATAGCTATAAAAGGGGACTAGTTTTCTGGTTTGTTATTCCAGGCCAAGCAGTAGAAGTGGGCAAATGCTGTCTGCCTTGGAAGTGGATAAGCTCTGTTTATTTGTATGACACTATGTTAGAGTGACATGGAGGGAGGAGGCAGAATTCACCCTTAGATTCCTCTGAAGGGCATTCTTGGTATTCCTGAATAACTGAAAACTGCAGACATCAAAGCACCTCTTAACGTTTATATTGGTTATACCAATACTGCCAGTTCTCTGTGTTTCTCTTTACAGCTTACAGCATACAGACTCCTTTTAGCTGCTTGCCTGTGGAGTGCCAAAGGTGTGAGGGGAGTCAGTTAAGGGGGATGCAGACCTCCACCTCCTTTACTGCTGGGTAACATGGTACTTCTGGCTTCACTGGCCTGGCTGTCCTGGTAGTTGGGCAAATAGGCACAGAGTTTGTCTTCACACCTTGGGACTTAGCTGATTATTAAGAGTTCAAATTCAGGAGGCTGGCCACTAAAGCTCTGTCAGGGGACTGGGGTAACATCCACAATTTGGATGTGTTTTTCCACTTCGCAATATTTCCTCACTATAAGGTGGTCATCAATTCCTCTTCCTTTAAATATACAGAAACTATGCATTTTGTGAGCCAGTCAGCACAGGACAATGACCTAGTCTCAGACCTTAGTACAACTTAATCTTGTATGCAATTTGGCAGAATTTTATCACTTTTTCTCTCTAGATGAAAGTGCTAATAGTTGGGGCTGTAGTCACCCATTACTATTGTGACCGATTCTCTCCAGCTTTGACTGGATTTGTATGGCCAGATTTCCTTATCGCCACTATTAAGCATTCGATCTGATGGTAAATACTTGTTCAACTGCACATAAAATGTACTTGCTTATCCAGAGCTTTACATTCATTGAAAGGAATGATAATTTGCTAATTATTCTCTCTTCCTTTTTTAACACTCCTTATGCTGTTCAGCCATTTAATGATTTTTTTTCTTTTAGTCTGTACAATTAACTAAAATATAATAGCAAGAGTAATTGTTGTAGAAACACTTGGAAAGTCAGGACAGAGCTGTGCAGGATAGTTCTAAAGGATATGCCCAAATCAGGAGTTACAAAGCAGCTGAAGGAAATGAAAAGGCTGCAACTGGATCTGTTCAGGGAAACAGGAGGTGGGAGAAGGAGGAGAAAACCCCTTTACAGTCAACTGGCAGGTAACAGAAGAGGAATATAATGGCAGGCTGCTACTACTCCAGACTGTTGTACCTGTTAGATGGAGACAGAGGTCCCCAGAAGGGGACATGGGGAGAATGCAGAATGGTCCAAAAGGTCCTTGCCAAAATGGATTACATAAAATGCATCCCTGGATCTGCTTTGAAGAGCAGCATCCGGAAGGAATCCTACTTTCCGCCTCACTGTAGCTGTATATGGTTCAGGGGCCTGAGCCCACTTTGCAGCATTCTTTGTCCAAGAATCAGTTGTGATGGTCTTGTGGGGAAAAGTGGTATTAGCACATTCTACACGTGGCAAATTTCCTCAGTCTGCTAAATGAGGTGAAGTGATCGCTTCTGGCACTTTCGCTTTCCAGGTGAAGTTTAATCTTAGTCTGGCACTCAGTGCTTTTGCTTAAAATGCCAGTCTCAAAAATACAGTCAAATTTTGCTCTCTGCAAACTCAATTCAATTCTGTATAGAATTGAAGTTGTATAGAATAAATCTACATGTAGATGGTTTACTGTATATGTAGGGAAGAGAGATCACTTTTTAGAGTGATTTCAAGTTGAGCTGTGGGATAAAACCCCCAAACATTTACTATTCAAAATGGCATATTAAGCAACAAAATAGATGCTTATATATCTTATTTTATTCTTTTGACAGGTGTTGGAGGATCATGGCATGCCAATGGATGACAATCAATTTAATCTACTAACAGAAAAGTTAGGATTCCCAGATGGAGGGTTGAGTTATGTGGATTTTGTGGCAATATTTGAAGGTAAAGGAATTTTAACAGCAACACAGCATAAAACAAACCTTTCCTGGAGAATGTGGAACTTTCTCTTTCAAGGAAAGGCTATTGATGAAATTAGGAAGAGACCAGTGGTATGAATTTCAGGACGCTGATGACCGTTCTCTCTGTAGTTCTTTGATTCCTGATCTAGTTAACCTGCTGCATATCTAACCCAGAGCTTGAGGGAAACTGGATTATGTGGGATGTGGACTAAGTAAAGGCCAGGAGGGGTGTGATGGAGTTATCAGTACTAGACTGCAGAAGGTAACAGACTGGTCTCTCTGCTTGTGTAGATCCTTCTCCCCAGCATTTCTTACTCCTGTTCAGTCTTGGGACTGTGTTGTATCCCAAGTTCTGATAGTGAACTGTTGTTATAGAAGTGTTGTCCAGCAGCATCTTTTTTGCTGTCTAAAAGGTCAGGAAACAGTAACTAATCCTTTCAGGTACAAAAGATCTGTTAGTAAGCTTTTAGTGATAGGCTTTAGTAGCAGCATATACAACTACAGCTCTGTGACGTGATCTGGTTACTTACTGGTTTATGGTTTTAATTTAAAGTGTTGCTTTTGAATGTTAAAGCTGTTAAGGGAGTTTGCTACTACAGGGTGCTGAAATGCAGTTGTCTATAATATAATAGCTTTATTGGAGTATATAGAATCCCAGTGAGATTGCGTAGACACAGGTATATTGTCCACACATATAAGGAGGATGTGGTCTTCATTGATTTACTGTTGCTGAGGAATGCAACCCACAGGAATATCTTTGTAATGTGGGAGCATATTGTTTCAGTTCAGCTACTCACCTTACTCCACCAGTAATTTCATTGATTTCACAGCAGTATGAGTAAGGGTTTCAAATTTTGACTCTTTGAAACTGCTCAGATCTGAACTCATTTTCTTAGGCTGGAACCCTGGGTGAAAGTTGAGTCTAGTAAGTAATTATTCATTTCTAATTTCTTTTACACATTTTTCTTTTATGTTTTAGATCTAGATTTTCTGGATAAAATTGTGATGCCACAGATGTCAATGGGAGTTTTGCCATTGACTTGAAGAAGGCCAGTTTTATTTTCTGTATTATGTGTCTCTTTATTATTTTTCTCAGAGGTGTCCATTTACTTTCCCACACTGTTTCTATTATTTTCTACTGTCATTGTTTCTCTTTAGATCTAAGAAACGGGGGAGAGCTGACTCGTGGCAGGGCTGATGTAATATTCAGGTTTTTCTTCATTGAGGCCTAGTGTTTAGAAGTTTGTGAGTATGGTCAGCTAATCATCTGTCCCTCAAAATATTTGCATCCAGTAGCCTAGTAAAAGATGCTTGAAACAAGTTAATCTTGATGAAAGTAAGTGTGAACACACTTTGATTTAAGTCAAGAATCAATCAGAAGTGTTTTGTCTGTATTTAAAGCTTTTCCTTTAGACAGTCATGAGAATCACACCTTTTCTTTCAGGAGGTTACTACAGCTCATATTTGTAAAAGAAACTGTAACCCACATTTAACATAAGGCTCAAAAAGCAGAAGGCAAAGAAAAAAACGTGACTTATTTTTCAGTGATTCGTGATTAATTGCAGGGGAGAGGAAGAGAAGCTCCAACCCCTTGGGCTGTAGCCACAGTGCTGATAGAAAGACCTGATTCTCTTTCCGTAGACTTCAGTGTGAAGACAACACGAGTAGAAATTTTCCTGACTAGACCTCAGTGGAGACCGGAATTGAAAGAGGGAGGGATAGTGTGTGTGTTGGGGGGAGGAGGGTTACAGGGTAAAATCATAAGAAACAGAAGATGACACAGTGAATACAGTTAGTGATGTCACTGGAGTAGGTGTACAGGCTTTTGTCAAGTGTAGGTTATTTCTGTCTTCAGAAATGGATTCCTTCAGAAAGGTCCGTTAACTTAGGATTTTTCCAGTTGGTTAGGAGTAGCGTATAGTGAAATGTCAGTGTGTGCATTTTTCTTTGAGAGTTTTTCCCATTTTAAAAATCTGAGATGAGTTAAAGTTATTATAAAACATACTAGAAATTTGCTAAATATATGAAGGAAACCACGCCTAAAAGATGGTGACAACATTTAATTGACTGGGTGAACTACTGGTGCTCACTCAACAGTCAGAGAGGCCAAGCGTTGTACAGTGTGTTCTTGCTGTAGTTTCATCTATGTAAACCAGACTTAGCTGCAAGGGAATGACTTGTCTGGCTAAGCTTTATGGGATTATTAATGTCTTACTTGATGAACTGTTGTCTATATATGAACTGTTGTCTGTATCGACCCAAGCAAATATAGATACAGATTTCAATACCCTTTTAAAATACTCTTTTTAGATACCTTTTTAAATACCCTTTCAGCAATGGAAATGTACAAATGAACAGTGTTCATGTCCATGTGAGATGGGACAGTGGGATGTAGTATGAAGGTTTCATGGACAAGAGCACATTCCCAGCAAATCCTTTTTGCTTGCTGCCCAGTGACAATTCTACTTTTTCCATATGTTCTCTATATGGCTCATACGTTGGAGGAAAACTCTAAAATGTTGAAGAGACTTTAAAAGATGTTATTTGGTCTCTTTTTCCCCAAAAGCAAAGCAGAATAGGTACCTAGAGTATCACAGCACAGTGAGCAGAAGGAATCAGAAAAATCTCAAACAGAGACCAAAATAGCTTTTCTATTGCCTAAAAATACCTTAGCCCTTCAGGACTAGAAGTACATGTTGTGTGCCCTGCTGGGAAGCTGGCTGTCTCCCTTTCCTGATCCTGCTGGGCTGTGAGATAATGAAAGTTAAAGTTGTGACAATATGAAGCTGCCATTTGTGCAGGACTGAATCTTGCCAGACCTGAACATCAGGCAAAATAGTATCGAGGTGACGCTGTATAGGTGAACTGGAAAGTAAGAAGCATTGTGATGGCAGATCTCCTGAAATACCTTGTGTTGGTTCAAAATAGTGGAGGGTTTAGCCACAATAGAATTACTCTAGGGGAGATGGTCTAGCATGCAGCAGTTGTGCCACGCAGTCAAAGATACGGCAAATTAATTTCTCTGGTACTGTCTGCAGGAGCTGCAAACAATGTTCCCTCACAGACATAGGCAATATGACAACAAATCATGGTTTGCTTAGTGTTCATTTTCTCCTCCTCCAGTCTGATACCCTCCTTCCTCAAAACAGCCAGGAACTGGAGAAGGCTAAAGCAAAAGGAGAAGACCCTGTCTTAGCTGTGCTTCCTTTAGTCAACGTTACCCTCTAGAAGCTTCCTTCACCTTGTATTGGGAAGAAGCATAGCAACTGAGGGAATTCCTGGAAATCAGATGGTCACCACTAATATTGTATACAGCTATTGCACTTTGTCATGTTTAGGCTGTAAAAATCATGATTGCAGGTTTCTTGTTCTGTTTATGTTATTTTACTGTGCTATTTATTTATCAGATATGTTTAATATCATCATTTCAATGCTCGCTGTTTTTGATTTCATTATTCCAGATGCCAGATTGAATGGGCCACGAGCTACATTATGTCACAGCCCAAACCGCAGAGGAAATAATGCTAAATATCACTACATGACTGCTGAAGAATGTCTCAGTCAGCTTAATGATAAGCTGATGGAAGTCTACGGGGTAAATACATCGAGCCATGGTTTGCTTTTGGCAGGGAAGCTAGTTGTTACTGTGATACAAATATTTGTTCTAAAAGTTGGTTTGGGTGAGCTGTCAGAAAAGTAACTCTAGAAATTATGATGAGTTTCATGTTTTCTGTTCTCTCAGAAAAATCCAGTTCAAATACATTCATTTTTCAAGGCAAAAACTGTTTTTTCTAACTGCCTTCTCTGCAGACTTTGCCAAGAAATTAAAAGCTGAGTTATTTTTTCCCATTCTTTTGTGAGCATAGCTTTTACAGATTTTGCAAGTATCAGAGAATATCTCTGTACTACTCCTTCACAGAATACTCCATGAACACATGAGTGCAGTCTATCAAAAGGGGTTCTTTTTTGCATATTATTTTCTGTAATTACCATTAGAATGTACTCCTTGAAATCCCACCATGGATATACATAGAATAAGAGAGGTCACATTTCACAAAAGGAAAGAAGCTGCAGGCATTAGCCTTTTGCTCAGTTCATTCCATTCCTGTTCCCTGGGAGAACTGGAAAGAGCAGCATCAGGAAAGGGATCCTCTCTTCAAACCAACTTGGACACCCCCAGCAAAGCTGGGCATGCTAACAAGTGATTTCTGAAAATCTTCAACATTCTTAAAGGTGTTTGGACTTTCTATGTTTATTTTAATGGGAGAAGCTGTCTAGCTGCAACGTTAATTGCTGTTAAGCCTCTCTTCGTAGCAGGTTTTCCAAGCATGTGTAAGACAAAGGGCAGAAATGAGGTACCTCTCAATATAGGATTGATGGGAAGTGGAGGCCAATTTGCAGATTTGCTTGGGGGCTTGCTTTTTGATGCACACTGGTTGTGCTCAGATCTATACATGCATGAGATGAAAGCAATAGCCCTGTGGTTTACTGCAGACTATCCTATGCTGGCAGAAGTAGTAGTTTGGCATTGTTTAGCAAGGTGGTACTATAAAAGGTTTGTATTCTCAAACTGCCTTAAAGTATTTGCCTATTGTCAAAACAAGTCTAGAGCAAACATTTATTATTTTTATTTTAAAATACGTAGTCGACATGGTAAATACATTTAGTTAAATGTTCCTTGTTAGGACACCTATTCTGCCTTCCGTAACACAGACAGTAACCGTGATGGTATCATCAACATGCTTGACTTTCGACACCTCTTGGACAGCTTTCTGTTTAGTCTTAGAGATGAGGAGTTTTTGCGCCTACTTGGTATGTTGAGAATGAACCTGACCTCCACATTAAATTACCAAGAATTTTGTCAACTGTTCCAGACCCAAGAAACTAAGGAGGTACCTCCTTGGCTGATTCCGCTTCACAAGTAAGAAAGAAAAGGTTGTATAGTGCTTACATTAATTTGATGTGTTTATGGAGATGAATATGCTATATGAAAGCTGGTATTAGATAGGATTGAAAAAAGATTAAGGCATATCTTTATCAAACTGAGGCTGGGTAGCTCTGTAAAGTTATCAGTGATATAGGATCAATTAAATAAAATACTGAGTCCAACCTTCAGTTAAAATGAGTAATAACCCCTCGGGACTGTTCACATCCATATGATTAAACATATATACTGGTACCTGAATTAGAGCCTTAGAGCTGAGCTAACCCCTTAACTGAACAACACAGCTGTGTCTCTTGAATGTGCAGAACTGAACACACAGTTTGGGGATGTCATTTTGGGTTGAGGAGCAGCTTGGGTATTACATGTCTGCCACAGTCCCTATCAATTCTGAGACTAGTATCATTGTCAATGTGCATTAGAGTAGCCCAGGAGTCCACAATCCAGGTCTTTTTACCACCAAAGCACTGAGGGTAGACAAGATCAGATGAGGTGTGCAAAAATGCTGAGGTGCTGTAGAGTGGGTGGAGGATAGAGAAAACATTGCAGCAGCCTCCTTTACTCTGAGATGTGATACTGTCTGAAATGTCTGGAATTTTAAAGCCTGAGTTTTTCTTTAATGATAAATAGCACTTAGGCACTAAAAAATTCATTCTAAAAACTCGGTGTGAAACTGTGTTTAACTATGCAAACAGAGATAAATTGATAAAAATAATGACAAGATTCAGCAGGACTGAAAAAGCTCGTGATCAGCAACTCATCTCTGCTGCGGCAATGAAGATGTGATATATACACATAGGCTTATTTCCCAGTTTTTATTTGTCTCTTACAGTGTTACTGTTGGCTCAGATGCTAGTAATATTTATCTGCTTGGTTTGTTTTTCTTTTTTCCTGAATTGGACAACTGAGTGAATCAAGGACATCAGTCTAAAACAAGAAAGAAAACTGATGATCATCACTGGGTCTTGCTAACAGTTGGAGTCTGAGATGAATTAATGTCTTGCTCTCATTTCTGTTTCGTTTTGGATTTAGCTCCAAAATTTTCTCATTTCAAAAACTGTTACTGTTTTAGAAATCTAACAATGAAAATATAGTGATTGAAAGCCCAGAGAATGCTTGCAGCTTCCCAGTTAGGTCTTTATACAATTTTAAATGGTCAATAGTTTAGGTTTACGGAATCATCTCCCGAATAGTGGAAGTGAGGAAGCTTTGAGAATCAGAAGGTTCCCAGGCACCTAGTATACCTTAATGTGGCATTTATTTTTCTAAATCCAAGCTGAGCCATAGGCAAAGGCTGTTGAGACCTGGAGTTCTGGAAGTTCAGACATAACTCAGTTGGCAGTGTTGCAGTTATCCAGGACCTAAATTCTGATTATGCACGTGCCATGAGTGGTACAAGAACTCAGTGGGTAGGTCAGATGTAATGATCGTATCTAACATGGTCTGCAGGCTAAATATTCTATTGCCTCTCATTTGAGATCTTGATCTGTGGAGTGCAGTCCAACAATGCTGGTGAACTGGGCGCAGAAGCCGTATGTCTTCAGCGTTTCCTTACAAAGCAACACCCAGAGGAGAAACTGGTGGTAGGAAGTAGTATGAGATGGGCAGCTGTGCGTTAAGAGAAATGAGCAGCCTTTCCTCAATTTTCTTGAAATTGCTTAGGAAAGCTAAAGAGCTTTGGGCTCCAAAAGAAGGGCTTTTCTTCTAACGCAGAGGAAGGTGCACTATTTCAAAGAACAGTGAGATATGAGATCCCTTCCCCCCAGTTCCCAGTTAGGTGTGTTCTTGCGTAGCATGTCGATTTAGTCAGCTTTCTGCATAGCACAATAGCTTTGCTGGATCCTATTCCAAGGCACCTGTTAATCCCTACATACTTGGACTTCCTCAGAAGCACCAGGCCCTCAAAAGTTCAGTGCTCATAATGCTAAGCAGTGACTGAGTTTGTTTGCAAATCTGGGTCTTACTACCTAAACTTACCAGCTATTTCTTGTTAATTCACAAAGACAGTTTTGATCTAAGTTATTGAAGTAAATCAAGGATAATCTTCCTGGAGTCACTCCAGGATATAATTGTTTCTGAGCTAATTAACATTTCCTTCTATGCGTAAATGATCCATGCTGGCTCTTGAGTTTGAGGAAGAATTGAACAACATTGATTTGAAAATAAATAGGGAATTACAAAATTTAAAACATCTTCGCTAACCTGCAGCTAGGGAAATAAGGCAGTATTTAAAGAATTAAGTTTACACAGATGTGAAGTAACAGTCTTTAATGTGTATCTTAGAAACTAGGAAGTGAAATCTCCACTACCATGAAAAACAACAAAAGGAAAGGAAACTTGTAGAGATTAAAGATTCTACTAATGTACAGCATAGTTAGTTGTTGGTTTTTTTTTTTTTTCTGAGAAAAAAACAGATGATAACGGATGCAGAGCTAGCTTGTGATCAGGCTCATTACTACCTTGTTATCAAAGCAAGAACCAGATGGCATGACCTAGCAAGGGTAAGAAGAATGTTTTCTTTAAATAAATAAACTGCACTAATATATTTCAGAACATTATGCAATGTTGATCTTCAGATTCTATAAATATTCAAAAAGACCCCTGCAAAATAGCTCATTAATGATAAAAACTTACTATGTGAGTAAAAAAAAAAAATCAACAGTTTGAATAATGTTCAATTTTTGTAGTGTTAATTATATAGTAGCTGCTATTATAGTTGTTTCTAAAACTTTCTTCATATTTTACTATTATTGGTTTTATTTAATGGTTCTGTTGTAAGAATCATAACTGGCCTCATCTGAGGCCCATTTGACTAGGTGCTGTACACAAACACACACCCATTTCCATGCTCACACCCGGTGTTGCCCAGCACAGTGAAGCCTTGATTAGAGTGACCATCCAAAGAGACTCTCATAAAACAATCCATAAAAGTTAATTCTAAATTTTTTTTTAACTGCTGAATAGTTGCAATGCTTGGAGAACAGAGTAGCACAAGGAAAAAATGAATCTAAATTTTTCGTTGAATGTTTGTGTAAGTGAGACAATAGTACTTGTGGTCTGAGCTTATAAGATGAGTGGTAAAATAAAGCCAACAAAATCTGATACATATTAGATACAGAACAAATTAGGGAGAAAATCTGCAGGTCTGCTATTTTCCAGTTTTCATCTTCCACTGGCAGTGGGCATACCCATAGATGGATATACAATTTTAGTGTTTGTATCTGTGTATTCACCATCAACAAGAGACTTTCCACACAGAGCCAGTCCAGTGGGAGATATTTTTGAGAGTTGCACATCCATAGTAGAAAGTGGGAAACACTAAAAATCAAATGAATAAACATTAAAAAATGAAATTCAGACTTGCATGATTTTCCATTTCTTTCTCAATTCACATTATTCATTAAGCTTATAGAGAGATCAAATGTTTTGTCAAACTTGTTGGTTCTTGTTAGTGATGATTTCTTTTACATTCCAGAGTTTTCAGGAATATGACAGTGAAGGAAATGGCATTATACAGCCAGAGGATTTGAAAAAAGTCTTGTTCAGATTTGGCATTCCAGTCACCCCAGAAGAATTTAAGAAGCTTTGGGCAAGGTATGACAACTCTAAATGATTAGCTCTTACAATAATGTATCTTTTATAGGATTACAGAGCCTTTGGCAGTGCAATGAATTACAATAGATTACACTGCACAAGAAAACTTTTATTTTGTTATGAATGTGACCTTAGATCATGAGGATGTGTTACAGAAGGCTACCTTGTATCATACTAAACTCAAGAATACAATTAGATCCATCAGTTTCCAATGAATTCAAAGACAGTATTTCTGTTGACTTCAGTATTACTGGTCCCTTTAATTTAATATACATGTTCATCTTGGATGGCACTTTGAGGTCACAAGTTAAATTAACTTGGTTTTCATCAATTTTATATATACACACAAATGCCTACCTCAGGTTGTTCTGAATGAAAGTCAGTTCCAAGTGTCTCAGGTCAGCTGGGAGATGCACACAGAACTTCCACCAAGGAGCTCCATAGAGTGTCTGTATTACACATCTGTCTGAAGTCAGTTCTGCCAGCCTCTCCTTTTCAGAGCACTAAATTTGCTTGCAATATTTTCAGCCTAAATAAAAGCGATTCAGTCAAAAGAAAAATGCTACATACCAAATACATAACAAAAGAAAGTAAGGTAATTTCATGCTGTGTAAAGATAGCAAGTAATATCATGAAATGTTTTTATAGACAAATAATTTGTTGTGAAGTGGGGGGAAAATACTTGTCTGCTCTCAGCTAAGAGGAACTGTGCTATAAACAGTCTTTGAAATGGCATAGATGTCAGCTGTATGTGACATTATATAAAAATCTACCTTCCTTACAGGTTTATTTTTAAAAAAAATCACTCTCCCCAACATACAGAACCCAAGCGTAGTGCATCTTGGTTTCAAACTGCATTAACTATATGTTTTTTTTCTAGCACTGATTCATCTCTGAATTATTTTCTACTCCATTAGATTTTACTTTCCGTTCTTATTCCTTATGGATGCCATGGCACACTGAAGAGTATCCTTTTCATGCAGTCATCTGCTGCACAATTTCACTCCCATAAGCCACTGCTTTTATAGAATAGATAAAATCTCTTACGTGCCTGATACGTCTGTAAGTTGAATAAAGGAATTAGAGTGAAGCTGAAGCTAAATTAGGCATTACCATGCATCGGAGCACTAGCAGTGGGAGAGACTGCAGGGGAAAAACCTATGGAAATGTTCATACCTAAGAAAATATGAAAAATGTTTATGAAGTTAAGCACACGTTGCTGAAGGGTTATTACAATTCTGAGCACCTCAGATTTGTGTGACCCATTTGAGACATTTGGGGCTGAAGTTTCAGAAGTCAGATGCTCTTTGTCTCAAGTCAGACACTGCAAAGCAGCTGTACTGAGAGCTGGAGAACACTCCTGACAATTTGGTCCTCAGGGTAAAATTTTCAGAAATGACTCTGTGATTATGAAGCAGAAGTCCTATCTTTTGAGTCTCATATAAAGTCACTCACTCATTCTCTGTGTGGTATGGCACCTCTATAAGGAAGGGAAGTCAGTGAGATTTAAGCTGCTAAGTCACTTAAGGACATCTGTAATGCCTTTCTATGAGGAATACATGAATATTTAAAAAGAGCATTTCTTTTTCAAGGTATGATACAGATGCAAAAGGATATCTTACTCACCAAGAATTTTTACAGAGACTGGGGATAAAGTTTGCACCTGCTGACACAGGGCTCAGCAGACATATCACAGAAGACAAGTATGCACACTTAAAAGCACATTATAATAATCAGCAAAAGAAGCATTCAAAGCTGGAAGAGCAGCAGAAACAGCAAACTAAAGCTCTGCATGTAAACGAAATGAAAAAGCAGATCAAGTAAGTTATTTATGAGCTTAGCATATAGCTTTCTGTGTTTGTGTTTAGTTTGTTAAGATGACAGTATGTACAATACAAATGTTATTTTACAAAAAAAGTCTCTGAATAGGAGTCTTAGAAGGTACTGGACAAAGTTTATACATAGCGTTATTGCCATGATTTTGCTGAAGATAAGCCTAACTCAGTAAGCATTGTGAAGTGATTTTTAAAATATTCTCCATGACTTTATATTACTCATTTTATAGACTTTATGGAAGCATCTATATTGATAGATCAGAGTGTCCACGCACATTCCCAGATGCTGGAACATGATCATCTATGCTGTTAAACTGCCAGAACTATCCTTGTTGCGCTTTGGCCTGTGTCAATTAATATTTTCCCTGATCACTGCTAGCACAGTTTAGGAGTAAGAATGCTTCAAGGACCATACCTAACAGGCAGTTTGCAGGCAGCTGACTGAGCTGCCTGTTTCAGCGACTGAGAAGGTTCACCAGCACAGATGTGCCAGCTGGCCCCTGTGGCCAGAGCATTCCCTGTTTATTGCTATAGACACAGCCTGTGGTTCCAGTGCTGACATTGCTATCAGCTCAGACTGAGCAAGTGCAGTTTGGTCACCCTGCAGTTCTCTCCTTCTCAGGCTGCTTCTGGCAGTGTAGGCTTAGACCCACCTGATTATGATCAGTAGGGGATTTTATTGCAGCTACAATGGCCGGACATATAGGACACTTTGGTCCCATATCCTATCCTGCCCCTTGGATGAGAGCAAAGTAGCAGTCACAATTGGTTTCACAGCCCTCTAACAGCTACTTAAAATGTCAGTAAATGCCTCAGCAGAAGCAGCAAAAAAACAGCCACAACAAAGATGGACCCTCGCTCCATATGAGAGAAATAAACCTCTTGTCTCCAAGCAAGAAGAGTCTCTGCCTCAAACAAAATCAACACTCACAGAGGTCATCGCTCCTGAGAAGAGCATTTGACAAACAAATGACAAAATGATATCCTACACAGAGTGAAGTCTAATGATCCATGCTTGCCCTAGTGAGTCAGTGGTAATTAGCCTGCTGCTGTTCATTGGATTCCCAAACCTGCCAACAGAATGAGGCAGCAGGAGAATCTGCTGCCCCAGTACAGTGCTATTAAAACTTTATATTCCAGGTTGTGGCCAGATACCACGTGGGTGCTTATCATGTTTTCTGCTCATGCTTTTCCTCCTTTCCAGAACTGTTTTTTTTTTTTAAATGAATATGAACCCTCAGGAGCAAGACAAATATATACCCCCAAGAGCACAGAGTTGCTTTCTTTTGTGCTTGGAAGGTATCTAGATGTTGTAGGAGCTAATAAACTATATATTAATAATAATAATGATAATTCCCCGTGACATTGTTGGTACAGGTGTTACGCTCATAAAGAAAGATGAGAAACTGTCTCTTGCAGGTAAAGAGTCATCCTCAGAAATCATTAGACAAAAAACAAAAAGAGAGAAGCCTCTAAGCTAAGACTTTTGGCTTTTTATCCTGATTTTTTTAATGCTATTTTTCAATGTCCCAGATAGTATGATGGAGTCAACGGCAACACAGCATCACAACTCGTCCGCCTGCACTGCAGCTCTCTGTGGCGTAGTCTGCCCTTGTGACGCACACAGTTATCAACAAATGTTCCACCTGTGAAAAAAATGTATAATATACAACAGAGATGGTTAGGCAGCCAGTGTGCTGTAGGTGTTGGTTATTACTGTATTTGCAACTGTCTGATGTGAAGCTTAGGCCCTAACTGTCTCATGCTGGGCTCTTCCACTCCATTTGTTGTACCAGCCAGTTGCCTCTAATCTTACACTTGGATGAAGAGCTCTCTTGGTCAGGAACCATCTATTTCTTACCCATTAGTGCAAGCCCAAGTGCAGTCTGGACCTACCTCCAATGCTATAACTAAGAAGTAATACTGCAAGTAGGGAAAAGGCTGTACTGCAAGCAGAAATTATGCAGCATGGCCCAAAGATGCAGATGCTCATCCTGAGGCAGTGCAGAGTAATTTAATCAATGAGGAAGACACACGAGGTTAAAAAAAAAAATAGAACTGTTTAGTTTTGAAAACCTATCATGACAACAACTATATACACATGTATATAATATATACATAGACAGTGATTGCTTAGTGATTATTTTAGAGGAAAACAGAAATTGGCAGACTGGATCAGAGACCATCTAGTTTAATTATCTGGTAGTGAGCAAAGCCAGATGTTTCTGGTTGAGGGGGAACAGTCTTCTAAGAGAAGGATGTGGAAAATTCTGTCCCCTAAACTAGGGCTGTCTCATCCTGGGCTATGACAAAGTTTGCTTTATGCCTACAGAGAAGATTTGCATATCCCTTTCACAAAGGATGTTATCATTAATTGTTACTATTCTGGCTTTTCCTGATATATATATATATATATATATTCAGTTTTGTTCTTAATCTGTTAAAATTTTTGGAGGCAGTGCCTTCTTCTCAGAATGAGTCCCACAGCTTTATTGCTTGTGGTCTGCAAAATTATGTCTTGTTATCGATTATTCCCACCTTTCAATTCCACTGAATGTTCCCCTTCTTGTTTCCCACACTTTTCTTACCCACTTCCTGGCCAGTGGGAGTGGTCCTGTGGTAGCAGGTCCTGTGTGGCTTTCTCTCCTGGAAAGCTAGAAGTGCAAGAGGAGTTGAATCCAGGCCTCTGAACTCCTCAAATTTTACACAGGGCCTTGGAAAGCTGTAAATGACTCTTAAGCCAGAATCATTGTTTGAAGAATGAAATCCATCTGCATGGTGACTGTGAAGGCCACAATCCACTGTCAGCCTTCCACTCCAGAAGGAGAAAAGACAGCATGTGACACGGGAAGCAGAAATGGGCACCATGCCCTTCTACCGTAAAAAGTCAGTGTAAGGAGATCTGTTCTTGGGCAGGAGAGTGGATGTAGTGGCTACAAAATGCAATCCTGATCATCCACATAGCTCTCAGCCCCCACTTCATTCTCACTGAGTTGGGAAATTGATTGCTTTCACCTGTCAAATTCTGCCTTGGAGGAGGCAGTTCCCCGAGGAGTGAATTTCTAGGATCCACTTTAGTACCACTGGGAGCAGCACCACACCTCCTTGTGTGATCATGCTCAAGTTCTCCCTTTACCATTTACACAGTGACTGCATGCAGCCTGTGTCCTTTCTCCTGGCTTTCTGCAAGGGCTGTGAACCTCACCCTAACAGCTTGGGAGCAGTTTTGGTGCTTTGTGATTACACACTGTGAAGCAGACAAAAGCTCTGGACATCTTAAAATTCAAAACACACTGCTGAGCCTTTTTTTTCTTCTTTTCTTTGTTGTAACTCACAGGAACAAATAACCCAAATTAGAAACAGGCATTGAACAGTGGCTCTCCAGCTCTTCAAGAGAAATACAGAACATTTGCAAGAAAATATTTTTTGGCAATGTAGTTTGATCTATGGTTTAAAACCTCATGCACTATTTACTGCTGCAAGTGGAATAATTACTGCTTAGAAACCTTTACTCAGTCCAAAAAATGTTGCATGCTTCAATTTTCTAAAAATATGAATCTCAAAAACTGTTTTGATTTTACCTCATCCTCTCATTGGCAAGGTTTAAGTGGAAGATAATAGCGATGAAGAGCTATCATTTAACAGAATAGCACTGAAGTAACATGCAACCATAAAGGATACCATGTGGACCATATCCTTTAACACACACCCTTACAATGTGGAAGGAGCAGTGCTATATAGTCTTCTGGGGCTGGAGGAGATTGATCTCTCAGTGAATTTACAGAGTGCCCTTAGGGTAGTCAGTTGGTTTTGACGTTTAGGCTGCTCCACCCTGGTCACTAAGTGTGACTGTCTTAGTGTGCTGGCATACTGAGGCCCAGCACCCAGCCTTCTGCCCCATTCCCCCTTGCACTCTCTTTGTAAAGCCCTGGTTCTTAAGCTGTGACACAATTCAAAAAAAAGCAAACTTTCTGTCGGTAGATTTTAGATTTCACCTCTGCTGGGAAATCTGTAGGCATCTGAACATAATAAAAGTTGAATCCCAGACATATAATCAGAAGACATTGGATCTGTATGGTCTCATATCTAGGAGAAGGACAAGGCAGTCTGAGCTGGTTAGTCAGTAGTTAGATACATGGAGATTCAAGACAGTGAAGCCAGCCTAAGCCCCGCTCTGATATGCATTCTCTGCAGCATTCTTCTGTATTCTTTCCAATACGAGTCTTGCTTTGAAAGAGACCCAAATACCACATGGTAACAGGAGCATTATGTGAAAAAGAGGAAGGAATTAACTAGAAGAAAGAGTTTTGAAAGTGAGAGAAAAAGGCTCTTTAGGGGCTTTTAGAAACTCTGAAACACACTGGCAATATTGCAGGCTCCTTGAAAAGATTCACATGATGCTTTGAAACCTCTATACAGTATAGATTCATCAGAAGGAAGCTCACAGCTATTTTCTGGAATATTACAGGCGTAGGAGCTATCAATGTTTTTAATGGTATGAAACCAAGCCAGTGTGAGAGGGCAAACCATGCAGCTATAGAAAGCAGGCTGAAGGAACATTGCACTCCTAAGGAAAGTTAAATTCTTGAAAGATACAGGTTTTATATGAGAATGCAAAAGGAGGAATCCTTTGAAGAATTTTTGGTTGATCTTAAAATAATAAATCAGTCAAGTAGTACAGCATTTTGAGAGATTCTATTCTAAGGGATCAGATAGTGATTGGAATCAGAGATCAAAGGTACAGAAAAGATGCCAGGAAGCTAGGATCTAGAGTTGGGAAGATCTGTTTAGGCAAGCAAGGCCAGTCCTAAGGGACAGTATGAAGGTATCAGAAGGGGAACAGGATGTGCTGACTATTGGAAAAGGAGAATGGAAAACAGCTTTGAAGAGACTCTTCAGAGCTATCTACAAGAAGCTGCAAAAATGAGATATGAAAAAATTCACAGATTTAAATTACATTTGGAGTTTGGAGATACTGCAGCAACTATAACAAAATATAGTTATTTTGCAAAACCTTGCAACTGAAAAAGCAGAAACAAAACAGAATACCTAACACACACCCCAAATCTGTATGATGGTGCGCAAACCAAAAGTGCGTTCTCTGCAAAAGCTGCAACAGGGAGCTGCAGACTAAGGATAAACACCTGCAAATTCAAAACTGGTGCTCAGCCAACGTTACGTCAGAAAACACTGTAAAAAATTCGAATCAGGAATCTCTGCATATAAATAAAGACTGTTGAAACTGAGGGTCTGTACCGAGAACCAAATTCCTACGAAGGATTATATGAATTTAAATTGAAAAGAAAAGATAAAAACAGTAGTTTAAGTTTATGGGCACAAAGAGCTAATATCAGGTCTAAAAATATGCCTATCCCTGGTCTTGATTAAAGCAGCAAATCTGGTAAAGGAACCATAAACGCAGGGTATCAGTCCCCAGAAGTCTTTGATGTCAGAGATAAAGTAGACACAGAATATAAAACCGTATTCTCCCAACAATCTGGGCTACTACAAGTGTTCGTCTGGTTATGAGGTAGAAGCTTATAAAGGAGCTAGATCACATAGGAATAATGGGGAGAAGTTTAAAAATGGAAGAGCCACTTAGCAACAGTAAGAAAAAAAGACAAGTCACTGAGATTGTCCTTACAACGAGTGAGGCTAAATATATGTGTCAGGACAGACACTTTCCTATAGAGGATATTTCCAGGAAAAGGACTGCATATGTTTGTACAAATATATATAAACTTTAGTACAAATTTATATTCTTCTACATCATCCGAGCAGAATTCCTTGCATGAGATGAGTTCAACACTGTGTACTTCTAGTCCATCATACAGGAAATACAGCTTTCACAGACTTTCTTTTGACTAAGAATTCATTCTTGAGATTTTGCACAGAAGCATAAGAAAGGCCATTGACTTGAAGCAACTGTGGCTGCTAAAATAGATACTGAAGATGTCCAGTAGGGAACCTGAAAAAAAGGGGGTCTGAGAAGTGGGAGCCCCCCCAAGAGGGTCTGAGAAGTGGGATTAGACAGAAATACAAATGTGAGGACAAAGAAATAACATAAAAGATTAACTGAAAACAAGACACAAAAGGGCCATTACAAATATGCTGTCCACAAAGATAAGGTGTCTAGATGCCTGTTAGCACAGTGAAAGTTGGAGGAAAGTTCGGATCAAACCTGGCAACCTGTGCAAGCAGCTTTTGAGTCGCTACATGAAATGCACATACAGGGCTGGCAATCTGGGAAAAGAGTTCCCAAATTGAAGGCATTAATAAAGACAACTCCTGGCCTGATGTATCTTGACACTAGAAGACAGACTAAGTTGTCAAAAGGAGGCCTACAGGCAGTATTATTGAAAAAACAAACAATGGAAATCTGTGGCCTGTGGTTCTAAGGCACTTGTGAGCACTGTGATACTAGGCACAGACTGAGAGAGAAGGGCTCTGAATCTACTATATGATTGCAAGGAATGTTGCATATTTGTTTATCGATCTGTTATGGTCAGAGCTGATACAAACCACTTTGTAGCCATGGTGAAAGAAAGATTAGCTTCCAGAATATAAAAATGTTGTGACTTTTTGGTGGTGGGGGGGGGTGTTCAGCTAAAACCATTCAGTTTGACAATAAAGTTTAAGCTGGAGAAATAATTATTGATTGAAGACATACTTTCTAGAGCATTTAATGAGTCTATTTTTGAAAACAACACAGAGAATGACATAATACATGGAAATTCAATTAAAAAAAGAGAATTATTTGATTTCAGAAGAAAGCAGGCTGGGTTTGCAGAGGATATACAGAAGATGACACAATGCAGAAAATCCTGAAGATTACCACCTGTTGGGTAGACAGCGCATTGCATGCCAAGCCTGTATCACCAATTCAGATTAGAGTTTTCTATGTTTAGTGGCATACACTTTAGAGGTAACAGCATAGTGGTGTCAGTGTATTACAACCTAACATGTTTCACAAAGTACAGGGGACTCATAAGGCTATTCAAAAATGTGAAAGAAAAGACTGTATGTGGATACATCTGAACCTGTTGTAGGTATCCAACTTAGGCATTAACCTGAAGTTGTATTTTGATAGAATTTAATATCAGAACATGTCACAGCATACACTATCTCTTTATTTGTTTGGATATGGCATCCCAGAAATTTTGTCTAGCAATGGTCCACTCTTCAGCAGCTAGGACTCAAAATGATTTGTAAGGGTTGACTGCAACATGTTCCATTCAAACCAGATACCTTCAGTTCAATGGTGAGCTGAGCTGAAACTGTTAAAAGACAGTTCAGGTAGGCTGTGGAGCGCAGAAGAGACCAAAATTTTTCTGAACTTGAGAGCACATCTTTGAAAAATGCTTTATTGCCAGCTGAAACTTCACTGAGCAGACAGTCCCAGTATTCCCAATTTCATCCAAATAACAGTGGAAGATACGATGGGTCTGAATCATATAATAAATTGCTAACCACCCACAAAAGTCATATTATAATTCATATCTTGTAAGGTACATGATGCTGTTCTTATAAACAATGGTGTTTCCTGGGTCCTGAGGGTTGTGGGGAAATTACTCTTTGTTCATATGAAGTACAAACTCCAGAAGGACTGATTCTTAGGAGAAACAATTGGCAAGGAAAATGTATTGCTCTTGTAAGGAAAATACTGAGTATACAGCCTCTTGAAAATAAATGGAAAACCAAGGATTCTGCAATGCTGTGAGTGGAAAGACAGCACCAGTAACTACAGCTGAGACCAAATGCCTCTGAGGAGATCCGTGAGAGGTTGTAGAGCTCTGAGGGGACTCACTGAGCATTGCTAAAAAGCACATGAAGTTTAGCACATCCTTTGCTGGTCTTATAAGAACTGACTGCACAGTATTCATACAAAGAAGCAAACATAAGAACTAGATACTGGCCCACGGACAGTGGCTTAACAGGGAGCAGAGTGAACTGGCCTAAGCTTTTAGTCAGATCAGAAGACAGGCGTGGCAAGAGATTGAGGCAATGAATCATACTTGATTATGTGGGTTACAATCTTGAACTGCATTATCTCTGTAATAAGCCTTTTATAGTACAAATCCTGATTCTCTAAAGAACTTGCACTCCACACTCTGTAACCTAAGGCTGTCAGAAAGAGCAGTCCCAAGGCAAATGGAGTGCAGCTGTAGTTGTTAACCCAAATCAAAACTTGTTATTTCTTCCATAAGGGTGTCATCTTCTAAGTGATAAATATATGTAGATAATTTATTTATAATTTAATCTCCATCAAGACATAATTCACAGCTATTTTGATCTTGCATTAATCTTAAGTGACTTTGGCAGTGAGTTGAGAATGTGCAGTAATGAGAGACGTCTGTGCCTGCCTGGTCCTCTTGACACAATTTGTGGAGAGGCTTGTGTTGACTCCAGAGTAAAGAGGCTGGGAGGGATATTGATTGGGTTTCCAAAGCTTCATCAAACAGTTCCTGATGTCATTGAAATGTAAGTGACAAAATAAGTGGCAGGAAGAGCCAATGTTTTGAGGCCTGAATTTGGAAACGGTAAATATCTCAGAGAAGTTTTAATGTACTGTTACGAAGCCCGCATAAGTCGGTAGGAGCGCTGCACACCTTCCCTCGGGCATGGATCAGGCCCTGCACTACTTTAGTTTTCCTCAGGTCTGATTGTTTTTGTTAAATAGTTCCTTTTACTATATCAAAGTTTCAGGAGCTTCAAATTACAGATAGTATTTTGCCAAACCCTTATCATTGTAACAGCCGCACGTTTTGCATCTCTGATCAGGACAGACTTTAAAAGATAGAGAACTATATTTTGTATTTGCAGTTCTGAATGGGCAGAGTAATCAATTAATCATCCAAGAGTCATTTGTTTACAATGGGAACAATTCTGTGTCCAAATTAAATATCGGGGGGAGGAGGAGTTTTCTTGTAAACAATTTGGCATTCCAATAATTTTTTTTAATCAGTCTTTGGATAAATTATATGAACTTACCACACACAAATAAGCTCAAGATCTTTCTCTGCCCTTCCACCCCTATTTTGTGTATTTTTTTTATCTTTTTTATCTGATTTAACAAAGGAGCTAAAAAAAAACCTGCTCTCTTTCCGGGATAAATTTAGGGATTACTTCCAAGATTTCAGCAAGGTCTTTCAAAAAATGGATAAAAACAGAGATGGCTACATAACAGTATGTGACCTGCACAAGATACTACAAGAATTCAGCTATTTCCTTGACTATGATCAGTTCAATGGTCTTCTAAATGGGTTTATATGATTATCTCCGAAGTGTCTCTTTGGTCACACCTAGCAAAGGTTGTGAGCTTGTACTCAGCATTAAGCATGTAAGAAGCTCTGTTAAAAGTAATGGAGGTACCCGCATGCTTAAAACTGCATATGAGTGAAAAATCTTTCTAGGTTATTGGCTCTGCAGGTAATGAGAGTGAAATGGCTTCTGACATAAAACCAGTATGTTCTGTGTATGTATATTTGTTTGCTAGTTTGTTTTCTTTATTTATTTCCATTTAATAGAGCAAATGTGTGGAAGAGATCCTGTTCCAAATAGAAACAGAATTATATCAGGTTATAAAATAGTCATAATTTTCAAATGCTGCTGCCATGCAAAGCTGTGCATTTGACGTTGTGTGTTAATATGAGCAAGAAGAAAATTCTCTTATGTAGAGGCTAAAGAACACAAAGGACTGGCTCCAACATTAGGTAGCTGGGGTTCTCCCAGCCCCCCAAAGATCATATTCTTGGCAACACTGGGCTTTATGGTCTAGAGCTTGCCAGACCAGACTCTTTTTTTGAAATAAAATTAACAAAGTCTTTTCACAGTTCACCTTTAATTGGGTGATCAACTTTTTATGAATTGAAACCCTAATAAGAATCTGCTGCTTGTTTCCTTCTCAAAGACCTCTTGATGATAAACACCTCTATTCATTGTAATTTTGTGCAGATTATTCCTTTCTTGATCCAAAATAGTCTTTTCTAAATAATACAGAGTAGATTAGCATATGCATTTAGTTTTATTACTAAAATTTTAATGCCCACTTGGCAATTTATTTCTCTGCTGAAATGGTGTTGATTATTTCCTTTTCCACACACTGTCTCCAATATTGGAGCCAGCTTGACACGGGTAGTATGTGGGAGTGCTGTGCAGCTGCAAGATGCAAAATCAGGGCTCTTGAATATTTTTTTCTTACTAGCAGATATTGGGTCTATAGTTAATTTCTTTTCCAGCCTGTTTTATAAAGCGTTCTCTTTGTTTTACTGGCTCTCGCCATTAATTAGACATTTTTGTAATTGGATATTCCGGTGATTGGTAGCTGAGGCATTGGTCCCCAGTGAAAGAGATGATAAAAGTACATTACAGTAATTCAGTCTTACACAAGAAATTTATTACGTAGTGAGGCCAACTTCGCTGTCAAGGCTTGACTCTCTAGGACTTGCCTTGACCATAACTCTTATTAGAAAGCCTAGTGCAAGCATGAAGAAGTCCAACCTTTCCCTTGCGGCATAGGAATTTTCTACCTATTACATGTATGTAAAGAATCTACAGTTCTGATAACTGCCTGTAAAATTAATGAAGTCTATTAAAAACCCCTCTGTAGTTAGTAACTCTGTATCAAAAAAACTAAGTGTAATCTAGCCTGGAGACTCTCTGATTGTATTTCAATGGTAGGAAATTCCATAAACTGACTACACTGGATACTTACTGGGTAAGCGAGTGTAGAACATGCCCCTGCTATTGTACTCCTGTGCAGTAATGAGTTCTACAGGCTCATTAAACAGGTTTGAAGCCTTCCTTTTATTTATTATAAATGTACTAGGTGTCATTTCATTGAATGGTAACATGCCACAGGACACTGGAAGAAAGTAGTTTTTCATGTTATGGTTAATGCTATTCATCCCAGCTTAATCTTTGATGCTGAATGACCTTTATTTTTGTATTTTTTCTGTGTATGTAAAGCTTGCCTTAATTCCAGTCCTTTTGTGGTAAAGTATTCTTAAATAAAAATTACTTTAGTTTTGTCACAAAGTCCTCTACAAAAAATCCCAAAATCATATGCAAGAGCTCATCTTTCCTTGTGCTGATATTTGATGCAAAAATATATTCACTGTTGTTACCTGGAGCTATCTTTAGTCAGATATGTAACCCACTGAATTTCTGATGTGATAGAACATGAAACTCCCCAGTGTCAGTGATCCAGCAGATGCTTCAGCTGACAGACAGAAATTCAGAAGTTGTGAGAGCAGTCTGGAGAGACTTTGGGCTGGTCCCTTAGATACAAAGTGTTCACAAATGGTCAGAACAGACCTCCTTACCAGAGTGCTTTGCAAGCCAGAGACAGCAGCTGCTGGGCCAAATGTACCAGCCCTTCTCTGCAGCTCAGCGGATATACCAAGGGAGGGAGGGCCACTGCCTGAGACACAGTGAGGCTGAGTCCTGCCCGTCACTTGGCATTTTATTGCCCGCACTCTAGGGTAAAACCTTTGAACTGCTTCCACTGACACCAGGGCCAAGAACCTTTAAAATCATTTTCTAGTTGCCTGCCAAACCATGCAAAGTGAGATACAGGTTCGGAAGGAAGTTACGTCCTTCCATCACAAACAGAAGGAGGAACTTTGTATGGAAACCAAGTTGGTTTCCTACCATGGATAGAGAAACTGAGTACAGACAAGAGCTGGTGGACCCATGCAGTATACCACAGAGCTGTAGCGGATGTACTAGCTTGTGTCGAGCAACAGTTTGCCAGACTACTTGTGGTACTGCTTCTTTCTCTAGAAATCATGATATACTGGCAGGCTTGAGCAGCACTTCAGAGCTCCTTTGACATCTGCAGGTCAAAGGTATTTTTATAAAGTAGAAAGTGAAGGCAGGTACTAGTGCTTGGTATAATGAAGATCTGCTCCTCAGCAGAGTCTGTTAGACTGTATTTACACTGTGACAGGAAGAGAAAATCCTAGGACAGGGTTGAGAGCCTACCTGTTCTCTGTCCACATTGGTGACAGTAAGCTCAGCAGTAGGTTGGGCTCAAAACACTGTGCTGTGCTTAAAAAACATCAAATGAATGCTGATGGACTAGAACATTGTGCACTTTGGCCCAGGCTGAAGCACTGGGTGAGCCCAGACTCTCCTCTTGGGCATCTGCAGATTGGCCTAAATCTGTGTTTGAGAGTGTGGTTGCATTAATTGATAGGAGTGATGTCTGAGACTTGAGAAAGAGCTAGGGTTCTAATAGGACTTAAACACTGGCAGCACAGACATCTCCTGAAGTGCTGCTGAAGTACAAATAATGCATCATCATAATTAATCAGTACAGACAACAGTGAGATAATTATTTAAAATCATTGGTATCTTTTTCTGTGTTTTTCTTTTAGCTTAGGAATCAGCATTCATAACAGCAAGCTCTCTTATTTTGATTTCCTGAGAGCAATTGATGATGGCAGAGCATCTAAATACCAACGGAGACAAAAGCAGGCTGTACCACCTGCAAGCTTTGCAGCTCTGAGCTTAGAAAAGACTCTAATTGAGATAAAAGAAATAGTTGCATCATCTTATGATTTGTTGTACAAGGTAAGTTTCATGTGGTCATCACATTTTATTTAATCTTTTTTTTTTCTGCCTGGCTGGGGACCAGCCTAAAGGGTTAGAAACTTTTCTGCTACTAACTGAGTGCTACCAAAAACCTTGGCCTGTGTAGAAATGGCGTATTCTGACTACTGCAGATGTTTTAGTTGATTGTATTCTGGTAATTCCACAAAAAAAGGGTATCAAATCAAGCCTCTAGGTGTTGTGAGGATGATAAAGATTGGAAAGAAAAAAGAAAATAGCAATCTTCCTCTCTTTCACAATTCCCTTTTCTCCTCCAGTTGTCTCTAAATTGTGTGCTGGGCATGTAAATAATACATCTTTTCCAAATAGCTCTTCTGAGTTTTTTAAGCTAAGACTTATTCCACATAGATATGATGTGCTACTGCAGTCAAGCATTATGGTTTTATCAGTGTAAGATGAAAGGATCATGTAGCTACTGAGGATACGGACATACGATCAAATGTGAGCACATTACAGTGGCTGCAGAAGTTAGCACCTGTCAGCTGGGCTGCTGCAACTATCTACATTTATGCTCTTGTCCACTTCTCATTCTGCCACAGAGAGATAAGATGCTTTAGCTGTCAAGCGGCATGTTCCTTGGTTTTCCCATTTGTAAAATGAGGACAATAAAAATAACCACTTTTCTCTAGAATTTTGAAAACCCTGAATGAAAAATGCTGTATATTAAGTAGCCGTAGACTGTTATGTCTGAGTCTGCAGAAATGCAGCAGCCTCTGGGAGTAAATAGTTCTTGATGCCACAGTAAGATTGTTTTCAGGCATGGGTAAGAATAATCAATAAGACCTGAAAGGAAACATTCCTATCACAACGAACTGTAGAGCCATGTTAGCTGCACCTGCAGTGGGAGACCCAGTTTAAGCCCATGGCTTTAGAGGCAGGCTTCTGCCTGCAAAAATGGTCTCACTACCTCCCATTCCCCAGCAATGTGGTCCTCCCACCTGCCTTGTGCCAATACTAGTACTTGTGTTGCTGCCCAGTGATCCGGGTCAGGGAGCTTCAGCCTGACAAAAGCCTGATCAGTTGCACACAGGCACGTGAGAGCTGCTGGCAGCACAAGGGAGGGGAAGGGAAGAGCAGCTGGGAATGAAACGGGCGTAGACCCCTCCTTTCATCAGTGACTGCATTTGTGAAATCTCAATCTATGGACACTATCGTGCAGGTAAAAATAACACAGACTTCCAACAAAGATGTCACTAATGGTGTCAATGATGACGAAAAAAATGTATTACACAGGAGATGCAGTTTCTTTAAAGAAACCTCTTTTCGCACTGTTTGGAAACTCCTGTAATGTTTATAAACTTATTGGGGTCATCTTGCCATTTTTGGCCAGATAGTCTGATTATTAAATAGGATACTGAAGTATTCATATAGTCGCTTTACATTTTTCACAGTAAAGCAAAAAATCCTTATTGTGCTCTGCATTATTAAAATAAGAAATAGATAAATTCAATAGCATGGGTTAGTGTTTGTTAAATTTTAATGGGGGACATGAGGCTTCCTGGAGGACAATATCTGTCTTTTCATCCCTGGGTGCCTTGGGAATGGGGAAGGTCACAGTTTTGTCTGTTGAGTGTATGATTTGAAGATGACCTCTGGCATGAACAAAGCATCCATCTGGTCTTTTAGAATGCCAGTAGGTGGTTAAAATAACTTGAGAGACTAATGCAGTTTCTCCAGGGAGAGCCACAGTTTGTCCACCATGTTATGGAAAAGCTGAACTTTTCTCACTTCCTTTATATTAGGTGTATATAAATTTCTCCCTTTGCTTCTGAGCCATTTTTTGAATAATAGTTGCTGTTACATATGTGATGAGGGACACTAAGCAGCATAAGCTTTTAACAAAATATTTTTTTGGAAAGAGGGAGGGCTAAAAGCACAGTTCATAGAGTCCAGCTGGGTTCAAAAACCATTTCTGCAAACCTTTGAAGTTTTATAACAAATAGTTAAGGAGTCCAGACGGGTCCTCTCTGTCGGTGTAATCATTTCCCACTCATTTTCACCATACTTCAGTACAGTGCATACTATATGCTCAGTGATTTGTTTTTTCCCATAAGATCTTCAATATATAAGTGAAGATCAAAATATTAAGAAGTTACAGGATCCCCTTTAATATTCTAAGGATTCTCTTCCAATATTGTTTGGACATTGTAGTGTTTATTTTGCCACTCAGCATGGTTCATGTACATAAAAATATACATCTTTAAACCCATTATTTATAACAGTTATAAGGCTAAAACATAAAAAACACTGTATTATACCCATATGCTATACTGCTAGAAGACTAATAGGACTTTAACCTGAAGTTTTGAATGGTGAAATATTCATTTACAGTGATGGAATCAATGATTTGTATGTGCAATATTATAAATAAGTGGCAGAATAAAGCAAGAGGACACAGTAAATTGGTAGCAACCAGACAGGTTGAGAGAGGATATGAACCACAGCTTTCCTAGACCTCAGTGCTTCTTTCACTCAGCTGTATTACTCTCTTGCATGAACTACCGAGCTACTCCTAAACTACTGCTTCTGAAATACTCTCCAGCTGCAACTGTGATAAACCTGATGTGTTCCCCCGGGAACCTTTTGGAAAACTCCCACGAAGGATAGGCAGGGTGCTTTGTGCAAGGGAGAACAAGACCAGAGCAAGCAAGCCTTCAGAATGAGCTGAAGCTAATCTAATGAGAATGAAGGACTATCAAGTCCTTTATAGAGTAGACAGAGAAAAGTATACTTGCCCAGCCAGTGAGAGTTATTCTTCTTTTGGTAAGAAAAGGCAAATAAATATGCTCAGGTGAGTTTAATTAAAAATATTTTAAATAAAAATTATTTAAGGCAGCCCTCAAATATTTTTGTTTGTTTCCTCCCTTGTCTTAACCATTGCCTATTCTGGAGTGTTTGGATACTTGATATGATGCCTTTCTGCTCTTACTGCAGGTTGTTGTTTATTTGCATATTTATATATACACTTGGCACAAAAATGCAGGCTATTTTTGCCTTATTTAAAAAATTGCATTTTGTTTTTAAAACAATGGTAAATTTTTAACCAAGTAGGATTCCAGTAAATGTTTTTTGTTTCTTCATGTATAAAATACCTGCGTGTAAAAGGTATAGGGGTCTCAAGCATTTCCATGTAAATTGCTAAATGGATACTAAGAAAGAAATCTGTTTGGAATGTGTAGCTTTGCTTAAGTAATACAAATTTTTGATTCTCAGGCATTTTCTCTGTTTGATAAAGAAGATACTGGGGTAATTAAAACACTGGAATTTCGGCAGGTACTTGACCATTTCTGCTTTAAATTATCAGACAAACAATTCAGGCACCTTCTCAAGAACCTTAAACTTCGTGAAGAATTGACAGTAAACTGGAAGATTTTCCTGAAGAATATCAACCTCCACTCAGAGGTAAGAATAGCTACCAAGCTATAAGATATTTCTTTTAAAGATAAGATCTAATGCGTTAAAAGTGACTGTCTAACTAAGCACGTAAATTCACGTATCTTTCTGTTGCCCTCTCTTGAACTCCATAAAGTCCTGACCTCCTTATAAACTGTTCTCCGAGGTTAAGCCTTGCACTTAGATATAGGTCTGTACGTGTGGCAAGCTGAAAGCATGACCACAGATGCAGCCAAATTGCCCCAAATGGACGATGTAGGACCCAAATATGCCCGATGAATTTTGTTCCCCAACCTGGTAGGTGTTGTATGAGCAGGGGGTGGATGGAGTGGGAAGCCCACCAGGTTCTTGGTGCCAAACAGTAATAGCAGTGTACATGTAGCAGGAAGAGGTGATAGTATGTAGACCTAAGTATGGGGGACCTAAGTATGGAGAAAATGTTGACTGCAGTCATAGAATCTTCTGCTGCTCTGAATATGCATCTTGCAACAACTCAAAGTATAGAGACCAAAATCCACTTAATAGTTAACTGTGCCACACTCGCCCAAACTTTTTCTCTGTGGCAGAGGTTTATGTCTGCAGTGTCTCACTCTGTCTAGTTCACTTGGTGCAGATCGCAGGAACAGATACTTCAGTTCATGCTCACGTCCTTTCATAAGTGCAGAAATCCTCACTGAACTTGTAAATAGCAGGAGCATATTGAAAGGTGCAGGTAAAAGCAATCTCTCTCCTATTTTAATTTCACAGTCCTTCCTTTTCCTCTAGTTTCTCCCATCTTAGGCCGCCTTACCCAGCGGCAAGTGGGTGTAAGTAGGTCTGAGTGTAAAGGAATACAAATGACATTACCTTGCAGTTCGTTTCTGAATTTGGCTGAGCATGTGAAAGCCACATTCTAGCAGTTTACATAGCAGTTCTAAAAAAACTAAGTAGTAGCCTGCATCTTAGGTTCTAAGAAGTAACTGTATTTCACTTTCAAAATATATGCTTGAAGCACAAATAAAATGAGAAAAATAATAATCATCGCCCAACGGGAAACCATATAAAAAGCCTACCACTTTATTACCATGGCAATAACAGAATGTTGTGCAAAACAAATCCATATAGAACTATATGGTAATTAAATCCTGTGTCATAAAGCAGAAACTGAAAAACCAGTGAGGTCTTTATCTCAGTCTGTTAATAACCCGAGTCAAAAAGTCTGTTTGGCTTTCAATAACTGCAGGGCTTCAGTGATTCATGAGAGGAAAGAGAGGGACCACAGTTCTCAAATGAAGGAGGACCCATAAACCGCTTCAAAATGTTTGTAATATGTTATAACTTTTTGAATGTGTTATAGACTTTATACATGCGTGTCAGTTACCAATAGGCATAGATTTACCAGAGTGTTTATTATAAGTGTAGTTTCGTTCAAAATTTTATAAGGTTGCTTAAATGTATTTTATTCTCTGTAAATTTAGCATTAATATTTATAGTAGTGCAACTGTTACTTTGTCCTTAGTGGCAGGACTACATTTAATTATAGTTACTTAAAAAATAGTTGGGGATTTTTAAATATTTATATTTTCAGCTTATGAATATTAAAATGCAATCTTAACAGATATAATAGATTACATAGTTCTCAAGTGAAAAACACTGGAATGCTTTGTATAGGTTAGAAAATGCTGCATTTCCCCTTTATCCTGCTTTTATGCTGATATAATTCCAGTAAATTTCAACTAAGTCATACCAGCACAAAGACCAATTGTATGGAATATAAAATATCTGTATAATTATTTTAAGAATGTATTTGTGTGCTGTAATATTGACCCATTAGCAGGCTTGCATGTTAACTTCAGAATAGGTAACTATTTTTGTTAGGAAAGATTTTGCTGTAATGCCTCTTCATTTTCCAAGTAGGTGCTAAGCCTTCATAACAACTTGAACAAGCTGTGCACTCCCAAGATCAGACTCTGCAAGAGTGTACATTTTAACTCGAAATCTCTTTAACAGTCCTTCAAGACCCTGAGTACTTTCCACCTCAACTTAGCAGAAAATAAGGCATCTCCAGATCTTTCAGGAGGTACTTGGTCCATGAAAGGAGTGGAGCTTGTACTACTTCTTTTGGTATAACACATTCTCCTTGAACACTTTTCTGTGCTGTGTCATGGGTAGCAGGGATAAATCCATCATTTAAATCCCAAATTAATCCACATGGGAACATTTTTTAAAAGACAAAACAATTATGAACTAGGTTCACAGTGCTGGTTTAGCTTCCAGATGCTCTCAAATCTCACATTTTTCCATTGGAGTTCAAACCAAAATTCCCCACGCCTTTGCAATTTCATCCCACCCTGGCTTCACACATATCCCTGGGCTCCTGTGCAGGTTCTGAGAGAAGGCTGGTTGTTAAATTTTTCACTTCATCCAAACATGCTACAATTTTTGCCTGTAAAGTATGTAACTAAATTAATGAGGTATGCAACTCATTCAGGCACATTAGGAAAACTTATCATTACACTACACAATTTGATCACTGAAGTATATTAAAAAGTAACAAGTAAAGTATGCAGCTTGATCATTAAAGTATGGAAAATTTACTGAACTAGTAAAGTATGAGCCTGGGATGACTTTTGTCTCAAATGGCACCTCATAAATAAAACCCACAACCACAAAGGCAAACATTCACAAGCCCAAAAGCCTTACTGGTTTAAATTGTACTTTAAGCTTAGAAAAGAGCTGAATAAGGAGAGATGAAAAAATATTGCGGAAATTATTTCTAAATGTTTTATGTGTCATGCAGATCTTTTGATGGCTCTGACATATGCTAATGAGCTTTGCATTCTGATTAATTCTCTAGAATACACACTATAGCATTTGTAGGTCTGGTCTGATTTATATGAATAGGGCTCCCGCTGAATCACAGCTCTGTAGGGCTATACTATACAAAAATAGAACTAAAGAAATGTAAAGTATTTTAAGCAATATGATTGTAGCTCAGTATTCAGATAAGAAAGAACTGCGATTACGTTACTTAACCCTGATGTTACTAATCAACTGCAGAAGAACTGAGAAAGGAAACAGACAGAGAGGATATTGTCTTAGGTGGGAGAGAGGATATTGTCTTAGGTGGGATGCTGTTAACCACCAGTGGACCCTCTGAGGTTACTCTAAAAATCCAGACCCTGAAGCTGGGAATCTGCATCACGAACCTTTCTTGGCTGCCAGTCTTATGATTAATAAGGCCTAAGTGGAGCTCTTGTACATTAAATTAAGTGGCTAATACAGTCTGGCCTAATGGAAGTAGCAGCTGGGAATCAGACACCTCTTTCCCCCTAAGAAAACAGCTCACACTGGGAAAAGACATTTGAACATATTTCCGTTGGGGAAGGGAAAAAATAAAGAACGCGTGTTAAAAGCTGTAGTTCAGGGAGTGCTGGTCAGGTCTAGAACAGCAAGGTTTTTACACAGAATCAGCAGCACAAATGTGGGGAATATGTGAGAAAAGGAGGGCTTGTGATCAGGGCCAAGTACTTCGCTGTTTTGCCTTCCTGGAGCTGTCGCTGCTGAGCACATGTACTGCAAGCTTAGTAAACCTTGAACTGTCAAGTCCAGCAGTGAGGAGAAAGAGAGCAGGTCAAGCTGAGGAGATGGCAGAGAGAATGAACAGACCATGGCTCATGCCCATTCAAGGGCAGGAATTCAGCTCACAAGTGATTTGCTAGCATGTGTCTTTCAGCTAACAAGGGGAATTACTGGAGCGAGCAGGAACATAGTCAATAAAAGTTTTTGTTTAGAAAAACGTGATTTCATCAAAAATGATGAAATTTGGAGATCACTTTGATTTCCAGGATTTTTTTGCAGAAAAATTTGCAGAATAATTCAGTATTGGATCAGGTATTTCATTTAGCCTTGTCTTGAACTTCCTGTTTCCACCCCAAATCTTCCATTTTTGTTTGCATTTAGCTTTCTGTTCTGAGTTTTCCTGCAGTCTGTCTCATACTGCAGAGTGCCTTCTTGACCAGCTGAGTGCATCTTATTTTCAGCCAGTTCTGTCTAATCTGTCTGCATGCAAAACTGCAGGTGTGTTTGTTTCCTTCCTTTCCTTCTCCGTTCTCAGTAATGAAGAAAATAGTCTAATGAAAGTACCAGGAGGAAACAATAGTTTCCTATTCTGCAGCCAAAACTGGTCAAAAAGTTTCATTTCTTAAAACAAAATCCCTGACAAACTACTTCAGCCCTCTTGAAACTCACCTTTTGGAATTTAAGTTCCATCAAAAAAGAAAAAAAAAAGGTGATTCTGCCCTTATTTAGCGACAGAAAACAAAATTTTAAAACAGAAAATAGTTCCTTGGGATGGAAGTGCCTTTCTGGGTTGCTCTACATTTAACAGAAGAGGAGGGAAAGGAGAAAGTAGGGTTAATGGTTTTGAGAACAGGCCATCAAGTATGTTGCATGTGGGGTAGCCTCTCTGCTGTTGTCGAGCCCTGCTAGACACTGCCGTGGGGAGAGGGGAGTAGGGAGCAATCACTCTGGCGCCTGCTTCTCTGTCCTGTGCTACGTAGGTCCATCTCTGCTCTGCGGAGGACACACTGTTCCACTGTCGCTTTAGGTGGCTGGCTGGATGTTGTGCAACAGCAGGGGTTAGGTTCAGCCGAGTTTACCGCTTTTTCCTGGGAATATTTAGCTGCCTTCTCACCATTTAGCACTAGCCAAGTTGCAGGTAGATCTTGCCCAGTGTCATTTGCCTACATTTTCTCTGTGGTTTTTGTTGAGTGAAGGCATGAATCACTGCTTATTTTATGCTTACCTTTCATCTAAAGAGAAGTACTTCATAGGCCTACCTCTCCCTGTTAGAGGATATTCTTAAGGACAGTGTAAGACTAAACAGAGAGGAAAGGAGAAAAAGAAGAAAAAACTAAAGAGAAGGCACAGCAAAAATCTAGAGAAGATAACATGGGCAAAGGTGAAAGTTAGGAGATATGGGAAGAGAGAGTTGGATGGAGTGAGAATTTGGAGGAAAGAGTGACACCTCTGAAGAAACAAACCCAGAGATACTGAACCAAACTCTGATTTCTGTGCAAGGCTCTAGGAGATGAAAGAGCTACTGTAGGAGACTGTAGGGCTCAGGGGAACAGACTCTCCAGTTTCCCCATGTCAAAAAACCTGGACTTCTGCAGGCCCCCACCAGTTCCTGGCTAACCTGTCTGCCTGTTTCCTTTGGTCCTTTTGGTCCTTTGATAAAAGTTATCCCCACCAGAGACTGGTGTTCAGGTCTTCCCACAGGGAAGTTATTCAATGTAGAGTGATTCAAGCAGGAAAATTAACATAACCTCAGATAGTTTTCATCCTCCTGTGAAATTCAGACTGGCATCTGAGAGGCAAAATGCATCTTTTCAAACTTCACAAACAAATCAAATTTCACACTTGCAGCTCCTCCTATTCATAGCCTGATCCTTTAGGATACCCTGGAGAAGTAAGCGTGAGAGAGTGATGTCCTATACTATTCGCATTTGCACTACTAGGTGTGGGATGATTGGGTAGCTTACACATAAAAATAGACAATATAGTGCTATATTGCTTAACATTTTGTATTTTTTTAATATCATAGCTATTTTAATTACATTAAGAGGAATGAGGCATTTTTCTAGGCAAGGAAAAGGTTGGTAAGTGAGCCATCTTTGACTCACTGTGTCAAATCATTTTATCAAATCATTGTATCCCATTACAAATTCTAAACACTACCAGGAGTATTTGTTTTATCGTGGAAAATAAAGAACCTCAGAACTTGAATTTGTCTGTTGCAAACAGTTGGTCAAAAGGAAAATGGTACGTTACAGAAGGACCCTCAGTGGAGTTTTCATCTTTTAATTATAATTGCATTTAATATTGCAAGCTCTTGTTGCACGTCATCTATCAAATCCTCAACAGGCGTAAATCAGCACTCAGGTTAATGGAGCCAGACTGATCATTGCCAGATGAGGATACAGCTCTCCTTGTAAGCCAGTGACAAACACAAGCTTCTCTGTAACAGTGGAACTTTTAAATCAGAATCTGAAAGCTAGAACTGGCTGGCTGGTGAATTGCCGGTTATTTAAACGCTAGAACAAAATGCATTTCCACCCCAGTCCACACTTAGGCAACTAACTCTGCTGCTTCCACATGTTGTTAGGGAAGAGCCTTTTATGGAAAATAACAGGAAGATACGTGTCGTTAGGGACAGGCCCATGGGCTAAGCACACAAGCTTCTAAAACTGTGTAAACTGTCAACAGGATGATTACTTCTAGCAAAGGTCATCCTCATGCACAAAGAGGAAAATGCATCCTTTTTCAGGGGAAAGATACAGGGGGCTTCTTGTGTAAGCAGTTTCCCAAGACCTTTGCCTTCTGATCATCCCCACATAGGGAGAGAGGTCAGACTTGCGGTAGGGCAGAGAACAAGACCAAAGAAATTGTAATTTATCTTGATGTACTGATTTACTTTATAATTAAAAATTTGTCTTAATAGATAAATCTTCCAAACACAGGAAGGAGCTGCAGGAATGGAGCTTCACTGAGCAGGTGTGGGTGGTGGAGCCTTCTTTTATTACTAATCAGCATAGTTATGCCATTTATAGAAAAGGACATGAGGCTGTGCACAGAACTTTCTAAAGAAGAAAAAAAACAGCCCTACTTTGAGCAGCAAGTGATCTACATTGAGTGGCTCATGAGAAAAGCCTCACAATAATGCCACCTCGCTCTTGGTGAAAGCAGGAGGTGAAAGTGGATTTGCATGGTCCTCCCAATGCTCTCTCTGATTCTGCTAGGAGGGGTGGGAAGGCAGTGAAGAGCCGTGAGATGTGCCAGAGGCCTCCTGCCTGCTCAGATGCTCCCCAGGGTCCAGGTGCTGAACGGGACAATCAAGCGCCCCAGCCACCACAGCTCCAGGGCAGCAGGTGGCAACTAGGGGTGGTGCGTGGCAGGTAGTTTTTCCTGAGAAGCCACAGAGCAGGAGCAGTCTACAGAGGCTTGGTCTCTATATTCCGAAATAATATAAATAAAAGGGTTTGATGGGATGAGTGAAGAAAATTGCAGTGAACATCAGAAAGTCAGGTAAAAGAGAAGTAAGCCCTTTTCTTTCTTTCCAAGTAAAACTCTTCTATGAATAAGGACATAAACTGCACAGCTCTGAAGCAGATTAATTTGTGTTACTCCTTTTGCTCAGGAGGCTAAACCGAGACGCAGCAAAGCTAAGAAATGTACCCACACTGTGTATCATGTTAGTATCAGAAACAGAAATGGCACTTAAATATCCAGATCCCCAGGCCGGAGCCCAAAATTTTAGGTTCCCGCTCCGTTATTTCAGCTATAGGTGATTATTTGAGTTCTAGATGATACAGCTATAAGTACACACTGAATGTACAGTAGACATGCAATGCAATAACTGAATAGAAAAGATTTTCTAGTTTTCAGTCTGTGCTTTAAAGAACAAGTGATCATTTTTTTATATTGACTTTCTAACAGTCTTAAGATCAAAGTGGATGAGGTCTCATGAAATAAACAAAAAGCTCTTGAAATTAGATAAATTGGGAAAGCTTGCGCTTTCAAAGTACGTTTCTTTAAAAGATTGCAGGCAGTAATATTTTCCCTAAGTCTTTGGCTTTATTAGAATAATTAAAAACAGAGATGCAGTGCTTTTTTGCTTTTCAGAATGTCAGAAACGCGGCAAGTGTGCCCTGTGCTGTACTGTGCCTGGCAATCTTCATTTCCTGACAACAGCATGGACTTGATTCCACGTCTGCATGCATAATTCCACTTCTCATATTTCTTCTTTTAATAATACAGCTGTAATACCTATCCTGCTGATATGTTTTATGTAAAGCATGGTTAATACTGAAAAGTGTTATTTGCATCTGAAGATAGTGGAGTCTTTTCTGATTAGGAGACAGGTTTCTTGTAGTTCTGTAAGAAACGTATTTTCTTTTCCGTTCAGTTATAATAATCATGTGAGAAGTGACAAGGAAACAGGAGCGCAGGACCAAAAGCCATCTGTTTCTCTTTTGGTATTTCATATTGCATGGAGCAGGAAGGTGGCAAAGCCTATATGCTTAAACTTAGAGGTATAAAATATAATAGCAACATTTAACATCCTGCAAAGAAATACCTTTGAAGCAAAAACAGATTTTTTCTTTGTTTTTTAAGCAGGACCTGTTACCACAGCTGTAGTAAAACTGGCTGCCACTTCTGTTTATGAAAATTTTGCTTTCAAGATATTTTACATATTTAGTTTAAACAGTGCACTGGGTGGAAAGTTGGCTTCCATTTCTGAAAACAAGTAATTTCTTTTCATAATTCTGATATGCTTTGTTTTTATTATTATTCCACATTGTGCCATTGAGACTAATTTTGTAAGTAAAACTTGGTTCCACTTTAAAAACTGAAATCTGCTGCTGTTTCTAGAGGTAGAAAGTGAATGTTGAATAGACTTCATTGATGCTTACTTTTATGAAATGTAGCTTTTTGCAAGCACAGTGGGATTCTGGTGTTCTCAATATGTCCATACAAAAATCAAGTACTGTTTTACTCTGTAAATGGTTTATTTCAGGCAATCATATTTTGTAGTTTTTGTTTCTGCTTGCCGTATGAACTTCTACTGGATTTACTCACAGTGTGGATTTTCACCCTGCAGAATGCATAATGGGCAGTTTAGTTAGTAATGAGGTTTAATGGTGGATTTTAAAAGAAGTACACTGCTGTTGGATTTGAGAGCCAGACACTGAAAAAAAAGAATTGTGTGCATCTTGCTCTAGCATTAACACACTTTTATCGAATCGCTTCCCCCCTTTCGCCTTACACATACGTACATTTGCAGCCTTCAACTGCTATGGGTAACCAGGTAAAAAAATACTACAGTAAAAGCAACTGGAATTTAGACACGAAGGGGAAATAATTGCCCTCTCCTTCATTTCAGGACTGATGACCCTTTTAAAGCAATGAGATTTCCACTGTGTGCTAAAGATTATTCAGAGAAGAATACATCTTGGATATTTGGGCTAGTTAGCACTCAGTTCTGTTTTTCTGCATTAATAGAATAGCCCTCTTTGTAAGATCACCCAATTTTTTAGACCTTTGTAAAAGTTTAGGTCAGTCTTGGAATTCTGTGCTTTTGTTGGCCTGTCACCAATTGGATCCTGTTTATAGAGTTCTCTTTTTTCCCTTTAACTACTTTTATATGGCCCCTTTTCTCTTTTGTGGTCTAAGCCAGAATTCCTGGAAGGAGGTTTTACTGCCTGCAGGATCTCTAAGGCCGCCTTCTCCATGGACTTTTCCCTCTCCGACTGGCTGAATGCCACACCATGATTGATAATTTATTCGGTGGATCCATTAGTGATTCTGTGTGTATGTTTTGTCTAGACTGAGGAAGGGCAAAAAGTCATTCTACCTCAATCTTCTCGGGAGCTGTCAAAGAAAGGCATCCTCTCCCGGATACGAGAAGTAGTGACTGCTCGCTTTAACACAATTGCAAAAGAGTTTAAAGATATTGACTCTTCAAAAGATAACACGGTATCGAAAGAGGAGTTCTGGGATATATGTAACCGACATTTTCTGCTGCTGACTGAAGAACAAGTAAGAAAACTATTTTATTTTGTGTTGTTAAGTGCACAGCTGGGTAAATTGTCTGTGGCTGTAGGAATGTGTTTGCATAGTGTTGAGTGTAGGCAAGTAGTTTAACAGTTTGGATGAAATGAAAATGTTTTAAGACAATCATTCCAGGAACATTTGTTGCTATATTTGTGGGAGATTATTTTTTTCGTTATCTCTGAGTATAGTTGTGAACTATAATAATCACAGGCTTTCTGAAGCAAAGTCACAGAGATGCTATTGCTAATAGCTAAGGTGTGAATTTAAAGTGCAGTAGCTCTCTTTCACTAGCTCTGTATCTGGGTATTTGCTATTTTAAAAAGTTTCTTTTTCAGTTTTAAGCCAATTCACTTCCAGGGTTGATGGGGGAAAAAAGCATTCTCAGCATGGAATTAAAAGTACTTCCATGGGGATCTAATGCAAATCCCTTTTTCTTAGTAGCTATTTTGTCCTGCCTTCCTCAGACAAAGAAAGGGGCAAGTGTTTGACGTTTCCTGGCCACCTCTCAGTGACATGTCCGCATTAAAGATTCCCCTGGATCAGCCTCAGCAGAGCTTCTGTACTCTTGAATTTAGCTTGAATGACTTAAGTCATGAATCTGGCAGTACAAACTATCTGATATGCACAGTGCTAATCTCAGGGGAACCCGAGAGTCCGTCTTTCATAGGATCTTGTTTCTGCTCAGCTTAAAATGAAAGAAGCCATTTTTTGTCTCTGTTAATGCTGTTTCAGTGTGATTTTTCCTAGTCCAAAGACTAGGTGAAAAATAAAACAGAAGGAACCTTGACTACAAGATTTCAGATTTTACTCAACAGCACTGGAACCTTCATGCTCAGAACAGTATCGATGTCATTTGGCAGCATCAATATCATTTGGCAGCAAACTGAGAGATACAGAGCCCCCAAACTCATATGCATGTCTGCACTACAGAAAATTAGTGCAGTACTTTGCTCGTTGTAGATATATTCTCCAATTTCTTGGCCCTGTACTTCCCACCTAGCAACTTGGTACATCGCAGGCAAAAGCAGGGCCTACTTGTAATTACAGTACAGAGAGTGCACAGTCTGCCTTATTATCAGGCAGTGCTATGCATGTAAGAAGTTGCAGATTAAAGCACTGAAAAAAAGCAAAGTATTTTCCACTTCACCCTTGAAAATAACAAAAGAACAAATGGCCTTTGTGCTGTAGTCCTAGTAATCATACTGTTGGTGAGACACCAAGTACACGGGCCATGCTGCGCCTAGAGCATCAACACCAGATGAAAACGTAAGTGAAAATTTGGTGTTACTCTTTCCTCATCCCTGCAAAACGCTGAGTCAGAGAGTGCGGGGTGAGCTCGCAGCTGAGCTCTGGCCTAGGAGGATGCACAGGCTCCAGCCTGAGTTATGAAAAATCTCTTATTTTTTCTTTTTTTGGAAGCAGTAAGGCAAGTCTCTCCAGCCAAAAAGTCCTTCAGACTAGATCGTGTCTACTTTACGCTCAGAAAGAAGTGAAGGGAAGTAGGAGCTATTTTATACTTAAAAGAACCTCAGACAAGTGAAGAAAAAACATCATGATAGAAACTGTCATCCATAATAGCAACTAGAAGCAGGCCTGAGGAGCCTCATTTATATAAGCAGCAGCCTCTGTGTGAGTGAGACTCAAGCCCTGTATCTCCAGAGATATTTTGATTTTGACAGGCTTCTCAAAGATATGCCTACATAGATCTATATGAAGATGCCCCAGGAGAGCCTTCCAATCTGGGTACAGGATTTGCCACTGCTAATCCAAAACCCTGCTGTTCAGGCTGTTGTCACTGCTCAGAGTTGTTACAAAAGTGTTACTAATAGTCATAGTCTGGATGACTTCACAGAAAATGTCTCCTTTTATCCTTTTCTGGATGATGGCCACTTACTGTTTGCTATTAGCAAGGCTCAGTGGGAATCTATATAGAGTTGTGGAAGAATTTCCTCCTGATGTTAGGCTTGTGATCCTGTGACCTCTTCCAGAAAAAGCTGAGGATGGTAAACACACTGCAAGCAAGGTGTTTATTAATATCCTGCCTACCAAAATCCCCCTTTCCGTTACAGGCACTTTCTTCCTCTCTGCTTGAACTACCATCGCTATTTGCAGTCCCCCAAATGGCTAAATTTCATTGGGTGTTGAAAGAGTTGCTAACTGTAGCTAACCCAGCTCATCAGGGTATTGTTCTGTTTAATTGAAGTTTGCAATACACTTTGAGATCCTCATATGAAGTGTGAAGTATAATCACAAGCGCAAAATAGAATTGTTTATAATTCATAATGTGGTAGCAGCCAGGCCAATGGGGGAAAGTTAAAAGGAAATCCAAAATGTATCCTTTGCCCTTTGAAGTTTGACTGCAGCTTGGCACATGCATCAAAGAGGTGACTAGTTTCCTTTAGGGTTTAAGTCTCTGCTGAAAAAGATCAAATCAAAAGCAATCTGAAGTTCCCAATTAGATTTATATTAAAAATCAATAACGAAGGCCCTAAAAAGGCATACTGATGACTCGAAACACTCACAAAATGAGTGCAGCTCATTTAAGGGCAGACTGTGATAATCCTGGCTTTGATTAGTAGCTTATATCATGAGTAGTCCCATTTAATTCAATGCAGCTACTTATGGAATAAAGTGCTATTCAGTGGAAGATTAGCACAACCTCATCCTTAGAATTCCATAGGTAACCGTGAAGGCACATTACCTGCACTGCACTGTGCCACCTTGACCTTGAAAGGTGCTTCAAGCAACAGAAGTTAAGGGTATCAGAAACTCTCCCTAGGTCTTCTATAGGCTGTCTGTACTGTAGAGGTACAGTTCCTGACAATATGTTGTAACTATATATGATTCTAAAGGCTGTAAACATTTTCTGCTATGTTCTTTTGTGATAATTCATTTTTGCCCTCAGGGTGATGCAAATACAATAACTGAGAAATTTGAATGGGCTATTGAGATGGTTGTAGAACTTAGGTGCACCTGATCGTATGAGAAATTTGCCTTAATGGTACTTAGACAGGATATCGTTGCACCATGTATTTGATTTACACATCATGTTAAAATGTTACTCTTCTGTACTGCAACTCAATCACTGCATCTAATCACAAGGTTTAGTCATTTAAACAGCTTACTAAAGGCCCAGTTCAATTAAAAAATGTCCTGCAGAAATCCCCTTTTCATTGCTTTCCTAGCCTTGTGCAGGCTTCTGCAGAGAAGCCATAATTTTTTTTAATAAGACGGACCCTAGGATTCCTTCTCTTCCAAGCCATCTTCTTGTCATATGTTTAGTACATTAGGGGATTCTAGTTTTTATTTTTAAACTGTCATTTGCAAAAGTCCTCTTTTGCTTCTTCATTAGTTTGAAAATCTTTGGAACACTGTGGATGTCAATGCTGGTGGACGGTTGAAGTATCAGGACTTTTTGAAGAAGTTCAGCTCAGAACTTTTAACGATGCCATCAAGCACTTCCAGTACAACTAGTTCTGCGTCTTCTACCAAGCCAGTTACTGGTGCCATGCTGGAGCCACAGGTATCTTCTCAGCCTGAACGTGCCAGGACATTGTCTTCTCTGGGAGAGCAAAAAAGAGTAAGTGACAGTCATTTTAGGAATTTTCTGGATTTTCATTTCTGTGCATAGGTTGAAAATAATACCTGTGGAACTCAGTGAAGGCATTTCTATTAATTGCCCATGAGATCAGGCAAACAAACATCTGTAACAAACATCTGATAATAAGTGTAGTAATTTGCAAAACTGTGTTACACTGACAAAAATTGGGCCAGATAGTTAGTGTAACTCCGCTGAAGTCAAAGGATTTACGTCAGTTTATACCGGTGACACACCTTGTTACCTTACTCACATCAGAGTAAGTACAGTAAGTGCAATACAACTATTTAAGCAGTCAAATTTTTGAGAACAAATTAAACAGCCGAAGTTTCAAAGGCTCAATAGCTGCAAAAGCAACATAACAAATGTAAGCCCTTTATCTGTAGTCATCTGCCAAAGCTAGGCATGACTGGCAGTTGCAGTTTTCCAAATGGTGTTTGCTGGCCTGTCCAAAAAATTCTCATGGTCTTGTTCTGCTTTCTGGTGGGTGAGAAATTACAGCTGTTAATGGCTGATAGTCTAACTGGCAGGCTTGCCATGAAGGCCAGTGATCTGAGAGAGGCAAGAGAAGTGGATTAGGAAGGCAGTAGTTTTGCTTCGACTTTGCGTCTGTACCTATAGTTCATGTCAGTGAAGCACGTGGGTCGCCTGAACTTCCATGCTGTCATCTTCTGCTAGTAGTAGAATTCGCAGAAAGGTGAGGAAATCATTACAGGCATAAAAATGGAATATCCTCCTTGTAGTTGCACTATGTATTCCATGTTCTTTGGCTACAGCCAAAGTTACAACAGAAGAATACATATTTAGAATTATTCAGTGCTCTGAACATGCTTGGATTTTTCTTACTACTTCTACATGAGATATTTAGCTATTGAAAAAGAAATAACGGATTGACAGCTTGTCAGGATGGCTGGTCTCAACATTGGCCCACTCGTAGCTCAGTTGTTGCATTACCTGTAGGTTCTTTCTTAGAAAGTCCAGACAATTAGTTGCACGCATCCTTCATGCTTTGATCCAGTTCTTATGGAAAGCAATGGAAAACTCCTCATTACTGTCAGTGGATGCTAGATTGAACACTGTAACTCAGGTCTCCCAAAACTCATGGCTATTGGAAAGCCTCCAGCAGGCCTGAACCTGATCCTGATCAGATGAGGATCGGGTGATCCTGAGTGAATGAATGCCCTGGCAGCATTGCATGGAAAGGTGTGTGAGGCCTAAGCAAGTCTGCCCCAGTGAGATCCCCAAGGAGGCACTAGGAAGTCTCACTAAATATGAGATTATATGTTGAATCTGGAAGTGTAATGACTGCTTGCACATAGATCATGCTGTGGTAAACTGAAGCTTTACTTCCAGCTCACCCTATTAGCACTGCTCAGGAAGCAGTCAGAAAAACTCCACGCACCAGGGTCCTCTCATGTTATTTTTGCTATAGTTCTGCATACGGCCACAGTCGTTCTGGGTCCTTCCAGTAACAAATCAAAAGCACCATTATTTTGTTATGCAGTGACTCTCCATTGATTCATTTTTTCTGAGATAGTATTATATAGCTTATCTTTTTTTGAACACAGTATCTGTCATTTAACAAGAAATAGTTTGGAGAAACTATAACTAAATTACAAATTAAGTGAAATCAACAAAAAGTAGTCAAGGCTTATTAAATGAATAGTGTCATTTTGACACCAGGAGTTGTCTTACCATTTTTACCTGCAGTTTTACAGACGCAATTCATATCTGACTCAGAAATGGCTCAAAAGGTGCATTAAACTCTAATATGGAAGACTAGAAACTGAATTTGTCATTTGTTTTTTTGTCTACACAATAGAACTTGCAAGGAAAAATTACTATTATCTCCTTCTTTTAGACACCAGCATCTAGCTGTCCTCAGACAACAGCAGCATGTTCTGGACCTGTCCTTAACTGTGAACCAATAGAAAATAAGATAAGAAAGAACATCAAGCATTCTTGGAGAAGAATACTGAAAGAGTGCAAAGAGAAGGATGTCAGCAAGCAAGGAGAAATCCCAGTGTCAGAGTTCCTAGGTTTGTTACCATCTGAAAAATGTTTTATTCATTCTAAGATGTATTTCATTTTCTTTCTGGTGTCCCACCTATAGGAATGTCTGGCCTCTAACAAGTGGCATCCACTGCATGACTGCTCCATCCTGCTATAGCAGAGCAAGAATAGCTTAAAGTAGCCTTGGGTACAACACATTCTTACTCAGTATTAGCTGTTCCTTGGGAAAGGAGAATGTGGCTTTGCCTGTTGGTAGTCACGGCATATATACAGGATGGCTGACCACCTTCCCAATACACTACTCCTTTGTGGGACTGAGGGGATGTGAACAAATACATTTACCAGACTTTTTCCTTGTGCTCTTGTATGTGCTTATGGTAGAATCCTGGTTGCACTGATCTTGATGGCTGAGGGCCTGCTAATTTCAAAGGACCCTGCCTTTTGCTCTTAGAAGAGCTGAGCTATGCTGCTCTTCATCCCTCTAGAAGAGAACACAACTGATTTTCTGTGCCTTCATATAGGACATTTGCACGTGTAATAGGACAGTATGCACCTGAATAATCAAATGTAAAGTCCCAGGTATAAGAACATGTTGTTAGCTTATCGGAACTTTTATCGCAGTTGATATCAAGAAGTACTTTTTGTGCATTTCAAATAACATGTTATCAATCGGCTAAAACCTTGTTCACATAAGTATACACATATACATGTAGGTCTTCATAGCCCAAGACATGCATAACATGTTTATGCTGCAGTCAGTGAACTGATGGCCTGCCAACATATCCCCACTAAAACCTGTCAATAGAATACAGTGCTTGGCTATTTTTAAGGGTGACAAAATGAATATTCTTTTTTTTGCATTTCTGTGTTATTTCAGATATAGCAGAGAAGTTCAAGTTGGATTTAAGTGAAGAGGAAGTTAACCAAATAACAACAAAATATGATTTCAAGAATAATGGGAAGTTTGCCTACTGTGACTTCCTTCAGAGCTGCATCTTGTTTTTAAAGCCACAGGAAACCTCCCTGCTACAAAGGATGATTATACAGAAGCCACAAATACCGGTATGTACAAAGCTTTTAAAAATTACAGTTATATATTTTTTTCAATTTTTGCTGCGGTGACAGAATATTTCGTGTCCTGATTCTATAGTCACTTTATGCAGGGACTTTCCAACATTCTCCTATTTAATCCTGTGATATTAGTTGCCTAATATTCATTTGGTATCTCCTTCAGTTAGAGGATTTAACTCCTTGGGATCATGCTCTGCATATCCAAGTTATATGATAAATTTGCTAAAACTTGGATAATAGTTAGAAATAGAAAACATGGGAGCTGAAGTTCTAAGAGACTTTGCACTAAATAAAATCAACTAGAAATAAAAATTGCAGCGGATGTCTCTTGGGACAGCCCCAGCTGGAGATATTGTCAGTGAGCTATGCCTCAGCTCCACACTGAGCACAGTAAGAAAAGTTCAGAGGAAACTCTCACTTGCACTGTTGTTAATGGTCTCTAAAAAAAAAAAATAATAGCCATGACTAGTCAGCACACATTATGCCCTTGCAGCTCTGCCTGTCACACGTACCCTCTCCACAAGCTGCAATGAAAAGGCAAAGGAGTCCCAGCAAGACAGTTACACACAGGCTGTTCCCCTCTGCCCATGGTACCAGTCTAGGGCAGAAACGATCAGAAGAGATGTAGAAATCTGGGTCTACTGACCCAGAAAAGAAGACATTGGTAACTGTGTCCCAGTCAAGTTATGAAGTAGGAACACTGCCAGATTCCAAATATGCTCATTCAGCAAGCCTGCTACATTTTTAGGCTGTTTCTGACTGTGCCTAATTAGCTTAGATATGGTTAGTAGCAGCATTTTATGGAGAAATTACATTACTGAACTGTTTTCAGCTGTGGAACTGTGGAACAGATTGCTACCAAGGTAGGAAGAGAGTATCATTAGGAATTATCAAGTATTCACTGCCAGTAGGGAGAGTAAGGTAAAACTATTAAGTTTTGCATCAAAGAACTTCATTATCTTACATAAGGTTTCCCTTATACACAAATGTGGTGCTGTAAAATTCCATCCCAGTATTCTGGAGTGGATAAAGCAGTAATTTTTAAGTCCCTATGCTGTTGTCTCAAATCATTTTTGTTTTATTTATTCTATTCAGAAAACATAATGAAGAGCTCAGTCCAAGTTCTGAGCACCTTTTATATAATATTCAAAGTGAAATTTCCTCATACATTGCTCAGCCCATTCCACCTAATAAGTATACAGGCATACATCAAAGGAATAATAAAAACAAATAAAACCTTTTTTTTTTTTTTGTGGCAGGCACAACTTCTTCTCTTTCTCAAAAGCCTGAGAGAATCAGTGGCCTAGGGCTTCACGGAGGCATCCTGGCTCTGAGCTATGAAAACAACCTGAGTTCTTACTGTCACTGTAAAATGCTCTTTCTCTCACTTCAGACCACAGGGGTACTCAGTATTCTGGGTGGCAGACTGCATTATTCATGTATCCACTCCTTCCTCAGCTACATATTCTGAAGGAGGAACACACCAAGAGCAAAGAAAGACACTGCAGCTGGCACCTAGGCCTCTCACAACATGTATAGGTGCAGCATGGCATCTATGTCCAGGTAGCAGATGTCTAAAATCAACCATACGTTTTCTTCACACTGAGACATTTGTAGAGATGCTAGTGGCATGTGCAGCTGGCACAAATGGGGTGCTTTTGACCTAACCCAATTACTGTAATAATACCAGGAGAGTGTGGAGGGAGACTGAGATGGAGCTATAGAAAAAGAGGGCAGTACAGGAGATCCAGACCCTGTAGGTGGATTGAGGCTTGCTGACTTTTGCCAAAGTCCCTTGATCATAACTCAAGTATTATGGTTTGTACAAGTGGAGTGAATTTTGCCATGATGAATAGCTGACACTTCATGTGTTCAAGGTTCAACAATGTAACAAGTTTAGTGAGGCTAACACAGAAGAGACAACATTTCCCAATAAAAATTGACTCTATGTTCCAGCTATTGAACTGCAGAAATGTTCAAAAATTGGTCACAAGGTATCTTATGTGCTAGGAAAAATATACAGTGGTGTTTTGTTTTTCTTAAATACTCTACTGCTCCAACAGTTGGCTTATGCATTCAGTCACTTTTTAGCAAGAATTTCACTCTGAGAAATGAACACCGCAGAGAATTGAGAATGACTGAAAGAGGGAGTTGAAACAAGGACAAGTATAATGCATGTGAAAACACTGAGATCTTAGAAGAAATAACACTGACCTCAGAATCAGATTCAAATAACAAAAAGCTAGGACTTTGACAGTGATTAAGTATGTATATCATCTACACTTCCCAAGAATATTAAAATGTTATAGGTTAAAATAATCTTGTATAAACAATATCTTGCAATAATTTGTAAACAAGTATTCAGCGGCCTGTGACAGGTTCGGTCAGCATTTCATTCTAACACCTTTTCATTCTGCATTATAGTCACACACAGTTGTGTTCATGATGTTAGTAAATGCTAGTCTTTCTCATCCAACTTTGCCAGCTGAGTCCTGGACCACAAACCACATCATTCTTCAGTGCAATGCTGAGAATTCAACCCCAGATCCTGCACTGCTGGAGACCAATGAGACGAACTTTTAAATCCTATGATGAAAGTCGGACTGGATTGTTAAATATTCCAGATTTTAGACAAGTGAGTTTCATTTAGCAATTAACAGTCAGACAATTACAGTAGTCTAATCTAAGCTTCCTAACTGAAAGTTTTCTGAAAAATGGCCCTGAACTTCAGTATATAAAGCCATCCTGGCTTCTGCCTGTGATTTTAGCTCTGAACATTACTCATGGTAATCTTTTCCACATATGTATACACCTCCTTGAGCACTGCAGTCTTGGTGGCATCCTGCAATAGCAGCTTAGATACAAATGAGAAAATCTGTCCCTATATAGAGTTTAAATATGCAGTTTTCACAAACACAAGGGAAGGGAATAAAGTCTTGATGGCATTGAATGAATCCCTTCAGGCCTCCCTTCAGTCGCTGCTACAGCTTCAGGATCCTGTGACCCAGTGTGACAGCTGTGTGCTCATGTGTTCCCTTCTAAATGTGGAGCAGACTCAAGTACTTGCCATTTGAGAGTCTCTGTCCCTGGTTTCTCTTTTTGCTTTTCTGTGTGCAGCATAGTATTGTACTAGGCAGGGGATCCATATCTTCTGCAAATATTTTGATATATCGCATCTCCTCAAACAACAAAACCACACCTGTAGTCCTTGAATTGGGAATTGCTTCTTCATCTGGATCCATGAGGAGTTTGATTTTTGCTTAGCCTCAGCTTTATTGATTTCAAAGGCTTTGACATTGCTGTAATTTTAAATCTTTGCAGTTCAGTTGCAAGAAAAAAATCGCATGGGGCCCTAAACTAAGGTAGTGCTGCATCCATTAGGACACTGCTTGGTGTCACTGCTGCTTTAAAAAGTGATCAGCCATGGACAGGACACTCAGTCCAAGTAATCAAATGCTGAACTGCAGTACACAATAACAAGGTGTGATTCTGAAGGTGCCCTGCCCCTGGAGCGGGGGAAGCCAGCTTGTCGCCTGGCATAATTTAGAACCAGTCTAAGGCCTGTGAGACTGTACCTGTCACAGAATTTCTCTTTGTAAATCTTTACTTATTTAGGTTTACTGGGAACATGATGTGCTGTGGCCCTACTACACAGCTAAACTCTTTATACCTGCCCGCCCCTTTATGGAGGCTGAGGAGCAAGACATATCAAGGTGGTTATATCAACTTTATGCTTGAGGCTCTGTGTCTACCATTGCAGCTTTCTGAGTGCTTAGGTACTGCCTCAGCAGACCAGGCTCAGGGGAGCAGAAGGGAAGATTAGGCCCATTGCATTTTCCTTTAAATTGCCGTGTTTCTCTAGGAGATATGATGACTGCCATTTCCAGGTAAAGCAATGGCAATGACTTTGAAATCAAGCTTCCTAACATGATTTCAGCAGAGAACATACAAAGAAAAACCAACCAACCAAATAATCTATTATATACATACAGGTTTGCACAATTTAACAGACTGGATTATTCCCTCTGTTACTCTGGATGCAAAGAATGCAGATCATTCAAGGAGGGTAGAAAGGAAGAGTATTCTACCCCTTAGTCCCATCTCCTAATAGTAGCGAAAGCCTTTTAAATATGTACTTTTTGTAAATCAACTTCGAGACATATGGGTGCTACTCATTTTCAAAGGGCTTTCTTACCCAAGTGTTGTCTGAGCTAGTGGGCAGAAGCCTTCTATACACAGCTTTTTAGGAATGCATCCCATGGGGTCAATATCAGCATAGGAAAGCTAGAAGATAATAGGGAGGATTTGATTTTTCAAATATTCTGAGAAACCTAAGATTGAGAAGTGCTGAATCACCAAGCTATTTTGTAATGAAATTTTAGTGAGATAAACTGATTTTTTCCTTTTCGCTAATTCAAAGTACTGGAATAAATTTTATTGTTTCTGTCTTTTGCAGGTTCTTCGTGAGTACAGCATTAACCTAACTGAAGAAGAGTTATTTAACGTCTTGGAATATTATGATAAAACTCTGTCTTCAAAAATATCCTATAATGATTTTCTCCGGGCATTTTTACAGTAGGATTTGGTCAAATGCAGGAAGCTGTAGATAAAGTAGATAAAGAGAGTGACTGATTTATAATTTCAAATTTCAAACTAATAAATTAATTGAGTATGGCTTTTTTGTGTCTATTCATTAGAAAGCTCAAAATACTTAACAATTCTGACAGAGTGGTCTTGTGTTGTGGATTAAATCTACATAGTGAGGGAATTAATTTTGCATAATCCATTTATCAAAGAAGAAAAAGACAACAATTAATGATGTCAAAATAATGCTTCCTAAGACATATCCAAAAGCAATGCATTTAAGAAAGTTCTTTTTAAAAATTTTATGCATTTTATTAATGACACACTCCAACTTCAGTGAAAAGGTTTACAAGGCATACTATTCAATTTCCTCAATTGTAATTTTCCAAATGTATTACTTTTAACTTATTAGCCTTCATTATTCAAAAAATCATCCTGTCCACAATCTATCTTTTTCCTCTACTTGATCATGCAGTGCTGTATTTGTATTGCCAATGACATTACATGTTAATATGGCATGGCCTTTGAAATTTGAGCAGATGCCAGTTGTGCATGGACATGCCACCTTTTTCTGTTAAAACCATTCTTCTACATCCTTCAGTACAGTTGAAAAAATAAGCTACTTTACTAATCAGCTTTGGCTTCTTAACTGCAGAGGTATATTCCCAGTGCTAGCCTTGAGGTTTGTTTTTTAAGGATAATACATATTTTTATATAATAAGCAGTAAACTGCAAGTAAAACCTCTGGTGAGATTCCCCCATTCAGAAAAGTTATGTTTATATATCTTGTGAGATACTTTGATCCTGACAAGGAAGTTAAAAGATAATTGTTTTGACTGTTGAACTGTTGTGATAATTAAAGGATATATGATCATTAGAGCCTGCTTCCTGGGATTATATCAGCACTTAAACACTTACCTTCTCTGAAGAATTGTTAGATAAATATATCACTTTCTGGTTCTTGAATTAGTTTTCATTGGTACAGTGGAAAGCCCTGTCCTCATCACCTGTATATATTTGGTCTGTTCCGTTCTCCCAAGTAGCATATAAAGATAAGTCAACAAAAAACAACCGTCAAAAAAATTTGGGAGCAAGTTACAAGTGTGTGTGTGTGTGTGTGTGTGTGTGTGTGTATGCATAGAAGTATGTATTTGTGTATATATGTATATATATACACGCACACACCCCACATATAGAGGGATAACTTTTAAAGTCATGATGGAATGGGAAAGGGCAAAGGAGTGGAAATCCTGGTTTTATTTTTATTATTATTTCTTGTGAAGTTGTAAACCATTGCTATGATTCCCAATGACATAAGAACACTTTAATATATACCTTTTTGAGAAAATATTTCATTGCATTTGAAACTTTTCAGGAGTTTTTTGTATGACTTTGAAAAAAATGCATTGATGAGGTTTCAGGTTGGACTTGGAGGTGTGCAGTTTGGATGGTGTGTATTTTGTTTCTCTTATAGCTTTTAGGACTCATTTAATTTATACTCTAGTATAAAACAAATGCATCTGGTAACAAAAAATGGTTGGCTAGACTTCTTTTCCAAAATTGCTAGCTATCTGTAAATCTCTGAAGTTGATGCTTACATATTTGATCAACACAGAAAATTGTAACTATAGTTTTTTATGAATGTTCTCCCGTACTAAACCAATATACAGAAATTCCTAGTTCCATTAATAGAATGGTGTATTTTAAAAATATGCACATGTTAGCACATGACTAAAAGGTCTGGGCTTGATTCAGTTGCCTGAATGTAGATGACTGCGTTTGAATGAAGTAGACGCTCACCTGCCACTCCAGCAGGTCCTGAGTTAACATCGGCCAGCCCCATGGGGAGGTCTCCGGTGTCCTAGGGCATCTCAAACTGCACTAGGTAGACATGTTTCAGCAACTGAGTTGAGCCCAAGAGAGGTTCAGATTAGGCCCATTTAAGATCCTGATAGTCTACTTTTGTTTAATTTTATTCTCAGAACTGCTGTGAAGCCTCAAATGGCTCTTTTCCTTAATGAGAACTTCTTCCCTTCCCCCTCCCATTTCTCTTTCGGCAGAAGCGTGCCCATCCAGTGCAACATACCTGAATTAACCTCTGTTATTATTTCATACAGTTTACGTACTGAATTAATCATTCATATTCATTAAAGAATTAATTGCTATTTGAAATACCAAAGATATAAAGATATAACACAAATATTACAATAATTATTTTAAAAATAGTGGATGTTACTGTTCTGATCTAACCAAGGATAAAAAATAAACTACTTAAATGATTTGTTTTCTTTTTAACTCCTATAGCACCTGTTTGATAATTAGGTCCAATTTTAGATCAAATACAGTAAGACTTCCATCGCTGCGCTGCTTTATGGTGTGTAGTGCAGTTATTGTGTTTCATGAAAGGATCCAGGAGTTGTGTCCCATGTTCCACCATTTTCCAGATATCTGTTGTGTTCAGGAGAAGTGATACCGTGAGGGGGGTGTTTCTGGATTTCTTGACATGTGATGCCAGAGGATTTTTCATTAGTTCGACTGGCAGGAGTATGAAATCCAACAACTCCAAAGGGATTAAAGAACAATCTTTTCGCTGTACAAACAAATCAAATCATGCTGAGTTTTTTAGTGAGTTCTTAAAGGCAGGGATGGCACTTGCCAACTGTTTATCCAACCTCAAAAACAAACTGAATTTCAACTGCCAGCATTTTGAAATAACCTAGGTAATTTTTCATATTAAAATTGCCAACTGCTAGATGCATAAACTTTGTAATAAATAGAAAAGAGGTTTTTTTTGTAACCATTATCCATAAAGAATGGTCAGCCATCCAGCAATGAGTGGCTGGCAGAGATCCCATTTGTTTTCGCTAAGAGGTAGATAATGTCAGTGGAACTGAGCATTATCCCATGATAATGGTCTCCTGCTGCTCTATGTAAATGCTGAGGCAGTTCTGAAAATAAAAACATCATGGCAAAGAAGGAAATTTAATTTCTCAGCAGATGACACTGATCCCGTGCCTGCTACAGAAGGCTCACTATTTTCTGTCGTTCCAGGAGCCGTGGCGGCGGCACAAGGGCTCAAGGGCTCAGCCCAGCCGCCTCTGGACCTGCGGGGCCGCGGGACAAGAGGCGCTGCAGCCAGGCGGGCTGGGTCGGCTGCAGAGTTATGCGATTCCTCACCCCATGGAGCCAAGATAAGGGCTGGAGGCTGTCTGTAGGTACAGCCCTGAGCCTAAAGGTCTTAAGCAAGTTCTCTCACTTCCCTCCCAGACAATCCTAAAATGCATGCTAGGAAGGAAGGCATTTTCCTTACACACACCTGCTTGAGTATAAAGTCCTAGCTACCACCAAGCCCTCGCACTTGACTTGGCAATAGGCAGCCATCAAGCACCGGATTGGGCTAACGAAGCTTAATGCTGTTAGGCTCCTGTGGAGCATCAAGTGAGGTAAAACACACTCCTTAGTCAGGGGAGACGTCCTGCTTCAGCAGCCTCCCCAGGAAAGCCTAGGCAATGCAAGGTGAGAATCCATAGCAATTAATTCAGCTGTTCACAGAGCAACTTGTTCTCTGTGAGAGTGTTTCCAGGCCCTAATACCCAACCTCAGCACTTCCCCACTGCCCTGTCCCCAAAATTGGCTCCATAGCTGTCTTTATGCCTCTCCTGAACTGGAGACAAAAGGTTTTCCTAAGGCTAAAGAAACACTGTTCCTTCAGCAGTGTTTTAGTGTCATTACAGGTTTTCATTTTCTGAATTCTAGAGTACAGTAAGTTAACAAAGGGAGACTGAAGTGACTAACAAATTCTGCTGCTGTACAGCAGCTTCATATTACAACCAAACCAGCCATCCGCCCACCAGACCGCTGTTGGTGCCCCATTGATGTGTCCTCATGCTCATTGCTAAGTCCATCAATAGGACAGTTGCATGCCCACTGCTACGCAGCACATGTAATGGGGGGGCCTTGGGAGGCAGAGGTGTCCCGCTCGCCACTTCTGCTAGACATTTATGTACTCTGGCTGTTCTGAAAACCCTTATACAGGCAGAGACCTCCTCAAAGAAACCCTCAAGGGCTGAGGCAGCCCAGTGCTGGCCACCGTGGCAGGGAGGAGCCCTCAAAGCAGCCAGCCTGCCTGGCAAGAGAGGCTTTCTGCAAGCACCAGCTGGCAGCACCCTGCCAGAGTCCACACAGCTCAAAAGCTTGCACCAGCCAAGCACCTGAGGGTTTCCAGATAATTAAAATACAATATAGATATCCTTCACTACACAGAAAGTGAATTTTGTATGTAATTAGACTACAAAGAGGAGATAATATCTTTCCCTTAATTCTCTTCCTCCCCCACCTTCCCTCTCAGCTTTTTCCTCACTTCAAAGCTCCTGTAGCTGCAGACTTGCACCAGTAACATGTGCTGCTCATTAGCACATCCTCAAGCCCACCTGAGCTGCTTGGTCTCTTTAAACCCCCTGCCCTGAGGCCAGCCTGCTGCTATTGCCAAGCAGCAGTGTTTAATTTGGGGGTGGGCTGCTTTGCTGCCTGGGCAGAAGGCTGATTCAGGAGAGTGCTTTCTGAGCAGGGCAGAAATGTAAGGTGGAAAAGCTATTTGGTAGAAGCATGAGAAAGTAGGGAAAGGGAAATAGAGATTGAAATTAGTCAGCAAAGGGAAAGAAGAGGTTCATAGTCTGTGGTAGCTATTTCTATTGTAGAGCTTGGCACAAAGCCTGCAAGACCAGAAATAAACCTCTCTGTGCTCAAAGGGTGAAGAGAGGGAAGGGCAGAGAAAGGACTGAAACTAGTTGAAGGGGCAGAAGAGGAAGGAAAGAAGGAAGAGATTTATACGATGTGTGCTGGCTATCTTCTATGTCAGGGTCTATCATAAAGCCTGCAAGACCAGAAATGGAGCATATTTAGGAAAAAGAAACAAACTTCTTGTTCAGAACACAGTCATGTCATTTGTTTGATTAAGGCATTACTGTGTGAAGTATCTGTATCTATATGCAATTACTGTTTTTATCCGGATGATATAGAGCAGGTCATGTGCAGGAAGGATGCTCCAAACATGGCAAAATGAAAATCAAATAAAAGACCCTATTCCCCCCCCCCCCCCAAAAAAAAGAAAAAAATCTCTTTTTGACTTCTTCTATACTAAAGGCTGTCATGCAATGGAAAGAGCATTATTATGCTGTGAAAAGAGACATAAAAAGAATTTTGTATTATATCAATACTTAAAATATGCAAATACGGTATCTTCACAACGCCCCAAAATTATGCTTGGCATGAATTCTTAGCAACAATACAAATATCATCATCTTCAAATAAGCAGGTATAACATGCTGCTCAAATAGCTGTAAAAACAACCTCATCACAGCTCTGGGAGCATCCAGATTTCATCTTTGATGTAGATAGATTTTTAATAGGAAAGGGAAGAAAGTTGTCCTGAACATCAACTTGTGTTGGGATGAACCTTAGTGGAACAACTGTGTGTTTAACACAGAAAGGAGACCTGCTGGTGTGCATATACAGAACCGATGTCATTATAAAAAGCTGGGTCTATTATTGCTCAGTAAGGGGGTACATAGGTGATGGTTCAGCTAGGGGATGAGATCTAATTGCATGTAGGAGCTTCTAGGCCACTTGTTTTGGGGGGATTTAAGATACCCCTGAAGCAGAGCAAGCACTGCAACAGTTTATGAGCTGCTGATGTGTGAGCACACTGTAAAGGCTCAAGTGCAGCCAGGTTGAGCACAGCAGCACATCCTCCTCCTGCCACCTGCCCCAGTGTGGGGCACTCTTGCACAACGGGAAAAGTCAAAAATCTTGAAAGAATTCAAACTACATTTATTATGGTTAGCTTCAGATTTATCGCAGCCCTCTCTGAGTACATGTACCCTTCCTTTCTATCAGCCTCGCTTTCTGGGAGCTGAGAGAGAAGAACAGGATTCTGCAAAGAGAAAAACTTTCACAAAAGTAAGTGACAGGCACAGAGGCACCCCTGTATCTTGGGTTTACAAACCAAGCCGGCCAGTCCCTTGCAGACCTCTGCTTGTAAAGCCAGGTTTATAACTAGATCAACCAAGTCACTTCCAGCTTTGGCTTCATACCTAGGAAAAGCATTTTGGGGAGTTAGTGCTGTAAATCCCTACTGCATTGCAGGATAAACATGCTCTCCCATCTGAATAGCTGAAACCATTGCAATGGTAGAAAGAAATCGATAAATGGAAATCCTGTTTCTAAATGGGAACTGGTTGGCCTGTTCAGCTGGTCTTTGGGTTTTACAGCCGCATTACTTGAGTCGGGCATCTATGGGCACTTCTCCAGTCTCAGATCTGTACGTAAAGGGCATGGGGTGAGCGCAGTCTTATGTGTCTGAAAACAGTGAAATGCTGTTGCAACATTCCTATTTCAGAAATGTTTGCAGTAAGATTTTAAAAGCAAGAAATGAAAAATGCCTTCACGCTCTTTTTCCACTGGCTGAGAAGTGAATACCGACAGCATTTCCTATGATAAATGGTAACACTGCTCCTTTCGCCTCCCTGGGAAGGAGTTGCTGTGATGTACACCAAGAAAAGGAGCCATTTTTTGCCACTGTATTTGCCAACTTCTTCCTTCAAGTGACTCCTCCTAACTTACATTACACCTTGGTAAATTTGAGTTGATATTAAAAATGACTCCTAATTCTATGATATTTACCACCATCTGGTTGCTAGTCCATCTGTTTTTCTGCTTTGAACTAGCATTTCCAGCATTGTCTTTTCTGTGCCCCACAGCTGCTGGTGGCTCTCCCAGTCCTGTTTAGATGTTGCCCTGTCAGCCCTGAGGCTACTTGCTGGCAGAAGTTTCATAATCAGCCCAACAGCCATGGGATTATCCACGGGCTGCAGTCCGGTGCATCTGAGTCTCACTTTAGCTTGTGTCGGTCTTTATCGCTGCCCATAGACTGGCTGAGACTATAAAAAATGAAGAAAGAAAATCAGTATAACGCAGAAGTTTCATTGTGCTGTAGATATCCTTTTGCATCTGCTTGCCATGTCAGTACGTTCATAGAGCTTAATTCTGATTTTATTAAATCAACAACGTACTGAGAGTACCCTGACTTCAGTGGATTTATTCCAGCACGTCTGAGATGAGAATCAGACCTGCGTACCTTATTTCCTTTCCTGCTGCAATCAGTTTTTCAAAAAAGTAGCAGCTATTTCTGCTCATTCTAGAGCAAGCGTGGAAGTGGGGTTTTGCCTGAGGAACAATGCATCTTTCTCTATACTCTATACAGAATTCCCATCTTGTGCATTAGAATAGATGTTGAAACAGTTCTAATTAACATTTTTAATTTGCATTTTAATTGCCTGCCAGGGTGTGAAATGACATGGCTGGGTAAAGGAACGTTTTTCTTAGTTGCAGTGGTTTGCGCAGTCCCGGCAAGGGAATGGGGGTGGGAGCGTTCTGGGCAGTGGTCAGTTTGCAGACTTCCCCGTAATTAAGCAAGGGCCGCATCCTCAGCCCAGTAAGTTAAGCTAAAAGGGTTCAGGTGGGTTTTGTTTGTTTGTTTGTCTCATGAATGGGATTCCCATAATTAATTTTTGTTTGAAGAGAAACATCAGATCTTGATTTTAAAATTGCCCGTTGCAAAGAATCAACACAATCCATCGAAGGTCATTCTAGTGATTAATTGCTCTCTCTGTGAAGATAACATTGTATACATAGCTACATATAAATATATGTAAATGTATTTTTTAAGATGATGTTACTTCAGCTCTGAATTTGTCTATGTGCAGCTTTTAGCTTGTGCACCCTGTAGTTATTTACAGGTTACAGTGAAATCATCCTGAAACTTTTCTTTTTCAGCAAAACAAAATAAAGTCACTAGATTTTCACCTTTTAAGGCAAATTTTTGGATCCTATACTCATTTTCTTAGGTCCTTCTGGTGTCACCTCCAACTTCTCAAAATAGTTTTTGAATCAGAAAAGTCAGAAGGGGGATGTTTTCAAATTGCAGCCATACAGATGCCAAATTCAGGGGAAATATAGCTTCCTTATCCCTGCTTTGCCCATTCAACTGTTGCACTAGCTCTTCTGGACATGGCCTCAGCTGGGAAGCTCAGGCACATTGAGCTATGCAAAGCCACCTCTGAGCCCTTTTTAGTGCCCTGCTTTCCAAGGCAGAGTCACTATGGCCCATATCCTTTGTGCCTGGAGATGAGACTTCAGATATGGCCATATTGAAATGTAGATTAATTTGTTGTGCCTCATTTTCTAACAAAATCTAGATTGCAGTGTAGCTGTGCCCCTTCCTATTCAGTATTTCCTCCCTTCCGATGTTTGGGTTGTCTGCAAAATGTTTCAGTAACGCTTCTGGGGAGAGGAGGGGTTTCCAGATCAAGATCTAGCAGCTAAATCATGTCAGGTCAGGAACCCATACCTGCAGGACCCTACAAAACATATAGCCACTTAAAGATGATTTCTCATTTAATTACATTGGTTAGGTGATTTTTAGTTCATTTAATGTGTGCCATGTTGAATTTATATCATTGCAGTTTCCTACTCAAAATACTGTGCAATGGTGCCAACTTATGTGCCTTACAGAAGTCTATTACCTTAACACTATTTCATTTGTCATCCAAACTTGTAATCTCATAAAAAGATATCAAATTAGTTTGAGACGATCCATTTTACTTAAACCCACCTTGATTAGCATTTAATTTTATTAGCCTCTTTTTATTCTTTATTACTCAAGTCTAGTACGATCAATCCCATCACTACTTTTTTCTGAGGATCAAAGTCGCACTAACACTGACTCGCTTTGGCCGTCCTGTTTCCCTTGTTCAGATATTGGCACAGTATCAGGTTTCTCTGAACTGCTGGGACTTCTCTCATGTCCTAATATGTCTGAAAAATCGTTATTAGCAGTTTACGAAGCTCCTCAGCCAACTTCTTGGATAATCTCAGATGCAAAGTTGCTGATTTAAAATGTTTGGTAATTGCTGTTTACTATATTTTTTAAAGATGTATGGGCTGGAAAGTACTTGATCATCAACACTATATAATGTCCTACTGTCACCTGGCCATTTTGCCTGTACGCAACAAAAATATTTATTGTAAAATCCACCTTTTTAATAATACTGTTGATGAATCTCCCATTTCCATTTGACATCGCCTTCTCTGCATTACCATTTCAAGACATTGATACGCCTGTTTATTTTTGCATCCCTTATCAATATTTAAGAAAATTTTCCCCTTTCATCAGTTTGCTAGACATCTTTTTTTAGATTTGCTTTTCTTTCAAAAACAGGCTGGTTTTAGTTTTGTTTGGTTTTTATGTTTCTTTTTTTTCTTTCTTTTTCCTTTTTTTTTTTTTTTGAAAACCAGTTTGGCTCTCTTTCTGGATTCAGGAACTGCTCTTTGGCAAATTTTCCTAAATAGTTTGCAAATACCACCAGTGTTTCCCTGTTTAAATGTTTTTTCTCCCAACTGATTTGTTAGTTTTCAGTTTTGTGAAATTGTCCTTTTTAAAACACAAAGAATTCTTCTGAATTATTATATCTCCTTATTTTATTTTCACATAATAAATTTGACCAAAGCCATGATCGCTGATATCTAAGCTGCTTCAGTGTTTTAGTTCTGTGAACAAGTTCTCCTTATCCAGGATGAGATGTAATGTAGATGTTGTTCCTCTTCAAAGTAGCATTTTTTTGTTAGAAAATTGTCATCCAGGGATTGTAGAAATGTTGGCAGACTGGTATTTCCAAGTTATACCATTTGGAATGAAGTGCCTCATGATGACGACTGTGGGGCATTTTGCAAACATTATTGATAAGTGCTTAGGTAGTAGTCATCTTCTAATCGAAATATGCTTTAAGGGTGCCCAGTAAACCAACTAGTAAGCTACCATGAGCCTTACTTGTTAGGTCCAGTGGATCTATAAATATTCCAGTTGACTGACTTCGTAGTTGCCAGTGATACCATGTTACACTGTGAGCTAGTTTTATTTCCCTTTTTCCGAGTTGATCTTTTCTAAAGAGATTATAAACAACTTAATCATCATTCCTGTCATGTGTCATCTTATTAGGTTTCATTAATATCAGCTAGTTCAAATGCATGTCTCTAAACAAGCAATTTCTATTCCTTGCATTTATTACCTGGGCTTTTAAATTTTGATATATAATCAATTTATGAATTGCTGCACAACACAGTCTTTGTTATATGTTGCCAACACAAAGATTATGTATGATCTGAGGGTCTGTTGGTCCCTTCTTTTCATACGCTTACAACTCCAGCCAGCCTGATTTTCCACGGAGGAAGAGCTCTTCCAAACTGTACAGCTTTTCTGGTGTCCTGAAAACCCAAATTCTTTAACTTATGCCTCTTACCTAAGCAACATTTTCACTTTCAGGTCCTTGCATCTTCTGATTTCCTTCATTTATGTCCAAGAGGATAACTTGGACATTCTTCTCCTTCAGCTCCTTTTTGAGTAGCCTTTTAACAAAGCCTCGTGGGTGTCTTTTGAATTCATGATCTTATCAGAGTTGTCCTTTGGGTTGTGACTCTCTATGGCAGTTCATCACGCTGTTGCCAGCTGGTCCCTTGGACAATGTTTTTCCTCCCCTTCTCCACAACAGCAGGAATTGATCTCCCTCCCTGATTCTGTCTTTTTCTGTTTCTTTCTGGTATCTAGTGAGAGGATGCTTTCTGAATTTCAATGTCTCAGTACACAAAGTTTCTTATGCTTGTATCATGGAAAGAATAGCCTGGTACCATATTTACTTATCAAAGATAATCATCAACTGAAGAACTTCTAAAGCAAAATCCTTCCCCAAAGAAAAAAATCTTTTTGCTTGCTATAGCTCTAGTTCCTGCATTTGGTGTCTCATATCCCAGCTAAACCTGAACCAAGCTGCCACAGTTTGCAAATGAATACAAAACCAAACACTTGAACATCTACATCTCTTACAGAAATAAAACTCCACTGACGCAGGGATACTTCTCTGTGCAATGCTGGGGAGTTGTTCTGCACTGAGGATCTATTCCCCTGAGAAGTTGACATGCCTCTTGCAAAACAGTTACAAAAATAAAATCTAAGTGGACTGTAAATTCAGGCGTAATGAGCAGAATCTTTCATCAAAACATGATCAGAGTATTTCTTCTAGAAAGGATGGTAATCTTTGCTTGGCCAGGCTAAATGATGTTGCAGCATGCCTAGAGTCTCTCTTGAGTACTCCAACTCAGCTAGAGAAAGTCGCATTGCAGAAGTAAATATGGCTGCTCTTGAAAACACTCCTAAAAATTACTTTAGCCTCAGGATGTAGTCATATTAGGATGCTCTTGGCCCAAATTTTGGAGTTAAGTTCCAGCTTTGCTGAAGTCAGTGCTTTTACTTCCATTGAATTAAACAATGGAAGTAAATGAAAAATTGTTTTTATCCAATATACATTTCTTCAGAGTAGATTCTTCTGCTGCTGCTGCTTCTTCTTTTTGCTTTCTCATAACGACTAAAGTAAATCAAGTCATTGCACTGAGGTCGTCAGAGTTACGCTCCTAGAAGAACAGCAGGCTCTAGCGTTTTGCTGTGGGTCCTTAAGCGCATTAAGTTTATGTTGTTATGCTACTTGTTTGGCGGCTCCTTACCAAGAAAATTTCTCAACTAGTTGGAGAATTTCAATTGGACGTGACAAATGGGAGAGGTTAAAAAAAAAAGTTTCTGCAAGCTGTGTGACATTTGGTGTCTGCCAGAGGAGGGAAAACCAAACTAAACTCCCAGCGAAAGATGGGCTGAACTCAGCTCCCTATGTGTTTGGAGCGGCCGCGATCTGCTGGCCTTTCCGCCTGCACAGTGGCTTGCTCAGAAGTCACTCGCATATCAGGCAGGTGGCCAGGGGTTTGCTGGGGATGGGCAGCAGGGCAGGGAACACACTTTTCCTTTACAAGGAAGAGCATTTTTCACTGTGAGGGTGGTCAGACACTGAAACAGCGTGCCCAGAGAGGTTATGAAATCGCCATCCTTGGAGATATTCAAAACTCAGCTGGGCAAGCCCTGAGCAGCCTGCTCTAACTGGATTGACTTTGAGCAGGAGGTTGGACCAGGTACCCCCAGAGGTCCCATCCAAACTGAACGACTGAAATTGGACTTCATATATTTTGCTTCTCATGGAATAGGTTGGTTTTCAGCTACAGTGGACCTTGGGGTTGTGATACAGTCTTGCACAGATTCAGCTCAGCTTCGCAGCCCTATAGGTATAAGCACTAAGCACCCTCTTCTTGTGGGAATAGCTTTGTAGTCTTTAGCAGCTACATATGTAAGAAAGGAAAAGCCATTTAGGAAGGTACTGTGCAACTGCTCAGGAATCAAGAGCAGAGCTGCCTTTCAAATCTAAAAGGAACTTTTTAAGAATAAAAACATAGTCCTTTTTTCCTTATTCATAAAAAGAACAACCACCACCTTCCTATTTTGACTCTATGTGTGGGCTGTGATTTTCTGATGAATTGAGTCAGAGAGTTTTCAACTAACACTGCACAATTATGGAACACAACCACTGCTAATGATGTGAACGTGGGGACTATCAAGACAACAACATTCTTAAACGGACGCTATCGTTTTTAGCTCAGAAACAGAAATGGAGCCAATGGGGAGTAGGACACATCCCCGTCACTTCTGAGAAAACCTTTCAAGTCATTTGCTTCTGTATGTTTTGTTCCATCTCCTGGCTTTGAGTTGTTTTCATTGTTTTTAGTAGATAATACCGGCTTCAAAGTTGGCAGAACTGTTCCCTTTCTGCCACTGTTGTCCTTTTTCTTTTCTTCCTTTAGCAAATGTTGATTTTCTGCAAGTCGAAAGGAGCTGCTTTAACAAAGCATGCATGGCATTCAGGAGTGCAGGGTGGCTCGCTTATGCTACGACTGCTCCAGGGTCCGGGGCTTGGCTACGGGTGGAAGGATCTGCTTCTGCTTTTGTGATGGTTTGAGTTTTCCCACAGTTTGGTAGCTGCCTCCCCTTCCAGGATAACAGCCAGTGGCACCAGGTGCCCCTCCCACCTACTCAGCCTTGGCAGCTTGGCTGAAACAAAATTATGCTTTAGATTAAAATCTCTATACTAAAAGTTCTTATACTTTCATTATAAGGGACAGCATATGCTCAGTAGCAGATGAATTAAGTGATTAAGAAATTCTCCACTTTTAACATAGACACCACAGTATTTTCAAGTTTATTGTAGCATTGGCGAGTGCTTACTCATTATAGCTATAATGTAAGAAGCTGGACCAGTGTTCAGTGCAACGCCCTGCAGCAAATCTAAAGACAGTTGATGGAGTATCTTCATCATAGTTTGTTGAGCAGATTGTCTATGTTTTTATGATTTATTACTTCCTTGTTAATGCTTTCTTAGGTGTTTGGAGAAACAATGAATTGATTCAAGAGTTTCCAGAACAGGGACTGCTAATTGTTTGAGTTGTGTTTACCGCTAGAGAGCTCCAGTTTTGACAAGTCTCTTGACCGTATGTTAATACATATGATTAATTATTGTTATGGGCATCCAGTGAACTGCATAGGTAACACTTCAGCGCTATTATTTCTTCCTGAAAAAGCAATAAACATAATTATATATTGGCTGTTTTGCAAGGATAGCAGGTGGGAAAAAAAGGTGCTCCTAAAGATGTTTTGGTAAAGTGTTGCTCCTCATCGCTCCCAGCACAGAAACCAAAGGGCACCAGTTGAGAGGATGAGGAGGCAGGTTCAAAACAAGCAGCTGAAGAGCTGTGGCGTGTGGCTCGCTGGTGAGCAGCGGGCATCACTGTCCGAGAGCCACAGAGGGAGCGCGGCCCCACAGGCAGGGCTCAGGGAGGCCAGTGCTTATCTGAATGCCAAAACTTCACACAGTTTTGGAAAAAGACCAGAGAAATTCCCAAGAAAAACATTCCCTGTGGTTATGACCGGCACAGACACCTCAGCCGGTGCAGGGAGCCCCTGGACCCTGCGGGCCGGAGGCTGGGGCTGGCACGGGGTGACCGTGAGGCACCTGGGGAGCCGAGCCCTGCTGCAGGATCCCTGCAGTGGCACGTCGCATGGGTGCTGCGACGCCCTCCCTGTCCTAGAGGAGGAGAAACGCCATCTGCGCAGGTTAAGGGCTCTTCAGCGATTGCGAAAGAAGTAAATCGGCCTTTTCAAATACTCACATAATGTGAAAGAGGGTTATTTAGCCCCATAATCTCATTGTCACACAATCTTCCTCCTGTCCTGCTGCTGGCTGCTTCCTCTCAGAGTCACTGGATCCTGGGCACATTTCATGGAGATGGTACCTGCAGCAAAGCAGCTGGAAAGACCCCTCAGAGCAACCCTGGCTCTTCGCAGCAGTAAGTGGCGCCTGATGCAAATTCTGACATTTCAACTGAATGAAATGAAGGAGTACAATAGTACTTAAATGATTGTGCTCAATGCACCTAGTGTCATTAAAATAAATACGTATTCTTTCAAGAAACCCAAACATGGGGAAAATTGCATAGTGGTGCGACAGCCGGGATGACTTCACTAGCAAACGCGGGATGTCGCGGCGACAGGCCCTTGGCAGGGACAGGCGCAGGAGCCGGGCGCTGCAGCCACGCAAAGATGCCAGCTGGGGCCAGGGCCGCCTGGCCTGGGGCCGGCGCTGGGTGGTGGGTTGCCTGCCCCGGGGCTGCACGCTTGTCTGGGAGCACCGGAGGCCTTGGGGTGATGCCAGGAGAGCTCTGCCAGGGACAAACCTTCAGTCTGACCCGCTGGGCTGCCTCGCTGCCAGGCAGCAACTGGGTATTTGGGCTCCATCGCATTCCCCGCAGTCGCCTCTGTGACTTGTGTGAGTCCCCATGCAAGCAGCACAACATGGCCGAGACTGAACACGTGAAGCAGAAGAGGCGGTGGCAAAAGAAAAACAATCGGCAGCCAACACATGTCCTGGCTAAGCAGCTCTTGTTTCATTTTAAAATATCAGGTAACAGATGCAATTGGAATGGCTGTGCTAGGCAAGAGCCTTAGAAAACAATAAAAACAATATAAATGCGGTTTTAATTGCCCACTCCATTTAAATTGCTTTATCCTGTGCAAATTCATTATTTCTGGAAAATTTGGCCCAAGCTGTTATAGTAGGTGGTAAAGTTTGCAAAAGTCTATGAAATTTTAGACTGCAGCAGCGGCAGCCTACTGGGGGAGGTTATTGCACTCTGTAGGTTAGAGTATTTCTATTTATATGGCTTCGTCAGTCAGCAGGTTGGAGGCAAGGCGCAACGCTGTGCACCTGGAAGGAAAAGCACCGCTGCAGCCGAGCAGGGACTTTTCCATGTTGCTTGTGCCTGTGGATGGAGAAGCGGTGCTGCTTTACCTGAAACAGTTTCTGCTGCTTAACACCACCATAAGCCACCGCGGCCTTTTCCCATCTGGCCTTGCCCAAGCTGCTTATAGTAGCCACAAAGCAGCATTAAAAGAAAATGTAACGAGAGTGAGTGCAATGGCAAACGTGTCCGTGCCACTGTGTCCTACCTGTGTCCTCCACACGAGGCCCACGATTAGCCGGCACCGGAACAGCACTGTGCGGCAGTGCGCCCAGAGCACAAGCGGGGAGCAGCAGGCGCGTTACTCTGCTCGCTCTCGGTGGCCAACGGCTGTTTCTCCAGTGATGGGAAGCAGTTTGTCAGCTAACCAGGCCTGGATTACGCCGCATCAGTGCACATGGCACGAGTGCGAGGGCACGTTGTTTGCTGGCCCAGTGACGGGCAGTGAGGTTAATTACTCTGCTCAGTTTTAGCCCGGCATGCTTGAAAGGGGGGGAATGCACTTCACTCTGTGTGTGTGTGGGGGGGGGAGCCAAAGAGTTTCTGGAAAAGAAAAGCACATTCCTTTAATCTGTTTGAAAGCTTGGGCTACATCAAAGTACTGGCAAGGAGTGATATCGCTGATATAATTGGTGTGGACACTTGCAAAGGTTTCGCTAAGGACCTTTGTGAAAGAGCTGTTCTTGGGAGGCCGAGACGCTCACGGGTCACACACTAGCTGAGAAACAGAAAGCAAAAAGCAGGATGAGAAATGGTCCAATTTTGCACAACCATCAGTACCCTCCTGCTCAGCAATGTGCCCTGGGCCCAGGGCTGCTCAACACACGCAGCCAAAGAGGCAGCCCTGGATTAAAAAAAAATCAAGACCAGAAGAGAAGAGGATTGTGAAGGGGCCACCGAAGCCACGTGACCAGCTCAGGGCTGGCACGAAGGGATTATTCCCCTGTGGACACGTCCTCGGCAGGGCATCGCGGGGGGGGGGACGGACGCGATGCTCCTGACACGCATGGAAGCAGAAATCAGCTGTCGCCTCTGAAAGACAAAAGCTCAGCCGGGCCCACAGGCAGCTCAGCCCAGTCCTCCACTGAGTATTTCAGATATTTGTTATAATAATACTAAAAACTCCTACACAAATGAACAGAACTGGATAAAGATCAGGAGAGAAAGCAGGGACCGGTAGCCAAATGGTTTGATGCTAAGGAGCAAGGCGGTCCTCTTCAGCAATCACTTGTTCTCACTAACTCCCAATCGATGTGTCAAAGAGAAAGGGAGGACGTGTTTCTGAGATGGGAAAGTAAAGGGTTAGAATTAGAGTACAGCGAGACTTAAATTATTTTAATTTCTAGGGGAAGTGAGTAGAAAGCGACATAATGGTAGTATAAAAAGCAACAAATGGCACAAAGAAGGTACATATGAGTACTCCTGTTTACACTTTTCACATAAAAAGAGAACAAAGGGATAGTCAATAAAACCGAATGGCTGCGAACTTCCCTGGCTAAGCGAAATGCTGTTGTTCTCATGCACTGTGTGTAATTAGCCAGGGAACTCAGGGTACCAAAATATCTCTAAAATCTCAGCTGCAGAGAGAGTTTCAAGAAAGGGACAGGAATGTACCTGAAAGGGAACAATATCTACAGCTATATTTGCTATATATTAGGTACATTAGCAAGAAGCAATAAGATGGGTTGTTAGGAGAGAAAAATTCTCATGCAAATGTGAATAAATGGGAATGGGGCAAAGAGCCCTCTTGGCAGGTTATTCCAGAAATTGCCTTCTAAGGAATTCCTTGCTCCTTCCTCTGAAGCTTTTACAGCGGCTATTGGCAGCAGGCAGAGTCTGCAGGAGCCAAACGCCTTTTTCTTATGCCCACCCCACCCCCTGCCTTGCCCTGGCTGCCTCCTGCGGCCACGCAGGTCCCTGCCCAGCTCCTGGCCAAGGGACATGGCCCATCCTCATCCGTATGTGACGGAGAGAAGTAAAAATAATCTTGTCTTTCTCCATTGACATGCAGTGATGTCTCCCCTATTCCTCATTGAAAGGAATGGAAATTAATCTCAGAAACACTTCTGCCTGGCGCTGGGAAAGCAGTTACTCCCGGCACACATCAGTGCACCTTGGGGAGTGCTGCTACTTGGGTAAATATCAGTGAAGGTCAGCAGTGGGGAGGTGGGGTGGGAAATGACTTGACAGATCAGTCTTGAATTTAAATAAAGCCCACAACTGCAAAACTGCATTTGTGGAAACCTGCCTTTTTTTTGTCCTCGTTAACCTAAGGTAGATCAGATTTGGGGCAAAACCCCCAGCCCTTGACTGTGCCCATATAGTTGAAATAAAAATAAGTCACCTTGTCCTAACCACCCCGAGAGGCCTGTGTCCTTACAGGCTCATAAGCCCGGGCGTAAACCACCCTTCCCCAGCACTGCTGCCCGCTCCAAAGGCGGGCATCTCCCAGTCGCCCCAGTCCCCGACTATCTCGCAGCACCGTTGCGGCGCCTGCGCAACACGTTGCGAGGCCGCATCCAGCAGGGATGCTCGCCGGGCAGCCAGCAGCGCTGCCCATGGAGCACCCTGGCCTGCTGCCCTGGCACCCGGCCGCAGCTTTGCACAGGCGACCTGCGTATCCCTGCGGCCAGCGCCTGCGCCCAGGGATGATGCGCAGGGTTTTTTACACGGGGCAGCCTGCTAGAATTGAATGTACAAGGTGGCTATAAAGAAAACGTCTCTTTTGTTGTTGTTGTTGTTTTTTTAAGATTTTATTTGTCTAACATGCTTGACCAAAAATTACAACAACAATCAAGTTATGCCAAAATGATTAAATAACCTTTAAGCTTTCATACCTCAAGTACTTTAAATGATATTTTGAAGTAACAGCTGCTTTCATATCTTTTTTCACAAAAAAATACACAGTATTTTGGAGATACCTTAGGAAAAATTATTTTTAAGAGAATAGTTTATGGTCGACATAGAAATTTTGTCGAGGCTAATAAAAGGACCTCTTTCCCTCACTTTAACATTTTAGTACCTTAAGTGCCATGAGTGAATGTAAACATTTCAGACTTCTTTAATATACAGCCAATTTCCTGCCACATTTGTTTCAAAACGCTTGAATTGTGACTCGCTAAGACACTTTTATTCTAGCTACGTGCTATTGTTCATCTTTCCAATGATGGCGGACGTTCATATTAAACCACAAATTTCAGTTCTTGCTGATTTAGGAACTGATCTTGCCATTTCTACACCAGTAGTTCTTGCAAAGTAGCCCCAGCTGAATTCACGGCAGGCTGTTCATGCGCATGTCAGCTAGTCACCTAAAAACCAGTTGCAGAACGAGGCCTCTTGTTTTGCTTTCTGTTTCAGGAAAAAGCAGCAAATTTGTTTTGCTCCCAAGTCACCAACCAGCTTAGGAGAAAGGACAGATTTGTGGCTTGTCATGTTTTCCGATATTGGTGGGTCCATAGCATGAATTAGCTATGGGGTCACATTTCACTGCTTCCAGCACCAGCTGGAAGAGCTGTTGCACGTGGGAGGCACGGGAAATGTCATGTTTCTGCCTACCTTGCTGAGATTTGAGGTTGCTAGTCTGGTTTTGAGAAACAGGTGTTTTAAATTGTATGTGCATATAATGTACACGCAGCTGCTACATGAAGCTCACATTTATATCCATATATCAGGCAAAAAGAAACATACACAACTGTCCAGTCTGTGTGTGCAAATACGGGCTAGGCGCATACCTGCAAACAACCCTGTATTGATAGCGCAATGATTTGCCTAATGTGTGGGAAGGAGATTAATATATAGATGCAGTCAGCCCCTAATTCAGAACATGCGCGGTCAGGATACAGCAGTTAAATAACCTCTGTTAAGGCAAAAAGGCTCCTTTTGATTTCTTTGAACTTGGAGAAGTTTGATAGCGCAAGGCAGAGATCCATTTCCTGTAGGGCATGTTTGAACCACGTTATATTGTGGGGGTTTTTAGTCAGGTCTAGAGTTACTGCTCGGGGCTGGACTGAAATCCCAGCACATTCAACACCTCCGTTAATCTGCCGAAGAGCTGCATGGGCAATACCGGTGTCGCGATCCCAGCCAGCAACTGCAACATCTCCGACTTTGCCCAGTTGAGCCACATTCAAGGTGCTGGGTGGAGTCCAGCTCGGCCGCTTGGTTAGTCCTGGGCCTCTCGGCGGGGGGCCACGAGCAGCGGCAGGTTTTGGGAGGTGAGCCCCGCTCTGTGCCCATTGGTGGGTCCTCGTCACTCATTGCACTTATGCTACTACACAGCTCTGCAAAGAGAGATGCCCAAACGCCACCTTGGGATTTCCCCCCCCCGCCCTCCCCGCAAAGTCCATAAAGCTTCCCCAAGGATGAAATTATCACAATGACATTTGATCACCTCCGACTCGGGCCAGATTCAAACCAGTCCTCTCATCATTGGCTGCATGTCCCATTAACAGGTTTTAAACAAGAAGTCCCACTGGGTTTTATTTAAAATACCACTACTGACAATCATTGGACTTTTTTTGTTGTTTTTTTTTTCTTTTTACATACAATCACACATCGCCTTACCATATGAAAACACAATTATGCTTTTTTCTTCCTTTTTTTTTTTAAAAGGGAAATGTCATCCTTTTTCACAGGCGAGGCCAGGTTACAAATTCCTGAGTTTATACTGCACTTAACACAGTCTCCCTTCTTGAATGTTGAGCTGTTTACAGCATGCCGGCAATATGCACCATTTCCCTTACCATCTGTAATGCCAGATGTAGTAAAACTTCATTTCAGTACAGTGAATTAGGGCCTCTGTTGCATTGGTTTTGAAAAGATGCAAAGACTTAGACCTGGAGGACTTGGAATAATAGCTTTCCTCCTGTGACTGGTCATTCGTGTACCATCTTTTACATTTGCCATGTTAATTAAGGGAAAACATCTTCACCACCACTTTTCTTTTACCAAGGGCTCAATGGGAAACATTTGAAATGAGGAAATCCTAGTCTAAACACTTATGTTTAAACTGCAAACTTTCTTAAAGAAACACTCCTTTGAAAGACATTGTTCTTTTAATAAGTCCAATATAATGTATGGTATATACAAAAGTCCCTACTTGATATATATATATATATATATGTATATATATATATGTGGAATGCATTCACTTTTCTGTGTTCACAAATATTTTAATGGTGAAATGTTAAAGTCTTAATCTGCTTCTGGCAGATAATGGCACCAAAATGTCCTTGTTCCTCATCCGTTTTTGTCACTCAAATTTATCTCTGAAGAACTAACGGGAAAAAAGAAGAAGGTTTTGCTTTTTTGTTGAATAGTTCCCTACTGGGATTCTCAGCCAGCAATATAAAGTTGCTAATGTGTGGAGCATGACATTAAACCCTTATAATAATCATGTGTTCCTTGGCGTAGGTAAATCAATAACTATAGGTGGGTTAAGAGGCTGGTAATTCACAGTGCACACAGATGCATTCACATAGGTAGTAGTTCCATCAGCCATTACGCCATAACCTACAAGGAAGAAAAGCTCTCGTTACTCTTATTTTTCGCTTTTGTCACACAGCGATGATGAGCAGGACTCAGGAGTGCCACATTCATTACTCAGAAGGGTTTAAAAAACTCTGCCCACACACAAAGTGACATTTTCCTGGACTAATAACATCTTTGTTCCAGAGCAGAACTTTATGCAGGCTTTTAAATTCCATAAGAAAAACAAAATTGACTCTCAACAGCTAGTGGCTATAATCCCCAGCAGCCTGCTCCCCAAACCTCCTTGGAAATACTGATATTCCTCTTCACAAAGCTTTTTCTTCTTAACTTTATCATTTTTGGAGGGGATGGGAAGATATAGCTTAGACAATTTCAGCACTGAACAAAGCCTTATTTCTGATCATTTATGTTTGCAGTCATTAATACACCAAACTTTGGGTTACCATCATTTTTCACCATTGATTTCGGTCCTATGTTGTACTTTTTTAAAGCAACCCATGAAGAAAAAGGATTGCATGACTAAGGAATGTGTGTGCATGTTTACCGGGTGGGATTTGTCTGTGTGGGAACCTCTTCTCCCCACACACTTTTGAACTTGTTGACCAATTCAACCAAATTTGATGGACACTAAAACGCCTGCCCAGGTAGGGAAGGAGGACTTTCTTTTTGCAATCTCTGAAGGACAAGGTGAATTCACACCCTGAGACACCGTAACACTTCCACAGGAAAAAACACCTTCTAAATGTCTCAACCGTGGGGAAGAAGCTTTAATCGCCTCTCATGTCTGACTAAACACCCAAGTCAAAGAATTCCAGGGAGAAATCTGCAGGAAATCAAACTTTCTCAGTTCTAATGCTTGTAGAAATACAGCAAAACGCTGTTTCAGAAGATGAAGAAAAAAATCCCTTCAACTGCCCTGGCATCATGGAGAAGTGGACACACTCTCTCCATTGCCAAAAACCTTTACATGAAAGACTAGGAAAAAACATCAGCTTGATTACACTAAAACTAATATTGGCTTAATATTGGAAACTTGTATGGAAATAAATGCATATACGATCAATATGACGAAATGCATTCACAATCCTAAATATATGACTTTGGGGAAATTACCTAGTAGAAAGCTTTTGTAACAAGGTTTAGTCCCACCATTAATGAAATTAATGGTGAAATGTATTAATTGCTACAAACATACACTGAGCTATAAAGCTATTCATATCCTAGGTACCTAGGATCCTATAGGTTTTCTGAGTGCAATTTCATGTCTTATAGAAGCATTGTTAGTTGCAGATTTTACAAACAAAGAAACAGTAGCCAAATTCCTTTCTTCTTCTTTCCTTAAAATATCCTGAATAATGCAAGGCCTCCTGGACTCCCCGCGGAAAAAAACACACAATAATTAGGGACTGGGGAGGGAAGAAAACTCTGTCAGGTTCCTGTCACAGACATTTCTTTTAATCACTTGCTGCTTGCCACGGAACAATTGTTCTGTGCAAAATGCAAACCGCACCAAGGACAGCTAGCAGTGCTGCTGGGACTCTTGCTCGCCTCAGCTACGTATTTGTAGAGAACAAAATTGGCTTGCTAATACACTGTCTTAGCTGGAAGATTCATAATGCTACAGTTTTCACTCTTCCCCCAGCGCCAGAAGAGTTTCCTTTGCCATGACCTCATGCAAGTGCTGGCTGAAATAGGCAATACAGAATCGTAGCTGGAGCCCTGCCGTGCTGCTTGTCACCTCCATGGGGGGACCAACGGCAGCAAGTCCAGGCGTAGAGGTGCTTTTTTTGGCAGAGACAGCAGTGCAGAGGGGGGATAGGGAAGAAACATCCCTTCTACGCAGTTCTTCCTCCTGTATGTTTAGCAAATGACTGCTGCAGATGTAGCTCTGCTCAGTCAGGGGAGGAACTCATCTGTTCATATCCTGCATTCCCGCTACAAAGAGCAGCTTCGTTTGCACAGGCAGTCTGCAATGGGAATTCTCTGCAGAGATTTAGCATCCCACTGCAAAACAGGCTATGCCCTTCCCCGTTTGTTTTCTCTAAATCATGATAGTTTACACACAGAGTACCTTCTTTCTGTACTCTCATACCTACAGTGCCAAACTGCATTAATTCAGACCATTTACCATTCTGTGGAGGCGCCATTCTCTTCTCTTGGGAGCCAAAGCTGGGCTTGGTTTTAGCAGATGGGATTGTGTTAACCTGCCTGAAGCTTCATGGCTTACTAACTGTTTGCTTAGATCCCCTGAAACTCACCTGGCCTATGATTTCTGACAGGACAATGAATTTGAACTGCATTCACCAGCTCCCATATATGGATCCTCAAAGATTGCTGTCACGGCAAGGAGATAGGAAAAAATACTGTCTATGCATTGTTTGTTTTCCCTGTGCTTTTAACAGGACTTTGGACATTACCTAGGCATTAACAGGTCACAGCAGATAAAACACATGAGGAGAAGAGACTTACTCTTTGCCCTATAAAATAATGATCTGAATGTCTTCCTCCATCAGTTTTACACTGGCACACTTCTCACCAGTGCCACTCCTATCCTAGCAGGGTAAAAGTGCCAAGCAGCAAGTCTGAGCGGGATTTTGGGGGAAGGGTAATGGTTCTGCCTAAAACCAGAAGTATCTAAGTGCCAGCTACTCCAGTTTTCCCATTTGTTCATTTCTACACTGTTGAGAACCACAGATATCCTAAATCAAAGGCTGGAGCAGTCCCAGAAGCAGCAAACTGGCAGCTGTGGAGCACCTTTTCCTGCCAATAAGCTAACATTGCCAAGAACTAAGCAGCTGATAATACATGCTTAGATGCCAATGGGTACATTTCTGCACAGCCCAGTGGTTTCTTTCCGTACAGACACTGCTTGAAGACTTGCTGCCATTACATGTGCACCCATAACAGGACAGTGTCCTTCTCTGAGACGAACTCCTACTGTCATTGACTTCAGTGGAACACATTTGTCACCATTTATTGACTTATGTGATGGGAATTTATTTTTCCAGTTAAAAATCAAACAGGCAAGAGAACATCTTTGTTTTTTCTGGGCGCTAATTGTTTTCCCTGCCAAAGCGAATCAATACATGAATACATATATTGCACTTCCACACAAGTCAGCGGTGACATCCCCCTTGATCTTATCTTCATACAGACACTGATGGGGAGAGACAACCTTAACTGTCCAATCTTGAAGATTAAGCCTTCGAAGCACCTCCCCATCCAAAATACTTTTACCCATTTTACAAATGCAGAGGCTGAGACACAGAGCGCTTACCTGAGTTATCTCGAGTCACACAGAGATTCAGCAGAGGAAAACAGAATCCATCAGTCCTAATATTTAATCACTTTCTGTAACTACTGGACTTGTGTCCTTATTTTAAAATTTACAGTAATTCTCACCATGAAGGAGCCATCACCCTATTTTATAGATGTGGAAACTGAAAGAGAGGCTGAGGTACAAGTATTGAAATGTGGTATCAGCAAATTTCATCTATGTGTATATATGAAGCCACGTAAGTGATCTGAATTTCTGAGGTGCTTCAGTTCAGGTATTCAAGTTTGAAAATGCTGGTTTGAGCAGACAATTTCTGTGTTCATGGTTTTAAATACGGATATAGAGAAACATTTTCTAACCTTCATGGATATGTCCAAAAACGTGAAGCCTTGGCTGTATTCGTCTCTGGACTGTGTTCAGCAGCTCAACACATCCTACCCGTTGCATTTTCTTAGGAACCCAGTCTAGAAAACCTTTAGAAAAGAAAGGAAAGCTTTAAAAGAAGCCAGGTTATCTGCAAAACTTTACTGCTGTAGTATTCAAAAACATTTCTGAGGTTTAACGTCTCCCAGCTCCTCATAAGCAGTCATAGAAGAATTGATGGGGAAAAAACCAGTGTTTTCCTTGGTCAGTAGAAGAGGAAGGAAAGAAAAATATTTGAAAAAAGAGATAAGAGCTGATCCAAAAGAAAAGGACTACTATCATTCTTGCCAGCCGTTTTTGCAAGGGAAAAACACCACTGCAATTAAAGCATCTTTGTGCTGCTGTTGGCAGCAAAACTCAATGCTTCATCAGTCCATCTTCCTTTAGGAGACTAAAGAGCACAGAGCAGCATGTCCAAAGTGAGTGTCTAAAGTCAGGCATCTAAATCAACATTTAGCTGCTTAAAGCTAGTCCTAGGTTCTAGTTCTAAAAATGAAGCACTTTGTCTTTAACCTTTGGATTTGGTGCTGCTAATATTCAAACTATACTGTTATCACATTGAATCTTAACATTAGTGGAACTTGGGTGAGGAACCCATAGGGTACCTAAAAACAATATCCTCAAGTAAAACTGGTTTAAGGACTCCATGACATAGCAAACCACACTGGCCTAAATGTATGGACTTTAGCTAGCAAGAGAAATTCAGTCCTTTTGCAGTAGATACATTTGTAAGTGCTATATTTACTTGCACAAAGTTCTTATAAAAATAATTTTTTTATGAAGACAGACAAAAATCTTCACCAACTTGCTTATATGTCTAAAATCATGACTTCAGAGGGATGCTTACTGTCAACTAAAGCCTTGTGTTTCCTGGTGCTTCCTTCAACTAGTAGTATTAGAAGGATGTTGTTGCATTAGAGGGTTTGGAATAACTAATCTGTTTTTTTTTCTTTCTATTGTTCTGCCATCTTTATCAGGTTCAAATCTGGAAACATAAAAGATACAATTATTCCGTTTTTCCCTTCCCTATTTATCCTCGTACTGCCACTGTGTGCCTGTCATAGCTTTGTATCTCTGACCTGGATTGCTGTAATCACGTGAACGCCTTGTGCCTTTGAGAAAATGGTGGCCAGCCAGAGAGGTACAGACTTTGGGCCTAGTTTTCCTATGAATATTTCTGAGTCCATGTCAAGCATGGCTAAGCAGCCAACCAACTTAATAAACCAGAACTACGATGTTCAAGCTCTTGGGGAACAGTTATACCTGAGCTTCAGAGTAGATTCATACATTGAGAGCAACCTCTTTAGACACCAGTGTTTGCAAATTGGCTCAGTACACTGTGAGGCTTTATGAAAATGTAAAAATTTGCCCAAGTATCAGAGCTACCCAGAGAGTTAGGTCAAACTTCCAAAAACTATTTAGGAATGCAGTGTCCTAAGTGTCAAATAGAGGAAATTCTGATAACGGACTTAGACTCCCAATTCATCTGGACACTTCTGAAGATGCCAGCTTGGCTCCTGAGGCATTTGTGTCCAGAGAGGAAATGGAGCTAAATTCCAGAGAGAGGAGAGCAATGTTCAACTCAGGAAATTGATTCTACTGGTCACTTTTGTCCTCCAAAGCAGTTCAAAATTCAGTGTATGAAATACTAGCTTTAAGATGTCAAAGTGAGCCCAGCAACTCTTCCAGAATCCACTTCCTGCTTTTTTCAGAGCAAATGCATTATAGCAAACTCCAGGTTTTGCTACTTCAATGATTTGAAACAGTTAATTGTCAGAACGTCTGTGGTGAACATAAAGGCAAAAGTATTTCCACTTCAAATACTTTGCAAACAAAAATCCATAAAATTAACTTCTCCATTAAATTAAGCATTATTTATGTTGAACATGTTTTTGTTTACATGCATTATCACCCTTCTGAAGCTTTCCCATATGTTTGCAGCTTATTATATACACCTGACTACACAAACTAAGAATAATTGATTACACCTACCTAACAATTAGAGTTCATCTTAGGGTTTTTTTAATGTTTGGTTACTTGAAACAGGTTTCTGCAGCTGTCAGGAAAGTATAAATCTTTCTCATAGACAATCAAGCAGACAGCTACAAACGAAGACTTAAGGGTGAAATTAAATAAAAAAAAAAAAAAAGTGAACTTTTTGAAGAGAAATAAAAGAATCCTAAATGTAGATCTTTAGAAGTCAGGGAAAGGACTTAAGAAGTTATCCTATACAAAAAAGAAACAAAAAAATGCTGATATAGAAATAAGCATTAGCATGGATTCCATACCCATGAGTACTACAGTTCATGAGCTACAAAAACATGGCATATCTTCATTAATAAACAGTTTACTAATAAAATGGTCATTAATAGCTGTTTAATCTTTGTTTTGTCATCCTGTGTGAACCTCCTGCCCTGATTTCATCCCAAAGCACTACTCTAAGGCAGAAAAAAATGAAACAATTGTGGGTCAGATTTTTATTATACACTTAAGTGACTTAGAAACACAAAATCTATTAACTCTTAATGGTGCTTCTCCTTCTAAATCATGCAGACGATTTTAAATCCATCTAATAATGTAGTATTAATTGGGTTAGGAGGATGCATGCCCTTTTGAAGTGAGGGACTGAGAAAAAAGCACAGAAAACAGATAATGGACAGAATTTAGGCAGCTATTGTGGAGAAAAGGAGGAATTTGCAAGAGGGTTGATTGCTTTTTATGATCATTAAGAACAGCTCTAGTGATGCTGTCCAGGATCAGAACAACAGTAATCAGCTTTCTGGTTAAAATAATTGGCTGGGAGGGTCAAGGAGGCTCCCATCTCCCAAAACGTCTGTGGACAGCGCCACACAATAAGGAGGTCCTGTAAGTAGGCAAGAGTGCTAATTTCTTTAGAAGCATCATATATTTGTTGCTATGGGTGCCAAGGATGCCACCAGCTGATGCCCCTAGGCAGACTGTTCTGTGCCTCAGCCATCTATTAAAGCATCACTAAGAAAAAGACAAAGAAACAGGAACTTTTAAAAAAGAAAACCCTTGGAGGATGGTTCAAGCTTAAGGAAAAAAAAGAGCAAATACTGAGGAAGGGAGGGGGCTGGGGGAATTCATGTTATGCACTTGTAGTCAGTGGAGATAGGAGGCTCCTCCTCAGAATTATTATAATTATTAAATTACTTCTTAATTATTAAATTTACTATTAAGCTTATTATTACAGCATGCCAGTTGGGCTCCAGCTCTGCCCTGGTCTCTGGAGGCTCTCCTCCCCCCACAGATCCTACAGGCTGCCTGGAGAGTCCTGCAGGCTCAATTAGCAAGGTGCACGAGGCTGGCTGGTGTCAACCCCGCTCTCCACCTTCAAATGCTGGATTACAATATAGGGATATTCTTTGAATGAGCTGAAGTTTGGATTTCTTTTACAGCTAATTGGCTGAAGCAGCTGCTTTTAAAAATGTGTTTAAAAGTACTGATATTTCTGCTAATGTTTTAAAAACATAGGACATAAACAAAACAATATCAAAGATGCAGTGTTACCATTCAGGCCTTGTATCCTACAGGGATTAGCCCCAGTACTAATTATTCAGAGCTGACATCTCAAGGCCTAAACAATTCATTTCTGCCATCCGCTTTTATGATACAGGTCCATATTAAAATCAGTCTATGGCATGGAAATAGGTTAGGTGGAGTATCAAAACACTTGCCCTCATTGTGAGAAACGGTTCTCACAAAGAAGCCCTTTCCCCCAGGATTAGTGAGCAGTGGAATGCACCCTGTCTTTCTAAAGAAAAAAAAAAACACAAACACTTTAGATACTTTCTCCTCCAGTTTTGAAAGAGGAGAAGAAAGGGTGGAAGACAAGAGGATTTTAGCTTCAGGAAATTGGGAACTGAAGGGAATCTAAAGGTTTAATGAAAGCGACTAGCCTTCATCTTACACAAAGCACTCCTGCACAATTAAGTACATGCTTAACATCCCTGTCCAGTTATCAAATCACTGCGAGTTAAATGTATTTGCATTAAATTTAACTTGTTATATGTTAAATATGTTGAAAAATGTTAAAAGCCTTTACTGAATCATGGCAAACATTTCTCTGATTATTTTAATTTCCATAACACAGACCAAATGACTATTATCTAGGAAAATACGAAATCTCTCCTGGCATGCTTTTTATCATCTGTATTATTATTTGTAAGATACAAATGCAAGACCGCTTCTTGTTGATCTGTTCATGTTGCCAGACACCACTGGAGACAGGCAGTTCACCCATGCCATCCAAACAACAGACAAACAACGGCAGCATTTGGGTTAGTGAGCCAGAAGATACTCAAGTGAGCATGAGGAGGAAAAAGACAAACTCTGGTATTTGCTGGCAAGAGAACGCTACTACAAGTAAGAGAGAAAGCCAGTGGTTAAAAAAAAGTAGGTAGAAACCTTGGGCCTGATCCTACATTTCTCTCCAAGCAGGCTTTAGGTCTACTGATTTCACCAATGGCAGACACACGGATAAATTGGACCTTGCTTATTTATAAAGTTCATTAAGACTTATTTATTAAAGATTTATTTCTTAAGACTTGATTTAATTCCCTACCATTGAGCATAGGTAATGATGAAACATAAAGCCGAGCTGCTGTCCTTGTGCTGCACGACTTGGTAGGGATGTTGCCCATGCCTTCTGCAGAGCCAAGGTTCCCCTGTCTACAGAGAGCCATCAGTAACTGTATAATAATTGGATATACACAGCTAACAGCACTAACATTTTCTTACCGAGAGGTGGTCCATGTGTAATAAGAATATCTATTCCATCTGGAATAAGGTTCCATTTCTCTAATAGTGCTTGGCCTCGTGGAAGATTAAAGCCCCAGCCATAAAACCAAGGTTGCCTGCCAAGAGAGGAGAATGACTTCAGTGCTACTCCCAGGTATTGGTTACCTAATTAAAATACAGAGATTGACTCTTCATCAGCATGGAATTTGGAGACACAAATGGCATTCATTTTCTTATTTCTATGCACAATAAACTCTTTTTCCAAATGGCCAGTGTTATTTAACACGTGTGGAGAATCAATGTAGTTCTTACAGTTTAAGTAGGCAGCATACAGTAAAATATTCATCGTATTCCTCCAACTAGATGAGAAGTAACTATTACAAGACCTAGATAGCAAGATCTCCATGCATGGATCAGTGTGCTGGACTCCCATGGTATCTAGAAGAACACCTGCCTCAGATAGGTACGTGTGGATATATGCTTCACATTAGCTCATTTAACGTTTACCCCTGAGCCTACGACTCGCTGGGCAAAGACAGACCCTGGCACAACAGATTCTGTTACAAAGCTGGAGACATCATCTGTGCTGTTTCGTTTTCCTAATTGGAAGCATCACATCAGAACAAGAATACCGCTTCTTTTCTTATATATAATTTTCCTGTGTCCTCTAGTGTGTTGACTTGCTTTTAAATAAGACTTTACATAATCAAGATTTCTTATCAGACGGGCAATTACATTTTTTAAAACATATTCATGGAACAGCTCATCATGGAGCAGTGGGACTGTAACACTGCCAGTCAGAATATAATTTATCTGTATATTGCCATCCCATTGATTAAAAAACTGTATTTCACAGCAATTATATCACAGTGGTAAATTATGTCTTGCTGACTATGCTCTAATTCTAGGTCAGAAAATTGAGGGGTTAGTTTTAGGTTGGATTTTTTTTTTTTCTACTTTTTTGACTGACATGTTCTAACCATATCCATATTTGGAGAACAACAAACAGGCTGCTGTGATTTAATAAGGTTTATGATAATTGCAGCCTTAGCATTTATAAATACATACACATCAACCAAAGTTCCCTTTGAGATGTTACTTTGTTGAAGAAAGCTTTACACTCCCTCTCTGCATCAAAAGGCAGAAAGAAAGATTCCTTTTAAAGAAATTCTCAGAACTCCTCTTTACATCATGTATGGCAAAGACAAAAGAAAATGCCCATAAAGCTATTATTCATCCTCTTCCATTACTGATGCTTGACTAACATTTCAAAAATTAGCATGTCTGCAGTCTCCATGATGATATATTTCCCACTTCTTCTTTCGGGATGCTGCAAAGCACATGTTGATTGAAAGCAGCTTAAAAAATACAGAGCTTGCTAAAATATAAAGGGAGGTGGCTTACCCGAGAGAAGAAAATTCTAGTAAAATGAAAGGCAGAAGGGGGTTTCGCAGAACATTTCCTTTCTTGTATGGACAAGAGCCTTAACTTTTCTCTATACATGATGGAGGGGCTTCCTGCATCCAGGGCGCAGCGCTCCCCTCCTCGTTTTTCATCGCGCCATGCCCTGGGCAAGCAAGCAGGTGTCCCAGCAAACAAACGTGACACTTTGTCCATCTGCCTTTGGAACCAGGAATATATCTCAGCCTCCAGAAGCTAGGAACAGCAATGTGAAGACGAGCTGCTAAAAGCAGCAGCAACGGAGGAGAAACTTTGTTCTGGGTCACGTTGCTCAGAGCAAGGACTAGCTGGGCAGCTGACTGAGGAAGACCCCGCATCTCCTCAGCCCCCACCTCCTGAAGACACCTGTACCTTTCAAATCACCATTTTTTGGTTACCTATTCACCTTATAGCAGGCTTTCCTCCCACGAAGCCTGGCACCTGGCTCGCAGGTATATGACATCTCACCTTTCACCTGCTGGGGTGATAGGGAACTCCTGGTCCATTTACTGGCTTATTTTGCAGCAAGCTCCCTGCATAACACAGGCACGCAGAGCCAAACCGCACTCTGTGGAGTTTGAGCAGAGTGGCTTTATGCTCAGCTCACCATTGACAGAGTGTGAGTATTTTTACCTCACAGGAATGCTGTGAAAATAAATAAACTGAAGCCTGTGAGGTGCTCAGCTACTGCAGAAGTGAGAAGCTTTATAAAAATATCCAGAGGTTCTCAGGCTTGCATACCAGACCTTAAATGCTAAGTATCTTCCTGCACCAAGATGAAAATATTAAGCAATTTGGCAAATAGTATTCAGGCCCAAGGCAAGTTTTCCAGGAGCAAAACCTCCCTGATGAAAAACATTTGTAAGGGCAAATAGGAGGCAAACAAAGCATTGTTGTGGTAAATCCTGCTTTAGCTTTTAAACCCACTGAAAGAGTCACCGAATTGAGTCCCCTGCTCGCAGCCGTCGCTGGCCCTGCTGTCCCACACCTTGCAGCTGCGCCAGGCACCGCAGGGTGGCCCGCGGCCGCTCCGCTCTGCTCCCCCAGGAACAGATCAATATTTGCTGAAGAGAAAAAGGTCACAAATCTATAGAATCATTATTTTAAGAATACAATGAAGTGTTTAGAAAGCGAAATAATCGCACCTGTCACAGGTCCTGTCAGAAGTCAGTTTAATCCCGTCGAAACCCGAATGACCACGAATGGCCTACGCAGAGGGGAGAGCCCAGGCCGGCCGCCACGATGCCGGGCCTGCCAGCGCCACTTTTGAAAAAGCCCGTTTTCCCTAGTGAATAGGCATGATCTGCTCATTAAGACGAGAGGCGCCTTCCCCCTTCCCGCCCGCCCTCCCGTCGTGGCGGCAGGGCCTCTGCGCCCGAGCTAAGGGTCGCTAAGTTATGCACACCGGAGCTGCTCTTTTGTAATGGGGAAACGCTCCAGCTTGGGTGATTTGCCATTATGCTGTCTTTTGTGACAATCCCAAAATGGAAAGAAACATCTGGAATATTTTTGGCAAAAATCTGAATGCCAAGAAACGCTTCGGCGGAAGATGTTAGCGTGCTCTACATGTAAGAAAAGAAAGGAAAACCATATACTTCAGTGCCCCCCACACAAAAGTAAAACTGTCTTTAGAAGCCCACAGGGATTTTATAAATCCCCAACTCCCTTCTTCTGCAATGTTATTGTAAAACAGCCATCAAAGTTTCTGAGCAGGGAAAAAAAAATCTTTAATACTCACTAACCAGTCTGTGACCTGGATATCATGCAAAGACAACTTTATTTTCCAGTTCCATAATAAATGGAAATTTGGGACAAAGTTAAAGTCTTAATTCAAGCACAGAATTTTTGCATCCCTTTTTCAGTGCTTAATCAGGAAAAAGTGTAATTTTTTAAATAATTTTTTTCTCAAGAATATGTCACAATTTACAAAGAAAATACCATAGTATATGTTCTATGAGAGAAAAATCTGCTATTCTCAAAAAGAAAAAAGATGCAAGGAAAATGTATTTGTCAATTAGGGACATACATCATGAATTCACTTCTGAAGTATATTACTTCATATTTTTGTGAAAATTCATTACTTCGTATCAAGTGAACTATTACATATTTCACCTCTGAAGTAAAGCGCTCATGTGTAGAAATGTACTTTGATTTAGGTTTTATCGTCTTAAAGTGAACAGTGTGAGTCTCTCGATATACTATTGAAATTCAACAGTATTATTATTATGATAAGAATAATGATTGTCTATGTATCAGGTTCTAGGGGAAAAACATATTGGAAGTGAAATTGTTTACAGCACAATTAACCTTGTGTTAAAAACATATGAGCAAGTTTTGCAGGTCAAATAATCTACCATTCAAAAAGAGCTGAATTATCAGAATTTGTGCTAGCAATCGGATGTTGCTTTATGTACTGAATTTCTATCTTTCTGTTCTAAAGTAACCATTGGAATAATTTTCTTACAGAATGATAGTTGCTATGACAACCATAGCAAATTTTCCTTTTCTGAAACAGATGTCTCATTTAGTTGAAAATTAGAATGTGAAAAACCCATGGGAAAAATTAATTCAAACTTTAACAGAACACTGACTACAATGTAATCTCTTATAGGTTAACCCCTTAACATCTTTCTGCACTCTTATAGTAACCTTCTCATAAATTCTAATTAAACCAGTTTAACCTCCTATAAATGACCTTCTTAGCTATCATTAGCGCTTTAGTTGTCTTTGAAAGGAGCATTTCTGCTACAATAATAACAGAAAAAGTCATAGTAAAAAAAAGTGGTCAAATATATTACTGCCTTAATTATTTATCCGTATTTTTTCTTTCATTCAGCCACTACGGGGAAGAGCTACCATGTAGTCCAAGCATTCTTTTGTCATTTAAATGGGGCATAACTTAGTTTTGCATGTGATTTACTGTAAAGGGCTGCGATGCACTACACAGTTTTGACCTGTAATTCATGTGAAAATTGAAGGTTTTCAATTTTCAAACCACTGGTATACATCTCAATTTGCTCAGCAGATGTACAAAAGCGGACACAAAAAGGATACTTGACCAGGGAAACCTAACAATGTGCACAGATTTTTCTATTAGAAGCAACGAGAGAGTGAAATCTGATTCTTCATTACTTCGATTCAACCGTTTTAACCTAAAAACCAGATTCCTTCCTCTCTGTGCACTTACTAGCTCGACAGGAACCTCCTCAGTACTTGTTGGGCAGCTACCAACGAACAGCGCAGGCAGCCGATAGGCAGTCAGGGACATGTTCCCACCATGGCACTACCCTTAGTGCCTGCAGGCTGTGAGGCACCGTGAGAACTTCAGGACTGCAAAATCTACTGTGGCAGCTTCGTCTAGGTTGTCCAGTTGATTAAGACAAAACCTGCCACCAGCAGACACAAAATTAATCTCATCGACTTCAAGAGATAACTCCGGTGCCTAGCCCAGTATCTGCAGAGTACTACCGGTAGGAAACAACTGTAGCATAGCTGATTGATAGCATATCAAAGGGATTGGTGGGCAACATTTGGCAAACACCTTAATAGCAAAAAATATATAACTAAAACACAATGTGAAGATCATCACATCTCCTCGTTTCTGCAAAGTTTCCTAGAGAAATCTTTTTTACAATTGAAAGGCATATTCTCTCACTATAATTTCTTTACCTAAAAAATAAATGTAAAAGGCTCACAAGAACATGTATCTTGCTCCAGTCTTTTCCCCACAACAGTTGTCATTTTTCTCCTTTAAGAAAATAAGTAGATATTGGCCAGTGACTGTACAGAAGCTCAGTAGGAAAAGAATGGACCAAATCAAATGCTCCCTTGCATTATAATTGTACAGCTGCACTTATTCAGCATTAGAAGATTGAACTATGCATGCTGAAAGCCATATCGGCAAAGGTAACCAGTGAAGAAACATGGAGCATAGAAAAACAGAATCAGCCATGGTAATCACAGGTAAAGATAGGTTCATACTCAGAGATGAAAAAGGTGAATTCTCACACATCCTAATTCCCAGCCCAAGAAATCTCACTGTTGGACACTTCAGTCTAGTTTTCCTCTTTTTGATTTTATCTTATTACTCCTAGTTACAATTCTATGAGCCACACTGAATACCTTCCTTGCTTGCCTGGTGTTCACATCTTTCAGGTGTTCATATTTTTATATTCCCTGACACTGCATTAGTTGTGTTTTAATCAAAACAGTCTCTATAATTAGCTTTTTTTTAGCTCTTCCTCAGTAAGTAACTCTACACAGCTCATTGAGTACTTCTACTGCTCTACTGCTCTTTACTAATGCCACCCTCAGTTTTCCAAGTAAGGATTCATAAAAGTGCATGCTCTTTTTCTGGCATTAGTTGTTTCTACATCTAAAGTACCTGTAAAATAACACTATTCTTTTTGTCTTTTTTCCTCACATTCAAGTGGTTTGTCCTAAACAGGCAAGAGACTGAACTAGCTATTAGGCCATTATAAGAAGCACTGGTAGGGCACTGTTTGTTTACAGGCTTTGAATTGGTGTCCATCGTCCTGGCATGTGAGCATTTCACTAGCACAGCTGAGGTTTAAAGAACAATGGGGTTCAGCAGCTGGGAGGAGTATGAGGAGACATATGACTAACTTCCATGTGAAAGAAACTGCAAGACATGGGTGGTGTATTTTTTAGAGAAGACATATGAAAGAAGTGTACAGAAGAACTGAATTACACAAAAAGAAACTTACACTCATTCATAATATTGGAACAGGGGGATATAAATGAAAGCACAGGCCTCACACTTAAAGCTAATACATGCAAATGATAGTTAATCTCATACATGATTATTCTCCGGAACTCATGGCACACAGTGCAGCTCAGCAGGTGGGAAGGAGAAGGCAGAAGGGAGGGGAAGGTAGGTGCAGCCTTACTCGAGGAGTCTGGAGCAAACAGCAAGTTGAATTTACATCCCCTATCAGTCTGTTAGCCACAACAGTATCTCTCTTCCATGTGCAAGTTTGCTGTGGTTTTCTTTTTTTTCCTTACTTGCTCTGATCTGAGGTTGTCATTCTTGAAACTTTGAATCAAATTAAATTACTGTTTTCACAGAAGGAAAGGAGTGTAAAAACCAGAATATGGCCCTTTGTCAGTAATTATTTCTTTTGCAATTCTAGTTACACATGAAATCATTCATCTTTTGTTTAGTAACGGATTTCATACATCTCTGACTGGAAAGAAGAAAGTGAGCTGTGACTAATAGGAACTGATCATTTCTAAACACTAATCTGTTATAAAACAATGAAAAGTAAAATGAAATCTACTTTATCTTCATAACAAGAAAAAGGAAGATAACAGGTAAGGAGAAAAATTAATGAAAGACTGAATTTAAAACATGCCAACACCAAATGCAAATAGTTTATTTCATTCTGCTGGGAGCCAAATGATAATATCCCATCTGATATTTTTTAAAATAATAAAATAAAAACCACAAACAAACTTAAAAGCTGATTTGGAATAACTAGCCAAGAGATTCAGTGTTGAGGGTATGTATGTAGAACTGTGAAGACTTTCATCATGCTCCTACAGATTTAATGCTGGGGTTAAGGTGGTTATCTCCTGATGTCTCAGAGTTTGTTCCCTCAGTTTCTCTGACTGTCAGTATTAAAAATATAGGTACAGCTCAGTTACCAGGACTTTACTTCACATGTTGATAACTGATAGTCACAGACAGAAGGAGGGTTGAGAGAGAGGAGTGAAACAGCACTTTGGCCCACAGTACAGTCACCACCTCATTTTAAAATGTGCAACTTCACATGCATGTGCCAATCAACTAGGAAAAATTACTCAGGTCTCATCTACACATGGCATCTTTACAGTTTTTCACTATCAAATGACCAGACAGGTAGAGAAACAGGTTCTTCTTCCACACAGGTACAGCTGGCTAGTTAGGGTTTCCTGTAATCCTCTAGGACTTTGCAGAAGTCTGGTAACTGTGGAGACGGAATATGCTTTCAAATGGAGAGGCTACGCTTGTGATTTTTTTATGATGCAGCACCTGGAAGGACTCTCCTAGACAAAACATAACTAAAATATGTAGGATGTGCAATAGGTGCACTGAGAATCAATAAAAAAGGCCCTCACAGTAGCCACTTCTCAGTTTAGTAACACACCAGGTTTACATTCTTTTCTCAAAATACCAGGAGTAATTAGGCCATATGGACTAACTGTCTGCCAGTTTTTACTTTTTTTCCTTTCTTGTTTTTTTTCCCACTTTTTCAGAATATTCAAAGCCATTTTGAGTTAGACAAGCATGAAAATGCTTCCAAAACTAATAATACAGTACATGTATAGATGCATAAAGTATATTATTTTTAAGGTTTACAATTTAGCAACAGATGAACTTATTTCTTGTTAAAAAAGCACATACTGATACCTCATATGCCATGTTCCTACCTGAATTGAGCAACATCCAAGTAATCCTAAATATTTTCCTAATATTCCTAATAATCCTAATATTTTCCTGCAGTCCTAAATTCACCCTGCAATAGTGGTGGGATCCAAATGCTGCAATATAACTTTTTATACCAAAAATATACAATTTGAACACCTGGATGTTGATTCAGCTAGCTACGAATTCTGAAATACCCTTAAAAAAAAGAAAAACATATATTTATTTGATGTAAATTACCTAATTCTGTGAGCTTTGTTAGAAATTTGACATTCACAGATCTAGCCCTCTGTTTTAATATTGGTTCCAATTTATTCTACTGTTACACTGGTGAAGAAAATCCTCACATTAATTCACATTAAACAACAGTAATTTACTAAATATTTCAATAGTATTAATATATTATTAATAATAATAATTTATTTTATGAATAACAAATCCAAAACATGCCTTCTGATCTTAAACAGCACCATAACAAGGGCTGAAGTACTGTTTTTTCCCCCCTAAAATCCAGTCAGGGAAAAGAGAAAGAACTGAGACACACTGTGTTGCACTTAGTTCCTGTGACAGTGTCTCTCCGTACAGTTCTTAGACTACAATGTGAAGTTGCCATCTACTCGTCAATGTAGTAGTGCATCTATTGTGTCTAAGGAAAATGCATACACACAAGCTAGTGTGAAGTAGGGAGGTTGATTCTCACCAGGTGTAAATGGTTCAAAAGCTGGTGGAGTGCTGCCAGTTTACTCCAGCTGAGAATCAGCTCCATGTAGATCTGCTCCAAACTAGTTAGCTATTTGTGTTTCTCTTGGAATAGCGCCAAAGGGCTCATGGCAGTACCCAACTGTGTTTACATCTTTGAAACATCCTGCAATTGCTGCTGTCTGAGAGTACAGACCAGACTACAGATAGAGTTGGAAGTCCTTTTGTTCATGCAAAAAAATAATAAAAAAGCTCCAAAACAACAAAAAAGCACTTTAAACTTTAAAATCAGCTCTGTCTCATAAAATTAAACTTTTAAGCGAATGTGAAAAATAAAGAGAAAAGTGCTGTGGGGGATTGCTATTTCACTCGTGTGGTTTATGAACTGCAGGAAAGTGAAGCCAATTCCCTGTGGTGAGATTACAGGTCTCTTCTTCTGTAGGTCTTAAATTAAAAACCAGCTGAAGCCAAAGTGAACTAGTTTACTGGATCAGAAGATTCAATTATTTCTTCTAAGTTACTGAATCTGAACTACTTCATTCTAATAATATACTACTAATAATTACTGCCCAAGAAAGGACTTTTTCCCCCAAGCTAATTAAACTAAAGCAATATATTTTTCTACTACTCTCAAATTTAACTAAAGCTAGAAGCATTTGCAACAAAACAAGCAAATGCAAATCCCGACTCATGTACAGAAATATAAAGCCACACATTATCTTTAGTCATCACAAGGAACAGCACTTACCCCAAAATATTATGTGAAATGCTCGTAACTTCTGATCTATATTACACGTACATGCACACACCTATACATGCACACACAGACAGTGAAAAGGCCTGCACTCTTGTACAGATGCAGTGGAGGAACATGACTGCAGAACGGTTGCAAAATACCTTTGCTTGGCTTCAGTAACTGTTTAAACTCACTCTGCAAGAGATCACTGTGAAATGTGCCAGAGAATTGATCCATATCCATCATACACTGGTATGTGTGAGCATGCAGTATACAAAGGCGTTTAACTTACTATTTTTTCTCTAATGTGACTGTTCTAGGATTGAACTGTTCTCCTCGGCTTTGGGAAACACTGGGGAAAAACCTTCTTTGAGAAAAAATGTTTTCTGGAAAGTTCATTAACAAGAAGAGAAGAGAAGAGAAGAGAAGAGAAGAGAAGAGAAGAGAAGAGAAGAGAAGAGAAGAGAAGAGAAGAGAAGGGAGGGGAGGGGAGGGGAGGGGAGGGGAGGGGAAGAATTTTAAACTGCTGTGATTAAAAAAAATCTTGGGGACATGGAAGAGTAAAATTCTTAGGAGCACATAATACCTGAAATTTATCACATTGGTCTAACTACGATGATATATATGGGCTAGGATAGGTGTATTTTGGTCTACATTTTCATTCACTCAAAAAGCTATTGCAGAGTTTAATTAGATAATAGCAACTATGTTCCTTTAACTTGACATAGAAAATTCACTTGCAGTCTGAGAAATTTTGATTTTGTTTCATAAACATTTTTTCTCTTTCAGCCCTGTTAATGAGTCTTGCTAATTCATTTCAGTCACTTAATTTGTACTGCAGTGTTCACTAAAGAGACATCTCCGGAATTCAGTAAGACTGCTCACACGAGCAATGACACCTGTGTACCTAGTGTTTACTGAATGAGACTCAGATCTCCAGTATTTCCATCTCATGTTATGAAAACACTTTCCAGGAAGGGTTGATCACATGAAATGCACCCTGTTAAACAATGAACCATTAGTAAAGAAAGAAAAAAATGAGGAGAAAATCTGTCCAGTGACCTGTTTCTGCCTTTAAAATAGCCAGAATGCACCACAGGTCTCCCTTTCTGCTATCGAAAAACCTTTTATACTTGAAGAGTTATTTGATACAATCCTCCCTGCGCCCCCTCCCCCACTCAGAACATCTGAATTTAATAGATCAAAATCATTTTGCAGGGAAAAACATTCTTACGATCTTCCATATGCTGCAAACTAAACTACAGTGTATTGTGGTTTTAAGTGTTTTTAGAAGCAGCACTTTCCAAAATGGAAAGCAGTTTCTGATAAGTACAGAAGAGGAAATAAAAATATCACTCCAGCATTCCATTAAAATATAATTAAACCTGCATCTATGCGCCTCAGACTGTAATTAATATATTTTAACAGGATGATCAATTTTGCTTTCTCTCTTCTAAACATATTGCTATTTCTTACACATCTGTCACATCTTACCTACCTTTTACTGAATGCCTGAAATAAAACAACTTCAGCATTCTAACCATAATGATAGAGCCACAGCAGGTTTAGATGTCAAACTTTTCCCCAAACTTTCTGAAACACGAGATGTCTCAGTTCTAAATAACTAGTGGAGTCTGTTATTCCTACTCATCATTTTCATTTTCTTCAAGAACTGTGTCAGTCTATCTAAATTACTCATTTCTATTGCCAACCTCAAAGGCACTGATTAAGAAAGAGCTCCAAACAGCTCCTGACTTTCAAAATCAGGGAACATCCACTGTTCTAAAAACGTATCTCTGAGCAACTAAAACCCAGCATTCCATAATATTTCCATGTCCAGCATTCTGTAAAGTCTTGCACTCATAGAACTAGACACAGAAAAAAGTTACCTGTTCCAAAATTTACTTAATCTAACATTTACAATAATTTTAAAGTAGTACTTTTTTGCTTTAGAAAACGGTACAGAAGTAAATGTGCTCTATTTGTTTGTATTTTTATCTCTTGACCAAGTGAGGGTGCAGAAAGGAGAGAACACAGGAGGATCAGCTATTTTACTTACAAAAACTTCTAGTATGGTTGTGTTCAATAACAAATTTTTGAGTCCCTGTATATTTTCCTCATGTGCAAGACAGTGAATAGTTTGGGGGCAGATTTGAAAGGGAGCATAAAGAACTAAGAATCAGAGCGGTCAATTTGAGGCAGAAGAATAGTAATTATTTTCCATCAATTTTACAGGAGATGAAAGCTGCAATGTAACATCTTACATGGCTCCTGCTCTCTATATAAGCCATGCTCCCAGCCTGGGGGGTACATTTTGTTAAATGAAGACAATCTTTTATTTTAATACAGTTTCATTTTAATTGATGTTCACCTCAGTGACTGTAAAGATTTGCATAAGGTCTGGGAAAGTAAACATTCGATGACTTATCACTTGCAAAATGAAAGTGTGTCCCTCTCATGAAATGGACCTATAAATCTTTGTTACGTTATTTTACTGATGGAAACTGAGTTCAGTGAGGAATGAAAGAGACTATTATAGCTGTTCTTGGAAAGATGGAGGAGGAAAGCACTGAAACAGAGACTTAGGTTATGGGTGGGCTAGAGTGCGTGGGAAATGAAAATAAGTCTGTCTCATTTTTTCCCTTTGCATGCTCTTTAAAACTATTACAGTTCCACATGGAAGTTACCATTCCCTCTATCTAAAGTGCACATGTGTGCATGCATAGGCACAAACGCACACACACACATGCGCGCGCACACACACACACAAAAGGAGAGAGAAATTTTGAGTAACAAAGTCACCGACTGGAAAACAAAAAAAACAAAGCAGGAGAGTTACAGAGCTATGGCTAAAGCCCACTGATCATATTGGACTATACAGCTTGAGTAAAGACACTCAGCTGCATGTTGTAATAATACAAATAGACATAGTGCATCAACAGTAGGGCTAATAGGTTGGAACAGCATTGCAGACCTAACACCAAAATGGGAGGAAGATTTGAAGAAATAAGCCCCCTACCAAGGTTGCTCTGGACTGCACTGGAGGCTGATACTCACTACGGCAACCTACAGGATGATCTACTCTTCACTGAGATGAACTCAGCCATCTTCTTTGACATAGCCAAAGCGTAGCCAAGATCTGGATCTGTATGTAATGAACTTGTACAAAAAAATCAAGTGGAAAGGCCATATGTAACAATACACTTGCATCTATAGGAATAAAAGAAAATGCTGTTTAGAAAACAGTGCTCACTTTACAGCATTAGCATCTCACCTGCTATTTTTGGCACAAGTCTCCAACAGTCAACAAAACGACACATGAAGATCTGGCCCACTGAATGTCCCTGACCCAGAATGCTAAGCTCAATAAAAACAGTACTTGAACAGGAAAAACCAGTCTCTCCCAACACCCCTATCCTTCTTCACTAGGTTCCCATTATCAGGACAAAAATGCTGTATCAGAGCCCTCCTGAAAACATTTGAGGACCATATCAACATTCCACTGGAGAGACGCAACAAAAAACCTGAAGTCCAGCCTGGGTATCTGTCATTTCAGGACGAATGGTCATGAATGTCTTTCTAGGCTGAAATTAATCTTTGCCTGTCCATTCTCCCTGGGAAATAAAAATTTCTGAAGTTCCAGGTGGCCTGTGACAAAAGGATGAAGGAGGAAATGTGAACAATACATAGACACTAGAAAACATGTAATGCTGTGAAAAGAAAAATGAGGTTCCATTTCACAGGAATAGATCCCTCCGAATAATCAAGGCCAAGCAAAAATCCACTCTCTAGATAATGAGGCTGCAGATAATCTCACCCTGAAGGGCTTCTTTACGCTATCCAGGCCAATATGCCATTCAGAATAATGAAATCACCATACGTTTGGTGAGAGGGGCTTGATTGTCCCTTCCGCTTCCACAGTGAAAAAAGGTGCTAAAAGAGATAAAACTCTCTCCTGCCACCTTGTATGCCTGTGTGAGAAGTGAGGTTTCTCCTACAGCTCTGTACAGTTGCTTAGAAGTATTACGGAGATTCTGTAGCTAGGAAGACAATGCCTTCCTCCTGCCCCTTCTTTTTTTCTTTTGCCATGTCAAGTAAAAGGTGTATTCTTACCCTGCCATTAACGCACAATAGTCCGCCTTTGTGCAGAAGAGGAAAACACTGCTAGAATTCATGCTGTTTTCCAACAAGGTCAGAGCACACACACAGAATAGCTGATCTTCTGCAGATGCATGTTAGCTGTAAATTTGAGGCAGTAGAGGAATACTAGACACTAGGGGAGAAGTGGTATAACTTTTGCCTTGTACAAACAATTTCTGATTACTGATCAGGAAATGTTCAGCGCGGGTCTTCTCATTAGTTATTTCATGTAAGAGGAGAACAGTAAGCTATGTTACCTACTCATTGAGTTGTGTTATCCTGGAAAGAAACACATAGTAGGGCAGAGCCTATTTAGCTCAAACCATGTTTCAGCCTATTATTATTGGAACCTTGTGCAGCAGAGAAACAGATGTAGCAACATTCAGGATCACACATGCAAGTATGAACCTTAGCAAGGTGTGCTTATGCTGATACAAAAATATATGTGCATTAGAGCCATTTATTTTCACACAGTGATTCTGAATAATCAGCATGAAAGGAATAATACATAGCTGCCTCATTCAGCAAGCACAACAGATCTTGGGCACTGAATGCATCAGTGTTTTTTGTGCAAGTACAGTGTGTGACTGTGCAGTTAAAACCTTTAGCAGTGCAGAGGCACATTGGCTCTCTTAACATAGGCTGCTTAATTCTAGCTGTACATAAAACGAAAAATCTTACCTGCACAATAATAGTACATTTTAGTGCCACATTGTGGGGGTAATGAACTGTAATTGAAGGTTGAAGATCTGTAACTGAAATGCTCACTTTTTAGCTTTTTTTTTTTTCAAAAATGGTTCATTAATATGATTCCTTAAATGACATCCTATAGAGATGATATCCAGTGTGATGGCACAGAAAATACCTTCTGTTTTTAACTTAAAATTTCTACTCCTATCTACTTTCTACTCCTTCTTCTCAACCTTCCAAACTACCTGTCTGGACCATCCACTGCTTGTAGGCAGTTTGATGTGAAATGTACAGCTCCCTGTTATAAGCACGTTGTTGATACCTGTTCATTTCAGATATCAGTGCAGTGGCTCTAGCTCCATAGTGGGATGGATCAAGCCACAGAAACATTGCTCAAAGGGGATGTCTGGAGATCTCTAGTCTAACCTCCCAGTCCAAGAAAGACTATCACGAACACTAGATCAGGTCAGCTCTGACTTTGTCTAGCCAAGTCTTGAAAACACCTAAGGTGGACAGTCCCCCATCTCTTTGGTGTTTGATTCCTACTCACTATAATTCTAGTTATATGTCATGATTTCTATATGCTACCGGAAGACAAATTAATCCCCCCCTGGAAAATGGCTTAATCTTTGGGAAGGCTTAACAGTCAAATCTATATTAAACAGAATTATTTTCATGAAGAAAATATTTGGGTTATTCCACCAGCTAGTTCAACTTTTCTCAGAGGAGTCCAGGACAAATCATGGTGTTTAAAAAGTACTTTCCAATCAGAAGCTTTCTAATTCACAATAAAATCTGTTGGGAAAGTAAAGTCTTTGTTTTACACTCCTAGCAACTATGTCTATTCTGGGGAACACATGAGTGCTTCCAGGTCTGTGAATATGTTCTGACCATGACCTAGGTTTTGCTGGGATAAAACCAGAGTGCATCTTTCTGTGACTAGTTTTATACAGAAAAAAATTCCTACAGTGGCCAATATCTAGGCTGGGCTAGAAGTCAGTTGCAGTACATTTCTGCTGATTCCCTGTTCATCCAGATCTGGCAACCAATACTGCAGGGTGCACTGCAAAGAGCACCAGGACCCTAGGCCAAATATAGTCACAGAAAGCTCTTAAAACTCAAGACCGTGCTGAAAGTAGCTAACATCTTGGTACTTCCAGGCTTCTCAAGAAGCCTCACTACCCTCATACTCCTATCCCTAACCATCTATTCTGATAGTCCCTGTTCCAAGATACCAGTGTGTTGCAACTACTGACTTCTAAATAGCAGCTTTTGTGCTTTGCAGCTTGCATTTCAAAATGGCTATTCCTTTCTTATTATAATACTAGTGTCATTAATTTTTAAGGCACTTAAGTTTGGGTTAGCAAGTACAATCTTTAGTTGGCTCTTGAAATCTTGCCCTTGAACTCTGGAGAGTTTAGCATTGGTTTCTGAGATAAGACAGCGTCCTATTCTGTGCAATTAACAATAACTAGTGAGTTTTAGATAATAATGGAGGTCAAAATACCTAAGTGCTATTGCAAATATTTAACCACAAACAAATGGTACATATTTAAAAGGCCTTAGAGACTGAGAAGTTAGGCAGACCAACCAAGCTCTCATGGTTTACTTTGAAACTAAAAGATCTTAAGCAGAAATACAATCTAATTTTGTACAGGCCACACAGGATAAAAACACAGTAAGTTAATGCTGGCTGGCATTCGCTCGGACCTTACTCTGAGGTTCCTGAAGTACTCGGCAAATATTAACTAGCCCTTTTTATAAAGGAGGGATTTCTGTAGTTTGTACATTTTACAAAATTTGAAGTAAGACAGAGGGTCAGTGCTGTAACCAGAAACAGAAAGGCAGGATCTGGGGCCCCAGCCTGTAAGCTAATATCTAGATAGTTCACCTTCTAATTAGATAGAGTCATGTATGTACAACAAACAGGAACTGTAATTGGGAGTACTCCAATTAAACAAATCCATAAAAAAGTTATCTAGGATGCATACTTTCAAGGCTGGAAAAGAAAATATTTTGGGATTCTGAAGAAGCAACTGCATGAAACTTAGCTTTCTTGTTGAGCTCTGAGCTGTCCACAAACTCTAAATTTTAAATTTTAGGTTTATAAGCATTTTCCAAAGGACTAGCTTTATGATGCAAAGCTAAAAAAAGAATCACCAAAGAAAGTTCACCAAAGTCCTGTAGCTTTTTAGAGATTATCACGATTATGGTGTATAAAGAAACTGAGATTAATTTCCTAGAAAGGCTAAGGCACACCTTTCTTTTCAGGGTGAATGAGGCATACAAACAAAAATAAATGCTGAAGAACAGTAGTGATCAGTAGCCACAGAGCTGCGCTATAGCCTTCAAGCTAGCAGGCAGCTAGTTTAACCCACATGAAATATCTCTTGCTCTTCCTAAGCTTTTCTGAGTGATTGGTTGGTGTGACTGTGTTACTTCCACATGTGCCACTCTGATAGAATAATAAAGAGTGACTTATTATTGCTTTCATTGTTTTTGTTGTTGCTGTTTGCACTGGACATGACATCAGTAAGCATGGAAACATCATTCAGCATTGCATAATAACAAACAAAAAAACCACTGTTTGGCTGGAACAGCACACTCATGATGCCAGGCCCAATTCAACAGAGCTCAGTGCAGGAAGGCTAAAATTACAGAAAGAGAAAATACTTTGCCAAGCAAGGAAAAGGGAAAAGAGAGATGGTCAATCCAATGGAAACCAGGCAGCGTGGGATATGCAAAGGCATATTTAAGCATCATCACAGTTTCGCAGACTTTCTCTGTATACTCTCTACCACTGATAGAATTTGCAAAGAGGAAGTTATTCAGTGGATTCCCACTATACTTCCCCTTCTCCATTTTCAGGCAGCATCACCATAACACTGTGTATGCTGTAATGCCTCTTTATAACATACCCATTCATAAGGCTGTGGTTACCAAGCTTCTCTGGCAAACAAGCCTTGCCGGCCAAGGTTCCATCATCAGGACCTTCTCCCATATGAATAAGTAAACACCTTTAAAGGATTTTACAACACTTATCTTCCAGGCCTCTGGTGTGGGGGAGGGAGATGAGTTAGTAGCACTTTTAAATATGTAGTTTGGAAGTTTAGAAATAACCTGCAACACTGCAGAACAGGAGAAAACAAGCATGACAGTAAAACTGAGTGAATGCATGAAAGATGGAAAACAATCTTAGTTCATGAAGAACAGGTCATGCCAGATAGCTCAGACAACTTGTGCAAAATTACAGGATTAGTACACAAAGAGAATGCAGCAAATTAGATTTTGCAGGAACATTATTTGTGGGCTAGTGGGTGGAAGAAGTTTTCTCAACAGATTTTTACGTATCTGTTCAAACACAGAAAGTTCAAATGGCTTCCTTTAGCCTCTACTCAGTGCTACTTTATAGAGAGTGTTTTGCTTTAATTTATCTAGTCTTTAATGAGACTTTTGGTACTCTACTGCCTGGAAAATTATTACTGACACTGGAAATATGGTGCCTGGTTACAAATATTGCAAAGAAGATATGAAGTTGCCAGACATATTGTAAACAGAGCATAATTACAGTATTTACAGTTGAACATCAAAATGGGAAGAGATGCCAAGTGGCATTCCACAGAGGTTAATATGGGGACTGATACCATCTAATATCTTCCCTAATAATTTGGAAAATGAAGTAAATTGTACATTGATTGAATATACAGTAGACACAAGAGGAAGATGAACTACAACACAGCAGGTGGGTAGGTTGAAAGAAAAACCAGAAAGATCTGGAGATCTAAGAGAGAGAGAGAAGGGTGCATTTAAGAGGCAAGCTATTTAATGTAGAAAAATGTAGAATAATAAGCTCAGGGAAAATTAACACCCATCTCAAGTAACCAAATGGGAAAATGCCAATTTTCATTAAAAAAAAATTCCAAGAGATTTCACAGTTTATTCACACTGAAAATTCACATTGGGGTATATGCATCAGGTTTGACAACTTGTTTGCTACATTACAGCCTGATGTTATTTTAAAAAGAATAACAGATTCACTTAAAAACCTGCCTTTTAAAATAAAGTTTAATTTATCTTAAATGTATACTGAGTACTCATAAGAGGACCCAATTTAGAGCCCTGGTAGTCAAAATAATGTAGTAATGTAATGTAACGTAACACAGAAGAAGCACATATGAGGTCAGAGGTGGGGATCAGGAAGCCAAAGACAGTCTGTCTCTGAAACCATCAAGGAGTTCTAAGTGTTCACTGTATGCAGTAGAGTAAAATCCATGAAGTACTAGGTTGCCACTGATTTGTTGACTTTACATTAGAAGCTAAAGTATGTCTTAAGGAAAACAATCACTTTATAAAAGAAAATAAATCTGATGGATATTAACAAAAAAAACAAGGCTTAAACAAACACTGGAACAGGCTTACTGTGTTAAATGAATACTGCATACACTAATGAACCTTAAATATCATCTGTAGGACTGAAACTGTCAAAAGAATGTGTCCCCACAATAAAATTAATCTGTGATAATATAAACTTGGCAAGTATAAAAACATATTTTATGACCCAAATAAAAACTACAAGGACTATGTTACAGGAGACCTCCTGGGTGAGTTTAAAGAACACACTATCTTTTTCCCATCTTTATTTGGTTAACAATCCCATTCTATTAAAGTCTATTACTTTGTCACATGAATGATTAACTATAATAAAATAAAAAACTTTATCAAACTGAGTATTACTCCCTAGCACTGCAATTCAAATATGGCTGATGCTTATGAAATGGCCAATGTGACAGCAATCAACATTATTTTTTTATGTATGCTTAAAAACCTGCTTACCAAGGGGAGCCATATATTCTGAATCCCCTCACCGTCACTTCAGAGTCTTGAAGATAGATGCAGTTTGTTAGAAGAGACTGTACATTTTCATAGCTCTCTGGCTTCAGCTTAGAAACAGAGGGGAAATAGTAAAAGTCCTGCTTGATTAAGTCAGCCATGAATTCCTGGTCAAAGGTCAATTCATGATTTCCTGCTATCACAATCTTGTATTCATAGGGCAGGCTACCTAAAATAGTGAAAAACAAACAAATTACATGTTTTATGGAAAACCTGATAAAAGAAAACAGACTCACAAACTATTACTGATTTCTATAATACGCCCACATGTTTGAAACAATTCAGCTAAGCCATACAAAGTGTGACTATAACTCCTGGTGATTTGGGATAAATGACATTATTGTCCTTTTCAGGGCATATTATGATTTAGCACACTCAGGATTAATGTGTTGAAACTACTTTCAATTCGTCAACCTTAAATAACAGTCTGCAGACCTCTGCTCTACTATTTACTTCTATTTAATTGCCATTTGCATTGCAAGTGTCACTCACTGTGACAATGATGATAACTCAGGATAACAGGAGTTTGAGTTCAAAGAAAACTGACCATAATATTTAATAAAACAAACCCAGCTCTCTTCTCTTGGACCTGTGGTAACCATCATCTTGCACTGAGGGGGTCTACTGCCCTCTTTGACCTCATACGAAGATTAAGCCTTAATGTAAAGCAGGGATTGGGCTCATCTGTCAGACCTCCACATCCCCAAGAAAAATCTTGCAGCTTGCCTCTGTCCCCAGTTTTCCCCTGCTCCATTTTTTCAGTGACTTCCTTAGATCCATGGACTATAATTATAGTGATTTGTGGTCAAGAATATTTCACAACCCATTTTTAGTGAAAAACCTTACAACCTCCTGCTGAGGGCAAGAACATACATGCCTACACACGTGGCTTCGCCTGAGAGCACCACTGCAACAGAAACTTTCCACTGACTCCACATTGGGTTATCATCTGGACTCTGCACTTTACAGTTGGGATCATCTCTCCCCAAAAGCCCAATGGAAACCTTCTAAATATGTCTGAGAGGAAACAAAGACCAAAACTGTGGAAAGCTGCATTCATTAGCTTAGCTTTTGCACTATTAATTTGCATCAGGAAGAAGAACTTCAGTGATGACCCCAAGCCTAACTCAGAGTTAGGATGTTTAGGGAATGTAAATCATCAGTCTATATGCAGTGGCAAAAGTTGGCATAAGTAGGACTGAAGAATAAAATGCAACAGTGAGATTCAGAGCTACTGAGGAGAGACAGAACAGACCTAGCCCACAGGAGATACCACATGGCTGAAAAAAAAATCAGTATTTGCAAAAAGAAAAAGACTGGAAAACTCTTAAGTGTAAGTTTCACACACTTTTAATATCTGTATTAGGAAAACTGACCTTACAGGTTTCAGTCTTTCCTGTGCAGCTAGAACCTAAGTGCCTTTAGCAAACTTATTAACAGAAACACTCTTCAGATTTTTATGATTACATGTGGAATGCTGGAGATTCAATTAGTTACTTCAAACACTGCTCGAAATTTAAAATATTGTCAAAATATTTTTTTGTTTAAAATATTGGCCTCTGAAATGCATAGCATCTTGTAGATGTACACTCCATTTCCGCAGCTTTTCTGAGTGCATGCACACACACACACACACACAAAACTTAAACATGCAATTTACATGCCTATGTATGGGCATCCACAGGCCTTAAAGCATCCTTGGGAAACAGGAAAAAAAAATCCTGTTTGCCACAATATTGTTAACAATTCCATTTCTGTTCTGTTTTGTAAATCTTTTCCAGCTCATCTGATCCATCCATCTAGCAGCCAAGAACCTGTATGAGCTGGTTATAGTTGTTGCTTCTACTAATGTATTTATGTCATGTTGCTGTCTGTGGGTGTTACTTAGGCAAATTAGCAAATTACTCTAAATGTACAGTTACATTTATTATACTGGCGGCCAGAAGCACTGCTGTAGTTACAGGTCTGTCAGCTTTTCAATTAACAACTCTGTTTCTGATGAGTTTGCAGCTCAGTTTTTTCCTTTCAACTCATATCAGGCTGCAACTTGCTAAACCTATTTCCCTCCTTTTGTCTCCACAAGCCCTCCTTGCTCTTTAAATCTTATTTTTTTGTCTAAGACAATGACTAAAGCAGGGAATTTTTGCTGCTTGCACATAAATTTAACAATATTTTGTTTAATCTCTGTTCCTCAAGAGACTTGTGAACACACTTCACTTTCTACACTAAGCATTTTCAGAGTTTAAAGTTAATCCTAGGTGTACATCTTTGAAACCTTGTTCTTCACTGGGTACTGCTCTCATCATCTATATGCACAAGACCCCCGTAGAGCAGGTGCAGACAAAGACCTTAACTTCACCAATCAGACCACAATATTGATTACTTTTGTTTCCAGTCCTCCCTGCTTCTAATATGATGCAGTACTTATGAATGCTCACTCTAGTGCACATGTGGAAGTCAGCACTGAATGCTAAACCCATCTCTCTGCCCTAAAGGCACAGTCTTCCTACCACTGAAGTTGGGAGGTCCAACCTTACTGCAGCAGAAACAGAATCCAAGATGCTGTGTGAGCACAATCCTGAGAAATCTTTAATGTTTCAAGTGCCTTTTACAACATTAGGACCCGTCAAACATTAGCAATATCTGATGAGCATTTACCTGGTAAATTACCTTAGAGCAGCAACCTTCTTACCTACTTCTGCAATTCCTTACACTTCATTTTTATACATGTTATTATATAAATTATTTTGTATTCCAATATTCCATTATCTTCATGTCCTTCCACCACAAATGCATCATTTTCCAACTAGCCACACACTACTGCACAATTAGTAGCCTTGCCTATGTCCCTGGCTAGGTCCAAGGCTCCTCTAAGAGCACACAGCCCAAAAGGTGTTCTGTGGCTAGAGTTTCTAAATGTGTATGTGCCCATACTTTGAGAATATCCAGTAGTCAACACCTGACTGCATGGCTGGTGTTGCAAGCAGGGCTCCAGCTTCTATGACCCTGGGACCCTTTCTGAAGAACAAGGACTGCTGAGCAGGTATGGCATTCACCTGACAAATCGGGACAAGAGTGTCTTTGCTAACAAGTCCACTAACACAGTGAGAAGGTTTGTTAGGTAAGGGTTGTCATACTCTGAAGAGAAGACATGGTGGCAGTGAGGATCCATCTGGGGACAACAGGATGGCAAAGGCTTTCGCATTCCCTTTCTGAAAGCAGCTTGACTGGGGCTCATCTCAGGTGCCTGTAATTACATGTGCACATGGGGAACAGCCAGGAGGAATGAGAAGTCCAAGCACAGCGGAGAGCTATGACATCCCTGAGATTACAAAGACACGGTGGCATTACACGTGACTGAGTGCTGCAATAGGTGGACACAGGCTTTTCAGGAAACACAAGCCAGGAAGATGAGGAGGAGGGTTGCACTCTATGCAAAGGGGTGGCTGGAGCACACAGAACTTTCCTTGGAAGAGATGATGAGCCATCAAGAGCTTAGGGGTCAGAAGACAGACCAACATGGATGATGCTGGGGGAGCTGTCTGCTACAGATGGCCTGATCAAGAGGAGGGAGATGAAGCCTTCTTTAGCCAGCTGGAAGAAACCTCATGACCACACACCATAGTTCTCACGGGGGAAATTATGCACCCTGATATATGCTGAAAAGGCAAGAGGGTGGTGTACAATCAATAAGGAAGATTTCTGGTGAATGTTGAAGACACTACAAAAGTGTCTCCATAGGCTAGAAAAATGGACTGACAGGAACAAAATAAACAAAAGCAAATGTAAAGTCCTGCAAGTGGGATCTAATAACTTCATTTGATATGGCTGAGCACTGACTGGCTAGAAGAAGGCAGCTTTGCAGAAAATGACCTGGGGTCCTCAGTAGACAACAGGTGGAACGCGAGTCAGCAGTGTGTCCTTGTGGCAAAGAAGGCTAACCACATCTGGCCTGAATTAGTAAGAGTGCAGCCAGCAGGCTGAGACAAGTGATCCTTCCCCTCTATTTGGCACTTGTGAGACCACATCTGGAATGCTATCTCCAGTCTAGGCTCCTCAGTACAAGGAAAATATTGACAAACTGGGGTGAGTCCAGCAGAGGGCCACCAAGCTGGTTGGGGCTGAAGCACATAGCATATGAGGAGAGGCTGAGAGAGCTGGGTCTCCTCAACCTGGAGGAGAGAAGGCAAAGGGGACCTTATTGCTGTCTGCAACTACCTGATCTCCGCATACAAAGACAGAGCCAAACTCTTCTTAAAGGTGTACAGCAAAATGACAAGAGGTAACAGACACAAGCGGGAACATGGGAAATTGCAACTCAGTATATGGAAGAAATTCTACCATGAGGGTGGTCAAACAGTGGAATAAGTGCCCAAAGAGCTTGTTACATCTCCATCTTTGGAGATACTCAAAACTCGACTGGACAAGGTCCTGAGCAACCTGCTCTGACTAGACCTGCTTTGAGCAGGAGGTTGGACTAGATGACCTCCTGAAGTCCCTTTCATCCTGCATGAGTCTAGGAGTCTGTACATCTACACTGGAAAACAAACAAGATTTTTAAAAAGCCCACAACACTGAAAGAAACTACAAACTCATTTCATGTTGTGATTCTAATGGAACAAATCTAGAGTAGATAAGCAATTTAACAGGACTAGAGAGTATGTACCATTAACTTCTATATTAGTTTCTCACACTATCCACTTAGCAGATAAGTAGAACTAAAACTCAACTGATTGATAGCCAATTAACATTTGATGCTAGCATACGGCTTTTCTAGTGGGCAGGTAGCAAACTTGGTATTAATACAGGAGTTCTATGTATACAAAGATATTAAAGGAAATTTATGGCTGTCACAGGAATTCTGCATACACACCCAGGACAAAATTCACTTCCCAGAAAAATTATGGCAGCAAGCTTTTAAGAAATAGATATGCCCTTCAGGAGTGCCAAGAAACACATGCAAGAACATATGCTATAGGAGTCAAAGATGTATTTTTAAATCAAAAAAAAAAAAAAGTAGTTATGAGTTTGGGGGAAAGCTATGTGATTTTTTTCTTATCTCTTATACTGATTAGCGAACTCAAGATAGGTATTTTTGCCCCACAACCGCGGATCCCCCTGTTCCATGCACCGGAGAGGTTTCTGCTAAGACATCCTATAACCTGGAGATGAATGGCAACTAGAACTCGTTGGAAAATTTTTATCTAAACTGTTTTCTGCATTAAAATCATTAAAATCCTGCTTAGATGGAATTGGATATATTTGGAAATTCATATAACGATTCTGACATTACCAAGGAAACAAACTGAAACAAAACGTCATTTTTAAATATTTTGGGGTGAATAAAAATTTCATTTCTAAGAAAAATTTTCATATTTTTTCTAAGACAAAGGATTTTTTCCTCCCAGAATGTCCAACTTGCAATAAAGTGAAAATATTTTCCTCCATGATCAACACTCTAGCCACTTCATGCTGTATGGATTTGGAATCAAAAGAAATGTTTACACATTAAAATTATGTCAGAAACACACTGGCTCCAATTCAGTCCTGGGCTTCAGGGCTTTCTCTTTCAGGCCACATCCAGTGTTTGCCTCCTGCCAATTTGGAAAGAGGATCCAAGCTGCTTTCCGGTCTTTCTGCCTCTACCTTAACATGATGAGAGACTTCTCCTTCCTCTCCGCTACATTGTTATTCCTTTCTCCTTTACTTTTCTCTCTCCTCTCCTTTTTGTAATCTCTGCCTGCATGCAGAAGATGCCACTGACACTATCTCACACTTATTTAAGTAGTTTTTAGAAGAAGGGGTCTTTTTCTTACAGAAACAAAACTCAGAGCCACAATGTCTACATTTCTGTAGGCTTGTCTCTCAATACCCCTCTGAAAATGCCCGGTGGATTCAGAAGTCATTTACTGTATTTGGCAGAGGAGCAGAGGCCTCAAATGTAATTATGTTCCCTTGAGTTTCCTGAAAGTATGTGCCTGAGAAGAAGACTAATGTCCAGTCTGAAGGAGGGTCTTCAAAGGGAAGACATCTCTTATGAGACAACTAAGAATCCACACAAGGCCTGCGAGACAAAATTCAAGAAATCAGGCAGCAGTGGCTCAGCTGCTCTCAAATCAACACACCTTACAAAATAATTCTGCCCAAATTCTCTTAAAACAATCTCATTTATTACTCTTTGAGATTATTTTACTATCAAAAACACTCATCTATCATACTTGGCTCATACATAGCCAAAAGATATTAGCATCTTCTTCTTAATAACTGCTTAAATAAATACAAGTGCTTTTGTCAGTTCTTGCAAACCGTCCTCAGAAAGTTTCTTAACCTTTGTTTGCTTAGTAAAAGAATCTGATAATAGCTCTGGTAATACAACGTGTATGAGAATATATATATTTATTTAGCCAGTAACATTTTTGCTTATTCCTTTCATTACTGTAGATTGCTAATTAAGAAAATCAACTGAACATCTATTTTTTTGCATTTTTATGTACCAATTACAAAATTATTACAGCAATTCTAAACTTCTAAACTACAGTAGGTCCTTTTTATGTTGAACATAATTTTTACAAAACCACTTGAAATGCTGAGGAACCATCACTTGAACTACAAACTGCGTATTGCAAGGCACTGCTGAACAAAATGTGCCTTTGTTTGCTATTTCTCTGCATATGAATTTGTACAAAGTGAAAGTCTGTGTGCTTAAAGGTTCATCCCATTCTATCAGCAAGCCGCCTTCTTCTTAAATTAGACAAACACTACAAATAATTCAAAAGCAAATGTATGATGTTTATACTCCAGGCTCCTCTTGTAGTAAGAGGCTAGGCATCTTTACCAACCAGTAACCTCCTTTACAGCTTAAACCTATTATCAACTTGCAACTTCACCAAGAAAAATGCCAACTTGAACAAGCAGTTGTGCTTTGCTTCTCTCCTGGTATTGTACTGAGCAGAATTTTTAGTATTCATTAAAGTCAGTGACAATCATGTAAATACCCACTTAATGCTTTTTCTCTCTCATTTCAACCTTTTAGAATACAGCAGTGAGTGATATAGTAAAAAGACTGCATAACTGTCTCAGATTGCTTTTTTAGCATCTTTTTGACAGTTTTGTGTTTAAACACTGGGGCTGATGTCTGGGAAATTCACATTAACATACTTTTTGTATGGTGTGTAATCTGGAATAACATTGTAAATGAACACTCCTTCCTAAGTCATCTGTAACCTGCTAGATCTAGACTTTCTTGCATCATAAAAGCCAGCAATTATATCAAACACTAAAACAACAAATACATACAATATTGCTCACATTTGCAAACCATGATTTTTTAAATAAGCAGATAAAGGCAAATCAAACTAAAAAAATACCTGGTAATAGCCCAACTTCTGCTCTTTGCTGTACTTTGTTATAGATATATATGCAAGCATGCATGCACGTGCACTTGTGCGCGCACGCACACACACACGCACGCATGCACACACACACACGTATCATAATTGGCCACAATTACTTCTAAAGGAAAAGTGGCTTCCTTTTAGCCTAGATCTGTTTATTTAATCATCCTGTAATTACCCAGAACCAACTCCATGTGCACTGCAAACTAGGCCATGAGAGCAGCTGAGTCAGGCCAAAAGATTAAGTAGCTCTGTACCTTCTGTCTACTAGTGGTCAGTAACAGACGCCTAGGGAACTGCATAAGTGTTAGTTACCTTCCTGTGATGTGCCCCCTCACATTATGGTAATCGATGGTTTAAGAAGCCCCAACTACACAGTTCGGTCCATTTTACCCTCTGGTATTTTATTTTTTATTTGAGCTACAGACTGGAATTCTTTTTCTCCTTCCTGGAAAAGTTATACTCTTAAATAATATACCTTACTGAGGGAATAAATTTCTACAACTTTTCTGACCTTTGGAATATTCTAGTTTTGGTTTATAACATGTATCAGGGGACAATGAAAGCAAGGGAGATGGAGAACTGTGTTAAAAAGTAAAAATTAAAAAAATCTTTAAACTTCCTACACAAATCTCTCTGCATATTGATATGGATTCCATTTCAGATCTTCAGATGCCACAAAGGTGTTTGCAGTATCTCCCAGTTGTCACCTTCTGAAAGGGAAGACTACAAAGAGCTGTGTGTCATGTCACTATATGAGGTGCACAGCACTAATAACAACATTTAATGTTTGTGTATAGTGCTTTGCAATAGGTGTTCAAAGTGCTGTACTGAGGATAATTAATCTTGAAACACATCCATGTGGTAGGTGGATCAAGCATCATTTTTACGATTTTACAACAGGGAACAATAAAGAGGCTGTCAAATCTGAAGACTAACTAGAATTTGGTTGCCTGTCTTCCTCAGGCTCCTTCAAATATCTCAGCCAGAGGAAATCAGAGTTAACAGAATTATATTCTAGATCTTTCACCCTGCTGGTTGCTCTCTGCTCTTCTGGGCTCCATTGCCTTCCTGAAGCTACAACTTGTCTGCAAATCAAGACTGGGTATTTTTTCTCACTTGCTTATTTTGGGGGCCAAGGATATCAATATTTATAAAAATCACAGGGCATCATTTTTATATGAATCATCCTAGGAATTCAGAACTTATCCTCCACTCTGGCTATTTTCCATTCCATCAGTGGAAAGAAACAACCTTAATATTAGTACGAAGTGCCAGAAATATCCGAAAATCATATATGTGTTTGGGAGGAGGGAATGAGGGTAGGTCCTTTAGCACCTACAGCTCCTACAGCTTCTCCTCCTATCACTAGCATGGGAGGAATAGCTGGGAAAACTGATGCTCTGGCTCATCTTCCCAGTACTGGGATGTAGCTTAACTATTCCTTCAGATTCCTGACAGCCAGTTTAATGTTCAGAAGTCTACAGGATACTGTAAATCCTCAGAATTAGAGAATTAGTGAAGGAGCATGCTGCCACGTGCTTGTCTGTGCTGAGCTGTCTGAATCTTAGACGTGCACAGGGATCTGGGCCATTGTACATTTAAGAAACGCAATGAAAACCAACACTTTTTTTAGTATGCCCAGTCTTTTAAAAATGACATCTGTTCTAAATCCTTACATAGCTCAATGTTTTTCACAGCATTTCCAAAGCCATTCTTTTGTAAATAGATAATTAGTGCTTAAATACTCCTTTCAAGGGGTTTCTACATTAACATAAAAATAGTGTAATTACTGATGGTCAAAATGGCATGACTACAATTTATAAATTGTAATTTCTTTTGCTGCTCTGAAGCTGATTTTCTTTCTTCTTCAACACAATTTTAATCTATTTTAAATGTGAGTATTATTGAACCTAAAAATATAAAATACCTGTTAAGAGAGAGAGAAAAATAACTACCATCACTTTGTAAGACTTAATGGCAGAAAAGAAGTAAATCTAAGCCTAGCATTTCAGCCTTTTTTGAAGATTTTTTATTTTATATCAAGAACTTCCAAAATAGGGATGATGTTTATTGACCAAAATTAGCTGATTTTGCTCTACAGTGTAATATCAGAAACAGGTGATTCTAGTACTGCTAGTTATTACAGTTTGGAAGGCATTTTCACTCTAAGTCAATTTAAAGTTTGGACAAAAATGTTATCCTTTGAGTTGAACCTACCCAGGTCAGGGCAGGTGAGTCCATGTCAAATAAATTAATCAATTATTTTTTGTGTGCGATATGCACATAAGATAAACATTTCCAGGAAAATATTCTGAAGAGCTAATTATTTGCTTCCCACTACAATGCAAAGCCACCTTCTCTTTTTTATCTCAAATTTACCTTGAACTTGAATTTCAAATAGGAAGACTGTCTTTGACATTGGAAAACTTCAAGCAAACACACTGAAACAATGGATATTATAAAATGTGTTAGCAAGGCATACACGGGAGTGAATGATCAGAGAGAATACAGAAGTATGTATTGCAGCTTATGTCACAGATCAGCTACATAGTTAAATTTCCAGGAAAGTAACCCACAAGCTCAAAGTGGCAGTGGATCCTGGAGCACACAAAATTTGGAATTGATTATTACAGACTTGGGCAAAGAGAATTATAAAAGCAACTGAGCCAAGCAGGCAATTTCCAGTTCCAACAATATGAGAGATACAAAATGGAGATAGGTGTGGAGTCATCATTGATGAGTGTACTAAAGCAGGACATTTGTCTTTGTATGTGTCCTACAACACATTTGATTTATATGCAGGTAGGGAATAAAACAGTAAAACAAAAATAATGAAAGGCTGAGTACAAGGGATAGCTACAGTACATAGAGAGCTGGATATATCCTAGAATATAATCTACCTTATCTAGCCTTGATTACATTCTAATGTGTATTTAGAAATAATTCTCCTGAATTATTTTCAGCTGTTTAAAGTGATATCATTAAAATTTCCTGGGTATACTGAAAAAACAGCATATGTTCAAAGCTGTCCTCCAATCCATCCTTATAAATGCCACTAGGAAGCTTCACTGGCCTCACCTTCCACCTGGGCCAACCATAATATATGTTTTGTATTGCGTGTTTTCTGATTTCCAAAATTTGGATTCACGAATTTGGAAGAAAAATATAATCAGGGAACAGACTAGGTACAGAAAGGAAAAGAAGAAACATAAAAATAGGAGAAAGGCCAAATCAGGAAAAGAGAAAGGGGAAAAGACTAGATTAGCACCATAAGCAAACTTTGTCAACTGACTATTCATCCCTTTTTCTCCTTTCTTCTTTTCTAAGCTATCCTGAATAAGGGTAGCAAAATAGAAACCTGACTTGCAGAAGTATGTCATGGTACTGAATGACTGGACAATAAAAAGACAGCTGAAACTGAACACGAATTTATGCAGAATAATGCAAGTGCAGGAAAAAAAACCCAACTTCAGATATAGAGTGATGGGTTCTGAACTATTACCATTAAGGAGAGCTCTTAGAGTTATAATAGGTAATGATGTTATGAAAATGCCAACTCACCATCCAGTCTCAGTCAAAAATAACAACAGAATAATCCATAATATTAAAAAGGAAAAGAGAACAAAATAAGAAATTTCATCATGTTGGCAGATGAATCTGTGGTGTACTCAGAATGTGTGCAATTCTGGTCTGCCCATCTTTAAAAGGATATAGAACAACAAGAAGAGGTAAGGAGAAGTGACACAGATGATCAAAGGCATTTAATGACTTCCATACAGGAACAAATTAAAGTCTTCAGCCTGAAAAATACAACAATTAGAAGGGCAAATATTGGAAGAGCCTATAAAATCTTGAGTAGAATGAAGAGTGGAATTGTACAGTTGCTTCTCTGAGTACTAGGAAACAGTACTATGGACCTAGTAGATGACAGGTTCGAAATAAGCAAAAAAGATCTTCACACAGTCCATATTAAATTGTGGAACTCTTTGCCACAAGGTTGTGTGGCACTAAAAATTTGCCTAGATTCAAAAAGCAATGAAAAAATTCATAGAAGAAAAATCTGTCAAGGGCTATTAAATACAAAGTTATTGCTGTGGCTCAGGAAGTCCTTGGACTGTATATGAGAGAAGGCTGAGAAAATATGCACATCCAGTTCTCACTAGCCCTGTATCTCCTCCTTAGAGCTGGGCAGCAACCCAGCCCTAATAAAACCTCAAAGGCCTCCCTGGGAAGAGGGGGAGGAGGCTCTGAGAAAAAGAAAAGTGGGAGAAAACAACTGATTACAGAGGAGAAGAATGAAATGAAATAGAGGGTTTTAAGGGTCAGAGGATAAAAAGCATAAAACTAGATGACTAAGCGGCAGACAAAGCAGAGCACCTTGGCTACTAGCCACTGTCAAAGACAATACTGTGCTAGACAGACATGTCATCTGAGCTGGTACTGGCCTTCCTATGTACCCTTATACAGCTGGCCTCAAAAAGAGGGAACATATTTTAGGATATGACTCAGCAAGCCAGTGTGCCTCTATTAGCACAAAACTTAAGCATGTGCTTGATTTAACCATAAGGTTCATGGAAGTGAGTGATGTTAATGTAAAATATACCTTGCATCAGTCAGGCACAGACATTTTACGTAGAACAGAAAGACAGAATCTGAACTTGCTGAAGGGCCTCCTGAAAAGATGAAATAGGCTGAGAAACCAGAGTAGCAGAGACCCAGGAGGGTATGACAGAAAAGAAAACTAAAGGATGGGAATCAGTACTACATATAAAAATACGGTGAAAAAGCAGAAGTAGTACATGTATCTGGAGTCAAAGAGAAAGCTGACTTCAAGGGAAGGGGTAATAAACAAATACCCCTTTGTTTATTCCAAGGGATAAACAAAGTTATAGTCCACTAATGGCAAGGGAGGGAAAACTGAGACAGAATAAAATAGCTAAGTGGGAAAGTGAGTCCAGTGCTACAGAATAAAGGAACAGACAGAGAAATTTGGTGGCAGCAGGCAGGGATGTGGGTGGAGGTGCAAGTCCTTGCCAGAATCCATCAATTACTTTCTCAAGAAACTAATAAAATGTTAAAGTAAGAGGAAGAAGGAGAAAGTTGGGTAGGATGTGGGAGTTATGGCTGCAAAATCATGGCATTCATGGCAGATACTGGAAGTGGCAATCTAGAAAAATCAAAACTGTGAGAGACTAGTACCTTTCACAACAAAATTCACAACCAGCACAAATAGATCAAATGAAGTTTCTTCATCTCAAAGGGTAAACTTTTAATAATGTACCATTGACTATAGATTTTGCAACACTAAAGGTATTCATGAATTCACAAATTGTTCATTTAGAACAAAAAAACCTTTCAAAATAAAAATTAACATTTCTTTTGAAACCTCATTGAAAATAATTTAAAAAATAAATGTTTGCAATTTTTAACTAAAACAAAACTCTAAATGCTAGCTGAATGACACTTGTGTAGTGACTCCCAACTATTTTTCCATTGGATTTTTCAGAATTTAATCAAAAATTTAGGGTTTTTTTTCAAGTTGCCAATGAACTAAAAAATCCTTTATTTAACTTCCTAAATTTGCATATCTCGAAGATATGCTCTTGCAAAAAATATGCTTCAAACCGCAGAAATCAACTCTTCCCAAATTGCATGCTCTCATGAAGTTGGAAGCATGCCTTAAAAGTCAGAAGAACAAGCCTCGTTTTGGAATAAAGATGATGAAGAGACCATCACAGAAATGCCTTGTGAAATCTCCCTACCAAGCAGAGAGCATTTCAGCTTACAGACTTCTTCAGAACACTGTACAGCTGTGACCCACAGGGAGGCAAATGGAGAACTAGGGAGACAAAAACTGAAGCAATCGATGTGTGTAGCCCCCATCCTGCTCACAAGCAATGTCCCAAAGCACTCTTATTTCCACACTAGCAGATAAACAAAATGGATATTACTTAGAAGAGATAACCACATGGTTTCTATCATCTTTGTATGCTATTTTAGGTACATTATTATAATGCATGGTAGAGACCTACAGAGAATGATTAAAATTTGTTTTTTGTTTTACAACTGTCCTCTTCCATTTTGATGTAGAGACAGAACAAAGGACACTGTAACAGAGTATCTTACTTCCACATTCTGCTTCTACTTCCCTACTTCAATGCATTCTAGTATTTTCCCTAAATCAATTGTTCTATGTTGAGCATATTATCAGGTTTCCAAGCTCAAAATTATTTATCAGCATTAGCTTGACCAAAAAAAAGAAAAGGGGGTGGGGGTGGGGGTGAAAGGGCTGGTCTGTAAATATTCGTTTAAATTGTAAAGTCATGACATTTTTTTAAATCCCATTTCAGCCTACCTGCATCTGTCAGCTTTGTGCATTCCAAGCACGGAATGCTATAGCATGTAGCAAAAAAGACAGGAAAAATATAAAAAATGTAAACTAAAGGAAAGAAAATCAACCTAAAAACTAAAATCCATTGACCTGTGTCCTTCCTTTCTGTGAGTCCTTCACTTCCTTTCCTTCAGCATCAGAATCAAGAATCCATTTTTATTCTAAATTAAGGTATCCACACTGCATGAACAATACTGGTGAGGGTTTTTGTCTGGATATAGTGTATGCTTTCCAGTTTCTACTCTCGTTGTTTTTAGCATACACAAAACATTGCAGAAGCACATGTAAATCACCACTCTCTTGCCCAGTGGAACAGAATTTCAGTTACCAATGCCAACAGTTGCCTACAGAAGGCATCTACATCTGGTCTGCCACATCCAAGACAGCAACCACAGGCACACGTTTTGCTTTGTTTGGAATTCATCACTGTGGTGCGGCTGAGCCTCAGATAGAAAAGCTATGAGCCTCCAGGGTTAAACAGACAAATGTTTTCAGTCACAACAACTTTTTTTTGCGGGAAAGCAAAGCCGTAACAATGTATGTAAGAGGTTTTATGTAAATCATTAAAGGCCTACTGACTTAAATTTGTTAACACCAAAATGTTGCTTAATGTATGCTTGAGAGTGTGAAGGCAGAACAGATGAATAGTCTCACAAATCTTATTTGCTCAGTTGGAAAAATGCAAAAATATTTGGAAAAAAAAGCAAAAATCTGATTCCTGCTCATTGCCATTCAAATTTAAAAGTAAAATTAATATTCATCACTCCTGAGTGCATGATGGTTTTTACTGAGAGGCAGAAGGGGCAGATACAATCAGTAAATCAGATTTACTTTCAAATACGCACACAATTCAATACCTACCTAGCCACTCATTGAATTTTTTAACTTCACTAGGAAGTCCCAGCTCAGTAAAATCACCAGCATGTATTAACACATCTCCATATGGCATTTGGATGGGATCAGTTCTTGAGTGAGTGTCGGAAATACACACGAATCGAGTATATCCTGGAGGTTTGGGAGCATCATGGGGCACAGGATCAACCCTGTAAGAAATGTATCATAACAAGGTTATAAAGTATGTTAGTGTCTATTGCAATTCTAATACTAACTTTTACCTTTACAAAAGATCATACAGTTTTCTAGATCTGCTTGATGGAAGGGATTGAATAGAACAGACTAAGGGGAAGTCTAAAAATTCTTGATGTTCACAGCACAACACTTTCAGTATTTGTTGGGTAGATGGATTACTTTGAAGAGATTAAGGAAAAGAGATTGAACTATGGCAGTAACTCTGAAACAAATACAAATAAATCAAAGGCAATGCCAGTTTCAAAGGAACAGTACTATCCTGTTGCATTGTTTAAATATGATTACACGGTACACAGGGAAAAGATTTATTTCAGATACATAAATACATTTAAATGCATTTTTCTAATTATAACTTTTTATGCAAGTTATATAATTCTAACAAATTTAATTAACACATTTTGGAGATATGTTTCAGTGTGCTAATGCAAAGCAAGATAAGAACTCCTGTTGACAACAGCTGTAAATGTACATTCAAGCCTGACTATTGTCAGGACAAATGTGGCAACTTTCTAGGCTTAATTATACTAAATGAAATCAAACGCTGTGAGGGGTGAGGCCGTATTGTTCAGAGCCCAATCTCAATACTCAAAACTGAGCAAAAGAAAAGATCTGACCCAGTTTTATGAGACTTACTCATGATACAGAAGAGGAAAGCAGAGAACACCTTTCTGCTACAGGAGGTATCCTCATTTTCAACTCATTCGATCTTTTTACCCTCAATCCACATTTCATTAGCATACATAGAAGCAAATGCATCTAACTATACCATATATGCTATTCCAGTCAGGGGAATTCCAGTGGAATAAAACCAAAAAGCAGGAGATGTAAGATTCATTTTTATGTCACTAGAAACATGAGAGATACACAGAGTTGTTATGAATTATTTCACTTTTTAAACTTCTATTCTGAAAGGACAAACAAAATTAGTTTTGTTCACTGTTGTAATATATAACACATATTTCCTATGCCTTGCTGGTTGTACTTCAATTCAGGCTCTTATATAAATAAAACCAGAAAAAAAGTTAGAGACCTTTGTTATTAATGATACTATCCCTGAGTTTATTGGGTAAATTTCCAGAAGGCATGTTATTACTTGAAAGGCATAAGATAATCAGCTTTGATCACAACATTTTCTCTAAGTCAAAGAAGAATTCTACTGAATTTATAAACTAAGGTGCCTTTGAGAATTTCACAAGACTAGAAAGAGAGTCAGGAATAAAATCTAAAACATTTCAATCTTGTTAAACATTTTAAAAAAAAAGTTCTTAGTATTTTCTACACTCTAACTACAAAGCCAGTATATGAGTAAATTATCTTGTACCTGTCTTTCTTATACCATTTTAGGAATAAAAACTGTTGTTTGAGTTTTTTTAAAAGCCATTACATTAAGCATCAGCCATTCATGAGGGGTTTTTATAGCCATTCTGGAGAAATGGCCTTTTAGTATTACTGCCTTGTGGCCGTCTTTCTAAATTTCCACTTTCTGAGCAGAAAGTAACCAAACATGAGGTATGGAGCAAACCCAGCTGTGACCAAACCACACCCAGTGAATGTACATGCTAGCAGCATGTACATGCTAGTGGGCTATGTGAGTAAGTACATGCTAGCCATACTGGAAATAATAGTGAAATTTGGCTTACGGGCAGCAGAAGGGGTGGCCACATGGAGCCCGAAGGCAGGCAGCTGTGAGCACTGTGTACGTGGCTGAGGGAATACGTGCATAGCAAGGGGACCACAGCTACACGCAGAAGGGCAGAAGACGAGAGAAAAGAGTTAGGTGGGAGAGGTTAGGTGGGGGAAGACACAACCTCAAACCGGGCAGCTGCATGACTGCCATCGTGTGTAAAAGCTGCCCCTCTTTTGGAGGGAAGAGACCTTGCCATAAGGCAAGCTCCACAGAGGTACCATGGGTGCAAGGGAATAGGGATGGTGAAGGATGGGTTTTACACTAGTGGGTGAGGGTGTAGTCTGCATGAAGGTGCAGTCCGTGTGAAGGGTGCTGCATTTAGCTCATGGAGTGCCTCCTCAAAACGAATTGGGATGGCTGGAGAGGGATGAGTGGAAGATCACCTTGGCTATCGTTGCAGCCCTCCAAGCTAAAAAGATTAAAGACCACTGCAGCAAGCAAACTCCTGAATATTCCTCCCCCTGCCCAGCACTTTCCAAAGCGAGTTATAAATCATGTTAGTTAGCCAGGTTTAAATTATGCATACTATCCTAGTATAAAATTAGGAATGTGGACTGATCTAAGTTATTGCTTTTTGAGTCTTTATGGTAGGGTAGCCCTTAAAGCACCTGAGGCTGCTTCTTCTCCCTCAGAAATCTTTTAAAGCACAGTCCAGCAGTAAGTTGGATGTCAGGGCGTAGCATGCACTTTGCATGCTCCTTCTCTGAAGCTCAACAGAAAAAAGACTTACCACAGCAACCCATGCAGCACATAATACATATGCTTTTCCTTATAGTTTGGATGGGGTGGGTGAGAGATGTGGACAGCACTCTCCTGATTGTTGAGGTATGTATAACTTTGAAATATTGTGCAAAGGGCCAGAGAATTTGCATAGCAAAAGGTATCAATACAATGAACCAAATAAATGAAATGCAGGTTTTCATGCTGAAGCGTTAGGCACACACTGAGGCTGTATATAGGTAAAAACATATGTCAAGTTTCACAAAGGCATTTAAGTTTTATTATTGGAAATAATTTCTGAAGGCTTGGTCCCCATATTCTTGTGTAACACCTTCCCTCAACAGCTGTCACATAAACACCCAATGCAGTGCTTGCAACATGAGCAGAGGTACAAAGATCTGATTATTTTTGTGCAAATGCTTTTGTTTTTCTTTCAAGCAGTATGTGAACATTCAGAGAAGTTGAAAAGCAAAGTTAAAATCTCAGTGCAAAACCTCTTTTAGAGGTTGTTTTATACACAAGACTTCAGTGGAGTTTCATAAAGGAGCAAGACAGCAACTTCCTAGAAATGACTGAGGGACTTGAAAACACTGTCAGAATTTACTGGCCTTCCTGTCAGTGCAAACCAGTCATCACACCAGCACAGACATGACAGACAAGGATGGGGCTAGGAAAATGCTGTCAGCATGTTCTGGACACTGAAAGGTGAAACAAGAAATACGAAACTACACTGAGGTCCAAGGAAGGGTTGCAAGATTGAATTCTGAAGAAAAAAAGCATGAAAAAATAATTATGGTGAGAGTAGTTTAACACAAGTTCAGTTGTCAACAGGTCTATCTGAAATCTGTTTATGATTGCCTGCCAAATCACTAATCTAGGTATTTTGAAATACACACAAAGACAAGGCAAAGCCCTCGCTCCGCTGAAGTTAATGACAAAACTTGCATGGGCTAAGATTTCACCCGTAACAATCACGTGAATAAAAGGTGCTTTTGTTACACTTGTATATACTTTTCCCTTCTTTGTCACTATTTTATTCACTGGCAAGAGGCAAAAGCAATACTGCTAGTATTCAGAAACATTATTTGCAATTTCTGTATCAAGAGAAGGAGCAGGTCAGATTGCGGTAGATGTTTCAATCGATCTAGCTTGTTCTCCTATTTGCACAAGCTTTTTCAACAGTATTAATCATTCATAAGAGATTGCTAAACTCTTCTGAGGAACAATTTTCTAAGGATAGCTTGTTCTGAACTACTTGCTTAGGCTCTCAATTTCTGTCAAGCTGTTGACTGTCTAAGTCCTCTGGTAATATGATTTGTTACTGGTTAGAAGTTTAAGCAGCATATTGTTGAGTACCAAGTGGCTACTAATAAATAACTTTTCTTCAGCCCAGTATTTTGCTTGTAAAAATCATTTAGTTTTTAGGACTGGTGAACACATCCATAAGTGCCCAGGAACTGTTTGAATATTCACCAAGAATGGTTAAACTTGAAAAAATTAAGTGACCTGCATTTGGCATTTTGATTTACAGAAGTATTTCTGAACTCACATTTGTTTGTTTGTAGTTTTGCTACCATTTGCCAGCTCTATAAACAAAAGATGTTTCCCAGTGCTAACACTCAACTCATTTTACTGTTTGCATTTCAACAGTACCTAAAAGCCCCAAAAACGGACTATAAAATAATACAGTGCTTCCCAAAAGCATTAGCTCACCATGCTAACATATATGTTAGTCTTCCTTTTTTTTAAATACAATGTCTAATTTATGCCAAAGAATGTATATAAAGTATCACAGAATAGACACAGAGCATCCACTCAGTTGCTGAGATTTTAACTGCAAAAATCATGGCCTATGTTTGGAAATTATCAAATCATATTAAATAGAAAAAATGTGAATGAGGTGATTATTATTTAGTCTTCATAAAGGACCAAAAGTTTTTGTTAAAAAAATAAAAACCAGGCTTCTGATCTAAAGATAAGACTGCTTCTCTCTTTAATAAACACAATAAAATGTTGTAGACATTTTTATTCCCTATAAAAATATTTTACAATAGAATTTTATACTTAATTTATTTGTAATGGCTTAACCGTTTTGTTCTTCCTTCTGGCTTTAAACTTTATGGCAAGTTTCATTTTGTAATTATAATTCTCCACTTTACATTACAAGTAAATCATTTAGAGCAGTTAATTTTACTGATGTCGTCATGATATTAGAAGTCAGAAACAAACACATTATTTTAATTACTCTTTAAGCACTTGGCATCTTTGGCAGATTGGTATGAAAGTAAGTTGTCGGATGGGTGCCCACACTATTTTATTTATCGATGTCATTTTTTCCTTGTATGTAGCTGCAATATAACTAACGAAACAATAGGAAAATATCTGTTGTGAATACAGGCTTGGCATTTAAACAGCTATTTACATCAATAAGCAAGTGCACAATGCTAACAAACAGTATTAAGACTGTGGAAAGTATCATCCTTGTAAAATCTTTTTAATACCACCACTTGTTGTTTGTTTCTTTTTTCAATGCATAAATATCAAGTTATGCTAGTGGAGTGATCTTTCTCCCATCCTTGAAAAAAGTACTCATACTTTCCAAATGGACTGATTTTGTATCATTATAGTAATTAGTATTAGAAAGGCAGCAAAACAGTGTTCTTTGAATTCTTTTTGACTGGCCCATCAAATACCACATCGACAAGGCAATAACAATTCAGAAGGCTGTGCTAGAGCAGTAACAAAACTGTAATACTTACATTTGCACATGTGGGGGCTGAAAACGTCCCTGGTTAATGTTGTAGAACGTGAAAGCCTGTGTGGGGTTTGAGCTGTACTCATCCACTTCAATTATGAGTCTACTGTGCTGATGCCTTCTAGCTGCCATAATGTGCGACTGGGCGAAAGCCATGCTTGCACTGAGTAGTTCTGCTTTTTCAGGCGATCATATCTGCTATCTTCCTACATCGACAGAAGAAGACCATGACATCTCCTTACCTAATCGGCACACTCCCCCTTCGAAAACCTAAAAGTAGATTGAAGAGATGGAGCATAACTGTTTGACAGTTAATCTGTTTGGGATTTGCTTTATTTAATGTCAGATGAAGATTAAGGGGGGATATGGAGGGAGGAAGACATACAGCTCAAAGAACTCATTACAAACCTTTCCAACTCAGCAATTTGATGAATATACTTGAGTTAGGGGTGGGAGGTGGGAGGGGAAGCAAACTTGCAAAGGAACACAGAGGGTAACTTGTTCAAATAGTTCAAACAGTTCAAACACTCAATACAAATCTAAAACACAAGGCAGTCATTCTTCAGAATGGTGTGTCAAATTATAATGTTTTGTCAACACAATCATTTACTATATCTTTTCTTTGATTGCATTGCTGAATGTTTATAGATATGTACCTTCAAAGGAAAAAAACAAACAAACCTGACACACAGTACCCATCTGTAGATGACTAAAATGCAAGTCAGTTAAAAAGAATCAATTTAACCAATTCTTCAGAAAGTCTGCGCCATTCATTAAGGGCTGTATTGTGAGTGGTTTTTCTTTACATCCTAAGAAACAGAGCAAACTTGACCTTCCATGCACATGTCAGTACTTGCTCCTGGCTTTTAATATCAATGAAAAAACTCCTGATACAGACATGACGGATTCTCCCCATCACACACATCCTCTTCTCAGACAGCAGTGGCCCCAAATTCCAGATTCACTGGCAAAGAAAGTGATTTGAGGGCTAACACACAGATAAACGGTATTAAATATAAAAAAGGAAAATCAATATAGGTTTCATGTTTGGGAATAAATTTTCCCCAAAGGTTATACAAGTCAAGAACAGCACTGCAAACAGGGTAAGAAAGTGAAACCTACTGCAATGCAAAGAGTATCCCCTAGAAACATCAGAAAGCAATTTAAATGTGATTTTTACTTTTATTTCCCAGTTTTAATAAAAAACGGATTATAAGCAATAAGGTTGGGTATTTTTACAGTATAATTTTGCATCTCTTCTAAAAGTTGTCTAACTTAAATATTTACTTTCATGCTAGCAAGTGCTCTTTTCTTCTGCCCAATATAAATAATCTGCTTTACAAGTAATGTATTTAACCAAAAACCATGCTAGAATGCAGTGATTCAATGAATATGTGCAGTTTCTGGAAAGCAGGACTGCAGGTTTCTTCATGCGACCTTGCTGATGTACCTTAGTGCCATTCTGATGGTACCAAGAATGATGGATGAGGAAGGTCTTCACAGTCACACAAATTTTTAAAGCTATTTATAGATATGTAGGTCCAGTTCAGTTCTAGTGGGAGTCAAGCACCTAGGCACTTTCAAAAATCTGAGCTTCAGTCTTTTGCCTAACTACTAAAGATATTAAGTGCTCCTAGAAGTGGTGGTGTATTTTTGCTTCGAGAAATCTTGTCCTTTATAAAACCAGAATGAGAGACTCAGCTCATTTTACTTGCTGAATGGCTGTAAATTGATGACAACTTGCTATCACTAACAACCTGCAGGAAAACAGTCTGAGAATAAAAGAGCAGATTCCTTCAAGTCCTCCCGAAGAAATGATTGGTAAGGAAATGCTAGAATAACAGGAAGAAAATTTTGGATTTTAAACACTCTCAGATGCTGCGTTCAGGCTACGAAGCAGCAAAATGGAATGAGCTAGAGCAGAGGGAAGGAAGGGAGGCATGATCCTTGTAAGAATAATCGAGTACAAATTGCTGCATTTATGAAATAAGAAATTAAGATGGCAGATGTGAGGAACCCTCCTCGAGGAGCTTCCTGCATAAAATGATGCATTTTTAAAGAAGTTTGTATGAGCAAGGTCAGAGATTTTATAGGGGGCAAGCTGTTCTAAGTGAACCTACTTCTGTTTGAAAGAAACTATTAGAACTGGTGACTTCTAGAAATATTCTACAGTATGATTAACAATTTGTGATTCTACAGATCTACATGGGGCCATCAAACTACCTGAAAACAACTGCCTGGGTTTTATAATTCAAGGACTATGTCCATTTTACACACAACTGAACTGCTGTTACAAGGATTTAGGCACTGCCCAATAAGACCTAGAATCTTCCACTGGGCTTAGTAAGTTACCAGTGCTTACAACAGCTGAGAACATGACTTTGGTCAGCCTACTGTTCGGGTCCTATCTTTTATGACTTCTCTCAAGTTATACATCAAACCTATTGCAGAAACAGTGGATGTATTCAGGTATCCCAATATCCATGTTCATGCTCTGCTTCCTCTTTCTGGGTAAGTGGAAAACAGCACTTACCAACACAAGCTAACTCACAGTCCTTTCAGGACCATTCTTCCACTTAGTTTGCAAACAGAAACAAACCACAGCGAGCATGCCGCTGATGTACCATTTAGTGTTGAAGAGGCCCTATAAGTGAGGAATCTCTCCTTGCACATGGGAGAGCGTGTGAATCACAGCATTAGGGCAGCCTGTGAGGATGCCAGCCACAGACATTCAGCAGGAAGTTCACCATATAAACATGTGGGAAACAGGAAGCCAACATGTCTCACTTGAGGTAAGAAAAAGAAAAGATGCTGCAGCACTGCTGAGCCTTCTGCCAAATGACAGTCACACAATGTCGACCCTGGACACATACAAAGCATTCAAGACAGGAGAAAAAAACAAAGAGCCAGCTCCTGCCTTAAAAATAGAATAAATAGCAATCACATAAACAGCTCGTGCTAGACAAAAATCAGAATATTGTAACATACATAATCAGTAAGCCTAATTCAGTAGGGAGTTTTGTTCAAGCTCATTTCAGAAACATACACAGATGTCTTTGAACCTTACCTTTCAGTCTAGGGTTGCCTTCCTGCATAAATGGTTGGCTCACTACTAACATTCTTGGTGTTCGACAGAACAAGCTGTCTCTTTCCAGCTTGACTGATAACCAGACTGACACCCATTATTCTCCTCTTTCCAATTGTCCCCAAAATTATAACTTTTTCTTTCTTTTAATAATCTGAAAATTCTTCCTCTCCCAAACCAGAGTGTGAAATGCAGCAGGGAAATAATTACCTGCTGCTATAGCATGCAAGTTTTAAAATTATATGCCCAACATTACCAACACAGAGCATTACGACTCAAATCCCCACAGCAACAACATGCTAACCACCCTCTTCCCCCAGACTTATGAGCTGCGGGATGTCTGCCAGGGAAAAACAGAGAAATGTAAAAAGGACTGCAAGAACATGAATACTAAAATAAATATCACAAACCTGGCTGTTAGAATCACAGACTGAGAAAAAGCTATTAAATCAGCTAAGCCATCTTCTTACTGATGTGAGGAATGTTCTCCGTACATTATTTTTCTGCCGCTTTCTCTAGTCTGTGTTCAAATGTCCAGAGCCCTGATCCACAGTCCACCATAAAAAACAGACACTGTTCTGCTGTCTTCAGTAGGCTTTGGATCAGGCCATAAAGTATCTGGATTATGCCATCTCTCCTCACGAATTACCAGACCAGGCAGGTGGCTGAACTCAGGCATATATTTAATTCCTCAAATAAATCATTGTATGAAGATTTCCTGACTTTTTCAGCCTGAAATTTCCCTTACTTAATTTTAAATGATCTCAAAGCCTTCTTGTATAGCTGCCACAATTATTTGCCTCTATTTTACACAAATTCTCCAGCCTTTTTATGTAAATTTTCTGATTTTTTTTCCATTTCAAGCCAACATTTTACTTTAATCTCACTTCCTTGCTCCCAGATTCTGTTCTTTTCTGCTCATCTTACAGTTCACTCCCTTGCCCATTGTCTCTCACTGTATCTTACTCCATCATCTCTGCTGTTCCCTTCATCATCTCTTCTTTGTCTCAAACCTAAGAATAATACTGAGAATTTCTGACAATTATTCCAGCAAAAGAAAATAAACACCTAGACTTGAAAATACCATGGCTCAAGCAGATGTCACCTGAAATAACAGTTAAACCAAGACAAAATAATGATGACAATGATGATAATAAAACAATACAAAGAAGTTAGAAATAAAGAGAGAAAACTGCAAAGGAGACACCTCTTGAGCAATGACCTTTCCAAGGTTACGAAAAAACTGTGAGGGCAAGAAGCCTAACCTGACTAGAGCACACCATGGCAAGAGTTGAAGAGAAACAATTGCACAAATAATTGTGAGATAACAAGAGGAAAGAAGAGAAGGCTGGTACTAGATCAGTGGCAAAGATGTAGCTACTGAAAAGATGCGAGTTTTCACAGACTCTGATGAGCTGGGATTTGGGGATGCAACGGAGAAATGAAATGTAATAGTAAAAAAAAGATGTTTTCATGCAACTATAAATCATCAAAGCTGTATTTATTCAGGAAAAGCCAGTGACACAGCAGCAGTAAAATACTTTAAAGAAGAGTGAGATAGTTTGTTACAGATGACACAGTCATACATTCACTTCTTCTGCAAACCATGTTAACAAGAAACCCTACTCAGAGCTTGGTCAAGAGTTCAGGTCTTCCCCTATACTGAGGAGAAACTGCTCTTTGTGAGTTGTCAGCTCATCCTTTATATGGAGAAGTAAATCCTTTATTTAAACAAACAAAAATGCCACACTGTTTTCTGCAGGAATGGTCCCGATTGTTATAGTAACATTCCTATAACCCCTAGTGTAACTTCGTTATCACAAACTACTACTTTTTTGTTTTAAACCCACCCAAAAAAAGGTGTTATGGACTGCCCAGCAATAAGGGAATATGCTGGAACCAGTAAAGCAATTACTTACTGTAAGAAATAGGCTAAAAACTCTAATGGGTTTTTGCTGTCTAAAATACATGTTTCACATACTCCAGCTAGAAACCAATCAATAGAATTAGTTTGCTATCTTCAGTTCTGCCATCAGGAAATGAACACTGAAATAATCCTAAAAAGGCAATATTCTGTGGGAATGGATGAGCCAGGCAAATCGTTCTGCAGCTGAAAGCTTTTCCAAAGGGATACACTCTCCTCTTTCTCCTCTTCATTTTCTGAAAGAAACAGAACACAAATCCTGGCAAACCACATCCACCGAGTCTTCCCTTAGCAGACTGCTTTGGATTCATCTGACAGTGAGGCATCCGAATGCTCTTAACATACTTGTGGACTTTAAATGGAAGGCAGCATAATCAAATGTGATCAAGACACTTGCAGATATTAAGGTTGATCGTGCACACTTCTACTGACAGAATCATTAGGCTTTCTAAAGGAATACGATTTGTCATAGAAACATTTCCAATTGCATTTTAAAAAATAAATAAATAAAACTGCAGTGTATAGCACTGTAATATACACTTATAAGCCTACTTTTGCCAAAGCAAATGCTTTATGTACCTGCAATTAGTGTCAACGGGAATTAAAAAAGAGAACCAACAGACTCCTTGAGGATATCTGAATTATAATCTATGGTGTCATTTAAGGTGTTTATCACCCTTACAAACTTCCCGGAGTTCTACATTATGAATTTAATGATCGACAAAATCCTGCTTGGAAACCTAACCCTACTTAAGTTACAGAAGCAGTACTGCATTTGAGATTGTTAGTTTTTCTGAATGTCAGTTTAGCTCTGGTGAAATGTGCCAGGGTGACAGCCTTCAAGCCTGAAGTCCTCTATCCACAGAACAGACATAGCACACACACAGGGCCTGGCACACACATTAGATCTGGCATATTTCCCTGGGCTGCCTTTGTGTCTCAGACCTAATCTAGAGAAAACATTACTGAAGGGCAGCTCCAACTCCATACCCACACATTCTAAGAAATCTCTGTTTTTAAGCAGCAAATAAATGTACGAATTAGGGTGAGTTTTGTAATGCAGATTTATCTCCACCAAAAACTGGAATGCACCCACCAATTCATTCAGTGAGTGCCATGAGATGGCAAAATATATTGCACCATCTGCTTCTCAGGGCACAACATGTAGCTATACCGCTATACAACTTTGTCAAGTTGTTTTAAGGTCAAAAATCTGAATAAAACCTTTACAAATGCCTCTTTATGGTGGTTCTTACATTGGATTTCACAATTCTCATCTGGTAGCAAGAGCGCACATGCTTCACTATGCTATAAAACTTCATTTTCAAAAACCTTTGTTTCAGGTATATCTTTAACTGACACAGATCTTAAGCATCCTGTTTCTCAGTTTCAGCTCTCCTTAGTGGATTCTGCTTAAAGGAGTCATATCATCACCATGATTTATTAAGGGGACCCTTTGGAGGGTCTTTTTAAAACATACATGTCTGAGCATTTTTTTTGTGCTAACAAATCTGATTTTGCTAACCTTTATCAGTTTATCAGTTAAATAAATAATAGTGCTACGGCCCTATCTTTTCTGTCAGAAAGTCTGAGCTATTCCCATTCATATACCAAAACCACTGGGCATAATTCTGCGTTATTTGTATGCCTCAAAATCCTACTGACTTCATTGAGAAGAAATGCAAGATCTATCTTCTTCTGATTAGGAACTTCTATTTCTCCTATCAGTGAATACTTCAGTGCCCCATCGTATATATCACAGATTTGCTACTGCAGATCTACAGGGTACCGAGCAAGCTCTGTTTTGTAATGTGAAAAAAATTAGGGACTTAAATAAGACTTCTTATTTCTCTGTAATTATAATTACCTTAACCCACATTAGAAAACAACAACAAAATCCCCTAAGTTATTTCTCATAAGGTAAAACGCACATCATTGTTCTCCCTTGCTGATTATAATGACCTGTCAAATATGTTATGACAAAATTCTTCGCTGAAGTTAATTTTTTCTTCAAATTAGTTTTCCTCCATTTCTCTCAAATATAAGTATTATACATGTTTCTCTTGTTACTTTATTTATAAAGAACACTAACATACTTGTTGGCTTAAACTGTCATAAAAAGATTATACAGACATGGCAAGTAGTATAGAAGGGAAACGAGATAAATAAACTGTCTTTTGGAACTACACCCTTAAATTCACTTCTGTGGAGTTCCCTCAGCAGATATATTTTACCTACTATATGCCAAAGTTCTGACCAGGCATCTGGAAAAACAGATAGATGAATGAATTCAGAAAACACTAAAATTACAACAATTTGCCTCTGAAATCTAATTCAGTATTGATTTAAAGCAGTTACCACTTAGAAACTTTTCTAGCTAGTCCCATTTTGAATTATGATTGTATGCTTTTAAATCACTTTTTCTATTTTCTCTACCTAGTTTCCCAAAACTACAGTAACTGAATCTTCTCTTTATGGAGACATAATTTTATTTTGAATTATCAGTAGTACCATTTTCTAAATCAAGTCCTCATCCATACATATAACTGTTCATTTATTCAATTTAAAAAATAAACACAATCTAACAATATTTGTTTTCACCTTAAACTTCCATTTTACAATATAACCAATATATTTTTAGATTTAAATCTGTAATACTTTAAGATGTACAAATAGACTGAGTACTTTTCAAGGCTAAATGCTTTATTGTAATCCTACATATGATCTTGCCTGAATGTATAAAAAACTGTATTTGGAAAAAATATTTAAATGGATACATTTTTCTTAGGTAAAACCAAGTCTCTTCCCTCAAAAATATACTGTTTGGCTCAATATTACCTGTATTTATCCCCAAGTACCTGCGGAGGTAGCTAATCTATTTAAGTAATTACCTCTAGGGAAGGAAATTTTAAATAAATATCTAAAAGCCACAAAACTCATTCCTCACTCTAAAAAATTTGCTTTCATCTCTGGCAGTATTTCAAAATCTGTTTTGTTACTGCAAATCATGGGTATACATTTATACAAGAAAAATTACAAGTCCCAGAATGATAATACTCATTCTAAGGAAAAATAGCTAAAAATACAGGTTATGTGGAAAAATTACTAAAAATGGACATTCCAATAGGAGTAAATTAGGGTTGTGGTGATTTGACTGTATATCTCAGTCTGTGATTTGGGCCTGCCATTTGATTCAGCTCTTGAAAATGAAATATTATTTCATTTTAAAATGAAATATTATTTACTTAGAAAATGAATATATAAGTACTGAAACATTATATGTTTAAGAAACAAAGGTTTGGTTTAAATTTATAACTGAAGAATTCTGTTTCTTTTTTCCAGCTTTTGTGACAACTGGCCAAACATTTATTTTCCAGGCTTCATCTATACAACCCCCACTGTGTCAAATCCCACTTGCCTTAGCCACAGAAATCATCCAAACTGATTTCAACTGGGATTGTGCATAAACACACAGAATTTGGCCCATTTGGTTGCTCATGCATATCTGAAAGCAGAATACATCCCACATGGTTTAGCTTGTTTGCTCTGATGCCAAAATTATACCAGAATGTGGCAAAGCCTAACACTGAGCAGAGGATTATTTTAGTAGTCAGTTCAATCAGTTTTCATGTAAGGATTCAAAATCAGGTTTGGTCATCAGTAGACTAAGCTTAGCAATCAGCAAAGCACAGCATAGGTCGGGGGGTGGCTGGGAGCAGATGTGAACAGGGCACAGCACAACTGGAACACAGCTGGAGAGGCAACAGCTCCCATATTCCGAGTTTAGCAGGAGCTGGGAACTGTTGCTTTTGTGCTTATGAATCTGAATTCATACACAGGCAAGTTACTACCAATAAAGCAGTTCACAGTCTTCTCTGCTTGTGAAGCAGCATCTCTTAGCTTTGGCCAAGTTTCTATTTCCAATATTCTCCCCTGATTTCAGAAAGAAATCTAACATTACAATCTAACCACTTTTGAAAGGTTGCTGATCTCTATGTTAATACACATGAACAGGAAAATAAAACTGGCCAGTCTATTCCTGTAGTTCAAGATGCATGAAATGCCAAAGTATAAGCTCACAAGCATACATAATATAACAGGTGGAAAGTCAAATACAGCTTAAATTTAAGTATATCTATAATGATAACTGTTGAGATCAACACATCATTTTTCATTAAGGACTGAAGTTCAATTACAGAACAAATGGAGTAAATCTTTTTAACAGTTAACATTTTTTCTCTCAGACACAAAACTTTGAAAATTAAATATAGAGTCCTATAAATTTTGTTGTTTCCACCTTTCAATCATTTAGCTACATTCGTCCCCACTGGAATTCTTCATGTTACCCCATTAACATTGAGAGCAAGAGGGTGGGTTTGCCCTTTTTTTTTCAGCTAACCTTCCCAGGACTGATAAGGAAAAAATACACAAGAGGTTTTTGGGCCACCCACTCCTCCTTATTCACAAAGTCATGCCCACACAAATCGCCCCTACAAGGCTCACAGGAAAGGGAGCCGGGGCAACTAAACATTCTCTCTTTCAAAGAAAAAGAGAGAGGAAAGATAATAAGGGGGAAGTCCTAGATATACAGCCTTGAGGAGGGGCCAATTCAGGTCAAACATCTCTGGATATTCTCCAGACCTCACATGGACGGCTGCTGCTTTGTTCATCAGTAGGATTCAGCCCTACAGTGCCTTTCTCACACAGGGACGCTTCAAATCATTGCTCTCCCTGAATCTAGAGGCTACCCAGAAATGAAGTAAGATTCGGGACAACAGCTACATGGAGATAATGCACTCACATTACTCCATGCCAGCTGGGCGAGCTCAGGTGGAAACTATCATACTGTAAAGCACTGCTCAGGGTGCACCAAAGGTGATGACCGGTTTGTTGCTCAGTGACCGGACTGGCTGCCACTGAATGGCTGTGTTCACAACTGTTTGCGCTGTTGAGTCCCCTGATTTGTGGAGGTTTCAAACACTCTTTTGAAAATTTTTTTGGGCTGAATACAATTTGTTATTTGACCCAAAAGATGCTAAAGCAAAGCCAAACATTTAAGTGGGTGAAAAGTAAAGGGAAATCAAAATGAACAGATATTTAGGAGGAAAGTCCCAAATTATTCAAATAAAACCACTATACATTTTTGGATTTTCTTTTCCCTTACCCCTTACTTGATCAACTTGATGAAAGTAGAACAATTTTGGGGGGGTGTTTCCAAATCTGAATTTTCCACTGGAAACTGTTTAAACTGTCATTTTTTATTTCAGTTCTTTTTCAAGGTACTACATTGCTAACTACTGGCAGTAGCTGAGTTTTAATTCGTCCTCTCCCCTCTGCATTAGGCAAGATATCTTGAACTTTTACCAAAAACTACTCACACTAGGGACTTCAGTATCTGTGTTGAGGGGCAAAACTGAGATACACCTTAGAACAGCAGCAGAGTGAAGATAAGCTCTAAGTGACAAATTTTTTGGTTTGCTATCAAAAACCAGAAGAGAAGCTGTTCCATGAAGTCAAAGTAATCATGGTATTATTATTTATTATTTTTATTATGTGAGAGCCCACAGAACAACTGAGATCCAGGAGCAAATTATGCTAGACACTGTACAATCATAGAATAACAAAGAGTATCTGCCCCAAAGAGCTTACAGTCTACATAAACCAAACAAAGGAAAAAAGAGAAAAATAATTCAGCAACACAGAGGAATGATCGATGCAATGGCAAAACATTATGTTCCTTCCATTTTCTTTTCCAAGAAAGGAACGGTTAAGCGGGATTAGCTCCACAAAAGACAAGAGCAGAGAGAAGATGGGAGATGACAGAGAAGGTGAGAGGAGGAAAAAGACGGTAAGAAAGAAAGTGGCGTGCAGAATGTTTGAGGTATAGAGCATGTAAACCAAATCAAAGCGACTGTGAGAGCTGGCAAAGAGGGAGCTGGAGCAAAACAGCCAATTAGTAAAAGGCAGAGAAAAAACAATCAAAAATATCGCTAACCATCATCTCCTTCTTATGCTGCTTCTACAGCTGCTCTGCTGGCTTCAGTCTTTGGTTGAATGGCAAGACCTTCATCTGCCATAAGGCAAGCTGGATTGGCTGTATGGCAGAGGAACTGAACTTAAAAGGTCAGGAGGGCATTCTGCATAAAAAATAGTTATCAAAAAAGATACACGTGCCATATATAGTAAACTTGTTATCAGCAGAAATGTATAAACTAAAACTATGTAACAAGTTATAGCAGATACTTCAAATTGAAATGCATTACACATACTCTTGAAAACAGATCTCTGAAAAAGCTAACCAATCCTTTTTACAGCAATATGACTAAGGCTCTCTGCAGTAATATACAATACAGTATGCTTAAATGACATTACAGACCCAATCTTGCTCCCACAGTGGATAATGGCACTTTGGCTATTTAAGTAATGACTGAATGCAGTAATGTTAAGCATTTGGTATGTAGGTTAGTGTAATGAATCCCTAATCAGTTGTGACTGCAAGTTACTGCATATAAACAGTGATGGTTACTTGTTAATCCTAACATAATTCCCACCGTCATATCAAATACAGCAAAACTGGCACACTTGCTGACAGTTTCAACAATGAGGTCAAGCAGTGAGCAGTCACAAAGAATGAACTACTTCTATCCTCTAGAGGTGGTCACTACAGTAGCAGGTGAGTAGTCACTACCACAATAGCTTTGCTCCTTTTTGCACTATATCTTATACTGGACTGTCATTCTGCAACCTTGCCCAAGCAAGTACATTCACGTGTTTTACTTACAATAACATCAGGCTCAAAGGATGATATTCAACGAGGAAGTCAAAGGACAACAGTCAAGTGATTTGAAAGTACCCTCTTACATTACTAACTTTGCTTAAATTTTGAAACATAACCTAGAACATGTATTAAAGTTAGAAATTAAACTGGAGACCACCTTGCTTTCACATACCCTGATGAAGACCCTATTTCACCCATGGACAATGATCACAGAATCTAACTTGGTGTACAGTCCAGAACATGTGAATTAAAGTTGCCAGCACTATACTTAATCTTTTTCTGAGACCTCAAACTATACGTTGTAACAGTCTAATATATCTTAATATAACAGTAACTTGTGCAGAGGCTCATCATCCCTCAGATTACCTTACACACACATCCTTAAATTGGCCCACTTGTTCTTCAAAACAAGATTCAGCAAGAATCAAAGACTGCATTGATTTCTTTTTACCATGTTTATTAATCATTTGAGATGAAAACTGTTTTATGTGCAAATATTAAAACTCTCAATTATAAACTCACTGTTTTTGTTCCCTATTTGTTATTGTTTCCATATGTCTGGAAAAAGAAACTGCTTGGATAATCGACTAAGCAGTTACCCGGTTTCATGGGATTTGAGTCTGCTTCCTTGTAATTCATTGGCAAAACCCTTAAGTCTAGCTGACTTAAAAAATAGCAACCTCTTCATGCACCTCTCCATGTTCTCCTAAAATAAAGTAGGGTCCCCTCCTACGTTACTCTTCAGGTGAGGAGGACTGCACCTGAAAAAAGCAGATCCGATCCTGCTCAGTTCCTAAGAGGACATAATCCGGACAGTTTTTCTAGCTCCTTATAATGAATTCAATTAAATAAATATGATCACAAACAGCACTACATGCTATGAATCATTAGCTCAAGGAGCAGAAACATCAGTGTCAGAATAGGCTATGTATGGCAAATCAGAACTCAAGTCCACTTTATATTCCTACTGACAGCCCCTGTAATGAGCACACAGCACTAAATAAAAAGCACGACCTGTTTAAACAGAGATCAGAGTGTCAGCTTTCTCTCTGCATTCTCTCATGTTTGTTGTTTGGCATCAGAAACTAATACCAAAACAAGTATCTTACAAATATCAGTTTAATAGAAGGTTTTCACACAGGGCATGATGGGTTTGCTCTAGCCTACCAAGAACATTTGTGTATCTTTAAAATGGACGTTTTTCTTCATGTGCACTCATACAGGTATTTTCAGTGGTTATTTTGCTTTAAATTATGCCAAAGGAGAGCAAGGAGAAAAAAGAAAGAGGGAGTAACATATGTTCAGAAGGAAAGAGAAATTTTAAGATTCTTCTGTCTCAGGCTATCTGAGACAATGAAATAAACTGGAAGAGCAAAGCCAAAACTGTTTAAATATACCATTAGAATTCTATGACTAATAATTAACATCAGTCAATTTATGTATGTATCATACATGACGTAGCCATTACATTTAACAATTTCCAAAAAAATCTGTAAAATAAAAATTAAAGAAAATCTATTTGTATAGTACACTGCCAGACAATTTATATTGCCTGGCATCAAGAAACAGTTTATTATGTATGAGTACAACACAGATTACCATCATATAATGACTCCTTAACTATTCTTCTCAAAAGAGATAGTCATTTTATGGTAGCCAAATTTTGGACATGCACATTTAAGATGTAGTCTTGTATTATTATTTTATCTACTGCTATTCTTTTGAATGATTGAGAGTTTACCTCATCAGAAGCCAACCACAAAGTTTAATAATCTTGCCTAGTTATTGATTTATCCAGAATATCAAAAGCTCTTCTATATTATAGTCTAGATTACTCACTAAATTCATTCAGAATTAACTGAAGTTGAAAGGTCTATTAGTATTGTAGTGTATTGGCAGATTTCTTACTTATGACATTGTCAAGATATAGATTGTGAAAGAAGAAATCTTCAACTATTGATTTTTTCCCAAATGGAACTGAATGTTTAAAATCTGTCCAGTTTCTGTGTGCTTCCTGTCTTCATCTTTTATGTTACCCATATACACCTAGGTATATAAATGCTTTCCATATTAGCTGTCTGAAAATGCAACATCCAAAATGCAGCTCTTAAGAAAGCAACATATTAAAAGCAACGAAACCACTACCTAAACCTCCCAAATCTTTTCTTCCTGTTCCACAACTCTGTGTATGCTGGATACCAAATATCAGTGCGACAGATTATATGAAAATCAGCATGAATTTTGAAAAACTTACTGGACTGTTTCCTCCTGGAACAAAACTTTGGAAGGTCACTGAAACCCTCTCCTGTGACAAAGGGAAGTTTTTCCACGTCCCTCACCCCTTCCTCTTGCTACGCGCGGGGAAGCCGCGGCTGAAGGAGCACCCGGGCTCTCCTCGGGGCGCCAGTGCCGGGCGCTCGCTGGCGGCGCCGGTGACACCTGGAAGCGGCCCGCGGGGGGCGGCAGGGCCGGCGCAGCGCCCGCGGGGTCCCGGCCCGCTCGCCCGCCCGCGGCAACTCTGCGAACAAAGTAACTTCCCGGCGTGCCGAGGCCGGCGGCGCGGCACGCGTGGGGCCGGCGCCTTCCCTCCCCGCACTCGCACGGCGAGGAGCCCGCAGCGGGGCCGGGGCCGGCGAAGCCGCGCTGACAGCCCTTACCTTCACACACCCCCTGCCTCCAGCCCGGCGGGCGGCAGGCGCCGGCAGAGCAGCGCTGAGGCAGAGCGCGGGGCGCTGCGAGGACCTCGGCGGCTCTCCCTCCGCCTCTCTCCAGCTCCTGCTCCTCAGAGAAGCCCTTCCCCCCCACTCCCCGCTGACTGCCTCACTCTCTAGCTTTGGGGCATTTTTTTTTTTTTTTAAGGAGCAAAGAGAAGCCACGGGGAGGCTTGGTTGGGAGAAGCAAAACCCTGACGCTCTTGGGGGTGGGAAGTGGGGGGGACGGGGGGGTTTCAGACCCTCGCACGGCAGGACACGCAGCCCCATCCCCCCCGCCCCCGTCTCCTCAGTCCCCAGCCGGGAAGGCAGCGCGGAGGCTTGAACCTAGCTGCCTTGAACCGATCCGGCGGCAGGGACCGGGCCCTGCGCGCAATCCCCCCGCCCGGGGCCGGGGGCAGACCCCACCGCGGGGGCCGCGCGGGTCCCACCCCCGCTCCCCATGCCCGCGGGGGGCAGGGGGCTCTGAGGGGGGACAAAATACTCACCCTGCCCGCCGGGGCTGCTTTGAAGACGCAGGATTTTGTGCGAGCGATCGCCTCCTTCTCCGGGAGCCCAGCCTCCCCTCCCCCGCCTCCCCTCCCCCGCCTCCCCCACCTCCTTTGGGGGACCAGGAATCCCCCCCCACCGGCCCTCCCCTCCTCTCCGCCCCGCCGGGGAGCCCCGCCGGCCGGCCGTGTCCGCCGCCGCCGGAGCGCGGAGCTGCCGGGGCCGCGGCCGGCCCGGCCCGGCGGGCCCCGCGATGCTCCATGGCCCCCGCCGCGCCTGGGGCCGGGGCGAGCTGCCGCCCCGCGCCCGGTCTGCGGCGGAGGCGCGGGCAGGCGGGCGCCCTCCCGCTTCGCCTCGGGCGGGGGTCAGCGCGGGGCGGCGCGGGGCCGCCCCTGGCTGCAGGGGAAGGCTGCGCCCCGTCCCTGCGCCCGCGGGCCGCCGGCGGGACCGCCCCGGGCAGAGTTGAGCCAGGGCTCTGAGGAGGGGGGCGAGCTTGGGGACGCCCGCCGGCCTTTCCGGGGGGCTGGGCGACGGCGGGGGGGGGTGTCCCGGGCCGCCGTGCCCCGTGGCCCTCCTCCTCCCGTCAGGGCGAGGGTGGGGGTTGTAGGGGGCCGCGGCAGGAGCCTGTCGCGCCGACCGTTAGGCGCGAGAACGGCTGTTAGGCGCGAGAGCGGCCGTTGGGCGCGAGGGCGACTGTTAGGTGCGAGGGCGACCGTTAGGTGCGAGGACGGTCGTTAGGCGCGAGGACGGCCGTTAGGCGGGAGAGCGGCCGTTGGGCGCGAGGGCCACCGTTGGGCGCGAGGGCGGGGCGCGCCGGCCAGCGCCGCTGTCCCTTCGCCCGGAACCGGCAGCGCGACGGGGGCCGCAGTTTCCCTCCCCTCCAGGCGCTGCCCCATTCCCGAAGTGGCAGCGGTGGCCATTGTGGGCTCGGGGGCAGGTGGATGCAGCTAAAGATGCTGGCAGGGCACCGGGCAAGTTTGTAGGTGGCGGTGGAGGGGAAGGCCCCTTCCCTGCCAGCCTCTGCTGTATTTCTCAAAGGTACTGAGCATGCACAGCTTCTGTTCACTTCAAAAATCAGGCCATGAAAGAATCATAAATATATAATATTATACTCCTATGATATTATGAGTGGAGAGCAGGAGAGTTAAATGCATACATTGAGGAGAGGCAAATTACACAGAATGGGCCTTACTGCGCAATTGTCAAGCAATTCTAAAATGAAACATTGTGAAATCCTTCCCAGAATAAATTTAATTCCTACACGCTTGTTCCAGTATCACCTACTAGGCAAGGAAGTCTGTTGGATATCTAGCAACAATTAGCAGACTTAGGGCCGCCTTTAGTGCACAGTGACTTTACCACTGATAAAACAGTGGTTTTTTTAAATGTTGAGCTGGAAAATAAAAAATCCATTCTATAAAAGAGCACTGACATTTGAGCATTTCTTTTATGACAGAATGACATAAAGGACATTTTCTGGAGGAAATAAAGGAATGCATCTCACACTGGCCCAGCAGAACAAAGCAGAGGCCAAACTTGAACTCAGGCCTCAATGTATGGGGTGAGTATCTCTGCTACCCACTGAGCTCTTGTCGGCTCTGTGTGCAGATGGATATGGGGTTTGGCTGTGTGTCAGAAACTGAAAACTGGACCTGAGGACTCGCCCATACAGTTTCTATTACTGGGAAAACATGTATTTATCTTGAAAGTTTACATTTTGATATGTCAGCATTTTTACAACAATATAAATATGCTTGAAAAATTTTTGATCAGCCTAATGGTTAGGACCTATTAGAAGCTGCAGAGCATATTCACAATCAATTCACTTATTCAGATGCCTGAATACAAGCTTAGAAATGTAATTACAGGCACCCTTTTTTGGAAATCTTGAGGCTGTATAGTTTCCCCATGGGAAATCTCAGTAATAAATTCCTACCAAAAGAAAAGGAAATCTGCAAAGTACCATTCTTATTTATTATTGTCTTTAATATTAAAATTGGTGATGAAATGTTCCAGATATGGTAAGAGTGGTTTCATGTAAATCCTTCATTTTTATTATGTTTTAAAAGAACAAGCAGAAAAATCTTAATCTTAGGGGTTTTTTTACTTTTTATTTTTTAGTTGTCTTTCCAAAGAGAAACTGATTTTCATTTTTTGTTTAACATGTAAACCTAAATTTGCAACAGATTAGTATTACTAAATCTGGCTCTTTAGATAGTCTGTTCCAGCAAAGAGATGATATTATACCTATACACATTTAATTATTTAGCTTTAGAAGTTTTTATTCAGAATATTAATTTCTTACTCTTTATTATGTTACAAAATAATGAATACTTCATATTTTTAGTTTTTTACTTATGTTGTATGTCAAACTCTATTTGTATGAAAACAGCCATTCAATTAAAATTTACATAGCATCATTTTAAATTATTCATTAATTAAGACCTTAGTCTACCTTAAATGTCCTTGATGCATTTCAAAAGCATGTTTGCATTTTAAAATGTTTTATGAAACAACTGAAATAATCACCTATAGAAAGGGAATTAAATTGGCAGCTTTTAGTAACCATGTCCTTCACAATCTCAGAGAAAGTAGATCTTATCCTCTCAGATTTAGTTGTAGATTGAAGGAAGAGAATAGGCAATCTTGTTTTTTCAACTTTTAAGTTGATTTTTCAGCTTTGAGTTAAATAGTATTAACTGAACTACTCGAATGAATTGAAACAAAGAAGTTACTCACACTGTCTGCAGGAGAAGCTGCAGCTCTCAAAAATTGTTTTCCTGAAGCAGTTGCATCCTGTTCCATCTCCTTAGCCAGTCGCTTCAGTCACTTCAGTGGCATCACCATCTTCAGAACTTTGGCAGCAAGCATCTATGATGTGTTATCTTAAGTTACTTCAGTTTACATGACAGCAAGGATAAAACCTAAGTTAGCTCTAATTCAAATATTTTGAGTAGATGCAGATAAAATATCAACAGAAATAATGCTTGATTTTTTAATAATGATTTTTTTGGAAATATGATGGAATAATACATTTTCCAGTTAGTCAGAACTTGTAATGGGATCTTGACCCAGCTCATGGAATAATGAAGCAAAAAAACCCTAACTAGTTGCCCTTGTTTGTACAAAGGGATGATTAGTGAAAGGTGGAAGAGCTTTTATGTCCTGTTTTTGCCTAATCACATTTGACAAGAGAAATTGTTGTTATGTGAACCTTCACTTATGTAGCAAATGACAAAAATGAATTTCAAGTGATAAGGGAAGAAATGATCTGATCTCATCAGTAGATAAAAGAGAATCCCATATAACAGCACATCACTTTATTTCTGCTCTTTTTTAATTTCATTTGGCTGTTTGGTGGTTGACAATTATTTATGTAAAATTTATTTTAAATCTGTGCTTTAAAACCATGCATTAAGTGAACAGATCTAGTCTACTCTAGGATCTTCTGTGAATCTCAGGCAGTTTGATTTTATTAATAAGGGCTCACGTCGACTTCTGTCAGCACAGTGTCACTGCAGAAGAGGAACAGTAGACCACAACTGACTGGCTGCCTGTAGCTCTGAAATCTGCTGCTCATCCTCTCTTATGTTATCCAGTTCCCATCCTCTGTGCTGCTTTGACCTGTCAGACTTCCTGTGCATTCACTGCAGAGCTAGTCCATTCATACGCACTAAGTCAATACTTCCTAGACTTGTCTGACTTTCTGCTCATACACAGAATGATACTTCCCTAAAGGGTCAGATTTAATGCACATGTGCAAGTACAGCTGAGCTATACATTCAGGGTGGTCTTAGCCAAGACTCCTGAATATATAGCATACAAGTCAGCTAGATGCATTACTGCATGACCATGAAAACTGGACAAATACAGAAAAACATCAAGTTGTGCCTGGGCGTAACCACCCCATGGAGAAAAGGACATACACAGGAAACCTTGTCTACAAAGTAGTTTTACATTTTGCAACTTAACCCATTGCTGGACAATGAAGAGACCTATTATTTGGGCAGTTGAACTTTGTTGCTAACATAAAAAATATGTAATGGGGTTTTTATGCTGACTTTTTCATCTTTTCCACAGAAATTTAAAACTGGATCTGATACATAAATATAATATTCCGTTGTCATTTCTTTAGTGGGGGGAGGTCTTTAACATGCATTATCTTTTTAATCTAATAAATATATAGCTAATTCTTAGCACTAAATATATCAGTCAAATCATTCATATTCATATGTATTTTTCCATTAAATCTCAGTGATCTTTTTTCAACTGTGGTGAGATGTTCCCTCTAACTCATCTTAAAATGTGGAACTGCTGTACATTGCCTGTGGGAAAAAAGCCCAAAGCCACATAGTGATGTATCTGTTCAACAGTGTGAAAGAGAAATTCCCTATTCACAGTCCTGCACAGTCAACATTACCTGCTGGTAAGCTTTAAATTGCCTCAGTTGCTTAACATCATGATTAAAAGGCATTTGTTTTTTTCTTGCGTTATGCTGTGTTCAACAGAAGAGACTAAAAAATATCTCACTTTTGCTCACATACTGAACAAACAATTGTACATTGTTCAATTACAGGCTTTTCTTATTTATAAAACTATAGTATAGTAACACTATAGATATCATAGAGCTTTTTACCTTGCCCATCACAAGCAAAATTAAAGGTACAAGTCTGGAATACTGAAGAGTAATTATGTGAAGTGTGAAATTGAGTAGGTATATCCAGCAGCTACAGAAAAATGACAGCACAAAATCTCAGAGAAGTCAGCATTGTTTCATACCAAAGATGCCAAAAATGGGTTTGGAATTATATTCAGATTTTAATTAAGACAAATGAGAAATGTCACAAATCATCCATTGTACAGGTTACAGCAAAACCAAATAGCTACTATAGAATTTATTCTCCTTCTTAAATACTGATGTAGTTCCCAGTTTTATTTTACTGGAGTTCTTCTTGAAGATTACTACTGTGTTGATGGCTGAAGTATTACAAATATATCTAAGTCTGAATAGCAGTTCCCTATGTTACTAGTAATAAGATGAAATAAGTGTGCATTCTCCTGTATTAAAAAGAGAAAATTAAGTAGAGTGAATACAAAGAAGAAAACAAAAAGCATTTATATTTTGAAAGATCAGGAGCGATATATTTGGAATGGCTCTAACGATTAGTTTCTTTTCAGTGTTAATAAATTAAGAAATATAACTGAGATGCCATCCATAGTGATGAAAGGTATTTTTTCTACCAATGATACATATTCTTCAGCTACGGGTAAAAAGTCCATTTCCAAATCACTTTTAGCAACAATCAAGTAGACATATTTGTGCTCCTATTTTAGGAACACAGATCCCTTTTATAGACATTAAACACAGTTTACTAGTGGAATCTTTCTTTTATTGTAACTGTTTCATGAAGTGTCTTTCATGTAAACATTATAAAAAGGATTTAGTGTTGGATTTAGAAGTTGGGGTTTGGGTTTTTTTGCCCTTTGTTCTTGTTTTGTATTTTATTTCTTTGGAGAACTCTTTTTTTTCCCCCTTTCAGGAAATTTCACATAATCTTTTCCATTCGTCATCAGCCAGGTTGCTGATTACCAGAGTAACTGCCAAGCTTTCAACTCCTTGTCATCAATGGGCTGTGAATGACAGACAGCATTAATGTTGGCAAGCTCCCACTCTCCTTTTCGCCTTTCCCAAATGTAATTAAACCACACTAATACAGCAAAAGAAAAGCTGCAGCTTTATTTTACTCACCCTAATAACATAACAATTAAATCACAGAAGCACAAAATGCAGTCAAATAAACCCATCTTGACAAGGAAATTCAGAGGTACAGGAAAGTGTGTATCTACCATTTAGAGAAAAACATATGAGCTAAGACTCTTCCTTTCCTTTCCTAACACTACTACAACAGCTCTGTTTGACCTTCAGTAAGATGATAAGGCCAATATTTGAATAGCTGCCTTGTTGCAGCCTGGTGGAGGGCCTCAAGTGCTTCCTCTTCTGCTACACCTTCGGTTTAAGCGTACAGGAAATAATAAGCTTCTCCTTCAAATGATCTGTTATCTCCCTGGTAGGGTTGTCTGAATTTCTAGCAGACTACAGGCTCTGCATAACAGCCCAAAGGGACACCTGCTCCAGGCAGTGTGATGCCAGCTCCTCTTTGGCCCCATAAGCTTGTTCCTCGAGGAGCCTTCCACAACGGCCCAGCACAGGAGTCCCCGGCAGCTAGGTCCCCTCTCCAGAGCTCTTCCCACCACCAGCCACTCTTCCAGGCAAGTGGTGGCCCCTTATCTCCAGCTTCATTTAGCGTAAGTGAGGAGATGGCTGTGCTCTCCTGTAACTCCTTAGTGACAGATACAGAATGACACATGTACTCTGCATCAACATGAAGCAATTACATCATTTTCCTAACTTTCTTGTTACTCAAAAAGGCCTGGAAGATTTCTGGAATGTCCCAGGTCATCAAATGCAGAAGATGTTCTTTCTGAAGGAGAAGATTCAGTGGGAATCCTGTTCGGCTCACCTCCTCCTCATCACCCAAATGCACAGCTGAAAAAGGAACAGAAGGGATGTGGGACAACACATCCAGTTCCGATGGCATTACACAACTCACCCACCAGAAAGAGATGGAATTATCTTCATCTTCGAGGGAGCCCTGGGCCATTGGTTTAAAGTTTGTGGGGGCTAGAGGATAAACGAGAGTCAGGAAGCGAGAGAAACAAGAGACCTCAGCTAACTTGCAGAGGATTATGGAGACTTGCAGAATGCACAGATCCCAATGAACATTTCTGGAGTACAGTAAGTTATCAGTAGATCAATTTCTATATGTTTTTCTGGACCAAGGTGAGTGGAAGGAAGCTAGAGGCCCCCAGAAAGGCACTGGAACTTACCCATGGAGCTCTGAGCTCATAAATGCATCACTTTTTGCAGCCGTGGTCCGGGATGAGAAGCAAGCACGTATAAGGAGGCTGAGAACTGATTGTCATGAGCTCTATAAACACATCTCTGCAGCTAGCTTACATGCTGGAAAAGGGACTAGAGTCTGTTTCATTTTCAAACTATCAGTAAAAATAATACATTTCGTTTATGAGAGAAAGCAAATTTACAGTAATGCAAAGAAATGGTTCAACTAAATGCAGACAGCAGAAAAAAAGTAAAAAGCCTTTTATACAGCTAGCCAGACTACAGCATAAAAATGTCTAGTGACAGCATGTCTCATTTCAAAAAAAAGGGACATCAATAATTAGTGGGCAAAGCATGGAAAAACAAGGACCCATCCCAGCATATACTTAAAACTGGGCAGTTGAGCAACATGAATGGGAGCTTGGTTATTAACCAACGTGGACATAGCTTCAAACATGACAATTATTAGATCAGCCTGGCTAAGCAGACTCAGAGTGAGTCTGCTTGTGCCTTTTTTGGTGACTAATAGTGACTGTCAATTGACAGGTGGTACCTTATAAATCCAGTCTGTGGCTGATCCTCTAAAGATCTGTTTGTGTGAAGCAAGTAATTTACCAGTGTGAACAAACTGTCCTGCAACAATAAATGCAGCTGAACATTATGTTAGTCTTCCAGCAGAAGAAACCTTTGGTGGAAAACAGTTTTTGGACAAAGTTTACAGCAGGATCTTATGTGTTAGGTTTTTAGCAGATCTGAAGGAGGAATGAATTCTTGTACATTTGATAATGTGACTAACATGAAGCAAACAGTAAAAAGAAAAAAGTGATACTTGTAAAACTTGAGCCACTGGAGTAAAAGAAGAGTATATAGGAAGAACACTAAAGGGGTGAAACTGAAGGTGAGATGGACTTAGGGGTTTCTGTTAGATTTTTCTGATATGGTACTACTCCTTTAAACAGGCAGCTGGAGGATGGTCCAAAAGACCTTCTGGTTAAGGGTCAAGGTTTTTTCCCTGACTGAGCAAAGACCGAGGTTGCAGTGTTCCCAGCCATCTCCACACTGTCAGCAGGAGAACCAGCACATCAAACAGCCACCTCCTCTTTTGCCAGGAAGCAAGGAAAGAAAAGGCTACAAAGGACATGGAAAAAACATATCAGAAGAGCATAGCTGAACCTTCAGCTGTTCCTGTGCTTCAACCATAATTCTTGTTAGAAAAAAAAATAATGTCAGAATTGGTTACTGTGTAGAAACTACCTTGAACCCTTTAAAGGGCTTTCTGTGAGTGACCATGAATAGATGATTCCCCAGACCCTGTAACAATTTAATCTGATTTTTCACACTGAATATTAAGTCAGGATTGTTAATGGAAATTGGCCGAAAAGACAAAAAAAAACATTTTATTGCAGACGAGGTTTGTGGAAATTCAATATGATGGCCTTTGATTTGGTAGCAGGTAACTATATTTGAAAGACCACCAGAGAAGGCTTTGGTCCAGGAACTCCTCCTGGCCTGTTTACTACAGCTAGATAATACCCTGGGCACATGCTAGTATCTTTGAACAAAATTAGATATATTTACAAATAGTCTGGGATCAGCTCAAGGCTGCTGATCTACTGTACCCAAAGAAATATTAATTATTTTGAAAAGAATGAATTTAGTTCTGGCACATAGAACAGTGAGGAGGGAAATTCTACTCTTAAGATATTTGAACACCAGCCAGTTCCACAGAGACTCACAGTTTTGTGGGACTTTAATCCTACTAGAGGAGGCTTATTCGTGTGTTTCACAATATTACATAACATTTGCATAAAAAGGGTAGGAAAGGAATGTTATTTCAATGGTCAGTGTGTGATTTAGTATTTTCAGAGATGAAAAGATTCTTCTGATTTTTTCTGTGTTAACCTACCAGGGTTTCAAATCTCCTTTTCTATTAGACACAGATGCCAGTGCTTATGGATTAAGTATCGATACAGGAATGTAAATGACTTGAGAGGATGACAGTTTATTAGAGTCAATAGCTAAGCTCTCCTGGGAAAAAATCATTGCATGCTCTGCCAGTGATTAAACTATAGAATATTTTCAAAACTATCTGTATGGAAGAAAGCTTGTGATCAGAACAGACCAGGCACCCCAGCAGCCATTCTTCAAATTCAAAACCAGAGGGGCAACTTATCCACAGATTAGAATAACTGAGGTGCTATGGTTTTGTAGTAACCCGAAAGCATGGATTGAGGCATAACATTGGTTGCTATTGATGTTTTGTCCAGATAGTTTCATTACTGGATTGATTGCAAATGCCAGTCTACACAAGCAAGGAACAAAGAACTGATTGCTCAGGGGAATGAGCATGTTTGGAAAGAGATGCTTGTCTCCTGTCTTCCTTCAGCTTGCAAATCCAGTCGAACAGTGGCTATAGGGACTCCAGAGAAACCAACCGATTCCCACAGAGAGAACCTGATACCAGAACAGTGTGCATTTGGCGACAGCTATCCTGAGATACGATCTCTTCTTTAAAATACCCCAGTGAAAACTGTTCACAGTGGGACGGTTCAGGGTTTATGGTAAAATACTGAGGGCAAAAAGGAGCAAATGACAAGTTTTATTAGCTAGCTCTAGATCCACTGGGGAAAAAAAAAGGTTGCCAGGTAATGTCATCATTTAAAAACTGCTGGATATTTGAGGGGTTGCAAACAGTGGTGTGATTTCTACTGGGTGAAGTACAAAATAGATGTAGAAAAACTGGCCAAGGAAGCTTGAGGGATAGGAGGGATCTTCTGTCTGCTGCTCTGTGCAGCAGTATTTTAGGACTATACTTACTGAGCAAATCTTTCTGATGTTCTTGAATAAGGACTGGTAAATGTTATTTGCTTGATGTCTTTGAACTAGTTCACAGAATGGCCTAAAGTTTATTTAGGAAGGCATGAAGTGGGACAGACTGATCAGAGAGAATCAATTAGGTTTAGGATTTGGGGGTGAGTCATACACAGGTCAGGGAAGAAATTTTGACTCAGAAGTGTTTCTGTAGTTTAGTGAGACTATAGGAAATAGATTAAATATGTACCATCTCAGTGCAGCCAACTTCTGATGAGATGATAGGGAAATTCAGAGTGGATGCTGGCAGTTCAGCAGGCTTCCTTAGCAACATAAAGGCAAGAATCAGCATTTCCCATTCCTTTGGAAAACTTAGAGCAGGCCATGAAAACATGGAGTTTACCCTGCTCTTCCTCACTCTTGGTTAGAGGCTAGACACTTCTCCAGATCTTCTGTCTGGAGTTCCCTTAGAGTGACAATGATGTGGGTCAGGCAGAAGTTTCAGATTCCCAGAGAAGAAACTGAAATGTCTCACACTTGCTTGGATGTATCTGAAGACAACTTCTGATAAATATGACTGCATGATCCTGATACCTCTAGGGTGTGACCCAAGAGCACTTCCCAGCTCTTGGATGTGGGTGCTGTCCTGGCTATGCCAGGACAAGACCCACAGTACACCATCCCTTCTACATCCTCATTTTCATTCAAAGATTCAAGAGAAACTTGGCCACATGGACTAGGACAGCGCTGTGTGACTGGCGAAACCAGGACTGCCGCATGTGCCACAAATGATAGTTCTTTTCAGTAAAAACAATGCCACTGAAACAAGGATGATTTTTTTAGAAACATATCAGGCCCTGTTCACTTTCACTGCAGCTAAGGCAGTTCCTGAGTTTGTGGCAAACTTTGAAGACTACAGTGTCCTCTCCACAGAGCAAGTCACAGATGGAACTATTTCAAAGTGGGAATTTGAGAGTCCCTATCACTGCTTTGTGAAATCAGTGCTCATTTTAGCTGCAATAATCACCAAGCAGATGAACAGTTTGGGGAACTTCCAGTTCATGAGAATTCCTGAAAATATCTCCCTTAGACTTGATTTGGACTGAAATGAAATTCTAAAAGCCCCTTCAAATTTCCCATGGACCACAAATCCTACTTTTTCAATCAGATCGAGGTGGAAACCTTAAACTGGATAAACCTTGGATAGGTCCCTACATAGAGCTGATGTGAACAGAAGAAGCAGTGTCAAAGAGGCAGTTTAGTTCCAAGACTGAACCCCAAATTACCTGTAATGTCCATCTAAGAGCATTTCCAGTGGCAAGTTTTTTCTCTTACCCTTTTTCATCCCAAATTGGAGAGAGTATTTGTCAACCTTGAAATTGCAAAAGCTGCTTCAGTAACAAAACCTCTCCATTAGCAAACAACATTCTGGGTGCCTCAGCTAGTAATTCCCACTCACACAATAGCCATCCTTCAGGAGCCTATTGTCAGTGATCCCTCCAAGTAGCCTGAAAGAAATCTGGGTAGGGAAGGAAAAACTCGAAAGAGATGTGCAATGAGGTAAAATTGGTTTGGAGTAACAGATGAAAATATTCTGTCAGAAAGACATGATACAGCTACTTAAAATTAAAAATTTGTAATTAATCTTCTATGAAGACTATTTTATTTTTATTTCCTTTTGGAGGTGGCTTTAAGGTGTCAACCTTTGAGGCTGAATGGCAATGATGGGCAAATTGAATTACTGAGACGTGGCTATGAACTGGCTTGAATCGAATCATAATTGTTGCCTTTCACTTCCGGAAAGTCATAAGAAGCTGTAAAGCTGCCTCGTTGAACTGTGCAGCAGAAGTGATGAGGACTCCAATCCAAAACTCACCATCCAGAACCAAAGGTGCAAAGGGCTGCTCAGGAATTCACACTATGTGGCCATAGAGTCTTCAGTGGGTATCTTCCTGAAGGGAGAGCAATGTATTCATATGAAGAACACAGAAGAGAAAGCTAAGTATGCAAAATGAACACGTACTGGGAGTAAGGTCCTAACAAAAAGCCAAGAAAGAGATTTTAGGTTGAGTGCTCCGTCAGAGATGACTGGAACTGTGAGCAGAGACACAGTCCCCTGTTATTTGAGTCCTCTTCTGTTCAGGGAAGCAGGCTGGCATCAGAGAAATAGCTGACTCATCACCAATTTCTCCTCCTAACCAGAACAACCAGCAAAGCCCAAATTCATGGCTGAATGGGAAAGAGGGGTTATAGCATTTATGTATTACTTGCCAGAATAATTATGCTGGTTTAGAAAATAGTTTTTATCCTTTATTCAGCACATGGATCCAGTTTGTCTTCTTGTCACTTGCAAATGGACAATGGAAAAAAAAGTACTGGCACAGGCAGAAGTGGATCCCACACAATAAGGTCAAGGAACCAGAACAAACACAGGGGAAAGTCCAAAGTGGGACTGTTTTTGTTTACACTGCCAAGAGAAAGCATGAAAGATGACACTCTTAAGCTTGGAAAATAGGAATCTCATGGCAGTGATGTTAGAATCTCAAAAATAATGTGTCAAAGATGTTGGAACATTTAGAATACAATCTTTTACTGTTTCAATGTCACCAACATGTTGTTCTCACTATTTTCTATGACAAGAGAATTTATTGAATCAATTTGTCTTCAACACATTAAATGTACTGTATGTAGGCGGGTAAGCTAACCTTATTTATATAGTATTACGAGGGAGAATGCTAACTACACATACTTTTGCACTCACAGTCTTGAAAACTGCATTTCTTTTAACAGAAAATACCACATATCCATTTTGTGGAGTTACACTCTTCTCACACCTGATCTTGTGTTGTTTCTTAAAAGAGTGGCTTCAATAGAGAGGAGATGGGGTAATCTCATCTGGGGCATTGAAGTTTAGCTGAAAAGTTTTGGCTTGGCTTTTGTTACTTTGCTTAAATTGCTCTCAAGCCAGATATTGGTCTCTCTTCCCTACAAATATTACCTTTGAGAATGAGACCCCAAGATGTCTTTCCTTGCTGACCTCAAAGCATCTGTCCCCTTTCCACTTCATGCTTACTTTAATCTTCTCACCTCCACTTTTTTATTTTCTTCTGTCCCTTTTCTTGATTTATGGGGAGAATCTCTCTTCCTGCTCTGGCCTTTTTATTCACTAACTTATTTTCATCCCCTCTGGCCTCCCCCCCGCCCCCCCCCCCCCCCCCCAGGATGTAAATAAACACTCAACCCTTTGCATTTTCCTTACCACCTGCTCCTTCTGACTCCATTGCTTTTTTGTCTCTCTAGCACAACCTGTGCAATATGACATTGCACCTCTCCACTACTGCATGCAGACCACTCACTGTTGGCACTGAAGTCCAAAGGGAAGGTGGGCTTCTTTGTCTTAATTCCTAATCTTGTTGCAATCTCAAAGAGATTCCAGGTCTCCTAGAGTTGCTTCTGACTGAGGTGGTCTTCAGGGGCTTTCATACTACTCTTTTCTTGTCCTGTTCTCTACTCAGTGGCTCCTCTCCATCCATGGTGTCTTCCCTGTCTCCTTTACTTTTCCTGTATATGTGTTCGCTGTGCATATATACAGATACAACCAAGCTCATGACTGTGTGTATTCCTATACTTACATTCTCTGACCTTTTCCTGCAATCACTTTGAGATCAGCTGTTATTTGAAATCTCACCCTGAATATCAAAATGCCAATTAAATTTAAATATATACTCTTTACCTTTATTTTTACTTTTACATCTTCATTTTTCCCACACAAAATTCCCTCTCTCCTTGAAGTTGATAATTCCTCCATTCTTATCTGTCATTTTCACTCACTCACTCACTCACTTTTTGTATGCTTTTTAAATAGCATTGACTTTTCTACTCTTTAAATGGCTACCCCACGCAACTAAAATCTTAAGGTGAAGGTGGGTTTAGTAGTATTTCTGGATGATTAGTGAATCTTTATGGTAAGCAAATTCCTGTGTCAGAGAGGAATGCCCTATGTCTGACTTTCTCTCTGTCAAGCAGAGGTGATATAGCTGCTTTGACTAATCATATGAAAGATGTTATTACATGCAGAGACAGGATAACAAACAAACAGGAGCCAGACTAGTTCGAGGGGCTGACAACTTCAGAACCATAGTCTGACTCCTCACTCCTCCTCACTTTGCTTAATACTTCTTTAAAAGATGACATTGTTTTCTTCTATCTTGCCAAAATAGTGGTCCTTACCATACAATAAGGTGTCGTGGATACTACAATCTGTTCTTCTTTGACTTTACAACTTGTACCTCACTTACCCTAACCAGGCCAGCAGATGGCACGATCTTTGTGTGCTGGTCTTGTAGTCCCATCTCTTTTCCTTGCTCCACTGTAAATCACTGCACTGGCTTCTCACCTCATCCTACATGAAACAGGGGCTCCTTACTATTATAACCTTTCCCTCTGTAGCTCTGTGTCTGCTGACATGATTTGTCAGCTTGACCCGAGCAAACACCCTACTTTTACAAACAGGTATGGGCCATCTTCCTTCCCTGCTGTCTTTCCCTTAACCAAACCCATGTGCCTAGAAGACTGTGCTGGATGTTTTTCCCCGCTGCCCACTTACCATCAGATCCTTCCTCAGTTGTACTCCAGTATCTTCCCCGTTCTGAACTTTGCTGTTAACAACGTTAAATATTTAGAAGCAACAATCCATTCCTTAAATATCAAAACTAAAGTGCTCTGGTGCTCTATGGAGGTGTACATCTCATCTTTGATTGACTTTGGTGTCTAAGGAAGAGTGATCTCTGACAGAAACTTTCTTCATGGTTGATATGTTTCCATGGTCGCTGTCTCACATGGATACTCTGATGTCTAAAAAGATCTTAATCTAAATGACAGTCTTTCTTAGCAGAGGTAATTGTAGGGTTTCAGGTCACTTGTATTCATTGGTGTAGGAATTCCGCTATCTGTGGGACTCTTGCTGTCTGACAAATTTTGTTAAAAGTTGTTAATGACTTGCCGAGGTATTCTGGGAGGGATACGCTTGCATACCCACACAGAGAATATGATTGCATGAGGAAAAAAAATAGATATAAACTTCCGATATTTGTATGTACAATATTAAGCTCTTTTATAGTTGTAGACCTTGTTGTTTATCTTCTCTCACCATTTTACCCTGTCATTCCTGGTCATGTTGCCTCACCTACTACACCTCTCCCAGACATAACACATCTTTACATAAGCACTCCCTTGATTAAGTTTTCATGGATATAAGCTTGTACATGGCATCAGATGTTTGTCTGTATTGCTGTTGTTACTCAGATCATCACCTGCCAAAATAGAAGTGCAAAGAAAACAGTGTATGTATCCTTTAAGCATATAAAACTGTGTATGCAGACTGCTTTCAAGAAGTTCTACTAGCTTGTAGATCTGAGGGCTTTGTAACTTTACACAAAGCAATGGAAAAAATAGTTCTGTACCAGTGTACATACAGGCAAAGTATGATATTCTTTTCTTAGTGTTATTGTTTTTGCTGAAAGAACAAAGGACTCTGGTGGCAGAGGTCACATCTGTGTCTGCATTTTGTACAGTGGCAAGCACTCAGCACATAGTCATTGATACACAGGCAGGACAATTTGCAAATAGGGGTCATGTCTAAACACAGAATTTGGGCACTCTATTAATGTTCTCCAGGGCTCACACAGTTTGAATCAATTTGACAATAATGTCGGGCACTTTATAAAAGCAAGACTAAACAAAAAGAGAATAGAAAAAAAGCAAATGAGACTCCCTTGAGACATGGAAATTTGGACATTATTCAAGCCACAAAGCAAAGAGGGTACAGGGCAGTATAACTGGTAGCTGTTGAAATAGATCTGGAAGTTAGAAGAATCTCCACTGCATTTCACTGGTGGAAATCCTTTCAATGGAAGAACTCAGGGCCCTACAACTTTCCAAAACTGTATCAGGTAAAAAGATTTGAGTGATTTCTCTGAAGTGGATGAAATGACAACCACATAAAAAACATCTTTCCAATATCTAATTGTTTTGGGCTTTAGCTGAAGCGTAACTACACGAGAATGCATGGCTAGTAATAGGATACAGTGTAAAGTGTAACAGAGGTCTGTGCACATACTGTAACCTTCATGTTGTTTGGATTTTGCTGGGAATGTAATGGATCGCAGAACTAGCTCTGTCTAAATATGGACAATAAAGAAGTGAGTATTTAAACACAGGGTTAAAGAAGAAAACGAGAAGATGGAGTGTCTATGCAAGCTCCATAGGGCAGGGTCTGTTTCTTCATCAGTATTTGTACCATGCCCAGATTAATAGAAAGACTCTGATTATGGATCTGCAGGAACTAAAATTAGAAGATAAATGAATCTTAAAATGACACAAATCACAGAGCAATAGCATCTGATAGAAGATGTCATTAAACGTGCTGCATACATACTACGTATTAAAATTAAGTCTGCTAAAGGGATGCTTAGTCAGAAGATATTACAAAGTTGGAGGGTTTTGTATACAAAATTCATATTAAACTCTGCATGTATATTAGGCGATAATTTACAGTTCGCTTAATTTCTTTAATTGTTTATATTTTTCCTAATTACTATCCTTAATTTTGTTTCATTACTTCCCACAATGTTAAACCACAGAAAAGAACATCTACGAAGTGAATAGTACTTATCACTACTGAAGTGAAAGTATAACAAAGCCTAAACCTGTGAATTCTGAAACTGTGCTGAGGCATCTGTGCTGTAGCAAGGTCACAGCAGAAGGCCGCAAGTGAAGAGTCCTGGGTTCTAGTCCAAGCTCTACCAGTAAGTGATTCTGCTTTCAGAAGCATCCAGCTTTCATTGAAGGTAATGCTAAAACATGCGTTGGGTTTACTGACTTGTTTCAAGTACTCTTTTTATGCCTTGATTTACTTCAGCGAAAAAGGAATGGAATGGAGAATAAAACTGAGTGAACTTTTTTTCCCACAAAAGCATTTTTTAGGGGGGGGAGGAAAAAGAAGGGGAATAAACAAAGGGCTGGAACAGGCAAAAATGTATCTAAATAGATGAGAAACTCAGTGAGTGATTTGGATTGGAACAGAAAGGACTTCTTAGAAATGTTCAGATGTTTCTTAAACTTTCTGTCTAGTAGCTAAGGTATATATGGGGCAGACCTGAGGTCACACCTCTGATGCTTGGCTCTCAGGAAGTCACTGGACCCTGCACTTCCCAGGAAAAGCCCTAACTACTACAAAGAAGAGCATTCTCTGAAACAGAGAGAAGGGGGGATTTGAAAGTGGGTCTTATTTTTTATTTTTCTCCATAACTCTCCTAGCCACTGAACTACAGATGGACATGCAGTAACCTCCAGTTTATTTGAACAAGCTTCCTTATGAATCTGGCCATTTCTTTCCAAATTTTCATTTTTTCAAAAAAGCTCAGAAATAAAACATTTCAGGTGAAACAGAACATTTCCATTTCACTTGAAAAGGAATGTTTTCCTTTCCCTAAAACCTGAAGTGTTATTGTGGGTCACACCAAAACCAAAAAGTACATTAGATTCAGCTACCAAAATCATTTATTCACACAGCTCCATGGCAGGGTGTTTTTAATGGCAAATTAACAACCGTAATATGCTTTGGGACCTTCGGATGAAAGAGACTATAGAACTAGAAGGGATTATTAGGTATATTTAATTTGCCTTTAGTAACGTGATGGAGGAAATAATCAGTATATTAAACGTACATGAAATATTTTTGGAATGTTTAGTCTGTTGGAAAGGAATGAATGGTTTATGTTATTAGCTGAGAAGTGAAGTATATATAATCCACTGTGTGTGGTTGTCATCAAAGCTCTAAGAGGAATGCAAAACTAAATGTGCTATTTTTACTTTTTTTCCCCCCCTCTGTTTGTGGTTTTGGCAGAACAAAAAGAGACCTGAATAAAATGCAAAAGATTGGTTTGCATTTATCATGATTGTGTTTGAGTCACAGTCTTTAGTGTCAGGGCAGAATAAGCTTATTATTTATTACTTGCATTACCGTGGAGCATAGAAGCCCATGCTGATAGTAAAACTTCACCATCCTAGGCACTGTGTATTCATGGGGAGGAACGGTCTCTGTTCCCAAAGAGTTTACGATAAAACAGTTATGGCAAATGATGAGAAGTGAACAGAGTCACAGAGGTGTTTTGCTGTTGATCTAACTTGCCTGGAACACAATAAAGCCAGGATTTGGGTTCAGGTCTGCTGTCTCCCCTGCTCCTCATTCTCTTGAAACATACTGCCTTCCTCTGGAATTACTGCCCCCAAAACTCATGATCTCAGTGAAAGTATAATCTTTTATGTCCACATATTTCAGCACAGACAGTAGATGAGTATGATACATGATTCACTAGAAGGTGCACCCAGAGACACCCTTGTTATTTTAACTTTGTTGTGACAGAATTTAAAAAATATACATATTCCTTTTATGTCCCAAATATGACCTGGCAAGAACATTCATTAAGAAGCTGGTGATAATGCCAAACGAGATTAATCAGTCTTAAATCCATACCATTTGTAAAAGAAAATGGGATAGTACAAGCCTAGTCTTATTTTATTTCAGTATTTTAACAACAGATGCAATACTGCCTTTGTTATTAGCCTTTGTTCTTCAGACAGTGTTCCCCCTCCTAATTATTACTTGTCTTCTTTAGTAAGATTGAGAAATGGCATTCTTTGAGCTCAGGTAAATATCAAAGCAATCTTATTTGTAATGGCATGGTTTCTTTGGGGAGTGAAGTGTAGTGAACTAAAAAAGGAATTTAGTACTCTTTCCAAATTAAATAACATGTATTTCTTCCGAACACATAAGATTTTCCCTAGCCCTGCTCAAAAACAATGGTGCTTATAAATACCTGCGAAGTTTGAGGGCAGTTTTGGAAATAGCAGCCAAGAACCGAAAGGCATTAGGGCCACATCCTTCAGGACAGTGCAAAGTGAGTGAGTTTGGTGAGAACCAAAGCTGCCCATGGTACCCCCATGGAGGCTTTGTCCAGCTGCCAGCCCAGGGCACCGTGTGTGGGGACTCAGTCTGCAAGCAGCAGAAACACACACCAGCTCCTGGCAGAGATCACCAGTGGTTGGGGGAATGCAGTCCCGCATCTGTCTTGTCTGCCTTGATTTTTGCCCTTTCTGCCACTGGTGTGAGGGGCATTAGGGCCGCAGCTTTTGCCGCAGTTCCCCACCATCTGTGCATCCCTTCACAAGGGCTGCTAGCTCTTGTAATTCATCACGACGTAGCATTTTTCTTGGAGCCTCAGTTCCTGGAATCATGATTATATCCCTCAAAAACGGCTGGTTTTCAGCTTTTGTGATTGCAGAGGAGAGTTTGAATATGTAAATTCTAAAGCCTCAAAAATCAAAGGCAAGTTTACAAAAAGGCTTGTTTCTTTAGTATCTCCCTTTAAGCAGGTCTCATTCTTTTGTTTTTAGGTATGTGTTTATTAAACAGGAATAAGGGAAGATAAAGTCATTCAACTCATTGGTTTAAAACTCTTGGAGAATTCTTGCAGATACTGCTGAAAAATCAGTGTTTCGAATGATTTTCCTGCCAACATTTTTCTCTTTGAAACATCATTTTTAATTTCAGGAAAGGTTTTGAACAAAAAATCTAACCAGTTCCATGTAGAATTCAGTGATTATTCTTTGTTGAGTGGCTTGAAGTCATTAAAAGTAGCAGTGCTTAAAGCCAAGTTTGGGTATAGGCATGCTTTGCTATGGTCCGATGGAAGCACAGGCTTATTCTGACAGAGGGGTGAAGTAGGAGCCATGACCTTTTTATCCTTCAATCTAAACTAAACTCCATGTACTCTAAACTACTCTGAACACATCTATGCATGCAGATGTATAAACCTATAGGTGGAAACATATACAGTTAAAACAGGGATAGCATGGAAGCCTGTATTCCACCACTCTATTCAGAATAACCATTTTCATAATTAATGCCATATTTAGGTAGAAAGAAACTGACTTTTAAATGTGTCAGGAAATATAGGAACACACACTGAAACTGAGAATTTTGCAGACTATCACAGATACAGCAGAACTGACAGAGCTGGCCAGGAATTTGCCATTTAAGAACTACTTCAAAAATCTAATTTTGTTAATTAAATTCAAATCAATTTTGTTTAAATCAATACTTAACGAGTGAAATGAACTTTCTCACTTTGGGAAAAATTCAAAGATCTGCTTCATGGGTTTATTTTATGAGCCTCTCCATTTTTCTATGTATTATTCTTATGATATTTCAAAACAAGTCAGGAGTACTCATGGAAATCCTCTTTTTTAGAGTGACGTGTCAAAATGTCATTTTTTTTCATTAAAATATAAACAAAAAGCTGTTTCAGTCAGAATTCAGAGCAAGCTGCTCTTAATTATTTTTAAACAGAATTTCATCTCCTGTGCCATGGTGACATCTCAGTAAGTGTTCATATTATATGCTCTTGCTTGTACCAGGGATTAAGGTGAAAATAGGAAAAATATGTAAATAAAACGAGCAGTGTTGAATTAACGTTTCCCCCCCAAATGATATTTTTGAATATAGAATCGTCAAGATACTTAATTGGAGGAGGGGAAACTGAAATGCTGTTTCCTGGGAGGTCTTGAAAATATTTGTTTTCTGTTCTGACCCATAATGAAAAAAAAATCAATGTCAAAAATTCTGTGAAAAGCGCAGCATGAACTTGAAGCCTCAATGACTCATGATACTGCCTATGAAAACACAGAGCTCAGGTAGCGCCGCGTCCCTTTCCCTCTCCCCACGGGCATCACGACAACCCCACCAGAAAAACCAAAGCGCTGTCGCCGCTTTGTCACCCTCCCCGGCTCCGAGACGGCGCGGGCGGCCGCCCAACTGCCACTTCACGCGCCCGAGCACTGCCCAGCGACAACGGCCGCAAACAGTTAACGGACGCACGGACGAACCTGGCGCTCTATTTCAGCCCCCCCACTCCCCTCAGCGCGGCTCGCGGCACACGGCGGCCGTGCCGCCCCGGACCCCGCAGGCCCCCGCGGCGGCGGCGCCACAGCCGCGGGCGGCGGCTCCCCCTCGTGGCGCGCCGCGGAAGGCGCCGTGGCCTCGCCGCCCCATCAGCGCCGAGCGGGCCCTGCGAGCCGACCCGCGAGGCCTGCCGCAGGGAAAGGGCACCCTGAAGTCCCGGGTGTGCCGTGGGGCGGGTGATTCAGGGAAAAAGAGGTGTATTGCTGCACCTCCGCTGATGGCAAAGGTGGCTGGCGTTCGGCTGATGAAAGCCTTTTGGCGTGTGTGTCAGAGGCACAGAAAGAGGCCGGGCAGGCGCCTCCCGAGTCTTACTATCAAGATAAATCTGCAGTCTAAACGGTGCGGCAGCCAAGGCAGTGCTGTGTCGGTTGTCCCCCGCCCACGTGAGCGGTGCGTGGGGAGAGCTGTGCCTAGGCTCCCGGCAGTTTGGGGTTGTCCTGCCCAGGGCCCACAGCCAGGGGACAGGCACACCTCCTGGGAGCCGGGGCTATGGCGCAAGCAGAAAACACAGTTTTATTTAGGCAAAACGCAGCAAGTTTCACTTACCTGTTCAAACATTTTCTTTGGTCAGGGTACTTTGGTTTTTTACTCCTGCTTTTCCCCTCCCTAAACCAACTCAGGTTCACCCAGACCCCAACATCTCAAAGCATAAGTCGGTCAGAACAGCCGAGTTTCGCACCGCTCTGCTGTAAAGCCATAAATCCCCTCCTGGCTTCACTTGAGAGGTTTGCAGCCCTTCCAGGGAAACGTGTTTCTGAGCCTGGTGCCCTGTGAATTTCTCCAGGTGAGGTGTTTTGTTGGATTTTTTCCTCTGTGGGGCTTTAGTTCTTAATCCTCTGCTTACTATAACCAGCTCCAAAGTACCTGATTATCTGAGTACTGGTTAGCCAAATATCTGGTGGGGCAGAAGTGTTCTCTGAGTAGATCACACAAGTAGGTGAAGAAAACAACTGAGCCATTTGCTTCCCCTCTTCCAAAAGACAGGAAAGGGGAGAAATGAGCATTGTTATACGTAGAAGGGCTGCAGCACAAATACATTGCTTCCTTTTCCTTTTCAGCTGACTGGAATAAGTGGCTGTCTCAGGCAGCTTCTCAGCCATCAATATCTAGACAGGTGTTTGCCTAAACTGTGGGTCCTCTGCTCAATTTTTAGAACTAGAATCCAACAAACTGTCCTAGATGGGAATGGGGCCTTATGAAAACAGGCCCATAGTTAAACTCTCTCCTTCCAAAGATACGGCTCATCTACACAAGGACTTACCTTAAGAGAAGGTCCAGCTTTTCTGGACAGTAAGAGAAGCAGAGAATACTTAAAGAAGCTGTCAGTGTCCCTGTTAATGCAGCCCACTTTAAAATGTCACTAGGTCACTGGTTAGACCTGTAATGAAGCAGCTAGATTTAAGAAAGCTCACAGTTCCCATAGTTCACTGTTAGCCCCATGTCAATAAACAAACTAACCAGGGCAATTGTCAGCTGCTCATATCCTGGATCCCTCTCATGTGGATGTAATATAGCAACAATACTTGCTCCACTGGTTGACCACAAACAAAAGAAATAGATGTATCCACAGGATACACAGGAAGAAAAACAACAGGATCATTTGGCCCAATTAAAAATAATCATGCTCTTTTATTTAGTGAACAGAGCAGAATTCCTATTTAAAACTTTCCCATTCTTTTTCCATACACACAGGTGAAAATGCATAAACAAGAAAAATCACCAAAAAACATTTTTCTTCAGACATTGTATTTTTGCTTTGGAAAAGGGATTTACCTTCCTTGTTTTATTTGAAATATGAGAGAAAGGTTATGTTCCAATTCTGACTACTATTTTTTCATGAAGAAAACGGGAGAAGGAAGTAAAGGAGAGGGCTTTTTACCCTTTTGCTTTATTTTGTTACTTTCGCCTTTTCCTTCTATGGAAGAAGAAGAAGGAAAATGGTGTCAGAACATTTCTTCCCACACCATCTCAAGTTCTACACCCTTTTCTTTGAGGAGGGGTTTAGAGAGTGTAGAAATGGAATAAATCCCCTCCAAAAATCCAGAATATTTTTTTTCAAAATGTTTCTTCCTGTAAGAAAGGCAGATGTAAGATACCAAATAACATTACAAGTGTTTGCTCTCCTTTCAGAAATAGTACTAAGAATGATAGTAGTGTTTTCAGATAACTTTCCCCTCCCCTGAAGTGTTTTTATGGAAGTTGGTTCACTTTTTAGTTAAAATCTGCAAACTGAAATTTTCTTTCAAGTTTTCAACAAAGGCAGAAAAAAGAAGTTGAGAAATTTCACAGAAAAAAATCCTGCCAACCAGCTTCCATAGTTACATGGAGTGAAAGTGGAACCATTCCTGGGGCTTCTGTCCCCTGCTTTACTGACATCTGGTCTGAATGAATAAATTCCCATAATCAGTGTGTAGAGTGTAAATCAGGTGAGATGCCATGTCCTATGTGCTGTTTCTGTAATTAAGAACTAAACAGGACTTTGAAGAAAGTGCTTGGTCACTAGGCAAAGCCTTGGTTCTAAGGACTGCCCAGGCCAGTCCTGGACATGTGGCCTTCTTAGACAGAGCAAGTACCTCCCTGTGAGAATGTGCCACCTTCACAGGAATAAGAAGGGATCAGGGAAAAGGAGAAGTAAAGCAAGAATTAGTGTTCACCCATCATCATGGTCAGAAATGTGACAAAGAACCAAGTATAGATTCACTAAAGTTAAGTTACCTCTTTGTGCCTCTGCTCCAGAAAGGCAATCTTGTATTATTAAGAGCTGATCATTTTTTTCAGCCTGCAGCAGCACTTAATGCTAATAAAAGAACAGATTGTGAAACAGTTGAAGATGAAGCTAATTCTGCAGGTGGATTGTTCTGGTACATCCTGCATCTCTGCCATGTCACATTCCTGTTCAGCTCAGAGCTGTCTTGGAACTTCTCATTTGCAGAGTTTTCAATTTTTTCCATCCTGAGAGCTTCATGGTCTTCCTGGGCCCCTTCCCCCAACACTGTCCCTCTCCCTCACAACAGAGAATTGAGACCTTCAGAATTTTCCTTTCCTGCTGCAACCCTTTCTTCCCTCTAATTCCTGTTAGTCATTTAGGATAAAATACATCTCTCACTCATCTGTATCTTTGGTCAATGGAAGTACAAAATTTCCTAGGTAATCACTGAAGAAAAGTTAATTTGGTTGACTTTTAAGTTGTAAATAACTTTCCCCTTGCTGCTCTTCCTTCTCTGTAGTAGGGAAGTGCTCAACTCTGTGCATGGTTATGCTCAAGGTTTCCCCATTCTGGTTGGTGATGGCTCCTTTGACAGTGATGTCAAGCTGGGTGATGTCATGCTCTGTTATTAATCTGTGGGCCAGAGCATGCCTTTGTATGTTTAAAGCCATATGAGGAAGACATGGAAAAGATTTCCACTGTCACTAGTGGAAATCACAGTTCCTATTCCTATTGATGTTTTATTAACTGCTGGCAGAAAAAGCATTAGGGTCTTCTCCAGTTTTGATGGCTTCACAGGAATCTGTTGGAAGACTTGAGTGCAAGGTAATGATCTCATAACCTGCACTGCCTTTGGCCTGGGGCTGGACACCAAACAGCATAACTCTCCACTGGATCAGCACTCTTGTGGATTTGCCATATCTACGCTTGGTGTTGCTCTACAAAAATATAACACAGTTATAGGTATGCTGTCCTGCGTGTTTTCCAGGTCAGCAGGCTATGCCCCTGCTCCTTGCTTACCCTACTGCTATTCATCTCATCTAATTCCAAGCACATAAACCAAGAAGCCCCCTGAGCTTCCTTTTTAATCAGCAGAGGAAGGTCACTCCTGAGGGTTATTCAATTGTTAAGTAAGGAAGAGTGCATCTCCAGAGGATGATTTGGCCCATGTAAGTGGCTCAGGTGAGGTGGAATCTGACCATCATCTCTACTGTCTTCCCCAGTAGAAATGCCAGGGAGGGCTCTGTAGGATCTGGGCAGGGAATGGGGCCACGTGGCAGTGAGAGTGCTGGTTGCTGAAGAAGTTTGGAGAGATAGACATACAAGTCATGGATTGACAAAGATCTGATCAGTCCTTCAGTGCTAAAGAAGTGCAGTCAGGAAAATAAGGAGAGTAGGGCTGACACGCTGACATGACCTTATTCTGGCAGGAACTGCTTGCTGAGTCAACAGGGGCTCATATCTCCTCCAGTGCCAGCCAAGAAGTGCAGCTGGTGCCTTGTCCTCCCCTTCCCTGGTTGCTCTGCACCTGGTCACTCCAGCGCAGCACCATGCTTCGCTCCCTATAAAAGGCTCCTCAAGAACCCTGCAGCTGTGCTTAAGTCCCTCACCTCTGTAAAATGAGTATTGCCTTTTCTCTTTCAATGAAAGCCCTGAGTTATTTGTCTATACAGCTTTTTCTGCAGCAGTGGCACAGCACCGAAACACACACGTTTCTGCCCCACAGAGATGAAGGACCCCCAAAGTGTAATTTATGGTTTCCTAAGAGTTTGAGCCCCTTTAGATTAGCACTGTCTCCAGCCTACTGCATCCCTTGCACCTGCGCTTAGCCACTAGTGAATGGGTACAGGAGAAAACTGTACCTTTTTTTGTTCTTAATCTTAGTTTAGAAGCAGTGGGAATCTGCAGGGGAGGGGGGAGGGCAGGACACCACAGCACTGCCTTCATTGTCCAAACCTCAGCCCCAGCCCGTAGTCCCGCAGCAGATGCAGAGCTCACGGGCTGTGCAGCCACCTGCATCAGACTAAGCCTTCATGGCATGTCCTCCTGTGGGCTGGCCAAGGAGTCCTTTGACATCCATGATCATTCATCTGTACTGCTGCAGTGCACTGTTTGTACTTACTAGCCAAAGAGGTCATTAGGAATACTCTTTCAAATTGGCTTGAACTGAAAGTGCTCTTGAACTTAATTGTGGCTTCAGGAGAAATTCTAGATGAAGGCATCCCAGTCTCCACAGGGAGGCAGCAGTATACTTGTCAATTTGTTTGTGAACTTAAACTGGTATAGCTCTCTGCCCCCCCACCCCTGGACCATTTTTTTTCTAAAAAAACAAAAAACAAAAAAAAACCCAAACCCTTTTACCTAGTATATATATTGTTTGGATAAGAGGTTTTAAGAATTTTAAGTTCAGGCGCAAATTCTTTTTTGTTGCCAAGACAAAGATTGCCAAGGTCAACATTACCCTTATTTCCCTCTGAGCTGCCACCCAAATGATTTACAAGTTATATAAGAGCCAATTTTGAAAGAAATATGCATTTAATTAGAAACTAAAAATCATGGTGTCTCATTTGAGACAGTATAGTTAAAGTTCTGTCAGTATTTCCATTATTTTCAGGGATTTATCACCTCAGGAGAAGAAAGCATTCTACTCTGCTGAAACTTGGAATTTTAGGCCTCAATACTATAAATATAAAATAGCTATGAAATAATAATACTATAAAGTCCAGCATTTCCAAACCAGGCATTCAATGTCAATATCATGAAGCAGCCCCCTGCCCCCCCCCCCCAATTCTATGATTGACCTAAAAATCATGAAATTTTAAAAATAATAAACATAAGGTTCGTTTTGTTTGTCTTCTGGCTTGTAAGATTTTATGATTCATATTTTCAAAATGTTTCTCCTCAACCACAAGGGCTAAAAACTTACTTCTTTTTTCTCTTTCTCTTCTTTAGTGGAAGCTGAGATTTTCACATCACATGACCCCAAAAGCTGAGTCTTGAAAAAAAATTACAAACATGTGAAAACCCATATCTTGACTCAGTTTAACTAAATTTAACTTTTCTGCACCCCCTGTATTCTTAAAGCAGCTTGCTAGAAGCCAAACTGAGAAATGCCTTAAATAAAGCAGGAAGACAAGCCAGGAGGATTTAAACTATGTATTTGCTGCAGTCAGAAGCAGCTGAATTGAAATGTATCCTTCAGAGAAATGACAAATTTTCACTTTCATTGTTTTTCAAAATGCAAGAGAGCTCATCATTTGTAAATATTAGGTTTATCTACAGAAGAGGTATCTCACTGCTAGGAGCAGCACATATTTCTCTCATACTGCTCTGAAATAGGTCTTAGTCTCTGAAGTTCACTTCACAGGAAAAATTCCAGGTTAGCTTTCTCATCTCCTTTGCAGCACCATATATTTGCAAAAATACTCCTCTCAACTGAGAAATCAATTAACTGATAGGGTGTAGGTCCTACATTCGTGGTAAGACTGGGGGTTTTAGACTGTTCTCACAGGCTCACCTACTTAACATCTGCTCTTCTGGAGACAGGAAAGAAAGAGCTCGTTCTCTTCATGGCCTTTCTGCTGAGATTCTCTACCCTGGTCAGTCCTATGCAACACAATGCTATCTTTGCTCTGTGCAACCCTCATCTTCTTGGGAAAGACAAGGAAGAATATTTTATATTTTTCTATCCCTCATAAAATTCTGCTGAAAGTAAAAGCCTTAAGAATTGTAGTGTATTTTTACCACATACTGAAATTTTCTTCATATACAACACCCCCAACTCAAAACTGTTCTGTGCATAAAGCTTTCAGGTTTTGATAAAAAAAAAATATTTTTGGTAAGCATTCAATCAAAATGCTTGTCAGTGCCACAAGCATGCTGTAGGCCTTAATTGCCCTGACCAGGCTCACCTGAGACCCTTATGCACATCCTCTTCCCATAGGCTCAGGAGCCCCATTTAAGCTCAGATCTGGGCTTTCACTCTACTTAAGTTGGGTTATAGGTGTGTCTCGCCATTGGTCTTTGAATTTCCTTGGACCTGACTTCTTGCTTTCCCTGATGCTTGCTGGCCTATTGATAGGATCTGTTGTCATCACTGCCCTCTTCTGCTTCCCCCATGTCTGATGCTGGGGGACTGTGCCCTTTTGGTAAGGTTATTGTCCAGCTTGTGGCTACGCTTGGCTCCTGGCTTGCCTGCCTCTGGGAAGCAGTCCTGCTCTTGCTGCTTCCTGAAAATGTAATTTTCCTATTAAAACAAACAAACAAAAAACCCTCTTTCTCTGAAAAAGGTAGCAAGAACTGTTCTGTGACTGACAGATTTGTGTTGATGAAAGCACCAAAGGGTAGCAGCTTTCAGTCTTAGATTACTAGATTTTTGTCTTCTTCCCTAAAGATGAAAAGCCCTGGGCCTCACTACCAGATTCATGAGCCATCTAGTCCCTCTGAAATATGGCTGCTGTGGGAAGACAAATGATAACAATGTCAAAACAGTTGGTGCTATAAGGCTGTAAGTCACTGACTTTTCTCCACTGTGAACATGGTACTCTCAGTGCTTTGGAAGTGCTTCATTCCCAATGTGAGCAGTTACCCGGAGCTGCAGGGAGGGCTTAGATACTCCCAGTGGTGACAGATGTGTCATGTTCTCATGGGGAAGTGCCAAAGGAGAGCTCCAGCTGCCTTTGTCAGTGATAAAACAGGAGTCTGAAGATTGGGCACAACCTAGCAGCAGTTAGGAGGATGTCCTCGGGTATGTGTCATTCCTACAGCAGCAGCCAGAAGTGCAACAACCAAGCTGCACCTCACAGTAGCCTGAAAGTGCTTTAGACTGTAGCAACTGGGGCCCCAAGCCCTGGAGGGGCCTGCCCAGGTTAAGCAGTGTAGAGCGCCCAGGAAGAGAGGGCCTGTTCCTCAGCCTCTGCCTGGAGGTTCCGCCAAGGCACTATGGCTTAGTTTGAAGAATAGCTGCTGAGTATAGAAGACATGAGTCTTCCTGAGCCTTGGTTCTTCCTCTTTATAATTGATTAATCCTTACTTTACAGGGCAGCCACGAGGATGAATACATTAATGACTGTGAAGCACACGGGAACTACAGGGATTTATGTTCTATTAGTGCTGTGGCCAGGTAATTTATTATCTGTGTATTATCTGTTCTACCAACTCCTGTGTTTGGAGTTGGTGTCACCAAGATGAGGCCTCCTTCTGGCATTCACAATTATGTTTAAAAATGGTATTATGATTAAAGCACAAATGCATATCAGAGCTGTTGGGCAGGTCCACTGTCTCAGCAGTAATGAGGAGCTGACAATGTGGGATTACTGAAGATTTTATGAGATCTTCTGTAAAATAAGTGGGCTTCAAAGGCTCTGATTCTGGCTCAAGAAATGACAGTTCATCTCATCTTAAAATAAGATGATGTATTTTTCCATCATTGCTGCAGTGTTTCTGTTCTCTGCCCTCCCTTTCACTTTAGATGTAGCTGCACTTCAGTGGCAGATGAAGTGATTTCTATATATAGCCTGCGAAGCACTTAGGGATCCTTCCAGCTAATAAGCCCCGGATGTGTGTCAGACACTTATTTTGTGCAGCACCTTATAGTAGACATCATGGCCAAGAATGCAGCTTTGGACCATTTTTTTAGCTTTGAGCTCCGGACTGAACCTACAGTGTGTGGCTTGACCAGCAGGATGTTTGAATATTAGACCTGCTGAGAAGAAAAAGCTATTTTGTCTGTTTCTTTGTTATGGCAATGAGCTCCTGACCCTGGATTAATTGCAGTTTCCAAGAATGTTGTAAGTTCTTCCCATTTCCATAGGAAAGGAAATATCAAAGACTAGTCTGAGAAGGCTAAAAGGAGGTCTTTCCAGGAATTTAGGATTTGTCAAACCTATCAGCTCACTAGGTCAGATATCCTGTTCCTAGCAGCTGTCAGGACATGATGCTTCAGAGGAAGTTGGGTAAGCTTACCTAGCCAAAGCATGCCTGCCTAATGCTGAGAACAACTGAGGAAAGCATCGCTTTTAGGTGGTGCAGGCTCAGCTTTCTGCCTGGAGCATGAGATCTGATTACCCCTGGCTTATTAAGTTAAACTGCTGTAGTATAATCAGCAATCACTCAGGCTTCTACGGTCCTGCTACCTTTTTTTATTGTCCCTTTCAGTTACCTGTTCAGTCTCTGCTATGCTTTGCTGAAGATATAGCAACCAAAATAGGATACAATTTAATGGGGAGGCACCAAGCAATATTGTGATCAATTACATGCTATACTGCAATGTATTCTTATGGTGTGTCCTGGTTTTGCAACAGATGTGAAGTGGGCAGAGAGCTGAAAGCCTTAGGGCCACTTGGCTTCAGCAACCCTCTTGCATGTTAAATGGCAAGATCAGGCCTTCCTTAGCACTTCGTTGAAAAAGTGCCTTGTGCTGGAGACACTAGTGCTTTTGCCATTCAATCAAGTGCCTGTTGACTTCAGAGCTCCAAGAGGCCAGACATCTTAAAATTTACTGTGTGGCACTGAGGCTGTGTAACACAAAATATTTTATTCCATCTATTCCTTCCACATGTCTCATCTTTTGAAAACTTGCAGTGTTGACTGAATTCATTGACCAGAGCAAGTGGGCTTAAGGTTTTCTAAATTCTCTGAAAATCAAGAATTCCCTTCCCTCTCATCTGCCTCTCCCTCGTCTTTGGAAATCAGTCATGTTTTGTTGTGTGTTAGCGTTGCTTCCTTGCATCCAGGAATGGACTGACTTGAAAGTAGATTGATAATTTAACCACACTTACCTATAATTATCCCTACAGGAAAAAGGACCCTTGGAAACATTTAGTAGGCCAGTAAAGCAGAGAAACAGTAAAACATTTCATGTGTTTAAATTTGTATTTCTTTTTCTGCAGGGTTGGACACAGGGAGAATATTTATTTTAAATTTTCTTGGGAAAAAGGTAAAAGATTAAAACAGTCTTAATATTCAAAGTTATTTCATTTTGAAATGCAGCCTTCCTTCTCTGTACCTCTGGAGATATCCTATCTTCTAGTATAGGAAAATCGATGGACACAAAATGTTCCAGTTCAGTTTTCCCTGGATGTTATCAAGTATGTTCCAATTTTAGGTGATAAATGGGACAATTTACACATCTGCAGAACTGGCATTAGCATTTTGCTAACTCCCAACAGTGTCATGAGGTTTAATTAACGGTTGTAAAGCACTCCCATTTCTCTGGGTGAAAGGTATGACTTTTTACGTAGAAGATCACGTAGATCCATCAGCTTCTGCTGTATTTGGAATGGCCATCTAGAAGACAAATAGCGTTGCAAATTTAGTGCTGTGCTCGGCTGCTTTCTGCTAGCCTGCATTTTTTTTTTTTTTAAGTTTGGTACTGGTAACTTTCAGGCATTGAAAGCAATCTTAAATTTATGTTTGACTGAAAGGCACCCCTTAATTAACTGCTTAGGGCAATTTCCTTGCATTTTAATACTTGTAATTTAAAGTGTGTAAAATAAATTAATACAAAGTGCACAACATTATTCAGGAGATTGGTGGCTTTCCAGTAGTTGTGGAAAAAATACCATCTCAACTCCACTTAGTCTCAGTGAGACTAACACAGGGAAGAAGTGGAATCTCTTCTGGCTGCAGCATCACTAGCACTTTCAACCAATTCTAGCTGCAGGACCAAGTTTGCATGCACTGGCACTTCTACAAATAGTCTAAAAGCAAGCTGGCTGAAGTGACAAGAAGTAGTATTTGTGCTAGTCTTATCTAAAGGCTCTTTCTATGTTTCTAATGAGAGCTAAATGTGTTTTCATCTGTTACCCTCCTGGAAAACTTAAGACTGCTCAGAATGTTTCAATGAGATCACCAATCCTCATTAAAGATCATGCTGAAAATATCTTACTGGGGCACAAAGAATCTTCTTTACTCCCTTTTACAACCCTGTGCTCCACTCTACCTGTCTATGTCAATCTTTCTCCTGCTAATTTGGTATAACAGCATACCTTTTTGGACAGGTGTAAGGGGAAGGGATGGCACAACCTTACATTCATCGGCAAAAATTTGCAGCCTGGTCAAGTACATATGAAGTTTGGCCTTCACTGCTTGGAGTGCTCCAGATCATGTAGTATTGTTCACTTGTTCCAAAAACAACATCAAAAGATCTTTTTCTATCGTTGGTTTAAAAATTAGAGACAAATCTAAAAAGCAACTGTCTTGGTCATCCTGAAAGGGTCAAATCCTCCACTCCGCTGGAGCTATTGTATCCTTCCTAAAACCAGGAAGTCACCACAGCTCTGCAGCTGAGCCCCGGATCATCCATTGCAATGTATTGTGCCGTACTCCAAGTGGTCTCCTGGGTCTGACACAGACAGCTGGCAAGCATTGGCAGAATCTGAAAAACCACCAGGTAGACCTCTGAGTCATCTTATTCTGTGATTCCATTGGATTTATCAATATTATGTGTAGACCAAGCCAGGATATTCTGGGTCTATGCAACTAAAGAGAATTACTATATTTTTCAACAGAACATGAGTCCTGGCAACACTAAGTACAGCAATTAAGCCAAAGTTGCATTATACATTCTTTATCGCTCTATTGATCTCAAATATGTGGGTCTGCCAATTACAGCCATCTCAGCTTTAATCATTTTTATTTGCATTGGCAGGGTAGGGTTCAGGACTGTAGCAACACATCTGTCTAAAAATGTTTGCTTTTTCCTTGCCTTCCCTTACAATAGCCGATTTATGTTCAACTGTTTGTAACCCAGCAATTCTCTGGCAAGTGAAGCAAACCAAAAATAACCCTGACTTGATCCAGATGGTGATACACATTTTGATGATTCCTTTCGTCATTTTCTCAGACAAGGATGTTTGAGATGTACTTTTTTTAAGCAGCACATCTTGCCTGTATAGCTAGAAATCAGTCTTGCAAACATTATCACCTCTGTGTCAGTGTTGGAGCAGGGAAGCAATGCTGTACCAGTGCTTGTAAAGCACAGGAAAGTATAGAATGGTCTATGGAGCTCTAATTATTGAGCAATAACTCACCCCACAGCAGGTCAGCAGCAAACTGCAATCACCATCACTCTATTATTCTGCTTTTAAATTCTTTCATTTTCCTTTGAGACTTATGACAAAAGGCTCTACACAAACCTTGTGTGAGCTACGTGTGACAGCCAAAACACTGAGAGAGAAAAATCTCATTTTTGGGGTGTGTGTGTTTTAACCACTGTATCCCAAAAGAGAGTGAATGATGCTTCTGTGGGCTTCTTTGGGCTATGAAATAAAATTACAGTAAAAACAGTACTTGGGAGTATGCAAGAAGGAAAAAGACAGTACAAATAAAGTGTCTCTGCTCTTGTATAAAGGTGAAGATGGCTGAGGGACTAAAATTCCTGTAGGGCGCACAGTTTAGGGCACACGGTTTGGATCACACTACAGCTAGAGCAACTGCCAGTTGCTCAACCCCTCTCATCACTGGCCCCTCTAAAGTGTTTACATGGTGTATTTGCTCTTATAGGATGGTCTTTTACTCAAGAGGCTTCCTGTTAGCCTGGAGCTGGTGTCAGAGCTCTGTGCCAGCCTCCTGCCATTTCGGGCATTGATGGAAACAATCTTGGGGATAGGAACCGTGAAACCTGGATAAGGCACCCTGTAAACCATGCATTTTCTTTGCATGGGAGCAATTTGAGGCCAATGGGGGCAGACTCTACCTGTGAGTAGCCTTCATCTGCTGAGGGTGTTTCCTGGGAGCCCTGCAGCCCCTCAGTGCGGAGAGGACAGCAGTACTGCAGTGATTCCCTGTCCTGCTTCACCTCTGCAGGGAAGGGCTGAGGTCTGGGCTCAGTGCTGCCATGGTGGCCTGGGTTAGACTTACTCAAGTAATCCACTTGTACAACTGAAATGGAGGGAAGTGGAAGAGGGGAAAATAATTGTAGATGTTTTAAAGCAGAGAATGAAAGATTGTCTTAATAAACAGTTGTACCATAAATGTTGTAACATATCCAGAGGGTCTCTATGCCTCCTTTGTGTTGCCACCCACAAAGTGTTAGGGACTGCTTTGTCTGTAGCTGTGGCGCAATCTGCAGACCAAATGAAGGATGTGCCATTTCATTGAAATGTGTCTGTTGTTTCCTGCCTTGAAATTACATCTTCTGTTTGACATTAGACTGCATTTGTACTTCCTGAAATTTTTTCTTCTGTTGGCATTTCAAAAATTGGACAGTGTTTCTAAGTAAAAGCAAACACATTCATCCAGACTGCTCTGCCAGGAGTACTCTTCTTCTAGGCAAATAAAATAGTCTGTATCACTCCTTGTCATCTTTGCTCTTCGATCAGTCATTCTTTAATCTTTACTCAGTGTATTCATTTTACCCAAAGCACTAGATAGGCCTGAGGTTATGGTCAGCAGGTTTCCTACTTTCCTAGTATTGATTAGTCTTTCAATTTCACTGGGAAGTACAAGGCCAATTTGCAAACAAATGGCTTGGGAAACTAATGTGAAAGCACTGCATTAGGTGAAAACAGGCAAATAATTCTGTGCAGTCACTGTTCATACAATACCAGCGAGTCTTATTAGGGTGCCAGTTCCTGGACAAGCTGCAGCACACTGACAGCCTGTGTTGGCAAGATATTTGTCTCCATTGCCTTGAACAGGCGAGACGAGTGTCCCATTTGTCTGTGTGCTCATGTTAGATGCTAAGCTTTTGGCCTGTATTGGCTGTGGATAGCAACTCCTTTCTTCCTGCCAGATCTGTACAGGCAGTAGCTGTTGAAGACCTGTGGCATTGCCTTTCTGTGTCTTATCAGAGTGGCTGTTCCATCGATAGGAGTTTATACCCATTCATCTAGGAAGACAAGGTCATAAATACTAGTCTGAGGGTTTAGTATTGTGTTATGGTTCAGCCCTGCGGCCAGCTGCTGTGTAGCGAGCTGCAGTGTGTGCAATGACGTGCACCCATAGACCATCTGCTTCCTTGGTGATTTGTAATGTAGCTAACAAGCTTCCATTCTGGGCAAAGGTGTCACAAGGTGTCAACAATAAGCCATCTGAAAAAACTACCTTGTGAATTGAAGCTTTTAAAGTGAGATTTTCTGAAATAGTGCAGAACACAGCAAAAAGCCTTCTGGCCCTGCATCTATAAGGGGTGGAGAACCCAGCCTGGGATGCACTTAAGAGGTATGGGGCTCCTGACCAGTCTCTGCATTTATACATTGCTGCTCAACTCTCCTATTTATACTGTCCTATTTATACTAAAATTCTTTGTCTGTGGCTTTGCGACAAAAAGTTTTCAGACACTGAATGTCTCATTCAACAATATGTTACTGAGTGCTTTAATTATACGGAGAGGGCAATTTTATTGTACTGGCATCAAAACTTTCAGCAAATCTCAAGCAAGCTACAAATTGGGCAATCATATAATTCCAGACTAGAGTTTTATAGAATTACATGGATTATTTCCTTGGTGCCTTCAAAGTCTTCAGATATGTCTGGAATCTCTTACCCGCTTCTCTGAGTCTGCCTACACAAATTATTAAAATAGCCCATTTTTCATAATATCTGTCTAGATTTTTCTCATCAGTTCACTGATTATTCTAAATTGCATGGTGTGATATTTCAGAAGACTAATATTCTATCTGCCCTGCCTGCTGCCAGGAGATCAAAACTGTTGGCTGCTTCAGCCCAGACTTAATCTACATGACAGGCTAACTACTGTAAACAGCCTACTTGTTCCTGGTGGGCTTGTCTACATGGGTGGTTTTTATGCTGGTGGAAAGCTGACTGCATCACTATCAAGAGATCTGTGCCATACATCATTGACAAAATTCTCTGGAGCTGCTAATTCTGTTGAGATTAGTAGCACTGTCACAGTGGAGTAAATACTGTTGAATATTGAGTTAAATATAATCTCATCTGTGCCTACCATATTTTGATAGCTGTCCAGCAACCTTTCTGTATTTCTTTGTACCTAGTCCCATCTGGCTGCCCTGAAGATGTTGTGTGATTAATAGCATGGTTCTGCCTGCAGAGGAGCTGCTGAATAACCTCAGTCCCTGACTGTGGGAGCAAAAGCTGCTGAAGCTGGTGTTTATGGGAGCCCCATGGCTACCCTATGGTAAAAGGCAGGGGGCTCCAGGAAAGCCACTTTTATCTTCTGTATCAGAACTTGCGTAAGGGCTTGTTCTTTCTGTTTTTTTTAAGCATGAGGTGTATGTCTGGCAGCTGCTGGCCATAGAGTCAGGACATAGCTCAGGAAAGTTATCCAACCCCTCAGTATAACAATTCTCATTCATTTTTTCATGCCCTATCCCAACACCACAGCCTGTTTCACCCTGCTAACAAACTGTTCAACACCAAAGACTAAGGGGAAATGATGTTGGCTCAGTAGTGATCCAGCAATGAATAACTATTATGTGGCAATTTACGCTCTTAAATCATCTGTGACAGAGGTGTGCCTCATCTCGCAGATAAAGGTGATTCTGGTCTCTTTCTTTACACTCAGATCTGATTTGGACTGTAGATGTTTGCACTCCATCAGGACAAAACCCTTAGTTCATTCAGAGGAATAGCTTTTGATTCTTCATCCTCTGTATTTTTATACTTGCAGGTTTTGCTGACCAGCTTTGCCACAATGTATTTCTAATCACGAACGTCAAAAAGGAAAGGAAAAATGTCCTGAGAATTTAAATTGTAAATGCCTTCATGATGCTTACTTCTACTATGTCTATGCATTTCTCACTGAACAGTGCCAGCATGCTAAACTCACCTCTTCGTACAACCTCTTGATACAACTGAAATACCATAAATCAGGAGTGAATTTGGGATATAGTATCTAAGTGGTTGCTAAGATCATGGTATGTTGGGGGTTTAATCTTACATTAACACTGTGCTGAATCTAAACTTTTCCAAGCCCAAGAAGTTTTAATTGTTAATGGGCACTCTTTAGAAGCCCTTTCCTCAAATTTCAGTCCCTGCTAATAACAACCATGTTGAAACTCCTAAAAGACACTGAAACTGTGTGAACAAAAACATACCATCTGTTATTTTTGTATGGTTGAAGCTAGCAAGACCAACCAAAGCCAGTCATGCTGAGTTTCATACAAAAGTGTGAAATATCATTGTCTTGAAGATTTTGCTATAAGGCAAGAGAAACTTGTCAGAATGCTGAACTATGCCAACCCAGCTTGTAAACCAGAGATACTCGTCTCCAGCCAGGTCGGAAACTGAGCAGAGAAGCTTGCATTTGTTTATTCCCACCAGGAAGATATAACTCCAATATGCAAAGCAAGCATTAGAGTGAAGTAAAGATTATGCAATAGGCAAGTGCTATGACAAAGTACAGGATATCAGGGATTTGGTGGCAAATGCCTGCATAGCAGGCCCTGTTGTTTGAACCCATGCTCTTCAATTATTCAATTTCTGTGTTTTAATGACAGATCTCATCTTTCCTGGCAGGCAAAGAGTCTATTGTTTTCCAGATTTTTTTCCAAATGAAGGATTTTACGAATGCACCTTTGACTATGGCTACAACTGTGACTCTGCCCTTGACAGCAGTAGGACAGATAGCAAAAGATATGGAGTGGGGGGGAAGCATACATGCTCCCAGCCTGAATTTAGTATCTGTTTCTTTTTTTTTTTTTCTTCTGTGGTGAATGTCAGTATCTAGGAAGTGACTGAACAACACTGAAAAGAATACACTTTTTTAGGTTTTGTCTTAAAATATTTCAGGTTTTTTTTCTTCATTAAAAATGGGAAATGTTCACAGTAAGCAAATTGTTCCCACAAGAATCTTCATTCTGCTGAAAACTAAATCTTCTATTGTATGAAAAAGCTTACATTTTTTTTTCATCTAGTTCCAGCTGCCCAGAAGTATTCTGTAGTGTGTTCCAGGCAGGACTAAGATGCATCAATATCTCCTTTAGAGAGACAATCTTTGAATATGATCATTTTATATCTACACAGCTAAAGACACAAGGCCCTTTAACACCGCTTGTGCTTATTTAACTATCAAAATTGTTACTGATGGCTTTGACTCTGTCCCTTTACCCCCAAAGCTGTTGTGTGGAGTAAGGCAGAACTGCTGTAGGTGTTGAAGCACTAACAAATGCAGTTTAGAAAGCTAACTATTTCTTGCCCTTGCTAAAGAATTTCCAGTTCAAGTAAAAATATAAACAGCTTTTCTTTCTCCTTTGTTCTTTGTAGACAAAGGATTAGTCTTAGCTGGTGAAAACTGACTTCAGTAGAGCTGTATCAGGCTGTCACTGCTACTGGCTATGCTTTCTGCCATCTGGTCCGCTACTCTGTAGTGTTCGCTCAACCCACCCAGACAGGGCAGACACTACTTACTGCTCTTGACTTTGGGAGTGTGGGGCACATTCCCAGACTCAAATTTCAGTCTAACACTCTTCTCTGACCAAAATTCAGAGCCTGAGACCTCCCAAGCCCTCCAGTTGCTTACATAAATTTTTCTTGAGCTCTACCAAGGCTTTGAGAACTCTAAACTGGAGTTGAACTTATTCAACTGGGCTGGAAAAACATGGAGGGAAGGAACACAAGTTCTTAGTGGCAGATATTTTATTTCTAAGGCCCCTGGCTGTAACATACCTTGGAACACAGCTGAAGACCTGCTGTATAGCTCCCTTGATCCAAACTCACCACTTCTAAAAGTCTCAGATTTACTGCAATTTTTGAAGAATACCCCCCCCCCCCAACACACACACACTTTCTCTCTTGCAAGTCACTGTATGTGTTGATAGTTGAACCCACTGCAGCAGTGATCTCTTTGGTACATTCTCCATCTCTCTGCCATGTTCTCCAGTGAGATACTCCCTCCAACCAGGGTCATTATGTCCCTGCTGTGGTCTCTTACACAGAAGACATGCTGGTGAACAGTGATCGCCCAGGTGTGGAGACATACAGAGCTGATGTCCCCAAAACACAACTCCCTTTTCACTGTGATGGTCCTTCAGTCAGCCAACTAATTCTTACTTGGTTGAGCACCTTTCTGAGACTGCAGTATGGTAAGCAGTAGATGCTCCCTCTTCCCTACCCTACTTGTCCCTTGCTTTTGGGCACTTTGAATTGGAAAACTACAATCTCAGGGCTGCACAGGTGCCATTTGGGATCTGTAGGATACACTGTGTTCAGGCTACTCTGCATCACTAGACTGAGGGCCAAGGATAACTTTTTGAAGCAGATGTGTTTAGCAGGGTAGACAGAGCTACTAAATAAAGACTATTGTTGGAATTTAATTGTAAAAATCACTCTGAAAAATGCCCTGGGCATTCCAGCTGACTGATGCTGGATATTTTTTAAGGCATAATTCTCTTAATTATTCTTCATGCTAATGCTAAGCATTACTATCATGGTCTTGAAAGATGAAACCCTACTTTTTGTGTTCAGTTGCAGTGAGAGTCCAGAATGCAAAATGCCCCACTAATTTCAGAAAGGTAGCAATTGCTCTCCAGAACCAAACTGTCTACCTGATTTTTGGACAACCAAGTAAGAGACGATTTTTGCAGTCCTGAGATAGTCCCACAGAAAGGTGCTTTATCCAACTGAAACCAAGGCAAAATCTGGCCATAATGAAAAACACCCTTTTCATTAGAGAAAAATATTACAGGCCAAGTGAAAATATCCAAACCAAATTTTACACCATTTCTTTCTAAAATGTTCAGAACAATGGACCATGAGAATCAGTATTTCATGTAACCGGATTTATTGCATAGTTACTAGCTGTTAACATGGCACAAATGCAGAGAAAGAACACATTCCAAAAAGTAATCAGTTTTCAAATGTGAATACATGGCAGTAGCTTTCTTTACTTTTACAGAATGGTATCTTTTATCTGAATAGTTCAAAGCATTCCTCAAATAATTTATTACATCTCACCACCCCTTCTCTGAGGCATTTAAATATTATTTTCCTCATTGTAGAGATGGAAAAATGGAGAAATCAGAAAGTGAAGTGACTTTCCTAAGACCACACAGTGAGTCAGGATCAGAGCGAAGAATAAAAGTATGAAGTGGTATCTTCTGCTTTCCTGTTCCAACCACTGGATTATGTAGTTTGCCTGTGACATTCTCTCAAGTGAGATGTGATAGTTTTGTAAAGATCTGCTATAATTCAACCTGGAAGTTACTGGTTGGAATTCTGTGACCTAGCTATTCAAAAGGTCAGACTAGATGGTCAGAAAGGTCTTGTCTAGTCTTAAAATATAAAAGTAATTATCAGTGTACAAACTTACTTGCCCTTTCCCTCCTTCCAGCAAAAATCAGCAATTAGTCTTGTTTAAAAGTTAGCAGTGAAACTTCATTCTTCAAATCTAAGGCATAGTATGCCAGAGGTTAGCAAAAATAGCTTCAGAAAGCCTGAAAAATTGACAGACTGAATCAATCAAATCCATTTTTAATTTTATTTTGACAAAAATTCACACTGGGGCTGACAGCTCCTTGTAAAAACAACTTTGCTCACTGCAGTTTGAAACACACATGTTATAAAACCTTGAGAACAGGATTTATAATAGAAACCTGGCAGTCTCCTAACTCTACCAGTATTATCACCATGTGTGACAATAATATATTAGGACCATACTTCAGAGCTCCTTCATTAGATTCTGACATATGGAGGAAAAAGGAGAGTCTGAAAACTAGAGAGGACATAGAGTGCAGCCTCAGCTGTGCGTATTTATCATCTAAATCAAGTGAAGGCTATTTATTGACTTATTGATTCTAATTCAAAATGAGAACTTAATTAAAAGTTTAGTTCATTACCACACAATTACATGGCCCTCAAGACATTTCCAGACTAGTAAAGTGCATGCTTAATCATGTGGTATTTTGGGAAGGCTGGATCTTCAATTGTTATAAATCAGATGTTAATAGTGCCATGCTAATTTACACCATCTGGGGACAGGGCCTATTAGTTTTCTATGCAGGAGGCAGTTGTTATTGTTTTAAATAAGGGAACTACAATGTAATGTTGTCCTTTGCTGAGCAATAGCATATGTTAGCTTCCCAGCAGAAGGCAAAGTAGTGATGTGAAATTTAGCTCAGTGCCATATATACTACATACATATACCAGCCTCAGAACAGAAATGCTCACAAACCGCATAAAGGATGCTCTGCCAAAATGTTAATGCCAAGCCCTGGCGAAGCTGTTCTGCCTTGAAAACATGTTCTAGTGACTCTGCGCTAAGAGAGATTCTGGCAGAGAGCATTCTCCTGTCGGTTGCCCCAAAGAACCACCCCACACAGCTATCAGGAGACAGCCTGTGTCTATACAGACATGCTGTGCAAACCTTGATGTCCCTTCCAGTTTTCAAGCTCACTGAGTTGTGTCTACGCCTTGCAGCTTGTCATGCTTACTCCTTTCTGCATGGCTAATGGAATAGTTTGTTTATGTAAATTTGGCTTCTGAGACTGACATTCTTTGAAGGCAGCAAATTTAGGATATGCCCCTGCACAGGACTGGAGTCCTGACTACATTTGCGTAATGCAATATGCCAGGGCTCTAATCTTGAGTATTAACCCAGCATTTACAAAGGGCCAGAACTTATGGTCTGGGAATTAAATTGTGAAAGATTTTCACATGCAGGCACAAGGCATGTTACAGCACTTCAGAGCATCTGAGGCAGGTTAAGCTATCCATGCAGACATACCTTGCGTGTCTTCAGTAACTGAAGTTCATACACAAAGAAACAAACTTGGCAAAACCACACAGAATGATCTTGTCCTGTGTGATCCACAGTGAGAGTATTTAAATCTTACCTTTGCCTGGTATCTTTATTCAGCTAATGCTTTTCATCACTGAGCCTCCTAAAAACAATTAGAGGAGCCAATTTCTACACATTCTTGTATTTTGGACTCTTAGCAAAGGACTTTCAGCAGTAGTGTTGGGTGGGCTGATTCAAGGAATACAAATTCTGCTGCACTTCTGACCCCAGGGACTACAGGATTTTTTCGTTTCTATGGGCTATACTTAGGTTGGCTTCAACACGATTCAAACGCCAGCAAGGAAGCAGGCACAGAAACATGTTTTAGTCAGTTCTGTTAGCTAAGGGGCTGTTATTTACAGTTCAAAGGAAGTGCACTTGACAGGGCACCAGGAAGGAGGGTTGCTGTGAAAAGAGCAAAACTGTACCTGTTTGATCTGAAGTGAGTGAAGGACTGAAGTGAATGAATGAAGAAAGGCATCAGACACAGCCAGGCCACTCCACTCAAGTGACTTTTACCCAGCAAAAATGAGGCATGTTGTGTGATAAGCACATTGTTTAACGTCACACAGGTGTTACACATGTGTTAGTGTGACTGCTGTGGTAGCGGCTACAGAGCCAGACTTGTGAAGCCTTAAGTGACAGAGCTTTTGAAAACTGGTGTGTCTGTAGGCTATGGAGCATCCCTGCAAGGGGATCGATTGGGGGAACAGGCATTTTAATAGCTACATACTTGGTGCACCTGCTACTACTCAATGTTCAACCAAATAGTATTTTCTAGCTATTGATCAAGCACATCTCCAGAGCTGTGGAGGAGCTATTCTTTCATAATGCCAGATGGCTGATGGCTGCTCTTCACTGTTTTCTTGATCATTTCTGGAACAAGAAGACATAGACTAAGATGACCTCTGCTGTGCTTGGTTGAAAATTCTCCAGCTGGCAAGAACAAATGTTTTATCCCTTACAATAAGGTTAATGGTTTGTACCTTTTTAGCGAGCTCTGAGCCATCGTACTGAATTTTCGGCAATAGCTGCATGAAACAGCTGAAACATCCTACTGTCTCAGATTCGCTGTTGCCTGTAGTTTTTTCTCTCCCTGCTTGTGCTTGCTTATAGAGTCCAGTTGGATAGGTTCAGATCAAGCAGCCTTTTCATGTCTGGCCAGTATATATTGCTAGAATGGACAGACATAAAGGAGGATAAAAGAATTTGCCTTGAAGCCATGCTGTATGCTATAGCTTGTAAACTGGAGTCATTTTCATTTTGCTTCTTTGCTTCTGGTGTGTGTTTGTCATTTTTTTTTCATTCAAAAAAAAAAAAAAAAAAAAAAAGAGGGCATGTTTTTGCCTGGTTCCATTGCAGAACTTTTGGCATCTGAGAGAGAATTTCTCTGACACCTTATGAATCCCACCAAAGCTTGGAACAGAGCAGTGCAGGGCTACCAGAGCTCTTTATAAAGCTGCCATCAGTAGGAATGCTAACAGACCAAAGCAACTAAGCAATTTATCACTTCTTTTCAGGCTTACAGAAACTGGTCTGAAGGGGAAGAGTTCATGCTAGATAAATTTTACATTGATTTCAGATACAGTCTCCTAGTAGTGAGGGTAACTGAATTTTACAATAACAGGCCAAGGGAGCAGCATGACTGGCATCACTTGGAGTCTGTAAGAGGCAGTTTAGGTATCTTTCTAAAAGATATTCTTTCCAACTGGCTTTGGCATGAATGGTCCCTTCTGGCCAAGGAATCCATCCAGAATGTATCATTCATTCAGCTCTTTCCTTCATATGTAACAGGCAGAATAAGTCCTCAGCATGATCATCATTTGCATAAAGATAATGGTTGTAATAAAAGCCTGTGCTTCAGGGGTTTAGCTGGGTAACCATTAGGGTCAAGAAAGACTTTTTTTTTCTCCCACTATACAATTAGCCAGATGTACTCTGGATTAGTGTTGGTTTATTTCCTCTGAAGCACTGGAAATTGGCCATTCCTAGAGACTGACACCTCCCTGGTGAATCCTGTCCCTAGGACACCTCCCTGGTGTCCTAGGGTTGTGTTGAGACTCATCTCTTCCATACCCAGGGTAAATGTTTTGCTAATATTCTGATGATCTCAAAGAGGGAGAGAATTGTCCGGAGAGATGGGGACATCAGAGCATCTTCTGCAACGTGAGCCTATGGCTTGGTGGACCTATCTCGACCAACAATTCCCTACCACTAGCCTGGATCTTGATGATAACTCAGCTTTTTCTGTTTTCTGATTGTGGCACTCAGCAGGCTGGTTTCCCAGTGGCTGAGAGGCTTCAGAAATGTAATGACCTGTGATGGAAATCAGAGCGACTCCTTTGTTTCCAAACTTTTCAGCTTGCAACACCATTTCTGGAGCTGTAAGTCCACTTCTGTGCTCATGGCATCACCTGGGGTGACAACACCAAGAAGTTCCAAGTTGGGAGCATCTGGATTAGGCAGTCAATGGTCCCTTTTAGCCTTCCGCTCTGCAGCTGCATTTATACAGCCTGTCGAGGGGTAGCCCCCCAAGATCATCTCCAGGCGTTCAGGTGGAAGGGCTGCAGGTGTGTGAGCCTGCTAGAGCATGCAGAGTTGAGTGGCTCCAACAACTCCCTGTGTATAAACACCCAGCTGAAAATGCCCAGACAGTCTGTCTCCGAGAGGCTGTGAAGCAGGCTTGTGGGGGAGAAGACACAGAGCCAACCACGACTCGTTTGCCCTTGTGAATGCTTTTTCACAGTAGCTAAAGGCAGACTGCGAAACTGCAAGAGGAAATCTGAGGCGAAGGTAACCCTGTCCTCTCTTTCAGAACTGATTTGCCTTTCAGGCATTTAAGATGTGTGTTAATCCAGACCTTCAACACACTTGTCTCAGCATAATTCCTACCTTGTGGGAGATAAAGACAATCTGTATTATGCAGATTCTGAGAAAATAATAATCTCTCGGCTGAATATTTCCCATATAAGTATATAGGTCAGTATAAGAAGTAAAAGCAGCAGCAGATCTTCAGGCAGCACAAAATAGGTTTGATCCTGCTTCTTGCCCAACTTCCACTGATTTTAATGGAGCAGGAAGAAGCCTAACAGGAGATTTGCCAGGAGGCATTACTGAGAACTGGTGTCTGTGGCAGCTGAGTGCTGCATAAAACGTGCAACTGTTCATATGCTGCAGAACACTTGGGTCGAGTCATTGCCCTTTTACTACAGTTCTTTGGCAGTAGAGCTTCCATTTCTGTGACAAGGTAGTCATGATGGTTTAATACAAATACATTTTCTAGTACTGGGCTCCTGCAGCTCAGGAGTGGATATTGATCCTGCAGCTATGAATGTGGCTATTTTCATTATTGTAAACAATTGTTTTGATTTTAGCGGAGCTGCTCACAGGAGTACATCTGCTGAATTAGAGCTGTTAATCCTGCTCAGTGCTGGAAGGGTTTTACTTTCAAACATTTTTTTACTCAAAGCATGACTTATTGTGGCTATTCTAGTGCATAGGTTTTTTGGTTGTTAGTAGACTTTGGACTATATGTTAATTCTTTTCATTTTGTCGCCATGATTTACTAGGAACTTCCATGAAGATGGATTTTGGTGCTGTTTTCAGTTGTTCAAACCAAGGCTAGGGGAATATACCTAGTGTAGCTAAACTAGCAACTCATCAGCACAGAAGAAGATCTGACTTCACATCTTTGTTTCTAACTGCTATACAATGGTAAAAGAAATATGGTAGGTACAGAAATAGCTTTAGGTATAACCAAGAATCTATCTTGTGCGGGGTGGGAAAGCATCAAGTTCTTAGGACTGGGTTCCGAGAGATGAATGTTTCCTCTAAGGAACTTCCTTTCAAGCCACTTCTTGAGCATTTTGTTACCTTCTTATGCTATATATTTAGGCAGAGTACTATACCAGTACTCCTAGCAAAGCTGAATTTGTCACATTAGATGCTTGCAAATTCTTTTTTTCTGGGTATATCTGTTTTATTTTTCGCATTAATAGCAGAGCTGCCAAGGAAATTTCAAAATTTGAGTAAATAGGTTTTCTGGAAAAACTCTGCCAAATACTGCTTTTTTTCTACCTTCCTGTGGAGTGCTAGAAGTCAGTACAACTCTTTCAGTTTTGACTAACAACGTTCATGAATTCTAATTGTACTTAAAATTTTTGTGTGTTTTTTTCCCAGCTCTTTCTAGCCCTCACTGGACCTTGATTTTGTGCTTTCCAATAATCTTTTTCCCTTTCAAGCAAATACAGCATCTGATTTACTCTTAAACTACCTTTCTTTAGAAGTCTCTCATCTCTCAGTCATTCAGGAGCACAGATTTTTTCCTCCCTTTTTGAAGGGAGCAGATATTCCTGTTGTATGCCTATTTTATTTAATCATAGTAATTTGAATACATGTTGATCCTTGATTCTGTTTTGCCTAGGAAAACAGGACATAATCAGTGGTATTCCAGTGCATCACACTGGGACAAATGTTTGCTCATCAGCAGCCAATATGCTAATTCGGGGAGCATAAGCTACCTTTTACGAGTTTTACAAATCTTAGTTTAGGATAGGAGGCTAGTTTAGGCTGTTAAATAGGAAGCCTTACCATTAAAACAAAATCACAGCTGTTTAGCATTATACCAGTTGTAATTCCTTTTTCTCAAAATCTTTAAGGTAGGGTACAGTCTGGTCCTAAAAAGAAAAGAATTTACATTTTCCAAGCATTGCCATCATTTTCTTTAGGGAACTATGTTCACTTTGAAAATTCTAATAAGAGTTGCTGCTACCGCTTTCTGCAAGATCTAAACTTGATCGTTTGCCCTGCTATCTGAATAGTGTTGCAATGATCTGTAAACACAGGGGACATTTAGTGTTAATAAAAGCAAAATGTTTAAGCTTTGATCAGGGGAAAAGCAGGAGGGGTTGGTTTTCTTTTTGAGTTTTTTCTTCATGGTTTAACAGTTTATTAGCACTAGGTTAAACAAGCTAATGGGTTCAAATTATAACAAAATAATTGCAGTAGTTTATAGAACCACTATGAAATAAACTCCCCCTGTCCTTTTTAACCTTTCATCTTAGTCTTGTTCTTATCTGTGAGCTACTCCTTTGCCCTCCTCTTCCCCTTCGCCTGAAAAATAAGCAGAAAATACAGCTTACATCATGCCTGTACACATTTCTAAGTTTTCTACATCCCCAGAGGAAAGTGGATAAATAAATACACATTTTTCAATAGTTGTAGTGCATTTGTTTAACACTGCCTAACTCCCCAATAACTAGCAGAAGATTATACATGCAAATCTAATTTTCTAGCTAACTTAGGTCTCTCTTGGGAACCTTAGTGGCTGCCTGCAAACGTTTTCCTTGAATCAGCAGTATCAGCAAAGATTGATTATGTTGCTAAAAAATTATAATGTAAAAAAATGAAGTAAAAAAATGGAAGAAGATTTTAAAAGTAGAAGGAGATGGAAAAGGGAAGTACTATAAAGAGAAGGGCATCTATAAAGACAGAGGGGTCTAAGCCTTTTACAATAGAGGCAGTCTGAAATAACCATGGTTTCTTCTTTGAATCGTGAGAATAGCTATTTTCTTGTTTAAAAGCTTAAAGAGCTATTAAGTTGGGCAAATCACTGGTAAAACAGCTGGAAATGTAAATAGCAATTTAAACAGTCCATTGCCCCTCAATCCAAATGTGGAATGTGCAGATCTACTTCAAAAAAGTTCCTCTGGTTTTATTATATTGTCAACGGTAAGAGGATTGAGTAGGCACCCTTTCTCAGTGGGCTGAATGGAGATGGTGTGCTTTATTTAGAAAATCCACAATTTTTTTCTTTTTTCTCCTTTTTCCTTTTTCTTCATTTTCCTTTTTTCTCTTGTTTTTCTTTCTTTCTTTCTTTCTTTTTTCTTTCTCTCTCTCTCTCTCTCTCTTTTTTTTTTTTTTGGTGAGTGAGCAGACGGGTCTCTAATTTTCACACCATTCTCCCTTAGAGACCTCCTTCAATTGCACCATTCTTTCATTATGTGGAACTAATGAAGTGCTCTGCAACCTTTAGGTCTCCAAAGAATCCATTGCTCTAGGAATATAGTCCTTAAATAAAACATGTTTCATTGGCTGACTTCAAAACACTATTCTTATGAGGGGGAGGAAAGGGGGATAAATAATTGGCCTGGAATCACTGTGTGAAAAAAGGAGAAATTACATCAGAGAATGCTTTTAAATATAGTTACAGTCAAAGAATACATTTGGCAATGCTGGTTTTGGTTCTTATTCCTAGTAAGTTGCTAAAATCAGGATATAATTTTTAAAAATACCAAATTACAATTTTTTTTAATGACTATTGTCTTTTCAGAGCGTGTGTTCTATTGAGTGACTACTGGGTTTTGTGGTGTAAAAATAATGCAATGCCAGATCAATAAGACTAATAATTCAGCAGCTGAGTTTGAAGGCTGGCTGCCTTGGGTATCTTAAGAATAACATCTCACATTTTATACATTGCTTTTCATCTTCAAAGTACTTTACAAACACTAACTCAGCCATGTGGCTTGTTTTTTCAGCCTGTGAAAGCATAGATCTGTATTATCTGTGATGTATCAGGTGCCTTATTCTCTCATGGATATTTGCTTGTATGAATGCAACTTATTTTTGTTTTCCACCATGGACCTTGTAGAACACAGCTATTCCAAATTTGTCAAAGTCTCTTCTCTTCCTAAGCAATCTCTGCCCTCTGGCATTTTTAATTGATTTGCCTTTCTTCCCTAAAGCTTTTAATTGGTCTGAGCCCCATTTTCCTTCCCCCATCCTAAAACCAGCATCCTGACAACCAAAATGTTCTTTCTCACAATAGCTTTGTCTGCAGAATCTCATTTTTTTGAATAAAAAGGAGGGGAGGAGGAAATGAAACTACAGTTAAAAATAAAATTGCTTATATATGTCCAGCTTGTATCTGAACCCAGCAAAGAAATGTAAACATTTCATTTTTTATTAATATTCGTTTCCTTTAGCAGTGCTTATCTTTTGCTTAATTTTATTTGGTACTTGATCTAATTTGTAGTATATTGGATTTTGGCTTTGGTAAACTGAAATAACACTATCAGCATGATTATTGTTACAGTACTGGCATGAGAGATTTGCTGGCTTAATTTCAGTGAAAACTAGAACAAACTGTAATGTCTGTCTTTGTCTGTAAAACAATTTGTATTTATAGAAACTGTTGTAATCATCTGTTCTGAGTGAAAGGATTTCTTGGAGCATAAGAATTCTACAAAACCCAGGACTTCTCCCAAATTTCTAGTCTAAAAATAACATATTTAAGCTCAGTTGAACAGATTAGAAAACAAAACAGTGCTTAATGAATATGAAGCTCCAGGCTTTGGATGGCTAAGTATAAGTTGCTGTCTTTAATTAGCTCCCACTGTGTCTTGGTAGGGGCAGCACACCCAAATCCTGTGGAGCAGGAGTCAAGAATATGGACTAAGATTTGCCAAGGTCATCAATAGCCACATGCCATTAGTAGCAACGGTTGCCTAATTGTGGACCCTCTCAAGTGGCTTGATTTCAAATGTGCATGGAGCTCACAGTCACTGCGTTAAACCAGTCTAAGTTGTACAATGTAGACACCTGAAATTCCTTTGAAAGTCTTGACTCTGACTCTATTTCTGGGTTTCCAACTTCCCATGTGAACGTGAAAGTCATTTAACGTCGCTGTATGTCCCTTTCCTTATCTTTACCTGGCGGGAGATAAGACCCCCCTCTCTGAGTTATGAGACCTAATTCATGAATATTTATCAAGATCTTTGTGCAGAAGACAGAGTTTTACAGTACTGGCCTCATAATACATAATTTTAAAAACTGCAAATTAGGGGCCTGCTGGAGTTTCTGTAGCTTGGTATAGGAGTAACGTTTTAGTTGTATCCTGCCAGTTCCTCGTGTGCAGTAATGTTTACATAGCTTTGGCACAGATCTTACTGTGCTTTCTTCCCAAAACAGCATATGCAGTCCTGAGCTGTCAAACCATGAGAGTCAGGCATGGCAGGTGAGCAATGGGAGCACAAGGTGATGGAGAAGGTGATCATGCTGGGCACGGGTTGCAGCACCCACAGTTGCCCAGTTGCTGTTTGTATCCTTCCACTACAGATATAGTTGTGGGCTCTCTTAGACTTCTATTGTGTTAAATTTGATGTGGGACATGCAGCACGAGCTTTCCACAGGGCTGATGCTCTACTGTTGTGCACTCTGCAGGTTGTTAATTTAGCCGTTTGGATCTGGCAGTGTTTGCAACCCCTTTGACAACCTTGAGGGCATAATTCAAGGCCAAATAAAGCTAATAGAAAGCTGTACAGTATTCCAAGTTGGTGGGTAGAAGCAGAAGCGGAAAACAGAAAACAATTGAGACCCTATGTGAACATTTAATCGTGTGATGCTGAAGACAAAACATACAGAGAAATCCATAGAAGTTAGATAGCACTGTGTTCCCTGTCAGTTCAGTTAACATTTGCATGTAGATTTTAAGGGCAATAGTGGACTATTTCTAGGTATGCAAATAGACACAAACCTGAGATGCCATGTTTAAAGTAAGTTCAGAGCATCCACAAAGTCTTTTATGTGTTATCCATGGTTTTGATCTTGACTCATGTAGGTCACCACATACACCTAATGCAGCCTGTTTGGTGTCCCAGGGTTCTTTACATTCACTTGGGGGACATATACTGATTCTGCTTTTCTGTAATTGTACTACAGGTATTTGATTAAAACTTGTATCAAATGGTTTTAGATGTGTAATTAAAGCATGATTTTAGATGTGTAATTAAAGCATGATCAGTTTAAGTATGATGAGAATTTATCTGGGGGGAGGGAGGTCTCTCAAGCAGTCAAGGTAGCTTCTACTTTTCCCATATTTTAACTTAGTGATAGAATGCATTTTATCCTATTTCATGATCTTTCTAAGCATACCTTTGTGAACCAGTTCTACCAGCCTATTCTTTTATGTCAGCTGCCTTCACTGTAATTTAGCACACAAATATTAATCCCATCCGTCTCTAATGACATAGTAATACTGACTAACAAACTACATTACTAGTAGGTCAACACTGTGGATTTTGTCTAATTTGAAAGGAGAAACACTAAGCATATGAGACCCAATCCTGCTGTCATTATTCATAAAGCTATGCCCGTTAAATTGAATAGGATAATATGCAGGATTAAAGTGAGTCGAGGTTTTACCCTTTCTATATCAAGGCCTCCTGAGGATGCTGCATTTAATTCTATTTGATAATCTCCTCTTTTATTTGCCATTTCACACCACCTGAAACTGCAGCTGCCTGTCAGGAATTGAGTTAATCTGAGGTTCAGCTATCTCATATGTAGCTTAGTGCAGTAAAGCATTGGCTCCTCCAGAGAGCCCTTAGGGAGAAGAACTCATTTAGCAGAAAATGATAATTGGGTTTTCCGAACAATTCTGGATTGTCACTGTATTTTTGGATAGGAAGGTGTATTTACAAACCCTCTGCCAGAGTATAACAAAGGCAGTTGTGCTTTTAGGGGTTAAGTAGGCTGCTAGACAGCCCTGGTTCCTTTAAAGATGATTACTGGGAAAGCATGCAAGTGTGAGATAAGCATTCTAGCATACAGAAACAGCAAGCTTTCAGTATGAGGGATTTGTGGAGAGGGATGTTTGCTTTCTATGCTGGGGAGTGATAACTGCTGACTGCATCATAGCAGTAACAGGAAAAGGGGCTGGGGTCTATTATGAGGGTGGGGAGGTCCTCTGCAACTACAGGGCTCCCTGACAGCAATTTGAACTGCACCTGTGATCAGAATAGGCCTCTGAAACATGACCCCAGCACTACAGGAAAAGGTGATGCGAAGGATGAAGATTTCTTAACCTTTCGTTTTGATAAACTGTCTACAAACTCAGGTTAGAAGAACTGCAGATATCAACACTAACAGACGGATAGATTTTTTTTTTCACTCTCTTTCAAGGGGGGGAGGCATTGGTTGATACAATGGAAAAGCCCGAGGCAAAGATTTGGGCTCGGATATTTTCTGGGGTATGTTCTCTGTTGGAAGTTTCTCTTAAACTAGAATGATCATGTTAGTTTTGTTACATCAGATTCTTCTGGTGTGTTCAGAAGAGCCGCATGAGTCTACTTACAACATGCTCTTTTCCTATTACTGCATACTCCTGGGGGAACTGAATTTTTCTTGTGTTGTGCCCTGTTAAAACTCTAAGCACAACATTAAGTATTAACTTCTGTTTTTCAATTATTTTGGCTATTCTTTCAGACTAAAACAAGCTCATCTTCCCTAGGTAGTGCTTACAAGAGTGCTGAGCATCATCATTTTAAATGTTTGAATATGCAGAAATATGGGAAACTCGGATATCTTTCCCTAAAAGAAGCTGGCTCATCAGTCCTGGAAGTTAAAACAATATTCTGGTAGTGAAAGTGGTTTCACTGAAATATTTTAAAGAGCCTATTGCAAGACTAGATCATCCCTTTTTTTCCGTCTCTCTTAAAAGACTGAGAAAAAGTATCCTTCCTGACTTTAAACAGTTCTCTGTTCAGAAAGACTATTTTGTTTACTGGAAAGTAGTTTAAACCTGTTAGCTGTCACAATTCGTAGCTAATCTGAGCATGACTATAGATAGCAACAGAGTTACTTGCTAAAGGAGTAAGAGTAGGAGATAGGACCTTGCTTGTTCTAACTTTGAAGCTCCTCCTACATTACTCTTTTGATCAATGATAAATCTGGTGATGAATGACCGTCCTGTGGTGCAGCTCAGCTGGTTATGTCCTCATCAGGGTAATACCACAGTCCTCATAGTACAAGACTATAGGCCTAACTTTTCACTGCTTTGTACCTGATACACTCACTTGTCTTTCCAGGTGACAGTGGGAGTATTTTATATTCACTGACACAGCTGAAGAGGTCTAGGCTAGAGTCATACCAGGAGAGAGACAGGATTCCTGATTAAAGCTGATCTCAGTCAAGCTGTGTTAGATGAACAGAATTACTGAAATAAAATACATTTAATTCCAGTGCAAAGAATTAACTTGTGTATATATTTTATATAGGTACCTACTTTGGAATAAAACTCTGTTTGGTTTTGTTTAGGGATAGAAACTATTTTCAGTAGTATACCAGACTTTATCCAATGAAGAAGGGCTTGATCTAGATAATGTCTTTAGCACAGTCTGTGCAAGTTCATACTTATTGCTCTAAGTCATGTTTATCTGGCAACAGACTCTTACTTTGTGTGGATCAGGTGCAGCACCAAAGTTTGCATCTAAACAAGGGGATAAATACATACCATGCATGCACTAAAATAAGTATATTGGTTTGGGGAAACCTGTAGGCACTTCTGCACTCATTGAATGACCTCCCCACTGCACAGGTAGGTAGGACTTGGGTTGGTGCAGGGGTTGATGCACTGACCTGGTCCTTGGTCCTCCAAAGGTCTGTGATGGAAGAGTTTCTCTTCCTTCAGTGTATGTTGAGCAGGTCTGCTGCTATACAAAACAATCTCATGTTCAACTGCAGTAGGCCCTTTTCAAAGTTTGGCAAGTTAAAGAGAAAGACTTGAGAGTAGCTCTGGTACTGTGGGCCTCCCTGAATAGTGCCGAACTTTGAATCAGCATGTGAATCCCACTCTAGCTTTTAGTGACAGAATGGGTATGAAGGGAAGAAGAAAGGTTGCAGGAGCAGATTGCATTATAGATATTTTTCTTTTCCTGCTGGCATGAAGGTGTCCTGAGAAACAGCCCTGAAAAATTGGTTGAGGAGTTAGGAAAAATTTTGGTTAAAGAACTTCTGTTGGAATTTTCTTAGAGTTTTGCTGCTATTAATGTTTAAACAGAAACATTTAGGGTTCAGAATAGGTCCGAAAGAACTGAAGAAGGGGCTGACAGGATCCCACCGCAACTCAGCGAGGTCTTCTGCCAGTTCACCCACTAGTCCCTCTGTAGATGCTCTGGCACGCTGCAGCTGAAGTTTGCAGCCTCTGGAAATCTTGGGGCTGTGGGGAGTGTTTTTTTGGGGTAGGCAAGACTCTGAATTGGAACAAAATCCAATTTCACAATGTTAAAGTCCTCTATGAAGTAGAATCAGCTTTTTCTCTGAAATGCTGTCGTGGTATGCTCTACAGAGAAGAGGGGACTGCCCATGTGGCTTAGAGCCATGTTTCTCCCTACATCTGGTTGTGAGCTAAGCTCAAGGATAAAGAGACTGAGAGTAGAGGCCATGGCCTCTTCCCTTTATCTTGTAATGTATGATTCTGATCCTGCTGACACAGTCTTTGCAGAAGTCTATATGCAGGATTAGTCCTGCTGATTAATATGCACATGCTTCAGTGTTCACAAAATCAGGGCCTTGATTAGACCCAGGAAAGCACACAGAAAACTGTCTGCAGATCTTGGATAACAGTAAGAACAAGAACAACATAAAATATTTCTGTGTTTGAGTGCCCTAACCAGGGCTTTGAAGAGGAAACCAGAGCCAGCTGTAACCATTTCTGAAGAAGTTCACTTTAACCTGATAAATCATAAAATAGCTTGAGGTCTTATGTCTCCTCAAGAGTTCTACCAATCTTTCTGCAGTTTTCTAAAGCAACCCAAAAGCTTTCTCAGCTGTTGAGTACCGTAATTCTTGTTGCTGTCCTGTGCCATCAGGGCAGTTAATGACTATCCAGGATGTAAGCTGAAAGAAGATAATTGTAGTCGATATCCACTTTCTTAAACTTCCATTAAAATTGACAGCAATAGGCCAAAAATGCCCAAATATGTACTTTTCTCTGAGTAGCTTGACCTTTGCAGGCTAAACAGACTGCGCAAACATGGGTGTTTAAGTGGATAGCGTGTTAAAACAGCAGCAATACAACGTATTTCTATACAATCACAATAATCAGCAACTTATTTATTTTGAGAATAGCTGAGTTGCACATGATAAGAATACAGTACAATAATTTGTACCAGATCAGGACTCAGAATTTGCGCTAGCATGGAATCACCTTTTTCAAGGCTTCTGTGAAGAAGTCATTGATTTAAAATCCTGATCCTAGTCTGATCTGAAGTCAATGGTTGGACAAGAGCAATGGAATTCTGCTCACTTTATCCCCTTTGTAGTGAAGGATAGGATTCAATTCTGTCTTTTTTAGCACCTTCTACTTCTCTCTATTAACTCCAGATAAACATGCTGTGGCTCAGCTTCCTTCAGGTGAAATGTTTCAAAAACAAATATGTTTTTCTTGAACAAAGAGGCTCTTCTCACCATCCATTCCCTTTCTTTGTATCTTCTACTGGCACACTAATCTGGACACTGTTATTGCTTCCCCTTTTTCTCCATTTTTTATTGCCTTGAGGTTTCTCTTCTGGTTCCCTTCTGCCTGCACTTTCTAAAACCAAACCATTTCAGGATGCTGTTGCCCGTCTCCTTGCAAACACCAAAACACATCATCATCTTTAGTGGCATTTTGGCAGCATAGTTAGCAAACAGGACTTTCTTAAGAAAGTGTCTTTTTCAACTGCCTGTTTCACCCAGGTTCCCCTGTTGTCCTCTTCCACCTACTCTGCTGGAGTCACAACAGGCAGTACGTACAATGTTGTTCTGCACTGTTCCTCTCACAGCTTTTACAGGTGTCTCTTCTTCATTTTAAGGGAGACTGCTGTGATCAGTCTTCTGCCTAATATAGGCCACGAAGTCTTAACCAGCTCTCTATGCATCCAGTTTACATTCACCTGTTTGAGCTCTAACCTTCATCTTGGCAAAACATGCCTTTCACTAGGCTGGAGTACTAGTAACAGAGGATGTACCCTACTCTTTGTGGTGACAGTGGTATATTATCATCTTTCCATCTTGGTGGTTACAATCTAAGCAAAAAATTCTCCTTTGCTCTGATAACTCTTTTTTTTTTCTCTCTAGTTGCTAAAGCATCTTTATGAATGTAAAACCGTTCATACAGCAATCAGGAGGGAAAGCATCTTGTTAATTTGTAGATAGGCAGTGTTCAATAAGGCATGTTGTGATCCATTCTTGCTAAAAGATTTAAAGATTAAAAAAAATGTTGCTGTATGAGGTTTAGTCTCTTGGCAGCCTGGCAATGAAGGGAGAGGGCCAGTTAGCCCAAGCAGGCAATGTGTGTTGGAGGAAGCTAATATTGCACTAGAAATAGGGGAATAGCTGTCCTCCGGTATGTGTTGATGATATCTGTTCAAGGCTGGTACTGATTTACATAAATTTTTGGCCTGAACAGCCATATTTCCCAGGGACAAAAATTTGTGCAAGGACAAATCATTGAAATATTTCAGATGCATGCTTCTATATAACTTCTGGGAAATTCAGACACTGTTTTCCTGGAAAGGAGTAACATGGCATTGTGTGTGTGGTGCTATGTGTATCCATTACCTCTAGTTTCAAAAGTTTTCCCTGAGTCCTACTACATGTAGAACTGGGAAATATTCTATATCATTCTGAAGACTTGGTTTCACATTGTTTGTTTCTTCCTAACAGAAAGGATTGTTATATAAAGGTTACAGAGACTTGGTCTAGGGTTCAAAGTATACATGTTCTCTGCACAAATTCTGGCACCTGGCCTCTTTCTCTCCTACCTAAGGAAGCCAGATTTCACTTAGAGTCCCTCATCAGTGCAGTTTAAGAATTTATCTTAAATGAGAGAATTCCCCTATCAGGGCTTCTATGTCTCACTGGCATCATAAAAGTGCTAACTGTGAAGACTGACAAAAAATGTTTGGTGTGTTATTTTTTCTAGAACAGCATCTAGGGGAGTTCAGTTGAGGCCTGGACTGTGTTTTGCAAAGTGCTATATGAATACAGTGAAAAACAGGCCCTGCTGCAAAGGGCTTGTCCTGTAAATAGGCAAGATGGACAAGAGGAGGAAAGAGAAACAGGACCAGAGAGAGGTAAAGTGATTTGCCCAAGTTTACACAGCTTGTCAGTGACTGTTCTTCTGATTCCTAGCCCTGCCTACTAGCTTGTGTTGCCTCCTGAGAAGGTGTTGGATGTGACATGCAGGTGTTCATAAATAGCAAACTAGGAAACCAAATAATTCTGCAAATGCTGTCCTACCCTCTCAATAGGTTTTTTGGAATGGCAAATGTCTGTGGTTCAAGGTGTTTTGGAAGTGAGACCACCGTTTAACAGCCACACTTCTATTTATGCTCTTGGCCTTCCCAGTACAACAGAAAGTGTTCATGGAGTTTGTACCCTATAAAGAGATGAGCCCTAATAAAACCTCTTCTCGTTTTTTGAATGGAATAGTCCTGAAAAGCTTTAAAGAAGTTGGTGTGGAAGAATGTTAGTATCTTGTGTAATCCATTAACACACAAACTGTTGCTGCTGACTGCTCAAGGTTTTTCAGGCAGAGCTCAGGGGCAGTGGTGGAGAGCTTTAAGCAATGGCAGTGGTTCTCAGGCTAAGGGTCTCCCTTTGATTCAGATAGTTCCTGCTGATACAAGTAATATAGAACAGATCTATAGTCATATGAGACTGGCTTCTCTTAGCTTCCTTGATAGAAGAAGCTACACAGTCCTTACTTCCAACATTAAATTTGCCATAGAAGCATCTATACAGCCAACACAGGGATGATATGTGATTATGAACGAGCACAGAAGCATAATTGCAAATGGAAAAGGTGGCAGTCTACAAGAATCCCCTGTCTAAGATACGGTCTTTAGCAGGGAAAACTGCTAGAAAGATCCTCCTGGAAAGGGTTGCAGAGTCTCCTTCCATGGAGATATTCAAAAGCCATCTGGACACAATCCTGGGCAACGTGCTGCAGGTCACCCTGCTTGAGCAAGGGGGTTGGACTAGATGATTTCCAGACGTCCCTTCCAACCTTGACCATTCTGTGATTCTATGAAATGCTCAGCCTTGCACTGTAGATCATAGTCCTTATTCTATGTGATGATCCCCATTTCAGATTCAGACCCTCTTCTGATAAACACTGTAACATTGTATTTCCTCATGGATTCTGTTAGTCAGGATTTCAGTTTAAAAACAAGTTTGCTAGAAGATAGGCACCCAATATAAAGGATCCTTTGTTCTCGATTGCGTGCCCCTCTCAGAATATACAAGGGTACATAGGACTGACTGGTTTGACATTTGGATCATTGTGACTCCCTTTCCTAAGTGCCGTACAGGCAGTGTTAGTACTGTACAGATTGTAAATGTACAGAATCAGGGAAGAAACTAGTGCAGTGACTTTGGTAAGAGTAACTTAACCTGTGCACTCAACACAATACTTTTGATACATGCTATAGAGCAAGTCACCACAGCATTTGGATTATTTTGTTTAGCAAACCTTTTTATTACCCTGTAACTTTAAAAAAAAGTTGCGGTAGTTCAGGTTTAGATACATTTCTAATGAAGTCCTCATGGAAAGTACATTTTTTGCACAATTTATCCCAATTAAGTAGTGTGATTTCATGAAATGGAATGATAAGGCCAATCACAGAACATAAAAAAGCAAGACTATTAATAAAGGAAGCTTAGCATTTTAAATAGCCTTATTTTCCACCTAGGCAAAACTCATACTTACGATGTCTTTGAAAATAAGAGGTCTTTTTAGGAGGCTCAGAATCTGGTGTTAAAGAGTTAAAGCTTACTGTATCAGCACATATAATTACTAACGGGATGAATGTAATTCTGCTACAGCATGCCATAAAACTCACTAGGTGGAGCTCTAAGGTACCAGGTAATCCCTCTGGGGACCTACATGGAAGAAATACTCTGTGTATCCATGGGAAAGACTTGAGCATGGAATTCTCAACTGCACCTCGGTGTATTAACACAAAAATAAGGGAGTGGAATTAAAATAATAATACCACTGCCCCAGCCCTACAGGATTAAGGATGGGAATGCCCAAAGCAGAGATGTAAACATTCAGAAAGCAAACAGCTTTTACGCCATGCGCTAATTATTTCACAATTTCAGAGTTTTATGGAGGAAGAAGTGGTGGATAATTTGACTAATGAAGAACTCGGGCTGAGCAATGCTTCTTTCATTTCCCTCCAATATCTTACGGCTTTAAGATGCTTAATGATGCTGCACTCTGGGCAAGCGTGTTGTACTGAAACATGCATATACTTGGAAGGAACCTGAAAAAAAGAGGCATCTAAAGTTATCACAAAGTTTATTATTATCCAGGTGACAAGAGGAGGTTACAAGTAATGGGGGGACTCTAGCTGGGGGATTACAAGGAGTTAAAAATAGAGAACCCCAGAGTAGCAAAGTAGTTCACTAAGGCAGGCTCAATGAAAGAAACAAAGGTATAAAATGAAGAGGAGTGCAAAGTCAGCAAGGGGATGTCTGCAGACTCTTTCAGTCCTTTAAAGAGCATCAATCTGCAAGATTTCAGGTTCACATTTGCCCTTTCAGAGGCAAATTTCTTGTGCTGGAGTTTAAGTGGAAAGATGTCTCATTCCAGGCACTGGTGACAATGAAGCTCATGATCCAAGCCAATGTATTGGCCCTGTCAGTTAGCGTCTCTCAGTATTTGGGGGAAGCTTCTTGTCTGTGCCCGGAGCCCCATGAGGGGACACGGGCGCTGAGGCAGGCAGGCCGGGCCGGGCCCCACAGAGCCTGGGGTCACCTGCGCGTTTGGAAAAGCAATGGCATCTGCCCGTGTGGCAGGGCTCAAGAGGGCCAGGGGAAGGCACCTGAGCCCTTCTCGCTTTCTGTGGCAAAGCCCTGGAAATCCCTTAAAACGTTATGGAAAGCTGGTGGCTGGTATTAATGGTAATGACCCGAGGCAAGTGGAAAAGGCAGCGCCAGGAGTTAGACGAGGCTAAAGGGAAGGCAAAGGGGACGGGGGTGGGAGTTTTCTTTTAGTCTGAGCCCGGGGGGGGGGGGGGGGGAAATCCCCCTTAGCGGTTGTCAAGGAGATTGGCGGCTGGGTTCGCCGGACCGTCTGTCTTCAAAGCCCGCGGGTCGACAGGAGCCGCTTCCCCGCGGCAACCCGCGAGGGGCACGGGGCTGCGCCCCACAGCAGCTGGCGGGGGGGAGAGGGGAGAGAGGGGGAGAGAGGGGGGGAGGGGGGGGCCCCCCCGAGAGCCGGCAGCAGCCCCGGGCGCGCGCGGGGTGCGTGGGGGAGGGGTAACAGTCGCCCCGCCGCGGGCCTAACGGTCGCCCCGCGCGCCCGGCCCCTGAGGGGAGCAACGGTCCCCGCTCGCACAGCTTCAGGAAGCAAAACGGCCGGTCAACGGCCCCAACGGCTCTTCCCAGGCTTCCTACCTGCCGGGAGACGCGAGCGGTAGGGAGAAGGGGACGTGTGTGTGTGTGTGTGTGTGTGTGTGTGCGGGCGAGGGGCGAAGACTTCGCACCGCTACAGCGCGCCTCAGTAACAAACACCTCCGCCGAGCGGGGAAGAGCCCAACCGCCCCGCCGTCGCCCCCCGCCTCCCCTCCTCGGCGGCGGCGGCGGGGGCGCGGGGGCCGGCCGGCGGGGCGGGGGCAGGCCGAGGGGCGGTGGGGGCGGCCCGGCCCGCCCCGGCGGCCGGCACCGCCCCCGCCGCGGGAGCCGCGGCGAATCAGCGGGGCGCTGTCAGGGCGTCAGCGCTGGCGGCTCCGCGCGGCCGGCCCCGAGCGCGTCCCTTATTGCAGACAGGCACCCGGGGCCGGGGACCCCATCATTATCATGGGCACTGTTTGCTTTTCGCGGCGCTGCTGTTTGCTTTTCGCTCTCGTCTGGGCCGGCAGGTTTGCGGGAGGCAGCGGGGGCGCAGGTAAGAGGGGGCTTCGCCGCGGTTCCGCCTGCTCGCGGGCTCGGGTTGCGCGGAGTCTCGGCGGGACCGTGCTTGTCCGCCCGCCTCTCCCTCATTTAAGGTGTTGGGGGGGGTGGGGGGGGGGAGTGTCACGTCTTGCTGCTAGTGTGGCGGGGGGTGCTGGAAGTTGTGGTTGGGAGGCGTTTTCTCGTGTGTTTAACTGCTAGAGCCAGGGGACGGGGCGGGGGGGTGGGTGGAGAAAAAGTTACTTTCCTTAAGTGCCTGGGAGATAAATCTGTGCTGGATGCTGGAGACTCCCCGGAAGAAATGTTGGCTGTTACATCTTCTCAGGCTTTCCCTGTCTGCGCATTAACCCAAAGACCCGGTATTTCTTCATAGCCTCGCTCGTGTCTGTTCAGTAGCAGTAATGATATTAAGTCTTTGCTCTGATGTTAAAAAAAAAAAAAGCACCTCTGCTTAGGAATGTTGTAAGCCAAAAGTAATTTCTTAAAGATGTGTGTGCAGTCTCTGAAGCTGTGCTAGAAGAAATCTTTTAAGGTGAAGTGTAAGAGGGGGTGGGGGAAGGAAAAATCCCTTCTCCCCAGATAGAGTTTAAATGCAACAAAATGAACGAAGTCGGTGTAGAAGTTCTTAAAGTCCAAGAAATGCAACGTGGGATGTGGAGCAGAACGAGGGCTCATATTTGGTTTTGCCTTTTCATTTGACTCATTGGCATTCACGCCTGACTCCCAGGCATCCTCTGGTTGCTGTGAAATGTCCCCCTTGGCTCAATGCAGTTTGAATTTTTGACGGCATTATAAAGAGTCCAGCTGTCACTTTTGCTGATCTTGATGGGAGATGGGTGCCGGTTTAATGAGTCAAAAGTATGAACCGAAGCGCTTTAAAAAAATCTTCTTCTTTTTCTTTTTATGCTTGACTGAATCTGTGTCTGATCTGAGCAACACTCTCGGACCCCCTAAGCGAATTCACGTAAATCACAGCTAGATCTGAACCGTCTCGGCGGCTAAAACAAACGAATGGACGAGAAAGAAGGAAACAGATTACAGCAGCAGTGCGTTTCTCGAGAAGACACAACGCTCAGCGTTTGGGAGGGGAAAACTTTTCCCCTCTTTCTTAAAACAAAAAAAATAATAATACTAACGAGTCCATGCAGTTCTCTTGCTAGGAGTCCGAAGGTGCACCCGCGGGGCTGTCCCGGTCTGCACCTCTCAGCAAAGTTGTCTGCTGTGTGCCTTCCCAGAATATCTGATTATTCCCCTCTCTAAATAGCCCCCTCCTGTCCCCGGTGACTTTGAAGGATCCTTGTTTTATCACTGGAGATGGCTGAGTGAGCACTTCTGAAACAATTAGCGTTAGGATTTCAAGCTAACAATAAAACTGTTTTCACTTTACTGCACCTTTTTTTGAGGATCTGTTAATCTAATTGGCATGAAACCAACTGCACATGTCTTTCGCTGGATGGCCCTCCTCCCTCCGCAGCACCCCTCTCTCCTTGATACTTTATAAAAATAAACGGGAAGCCGTACTCTGTGCAGCTCTGTTAGCTGTTCCCGACTGGTAACCCACCTCTCCCGGGCAGAGAGCTCCCCTTGCGTGCTCCCTGCACCCGGGAGCCCTAGATATGCTTGTCTCATGAAAGGGTGAGGAAAACCATTTAAAAGGTATTAGGGACACGGCGGCCGGCAGCCGCAGGCGGCCCGGCCCGGCCCGGCGGCCGGTGTCCCCGTGCACTGCCGAGCTCCGGCGGCAGCAGCATCGCCCTCCCCCGCGCCGCGTCCCTGCCGCAGCCCGTAGGGCGCGACGGCAGATGAGGGGGGGCGAGGGGAAGGTTAGGCAGGACTTTAAATGTTCCCATGTTAACAGCACACCCTATCCGTGAATAGGTCGGAGCTTTTCTTTCCATGTTCACTTCATTAACATTCCCACGACTACCAAATCTCGACTTGCTCTCATCTTCTCCTCCCTCCCCCATCCTCTTTCGGTCCGGGGGAGAAAACGAATGCCCATCACTGAAATGTTTATAAGGGTTTCCTACCCGGAAAACAAGAAAAGCCGTCGGGGCTCCCCCTTTCAGCGTCCGGCACATCAGTAAAGCACTCTAATGAGCAGTGGCCGGGAAGACTGCTAGGACCTTTTCGTTCTGAATGAATTTTAGTCTATGTAGATGATGTTGTTGCAGGTTGCTTTTCTCCCCGCTAACTTATCGAGTTTCATATGGTCCTCTATTTATTTATTTTTTTGCCTCTTAATAAAAAAGGATTAATGTGGTTTTCCTGTTCAAATATTTCTTTTTCTCATTCCCCTGCCAGCAGAGTTTGTTTAAACTAGTGTCTATCTTTCTAAATTAGGAAGATGTCTTTGCTAGAAACATGCAAATGTTCTCCTCTTCTGGGTCATTTAAACGCTCTCATGTTTTAACTAACAAATGAATGTGGATCTCCAGCGCTAAACCTATACAGCAGACACTAATTTCTAATGTGTAATGATTTTCCAATGCAGAAACGTGGGTCTGAGCTCGTCTAGCTTTGTGGAGGGAAAGCAGGATTTATGAATGGCTTAAGGAGACTGTAGCGCGTTGTTCTGTTTAATTATTTAACCTTGGATGTCCCCACGTCCAGGATGACACTCAGAAGGTAGACAAGCCAGCAGCTTCTTCAAAGGGAGCTTGAAGCTTTTCCATGTCTCAGGTCTCCCTTCTTTTCTCTCTCCCCTGGGGTTCATTCTGTGATTCCAGATGTTGACGAGTGCGCAGAAGCTACAGATGACTGTCACATCGATGCGATTTGCCAAAACACACCGAAATCCTACAAATGCATCTGCAAACCGGGTTATAAAGGCGAAGGGAAACAATGTGAAGGTAAGGGCAGCCGGGCTCCTCTCCTATCTCTCCTCCCCTCCCTTCTCTTATTTGTTTGCTCTTTAAAAGCTTTCGTAAATAGCTGAATTCCTGAAACGATTAATGCAGATTTACAGCTGCTTAACCTCAAATCTCGGTGTTTATTGGCAAGCATCCCCTGCTGCTTTTGCTAATTGTCCGGCATCACAAACATGGTGTCCTCCAGCCTACTTTTAAATATAAAAAGGGGGGAGGGGTTGTCCCCCACCGAAGCTAGCTGGGTTTAACACCGGCTTCTCCCGGCCGGTGCAGGGGCTCCGAGAGCATCGAGGAGCAGGCGGGGCCCGCCCCGCCGAGTCTCCCCGCTCCCCCCGGCAGCGAGCGGGGGCGAACGCCGCGCCGGGGCGATCTGCCGCTCCTCGGGTGCCCTCCTCTCCCATCCCTTCCCGGGCCGCGGGCGGCGGCGAGGCCGCGCGGCGGGGCCGGCCTGCGGCCGCCGCCGGGAGCCGCAGCCGGGCCGGGCGGGGGCGCGGAGCGGAGCGGCGGGCGCCTCCCTCCCTCCGCCACAGCCGCGCCCGCCTGGGACCCCCTTGGCCCGGCCCGGCGCCGCGGGCTACTCCGCTCGCTCTGCCGGGTCCCTCTGAGGCACAGGGAAACTTGCACCTCCCACCTGGCTAGTAGGTTACTGCCCTCACCCTCCCAAGCACCTTCACACACGCGCACACTCACACTCACACATACACACACACACCCCAGGGCCAAGTCAGTAGGAATTTTTCCACATCAACTTGACCAGAACATCAGAGTGCCATTCCCCTTGACATTAGGCAAGTGCCAAATCACCATGTATTTTTGAGTCTGTGGAACACTTATTAAAAAAAAACAAACAAAAAAAAAACCACTGTCAGATTATTGTACTTACCAGACTTTAAAAAGTTGGTTTACTTCTGTATGTCTTTAAACCAATGCATTCAACTGAAAAAGATCTAGCAGGTTTTATTGTGCACTGTGTACACTCGTATTTCAGATTTTATGAAGTATGTTTTGTCTCTTGAACTTCAACAGAGAGATTGTTCTCTGATGACAAGAGCTAACATTGTAATCACAGCAGAATGCGTTTAAATAAAGGATGCAAGATTATTGTTATTTCCACTTGTAGATGCTTAGCAGCTATTTATATTTTCCTTCCAAGTCTTTTTTTCTACTGCAGACTGAAATTTTTTCAAAATGTATACGGCCAGTCCATTAAAAAGATTAAAGACCTAGAAATGACTTTGCTGAAGTCTACAAAAATTTGAAACCACATATTATTCTCCATGGACTTCCAAAGTGTTTGTTCAAGTGCCCTCATAAAGCATTTTTGTGGTTGTCATATTTTTCTGTCTTGGGCTTAAATTGACAGAGATAAATTCTTACTGTCCACCTTTCGGTACTCCAGTGTCTCTGAACTGCTGTCCATTTGGAAGCCAGATTTTCTTTCTTGCAAACTGACAGAATAATCATTCAGCATCACTTTCCTCCCCTATTTATCCCTTCCAGGCAAGCAGCTCTGTGCACAGAGAAAATGTACTCAAGGCCACAGCTATAGAGGTTGCAGCATTCTCAGAATTGGTACTTGTTTCTATATTGGTTTTCCACACCAAAAGTTTTCTTAAGCTTTAACTACTCGTATTTTAGATGTTGAGATGGTTTTATGTAGACCTGTTTAATGGTAGACCTGGCCGATATTCATGCTTGTTTAATATACGTTTCTCTTCGCCTGACTTACCTTGGCTCGGTGAATAAGAGAGCTCTGTGAGTAGCAGAATTCAGATTTCCCTGCAGAATGATGTACACAATCATGGAATTTCTGTGGCTTATGTTGAACTCCAGTATCTGATGGTATTTAGCATATGACAAACTTGATAAGTAGAGTAAGGTAGGGCAGACTGCAACATGTTCCGCCTGGAAGTTAAATTATTAAATTGTAGTCAGGTAAATGAATGTGAGGTGTCTAAACCAGGTTCTAAACCATGAAATATAAATTTTCTTATGATGTTATACTGATAATTTACAAGATTTTGCATCACTTTGTATGCATCTTAAGTTCATGATTATTAGCCAATTTTGAGATGAGCAGAAAGCTTGAAATATGGATTGTTTCCCTTCTGGAGCTTATTTTAGAATACCTACATAGTACCTCTTATTTTGGTCCCAAAGTACTTTACAACTTTGTTACTGAAGTAATGTAACTCCAGTGGCAGGCAAATATCATCATGTCCTTTTTATGAGTGAGTAAACTTAAATCCATAGAGGTAAAGGCTGGGTCACACAAGTCAGTGGCAGACCTAAGATCTGCCTCAAGTTTGTTATTCACATAAAGTAGGTTTATTTTGCATCGTGATGTCAAGTATTCAAAACCTACAGAAATGAACAGAATGGCAGTATTGATCGGTATTTAATATTCTGTCACAAGACGACACCAGTAATTAGTCTTTTAAAAATTATGTTTTAAGATAGAAGTGGCTGAGCTTGTAATAACAAAAATGAAATACACCATACAATTTTCATTGCACCAAAACCAAAGCTGGGTTATTAAATTATTTTGGTTCTTTATAACTAAGCTTTTAAATAGCTTTTTCATCACTGAAACTAGTTATGTGTGAGAAAAGAATGTCTTTTGTAAAGAAAATGTGCCTCCTTAACTGACTTCTTGCTGGTGTTCATAGCAAACTATCTATTTTGCTTCATGTCTGAAGAACATTCATTATAGTGTAGCTAACTCCCTTATAGTGCGGGCTCTTGTATAGAGCCAGGTTCAGTAAACAAACAAGGATTACCAGGATTCCAATTTATATGCAGCAGAGAGCTGAAAGAAATGACACTGTGTCATCAGATTTACCGTAAACTGGGGGTTCACTAAAATGTTAAAATATACTGAGATATTAAAATTAATTTAGAGAGATTCCACTGTACATGTGAATTTACTTTAAAGATCAGTCTTAAATACTGCTTTCATTCACATAAAATGCATTTTTGGAGAAAGGGATAGAGTATGGGAATTAACATGTTTTGGATAATTTTTAAGTTTTATAATAGCAATGGAACAGAGATTGTAGGAATATGTTCAGAATGTATGTACTTTGTATATGCTTGTGTATTTATTAATACTTTTTAATTCAAAGATAATGAATAGTTTAAAAAGTGAGATCTTTGAGGCTCATACATGCCTCTTTTCTCACAAGAAATAGGGAGCCCAGCCACTTGGGCAGGATTTTGTGCATATGTTGCTACTCTCTGACCTGAAGGGTGGGGAGAAATACACCAGAAACAGGCCTTTAAGGAGATGCAGAGCGCTCTAACAGCAATTACCTTGAAATGATTTTTTTCTTGACAATCTTTTAAATTCTCTTAGCAGGGAATTTGTTACTGAACTTTCCTTTTCTCCCCAAAATGTCTTTTGGACTAGGTTGTTTCCAGGGTTTCTGAGGACTGGGGATGATTTCTCAGTCTCCAGATTCTTTTCTTTTTTTCTTGGTTGCCTGCACCTGCTGACCTATGTCTTTCCATAGAGCTTAGTTGTTTCTCCAGACAGAAGAGATACTCGTCATGTCCTGGCTCCTGCTTGCCCCTGTAGATTTCAGTTTACCTTTTCTTTTCAACGAGCTGTCTGCTATGCTGTTGTCAAGCCATGGGCTCAGCACTACTAGTACCCAAAGATGGTCTCAAATCTGTTGTGGGCTTAACTCATCCTCTTCTGAAAATATAAGATGGCAGTGAACACGTGCTTTATGTTGTGATTTTTGCTTTCCAGAGAACAGAACGATCATAAAATTCCAGACGTGTAGCAGCTCAACCCCAGTAGTTGTTATGAATGCCATGGTGATATTTCCTCATATCATGCAAAATGACAATGTCCTTGAGAACTTGACCACAAGTTCTCTAACCAGTGTTTCTATATGACGGAATAGTGTGTCCGGCTCAAGTAATCTTAAAAAAAAAGTTTGCTTCTAATTGTTTTTTTTCTCCATATACAACCTCTGACTCTTAACTGATAGCTGATTCAGTTTCCCTGGCCCTGACAGACTTTGTATTACCTAGGAGATCTTCCGTGTTGTGATTTTAGTCAGTATCTCAAACACTGGCCTGTATTCAGCTGCAAGCAAGCTCCTTCTCATCAAATGGGTTTTTGGTCTTCTCTTCTCTTCTTTAACTTTTGGTCTCAGGCTTCCTCCTTAGGTTGGTGTCTCAGTGAAATTGTCAGCTGGAAAATTATGTCAAGGCAATGGGAAATCCAGAAGGTGCAAAAAGATTCTGAGTCCTGGAGTTGCCTAGGCCATGAGAGGACCTCCTCTGTCCCCAGTGCCACACTTGTACTTTTGCAGGATTCCCTGTCGTTGATGAGTTTATGAAAGGGTTTAGCTCTTAAACCTGGTTAATCCTTTTGCCCATACTCCCGGATTAAGGCTATTCCAGACCCTCATGCCAATGATGATTACAAAACTCTGTATAATTGCTGGCTGATGTTAATCTGTGTCCATTTCATATCCAGTTAGTCTGTCAACTTTATCTTCTATTTTAAACAGTTTTTCTCCCAGCCTACTGTTTATTCCCAGTGTGAGTGTGATTCCAGTGACTTGCTCTAATTGTTTCTTTTTCTTTTGGATGGTATCTTACATATAGGACCCTCTCTGTACAGTATGTAGAGGACATGACTGGGTGGATATGTTTTTTTCCTGAAAAAATGTTCACTGGAACCTAGTGCTTCTGGGTTGCAAATCTCTGCTTTGAGATTTTCAGTATTCAGCAAGATTTCCTGCTTGATCCGTTTTTTCTATCATCTTCCATAGTATTTTCATAGATGTTCTTCGGTTCCTTTTATAACTAGTCTGACAGTTGTTGTCATGCCTCTTAAACTCCTTGCACAGAAGAGAAATGCTATGGATAGTAGTTTTAATGGCACAGGCACTCACTATATATAACCTTTGAGCTGTAAATTTTGTTCTCTTGTGAAGCTTGATAATATTGCTGATGGGTTTCTTGCTGAGGACAACATACATATACCATGGCAAAGTATCTTGGCAGAGTCTGTCCTGAGAGGATGATTTTCAGGTTTCTGCTCATATTGGAAATTTGTACTAGCAGAGTAGGTGTCTAAAAACACAGACTCTCAGCAGCAGTTCTGCCTGACTGATTGCTGGGTAAGCCTATGCCGTTTTAGTGATGTAACTATATGTTAATGCATTTATATTCCCTTTTCTGGTGCAAGTAAGGTAAGCAGGCAGATAGTCATGGTAATCTGCAAAGGAGACTGTTATTCTTGATTTCCTCAGTGATATGGCCTCACTGGATTTAAACATGATATAGTCACCCAATAAGAGAGACTGTTCCGTCCGCAATCACAGGTATTTTCAGCCCCAGGTAGGTTATATTCTTCTGTCAAAGGCACAAGTCCACTTGGTAGCACACGTGGATTGTACCTTCTGAACCCCTGTGTTCATCTAAGCACTGCTTGGCTGAAGGAGGCTTCTGGAAAAAGCGTACCAAAGCAATCTGGCAAGGCTTCTCCTCATGCAGACCTGATGCACTACTCCGCACAACCACTGCCATAGTTCCTAACATTTGTCAATGTACAGTGGATGGAAATACTCACAGCAGTGCCTGGAAACATATTTGCGTTGACATACCTCGATTTTATTATTTTCATTGGTGTTTTGTGACATCCAACTTTGTCTCAGACACAATCTACTGCTGCAGACAAAAAAGCATGGAGTACAATACAGATCATCTCTGAAATGTTAACTAAAAGCCTTTTCCTGAACTAGGAATTCTAATTTTGTGGAAAGCAAATGGTAGCATATTTCTTATTTTGACAAATGTTTGGGACCCTTGGGAGTATCACAGGCAATTTTGTCTTCATGCTGCAGGTGCAATAATGTTCCCAAGCTGAAATTTAAACTACTCATGGTGTTTGTGATAATACACTAAAGTTTAAAATGAATAACTCATTGAATTTACAGCGATTCAGAAATGGCATAGATAAACCACTCATTATCATCTTCAATAATTTTGTGGGTGTGAGGCCAAGCTTCTTCTTGTACCTGTTTGTTAGGTCTTTTTAAAGGGTTCTAAACAAATCTTAGCAACTGGAAAAATACATACATTTTATCTTCTCATCACTCTTGTCTGAATAATAATAATTGTTTCTCCAAGGTTAATTTAATATTCTTCCTACAATATTAATCTTGTTTACCAGATTTAGCTTCACTTTTTAAGGAGCTGGTCTCACTCATTGGGTTTTAATTTTACTTTAGTTTTTCAAATACCTGCTATGTAGTTCTCATGCTCTCCAGAAATCAATCCAAATATTGTTGCAGAGCTGCTCTAAATCAAGTCAACCTGGAAGCAGCACCAGACACTTCAGAGTTCTCATTTCCCAGTTCGTTGTTCAGTATTTTGCGCTGAAGCTACCTCCTCTTTAGAGGGATAAGTAAGCATGGGGGCTTCTGGATATGTCTTAAATGGAACAATGATCCCCTTTTTTCTAAGATCCCCATGTTGTCCCAACAATCCACTCTCACCAAATCTTTCATGAGTGGACCATCTTTATCAATGAAGTCATGTGAGACTGAATGAACACTACTGGTTATCCTCTGGTTTCTGAAGCTTATGTATCCTGATGCTTTTATATCTCAAGTGGGCTCAGGCTTGTGCTGTCTGTCTGTCTGTCCCACTCTGCTGAACAACAGGGATGCCACTGAACAAGTCAACCTAAGTGACTTCTTCCTGATTGATGGTTCTTCTGATTACAATAGGTGAATTCATTCCCTCGAGGAAGGGTTGTCTTCCAGGATCTTACAAATATTGACTAATTTCAGGCTGAATGTTATCACTGCACCCATAGTGTTATTGCTCTTACCTGTAAAAATGTAATATGGGCACTAGGTTTGCTTGGTCAGACCCACTAATAATATCTTGCTATATGCCTGTCAGAGGAGCTAAAAAAAAAAAAAAAAAGCAAAGAAAGGATTTTCTGAACCGCTCTGTTTAATTAAAGAAAAAAAAAGATACATCTATACCCTTTGTTTGCCTATTGTGTTTTCAAAAGCTTCAGGAAGGTGAATGTCTTTTTTCCTTAATATTGTTTCATCCTTGGGTCATATCCTTATTCTAGTTTTTTTATTTTCTGTATAACCTTTTTCATGACCTGATCGCAGCTTAGTGCTTGAGGCTTTGATGTCTGATTTAATTTCTTTCAAACTGGCTGTGCAGTCTTGAAGTCCCAGCAAATAACATATACTGAAGCTGCTGTGCTTTCCAGTTTCATAGTTAAAATTCTCCCAGTACCTCCACAGATGCCAATTTTCCAGCAGTTGTGAAGGCAGACATTAATGTTGTGTTGAACTTCATGTTTCCCTTCCCTAGTGGCTGTGTTGCCTGGATGAGATCACTTGCTGCAAGAGTTTGTGATGCCTATTTTGTCCTGTAGGCCTGCAGCAGGCCATGTGAGTACAGAGGAAGAGAGTCTGCCTCCCTGCAGTTTTGTGGCGATTTTCATTTCAGGGTCAGATCTTCCTAGCTTTATTCACAGGGGATATAGCCTTACTCTGAGTGAGCCATCGCAGCAATTTCACTGAAAGCAACTCGCTCAAGAAAGGATGAAGCACTACCTGTTGTCAAAAAGGGGGCAAAAATGTCAGTTGACTTCTTTGATTGGAGCTCAGTAACTATGTTTTCTTCTCTCTGAAAATCCTACTCATTTGATCAGATAATTTCATGTATCACTTTTGGTTTAGGCTGATAAAGGTGTCTCCCAGCATCCAATATTGAGGTCTTCTCTTTCTGTGCTCTTTTTTAATTGTCGTGTACCATTGAAAGCCAGATTCCCAGATTCCCAGTTTGGGGAATACTTCAGGGAACTGCAATCTGTTAGGGGATGGAGAGGAAGTAGCAAGCAAGAAAATGCTCCTGAGAGCGTTCTGTAGTAAAACAGAATTTTATTACAGCCTAAGTGAATTAGCAGCTTACAATAACTTCTTTTTTTTTCTCCTTGATGCTTCTTTTGTTCCTTGAATGGGGCTTTTATTTTCAGCCAGGATTCAGCCTTAATATTTTTTTCTTGCAGATTGCTTTATTTTTCTGATTATGTTCATAAGTTTATCCAATAAAACCAGAATATCCTTTAGTCATGACAGCAGGACCTGTCTGTTTGCTCGCAGTGCCATCAGTACCCATGTATCACACACGCCTTTGTTTTCTCCTGTACCCTTTCCTCCCTATCCTGTCCTACCTCTCAGAGCTTCTTTCTGGCAGCCCATAACGCTGCTTCAGTGAACAGCTCCCCCGGTGGTCCAATTTGGAAATCTTCCACTTTTAGTTAGAAAAAGAACATTTGCTCCAACTTTTTTTTTTTCCAGAAATGCTTCTTGGAAACAAATATCACTATATTTTGCATAAACAAATACCATGCCACTAGAAATATGGCCTCATTCTTCAGCAGCCTTACATGTAATTCTCAATTTGGAAAAAATATGTTTTTCTCCAAGGACACTTCTCTAAATAGTTGAAAAGCTCCCTGTCTGCTGGATGGCCTATGGGTACTCTGGGAACTTATAAATATATATAAAATTTCATCAGTCTCAACAGTTGCTGAGCTGCAGAACCCAGGGTGGCCTGCTGTGGTGATGTAAACTTGGTATTTAGAAGGAACTTCTCCTTTCCTCCAAATATACAGTGTAAATTATCTGCCAGAAAAACTATAATAAAATGAAGGAGCATAAATAAAATGTACTGTTTAATATGGTAACACTCTTTACTTTCTTTTGTCTGCATTCTTTATACATCCGGCACACATTGCCCAGTTGATTTCTGTATTTCTCTGTAGTCTTTTCTGTGCTTCTGCCTATCACCTTTTCTGATGGTGTAGTCTCCTCTCCTTGCATTCTTCATCTTTATGTTGCCTTGAATACTCTGTTGCTCAGCTGTCTTTTAACCCTGTTACTTCCATTTTTGCAAATCTTACTTCTCTTTCTTTTGTCTTCTTTTAGTGTATTCTTGCCTGCCTCTTTTTCATTTTGCTCTGTTAACCTTCCCTTGGTGTCTGTCTCGGTGGCTTATTCAAGTTACAGCATTGTTATTCTGGGAGTCAGTGTCCCATAGCAAGACTTCTCTGGGACTGGAGAGCTGGTAGCTGCAAGCTCTGAGGACCCCTTACTGGCCCTCTCCCTTGAGTTCTGTCTTCAAGGCCAAGCAGCCCCTGCTAGCACTCAGCTTTACCTTTTTCTTCCTTTTCTCTCCTTCTTCTCTGCCCCCCTTTCTAGCTCAGAGTTTGCTTGCCCCTCAGTCTGTTCCAGGCTATTCCCACCCCCTTGGACCTATGGCTCTTTCCTCAGATGGTTGGCTGGAAAGACATCCTTGTGTGGCTGTTTGCTGTCATTTGCCAAATCTCACCTGATTATGGAGGTGGTCAGCATGTGTTTCCATCATGTGACCAAAATACACATGTCCTTTGTTAGGTGGCTAAACATACACTGACGCATAATGTGGTCAGAGAGCCTTTGGTCGAATGATGGGAGGGGAGGTGGGGAATGTGGCGTTAGTTTGCTTCTCTAATCCTTGCCCAAATAAACTCCACTAATGTGACTTTTGTTTCCTTTGCATTCAAGCCATGTAGCATTCTCTCTGATGCCATTAGGACACTGCAGAGATAATAGGTATCATGAAGCAGTTGGTGCATACAGCCTCTGTACCCATAGTACTAGCCCAACCCCATTCTAGACCAGAATAGCTGAAAGCCGGAATTAGAGAGGAAGTTTGGCCTGGCCTCAGGTAGCTCTGGAATGGAGGATGTAGGGCAGGAAGCTATAGGAAAAATGTGTATACAATCTGGTCAGAAAAACAGTACTATACTTCCACAATGCACTGACTTAGGAAGTTCCTGTTTGCTTGATCATGTTTTTTGGTACAGGGCAACTGTAGCGGGGCTACACTGTGAAGAATATCACCAAAATAATCCCAAAAAAGAGAAAGGAAAGCAAAGGATTACAGCATGGCCCCATAAGCAGTTGTAAACTGAAGAGGCAATGAACTGCGTGGTACAGAGGCTGAAATAAATGTCAGGGAGAAGGTTATGGTAGAGTAGGGTGAGTAGGTTTCTTAATCTGCCTTAGTTTCTGGAGCCCTTGTAGTGTGAAACTACTGCCTATGGCTGAAAAAACATCCACCAAGGATGACATTTTGAAAACTTTAGCTATCTAAATTTCAGCACGTACCTGCTGAGCTGGTGAATTTATTTGACTGTGATAGATTATTTTTTGTTTGGTTGAATTTTCAGCCATAACTTGGCCAGCTTTTGCCGTCCCCAGAAATCCACTGAAAGATAACCTCCTGCCTCCTTACAAGAAGGTGCTCAAAAATCTGAGAGCACTAAGTCTATTCAAGTGAGTGAGGAGCTGATGCTTTTTAAGCATAATAAAGCTGTGCATATGCCATCAGATCACTTTAGGAAAAGGCCTATTTTGTTGTTGTTTAGTTTAGTCTATGTATTTGTTTTAAATTTCAGCCCCTCAAAAAGAGACTTGCTTTAAAGAAGATGCCTTGCATGAAGGGTTCTAGCCCAAGCATAAATGTTCGGCAGAGTTATAAGAAAGTGAACATGCGGTCTGACAGGCCCCCTTAAAATTGCAAGGCTTTCCTACACATATAAGATGCTCTGCAAAAGGAACCTATTCACACTGCAATTTGAAGAGTTGTTTTGTTCAAATGCCTTGATTCACCAGAGCACTTGAGCATGTGCTTAATCTTAAGTAGGCATTACCCTTTAAAGTAATTCCCATTAAGTGCTTTATTAAATTGAAGTTATTATCTTGTTTTAATACCGCAATGCCCATTCTCTAGAGAAAAGCTGTAGAAGATCACAGTTTTTCCTTCAGTGATCAAGGAAAAGGAAAAAAAAAGAGCCTGTATCATTTAATAAGCTGATGTAAGGCCTTCATCTTGCAGACATGAACCAGTGTTTAACATGTGAGCAGTTTGTTTGGTGCCATTTGCCCCATAGATAACATATCAAATTCAAGTCTATGCTTTCACAGTTACTGATAATATTTTACAGTACAGCCATCACTGACAGAATCAGAAATACTAAATAGATGAAATGGCCTTCAAATTGCTTTGTTTTCTATAATAAATTTATTAAGCGAATGAGCTTTTATCTCAGAGAATATAAAAGCCAATTTGCATTTACTCGCAGTTTGAAATTACTAAACTCTGCATATCATTGTTTCCAAGCCCCAGTCTGCATGAACCGCTGTCAGTCCTTATGTTTTACAAGGCACCATGCTCACAGAGCATCACATTTTTAACTGAAAAAAACCCATAGGGAAGTGATGTCTAATATTGATTTGGTGTCTGTTACTGTTCTGGGGGTCTGCTGCAGAGTTCTTGCTGTGCCTTGGAGACCAGGGAATGGAAACCGTTGCTGTAGTTGTTATTCGTTGGACATATCATTGCTGAAAATACTGCAGGATGTAACTGTGATGCATTCCAGTTCTCATTATTGTCAGAAGGAAATTGTGCTGAAGTGCTTTTGTTCTGATTTCATTATCTGGAAGCTGAGGCTACATTCAAAGCTTTCAAGCAAATAGTCACCCTGTTACAGTGAAAAAGTACTTAAAGTAAGTGGGTATCTACTTTGTCGAATGGGAGTGTGGGTAATGCATATCTACATTTTTGGCAGCAGGTATGTAGGAGGAATTAGATATATGACTTAAATATCTGCCTTCATACCTCTAGAGATACAGTGTCTTTTACTGAGTAGAGCTGTGTCTTTATTCTATTTGTGCTTCCGTTTGCTAAACTTCATTGGAAAAGCATTCCATAAAAACCTTGATTTGGAGAAATGCCTGTATTTCTATCTAACTTCAAAGCACCAAATTCCAACCTTATTTAGAAATTTCCATTTTTCTGATGTATTCCAACCTGACTGAAGATGAATATGATCAAAAGGTCTCTTTTCACCTCTGTGCCCCCTCTGCCCTCCCAATTTTTTCTTATACCAACCCAGCTGCATAGAGTTGTGTGTGCAGTGGTACAGCTGATCCTTAATAATGGTCCCAGTGTACTACACACCTGAAAGACAGGCAGTCCACACTGATTGCTTTTGTTTCTAGTTGGTTGATAAAGGATTTCCTCAAGGGTTCCCACAGTGGATTTGTCTATGTGGGTCTATTCCGAGCAAAGACAGTCTTGCTCCGCCTGTGTTTCAGTGTGACCCAAAGCCACATGAGTGCTTTGCTAGGGAGGCTCAGCTTGAACTGTTTGGCTACTAGGGGGCAGGGCCTGTTATCCCAGGCTTGGCTGTGCACAAGTGGAGCCCTGTGGCTTTTGCTTGGCTTGAATTCCTAGCAAAGCGAATTCACCTCTGTTCAGAGTGGAGTGTGTAGATGTCTGCAGTGTGAGGAATAACTGAGGAGTTATGAGAATGAGGGCTGCCAGAATTACTCTGACCTGTGACTGTTCTGACTTTCAAGAGTGAGCCAGGAAACAAGCATGAGGCAGGAATAGACAACCCCAGCTTGTTTTCCTGAAGTAAAGACCTGAAGACTAAAATGGTTTGGTTGCGTATTGTCTGTTTCATTAGTTATCAACTGTTTCATTATATGAAAATGAAAGTGGCTGATGCCTCCCCTTCTATATGCAAAGTTTTTTATCTAGGGAGATTATGGCCCCAGAATAGAAGAACCTTTATGTTACAGTTCTTTGAAAAGCTTTAACAATGGAAACAAACCCTCTAATTCTTGTTTACAGTAAGATTAACCACTCTGGTGGACTATGAAAAGAGGTTTTTGTGATATGGATAAAATCCAAAGTGTTGTCACTTATATTTTATGTTAATGGTCACTTCTAGACCTATATAAAAATGATTTGTCTCCTTTATGCCTCTGGCAGTTTGGATCTGCTCATTCTTTCTGTTTTGAAATTTTGTATTTTCTTTCTTGAAGAAAATATGAGAACAGCATACAAAAACATCAGTTCACTATCTCAGTCTCATGAAGCAAAATGCAGAAAACTTTAGCATGTTTGCTGAATACAGAATACACACAAAACTATTCAGGGTAGCAGCAGCAATTGCATACCATTTTCTAGAATAGCTTATTGGCATAATTTACTTAGTTGTACAAGAGTTTCATATGCACATTTCTGAATGCTTTCATTGGGGCTTTGTGCAACAAAGCAAGTAAATATGCATGTATTTCATGTATATCACCTGTGTGAGCCCACATGAAAATTCATTCAGAAAACCTATATCATTAACGCAGTGGTATGAAATATAAAGCTAAAAGGATTTTAGAAAGTTTAGGAAAAAGCAGTGGTAAGGTGGGAGTAACACTTGTAACTTCATGCTTCTTTAGTATTATCTCTTTAGGCCAGATAATGTATTTAAATATCCTAAGGAATTCCAACTTGTAAATTTGCATGTTAGCCTGTATCCAAGTAAGTGATCAGAGTTTCTAGAATACATTTCTGTACTACATAAATCTAGAAGGCTTTTAATCATTACCATTAATATTCATGTTATGATAAGATACTGGGTGGTAATTTTTAGGTGTTTTTAACACAAGTATTTTGATGATCTGTACGGAAGGTCACAGGTAGTTGCTGTAGCCGTTACAAAGTCCCATACTTTGTAGGGGAACACAATATGAATCCTTAACCTGAGAAAGATTACATGATGCGTTGCCTGAGTTAGCAAGAGTGAACTCGAGGGGTGCTGGCCTGAAAGAGATGCCTTTCAGAAAGGACCAGCATGTTTCTGTTAATGCTGCCATTCAGTGAGGAAAATCCTAGTGCTTATAACTGTGAAGCCACCTAAATGACTATGTTTGCACACAGCATATCCTGTAGGTCTTGTGTTTAAGGAAAAGGATAGCCTGGTATCTTGGTCATACGGTCAGTTTTATATAGTCAAGATATGTGTGCTGCGGGAGTCCTGAAGGCCGCAGATGCACATGAGAGGTTTGCTGTGTGAGTGTGGGTGTTACAGGAGGGCCCCACTAGGTGATGGGTCTGCCACAGCTGGACAGGGATGCGTGTGGAGCGCACGTCGTGCGTGCAGACATACGGGCCTTGGGCTGACTTAACCGAACTTATTTAAACTTGCTAAAAGAAATTGATCTCAAAGATGAGACCAAGCATGAAGAATTTCAGTCTTAGAAGAACTGTTGAAGTTGTGAAAATAGGAGTGGGGTGGGAATGCTTTAAGAGCCTGTTTACATAAGTAATAAAAATCTTAGTGTAACTCTACCTTACCCTATCAGAAGTACAGAGGTACAGTGTGCCCAAGACTGTTACGTCAAGTACAAACAAAACTATCCAAAGGGAGAAATATGCTACTGGGAAGTTTAGTACAAATTTTGTTACTGAACTATATAAAATTAAGGGAGAAAAGCCATAATAGAAGCAAGCTTTATACTATATTTATAACATCACAGAATTTGTGTTTTATATTTTGTTGCTGAAATTACACACGGTAAGCTGTAACACTTCAAACACAGAGCAATATTATGTTCCACTGAAAATATAGTTTATCAATGGATTCTTCTTTAGTAAACTTTATGATCAACAAGGAAGCATAAAACTTAATGGAAATACATGTCTTCTGGTCTGAATTAGTCACTGACATGTTCTTTTCTATTATATTATTTGAAGCAGGGGGGAGTGCTTTAAATGCTTCAACCCATTTAACCTTAATTGCTCAGTTTTAATAGACATTTACCAACTAAAGGAACCAAATTATAGCTTGAATTAGGCTTTACTAATCTTAATTAAAAGCTCTCTTTTATAATCGGAAACAGCCTATGCTTAAAACAGTAAGCCTTTCTTAAATGGTTTACTTTAAAAAGCTGAAGCCCTTTTGATAATAGCTGTTCAGACTGAATATGGGTAACCATTATTCACTTTATATTGCACTTAATTAAAAAATATCTCCTCCATGTGGTTTTGTTCCTTCTGTTGGCTGTAAAATTGTTTCATTGGTGGGGGGTGGACTTACTTTTTCTGTGGTAATTTGAAAGCATGTTGCTGCCCTTTGTTTTGAAAGTTTTCTGGGGTCACAGATCACAAAATTAACATGTGAATTAATACAAATATTAGCTTCGTGCATTTCTTTATCCTCTAGTGAATGCTTGTCAGTCACTTAAATTAAATGGACTACTAGGTGTATAATTACAACCTCTACTTATACATCCTATAGTTCATTTACTTTAACATTTAAATTGTGTTCAGACAGTTGATTATGGGCTTTACATTGCACTCCTTCCTGAGACCTAATTTCCAGTAAAAAATAAAGTCTATAAAATTGAGAAGGAGGCCCTTGCTCTTTCTATTGAGCATGTCGTATATTGGTAGAATTTCTGTTCATTTTGGGATATCTTTGAGGTGACTAAGAGTGGATTTCATCTGTCCAAATATGTGTCTGTAGTATAGACAGGTACCTTTGAGCTATTCATCTTGCCTTTCCCTTTATAGTTAGTGGAGAGAAATAGGAATTTCCTTGACACACTTCTCCTTGTGTTAATGGAGACAAAAATAGGCCAGATAAATCATGTTCTGAAAATGACAGTCTCTTTCTAACACAGATGTGGACATCTACAGTGTAATCATGCAAAGTCGGGTGAGTTGTATCTGAGCCAAAGAGTTTGACAGTTGTGAAATTCAAAGTCCATTTAAATTAATGGAGAATACTTTGTACTTAAGTTGCACTTTGATTCTAACCAAGACAGGGTAATTTTAAGTTGCAACGTTATCGTTTGATCATTATGAAATTTATCTTCCTAGTCTCAGTTTTATTTCTTTTATTCTTTAACCTAAAATAGGCTGTCACCTGTGCAGCATGGGCGTATAGTTTAAAAAAAATCTTCATTGTAGCAGAGCGCTGAAATTCTTATTGTTTTATTATAACTCAGCCTTAAGAATTTTCTTGATGCATCCTATTCAGGAAGCACTACTAGACAATGTGATCATACCTTAATTTAAACTGCACTGCTTTTAATTCCAGCAGCCGTGAGTTGTCTCCTTGCATAAGCTGAATGCAAATCCACGGTCCTTTACAGTAAACCTGATAGACTTTTATGTATGCTTAAGTAACTTCTAAGAAAAGTCAGTTATGCCCATTATGCAGATGGACAGAACTTCTTGAATGTGAGTCTCATTTGTTTAGTTAGCAGATCTTTGGAATACCTTTTAATCTTTTTTAATAATTTCTCTTTATTGTCTTGTTTTTTTTATGTTTCATGCTGAAGGGGTACACAAAGATTGTTGGACTGTATCCATTAGAGGCAGGCAAAATCAGGACTCTTAACAGTGGCTTCGGACAAAGAATTGTGGTCCCTACCCATGTCACATACCTATGTGTATTTATTGTTTAATAGCATAAGTACGTAAGCTGGCCATGCAGAGTTAGACCAAAGGTCATTTCAGCTTGATGTGCAGTCTCTGGCAGTGGCCAATATTGGATGCTTAGGGTAGACTGTAAGAAATGAGCCATGTAAGAATGATCCACCTGTTTTCTGCAGCTAATGATTTAGGGACGTCTTGAGATAGGAGTGTCATCCAAATCACTGTGTTTAATGGCACTCTCAAAAGAGAAGTGGAAAATTAATACTTTTGCTTCTTATGTGTTCTGCAAAACTCCAAGCTTACAGATAGGTCATTAGTCATACGCAGTGTAATAATAAAGAGTTGTATAGAAACAGGTAACTATATACACCTGTCTCTTGTCAGCCTCATCCCTACTGTTGTTTTTCATGTGTGTCTTATTGTCTTTCTCTACACCATGTTGGCCAAAACCTTCAAGACCAGATATTAATTTGGGGGTCATCAACTAGCAACTTCAAAATGACTGGCCTTCCCAACTTTTTTGAAAATAAGACTTCTTTAAGGATAGTCTTAAGTCAGATAGGAAGACTAAACAAGTGCTCTGAAAAGCTTGATCTAGATGTTCAATCTAACTTTAGATTGTTAAATTGTGAAGCCATGAACCATGAATAACAACTAAAACCACATTATTTCATTTTGAGTGCTTTACTGAGGGCAAAGTCCTGAGTTAATAATGGATGAGTTATCTGGTCAGGTCTTGGTACCCTGTTTTCTTTGGTAACTCAGAATGTGGCAGTGTGTTCTCTCCTGAACTTTTGTTTATATGACTTAGAAATAGCATCAACATTCACCAGATAAAGCCTAAGTCTAGAAAGATGGGAAGGAGGAAGGAGAAACATGGGGAAATCATCAACAACTTTGCAAAACTGACTTTCCTCATCTCTAGTTTGATCTAGTTTCCTCATCTCTAGTTCTTCATCTCTATCCAATTAAAAAAATACCGTTTACTGGGTTTTTAATCAAACCTTTAGACAACAGATCACTGCATTTTGCTTATCTGTGCATAATAAAATTTGAGATTCTGAAACACAATTCTGTGACAAGTTGAATTTGTCATTACAGAAACAAAATGTGACTTGAGTGTATTTAATTCTCATGTAATAATAAGATGTATAGTTTAATAGCATTTTTACCCTCTATAAAGTGCACAGAGTGGAAGGGTACTAGACAAAAATGATTTTAAGCATGTTGCATTTTGTAAGCCTACGTCAGATTTAAAAAAAAATTATTGTAAATCCTTGATCTAATTTCTATTCAATTTAGTCTTCTCGGATTCCATTGAAACAAATATATCAAGCCCACAATGAAGACAGTTCTCTTAAATGCAAGGTCATCTCAAATAATTTTACTTAATTTGTTTCCTAAAGATGCTGAGTACCCACAAACCTTCAAGGGACTCATAAGAAAAGTCTTATGAGACTTTTCTCACAGGAAGTGAATAAGAAAAATAATATTTAACACTCTTCCAAAAATATAAATAATATACAGATAATGCATCTGTGTCTAGGATGAAGTAATTTTAAAGTGAAATTACTGAAGTAATTTTTAAATGGGGTTACTATCAGTGCATGGCACCAGAGAAAAGAAAGGGAAAATATGAAATCCCCAGTACTATCTCCTGGATTAGAAAAGTGTAATGTCAAATGATTCATACTGGACATTAGTTAACAGATTGGTATTAATATATTAGTCTTGCCAAAGTTACCCTAGGGTCTTAAATTACCACAAAGACTGGGGACCTCTTTTTTAATGAGTGACCAGTACTCTCTATATTCTATGTGTTAAAGCTGCTTTACTATCATGTCTTACTCAAAATAAACACTTCTGTAGGTGGATAAGCTACTTGTGCAAAGATAAATGTAATGATTCTGAAACAAAGAAGGGTCTGTGCTTTGATCATTCAAATTATCCTTCAGTCATTTGCTGTTTAATAGGTGAGGAGTTACTGTTTTCACAGTTGTGAAGGAATTAGAATGGCAGTCCTTGCAGACTGATCTTTGCTCTTCTTTGCAAACCAAACTGTTGGGAGGCCTTCCCTCCTTTAAAGGATGCTATTGGGAAACTGTTTGAATTTGTTCAAATACAGGGAGTAGGTCAGAAAATAATTCGCAGAGTTGCTTTCTTGGGTTTCATAACTATTAGGTCCAGCATTGTCAGGGGACAAATCCATGAGTTGCGTATGTACCACATTCACAGTTGCCATGTGACTGTCATAAATGTGGAAATGAAGAGCAGCCCTGGACAGGTTGGGTGAGTACGTGCAGTGATTCTTCCACAGCTGATACATAGTGCATATGCTGCAGAGTTGCTCTGCAGGTAGTTAGATCAGTTGTGTGTTGCATGCATGGGAGTTTTTTGCAGGCCTGGGGAAAACTGATGTCCCGTATGTGTCGTAAGCAAAATGGGGAGTTTGGCCATGTAATACAGGATGACGAGAAGCCCTGCATTTTACAAGTCCTACATTATATAAGTTACACTATATTTCTTGTGTGGTTAACCAGCACCGCAGAACAGTTTTCATTTGGGAGTCTGCAGCAGTCCAAGGACTGCTGCTGAAGCATCTGTGAAAAAGTAGTTTGGAAAGGTAAGCCTCATGTCAGAAGGCTTAAATTTGCCATACAGGGATTGGCACCTGTGCTGTAAAACATAGAAGTTCCTCAAATCCAAGAAGATTGAAAACCACTGCTATATAGGCTCTCGTCCTGCTTTTGGTCTTAGCTGTCTCCACCTGAAATTGAAGTAGTGTTAATCTACCAGGGGCTAATGAAGCATGAGCTATACAATATCAAGAAAATTTCCATTTTACAGTGCATGATCTGCCATGGACTCATTCTGAAATGAGCAAGGAGGAATAGCCACATTCTATTAAGTTCTCCCACATAAAAGCCACAGAAGATAAGTTAGTGTTCATCCATGACTGGTAATAAGGGGAATTAATTTCAGAACAAAGGCTTGGGGTTATTTCCTTTTGTCAATGAACAGAAGTTTAAAAATAAAATGCAAAGGAAGGTTATCAGTATGCAAACCAAAAACATGGGAGACCCCCACAAGGGTTGGTAAAAGCTTAGTGAATCATGTCTGTATCAATCAGCTAGTCTGACAGTCTTAAACATCTCCCCCAAGGTTTTTAGATGTATCTTTCAACCTGAAGTTCTAGGAATAACCTCCTGCCTTGACTTACTGAAGCCCTAATTGTTACAATACGTGCACACCACTTGTGGCAGTAGGGTGCACCAAAATATGCTCCCATTAGATTTTCAAGAACTTGCAGGATTAGATGTGGAATCAAACATTTCCCATTACATTAAAAGAGGGAGTTGTAGTGGAAATGGCTGTGAGTTAGAAGTGGTGGGAAAAATGCTGTCAAATGTCATGTTTCACATTCATAACAGCTTGTGAACGGGAAGTCTCTCTGCTTGAGCTTGTCAGGCATGGCAGCTACTAAATAAAGACAGACTCTAAAACTGTTATGTGCTCTGCAGGTATCCGTCTTTATTTGGGTGTCTCACTTGTAGTTCAAAGAACTTGTAGCCAATCTGTTTAAATATCAATTAGGAAAAACGTCAAACCACAACAAACCCTAATCAGGGATTCAAGATGTCTAATGTGAGATAACAATACTTATAGTTTTATCTAGAGAAATGTTGTATTAACCTTGAATGGAGCTCATGTGTTCCCAGATCAGTTCTCAATGTGCTGGCTAGGATGGCAAATGTCACACAGAGATAATACTTTAATACATAGATAGAAATTGTATTCACTCCCCAAAGAAAGAACTCTGCCTCATTATTTTTTTCCATAAATAACTAGCTGTCCAACCGGTTTTTGACTTCCAAAAGACGTTCTAGGCAAAAAGTGCTGTATGGACCTCTATGTTAGTTCTGCAGGAAGACTTCTCAATTAAGTAGACAAAACCTCTGCAAGTTCCTAAATTAAGAGTAGTTCCTGTCATTTATTTGATCTCCTCTCCATTCCTGCTCCAGGAGTGTTAGATATGCTGCCATAAAAAGAATTTATATGGTTGGCAAGTTGCACTAAGTGCATGCAGAATCAGCTTTCAGGTTTTGTGTCCTTTCTTTTTTATTTTTTTAAGTAATTTTTAACCCTCTCCTGTTCCCCCCATACTTCATCAATAACCTTCCATTGGCAAAATACAGGTACACTACACCAGTGATACATGCCTCAAACTGGAGGCACCCTGGAAGAATGAATCAAAGGGGTAGTTTCTTTGGTCTGTTGTCAAACTACCCATATATCAAGTCCGATGCCTGGTGGTGAAGTTTCAGTGTTAAAATGTCCAACTATTAAAAACTCTCTGCCAACTTTTTGATCTGGGAGTTTGAGTAAGGAGGGAAATGCAGAGGAAAGAGAAGAGAGACAGGAAACTGAGAGAGGGAAGGTGGATTTAAGAGAAACATGAGGAAAGGAGGCTCCAGGGACCATTTTTCTTATCAATGAATGAAAAATATGATGGTCATTCACCAAAAAATGTAAAATGTAGCCATTCAGCTACTGCAGAAGGTTTGGATTTTCACAATCTACTGCCTTTTTCCATTTAACAATGTGTGAGCTGGGTCTGCTGAACTCTACTTACAGCACTGAAGGACTGATCATGTCTAGCTAGTGCATGCGTTGGATGTGACTGTTTAATTTTCCCTTTATATGATAAATATTTGAAGTATTTGAAGAACATTAACTAAAACTTGCAAAATAACACATGTACTTTTCCTACAGCTGATAAATTCAAAAGTTTGAGTACTCCACAGCCTCCTTGGAGAAGGGCTTGCATGTCTGGGAGCTTGTTGTCTGTATTTTTCTGGAGCAGTTGGTCCGTCTCCTTCCCCAGAAGGGAAGGTGACTCCCACCCTTATTCTGTGTGACTTCTGGCAACTTGATTCATGCTTGCTATGATCAGTTTAATAGGATAAAAATTTAGACCCAGGACAAAATAGGGACCTGCAGTGGGTGTCTCAAGGCTCTCTCGTAAATTCAGGATATAATAATTGTGGTTGGAAAAAAACATATTAAACAAAGTTTAAAAAAACCCTCCACCCTACAGCCAGTGATAAATGGACTGATGTTTCATCTGCCCCTCCAATGCGTCCTAAATGTTTTCAGGAGGGATAGTTCTAAATATGAAGCTGCTTACACTTAAAAATATATGTATTGTTTAACCAGCTGGACATATCATTCCTTATTTCAGTTTGTATTTAGAGTTCTTTTCCCCTTTTTTTGGACACTTTAACAAGTACTTTAACAAGATATAAAGCATGATGAATATGGTGTTCAGCCATTGCAGAAGAAGAGGAAGCAAATAAAACTGCTACAGAGAACTTGATGTTTTCTGGGAACCATATGAAATGGTTTCCAGAAAATCACCCCAACAATACCACAAATTGCATCCAAACCATCTCCATTAAGCTGGTGTGGCATTTTTGTTTTATTGCTGTTTTAATATTGGAAAATAGGGCTTTGTGACATTTTGAAGAAAATTGTAAAATTTAGTCTTTTTTTTTTCTCTTTGTGGCTGCATTAATAGGAAAAAGATTGGAGGGACAGTACTCTTAGTACTCTTGAGGGATTTACACTGAAAAAAATCCATGCTAAGTAAACTATTTTATCTGTTGTACTCTTCCCTTTCTCCACTAAGAAATATCAGGCTTCTGTCTCTGGTTTTCCCCTATTCCCATCCTGCTCACCCTTGACCTTGGTTCTCAGAGTAATCCTAATGGCTATCAAATTTTACAGTTTTCTTGGGTGCAAACATCTTGAAAACATCATGATAACTTGAAAGCTATAAAAAGTGCATTGTGTGTTCCTCTTTGATTCATTAGATTAGACATATCCAAGGTCACAGCATCTAAAGAATAAACATTTATGAGTCTAAGAATAAAATATCTCAGAAGGAACCAGATGTAACAAATGATAAATTTTCATTTTTTTCTGTTGTAGAAAAAGTACCTTATGAAGCCTTCCATGGGGGAAGGAATTTTCAGAAATGGACTTCACTGTGAGATGGAGGTGAAGGTTTTGTTTGGAAAAGAAAAAATCCGAATGCATCAGGGTTTTTTTACGTCAATATTTTCTTCATAAAATTTGACTTGGATGCCAAGTCCTGCTATCACAAAGCTCACTGGGGGAAGCAGAATTTCAGCAGATCAGGTTGAGTGGAACTGATAACATTTTCCTGGTTGATTCTTCATACATCTGGCTTGGTCAACTCTTGAAAATTTTAAGTGGCAAAGCACCTAATGACTTCAAATAATTCTGAACATGTGGAAGTTTGCTAATGCTAAACTCCTCCTGAGAACTTTTTCATTTTAGTATTCTCGGTCTGGTTGGATGCTTTCCAAAGAGATCTGAAGTTTTGGCAAATATGGCCAAGACTTAACCAAAACAGTCTTTCACCTTTTTTTCTTTCAGCTTTTCTTCTGACCTTTAGATTTAAAGCTGGCTCCCTACTTACAGGAACGTGCAACTTGATATGAGGAATACAGATGTATTAAATGGCTCGGGTTATCCAGTGTGTGCATAACTGCTGAAAGTACATTAAATGTAGAATGTGCCAAAGAAAAACAATATATATAAATATGCCCATGTTGTTTTTGTTTATTTTAATGGCTTTTACAGCCCCCAAATCCAGTCATTAAAGTTCAGTGATAACGAGTAAGATGGTGATCTGATTATGATCCAAGATTTGATCTTGATTCTGTCCGTGTCATTGTTGCACATTACTTCATTTCTGCCTGTTTCCTTAAAAGTAAAGTAAGGGTGTTGATGCTACACTGCTTTTTCTGAATTTGGAAGTAGGAACAAGAAATTTGAGGGCTAATTGGAGCTCTGACATGTCTTTACTGTGTGTCCGAGGAAACAGGTCTTCTGGGCTCCATGAAGCCTGTGGCAAAAAGGTCTCTTGACTTTTGTAGGGTTGGGACTTCACCTCAGAGCATTTCATCTTTGGACATTACAAGGCTACTTCTTTCCCAAGCATCTGCGAACAAGGTTGCATAACACTTTGCGGTGGGGTAGACAGCTCTGTTCATGCTACAGCTCTATTCTTAATTATATAGGATTGTGGGACCTAGGATGGGGCTTTTCTTCTTCTGTATTATTTGTGGAAATGAGGATGCTTCATTGGTCCAGGGATGAATAGTGACCAAAGCTCAGTTACAAATCAGTGAAAATTCTTGAAGGCCTTTTAAGAGAGGCCATAAAAGTGCAAAGTATTCCCATGTGGAAATATGTGTTCCAGCGTTTTGCAATGTCCATTGCTGCATACCAGTTCTGGATAAACAGGCAGCATGCTACAATTGGAAAGCTCTAGTATAACCTCTCTGAGCACAAGAAGACAGAAAATACAGAGTTCTGCAAGTGGTATCCTTTGTCTCTATAGATAAAACAAGGCCTAGCAGCAACCTCTCATGGAGCAGCAAGGTAAAACATTGTTCCTTTGCTGACAAGTCTCTAAAGATGACAATGTTATTTGCTGTCTCCATAATGCCTCTTGGTGTTGTTTTGTTTAAAACAGCTAGATAAGTAAAGATGGACTTTGAAATATTTTTCTCTTCAGATACTGCATAAATATGTGTTTTTTTCCATGAAGATGATGCTTGCAAAGAATTTACTCTATATTCTTCGAACTATTTTGTGGGTCAGACTCCTTTAGGAAATGTCCCACATCTGTGTAATATACCTGTGTGCTGAGTTTTGTTCATGGTTCTCTAATTTAGAAGAAATTGATGTGGGCAGACAGCTTCCTTTGGCTATTTATTTTAAAATGTCCAAGCCCATAAATTATTTCTTTCAAAGTCAATTGTAATTTGTGCTTACTAAATTAACTCCAGATCCTTCCCTTATATCAGTAGTCTAGAAAGATTTTAAAACAAACACAAATTTTATGCAGTCCTACCCCTGTTTTCAAGATCTACCATTGTACTGTGAGTATTGGGATCTGTGGCCTTGACAGTGCCTGAGATAGAGGTTATGCCAGTACACTTTCCCATTTTATGTACAAATCTTTGGAATTCAGCACTAAGAGTTGTATGCGACCCTGTGGCTTTGATGGCTCAGCTATTCTTGCTCTTGTGTGTTAATAGCCATAAGGCTTGTGTGACAATTTAGCTGTGACACTGAAAAAAATCATCAACTCCCTGCAGATGTTTCCTTTGATTTCAGTAGTTTTGCACATAATGATCTGTAGCTGTGCTGATAAATAACTTTTGCTGTAAGTGTTCTAATCATTTTTGGACATTCAAGAACTTAATGAATGGCAGCTGGTATAATGAAGAAAGGGGAGGGATTTTGCTGGAGGTAGATTCTGTGCTTCCCTAGAATAAAGTCTGAGCCTTCTTCCAGCTAAGATTGTTAGCGCTTGGAACGGATGCTTGGCACTCAGTAAATTTTATAGCGCTAGGCTGAAACTGTTTAGACAAAATGGGAACTAGCATTTTCCTTGCTCTGTTTTACAGTTTGTTTTGAATTTTGGACATTAGTTATTGCATAGGGTTGTGTCTTCTCTGGTGAAATAGGAAGCAGAATAACTATGGTACTAGAAGCAGAAGAGATGAGTTCTTGTTGTATTTTGAACTTTTCTTAGTCAAGCTGTATGTGCTCCGTGAAGAACTGCTTCTCTGGAGGGTGCTAAATCACAGTGTCTTTGTGAGATCCCTGAGAGGGCCATCCCTTTCATACAAAATACACAAATGAAACATATTTCTGGGCTTGTGCAAGTCTTGCCTATATTAATGAAAGAAGAGTCAACGCCAGTCTGTATAAGGAAGATACACGTCCTAACAGACTATGAAGAATTAGGACACTTAAAGAAGACAGCTTCAAATTCTCTTCCCTTAACTTAAATAGAGTGATTGAGAATTACAGAGTTTCCATGTGGGAACAAGTGCTAGGATTTTCTAAAACAACTGTCTAGTTTTTTAAAAAAGTTATTTGATTCTAATATAGTAACTTCAGTCGCATGCAGGATGTACTCTTCAAGTAACAGCACTGTTCACTGGAGACCAAAAGAGAAGTGCATGGCAGCGCTACGTTCCCTATGGTTGTTGAGAAAGAGTTATTTCTAAACTGTAACAAAAAGATTCACCTCTGCTTTCCAGAAGGTATTATAATGTCAGTATCTAAGCTTCCTTCGCCTTGAGAAATAGCTGAATCCATGCACTTTCCTAGCACACCGAAGGAAGCAGCTTCTTTCTCTCCATTTTTTTCTGATAATTTTTCTTTTAAAATTTTGGAAACAAGCAGTGGCTTTTGGAGATTTCCCAGATCAGTTCCAGAGAGAGAGATGATCAAAACTAGCTCACCAGCAGCTGAGTATGTGCTTGTATACCTCCAGCTATGGTCTTGGGAGTTGCTGTCTCATTTGAACACAGCAAGCCCAGATAAGTTGTCAGCAGACTGTGTCATTATTATAAATGGCCTTCTTAATCATTTTGGTGCATTTAGTTATTTTTCCAGGGCTCCTGTAATTGCTGCCATTATAATACTACGTGAAATTAATTCCTCTTAGAGAGGAAATTGCAATACCTTTTTAAGAGAACTTACTCTGCCGTTATCTTCATTAGACATCGCAACAGTTGCCTGTCTGCACAGCAGGAATTAGCTGGAGTAAATACTTTGTAAATATTTTCCCAGCATAGAGCTAGATTACAGTAAATCCTGCTAATACAAGGTTGCACATACCTGCATCCAGTGCAGCAATTTATTGGATCAATGGCAACATTTCTTTGTTTGTCTTGTTCCATTTCTGTGTTGCAACAATTTCTTCAGGGTAGATGGCAATATTAAGTGATCAGACACCAGAAATATTAAAGATAGTTGAAGCTATAAAATTTGTGGAAAAATTTTCTGAGTTAGAGCTGTTTGGAGCCAAGAGTTTGATTAAGACCCAGTTCTATCCATTAAAGAAAAAAATAGTAATAGGATACGACATTACCAAAAGCAAGTAAACAACTGGGCAACTGTGAATTTTGAGTTTTACAATAGATGAAATTAAGAGGAAGCCTACAGGTTTTGTATATTTGAATGTGCTCCTTTTGTTTTTATTGATCTATTAAGCCCCCTAAGAAAGCCCTATCCTACCAGGTCACCTGTAATGTTCTGCCTGTAAATTACACTTGCTCAGCACTTTCAGTGATACATTCTTTAAGCAATGTCCTCAGCCAGGTAAATGAGAGATGATGGAGTGGTGTTCTCATACATCGCAGGCACATTGTGTGCATTTCTCTTGGTGCGACTGGGGTTTGAAGCACTTTGGACTTTGAAGGCTTTGTGCATTTTTTTTTTTCAGAAAATGTTTTAAATTCACCTGTATTACCCCCTAGTGTTTTACCAGCAGTACTGGAGACACAAATTTCAGTCAGCCTACTGGGTGAGGTCTCTTGAGTAGCAAGGTGTTTTTGGAGGGGGCAGAAACAGCAAAAACCCACAATGTGGCTCGTAAGTAGAATGTTTGGCTCCTCTCCTAGTTTTGTATAGCTCTTAGGATACAAAGGGGAGAAATAATCCTCTAATCTGCTGGCAAAAGTTATTCAGGTAACTTGAACTCCTTGAGAGAAAGAGATGAAAAAAATCTGTGCCTTTTGTTAATTTTTCTGCTTTATGCGTCTGTTAGATTACCCTCGCTGGAAGTTACGTATTTGCATTACATTAGCATTTAGTGCTTCTAATGTCAGTACAGCTTTTCAGAAATAAGAACTGTATAAAGGACAACCACTCAAAAGACTTCGTGTTCCTTTGATTTGTCCCTTATGAAGGCTCTCCTATCCATTAATTTAATGAGTAGTCCTATTTGATTCATTTGTTGTCTGAAAAAGGGGAATGAATTGGCCAGCCCTTTGCAGTGTGACACTGAGTAGCATCACAACTGATTAAACTTGCTTTTGAATTCCATGTTCTGAAGAAACTCAGTCCTAGACAAAAGCTAAGAACAAAGCTTGAAAGTAAGTTATCTTTTTTTCCTATGATTGTCATGAAGCACACATATGACATCAAAATCATGTTTTGTGCTTTTTGTTTTTGACTTGGCCTGTTACATCATATTACTGTAGGTATCTATTTTTTGTCCTTGTAGCCTAAGGATGATTGAAAGTTTCTGGAAATATTAATGAATGGTTATGTAAACTTCAAATGTTTGCTAAGTAGAGATGTCTAGAACGCACTAGAAATGTGCACCCAGGATCACTAGGATATAAATAACGGAGAGCTTCCTCTCTGGGACTTTGCAATATCATATTGGAGGTATCTTTGGAATATGCCCAATAAGTGGTGATTGATTTAGTCTTTATTTTTCTCAGCAAAAATCACAGATGTAGCTTTTCACTGCCATATTGGACTCCTGAAGATAGAGCATCTCCACAGAATGTGCTAATTTAGCACTTGTTCAACTGAGGGATGGAAATCTTTAGTAAAGGATAGGAACTTTCTAAAACAGAGCTGTGGTCAAAAGACTAGGAAGTTTACATATTAGAAGCAAGTGTTTGCGTTAGAAGGACTCCCTCTCCAACTTCACATTTCCACTGTTTTTGTTGCACTGAATGCTGAGTTACAGGAAAGTTAACCAATTTTTCTAATAAAGCCTAATTAATAATTCTGATTTTGAGTTTCTGGGGAGGTTGTAGAAGGAGGGCTTCAGAGCTGTGGGATGGAAGTTGAAGGGGACATGGGCTCTGAGTTTACCATGGGATTATGGGAGAGTTTCAGGATAGTCCTGAGGGGGAAGGCTTGCGAAAACATTTGGGGGCTTGCTCTCCTTGCTCCAGCAGCTTGAAGAACCACTCAGAGGATTGTGCCAAGAGGGATGAACCCAGCCAGGTTAAAGCCAAGGGTCAGAAGTGCTGAGAGCAGTGAATGACTAAGTATGAGCTGTATTTTCGTAAGAGTCTTTGGTTCTCCCAAACTACCTTGCTGTTTTGGGGTTGTGTCTGGGTATGATCTCAGGTAGCAATGCTTTTTCTGTCTTACTTTTAAAAGTAAAAGAACCCAAATGTCTATGTGAACCTAATACAGAAATATTTCAACTACCCCTGCAATGGAGGACACATTTGAAATGTGTATCCAAGATAGCTCTAACGTACCAACAGATGATTTTCTAAGAAGACTACTTTATCCCATAAATTTATCATGAACTATGTAACTTGGGGACAGTAGCTGCAGATTTGTTCTAGCACACAACAGATGGAGGGCTGATAGAGTTATATGTCTCGATAGGAGGCTGGTTTTATAATTATTTTTGTATTTTTAGTTGGCTGAGAAGTACACTTCTGAGGGGTTCACAGCAGTGACTGTGATGGTGACATTCCATCAGTAAGTCAAGATACAATCTGTAAAAAGAAGAAAGTTTACATTTTCTGGAATGAGTGAAGAAGTGTTTTTTGTATGAGACAGGGAAGTCCACAATAGAATTGTCTGCAGCTGAAGCAGAATGCCTGTCTTGTTATTCATGGTAGCCTTTCAGATGTATGTCAGTGTACTAAAAAAAAATAATTAAAACGTAATTCTGGTGTACCTTCTAAGAATAAAACTTGAACAATTTTTTTGTTATTGCTATACATGAGGTAAACCAGAAAATGATAATAGGGCTTCTTTAGAGGGGGTCAAAACTGCACAAATAATCTTATCAACAGTGTATTCAAAGAGCTCAGTTGACTGTGACAGTTAATTCAGAGATGGTGTTTTTCAAGATCCATTGCACAGAAAACAGCCTTACATATTGTCAACAATATATTAGATCTTCCTTCATCTGAGAAGACACTTCTGATGTGGTTAAAGAAGGCATACTTTTATTTTATGTCTTAAGCCGTATTAATAGCGACACATTTCAGATAATTGTTTGTTACTACAAAGTCAAAATAGTTTAACTAGTTTTCTGCTTGATTATTTTAAAGACAACAATTAAAACTACATTTCAAATATAAAAATATATCAAAATCAGTTTTATTTTTATTTTTGACAACTTACCAGTTTACTGTGATGACACTGCTATAATTTTGTGAAAGTGTTCAGTACACAAGATTGCTGCAGTTCAGTTGTATCTGACCCTGATATGTTCACTCAGTAATTCCATGAGCCTTCTGTTGGATGAAATATGCAATATGAGTGTATAGAGTGATAAGGAACATGCATATGTTCAAAGACTGGGCTTAGTTGGATAAGTTTCCTGTATTCTTTGGATTTTCTTTTTACAAAATCTTCTTTTTCCTTCTCTTTTATTTTAGATATTGATGAGTGTGAAAATGACTTCTACAATGGGGGTTGTGTCCATGAGTGCATCAACATTCCAGGCAACTACAGATGTACGTGCTATGATGGGTTCATGTTAGCCCACGATGGCCATAACTGTCTTGGTAAGTAATGAATGCCAGCAAGAAGGGTTCCTTTCATGGATGTGGTAAGAAAGCTTGATATTTTTGCAACATTTTGTCATCTCATAAATGTTTTCAGTAAAGACCTGATCCGGACTCCACCGGATAAGTTGAAGTGTACCCATTGACTTCAGTGCAGTTTATATCAGACCCTTAAAATTGGCACTCTTCATCCTAAGCATACTCAAATCAGTTTGCCTATCTCTAATGTAGCTTAAAAAAACCACCTCAAAACCCTATGCTGGATGTTTGGGCTTTGTTTTTAGGAAAAGTAACTGGTCCCACCCGCTTAAATGTGCTTTGTCTGTTTTTTCCGACTTCTATAATTCCGGTCATAACTTTAAAGCTCCTCTTCCCTCTTTTTTAACTCTTAGGATAAGACAGTACTAGGATGTTCTATATGAGCATACATTACTCAATGTTAGAAGTACATGTGTGATGAAGGAATACTTAGGCAATAAAATAGGGCAAAGAAACAGTTATCAGTAATAGCTGTTTATAAAGGAGACGGACACAGTCCACTAACTGTACAAAACCAGGTTCTGAGCAGGATCTTAATTTCTTCAGCAGTCTGAAGTCACTGGATCTGAGATTCTGATTCCTGCCCATTCCTCTGCTTTAAATGAGTTTGGTTTATCCTACAAACAAAAAAAGTGTTTGTTTTGTGTTAAATTTCTTCACACAAATTACTTGGAAGTGAGCTACATGCTCTTTCCCATACCTGCTTATTTGGTAGTCATTTTGGCTAAATCCTAGTACCCTATGTTGTCTACTTTCCAGTCTGTTTATCCAGGGGTATAATATACTTTACAAGGGGCTGTCTTTCTCCAAATTCCCAATGTAAATACAATGACCACTGTTTGATACAATCGCAAATTCATTTCAGGGTGATGTGTATAAAATAGTAATGAAAAGGGTATGTCATCTGTGTCACTCGACACCTTTACTATGGTAAAAGCTGAGATCCTTTGCAGTGAAAATCAAGAAATCAGGTAGTCAACCAGAAATAATAACGTCCAGTAACATCAGTCTACACTCACTGAAGCTATGGAACAACTAGAACTTCTGAGCAAGGTTTCGGTTGGCCTTTCAGTAGATGTATTTCCTACTTGGTTTGTTTTCAAACTGAGTAGTATTTGTTCAGATGGCTTATACATCCTGGCCATTGACAGGTTTTTGACTCAAATTTCCAAATTTCATTTATCATAGAACAGACTAAATGGATGTATTTGCCTCAGCCTGAGCTGGTCAAAGGATTCATTGTGCAAGAAGCATTTCTTATACAAAGAGCAGCCAACCATTCATATAAAAATTAAGAAAAACTATATTTACACTAACATTCATAAATATCTCTTAATAAAAGAGGACACAAGCATAATCAAATAGTACAACTATTTGGAATTGAAATGAATGTGCATGTACATTGTTTCAAACAGCTTGCTATTTTCAACTTTGTTTCCAAATGATCCCCTTAATAGTACAGAAAAGTGGGTCAGTAAATATGAGCAACAACAGAAGGAGTGACCTGATAAAGGATGAAAATTTTAGAAGGCCTGCAGAATTTTATTGGACCTCTCCTGCTCTCTGTATTGTTGCTCTCTGATTGCAGTTCTCCATGCAGGTTGGACATACACAGCCAAATTTCTCATGTTTTTGTTCACTGATTTCTATTCAACCACTTGGTTTTGGAAGATGAAAGACCTAAAATAATACAAACTGTTATGTTGAACTGATGGTTATGGTTATGGTCTTGAACCAACACTTGCCAAGAGATCTCACAGATGTGTCAGATTCAGTGTCTCTCTGTATTCACATTGCACTCTGAGCTGATGTTCTGCATTCCCTCCAAACCATTAGGAACTATGTTCCCTCTAGAAGAGGTTCAGTGAACTGAAGATGAGTGGGAATGATAGCAAAGGGTTCACTTTCTTGCAGGATGTAACTTTAGGATGTTAAAAGAGATTACCATTGCCTTCTTAATTTTGGGGCCATGGACTAAGGAAGGATCTGTTCCTCAAATGCAGATGGAATATTTGCAGCTGGTTCTTGATATGAGTCAGTAAAATAACTGCTCTAGCATAAAGGAACTGAAAAGGGAATCAAGGCACATTTTCCTCCTTCTCCCTTTTTAAAAAATTTTAGTGAATTTACTGATGATAAAAGTGCCTGGCTGTAAGGTCTGAAACTGAAGTTTTTAATCCCAGCAGTGGCCATGCAAGTCTTGCTATGTCTGGCCATTGTGCATTAACTCAGATTTGATAAGCATTCCGAGATTAAAACTGTATACATGTTAAGTAAGGTTGTAGTGGATGTTATGTAGACTTATTTCATTTCCAGAGAATTTGTAGATGAGCCTATAAAAGCCATAGTAGATTGATTTTGAAAACCCTGCCTGAACTGCCATTTCATTCAACACCAATAAAATGCATATGCTTGGATGGAAGTGGATTTGCTAGGTGAGACCCAAGTTCAGATTACAGGTTTCCTCTGCTCTCCCCCATCTTTTGGCCTTGCAGGTGTTGCTGTTGGGATCCATTTTGACACCACCTGGGGAGCAAGGCAGCAAGGACTCTTGGGCAATTCAACTGCCTAAGCTTAGGTGTTTCATGCCAGTTAAGACACCATAAGGCATCTGAGAAATCCCCATAGAGCTGGCAGATGTGACATGGGATCTACAGGAGTAGATCTGGAGTGAAGTTCCAGAGCTGGAGGCCAGATGGGATAATTTAAGGAATCTGAAATGTCATCAGACTCCTGTGTTTGGACAGCTGAATCGCTCTCTCAGTGACCTCTGCTGCATTTCATCACACACATGTTGCCAGAAATCTTTATGTCTAGCAATTTCAGATAGAAGGCCTAGGGATGGTGACCCCGTGATAGTTCATTCATAGTCCTGTAGACCATCTAGGAACCTCTAGAAAAAAAGCTGTAATGGAGAAGACAGCTACATCAGGATTTCTACATGTCTTGCTTGACAGAAGTCTGTGTAAAATCTTAAGCCATCTCTTCTTGTCAGGGGTTACATTCCTTTTTAAGCCGTCACTGGATGTCTTTCTAGTAACGTCAGTGTAGCAAGATGATTATAATGTTCTTTATAAATAACAAACTTCAAGTATTCACAACTAATTAGACCAGATGAGGTTGATGGGTTAAGTGTTTTTTCCTGTGTTCCTGTTTCAACATTTCTCACTTTCTAATCAAGTGAAATTTCTTATTTATTTATTGGTTGGGCGGAGGTGTTTGGTTAAGATTTCATGGCTAAAATTTGTACTGGAAAATGTCCAAAACTGTCCTCAGGGGAACTCAGCTCACTCTCTATTTGACATTTTTATTGAGGAGTTTCTCAAATATAACATGAAATGACACCATGGGGAATTCAAGCTATGATGAGATCCTTGTCTGTCTAAAAATAATTTATTTTAGCACTGCAATCACTTGAAATAGCAGTAGTGCTTTCTTAAAATTGCTCTAAATTCTGTTCAGTGGATGCAAGACTAATATTTGATCTCATGCAATAAGTTTTCTTTATCCTTCATTTGAAACCAGTCATGAAATATGTTTTCCTCTCTCCTGTATGAAATACCAGTCTGGGCTTTTTTATAAGCAATTAGCTCACTGGTCCAGATGTTCTTTCCTGTTTGATCTTTTTTTTTCATGAACTTGTTGATAAATTGATTTTTTTCTTCTTCATGTCTTTTATATGTTGAGGCATATCCTCAATTTCCATTCTCTCCTTCCTTTAGAAGAGATCATGGGATAACTGATCATTCTTCCCATCACTCCTGAACACTTTACCCATCTTATTCCTAGTAAATCAGATTCTTTCTCAGTTATCCAATAAAATCTGTGGGTCTGTACTACAGAGTATCCATGGATTAGACTTAATAACCTTTAAAACTGCTTATTCAAAATATACCCCCTGCTATGATTCAGCATGACACTTAAAGTTGTTAGTAATTTGTATGGCTTTGTTGATGTAAGATTGAGAAGACTGGACTTTCACGTATGTCTAAATGCGTTATTGAACTGAGGCCTTTGACAGTTGGGTATACTTGTCCTCTTTCTGTGTGTCCTGTTAGAGGCTTTTTGTAAGAGAGCTCCTTGGTAGCAGAACTGCTAGAAGTGGACTGAGCCTGGAGATGTAAGCCTGCATATAGTATGAATTGAGATATATGGATGTGATTGCAGTAGGGAAGGCTTGAGAATTTGTTCTCTTTTTCGGTGAGAATTTCAGGAGAGCTTGGCACAGCTGGCATGATGTGACTCCAGAATGCACTCAAGAGGGTAAGGAGAGAATTTCCTGTTTTTTTCAGTCTACTTTCAAACTATTGGGACAGGAATTGTCATATGCAAAAAAAAAAAAAAAAAACCCTTCTGCTCTTTCAGCACTGATAAGGCTTCAGCTTGTAGAGGACTGTTCAGTTTGGGGCACTGCCCTTTGAAGAAGCCAGAAGAGACCAGTGAGAATAATCATTGATCTAGAAAATATGGCTAATGAGGAGAAAATGAAAGAAAAGAGATAATTTTCTTCTAGGGAAGAGACAATGAAAAAGAAGGTGTAATAGTCTTCAAGTCAAAAAAGACTGCTGCAAAGAACTGGAGTTTTACTGATTGGTTTTCATAGCCATGCTGAAGCAAATGAAATAGTGCAATTGTGTTTGGTTACTCCATTTGGGAAATTCAGAGAGAAAGTTGAGTTATTTTTCTTTTCTTCTAAAGAGCTCTCATACAGAGTACCATTATCTTACCTTCTTTCCTACTGTATAAAAATGTAAACTTCCTGGGAGAGTCTAATGTGCTGTATTGGTCTGAAGCATCACCAAAGAAGAGAAGAGAGTTTGAGGCTTATAATGGATTACTAAACCTTGGGATTTATCCAGAAAAAGCTTGCTAGATACCTTGCTGAAAGCAGTTCTCACTGATATTCCTAAGTCTTTCAAAGTTATTGAGCATCCGAAAATAGAAAGTAGAGGACAATGCCACATGTATTTGGATGGAAAAGCTGAGAGCCTTGCTTAACAAGAGTTCCTTGCCAAAGGACTCACATATCAACTGATACTCCAGCTGTTTCAAGCCTCCTGGAATTCACCCACCTGTGATCAGAATGTGAGAAAATGGGGAAAGAAAGCATTGTGCAGGAAAAACATACAGAAACAAAAGGTGACTGCCATTGGTTATTACCTGAGAAAAATCACCTCCAAATTCTGCTCTCTTTTCCTGGAGGCACAGTTTTGTATACACATAATTAGAGAATTCTTCCTAAAAACTGACATTACTCTGTGATTTCTGTAAATCAAACCAATTTGTGTGTGAAAAATATTTCAAGTCAACGAATGGAATTGCATGCAGTGACAATTTCCTTTTGCCTATCTGTTCAGATATGAATATGAATAGTTATGAAGTACTACCCATCTCTCTCTGTTTGTTTGTTTGTTTTTTATTTTCTCCACAGCTCCGATTTGTCACAGTCCCTTTCTAATAGGGAGTAAGCATTGCATTATTGCATCTTGCTTCGGGGTGGTATTCATTGTAGCTATTCTTTCTGTTAGAGATTAGCATCAGTTTCATGAAGTCCTCTGGTCTTCATAATTTCTCTGATTAGTGAGTGCGCTCAAGTAGGTTGTAAGCTGTTGTTAGAAGCTATCAAACAAGATGCTGTAGAATGTGGACAAAAATTTTATAGTAATCTGTTTAGAGATGTATTTATCTATAGGCTTTTCTGTGGAACACTTTGCAAACACTAATAGTTTGTCCTCACAACAATCCTGTAAGGAAAAGATGTATAATTTTACTTGTTTTTATAGATGAGGAATCAAGGCAAACAGCTTCAGTGACTTGTCTTCACACAGCATATCTGGATGTCTGCGGCATAGCCTAACACTTCTGAATCCCTGCTTACATACCCATGTTTCAAATATCCTTCGTCACTTTGATTTCTCTTATTCACAGAAAGATAACAGAATTAGGAAGTTTGGACACGTATAATATGACATCTCAGGTAATTTTCTTGTATATCAGACCTTCTGAAAATAACTATAGGAGTTGGTTTTGGTGACACAGTATAGTTTAGGGCTCTTCAGCAATTAATCCTGTGTCTGTGATTCAGAATGGTCCTAGGAAGCAGAGTGATTCTGATTATAAATAAATAAATAAATAAATAAATAAAATGAGGAGTGCTATTACTAGTACACATTATAGATTTTACAGAGCTCTTTGCATGAGTTGAGTGTTCAGTGTGGCGAACAAATACACAAGTGCAGTGCCAGCTTAAAAATTCATTAACTAGATCCTGGTTATGTCCTGAAACTTGAAGGTGTGCTTTGGACAGAAGGCTTGATTTTTCCACCCTGAAATGTGCACATTACCTGCTTTATTTGTTTGTTCTCAAATAATATTTTGCATTTCTTGACAAAGTGATTGAGTCACATGGAAGCCTCTGTAGGAAAGAAGAGGTTGCACTTCACCTGGAGCAACTGAACCTGCTCCAGAAGAGGTCCCAGGCTGCCAGCCCTGGCAGGTGGGGGAGAGCAACAGTCACAGCATGGTGTTTGGAAGCCTGCAGCTAAAGGAGAAACTCCTGAGACAAACCAGGGACAGATAGTCAGGCCTCCAAATAACATCTGCCGATCTTAAGATGGGCCTTGAGATCCCAAATCAATACGGAAATCAGGTTCATGTTTGAAATCACATTTTCTTTTCTTCTAAGGTGTGAGGTCAAGATCTAAATCCAAACTCCTCTCCTGCTGTGCTCTTTTAAGATCCATTGGTTCATTTTAAAAGAGGAAGGGTCTTAACCCTGACATGCTAGCTTGATTCCCAACTAGATGATTGTCATCTCCACTTTCCATCAGATTACAAAAAGAACACTATGTATGTATATATGTATATGCGCATCACATCACTCAGTTCATCATTTTTCAGTGAATATTCCACTGCTCTATGTTTTTCTTTCCAAAAAAACCCAGTAATTAGAAAGCAAAATCTACCTATTAGTGCCCCTCCTTTTTTCTGAATATATACACTGGGAAGGGGTTATGGGCTAATCTGCATATCAATGTGAAGTGGAAGGAGAGTTGCAAGTGTTTGAGAAATCATTCCTAAAGCTCCCAGATGCACAATGTCAATAAGTGGTACATAACTGATTTAAGATTACAAAATCACTGGTATGATTACAGAGAGCAGTGCCTTCCTTTTCATTTAGCTTTATTTTTCTTCCTCTCCAGACAGCTGTGTGCAATGTGTTGCTTGCTTGAACTCCAAATGAATGCTTCTATTACTGATGTTTATTTTTCTTTATGTTTCCCAACAGTTCAAATAGAATTTTTTTAATGTGAACATTTTTAATATAAAACTTAGCAGCTTTTGGAAAGCTTTTTTTTTTAGTTTCATTTAAAAAAATACTTTAAAGAGAAGCTGAGAAATGGACCATTTATTTGGCTATCTTCCAGTTTTCCTTGTCCTTCTATCCCTATTCCAGGAGCTTGTTAGGTGAGCCAACCATTTAGTATTGTCCTCCTCTAACATATCAGCAGTGCCTCTAATAATACTATCAGTCATAAATTCTCTTACAGATTTTCATGGCTGCTAATCTTAAACTCCTTGGCAGACAGAGGAGGGTTGAGTAAGCCCACAAGCCTTCTTTTCATAACTCTTCATTTTTATTAAAACACATTTAAAATGATGGTATTTTTTAAAGAAAGCTATTACTCTAAATCTTGAAGTTCTTGTTCATTTCCAGTGATTTTGGTGAGAGTTTTCCAGCAGCAGAACTTCAGGACTTTGCAGCTGTTTGACATCTTAGGAGAAGGAGGCCAGACTCCCAAATCAGGGCTCAGCGGCTGGGGTAGAGGGGAGATCTGTTCTAAATTTGAGGGGCCCAGCGACAGGTTGGGAATGGGGTCCTATCTGATCTTATATAGTTACAGGCAGGATGAAAAGGGTTGAAAGTTTTAACAATAAATGGATCAGATCTGTGCGTTTTGTACATTTGTGTGTTCTGTATGCCTGCAAAAGGTGAATGGCAGTGAACTGGGCTCATTTAAGTGTAATAAGAACCTTGGGACTGAGGGACCCTTGGAGATGGATCCCAGTGAACCTCCCCTAGGCAGGCTACAGGGAGTGCATTAACAAAAATACACACTGCCAGTTGCACAACTAACTGAATTTTAGTGAAAAATGCATTCTTTCAGGGTGAAAAACTTGAGCACATTTCTGAAGTTGTTTGTTTTTCAAATCCAACTCTAAATGATGAAGAAAGCTGCTTTCTGATATGTTTCTTCAGGGAACTAATTTTTACTGTGTTACTGTTTCAGATATTTTATCAGTCTTGCTTGATCTGTACATTAGATGAATGATAGCAGCAGTGCTTCATCACACCCATTTAAAGTATCTAGTATTTGTGGTACAGAGACATGTGTCGGATTTTATAACGTGTACTACTATTTTGCAATGCTTTCCGCTAACTGATGGCTAAGTGCTGAGCAAATATGAATAGGTAGGATGTGGACTGTATGTTCTGTAGTCACTTCTGTATTAGATGTTTACATTATATCTTCTGTACATATACGCTTATATTTATTGCATGGTTGCCTGCATATTGTGGGGGTCTTGATGCTACAGGTGGTAGTGGACAGTCCTATTTAGTTAAATCTCCCCTTTGAGATGGGATTATAATTATAATCTTAGTTTTGATGATGTTCGCCTTCTAGCCATCAGGCTTAGTTTTATGGTGTCTGGTAACTGGAAATTCCCAGGCTCTAAGTCATAGCAGTCCCCTCGCTTGATGGCAGGTTCCATTGTGGATCATTATCAGCATGTCTGCATACAAAGTTGAAAAGTGTTGAACTACCAAGAGGTCAAGGCCTACATTTCTAGAAGTGATTCATAATTTGAGGTCTTCTTAATCTTTGTGTGTCCTAGGGTGTGATTCAGTTGACAGAGTGTAAATAGCAGCATCTAAACCATCTGCCTGTACTCCCCTTGAAGACACTAGAGAGAAATAGTATTTTGGGAGTTTGACTGCTCTCATCCTAAAGTATACATCTACTGTAGCTCAGATTAACTAGCCCCTGTTTTTTCACAAATGCAGTTCCACAGACTTCAGTTAATCAGCACCTTTGAAAATTAGGTTGTTGCTATAGGAAGTTTAGAGATCACAATTGAAGACTAAATTTGAAAACTTATCCAGTTTCACTCTGAAAATCCAATAGGGAATAAGGAGTTCTCGCAGTGGTTGATGGAAAGAGCTCCAATATTCAGCCTTCTCTGAAGCTAGGATCCAAACACACTACATTTATAAAATCCTGCTTTTGGTATTTCTGTATCTGAAAGTTTGTCCCTTGAGAAGTACTCTAATGTTTGGTCACCTGACATTAATCTTCTGTGTTCAAATGAGATATAACTTTCTTTACATGTTAATTTGCCATATGTTTGCTTTTTTTAAGCCAATGTGCTCTGAGAAGTACCAAAACAAGAAAGAGTATAAATCAGCTTAATTCCAAGGCTTTTCGTTAGGTATGGGGAAATAATCAAGAGTGTGGAATAAATCTTGGTCGCTGTCAGCTGTGAAGTTAGATTCTCAGACTGTCATAATAAATTAAGAAACCAGGAGCTATGTGACAGGAGCATCAATCTCAGTCTCTTGTTTCTGAAGTCTTCTTGTTGTTTGATTTTTTTTTTTTTTTTTTAAATGCTTAGTCTCTGGAGGAGGTAATCAATCACACTAAGGACTTCTCTACATGGAACACACAGGAAAGTAAAGAAAAATCAGCCTAGAGTGTGAAGTTAATATGTGCAAGTTAAACCATGTTAAAGCCTATATGGATGCTCTTATTTGGGCTAACATGGCTCTAGATGGCTGTGGCCCAGTTTAGCAAACAAAGTTAGAGTTTTGTTCTGCATTATGCATCCTTACTGCTTTAGCTTGTTTATGTTAGTTTCCCATGATTAGTTAATTCATCTGCTTTTGCTATTCATCTCAACTGAAGTGGCCTATATTGATATACACCTTAACAGAAATGCTATAAAATATATTAAAATCAATCAGAACTTTGGGAGCCACATTGTGTTCAGCTCTTACTTAAAGCAATATGAAGCATGCATTCACCTGAAAGGTACAGGTTTTCAGCCTGTTGTATATGTGTTGGCCAGTCAGATCTGTATGACATGGAAGCCTTGCCTCATAGAAAGGTGTTTCTGTCAATCCTAGAAATTATGTAGATCCAATTAAAACACTGAATTTGTATGGATTAGAAAAAGATATCAGGCAAAAGTGGAGACCAGTGAAGTCCTTTGGTATGTGATTTCAAATATAGCCACTGTCATTTTACTGTACTTAGGATGCAATCAGGTCTTGTCAGTGCTTTAAAAATTAGATTTCACACATTCTTATAGCCAGAAATTTCATTGGGTATATATTTATGAATCTTAATTAAGAAGTACCCTGGTAAAATTTAAGTATAATAACCTTGTTTATTGATCTTTTCATTAGACTTCCTGGTAACAGTATGATTTATATAGCTGAGAAATAGCCATCAAAAAGAATAGCTGCTACATAATTGCAGTGCAAGTATAGCATAACTGCCTACTACATTAGAAAATGAAGCAGAACTCTTTTCTAGTATGAGTGAGCACTACAGGAAATGTTGATAGCGAATTTGCTGTCTACTTGCAGAAAAGTAGTAGACAAGAAGTTTGTCTACTTGTTAAGTAGATTCCAGAATCTCAGCATTCTGTAGTATCCTGCTTTTGCTGTCTAATGCTTTGCACAGATTTGTGTATCTTGTCGTTTTCGTGTTTACTTCAATGTACAATGTGAAGACTTAAAAATTTGGATCAGACTGCAAGACCAGGATCCAAGATTGTTTTTATTTCTTCCAATAGCTTTTACTGACTTCAATCTAGATCCTTCTCAAGTATTTGAAATTATTCCCTGTGTACTCATTTCTTACTCAAGTCATATCAGATGACAATATGTAGTTTTGCATGAAAAATGGGCAGGAAGAAACATAGAAAGTTGACAGTAGTATCTTTTAATATAGCTGCTCAAAGAGTACACTTAACATCTATATAATAATAACGCATCATAAAAATTTAATTAAAAAGTCACTGGACATTCTGTGCAAGAAAAATTGGTTAGAGAATTTGGAGGATTTAAGAGTAAAGCAGAATTGATTAAGGGGGATATGGAAGAAAATGTTTAAAAACAATTAAAATATACTTCATTAAATAAGTAAAACTGGAGTGAACATAGGATTTTGTATCATAGAATAGGAATAGAAGAAAGAAACAAGGCAAAGCTCTTCCACTCCATCTTAACAAAAGAAAATATTAACTGATGAGAAAGTTCTAACAGCAGTGAATATTAGGCTATAGAGTGCAGCATGGTTATACCTTACTTAAAGCAGAATTAAGGTAGAACTGAAGAGTTTAAAAGAATGGAAAGATGTATTTACTCAGTTTATTTAGATGGCAGTGTTACAGGCACTCATCAGCAAGAGTTGAGCATCCAGAGTTCTAGGAGACTTGAGCTTGGCATACTCTAGGTCATATGTTAGTGAGCATGCTTTCATGTCTTTTTACCTCTCATAAGAAGAGCTGTGCAGAGAGGACAAGATTTCTGTTCTGCAACATCTAGAAATTTGGCTTTATTCTGAAAATTTCGAAAAATTCAGGATTGTGTAGGTCTTCATGAAAAAAATTCTGGATTTTTTTTATTGTAGGATAAACTATACAGTTTTTCATGCTGATTTTTTTATTTTTCTAGGTGAAATAAGCTTGAATGGGAAATAATTTTTCTAGAAGGCTGTTTCCCCTCCAAAGCTTCTGCAATGTACTTCCAAGTGTACAAGCAAGCCTGAAAGTGATCAATTTTAGTGTATCTGAGTCAGCAAAAAATGCTGAAAGTGACTTTTTGTAGATATTCCTAATGTAGTTGTATCATTAACGTGGGTTGGAATGATATCAGTACAGGCTGAGAAGTTTTCCATTACTGTTTACTTACACTGTTACACTGAAGTACCAGAGTCATATTTTTCAGATACATATTAGCAAATCAAAAGTAGCAATGTTTCAATTTTACCTTCTGAAAAATAGTTATTGTAATTCATTATGATGAATATATGCATTGGTATATTTAGACTTAACTGGGGAGCTTGACTGATTTTCTTTGGAATAGTTGAGAGACTTCATTTATTTAATTTTTAGTTGTTTATTTTGAAGATATAACTAAGAAACTGCTTCTGAAACTAATTAGGGGAGCAATAAAAAGTGTTAATATGACAGCAAAGAATGGGTTCTATATTCCACTAGTGATTTATAGTGAAAGGCATGGAGCTGCATTTACAGGACAGGGAACCAGCCTTTTGCCATGCTACTCACAAATCATTTAAGGCTTCATTATATAAGATGCTAAGCACCCTGGCCTCAAATCCTCAAAACTTTTAAGCATCCACTAGATATGAGAAATGATATGAGTCCCCTGTGCAACTGTAGCCTTTTCTTTAACAGGCCTGAGATTTTCCGTATGCCACTGAGTGTTATTCAGTGCTCACAAAAGCATTTGAAATTCTCTGTATGAACATGTTAGAGAAGTTTAAGATGCTTGATTTTGCTCACTTTAAAAATAGCTAGGATTGACTATACTCTTGACTATAATTCAGCATCTTTCAGGCTCCAAAGGGACCATAGGCCAAGCCTATTCATGACTGCACACTGAAAGAATGTAAAAAGTCATTCTTGTGCTGCGAAATGACATGAACACTCTGGATGTGGATTGAGTTTTGCTTTGAGTGTTTAAGTTTGAAATCACAAAGAAGGAACTCTGAGGGAAATGGGGGAGTCCGCAGAACGTGAAATAAAAAAGGCTCCAACAAATGGCCACTTTGTAAAATCACATGAGCTGCATACCTGAAGGGGATGTCCAGGAGTAAAGCTGCAGAATTTGTCAGTGGACAGTCAATCCTTTTGCCTTAATATTTTAAGAGTTTTCCCTGTGACTTAAGATCCTGTACAACCAACACCAGGTATCTTACAGTAAAAGGGAAGATGGCTTCTAGTGGAATAAATTGCCCATAGACAGTTTCTGCCTAACTCCTGTCAATTAATGGTTAGCTTGTGCGTGAATCACAAGGTTTTCTCTCTTTTGTATGTATTGAAACTATCTAATGTAACTAAAAATGTTTTACTTATCCATGTGAATATATGCTTTGTTTTCATATGTTGGACACTGATAACCCAAAGCCATACGCCTGAAGTACTTTGATTAAAAGAAAAAAAAAATCATGTCAACTGATACAATTTGTTTGACGCTCAGCAAAATGTTCTTCATTTTTGTGAGAAAATAATCAACACCAAAATAAGTAATTTTGAGTTAATCAAAACCAGATTTTTGTGATCCTGGCAGAGTCTATAAGCAGATGTAAAAGGAAGCAGGTATAAGCAGTGGTAAGACTGGAAGAAAAATATAGAATACTGCTTCATACGAGTCTGCAGAAGTTAATATTGTTCCAAAGGAAAGCACAGAGGCAAGGTCATTGTAAGGGACAATATGACAATAGACAGGATAATTTACTCAAGCTGTCCTCAATTTTTCCTTGAATTGATCGAGAGTGTTGCTTGTTTGCATCTGTAATTAATTTCCCTGTTTCTAGGTTACAGAGGGTTGTTAATCCAGCATTGCAAATCTGAATGTCTTGAGCGCACCCAGAAATCAGTGAGAATTGCAGGCTTACTGCTAATGGGGCTGTGGCTGTCCAAGCCTTGCCATAAAAGCCTGCAGGCTGGAGACTGCTGGTGTTCCCTAGGCAGTGGCACTGTAGATGGAAAAAAGCAGGATCAAATTCATGCAAAGTTGTCTTAAAGCCCTGTGTCAAAAGCATGGATAACTTATTTAAGAATAACTGATTGGGAACTTTGTTGTGTTTAGGCACTGTTGTTAGGAGGCCACCATATATATGTGTCTGTCTAAAAATAGGCATGATTACCAAATGAGAAGATAGAAGCTAGGCATAAGATGTTGCATTTGGGTGTTTATTTTGGAAATGCTAAAAGCTGTGAAAAGGATTTTGGTGTCTTAAAAGGACAAACAGTGGTGCTGGGTTGTTTGAGAAAGGAAAAGGCAAGTGATGTCAAGAAACTCGAACTCTGTGCAACATTGGTGCAGTGTCCCTTGGGCTGTTTACTTCTGCTAAGCAAATGGGCAGGCATCACACACAGTACTGTCAAGCTCTTGCATTAAATCAAATATTTTCTCTACTATAGACAGCAAAGAAATCTGTTTACTCAGGAATGTAAACAGAAAAGCATGGATTTTTATCATCTTATTTTTTGTGAGGGTTCCAATTTAAAAGCAAAATACCACAATATCATAATAGCCCCAATATTATCCTAGCAGGTTGAGAATATTGTAGAAAAACGGAATCATTATTTCTATCTCAAATACAGGCTTGGCTGTGTTCACAGTTCCCGAAAGTAACAGTTTCAATAGATTGAGTGGATTATTAGCAAAACTGTGGGGATACTATGAAAATTTTCCTTGGAATTATTGCTTATAAGAGGCATCTGTTACAGCCACACTTACACTCTATTTGTGTAGTGTGGAATTTAAGGAATTCCATTGTGCGGCACTAAATAGCTACATAAAAACATCCATTTTCAAGTTGCACACATCTATAGCTGCGCAGGCAAACAAGAAGCCTGCTCAGTGGCTCTTGAGATGATAGGTGATTGTAGTCCAATAAGAGATGGGAGTCTATGGGCATTTTCTTAGGTGTTGTACCCCCATACATAAAAAATAGAATGCTTCTACATAACTCTTATATTTTGCAGAATTCACTGATCATTTTAGAATGTTTTTAGTATTCATCCTCAAGGGTGTCCCAGTAATTAGTGCTTCATGTTCCTCTTTTCTGTAAAATGTGCTTCTTTTTTTCAGGGAAAGGCAATTTTTCACACTTTCTGTTTTTAAATGTCTACTCTAGTAAACACTCACTGTTGTAGGATCCATTTTTTTGCAAGTGGATCTTTTCTCAATGAGAGCTCTCTGTAAGTTTTCTGCCACTGTGGTAGTGAAGTACTGAATTCACGGGATGTTTTTCTTTTTCCTTTTCTTCCCCATATTTTTTCAGTTTCTTTCTTTAAAAAGAGGACAAAAATCAGGATTCTAGCCTATGGGCAAATGGTAGAAAACTTGGGCTCTGCTTTTAAATTCTAAATGAGGTCTGCTCTCGGATCTCCTGGAGATATGAATGCTATGTGTGTATGTAGTGGTTTCTCTTTAGTCTAACATTTCCTTTTGCATATTCATATAAAGTTGGTCTAAGAAAGATGGTTTACCAGGTATTGCAATTAGCAATTATTCCATTTTTCATGGCCCCCTCAACTGGTGTGGTGTGTCACCCTCCTCACCTTGACAACATGTCACTGATTGTATGACCATTCCAACAGGAATGCCTGCCTGCAGCATCTAATCTGATACCACAGGCTTCACTCCTACGTGCTAGAATTACTTTCCGGGCTTCCACAGCTATCTTGAAGTCCTGTCTTCTAAGATACCCACTCCAATGCAGCACCATGGTACTTGGAAGGAATGGAATAGGGAAGTGGGAAGAATATGTGCCAAATGTTGCTGTCATTAGGCTGATTTCTAGAAGTGGGCGCTTCTTTGGTCTAAAAGTGATATAGTTTTTGGTTTAGACATGACATAGTCTTTCAAATTATCTCTATAATGCATTATGTAATTGTCTCATTTCTGTACTGCTGTACTTTCTAGCTCAGAATAGAAGAGGTAGACAGTAGAAGGCTGAGGGGAATCTGTAAGATCAAGAAAGATACAGAAAAGGCAGGTAGTGAATATTTACTATTTCTCAAAATAATGGGATTAGGGGACATTCATTGAGACTATAAAGCAGCATGTTTGAAATAAACAAAAGGATGATTTTTCATGTAACTCATAATAAATTGCAGAGTTAATTGCCCCATCATGTTGAGTTCAGAAGAGATTAAACAAATTCATACAGGAAAGGTCCGTGGGTGGCAATGGTCTAGCTACTGGTTTAGGAAGGTTACTAGGTAAGTGATTGCTGGAACTTGGGATAGTGTGCCAGGGATGGTTCTGCCTCATTTTTGTGGTCTTTTCATGAGTTTCCACTACAAGGCAGTGTCAGAGATAGGATGCTGGGCTAAATGTTCTTTTGTTATAAAAATAACTATGACTTTGGTAAATCCAGGAATGTGTTGTTTTTGGGTTTTTTTTTTTTTCCATGAAATGTTCAGCCTAGCTTTCCAATTAGAGATATTCAGAATATAATGATTTTAAACTTCCAAAATCAGACATTCACATTTTTTGATATTCCCATTGCTAATCATTTCTCTTACAAATACAATAGCTTCTCAGTGGTGTTTTGTTGTTTAAATTTGAGGAAAGTCTGGAGTATTGCTACTAGCAATCCATCTCTCTATCACAATGTTCTTCACCAGTAAAACAGGCAGTTTATCTTCCAAAAAGTTTCAAAGAATGGCTTAGAGTAAAACTTTCAGGATCAGCTCCCTGAATCATGAATCTAGGGCCTATTTTCAGAAGTCAACACGGAACCCTAGTGTTAGATTGAATGAATAGGGCTCTGGCTCCCAAATGCTTTGGAGATTTTGAAAATGTGACTCAGATTTCTGAGGGGTTTGAGTGCTTATGACAATGTTGACACAAAAGAAAAATGTCAGAAGAAAGGAAGAGAAAGAAGATCATGGGAGGAAGTAGACAGTGGACATAATATTCTTGACATTGACTCTGGGTAATCTGTTTCCACTTTTGTCTCTTCCTGCTTGTGGTTTTGGTTTCAGGTACCCAAAGCAGAGCTGATTAGTGGCCTTCTCCCTAGGTAGTATCCAAACAGGACAGTCTGTCAGAATCACTTCTTTAAGGCAAAAGGCTGAGGGAAGCTCTGAGCTAGATCAGGGTGAAATACCAGTGGAGCTAGTTTGAAAAGTTCATCAGATAAATTAAATGAGAAACCAGAAGCATTTGTTTATTTAATAAATGAAACATTCATCTCTATCAGCTGTAATATGTCCCACCCTTTCATACTGTTCCACATTACCGCTCTCTAGAGGATCTCATCTTACCAAGATACAGAGTCCAAGTTTGATTATGCGAAGGTGGTGGGTCCAGAAAGCAAGAGGTCTAATGCAAATTCTGTTATGCATTAATTTGCACAGTGCTTCTGATACATAGGTATATAAATATATATATACTTATGTATTTATATGTATACATGCATCTGTTATCTCTTCCTCTCGTTTGAAAGTTTTCTTCCTTCCCAGCCCCTCCCTGATCTTGCTCTTCCTTTATTCTTTTTGGTCCTTGGTGATGACTGGCCAATATAAAGCTCAGGCCCTAGTTTCTCTGGAAACAGGGGTTTGTCACTCTGGCTTTAAACTCTGTCTAAACAATTATAGCCATTGCGCTGACTGTTGCTTTAACTATCTGTGATGGTAGGGAGCAGTTGAGGGCTGTGGTAACTGAGTTATTTCTATACACTTCATCAAGAATTGCCTTTAGTAGAGACAATCACGGGTCAGTTCTTTGTGATAATTGTTAAAGAGAGTGGCTTAAGGACATATTCTCACTTTCTCATAGTTTTTCTTCTCTGTTTGAGGATGAGGGTTGGAGCAGCCATTTGGGACGGCCATAACATTTTTCCATCTTTTTGTGAGTGGATTATGTAGGTTTGTGGAAACCTTGCTCAGGCTCCCTTCTTGGGATCATCAGTAGGATTTTGAGGCTCAGCTATCGCATAAGCAGTGGATAAAGAACTCTAAGAATCAGCACACTGTCAAGTGGAGAGGCCAACCTGGGTGAGACAACTTTTGAAAGACAAGGAGCCTAGGAAATGGATTTGAGGTTCCATATAATTTTAAAGGAAGAAAGGGAGCTTCAACCCCTGCCTTGGGGCTGCAGTCCCCAGGAGACAATCCTGATCTGGCATAAGATGACCAGTGGTAGCTGATTTTGTGCAAAAGATTGCCAAAGAAGATCTGTCTGCGCTAAAAAAAAAAAGTTTATTAGAAGTAACAAAGAAAGAGAGTTTAGTATTCATGCTCAATACCTTTAAAAATCTTTAAGATGGGTTTAGTTGGGGCTTAGGGCAGATGTTCAAAAGAGGTTTTATATCATCAGAAGTGACTTTTTTTTCTGTATCTAGAGTTAGGCCCTGAGGGCAGTTCTCCAGCAGGTGTAAACTGTCATACAGAGTGCGGACAATTAAAGCTGCTGAGGATCCACCCTTGGTTTTTCAAAACAGTCAAGGGCCCAGTCTGACATGCAGAGCCTCCAAAACTGGAGCCAGAAGAGCTTTATTGAAAAACTGGCTACTTATTTTACTGTTTATGTGAGAATTAATCTCTAGAAAATGTGGTCCAAAATGCAATCTCACATATGCTGCATTACCAGTGTTTACATGTTCAGCTGGGTAACTTGAGCTGCATTGAACTGGAGTTGCACAAACAATAAAAGAAAGAAAAAAACCCTTTGGCAGCTATTTCATTTGTGAACTTTGAAGAAATTCAGATAGATAAAGCAATTATTCTGCCAGATCTATCCAAGCTTGTGTTCACTGAGGTTCAATGGAGTTCTCTGCTAACTTCGGAAGACTTTTTTATCTCATTCTCTAAAATAGGTTAATAATGGGCTGGTCATAACGTGATTTTACTGGAAAAAAATAACAAGTAAATAATTTAATAAATATTTTCCAGGCAGTCATGACCAATAGATTGTTTGGTATGGTGGATAATAAGTAATATTGCCCTTGAAGACTGCAGTAATGCAATGTGCTCCAAAAAGCCTGACCCTAGTGTAGGATTGAGACCTAAGAAGAAAGTGCTACTCCTACACCACCAGGCCAAGATTTATTGGAAGGCATGTGTATGATGGAGATGTAGATAGTTGTCCTAGATCCCAGCTGCTCCCTTTCTTCAACTCCTTCTCTTCATAAATACGTATTAAAATCTTTTCAAGGCAAGTAATTGAAAACAATTGGAAGAAACTTTTCATAGAAAACCTTTTTTAAGAGTTTGAATGGTAGTAACTTTTATTCTAGCATATGGATTTGGGGGTTGGTGGTAAATTGAGCTATCTCATTACAGAAGTGGTAAATCACCAGCATTTACTATCTACAGAAGAAAAAAAATGTTTATAAATCATTGCATTTGTTTCAGATTATTCATCAGAGCTGGAAGGCAATTGTTCAAGTTGCTTCGTGATACTATAAACAGAATGCTTGGAAGGCCACATACTTTATAGCAAAATTACAAAAAAAATAGCAAAAAAATACACGTATCAACCGAGACTTTTTTCCTTCAGTAAGTGTTCCACTAATCTTCCAGAGAGAAGAATCTAGATCCCAGTGTGTCATTTTGAAGGAACAAATTTGAGTTGGCACTAACGTTCCTGGGGCAGCAAGGCCTGATGACTCCCAGTTGAAGGCTCTCACAAAGTTGACTTATTGATCTTTCCTTCCTACACTGCAGTAGTCGAGGAAAGTCTGCGCTTTCCTTTTCTTATGTCCTCAAAACTGCTCTGATGGGGTTATGAAAAAGATTCAGATCCAGAAAAGAATAAGAACTGTGGGTGGGGAAGATGTTGATACAGTGAATATGGTGCAATAGTGCTTAAAGATATCCTGGGGAATTAAAAAAAAGGAAAGGACTGTCTATGCACTTTTATTGTAGTTCCAGATAGGAGGCAACTGTCTGGTTTCCTTGGGCACTGCTATAATTACCCTAGAGCTGTTCTTCTCTGTGCAAGAAGAGCTATGATTTCTGTCATCTGCACTGAAGCACAAGCAGCACACCAGCACAGACAGTGATAGCAGGCTTGGCTGAGCAAGCTGCCTGAACCAGCCTGCATTTCTGCATTAGTTGCCAGCTGAATTTCTCCGGCCCTTCAGACATCCTGTACTGCTCTGGAAGAGTCTAGGCCCAAGAAGCTTAGTTTTGCCTTAATGTATCATGACCAGTCTTGGAGGAATTAATTCTACAGGAGCTGTGCCAGCTTTTCTCAGGTTTTGAATGTTGCAGGTCATTTGGCTCTGTTGTGCTCCCACCCCTTCCTGCCCCAGAAGATAAAATGAAAGCAAAACACATGCCAACTTCTTTGCTGACATGTTGGCACATACTGTGAAATAGCTGACTGGTTGCAGGGTCTCCATAAAGGAGCAAAATACGGATTTCTCAGGTGGCAAGTTGCTCTTATCCAAAGAGGAAACAGAGAATGGGTATACCTTTTATGAGCAAAACAGAGAGCTGCAAGGTTGAATGTGGGTCAGGTATCTTTTAGTGGCAGTGCTCTCACAGTGCTGAAACATGTGTCTCTTTTAAACATCACAGCATAAAATTTTTAATGCCAAAGAGAGGTGAAGGGGGTGGGCAGGGACCCTCAAAACAGCCAGTAGCTAATGCTGCCTTTGTGGTTTTATATATTTGCCTATTAAAATGACAGTACAGACATGGAACATTTAGATTTAAGAAGCCTTCCTTTCATTAAACAACATTAAGCAAACTGACAAAGTAGGGGGTTATGACTCCAGTAATTGAAACATGCTGTTTTGTTCAAGACCAGAACTCTATAAAGACTCTTTTCACCCAGTAATGCCCTTTGTGTTCGCCTGCTACCCCTGCTAGAAATTACTGTAGGCCTGAAGTATATCTTTCCAAGTAGAGTGGGAATGACAGAGTGCAACACCACACTTGGCAGATGGGGTCACAGCCCTTTTAGGACGTTAACATTCATTGTGCATTGGAAATCAATTTGCAGCTCAGAGTGCATGGAGACTTAGCTGCACTCTCCTCCCCACTGGTCTTTTAATGTTAACTTTAAACTCGGGATGCAGGAAAAAGAATTAGATAGATTAATTTGGATTAACTCTGATGGGGTTTGGGTAGTTCTTATTAGCTTAATTTACAGTGTGCCTTTTCATGGATTCCCTGCTCTGTTAGATTTATGTTCTGAATAGGTATATTACTTCATACTTTTTTCTTCTTCTCTCTCATAGATGTTGACGAGTGTCAGGATAACAATGGAGGGTGCCAGCAGATTTGTGTAAATACAATGGGTAGCTATGAATGTCAGTGCAAAGAGGGCTTTTTCCTGAGTGATAACCAGCATACCTGCATTCATCGCTCTATTGGTAAGTTTTCAATGTGTGACATGTGCTTTTGAGAATAACTGTGTTCCAAAAGAAATGCAGAAACTGTTCTTAATTTTTCTTTTATTCCTCAGAGCTCTGAAAATCATTGTATTTGTTGGTTGGAACTGCTTGGTTCCTCTGCTAGGCAAACTTGTAGCATAGGAATAAATAAGACAAAGGTGTTAATATGATATAGGAATACGCAGAGTTCAAACAGCAGGCTATTGGGACAGGCAGAGAAGAGATTTTCAAACAGCAACTTTGTGCTTCTGACTTTCCAAAACACAAAAACATCTCTTGTCTGTTTATTGCTTAAAAGGTATCTTGTCTTCCACCTTCGAGAGCATGATATCAAAGCTTAAATCAAAATGAACAGCTTTCTTCTGGAAGTTATACAGATTATCTTCTTTTGCCAGTCATATAGCTCATTGCTTCATTGCAGATTGATGATGGCTGATATTATATTGACACGTCATTTTTCTTTGGTTCAGTACTCTGTCTAGGGTGAATTAGAAAACTGCTTTTCTGTTGCCTGTGCACTAGCAGTAGAAATAAGGAATCCCTGCAGAACTGTGATCCTAGTCTGCTGCTGATTTTGAGTGGAATAAGATGCTCTCCTTTTTCTGTACATGTCAGGCATGGAAGACAAGTTTGAGGGGAAAGAGGGAAAAGAAAACAGCATAGCTATAAATCTTTGCAATTAAGTGGGCTCTTTACGTGTACATTCAGATTTCTGGCGACCTTGGCAGCAATGGGAATATATGCTAGCAAACTCATTTACCAGTAGGCAACAGAAAACGGCAAAGTAGCAAGATGAGTCTGATGATCAACAACATAAGCATGCTGTAAATTTCCACAAGCCATGCAATAGTTCTGAATTATTGTGAGTCACTAAAATTAAACAGAAAATCCTACCTGAACACAGAGTATGAATTTAGTCACTCTGTTGACAGGAAAACAAAACCACCTGAGCTTCTCAGAAATGTAAGTGTATTTCTGGCATTGTGTGCCTGTTTACACAGAATTTTAAAGACAATTGGTAATTTTGATTTTTAGAAATGTGGAATATACTCACAGTTCCACTTTTTAGAATGATTGTTAAGTTTTAAGCAAGTGAGGCTTTTTGGGTTTGACAAGGACATGCAATTAAGCTCCATCAACCAATGTATTTTAAAGGTTGTTATCTAATAGGCTTTTAGTCATTGTTTTCAACATAAATTGTTCAAATTTCTGTCCAGTGTAAAGTAACCCTGACACAAAGATATCCAACAGAGTAAGGAATAGTAGCTGGAGGCTTAATGAAAACCACTTGCAGAGCACTGCAATACAATCATTATTTCAATTTGCACATTATAAAAATTCCCAGCTGTAATAAAAGAGAATTGAGTTATCCAAGATGGAAACTAATGAAATACATGAAAAATGAGAGGCAAAAGGCAAAAGTTTTTTGTAAGGAACGGATTTATTGAGGGACATAGTGAGTTTTTATGGCAAAGGGGATCCTACTTTGCAGGAAAGACTAGGGGGGATGGATTTGAAGGTTGACTGCTGCATGCACATAATAAAAATGCATGGGATGAATATATTTGTGTTAACTTGTTTATAAAGAAAATGACAAATAAGACCCAGTCATTTAATTGAAGCAACGTTGTCAAATTATTCAAGGTCTGAAAAAAAACCCAAATAGCCTGGAGGCAGTTGCAAAGTGTATTATGAACAAACGATTTGCAACTTTTCAAAAATAAAGTGCCAGTTTACAATATGAGTAACCATTACACTGTTGTGTCATGATCCTACACTTAAATACATTGGGTGGGTATGCAGGAAGAAGGAAATGAGACAAATGATCTATTTTAGTTGTCAAAGGCGATGGAGTAAACATGCATGCTAAGAGAGTAAGTGCCTTTTTAAATATCCCTGTTTACTCACTTTCGTCTGTCTCACTTTTAAGTGCCTCTGCGGAAACTGTTGGAATGAAAAAATACAGAAATGCTTTCATCAAAGCAGTTAGCCAGAAATATGCCAAGTGCTGGATTGTGTCTATTACCTCTGTTGGTAAACAAGGGTGAAGTAGGCAAAGGCATAACTTACATCCAGCATTGCAATCCAAACACAAAGGCTCAGACCTGACAATGCGCTTTAGCAAGCTTGTTGACTTTGAGCATAAGATCCATTAATTGCAGTGGGATTACATTTTTATCTCTGAAAAATGCAAATGTAGTCACATGATCTCCATGTCCTTGACATCACCGAAAAGTCTCTTCGAGGACTCAGTTAATCTAAAATAATCTACCACAGGGTTCTTCATGCAGTTCCCTACCACCTTTTCTTTCCTGTTTTCAAATGCAAGGTGCTTAGGTTGCATTTGGAGGTGGAATGAGTCCAGAGCAGAAGAACCAGTAGCAAAGCCTTGGCAATGCCCCATCTGCAGGCCCAGCATGCCAGCCTCGGCCCTCAGTGAGGCTGGTGCTGCTCACATGCTTTGAGCTCATCAGCCATGTTCAAGTGATATAGTAGTTTCAGGCCTGAAAAATGGCATTAGATACTTGTGGGGGGCGGGGGCATAAGCAGAGAAAGGAATATGTCTCTTTTTGCTTACTAACCAGCCAAGGGAAATGTATTTCCTGACAGGAGGCATCCTCCTTAAAATTGTCAGCTGCTGTGTGCACTTCTCAAGCTACCAGACATGCACTGTGTCGGGCTCAGTGCTTCAGGGGTGGATAGTGTATCATCACACTCCTACCCACAAGCTGTGGTTAAAAGCCACGCTGGAGTTCATGACAGGGGCTTTTAACATCATCCTTGTGTCTCAAATGTCATGTTTGCTTGCCATCTAGAAGTGTTCTCATTATTTCCTGTGGACAAAAAGGATTAATGATCTACAGAGAAGGATGAATTTTATACCGATGGGAGGCCAGGCTGACATTAGTCAGTGCAAACTCTAGTTTCTCAATGTTTGCTTTCCTTCATTTTCTTCATTATTCACCAGCTGATTTCATATAACTTGGCATATCTTTTGGGAAGAGGCTATGCCCAGTACAACTTACCTAATTTATTTTTGCCTGTACTGGTTTGATTACAATAACAACAGCAACGACAGAGAGAGCGAAAGGGAGGGAACATGGATGGTAAAAGATATGGAAAATTTGGCAGTTGTTTATCTTAGTACATCTTAATTGCAATAGTAGGTATGAGCACTGTGAATTATACTGGAGACACATTTGTATTTCCTCATGACTTAAAAAGAATTAAAAAGCTGTTACTGTAACATCTCCAGCTCCAGAGGGAGCATGTGTTTAATAAATGTGGAGATTAATATCATACACTACAGCTGTGACTGAGTCAGGTGAGTGGGTTACAGCATGTCTTTCCTCAATTTGGTAGTAAGTGAAAAGCCTCAATTCAGCAAAGCCTCTGAGACAATCCTTAATGTCGCAGTGATATCAAAGTTGGTTAAAAATCTAAATTGGGCCTAAAAGTATCAAGACAGACAGAGTTTAGCCGTATGCCTGTAACTCTGCTGAAGTTCAAAATGATCTGGAGTCCTGACTTCATTTTAAGGGTACAGGATGCCTCATTGCATTACACTAAACGTATTGTGTTCAGGAGCCCTGGCTACGAACTGCCTCTCCAACCAAAATTCCCAGCTTAAGTGGTAGAGAAGGCTGTTACTGTCCCACACCCAGAGAGCAAGTCTCCTACGGCACAAAGGAGGTCTGCTTACAAGCCTGATAGTTTACGAGTTCTGTGGCTAGGAAAACATCTGCCATTTTAAATTCCAACCCTTGAATGTCTCCCAAAACCATAGTGATTTTAGACCAAATGATTTTAGATCTGCTAATAATTCCGTAACAATATTTTATTTATACTATGAGTGCCTAGTAAAAGAAAAAGGCAGGTGCAATTAGGAGTGGTAATTTTAAGTGGAGACAAGAAGAGGTGGAGAAGTACTGGGCTATAGAAGTCTGGAAATTATGATGGTCTGGTCAAACAGCAGAAAAGCTTTTTATATGGTTGTCACCATCATTTTCAAGCCTGTTAAAAAGCCATTTCACATGGAATTGCTTTTTCACTTCCTCTTATACCATTAGACTTACACTCTTTGCAGAGCTGGGGATTCCTACACACAAAATCGAGTTATCACAATTTATCAAATTACCCTGCTATGACTGCGCTTCAAAAATGGCTTGTCTCTTTCTACACTGTAAGTGCAACAGTTTAGTCCTTGAGGAAAGAGAGATGTTAAGTCAAATTGTCTTCCATTTGCCATGGGCTAAATGTCTTTATGAAAAGAGTTACCATGCTTCTGCTGATACATAGTAACCTGTTAAACTTGATTATATGCTTGAAGCCTGTTAATTGTGCAGTAGTAGCACTGGAGTCCTCTGGTGAGCTGACATTGAATTACTGAGTTCCTTCTTGTTCTGAGGACTATAAAACTGCCTTTGTTCAGTTTTTTGTTTTCCTACTTTCCATGATTTATTTTTATTTTTCACCTGTTTTTGTAATCCAATGGGATTTTGTAATGGCAGAATAATGCTAGGGCTCCTAGGAAGGAAAAATGATCCCCAGCCAGAGTAGGAGAGGTCTGCAGGTTGGGACTGTGGACTTTATTCCCATTCATCTGTGAGGGGAAGCAGCAATTGTGTAACAATAGAAGCAGTATAAGGTGAAAGTTTAGGACAGATGTAAGAGTAAGTATAGTATGCAAATAAAACCACAAAAGCAGTTTTTTCAGTAAGGCACCAAAATTGTCAATAGTTCTCCGTCATTATGTATAGCATTTCGCATTTAAGGTGTTCAATAAATGTCAGCTTAAATGATGACTGCTTAGGATATCTTAGAATTGGAGGCAAAGGCATGCCAGTTTTGGCTTATAAATTGTTAAATGCATCTGAAACCTGAGGTTGCAATCTTCCTTTTATAGGTAAGAAAACAGGCATAAACTTCTCAGTACTGCGTAAAGCCTTTGTGATGGTGTCTGAACTACAGGATAGATTCTCCCACAGACCACCTGAAGTCCTGTTCCTCAGTCCAGATGGAAACCAGGATGTGAGGAAATAGTGTAGAATATGGAATCAAAAGAGAGCTATGGTATATTCTCAAGATGCAGAGTTAAACTTAGCCAGGTAGAGTTGGTTGCAGGCCCCTGCTGGAGTTCCTAGGACCAATTTGGAGCCCTTTCATCCTTATACTCAGGAAAATGCGAAGCCTCCATATATACTACCTTAGTTTTACAACTCACTTTCTGAAAGACAAAATATTGCTCTTTAAAATGTTCTGGGGCTTTGTTTAAGGTTTGATTCTGAAACAAAGCCAAATTTTATTGAGTAATCAATACTCTCCCCTGCTTTGCTTCAGCTGAGATTGAATGCAGTAGCAAACTGTTGGGTTAGCTGGATGCAATGTTGGTGAGTTCATTGCAACTGAAAAAAGAAATGCAATAATATTCAGGGAAAATAGCAGATTGCTAGATTTTGCCAAAATCTGTAATTGAATTCTAAGAGTGTTCTGCAGAATTTGTCCTATAGGAAGTCCAATATTCAAGGGTCTGTAATCAGAACAGACAACTTAAAAAAAAAAAGGAAAAAAAAACAATAAATAAAAATTTAAAGTATAGTCCTAGATGTACTAGAAAATATCAACCGGTAAGTAATTAAGAAGTCATGTGTGTAACTTGCGTATAGCACTTGAACAGTAGTAAAAACAGATGCAGACTTGAGCAAGACTGACTAAATAACAAAGTAGGACATGCACATGTTTTCTTGTTGAGCCAAAAGCTGAAATAGTATAATGGTATGGTAGTTGTCTCTGCATGGCTCTGTTACTAGAGCCATTCGGTAGGGAAGGGATGAAACTAAAGGGGAAAAAGAAGTGTGCAAGAAATAATGATGCCGTAGATGCCAAGGAGTGAGTCTTGGAAAGAGCAGCTGTTTGAAACACCCTGCAGCAGTGTGACAGGCAGCCAGCTTGCCAGGGGGAGCAGGGAGTTTGTAAGTCAGATCAAAAATCTCTCCACACCTGTGTGACAGAAAGTGCAGTGAACAGTCTGTAGCTCAGATCTTGACTGACTAGCGGTGCTGACAAGATGGGAAAGCTACACGCACGAATGGGAAAACACACTGGAAAGTAGTACAGTCAAAAAAAAATTTAAGAAAATATGCAAAGGGGACTTTCACACTCAGTCATTCAATAGCACTGGAAGTGAACCAATATTCTGCTCGTACTGTCTGCTCTGGATATAGCAAGATTATACTAAATAAAAGAACTGACATGTTTTTTAAAGGCGGCTAGCATCCAGTTGACTGAAACATCAGGTAAGAAAGATCTGTGAAGAATATTAAGCCAGAGCATTCTAGAAAAAACTTGCGTTCACACATGCATACAACAAATGGAGTCTGTTTTAAGTATATCATATATCGTATGTGTCATGCTGTGTGTCTCTAATGCCATCAGGATTATAATGATGAATTCAGGGCCAACTCTGAATTCTGTGTGAAAGATACTCGGGGTCTTTCATACCTGCTGCATTCACTGTGGGCCTCTCAGTGTATGTCTCTCTCTGTTTTCCACTGTGCAGAGAAATCAGCCGCAGACCATATTGTAGACACTATTCTCCTTTTCTGCTATTCATGACAAATCTCAGAGATGTGATCCAGCAGAAAACTCTTTAGAGGCTGATGCCACAATGTATTTTTGGCTGTAAACTAGTAGGAATTCAAGATATAAATGCTAAATGCCTGTTCATGTCTACTTTACCCTCCTGTGTATGGCGTGCATACTATGCATTTAATGAATTCCATTAATTATTAAATTCCATATAATTATTTTTGAGGTTGCTCTGGGCTATTATGAAATGTTAGGAATTAATGGAAATAAGAAGAAACATGTTTGTATTTAATAGCAATGTAACTTTCCAAGCCTAACAATACTTGCATGTTCTGCTGAGCTTTATGTCTGAAGAGTATCTGGGTAGGAAAATTGTTGTTGTTGTTACTGTTCTTGATGGTATTTTGGTTTTTTTGTACTTGAGCACCAGTCAAGAATGAGACCAGATTGTGCTAAGGCTTGTACAAACTTGGAAAAATTACAGTGTGATTAGACAAGGCAAACGCAGGGCAGAGAACAGCAGAAAACACATAGTCACAGTGAATGATTTCATGGCAGAAGCATTGTGGTAGTGCCATGTGGTATTTTTAAGAGGGGGCACAAAAGAAGAAAGCAGGGAGGTAAGAGTATATCAGCTAAATGGAAAGTAAGAGAAAGAGGGGGACAGCCAGCTGGATGGGAATAAGGTGAAAGGGAGGAGAAGAGATTGAAGAACAGAAGAAGGGTGTGGAACAGCCAGCACAAGGTAAAAGCTATATCCCTGCTCTGTCTCATTAATTCCCTGGCTCAGTAATGCCATTTCTTTTCAGTATCCCCTCTCTCTTCCCAGTTTTCTTTCTACTTAGCTAATTCCTTTCCTACCTAAACCACAGTATAATCAAACTACCTGAACCACATCCATGTCCTTGAAAGCTGATGTTATTCTCAGTGGAGTGGGTCATGCGCTGAGACTGCAAAGCTAATCTGCTAATCATGCGCAAGTGATCAGGATGATATCCTTGCGAGAGTTCAACTCTTGTGCTTCTCCTGAGAGTCAAGAAATGCAGAAGTACAGGGGTTAAGTATAACGGGGAGAGGAGCATCATGTAATGTTAGAGTTCTGGGCAAAGTCAAAGTTAATTATTCTCTGAACTATGTTCCCATTGATCAAAACTTTGAACCTGTGCAGTGAATCTGTCTATCTGATTTTTCTGCATAACACATAGCATGACTGAACACTTTCAAAAGCCTCTGCCTGACTTACCTATACCGAGAAGCAGAAAATACATTTCTTCTATCATCCTAACATAAAGCATTCACCTTTGAATAAGAGCAACAACACTTTTGCCTCTCTTGAGTATGGAGTACCTCCTTTAAAAGTTCTCCTCTGCATTTATAGCTGATTAAGTCATAGCACATGTAATGTAACCCAATATTATCCAGTACATTGTGCTGCGAACGCTGTATTATGTTGCTGATTTACCAGAGTTGGCAGGTTTTCTCCCTACAGGTAACATGGGCGGATGATAATGTAATAGCTGCTATCTTCAATCCATATCAAACTGCAAAGTCCTAGACAAGCCAAGACTAAGAGCCTCCATACTCAAACACTAATTTTTGTCAGAAATTCACATGATGAGTGTTGGCATTTCAGTATTTTGTGTAAGGAGAGTTAGTTATTTAAACTGACGTTTGTTTGGAATGTTAGAAAGACCAAGTGAGGGAAGTAGCAATGTGAATGGTTCTTATGACCTGCATTTCTCATTAAGGATGATGTAGTTTCTGTCTGTTTCAGACAGTAATTTGCTCCTCTAATTGCTAATTAATCAGAGGTTGTCGAAGGAGTCTACAAAAATGACCTCAGCATCCTAAACTCCCTCTGAAATAAGGGCTATTATGCCATGTGCTGTAAGTTATGGATATGAGAGACAGGAAAGTTAAATAATTTGCCTAAAGTTGCACAGAATTCGGTAGAAATCTTAAGAATTAGAGCTTTCCAGAAAAGCTGTGAAAGAACCATTTGACTGAGTGCATGGTTTAATTGATATTATGTTGATTTCACCAAATTTGTTTTGTAAAACTGGGTATCTGTTTTTTTGTATGCTCTTGCTAGGAACACAATGCAGATATCCTAAGCCCAATTCTTTTAGTCTGTTGTTTAATTCTCTTCTTTTATCCCTGTTGCACTTTACAGTCAGTGATTGATGATGAATTGCGTGTACATGTTTAAGATCAAAGTGTAGCACAGGCAGCTGGGTGGATAACAGTGCATTTGCAAATCCTGTACTCTCACTCCTTTCCTCCCCATATGTAGCTTACTGTTGTGAACGTATGTCATGTGGTTTTCTGTTGGCTCAATCCTGTAAATTGAACAATTTCTGATGGTGCTGAGCAACTTCACTTTGTACTGAAATTCAGGGTGTCTGATGGCTCTCCACACTGTGCCCTCATACTGGGAAGGCAGCCAAATTTATCTTGGGAATGTGTAGGCTCTGAAAAGTGAGGTGTAATACAACTGCCTGGACAGGTTAGCCAAATGTTGTCAAAATTATTTCTGAAAAAAATGTGGTTTTCCACTAAACCAAATTTTGTTCTCTGAAGTAGCTGTTTTTCCTGTAATAATAACAACAACAACAATAAATATTTGTTAGCATTTTTATTCATAGAAACAAACAAACATCAAAATTCTGGACATTGAGACTCAGAGTGGCTGCCCTTAGCACTGTAGTAGCTGTGGTTAAACAACCTCGTCTGCCTCCATAGGCCAGGCAGCTAGATTTCATCTGTTGTAATGCACTGCAACATGCATGTCCATGAAGCACCCTAATCAAGAGGGAGGACCTGGACACGTAATATGAGAAACAAGACAAGCATGAAGCCTGATCTGTTGGGTGAAGGAGTATATTCCTGGTAGCATTTCTGAATCACCTGTTTCTTTTCTCAGCTGAAATGTTTCAGGGTTGGGGGAGCTTTTCAGGAAAAGGTCAAAGAAAAACAAAAAACTCCTGTGAGTTCTCCCAAAGGGCAGCATTCAAGCTGTCCTTGAAGTGAGACTGGCTAACCCTGCCCTTAGGGACAGCTGTATGTTTTCCCACATGCTCTTCTGCAGTACGAGTTTCTGCTCTTTGCCTCCCCAGACAAAACACTTTCAGAACTCCCTCTAAACTTCCCAGGAAGAGCTATAATTTGGCCTAACGGCTTCCCTAATGGACATTTAACTACTCCGCTCTAATTGGGGTTGGAAAAATATATCATTAAAAAAATCCTGTAATTACCTGTTTTAAACCATGATTTGGTGGTTTAATACTTTCCTGGCCTAATCTATGTCTGTGTCTTGAATCCTGAATAGTATGTTTACCTGCACATTTATTTTGAAAAGGCTTTGTATGGAGATCTCAGCATGACTTTTTGGCATTTGGCTAAGTTACCATTTGTCTTCAACTGGCATTAGTTGAAAATACATTGTGCTGTGGAATCTTCTGAGAACTCACAGAAGGAGATAGTGAGCTGTCATTCCTGAGCTTGCTCTCAAAGAAGCTGACCACTTATCTGCTTTATGAACTCTGAATTAATCCGGAGGATTAACTGTCAGGAACTCACTGAAATGCTCCATGCAGCCCCACAGTGGAGTGAAAATGCAACAAAAACAATAAAATCAAAGAACACCAGTAGTAAGTCTCAGAAGTTAAATCACTTCAAAATAGAGCCTTGGTGGGAGCAGGAAAGTCTCTTTGTATTTTTCATGTTGTTCTCATGAGTTTCATGTAAGAGGGGCATAAGGTGACTAAAGAAACTTTCCTGTTGTCCAGACTGTGGATATAGCTTTTAACCCAGCTCTGAGGCTTTCTAGCCCTAGCTGTAAATGGTACCACTTCTGACTGTCCATCAAATTCACTTCCTGATATTAGCTATCAAGTGTTCAAATCCAGAATGTAAAAATATCTTCAGGTATCGAAGGGTTATTTATTTGTCACTTGGTTAAATATTTCTATGAGGTTATTTTGTTTTTTTCATTTCCTATAAAAACACCTATAAAGACCTCATTTTACTTTTGTGTTTATTATGGCTCACTTTGTGGGGATACTTCTGTGCTGAGCTATACCCGTAGTGCTATGTCAAAAGCAATGTTGTTGTCAGAAGTGTGGCTGTGTTGAATGACATCCCTTTTTTCCTGTTCCATATTTATTCTCCCCTCAGACTTCCACAATCTTTTACAAGGCAGAAACAAAGTTTCCCCACTCTCCAATAAGATCCGATGTCAGAAAAAACACATTTTTCCCCTTACCTTGACCAGTTAAAACTGTTGCTCACAGAAAATCCATATGCAGTGTCTAGGTGATGCTTTTCTTGAAAGTACAAAAGTCAAATAGAGCTGCTTATCAAGAAGAATTCTCTTTTTCCATGTTCACCCTTGCACAGCAATACTGACTGCACTCTATTTATTGTCACAAAGTCTTGTTGACCTCTTACAAAAGGCTCATAGCTTCCAAAGGATTTTCTTCACCTTTATTTTCTTAGAGAGAGATCATTAAAGTAAGGGATTGCTATGAACCAGTTATGCTGCTAGCAGATGTCATGCTTATTTCCATGTGCAGCCCTGCCAATGTATCTTCATCTTCTTTCATCCTATCCTTTCACCTCTTTGTTCTTTCTAGAGAGCAGAATGCCAGTTGTTAAGTATATAAATGGAAACTAGGATGAAATAATATAGTTTTGTTAGACCATGAAATCTGTAAAGGCTAAAGACTGCTCCAGTCAGAGCTGTAGTGTTCTCTCTGAAGTGGAGATGAGATACAAGTCCAGTCAAACTGATTCAGAAGTCCACAAACTCTCCGCCATCTGAGTGGGATTTGACCTGCTGTCAGGAGACTGTGAACATCTGCTAACAACAGAGATCCAGTCAGAAGGTGATATAAATTACAATTATTTCTTTGTGTTGCAGCATTGCACAGGTAAAGAAAGCTGTGAATAACTGTACCACCACTGTAAACTTTTCACTTTCTGTGCAAGACCTTTGCAAATCATTCCACTAATCTGCAGGACGAAAGTGTCTTTAGGAGCTACACAGAACTTTGAGAAAGGGGATAAAAAGTGTCAGAAGGAAACCGGTATGTGATAAGTAGATTAAAGGCAGTTCAGTAGTTAAGAATATGCATGCGGGGCAATTACTAATCACACACACTACTAATGATAGTTAAAATAGTAAGAAGTAGGTATGCACTGCACTAGAGCAATAAACAGGTGCTGAGATAGTTACTTTGGCACAGAAAAGAGAGCCTGCTGGTTTTAAGATGGAGAAACTATTCTGCAATGACAAGTAAGCCTCAATGCATTGAAAAAGAACAATGATAAGAGAACAGTGGAGAGGTATGTGTACACACAGGATGTTTCTTACCCTGAGTGTGCCAGCAAAGCATACAGATTTGTGAGAGAAGCACGTTCTTCCACTCTAACACCACCATTGCCCTATAAAGTCTCATTCATTTCTGAAGTGCAGCTTGTAGGTTAGGGTTCCACGCATTGTGTTGGTGATAGCATTTGGTCTTAAATGGCTAATAATATAGGCCTGCTATATCAGGTGCCTCCACATGAAAACTGATGCTGAGTGTCCCAGAAAAAATTAACTTTCTGTGGCAGGAATGGGATCAGATTTGCTGGTTTGTGGAAAATGCGTTTGTCTGCATGCCCACTGTGTGTGTTTGGTGCTGGTTGTAGCATATGGAGGGAGAAGCAAGAAGATTATTTTGGTGAAGGTAAATACCAATAGTAGTAAAAGGAGAAATTATAATTATTCTCTAAAGTAGTCCTCTGTGTAATTCACTTGCTCAGATAATAAAAGATCTGGATGTCTGAGGTCACCAGAAAATGTTTTTTGAATGCCTTAATGGTGGCGCCATCTGAGCAAATCTTGATAACAGGTAACTTTTATCAAATGACAATATATTCATCATCTCCATTTTATACCGATCTTTTTCCAGCACCTTTCACATCTCCCCTGACCCAGACCTTGTAACATAGCCTTCCAGACTGTGAATCACTCATTTCTCTCCCTCATGCCCCCACCAAATGTTATCACACTGGCTTGAACCTTGACATTTGATTTGTGTAAGCTAGGATTCTTGCGTGTCTCAGGCTGACATTTTATTCAGCTTCCTTCTCTGAGGAAAACTCAGGGAAAACAGAGCTACATATTCCATCTTCACAGAGTGGCAACCTATCTTCCCATAAAAGCGACAACAGTAAAAAGTTCTGAAGTTTTTCGCAAATAAATGTCCCTTACATTTTGCAGATATGTTGGACACTTACAATGCTTAGAAAACAATATGTAATACCACTAACGCACATGTATTTAAATTTTGTATATACAAATACACGCGCATTTTGTAAATACATTTTCCTAAGCTGTCCTTGAATGTGGCTGCTGTGACCCCACTCCTTGCATGGTATACCCAAGGGAGGCAGCAGTGGTTTTGTTCTCTAGGTTTTGTAGGTTTCTTTGAAAGCAGGGGAGAGGCTTGTGCCTACACTGCATTTTACTTTAATGTATGGTCAGGCTTTCAGGCCTTTGTCGATAGGACTATTCATGTGCTTAAGTGTTTTGCTGGATTGGAGCCACAGAGCAGTTAATGAATTAGCGCACATACCAGGATATGGCATTCTATTTCTTCTTTCCAGACAGTTTGCATTTCCAGTATTTGTATAGAATATAGGATGACCAGCAGCCTGTTTTCTTTATATACAAAATTGTGAGGAAAAATGTCTTTTCAGTAATTAGTATTTCTGCAATACCCCCTTAAAAAAGCCTTCTGATAAATTTTCTTTCCCTTTCCTCCCCAGGCACCCCCACCTCCCTAAAACAAAAGAGTACGCAGTAGCCATTGCTGCCATACCTTCTTCCCTGCTGTGAAAGTGGCAATGTATGAATGTATTTTCCTTATGGTGTGCCCCAGATGGTGTTATAAACAGAATTTAGCTACCAAAAAACTAGAGTCATAGTGACAACAGATATTCAGTGCAGGCTGACAGGGGCTTCTCTGAAAGTCTTTATCTAATTCTCTGCTTCCAGCCTGTAACGTAGGACAATAGATGTGCATCTCTTTGGCAGATTTCCCCTTTAGACAAAATGTTGATAGTGGGGGTTTAAATTGAGGAAACACATATTTGTGCATGACGTATTATTTTTGGTCTTCTGTATTGATACTTCTCCTTTAGTAATAAATTGACCACGAGAGCTGAGTATCTCCCATTCCATTCCATTAGTGTTGCTTGGCATAGCATGTTCTCTCAGTCACCCCTGTATTTGTGTAATAGCTATGTCTGGTCCTGGTTTGCATTTTTAATCTTGATTAATATTTGGTATTTAAATTTGGTGGCTTTCTCAAACCAAGGTCATGTCCCAATAGAGAGGGTAGCACCTTGCAGAAAGCAGTGCTGCTAAGTGCATTGTCTTGCATGTTGGCATTATTGTGTGGCCTGCTAGGCTTTTTCTCCTCCTGATGCTGTCTTGACCCATCCTTGGCTGCATTATCTTGGAATTTCTATGTGGGCTAGTAGAGCAAAGGTAATTTTAAGTCAGTGGTGCCTATTGTTTTCTCATGGTGTTGCTTCTGAGGTAGTTATCTATTTTTAGTAGGGCACCTTTCATCCTGAAGAATCCCAGGATATGTTACAGACGTGATCCTAGGAAATGCCAAGTAACCTCCTCTTACACTGACTTCAACTGGAATTGCACCTGCTCAGCAGCTGTTTGGATAAGGCTATGTATTCTTCTGCCCTGCTGGTTTGCAATGATCTGATTGCAAAAATCCTAAATGTTTTCCAGTGGAAGTGTAGGTTTTACATAGAGAATTTAAGTTTTCTATTACCAGCCTTGCTTTTCTTACATTTTGGGAATAGTCAACAGACTTCAGAACTAGAGACCCTGTCCAATGTAACCTATATGTGGGAATCACCTTCTCCACTGAAATAAAACAATTTTTAAGAGCAAATGCAGTAGCTGCTTAATAGTATATAACCCCACCATACTCAGTTGTAGAAGATAAAAAAATTCAAAATCCAGTAGAAACTGCAAATAACTTGTAATGCAGAAGGGTGATTACTCCTGCTGGGTTTTTGTCATCAAGATACATGAATGTTTTTGTCTGCTTTGGTGTCCCACCTTGAAGGTGGCATTTATCTTCTCTAATATTGTTCTAGCCTGGGCAAATCAGTCAGTGATGATTTAAGGTCCATCTTTACTGAAGCATTAATTTAGGCTCTTTCCTGGGCATTGCTTCAAAATACGTCCACCCAGAAATTTCTCACTTGAGTTTGGTGATGTGTTTTCCTGTGCTAGCTGGCCCATTTAAGAATGGGTACCAGACCATATAATATTATGTTCCTTTCCTCAGAGAACTACAACTAAGTAGAAGTATCAGTCTTACTATTTCTTAATTTTCAAGGTTTTAAAGTTCTTGCTTTGTTCTGTACAAAAATCAAATCATAAGAATTTTCTTGACAGTGGAATTTCGAAAGGAGTGCTTTTGTATGGCATTTGTCCATCTGAGGTCATATGGTAGTTGGTAGGGTTTAGGTACTGGCATGTATAAGACTTTTGCTCTGCCTGATCCAGGGGATTTTTTCATACCAGACTATTTTGCATCCTATAGAACAGAGAAGCAAACTAGGAATTTCCCTTTCCCAGGCCAGCAACTTCACTGAGAAAGTTCCATGTGAATAGATTGGATGCAGGAGTAAACTGAAGGATAGTGATCATCAGAATACTAGTCAAGAATCTTAAAAGTGAAAAGTAAAAAACTGATTATAGGAGAGAACACGTAGTCAGGAAAGTCAAGAGAGGAAAATGCGGTATAGTTAAGTTTAAAAAAGTAAAATAGTGCTAAATCATGAAAAGATCACATTATCAGGATATGGGCAGAAGTCATGAGGCTTGAACTGTCTGCTTTATCTTTCTCTAGATGCAGGTGCTTAAAAGCAAGGATTGTATGGGGTGCGTGTACAGCATGCCCTGGGTATTACCGCAAGCAAGCTGTAATACTCACAGTAGTGATGAACACTAGAATCAAGTGAACAAAAGGAGGAGCTAGGGATTGTTTTCACTTCACCATCTCTCTGAAGAGCAACTGGAACTCAGCAAGTTTGAGGGGATAGAGGCAGGTGGAGGCAAAGGCCTTAAGTTTTATGTTAGATAAAGTTGACATGATTATAAGCAACCAGGGACAAAGAGTGAACAGTGAATGAACTCATTCCCTGTCCAAGCTCCATCATAGAGAGAAATAAGAAAAGAGGGTTTGTAGAAAAGGCAAAGTTATAAGTGGGAGCTACTCTGTAGATAAGGAGAGGAAAACTAGAGTAGTTACTTGGAAGGGATGTTATGACTGAAGAAGGCCAGGCTGGCAGTGCAGCAGTGGTCTGCATAGCTGTTGTCAGACATTATGTTAAGGGAGCTAACAAGAAAACCAACACAAAGAGGGAGGACTGGGAGCTTTTCTTCTTGACCCTGGAGGGAGACATTAATAGATTAGGTTCAGAGAATGAGAGAAGAAAACAGGATGAGTGAGGATAAAGGGGATAAACTGCTGCTCAAACCGGAGGAATTCCAGGTCTCTGCTTGCAAGTCTCCCTTTACCTACATAAGAGGAGGCAAGTAGCCACCTCTGTGGGTTGGCATACCTTTCTTCCCAGACCTGAGGACTCTGAACACGAACTCCACTGAGATGGGAAAGTGAAAAGACAGGTTCTGGGAAGAGCATGTCACACTTACTTGGACAGTTGGACAGCAGAACCTCCACTGTGCTGGAGGATACTTTAAAGAAAGTCCCAAGAATACGTACAGGTTTTGTATTACTGGGGACCCACAAGATACATTAGATTACAGTGGGGAGCACTCTTTATTTCACTGGGATATAGGGGAGTTGCTTATGCCCTGGAAAATTAGGAGAAATCTCATGGGATACTTTCTGCTCCTGTTATCTTCATAAGATTCTACATAGCAATACAACCTGACTTTCATTGGTGAGATGGGAAGGGGACCAGTAGTTCAAAATTATTCTTCTAAATTGCTGTAAACAGCCTTAGTGAAAAGTAGGTAATGGTACGTATGCTGTGCAGTGTACAATACAGTGCTGTGGATTTGGTTATCCACCTAAAAGTAAGAGAGGTGTGCAAAAGAAACGTACCTGGACACAGTAAAATATATCTGTACTTATAAACAATCAGTATATTGTTACATACTGATGCGTAAAAGCGTATATCCCTTCATACAACAATTTCATTCTAAGAATCCTAGAGTCCTCTGAAGATATATTATTTATGTAAAGAACAACTGCTGGTGTTTTGAGACAGAGAGAAGTTATTCTCTGTCATACTATATGTACAGTAAAATATTTATAGAGTCACAGAGTCAGTCATTTGTTGAGCTAATTCTGACTCACTATGTTAGCAATGGGCCTCAGTTGACGGTGGCATTACAACCAACACAGATCTCAGGCTAATACTACTGTTGCCCTTTTGTTTGGAATCTCTGATTACAGATAGATGGATTCATTCTGAAATGCTGTGAAGAAAAAAGACTTATTTCTGCTTTCAACCTCTATGGGAAGCATAAAATCATGCTGCCTTCAACTGTTCCTGCTAGATGAACACTGTGGCTGTGTATAGCACCCTCCTGTGGTGTCTTGTGGCTTTTACTGCTAGCTTCATTTTCTTCTCTGCTCTCTCCTTATCAAAATCAGTGTCTTGATACTGACTCGCAAGTTGTAGCCAAGATTGAGGGCAGAAAGATGTATAGTAATGAGCAATTCATGTGATACTGTATACTGTATTGTGGACACTAACCCTCATCAGATGTTGAAAAATATTATGTTGCTTTGATCTTCTGAGTTCTGAATGTATTTAGTGTGAGGTAAAGCATGGATTTGAAAGGAGAAATATTGTATAAAGGCAGGTGTAGTAGGAATGTAGTATGAATAAGTACCCTTCATCACACCTCTCAAAATCCCTTGCTCCATTTCTGACTCCGCATCTAAGAAAAAAATTGTCAGTCATGCTGAAATTTGTTTAAAGACCACATATGGGAACATTCATCTGAATGAATGATCTCTTTCTACAGTTACTTCAAGAGCTGAACTTATATTTCCAAGAAATAGATCAAGCAGCATTAGTCTGTTGTAATGCTATTCCATTCCATATACGTTCCTATATGCTTATCACCTTAGTATATAAACACTGCAATGTTAATCTGCGTTATCAATAGCAGTTGTGTCACATATTGCTTGTTTGTATGCACATCTTTTCCACAAGAAGTGTATACAGGATCTCATAATTCATTTCCTATTCATACACTCATCTCCAGGAATGGTGCATCTCTGCTCTACACTAGCTTTACCTTTCTTAGGGAGAATTACACCTTTCTGAAAAGCTGTGGTTGTTAGCTGTGGTCTTTATAGTAGATATTTTTTAATTCTTTTGAAGATGATGAGAAACTGAGAGTAGAAATCATTTAAGATAAGAGACAAGAATTCGATGTCATCTTGGTGGAAAGCCAGTGTAGAAAATGGAGGCAAGGTCTGATGTGCTAATTTAGGTGATGCATTGCATTTTTTTGAAGTGTAGCACTAGCATTTCTTAAACCCTAGGTATTTTAAGCCTGGGTGTATCAGCTTGCAGCGATCACACTGAAAGAGGATAAAGTTGTGAACTACTGTAGCCAGGATTATTGGCCAATATCCTCATTAGCCAGAAGATACAGAAGGTACTAATTGTGAATTCTGCTGTGTTAGGGTCTACTTGGCAAGGAATGCAAGAGTATTCTTCAGCTGGGGATAGAACTAACCAAGTAACATTCAACCAAAAGAGACCACAGTGTGTCTGCAGTCTAGTCAAAATATTGTCCCATGTCCAGCTGCGTCGTTTGCTAACGTTCAGCTTCAGTCAGACTTTTTCATCCAAGAACTGATTTCTGCCAGCTGCTCGTAGTGTGATGGTCAAGTGTAGTGGAAGCAGCAAACAGGTGAAACCATATGTTGCATATATTGCATGTTCTTGTGTCTGGATAGTTTGATTAGTTCACTTGGCAGCTACATGTAGGGAGGAGGAAAAAGGAGACTGACACAGAGTTGATCTTTTTTGCAACTTCACAAGTGAGGGGTCTAGTGTGAAACTAATTTCTTGTCACTACTCAAAGGATAAGTCACTCTGTGAAGGATTCAAAGTATTGTACTGCATTAGCCATGCTCCTCACTACCAGGTGAGGCAATATTGACAAGTATAGCATCCTAGAGGATAAGAATCAATCAGTGTCTGGTCTCTGTCTGTGGATATCCATCCTCTTTCCAGTCTGTCCAACAGGACCTTTAAGTGTTTTTATTTGTGAGTCCTGGGTGAAATCCAGATTGTGCTGGGCCTAGAATAGCTGACTACATTGAAAAGAATTTGTAGATGGCCTTTGACAGATTCCTCTGTGAATTTACATAGAATGGGACTTGATATCAGATGATTATTGTTTCGAACTGGAATACCCATAGTGGGTCCTCTAGCAGTGCTCTGGCTACTTTAAGTCTGGAGGAGAAGGGAAAGATCACATCTGTGTGTGTAGTGGTGGCTGTTTTGGTCAAGGTGGTATCAGTTGTTAGTGATAATATAAGGAAGGCCCTGACTGAGATTCAGAGGCCCTGGTATCCTTACTCAAAAATCAGGCCTTCGAGGTTTTTGCTGTTTCTTCATCTTTCAAATATCCAATGAAGAACAGCATGGTGATGCTTTTTGATTGACAACTGAAATGCAATAGTGATAAAGCAGACTTTCCATTACAAGGGACTACTCATTAATGTATTCTAAAACAAGGGGTTAATTTTCAGATTATGCTTTATAACTCTGTGTTGAAGCCTTTGGTTCCTTCAGGTACAAAGTGACTTTTTATTGTATGAATGAAGGTCTGCTGTCTTCATAATAAAAACAGGCACTATTCGATATGGGAATTTTAACGAACTATGGTTTGAAAAACAGCCATACTAAAACTAGTTTGAACTGATATGTCTCAGACTCTTGTTATCTGTTAAAGAATGTTGCTCCTTTTGTATGATATTAAATTGCTGTTACATGTCACTGTAGAAACAAGAAAGGATAGGTGAGCGATAGGAGAAAGGCTGACAGAAAAGGACTAATTAAGTACTGTTTTGCAAACCTCTCATTGAAATTCATAGCTTGGTACCTTTTGGGACTTGAAAGTAGGGGAAATGGAAAGATTTCAATTAAAAAGGTATTTGTATGGTTCTTTGTGAAACCAGTCATTCCCTTTTTAATACAGAGTGAAATATGTAAGTGTCTGTCCAATGTGCTTTAGAAATATCAAACATAATGCCCTGAAACAATGGATATTTTAATAGACCTCAGAGCAAGGTTTTTTAAAATAAATAAAATAAAAATCCCATGGACCTTTTAAGAATTTTATTCAGATCAAAGCTCTGGCTTTTTTTTTCTTAACTAATTTTTACATTGATTGACTGATTGGAAAATTTGAAAGGAAAAATATGCTCAAAAAAGAAAGACAATTGCATAATAAATAATTTAATTATCTGTTTTAGTTATGGTTGTAGTTGCCATTTACATTTTTTTTTTTAAGTACATAATGAACTTTCTTTTTGTCTTACAAAACTTTTAGGTCTTTTTTTTAAATTCCAGTGATTGCTGTAGCATGACATTTCACTGAGTTGATGTGTGAACAACATCAGTCAACAAATAACATGAATATACCAATCTAAGGTTAGAAAGGACTACTGGGATCATCAACTGAAGCGAATTGCAGGGAAGTTTGCAAGAAATACCTGGTTCAAACAGCTTCAGAGAATATCTATTCCAGATGCAACCAAATACCATCAGCCACAAAATGCTTCCCAGCAAAAAAAACCCTTAAAACTTGTAGTAGAAAACCAAAAGTCAAAACTGTAATTTACCACAGTAAGAAAAAGAAAAATCCAGGCCATGGCCAGTACCCTAGGTCTTTCAAATTATGCGGAATTTATTAAATGAAACTCCCAAATACTACTAGTGTTCTGTGCCCCAATTATAAAAAAGAGCAGATCCAGAATGATCCTTGTCAATCTGACCTAGGGTAAGAATTTCTCTTGTCCGTCAGTCTGGTGGTCAAAATATGAGGAGGATGTACCAATAAATAAACTTTTGCAGGTGCTTTGTATGGCTATTGTAACAACAACAAAACCTACACGGACTAAGCAGTATTCCTCACCTTCTTCCCAAGTCGCTAGCCCTGTCTCACTCTTACAAGCCTGAGCAAAGTTAGGAATTTTATAATACGCTTTGGAGATCCCTATAGTCAAGCTAGTTCCGACTGTGGGATTCAAGGCAAAATGCCTCAGCTGAATGGAGTTAAGGAAGTTTTGCAGAGAGGTGCAAAGTCATTTGGATCTCATTAGATCTAACACAACACTTAAACCTGCATCTTGAAGCCACAAGCTTTGAGGCTCTAGAGCACTTGGTGACAAATGGAATTTCTTGGCAGGAGCACAAAATGGCAGCACATTAGATCAGTGTTCATTCAAGGTGTACAGACTTTAGAGTGTGTTTCTCTGCAGCATGATGAATGCAGCGGAGAAGGGCAGCAAAGGACATCTGAACTGCAGGTGACAAAACCATGGAAGAAAGTATGAGTTGTACCTATGGAGAAAAAGGTTACCATCTCCTGGTCAGCAGCCAGAGGAGAAACCCAGTCACGCCTTTGGCTGGTAACTAGCATTAACAACTTCTAATAATCTAACAGTAGCTGCAGACCTAACTAGATACTTTCCAACCTGCAAACCTGTGTAAGAGAACATTATAGAAAAGAGCCCTAAAATGGCAGTTTATGGCCCCATCATATGTTCATCTAGAACAACACCAACCCATATCATGGCAGTTCACTGTCATCAAGACAGCACCATTATGATCATTTGTGATCAACAACACAGAATTAAAAAGCTCTAACAATAGCAGAATGATGGAGCAGCATCACTCATTGCCTATCATTATAACCATGGTTTTCTCCAAGGCAAATCTGTGCTTGTAATTAGATCAGGGATCAGAGCTCTGAGGTATCCTAGATACTGCCAGTTGTCACAAATGTTTCCGTCATTTTCTGTTTTGGAATAAGAAGTGTGGTTGGAAGAAGGGGATAGAAGTGAAAAGAATAAGACAAGAGAAACAACAAGTAGATTTTATTGTAAACCAGTAGGACATTTTCTAGAATAACTAAAGCAAATGCAATTCCTATTTTTATTCTGATCCTTTTGTATACTGTTGCAGAATCTTTTGTGGTTTTCAAATTGTATTATTGTATAGATGACTTCAGAGTCCAAAGCAGAAAACAGGACTTAGCACCAGGAGTGGTGGTGCTTGACCTTAGTGGAATGCTAGTCTTGACCTAAAATTCTGATTTACTTCCTTAATGGTTGGAATAAACTATGTTCTTGTCTTCTGTGAATATGAAGAAAATTTGATGTAGAGCCCTCAGGACATAAGCCTTTCTAATATGAATGGAAAACAGGCTTACCACTGGTTTCTCATATGTGAATGAAAATGAGTTGTTTAATCTGTACTTTCTGTGTTTATTCAGTCTTGGAATATCACTCACTTTCCAATAAAGATAATGAAATTTTTGCCATTTTCCCCAGTCAGGGAAAGATTTTGTGCCTACAGAGCAATACCACAGTAACTTTTGCATCAGTCCAAAACAGAGACATAATCATTTGAACTAAATAGGCTCCAGAAACATAGTAAAAAACTCTGAAATTCTGTGGATCCTTAGCTTGTATCCTGGGATAAAAAAACATGTTTCATTTTGGGTGGTTTTTTTTTGTTTGTTTGTTTGTTAAGATGGAGCATAAATTAAGCAAGCAAACATACTCTTCTAGCACCTTCTATCCTTATCTCTTTTATTGGTACTGCCTTTTGTATTGATGGTGCAAAGTGCCCTGCTGATTTCATTTCTGCACATTTCTGCTCAAGTTAAGTCCATAAAGAAACTTTGCTACGATTCTGCTCTCCAGAGGACTAATTCAGGAGTTGGCAGATAAGTGTAATTTAGGATGAGGTGCATGGTCAGTGGAACCTCGTTTCCCACTGGAGTGGCTCACCTTTTCTCCAGACCTATGCTCACACCCTACCACAGTAATCCCCTTCCATCTCCTTTAGGATCCTAACCCCATCCCCATGATCTTCCTGCGTCCCCTAATCTCTTGCAAAGCAAGAAGTGGCATATGCTGAGACTGGTCCTCAGCTGTGCTTCTGCCAATAAGTCTTATTGATATGGGGGTGCTGATTGACCAGGTGGTATGCCAAATAAAGTATGTAGGCCTTGTGCTAGTGATGCAGCCTTTTCCATAGTGGCAATACCAATCTGGCTCTGTCCTCTCTATTTAGCTGCCAGTTTTCACAGTGCTTGTTGGATTGTAATTATCTTTGATACCTCTACCCTTTGGCCAAATGAGCCGGGCTTGCCCAGTGGGTTCAGAAGTTACAAAGTAGGAGGATGGAGAGGATGGACAGATGGACAGACGGCACAATTGTATAAGCATCATTTCCTTATAGACATCAATAGTAACATACTCATTCATGAAAAATAACAAATAGTAACAATAATAACAAATAATAATAAATAACAATATATATCCATTCCTTTATTTTGATAGCTATAGCTGCATTTTATTCTAAAGTAACGGCTGCTTGCAAAGTTCCGGTCCAGATCTGGACTTCTGGTCTAAGACTGCTGATTCTTCAGTTCTGAGATTTTCATAATTTTCTTTTTCAAAAGTTCTATACATAATTTCAATAAAAATATACAGTCTCCTAAAATTGATTTTATTTTTGGCTTACCAGGTTTAATAATTCCAGCTGCTCTACACACATCTGAATGTAGTGAGTCTCCCTGTGGTAAAGCCTGTGTGTTTTACACTTTGGAAAAGCACATAACTATCACTTAGGTGATGAATATTTCAGCAGAGGAGCTGGCATTGAACACGGTGATGCTATTTTCTTTTTATACCACTAAGATTCTTAAAAGAGTTACTTCACTGTGGTAATCGCAGTGCAAGTGATGAAAATCTCTAGTGCGATGCATTTGTTTTGTGGATAGTACTGTGGCCAAAACCATATACTTATGCAGCATTACTGGAGTCCTTATGGAAAATTAGTATTAATTTGTATTACAGTAGCTTTTAGATCAGGGTGCATTGTATTAACTGCTCTACGGTCTATACAGAGAGGAACTGAGAGACTGAGACTGTGCCTTACCATTCAGATAGACAAAAGACATGTATCCCTCTTTTACAGACAGGGAAGTGAGGCCTTCAGGCCTACACAGGGAAAAAACAGCATCCCCTGATTTCTAGCACACAGCCTTCACTACTAGAGTTAGACAAGAATTCACAGACAAACTGCTTATTAATTCAAAAATCATATTTAGATAATTCAGAACAATGTGCAAATTCACAGAGCAATCAGAAAACGTATTTGGGCAAAGAAGAATATAACATTTTGATACAAAATTCATATTTCATTTAGAGCTTAGGAAAAAAAAGGGAAGAAATACCTGAAGTAGTTGCAGATTTAAAAAAAATGTTGATTGTCTTAAAATGAAGCTATTGATGTTTTATTTTGCCGAGAAAATGTGAAAGAAATCTGCTGAACTGAAACAGAACAAATTGGAACAGCCTTAAACTTGATGCACAAAGCCATCCACCTTACGGATATGAGGGAAAGAGGTCCTCCGGGGCTTCTGCTTTCAGGCTGAGTTCAGTAACCAGAATAACTGTGAACTCTAGCCAAGAAGTGATTCAGGGCACCTGCGTTTAGGAGCTGAGGCTCTTTCAGGGATTGGGTAGCATCTCTAAAGGGCCACTGAGAACATTGACGTGCCTAAAATTAACAGTGTGAGTACATCCATTTGCCTTTGAATTTGATATGAATTCAGTCCTGCAATGTAATTTCTAGAGCTGCAAAGATAAGCTGACTTCTATTTGAAAAAGAAATGTTATATCCTAGTTTAGATGCACTAAAGCAGCACAGAGCATGATTTATTCCACTAGTATTATGGATGTAAATAGAAAGCACAGATGTGTAAAATTCTATAGCATATACATAACATTTATCTCAGTGGCAATTAAAACCACACTAATCAATTTTAAAGAGATTTTTCCTTTTAAATTCTGAAACAGAGCTCCATTGCTCACTAGACTTTATTTTACATGGTAACATGTTTAAAATTATTAAAAACCTGCAACTTAGAAAGCCTTCTTTAAAAGAAAGTACTTGCCAATATTTTCCAATATAGGTACCTAACCTTGCATTCAGTGCTGTGTGTCTAGTCCACTCTTAATGACATAGAAAAGTGGTCTTGTTTTCACAACCAGAGACTGTTGGGAAGTAAAGAGCAGTCAAATATGCAAGCAGGTAAATTGGTGCTTAGCTGCCAGATTATTTCTGTGAATTAGCAGAAGAAAGGCTACAAAGCGGAGTGCTTGAGAAATGCCACATCTGCCTTATGAGTATGTTTCTTCATTATCCAGGAATGGAACAATCTGTTAGTAATGGGGGGAAAAGTCAGACTATGTAGGCCACAGGGAACCTAGCAGAGATACTCTTATTAGATGGTAAGAACAGCTGTACTGTTTGAGAATAAGGGTCCATCTTGCCCAGTATCCTGTCTCCAGTAATGGCCATATGTATCTAGGGAAGAGAAAATGCAGGGCAGGCACCTTGGATACTTCCTGGACCCTGACTGTTTCCAGCTCAGGAGTTTTCCTGAGCCCAGTGGATTTGTCCAGTTTGTAATCATTAGCAGATCTCCCCTACGCTTACTTTCTTGTCTACCGTTGGATCCGGGTAAGCAATTTGCCTCCTTTGGCAAGGAGCCCCATGGGCCTACTGCCTCTTGGCTGAAGAACTGCTGCCTCCTTTTTATCTCATCCTGGTTTCTGCTCCTTTTGTTAAGTGGCCTCTCATTCCTGTGTTGTGAGAGATGGTGAGCCACTGGTTCATATGCACTCTTGCCCATTCATGCGTGATATTGCAGACCAGTACGGTTCCCCCTTACTCAAATGTCACTGCTTACATTTTGCCAGTTAGCCCAGTCTGACCTGAACTGATCGGTGGCTTGTTAATCCTCAACCTGGAAAGAGCACAAAGTCAAACAGAGCTGGTTATTTTACAAGCATGTGACTCCATGTGCTGCCATATCCAATGAGGTATTTACTGTTTATTGGAATGCAGTAAGGTTGTGCTGCTAGTTGCACGTTATGGATTTGGAGTAGAGGGTCCATGAAGGTAAGGGAAAGTGAGGCCCATTGTGTACTTTTTTGGCTGGGATTTTGTTTCAGTAGTTGAATTTATTTTTCTCCTCATATCTGGTTTGTCAAGTCCCTACTGAAAGGCTGCAAGGGGTCAAATCTATAGTTTCAACTTTCCAGCCTCTACAAGCCAGCTCAGCCTTTCTATAATGAACAAAAGTGGCTGCCTCTTTCTAATTTTGATTCCACCTTTGTTAGGGGTGAATCCTAAACAGCCTAGATTCATGCTGGTGTCTATCAGATAACCATGAGAAATAGTAGGAGTTTGCATGCTTGAAGATTACATGGTGTTCTGTGTTTGAAAAAGTAATAAGAGAAATACAGAAAATAGGAACCACTAGAGATGAATAGTTAAAAACAGGCTTGTTTTAGCAAAAATATCAAATACGTCTCAAAGTAAATATTGAGCATGGCTGAAAAAAATCTGTGTCTGTATTTCCCTCTCTTCAAATAGACTAATTGACATGCTAAAGTTCTGTTTCTTCTGGATAGTTTACTATTAAGCGGGATTGTTTTTGCGGTATTTACTTTGCAGAAATACAGAAAGGTCACTTTTTTCCCCTTCTTTTCTTAAAAGATATAGTGATAGTTTCTGCCCAATTACAACTAACCAGGCAGATATATGCATTGGTTCTTCCTACTGTCTTTCTTGCTGGTAATCCTTCCTTGAAACTTCTTTATGCTATACTGCCTAATAGTTCCACGTCTGGTATTATGGTCTTTTTTTCTCCACAAGCACACCATTTTCTGTAATGCTGCACTCTCCAGGTCTGTTGGTTTCCTGAGACATTAAGTGGATTCAGGTGTGGGTGAGGCAGGAGGAAGCAATTATACTAAGTATCAAAGCTCCAGTCCTGTACTGATATGAGGTGGAAAATACAAGTAGCAGAACTTGTTAGCTATGTCAGGATGTCTGAATCACAGGGAAAAGGAATGCAAAAATATAATTAAAAATGCCACTTTTGGGTGCTGTTTAACCATTTGTTTGAATTACAGATTTAAATTGCAATTATTAATCAGCTATGAAAGATGATACTATCGAAGTGAGCTGAAAAAAATGAAAATGTGTGCTTCGCTCTTTTCCCTTCTCTTCCCTTCCCCCATCCGAACTGTAGATTTCTGAATTTAAAAAAAACAGTGATAGGATTAATTCAGCACTACCGATAACAGTGCAACTTTATGTTGAATTTGGGAGGATTAAACCCATAATATCTTAGGTTTTTGTTTAGTTTCCAGGAGAGTTTTTCCATTCATGCTATTGCACTGGGGGACTTTGTTACCTTGCTTGCTATACAAACTGCCTGTCATATGATTTAGGTGTAGATTGGTTACCAAGAGCATGTATCTATAAGGAAAAGGGATTTTATCACAGATTGTATAGATAAACCGTAGATGTTTTTGCAAATAATTCCTTTTTTCTACTGCTGTCTAACTCCTCCCCATTCCAAACGTATCGTGAGCCCACTCTGTGCTTCATTAACATCAGTGGTAAAAATAACCTCTAACTAGAGGAGGAACCAGTCTCACTATACAGAGCTATGCTCTGCGATGAAGTTTTGGAGTAGCAGGTGTTGCTAAAGCAGATGTGCATAGTGCAAGTAACCTCTTCATCCTTCTGAACAGTGGAAAATTTCTCTTTCCATACGCACCTAGGGAAAAATAAATTAGAGGCTGTTTCGGAGACTGGTGCAAATACTATTTGTCTAATGAAGGCCTTTGACACAATCTCTGACTGAACAGAGCTTTACCACAACTTCAACAAAAGTGAGATAAGGTTTCAGATTGGAGCTATCTGAATTTCTGCTTTTCACAAGTGACAGGTGTGGCTTTATCTCTGGTTGACTAAACTGTGGCATTTTAAAGGGGGTCAATTTTCAGAAGAAAAGGCTTAGTAATTTCTGAAGATCACACTCCTTCAGCAGAAGCCAAAAGATCTTGAAATACTGACACATCCATTTCTGAAAATTGGCTTAAACAAAAAGAAGCCGATAAGTCACTTTCTCAGACAATGAAAATATTTCTACTTACTATTAATGGATGCTGGGTCAGACCTAACATTTCCATGACAAGCAAATTCTGGCATAAGAAGAATGGACTTCATTTTCTGAAAGGAATAGGGAATATTTGTGTCTAAAAGAATGGGTGATGCAAGTCTGTGAAGGTCCAAACCATTTTCTAATGCTCTTTGACCTTTCCTCTTAATTTTTTTTATGCAGTTTTGAAGGCCATTAGGTGTGACTCAGCTTGCTTGAAAACCCTTTCCCTTCCATTGCAGCCACCTTCCAATCACAAAAATAGACTGAAGTGGATAACAGCTCTGGCCTTTTGCTCCCAGCTCTATTTCTACTACAGTGTGTTGTTTTAATGGGATGACTTAGGTGGTCTCAGTTCAGATCCCAGTTGACTGTAGACCGTATTATAAAACCACTGTGTACGGATTCAGTGGAATTGGCAATCTTTGCTTGAAAGAAATCCAGGGCCAAACAAGCATAAAGAATGAATTATTTCTTGCTTCTAGTGAGGGTCTCTTTAGGTCAAGGTTGAAAGCATTGGCAGGCCAATGTAGGGAAGCTTCCACTCCAGCTGCCTGCATTGAAATTAGACTGTGGATAAATAGAGGACTACAGTCTTCAGGACTGCCAACTCCTTAACCTTCATTAGCACAAATATTTGCTCAAAATTTTATGAATGTTGTATTTTCAATGTCTATTATTGTATTTCACTCCTAGAACGATACTCTTTATGACAAAATCTAGAGAGTTGTCTTTTTTCTTAGCGGATGTACAGCAGTATGAGCAAGGTGCACGAGGTTCTGCAACTTCCAAAGATAAGTTTCTGTAAATTTCTCAAAGCATTTCCTCTTGTCTGTGGGTGTTGGGTTAGAGGGTAAGGAGGTAGCATGAATTTTTCCTTTATAAAATAAGCAGCAGGCTCACAGGGACTCATAACCTGACTTCAAAAATGTGCTTTCTTAAGCCACTCCTTATGGCAAGCTAGGAATCCCTCGAGAGCTGGGTTAGTCTGTGGTCTTGGCAGGGTTTTCTTCTGGCCCACCAGGTCTGGTGCAAGCACAGGTAGTCCTAGGCATAAATAACTCTGATTTTAATGAAAAAGATTTATGTGGTCATAAAGAAAAAGTTTCCCAGCGAGCCAGTTCAGTACCTGGCTAAATATCTAGCCACATATGCAGAGAGAAATAGTGTCTTTTTTTCTCGTTCTTCCACCACATAAACAATAGAGATGATTTTCGATAAAGCTCTTTCTGCAGGGTTTGTTCTCTTGCCAAAAGTTACTCAACAGATGCACATAGACTTCAACTTAGTATTTGCAACAGATTAGAAGAAAATATTGGAAAATTAATATCCCACAAATAGATAATACAAGGATGTACATGGGAAAGAACCCCTCAACCCCGGGAGTGACTCTTTGTATTTTCTGGTCATAAATCCAGTGCAGCATCAGGAGTAGGGAGCTGTGGATATCATACTTAAGACAGGATGATCAGTTGCAAATATCTTTTCTTTTCACACGTGGGGATCTTGTCTAACCCTGACTTTCATCACCCTACAAGTAGAACTTTACCATAAACAAGGGACACTTGAACTGTCTCCCAATGACAGGTACTTTGGCAGATTTCCAGGCTTTAGCTTGCAGAAACGGGAGCTGAATGGAATCAGATGTTGAAACTCTCTCTATCCTATTCTTAACCAAAATACAGGAAGGATTTAAAACAGAATCAACAGTGAAAACTTTGTTATCTTGAAATCTCAAGGAATTTTGACATTGTCTTAAAGTTCACCTGAACTATGGAAGACTTTGTAGTGTGTTGCAAATGCCTTGTTAGAACAGTAATGCAATTGCACCTGGGATAGTGTGAGAGCATAAGAAAGGCAAGGACTGTCAGAAGAGATAGTATCTTTTTTCAGACTTGAATACACTTGGAAAAGCTGGCAGGGTCTGAGTGCATAAACTCTTCGGGTCCAAAATAGAAACAAGAATCTTCAAAGGTAAATACGAACTAAGAACAGTTGTTCCATATTTGACTAGATGCACTGAGGGAAACATTGGCTGAAGCAGGGAGAGGAAGGGTGCTAAAGTGGTTATCTCCAATTGGGGAAGACAGAGAGAGAATGATAATTGTCTTTTAGATGATATTTTCTCCATATCTTCTCCATGCAGATATCTTGGCTTGTTTTATGAGATTTTTCAATAGAAACGTATTGTTAATGTGGCAAATCTACAACTGACAAAATGTCATCAGCATGAACTCAGCAGTAATTGCATGACAAGTGGATGACAATTTCATCTTATATATACTTAGAGTTCATTTACAGATGTTTACAAAATCCATTTCACCAAGCATAACATACTTCTTAATTGCTGTGTTGAGAAAGAAGTACCATTAACAAAGCAATATGCAGAATACAAGACCTGATCTAACTTTGATGTTAGCTGTGCTTTGAGCAGGAGGTTGGACCAGTTGATCTTTGGAGGTGCCACCCAACCTAAATTATTCAATGGTTTTACGACAACAAGACTTTTTATAGTTGATATTCTGAAGATCTAATGATAAGCATTTAGATAGGGAGGTGTACAAAATGGTTGGGCTAGAAGAGTGTTCTCTGGATCTGTGTCACGACTGCAACTGTAGGAGGACATGAAAATGAATTTATATAACCAAATCATAATGTACTGTGTTTCTCTGTCCATATGCTTCTCTCTTTGAAGAAGTGCAGTGTTGACCAGAAAGGAAGAGAAAAGATGTCAAAACTTTTGAAAATTGTTTTGAGGCACCTAGCTTTATTCAAATCCTTCTAACATTGCCCCTGAATGAACAGGGACAAAACCAGGCTCTGGATGTATGACTCTGAAATTGTTTCCCAGCTACCTTGAAGCTCAAATCTCTTGTTCAGGAATTAGGGTAAAATTGTTTACAAACTTGCACTGGGGAGACACTACATACAATGATCAGTTCTTAGTTTAGGCGGGGCTATAAGGAGCAGATATTAGATTTCTGGGTATGCACTCCCTTTCTTTTCTAGAACACTACCTAAAACCTTCTTTCACTCCCTTTCCAGAATTTTATTTTATTAACAAAAAAAATTCTAAAATAGCATACAAATCCAGTTTGAAACTCTTCATGTTTGGCTTTTCTTTTTGAAGACTGTGTAGCCTATACATTAGATACTGCATCCCAGAGAGGCATTCCTACTTCCCTTAAAGCCTTAGTTGAAAGATTGGAATGTTTCAAGCAATGTCACACTGTAACAAGTGCTTATTAGGAGAACGGGAAAGTTCACTGTACATCTTACATAAAAATACATAGAGATATATGGATATAGTCAGTCTATAGTGCAGCTTTATATGCAGTTTTCTTCACTTAATCAATATTACCTTAAAATGTTCATTTCAGGTCAATCTTCACAAATTATTTTTTTAAAGGTCTGCTATCAAATGGGATATTATTTATCTGAATATCTGTTTTGGTAAGTCTTGCACATGTCAGTAAAAACATAGGACAAATATAATCTGTTAATTTTCACAGAATCACAGAATAGTTGGGATTGGAAGAGGCCCCTGGAGATCATCTTGTCTGACCCTCCTACTCAAGCAGAGTTGTCTAGAGCAGGTTGCCCAGGACCATGTCCAGGAAGGTTTTGAAGATCTCCAGGGATGGAGACTCCACAGCCTTCCTGGGTAACCTGTTCCAGTGCTTGACCACCATCACAATAAAAACATTGTTTCTTATGTTTAAGTGGAATTTCCTGTATTCCAATTTATGCCCATTGCCGCTTGTCTTTTCACTGGGCACCAGTGAGCAGAATCTGGTTCTGCCTTCTTTACTCCACCTCGTCAGGTGTTTATACACATTGATAAGATCCCCCTGAGCCTGCTCTTCTCCAGACTGCACAGTCCCAGCTCTCTCAGCCTCTCTTCATGTGACAGATGCTCCAGTCCCTTAATCGTTTTCATGGACCTTTGCTGGAGTTGCTCCGGTGTGTCCATGGTGAATGCTATATAAATGTACAAAAAATAAGCAGCTTTCAAATTTACACAATTTTTTACTTCAAAATAAAATCTCTGGACTCCAAGGATCCCTGCCATGTCCTGAAAACAAACTCACGTGGGCTCAGACAGGTCAGCAGTTGGAAGAGCTTGTCTCAGACCCATAGGAATTATACCTAATAAGGGGCAGAAAAAACGATACTTTCAAATCTAGACCTGCTGCAAAATTATAACATTTTGTGTTTACTAACATTTTGTGAACAACTGTGTAATGTTCCAGTATTTCAAGTTAAAATTGCAAAACAGGACTGTTTCCTGGCCTATCTTCTCTATATTTCTAGGGTTTTTTTTTTCAGAAAAAACACACAGATTATTTTGTTTTTTGTTTCTGGTAGACAGATTTTTTTAAAGGTTAAAGGAAAAACTTGTGTTTTTTTAGATCAAAATATGCTGTTATTTTTGAACAAAGTTTACATGAAAGTTTTTGATCATCTTTACTAAACTCTTTGGCAGGGATTCTTTCACTGGTTTTAGATGATGAGTACTGAAAGGAAGTAGATCTCAGTTGGAGTCGACGGCCCAGCTGTAATACAGACAAGTAATAGTGATTAGTGTAAGTATTTTTTCCAGACTTCAAGAGTAGCACAAAGAGCAGGCAGAATCTCTCCAGTAGTTGCAGCTCAGTGCATTGGTTTGTAAAGAAGGGGGTATTTGATTAAGTCCAATTTTTCTGCCCACAGGTACACACTTAGTTAAAAGTCATATCTTCATTATTTATATTACCATGATGACTAGCAGTGACAAGTCAGTTCCTGGATCTGTGCTGCTAGGCCCATGCATTCAGGCAGTGAGCAAGTTCAGACCTGAAACAAAGCTCTTTCCATCTAAATATGCAGGAGAGACTGAAGAGGGAAACAGAGTCATGGGAGTTCAAGTGAATTTCCTTCAGGCATTGCAAGGCTTAGGCTTCCTGAATTGTACTCCTACTCTCAATCCAGTAGAGCAGCCTTTGAGGGCACAGCTTTATCTGAATACTTCTTCATCTGCAGACCATTTGTTGGCAGCGGTTCATAATCTTTTATATTCAAAATGGATTTCTGATTAGATACACAGATCGTGAACAAGTAACCTTTCCATGAGTGGGTGAATGTATCTCTGAAAATCAGCGCATAAGTGTGAATACTTACTCCCATGCACTCATAATATTTCTTTTCACAAATAATGTGTAACTCCTGCCTAAAAATGCTGTTTCAGCAAATATTTTTGCCAGCAAATTGTCAGTGCAAAATTCACTGAAAGCATGCATAGAATGGGAATGCAGCATTCATGGGCATTTATTTTAAAATTCAGACATCAGTTGGGCTTAAAACAAAAGTAGCTACTTCATTCTAACATAATCATACAGAATTTTATAGCTTAAAACCAACATCTGTGTTGCCCATATTGATAATGATTCATGGTAAGTATAGCACCATGTAATAGCAGGGTCTAGCCATGAAAAATACCATCAGAATACATGCCGATTTCATCTTCTAAACCACAGAGCGGATTACATGGTAAATTCTCTTGGATCCAAGTGAGAGTAATTATCAAGTGAACTGGAAAGACATGTAATTACTATGAAGCCCTATGCTATTTACTAAGCAGAACTGGTGTAGTACCACATAAGTCAAATGTATTTCATAATCATATACTTACTTCCTCGCTGTAAAATGTTACTATTAGTTTTTGTTAGGGTTTTTCCTCAGGAGTTCTTCCATTTATTGAGTTTTCAGTTCGTGTTTCCTGTTCCATCCCTGTCACGTCTGCTCAAAGGAAAGACTCAGCCCTGGGTACTTTCCCACCATCCATTTCTTTCATAGGGAGGTCCTGAGAGAAGGAGAGAAGACCTTCCATGCCATGCATGTTCCTTGTCCTCCACTTCTTTCAGCAATCAGGTAGTCTTCATCACTTTGTTTTCTCCAGTGTCACATACTTCTGGACTGTAATCCATCTAGACAACACAGCCAGTTGATCCAGCAAATCTGACACCCTCAGTAAGTGTAAGTGTACTACATTTACAGCTTTCATTATTTATTCTGCATGTGGTAGTTCAGAAAGACTGCTTACTTTATAACAGTTATAACAGTGCTGTGGATAAAGGCTGAAGAAAGCTTCTATATGCCTCCAAAATGAAAGACAAAAATTATTAAAGATAATAGACATCTATATTTCTTGGTACTAAGTCACCAATAATACTGGTGCCGGGGAAGGCTACCACCATCAGAAAATGATAGGGTGGAAATACGTTAAAGCTTGGGAAGGGAACACATTGATATATTCTCTAGATGTAGTTGTTGCACTTTCTGATTGAAATAGATTTGACAGCCCTTCCACTGTATTTTGTAATGTGTAGGTCTAGGAGCGAAGTCCTTTGCTAAACAGCTTTTGGTTTCGCTTTTTCAGTAAATTACACTTATAAATTTTTCATTTTCATCACAAGTAATTGTGACATCTTTGTTCCCTTTACTGCATTTCAGACCTTCTCAAAACCAACAAGTGTCTTCAGGTTTATGCTTTGCATGGGATAATAATGTCTTAGATTAATGGAAGTTGAACACAGTAATCCAGATGCTGGACAGTAATTTCTCTTTAACAGTATTACTCTGAGGCAATTAAATAATTTTTTCTTTGGCTGTTATGTTGTCTGAGCCACACATATGCACACAGACACATGCACTCTTTTATTAGTCTCTCTATGACTAGTAAATGGCTGTTCAGTAATATCATGTTACAGTTTGTTCATAATTTCCAAGGATTTTTTGCTATTTGCAGTATCAGAAGAGTTGATTTACATTTACATTTTTTGCCCCAGACCATGTGGATCTAACTAGGAGACTGAGTGCCTTTCTTCTAACTCATGACAGCCTTCTGGTGCTATGGAAGTGGCTTCTTTTATTTTGTCCAGAATGGTTGTACTGGTTCCTATTTGGTCTCTCATTTGTCTGTGGAGTAGAACTGGAGAGGTCGGGATCACTATGATGCTGAAGGAGTTTTTGTGTGTGAGGCTTAAAACTGAGATGATGGCTGGCTGTATTCCAGCATAGTGAATGCATTTAATCATCTTTCCAAAAAAATTCGTCTGACATTATGTGGGAGAAATTGTAGTTCACCAACAAAATCTTAAAGTAGGAGGAAGGGGAAAATGGAGGGATAGTCACATTGTCTTCTTCTTGCATTTCATGTCATATGTCCAACAGAATTTCTCTCTCTCCCTTAACTATGCAGGGAGAACACAGAGAGTAGATAGCTTAGGCAGAAACTTTTTGAGATAGGCTGTAAAAATGCAACCTTTCCACAATTGTATCCCTTAATTTCTTCAGAGTTACTGTCATAATCTAAATAGTCTTAAATGCGAGTTTACTGTTTGTTCGTGTAAGGTGGGATTGGCTTAGAGATTTTTGGGAAGCAGTGTTTTTGCTGTGAGAAGCCGCATTTAATATTGCTAGCCTTACTGTGAGAACAATATAATTTAATTGTCTTCAAACTTCTTTATTAACTTTGAAAAATTAAGAAGGGATAGCAAACAGGCTTAATTATCAAGAAGCAATACGAATAATGTTAGAAAACTCAGGCTAAATTAGGTACATTTCCTATTTTCGCTTTTCTCTTTTTCTCTGACACTGTTCCTATAACACTGATTCTTCATATCACTTTGTGGCATAGGAATGCACGTTAGTTTATCCTTACTCCTAGAAAATGAAGTTTAGCCCTTGAGATATGCTCTACTTTCCAAGAGGCCTTTGACCTTGCCTGAAAGGGTGAGAAATTATTTAACTGCTTCAGTTTTAAACTCCAAAGAGTTGTTATAGGGCAGAAAAAATTGCCAATATTAAAATAAATAAAATACTTTCCATTGGTAACAGATCTGGCCACAGATTCTTTCTTTTAAAAGGTACCTCTGCAGGGGACATCATTAAAAAATCAGCTTTCAGAATTTGTATAAAATCAACCATGCGAGTTTATCGCAATCCCTGTCACATAATTTTCAGTGACAACAATAATGGTAAATTGTACAGTGTGTCAATAAGTTAATCCAGTGTATCATTTACGTGAAAGCAAGTGCTCTTTTTACAGAACAAACAGTCACAATAATCGTTTTGCAAGTAGACAGCATGTTTAGTTCTTAGAAGAAGGCCATATAATTTTCTGTCCATGCAGGCAGTTTCATTTGGAAGTCCTTTCATACACTTCCTTCAGGGACTTACTCTAGGATAGCTTGTGACCAGTGACCACAAAAGCATTTTCCAAACAGTTTCTTTTTTGTTCTGAGCTTAATGGCTTGGGACCTTTAGTAGAATTGAGTCTATGACAGTTGTCTTTTCCTTTTAAGTAGAGACCCCTTCCTTGCTAGTCCTTTAATAGGGAAATAGTGTTGCCCTGTGCTTGCTAAAAAGATTGCTCATGATTATTGTGTTGTACTATAGCTTTTGAATCTGAAAGCTCTTGCAACATCAGAAATTCCATGTAAAGAGCGGTGGCTCTTCTAAACTATCAATCTTAAGTTACTCAATGTTTCATTAGAAAGCCCTATTTTGTAGTATTGTAAGTATAAATGTCATCTTAGCAAAACACAGCAGTGCAAAGCCTCTTACAAATTACTATTTATTTATAAAAAGCTGAGGTTTTACCTCTGATTCCTTATTATTTCTTAAGCCATTGACATTATAAAACTTGCATGCAAGAGAGAAGACCCAGAAGACAAGAGTCAGGGTTGAAAGTAACACAGCAACACACTTACTACTTATGAAATCTGGCAAATAGCATCGTGGGGGGAAAGGAAAAAAAAAGTCCAGTGGCTGCCAACAGGCTTTCACAACAGTAGATGGAACGAAGATCTCTGTCATTTTGCTCAAGCCATGAAGCTGAAGATGGAAACTCAGTGGCATCAGTGTGGAGCAGCAATGTTATAAATAATTCAAAATGGCTTGCTAGTGCTGTGAGGCTCACTGTTGTCAGTCTGTGGTAATACAAATCCTAGTTATTTAATGTGCCAGACCTGTAAATTGTGTCTCAGTTGTAAAGGAGAGGTTATAAAAGCAGCTTCACGGAAGAATTGCAGGCGTAGAGAAAGGAGAAAGGCTTCCTGTAGTGTCTCTGAGCGACTTAGGGGGTGCTGTCCCAGTTTTGCTTTCTGGCACCCAATACTTGGCTTATCTTCTTCATTGCTTTTGGCAGAACAAGTTCTACACAAAAAATAAGGGTAGTGCTTCCAATACAGTAAAGACGCATATCCTAAAGTAAGCATTGTGTTCTCTTCTTTGGCTGGCCGAGTGAGGTAGCTGGAGTTTGTTGTAAGTGTTTGGGGTTTAATTCAGATTATGGTACCCTGTAATTTTTAAGGATGTGGATTACCATCAAACTGGATTTTTAAATTTGAAGTCAGGTCTAAGTGCATGCTCTTTGTCTCCCGTATTGTTTCAATGAGTCTAGAAAAAAGCCACATCAATAATACTCAAAAACAACATACAACAACTGTTAAATGGCATAGAACCCACACCCCATGGCAACTTTCCAGATCCACAAACTATTCCAAATTATGGTAATAACCCAGCTAATTATAGGGGGGGGTTGATAAAACAAGAAATGTATTGTTTAATGTACAAAGAACTTAATTTCATAAGGACCCAAGAATGCTAAACTCATGCAGCGTAGCACCTAGAGGCTGAAACTCCTGCTTGTGTCACAGATTAAGAGTTTATCCAGTGATTTGCTTCTGAACATATAGAGTTTCTACTGTTATGGTCTGCTGAATATTGATAAAGACAGTCCTTATGGCAGTGGCAGTGAGGAATGCTCATAGTGTTTCCTTGGTCTGACGTCACTGCACAAGCAGCCTGGGTATACACAGTTGTGGTGGGAAAGATTATAGCAGATGAAATCAAGCTGTCCCACAAAATTCTTTTAAAGATGCTGAAAAATATGTGTTCTCAAAACAAGATCTTTAGTGGCATGCCATCAATCATAACATCATGTCATTGAGGAACATAGAATAAGAGTATGTGACCCACTCCTTTTTGAGATAAGTCTGAAGGCTGTTTTTGTTGAATCCCCCTGCCTGCCGTCCTTTCCATTCATTTCTCCTTTATCCCCCTTTTTTCATGTGTTTGTAATTTTATGGCTCACCTAGCTCTTTGTCCTTTTTTCCTAGGAATCAATAGCTTTCTCTTAATTCTTCTTCCCTTATCCAAATCCTGATGTGCTAGGTGACTCCAGGAATTTAACTTACCTGCCTCTTCAGCACACCGCTTTCTCTCTTCCACATCAACACTAGCTGACTTCCAGGACTTCATCAAATACAGCTTCCCTTCCCTTTTTTCAGTCTCAGACCTGAGACTGAGGCCAGAGACCTTCTCCCTGATCACTCTTATGCTGTTTCCCCAGCATTATCACTCATATGTTCTACCGACCTCTGTCCAAATCCTCCGATTCAGTGTCAATGATTGACCGATCCTTCATTCCTGTCTACGCTCCCTCATCTCCTTCTCTTGCCTCTTCCCCAGGATCTGTCTCTCATTTGCTTTCTCCATCTGAACAATACCCGCTCACTCACAGCTTTCATTTTTCTCTAAACCAAGGATCTTGCAAGTTCCTTAGCAAAGATACGTCACAAAAAGTCGACTTGGTTACCTCAGTGGTGACAAGAGTGCAGCTGTAAGACATGTTTGCTAGTTTTTGTTGTGCAGGTTGTGGCCAGAAATATACCACTAAAGCTTTTCAGTTATATCTTTGAGAACATTTGAAAAACTGTTTTGTGACTTAAGCATAGGAGAAACACACCCATTGAAGTGGAAATGGTGGTGATGTAAAGGAGGTTCATCATCTCAGAGGCCATGAAAACAATCAAATTTGTAATTATCAGGCAAAACTCTAACAAACTTGCTAAAGATGTAAAATAGTTTGCCTTTTAGTGATAGATTCTGCCTTTTGGCACAATGAAAGTTGTAGTTCTAAGGGGCACTCCTGGGTTCATCTTCAGGTTTCCATTCCACTAGCATCTCTAAAATAGAAAGACCATTTTCCTTTGTGAAGCACCATTAGTAGTTAGAATACGTTAGTATAGGGGAGTCGAAATTTTGGCGTCATCCCTTTTCCTTTTCCACAGCCAGATGGTACAAATTTAAATGATCAAATAGAGGAACTTCCATCTGAAGACTCAGGGAAAGAAAAAGAGGATGATTCGGCTGATGCCTGATTATTTTAAGGAATTTGGTTTTTTTTTAATTACTGATGAAAAAGAATAACATAAGCAGTGATGTCATTCTAGTCACAGAGTCCAGCTGAGTTAAGAAAGTATTTCTTAAGAAAACATAGGTATACTTTTAATACTTACTCCGTAAACTAGGTGTATAAACTTCCAATAGCCTTTATAGTATCTCAGAGGATTTAAAGAGACTCTCTCACGAATTCATCAGAAGCATTGATTGTCTTGTTGACAGTCATGGAAGAGTGTTGATCTGAGAGACGGTAAACTGGGAATTGCATTTCAGCTTTCAGCCTCTTGAGTCCAGCTAGGAAATTACAAAAGTAGGTGTTTTCTTTCCAAGTGTCAGGCAAACCAGAAGGGAAGGGAATCATAGCATTTCCTTCCAAGAATTTGTCTTTTATTCATAGGATTTCAGTGATAAAGGGTAATGTTTGGATGCTAAGAAATAGATTTCACTAAATTTTGTTTTCTGGGGAAACGGATGAACAGCCCATCAGATAAACTGAGTTAGCCCCTTAGCTGCCTAATTAAAGCCTCTCAACAGAGCTTTCTAAATAATTCTTAAATGTGTGGAAATCTAGACAGAGGACAGAAGCTTTTTTGCCGTGGAACAGAATCCAGTCAGTGTTAGCATTTAAATGCTGAATTGAACAGTGTGAGTACTTTGAAACATTGCAGAGGCCCCAAAACAGAAAGAATAAAAAAAAGGTTCCCTCCATCTCCATATGTTGTTCATCTTTAGCGGCTCACTACTTCTGTAGGATTTCCACAGTAACAAATGGAGAACTTAAACAACTATGCAAAATAAGCAAGCATTATTTCTCACTTTAGAGATGGAGAGACAGAAATAGTGAGAAATCAAAGGACAGTGTGAGGCAATAATGCATTCAGGAACAGAATTCAAACACCTTGATAGTTCTTTCTCTTAACTAGCTCAGACTTTTCCTAGTAAACGCAAACATATGGTTAAGTTGGTATCTCTTACTCGTAGATCATTCTCATTCAGCCAAAGAGTTTGGAAGAGTATCTTCTTAATAAATTCATTTTACTGCTTTAAGCCTAATAGATGTTTTGTGATGTGTATCTTTATTGTCATTACTCCTAGCAGTCCTTTGGTCTAGCTTTGTAAGGCATCTGCATGTCTGAGCTTTCCAGCTGCTATTCTAGATCTTATGTGCTCCCTTCCTTTAAAAATTGTCACTCTGTTCTTCCTTTCCTCCCCCACTTTTCTCTTACTTACGTTCCTTCTATTACCTAGAGACAAGGAGAAGGAAGCAGTAGATTTTCCCATCTCCATCCTGAGCCTCTGACCCTAGCACAGCTATGTAGGAAAAGGCCCAGGAGGTATAGGCAAGCCATTGCATGACATATTGTCCTTCACTTTGTATAGAGAGCACCAAGCAGCACATTCAGAGCTTTCCCTGTTGTACATGGCCCATCAGAGTCAGGGCAAAAGTGTAATGTTTCAGAAGGGGTTCTTAATTACATGTTACATGACTCTGAAAAGTCCTTGCAATCAAATCTTGCTGTGGTAAAGGGGCCATTATTTATGCATTGACCTTGTGTAGTAAGTGTATCTACCGTATTGCTTTAACCTTTGAGGTTTAAGCTGAACAGGGTTTTACAACTGTTTGGTAACACATCTGCTGTTGAAATCCCTCTTTTCCCCATTGGTACAAAATGAGAATAGGTTCCTGATATTATACTACTCAAAGAGCCAGACTTTCCCACCACAGACAACTTCAACCTGCTGGCTTGAAACTTACATTGATTTTCTCACTAAATATGGTTGCTTTTGATATGAGTCTTTCACTGAATGAATATGCAGGGTTCTTTAAATTTAATTGCAGCAGATGTTTCTTTGGGTTTTCTCTTCCCATTGGTGCTCTGGATTTTACTTGTTTTCCCTTGGAAAGGTACATGAAAGGGAAATCCTTGTATAGTCAAATGTTTGTTTTACCATCTAAAGCTTGCAGAGAGTCCTTAGCCTGGGCTGATTTCTTCTTGAAGAGCTGTAATTATTCATGGAGAGAAAAAAAAAAGCCTTTGTCACTAATAGGCTTCTTGGTGCTTCTTGTAACAGTCTTTATTATTCCTTTCTACATAATTTTCTATTGATGAGGTGAAAAAAGGCTTCCTCTGCTGTTGAGAGAGAAAAAGTAATTGTTCTTTTTTCACATTTACCCATGCTTGTTGCGTTCCTTATGTGTTTAAAGGACAAGGATGCAGAAAATGATGTTATTGATGGCATCGCCATGGCAACAGTTCTTTGGAATAACACATTCTGGCATTGTTATTCTGGACACACAAAAAAGGGGGACTTTCTTTTAAGCACAAACAGATTGTGCCCCTTCTAAATGCACCCATGAACTTTGCTTTTCTGAAGATTTACAGACTGGTTTGGGGCAGAAAGGATTCTGACATCATTTACCTCCCTGGGTACATCACATTATGGTGTTAAAAAAAAAAACACTTTGAAAAACCCAATGGTTTAAAGAGACACTGTATGGGAAGAGTACATAAACATTTCTTTGATCAAAAAGACAAAAACAACTTGAAAGAATTTTGAAGATTTATGAGCTCTACCACCAGAACCACTAAATAATCAATCAAGAGACAGAAGAGAAGGGCCAAATATTTTGAGCTTATTAAAATAGTTATTTAGTTATGACAATACTCCAGATAACTTGGCTTTTACACCAGCCCCTAGTTGCCCATTGACAAGGCAGTTTGCAAACATATATTTTTGTCTTTCATATTTAATATTCCACTATCCTCAGGTGTAGACAGTCTTACAAGTATAAAATTTTAGCAATAGCATTTTCTAAGGCAGAGTGTCATTTTATTTTTTCTCGATTCTTCTGCACTGCTATTAGCTGGGTTGCTCTATTTCTTTGATAGTCATCAGCGATATATACATGCCTGTATTTATAGAAGAGGTAGGCAGTGTGTTGAAACTGGGAACAAGTTTGAAATGCATTATGCACTCTGAGGTGCTGAGCACCGTGGTGCACACCTTCCAGCTTGACTTCTTCAAGAGACAAACTATTTCCTGCACATCAGTGGTGCATGGAAGTGTGCTGTACAGACCTCAGGTTTTGGATACAAAATTTTTGCACCCAAGAAGAACTTGCATTGTGTGCAAAGGTACTACATAGATGCACCCACTGTCTCATTTCTGAGAAAAATTGTTAAAACTGTTAAAATTTTGGTTCCAGTTTGTATCTAAAATATGAATGACCTTTTCTGCTGAAAGTCACCACACTGGTGGAAGTCATGGGAGACCAATTAAATCTATTGGATTTTTCTACAGTCAAAACATTGATGGAAATGTGAAATTTTGGAGACTATAGAACAGCTACACATGGATGTAGCTTCACATTGCTTTCTGGAGCTGAACTGGCCTCAAAAAACTGAACTGGAGGCCAGAAACTGCATTGCTCTATCCCCTATCTGTGAGTAAGATGACTGCCTTTGAGCTAGATGGCTTCTTCTCTATGCTTGTGTAAATTGGGCAAATCTATGAATTCCTTGGCCTCATGGTCAGAGTTTTATTTTGTAAGAAATAAAATCAGTAACAGGATGAGCTATGAATCTTGGTCATGTTTAGCCTTTTGAAAGTGATGGGCTTGATACAAGGTATTCATTTGGTCTGCGCTCCATATTCACTTGTAGAGTTGTGGACAGTTTTTGCCTCTAGCACAACATGTTTATGGGATTATATGTATATTATATATAGAGACATACATATATGTAGGATATGTTATATAATTATATATGTAATTTTATACACTATATATATTCTCTATCATTTTGTTAATTAGTCTACAGTATGTCTTCTGTTTATTTTAAAAAAATGGAAAAAATCTATTGCATGTATTAAACTTTTTCCAGCTATCAACACAAAGTACTTAGAATTGTCTTTTACTGTTGTGTTTATTATAATAAAATAGTCTTATTAAAATAGCAAAACTAGTATCAGGTTTCTGTGGAATGGTATCACAGCGTTGTCTGATTTGGGATGTATTACGCCTTGGAAAGGCAATGCCTTTAAGTCAAGGCCACAGGAAGCAGTTACTGCCCTAAAAACAGCACTGAGAACTATGAGTGTGTTCCCAATGCACAATCAGTGTTGCTGAGATCATTCATCCATCTGGGATTTTACAGTAAACCCTCATGTCCATCCAGGGCTGTTCATCATTGAATGGTTTCATGGGGGATAAAATGTGTTAGTTAAAGCTTAATAGGAACCCAGAAGAAGAATCTGTTTTATTCTGCTGCTTTGCAAGGATTATTTACTATACAGCTTTCTTAAATAACAGAGTCTGAAAGTAAACCTGCTGAATGCCTGGTCTTGCTTCCAAAGGTGCTGATCAAGCACATATTCATTTTATATCTTATTGCATGATCTTGCAAGAAGTTAGAAAATTTTCCTGGGATGAGTTGGGATGCTAAGGAGGTCCTGCAAAGGAAAGTGCTGTTGAAATAGTTACTGTTACACTATATATTTCACTATATGTTACGTGTTTTAAAAAGTATCCTAGAAATACTTATTTTTGAAGTATTTTGTTAGAATTAGATCAAGCATCTTTCTTTCTGGAAAGCAAGGCTGTTTAATGTAAGCTATGTGAATTTTAGAACAAGGAGAAAAAGTTGTAGGATTTTAGGTATCTCTTCTCAATCTCATCTCTTCCCTTTCAGTTACACAAATGATACTGTAGTGATTTAAACTTTGATTATACGTGGTTGAAAACATTCTTATGAAACATTAATGAAAGTTGCATTTCCAATTAAATGATTTTTTTACACTTGTAGAAAGCATCAGCTCTCTCAGATTATTTAAAGTCTTTTTATTGGAAGACTAAAAACTTTGCTGGTGTAGGCACATCTTCTTGAGAAGTTTCACTTGGCAGAAGGTGGAGATGTTCTGTTTAAATACTGAGTTCTCCTGTAACCACAGAGGAAAAAAATACTTTCTTGCCATTTTCTGGTCTACATCTGTGCAGTCTTCCCATGTTATAAGCAGACACTAAGAGCCTTTTAGAAAAGAGTGAGCTAGGTTTTCATATCTCCAGTATAGTATGAGGGCCCAAAGGCTAGCATTTTCAAAAATAACCACTGAGTTTCTTATTTTTGAGACAACTTGGGCTTTTTTTGTAGTTACCAAACTCCTACCTCACTGAAAGTATTTGCGCATGCCTTGAAGATGTTGCCATTTGGTAGCTGTACTGTAGGCACCACATCTCTGGGGCTCAGGATATCAGAATACTCAAGGTTTACTTGGTGGTAACCAAGGCACCAAGAAATATAGCAGGAGTGGAGAAGGTTCAAATGGAAAAAGAGGATAGCTCCGCTACGGTCTTGTCTGTCCTCCTGGGTCCCCTCCATCCAGTCTGCCAATAGGCTTTCTGTGGCTGTGACTCCCCAGGAACCAGCCTATTCTTTTTCTTTGCTTTACTGTTAAAGTAACTGCCTTTTAAACACTAAACAAGATTAAAGGCAGATTGTACTAGTGTTCATTGTGCTTTGCTTTGCTTTCTTTTCTTCTTATCTTTCTTTTCCCCACTTTGTGTGAAATTAAAGTTGCCAGCAGGCGGCAGGCGCCAAGTTGATACTCCCGGAGACTGACAGGCTTGATTTTGCCAGAACAGCAGTAATACAAGTTGCAAGTACTATCTTGTGGAATTTGTTTTGGGATAAACCAAGCACATTTATGTATCAGAAGATAACTATATTCAGTCTCTCCACAGAGACTATGGGAAAAGGTTTCTGGGTGGGCACCAGCTTCTATTAGTAGTTCTGTGATACGGGAACCAAACCAAGGTTACCAGCTTCTTTCACATGATCCCCCAAAAAGCCATCACATGATAGCAATAGTCAGTCGCAACCACCTAGGCTGGAATTCAGCCAGTAATTCTTATTTTCTGGTGGTGGTCCCACAGGAATCTCTAGACATTTTCTGGAAAATTAGGCATCTATTTCCTTTCCCTACCTGCATGTTTCTTCTGCTAACTTTAACTTGGTCTGTTAACTCCTATATCTCACTTTATCTTTCTATCCTCTTCTGAAGCTACAGTACCTTTGCAGAATTGCAAATCTTTGCCTTTACTGCTGACAAAATGAAGTTGTATTTCTGACATGTGCCTATTTTTAAATCTTGAGGCAAAACCCCTCTTCAAAGCTGGATGACAGATGCGGTTTTTCTGGCTGCCACTCAGAGCAGGAGCATCTTGTCAGAGATGAGACCACAAGCCTGCCTGCTGAAGATGTTGTCCCTAAGTATGGTTTATATCCAAACTGAGAACACATGTGATTGCTAAACAAACTTGAACTTGTTTATTTTGTAATATACCAGCAGCTGTTTTCCTGTATGATGTCCAGAATTTATCCAGCCAGTCTACTTAGTTGTGTAGAATTCTGTTTCCTTGGGTCAGTTGGCCTCCTTTGTTTGTTTCGTTTTCTTTTAAACCTCTGTTGGGGTTAGTTACTGTCACTGAACCAACTATATTTTTCTAAAGTTGTAGCCAGAACCATGCAACACTATGCATATTTCAAGAATGGTAAGAAAGTCCTGTGTTCATTCAGTTGACAAGATGAAAAACATTAGGCCATGAAATAGATTGCTATGTTTCTGGCATACCTGATTTGATGTTTCTCATGTAGCTCAGTTAGTCTGTTCCTACATGGATGCTTTGTACCCATGACACTGGAACTGGCTGAGCAAGGGTAGATGATTGGATCAATTAGTTTCATCCTCTGTTTTTTGCCAAAGAGAGCAAATCTTGGAGGGGTGAGGGGGGTGTTATCCTCTTATAAAGGCATATACTGATTTGAGATGAGAGTATCTTAGGTGCTCCCTGGGGGAGCCAAACTTACCAGATGTTCTTCCCCTCCCAGAATCAGGCCCTGACTAGTGAGAGAAATGTCCTGAACATCTGATGAAACTGTGCAGCACAAAGGTGAAGGTCAGATCCAGGCCCTTGGAAAACAATGCTTTGGCTTCAATGGAGCCAAGATCTGACCATATGTATTTGTTGACTGTAGCTGGTTTGGTTAGCCACATGTTGATTTTCATCGCTGTGTGGAATACATAAGATCTTTGAGATAAAAGGCCAAAGCAGGAATACTCACAGGTATGGATGGGGAGCTGTTTTCCACAAGCAGGCAGAAAAGTTAACAGTATGCATATTTTGGATAGTCAACCATCTAACTGAGCTTATATGACCATAGTTTACATGCGTAATGTAAAATTTGGCTTGAAACAGCTGCTTTTCACTTTCATTAGCATCATGTTCCTGTCTCCATCAGGAACTTATGGTGTTTATTTGGTCCCCATTCTTAAGAGAGTAAAAAAAAAAAAATTCTGGGGTTGAGTTGTCTCTATTAATCTTCTATATTGCTTAGTCATTGACCGGTGAATTTTATTGTGGGTCTGTAGTTTCTCACATTCATTTTTAAAAAGAAAACAAAAAAGTCCTACTATGTTCATATTTTAGTGAACTGCTGTAAAATAAGAAAGTTTGTTTCCTCTTGTATTCTTTCCTCTCTCTACTGCTGAAGATACGTTCTTTCCTTTCTTGCAACAGTCATTGAGAGAATGACCAGAAGTGACCATCAGCTGACCTCAGCAAATTGTATTTCTCATTATATTCTGTTTCTTATTTTATATTTTTATAATCACAATATACTATATTTTGGTATGATATTTAATATATATGTTATATTATAGTGCATGTGATCTATATGCAATGTATAATAGTAGTACATATTTATAGTCTGATCTTGCATAAGTATTGAGAAACATCTAATTCCTATCACAGAATACCAGGTCAGATGACTTGTTCTTAAACTGGCACTTAATACTTGATCTAACAGAGCAGAGTCTAAAGGATGTAACTATGATTTCCCCTCCTGATACAGTCCAACTCTACCAATCCTTAAATTAGCAGGACTCTAACCTATACCTGAAAGTCCTGAATATCACTGACAACAGTTTCACAGCACCTCATGAGTACCCTACCCAAGCAGAAGTAATTATTCCCTGTAATTAAGATTGATGGAGAGAAACTAACCACAACAATTGCTTGTTGTTTGTGTTATAAGGATTTATGTTTACTTTACATTCAGGGTATGTTCATTAAAAGTGTGTAAAACAGTTAATAAATTATCAAGTACTGTGGCTTATCTTAGTCCAGCAAAACAATGACTTGCATACAACTTATGTTTAATGTCTTTTATCTTGCTTTAACAGCTTTTGATCACACAATCTAGTCAAGTCCACAACTTTTTTTTATGATCCTTTTTTTTAAGATGCAGTTTTTATTAAATACGGGTGCAGCTGTAAGAAAAGGTTTTACTGTCTACCTGTTGCTAAAATTAATTTACCTGCAAAAAGGAGAAATAAATTATGTAGTTTTTGGAACTGAGTATAAATGATGCAAATGATATTGTGTATGTCAGTGTGCATAGAAGGGTTAAGTTCTAGAACTCTTGTAGTTCTTTTACCACATTCAGCCACATATACCTCTGACAATACTCTAAAAGTTTTTACTGTATTGCATTTTTGGCACAATTTTAAGTTGCTGTTTGCAGGTTGTATTTTGAATCAGCATGTTTATCTGAAAGTTATAAAAAATAGCAACAAAATAAATACAGAGTAAGTGAAATTGTGAGAACACAGGAGAAGATAAGCTTATATTGAGTTACAGAGTAAAATAATTGCTAGAAGTCTTAATTAAGATGAGAACAGGCAGTGTTAATGAAAAATAAAGGCTGATCAGTACATTAGTTGTCACAGTCAGCCTGATTTAAGCACTTTCAGAGCCACTGAGCTGAAAACATTTTTAGAGCATAATACAATGGAAAGGTCATTGTATCAGACTGAACATTTTGCAGAACAGTGCTATTAAGAGATTTGTGATAACTAGATGGCAGACTGGATTAATGCAGTAGACTCAGACCCAAATCTCTCCTAGGCCAGGAACAGGAATGAATGTTGGTTTGTAGGTCATAAAACAATGTTTGCCACTCTCTCATAAACGATCTTTCGTGACTGAAAGTCAGAAAAAATCCGTGAATGCAATAGGAGAAAGTTTCTCAAATCATATCTAAAATGCTAAGAGGTGTTTTACTTTAATTTGATTAGTGTTTTTCCATCCATGAACAGCATTTCTGTTCCTGTTTTTATTATATTTTCCTTTGGATTCTGTCTTACTTTCTTTTTTGTAAGGTGAATTTGCTGACAATGTGTATGTCTGTGTTTGAAAAGTTCTTATTTTGCCATCTGCCAGCACTGCCAAAGAGCAAATGCACTTGGTTTTTGTGCTAGGCTCTAAAGACTACTTTGAATAGTGGCAGTTCATCAAACAAAAGATGCAGACTGGACCATTCTGTTTTCATCACTGATTTCAGAATTGCCTTATGATCTTTTTAAAAGCCATGAAGTGTCCTTGTGGAATGACACAGTTTTGAATTTGCCTTTTGTAACAAAGCAACATAAGAAAGTTGCCCGTAGGAGATTTTACTTTCTGGAAATGCGTGGCAGTGCACTTGGTATGTCTTCCTTTTCCAGGAGTAATTTAAAAAGGTTCTGGACAGACAGCATATGAGGATGTTTAAAAGATAGATTAAAAAATATGTGTATATGAAAATTAGCTATTGCTTTAATTAATGGTTAACATGAAAAACCTAGAACCTTTTAGTGGTTGGACATTTTAGCATGAAGACAATAACGTAGGGATTTTTTGGTGCACAGACTTCTTTTTTATCAACATTTAGTCTTTGGGAACTATGGTCTTTCATCTGACCTGTGATCACATAAATTCAGGAAGCTAGTACACACCGACCACTGCAAAAATCAACAAAAGCAGTCAGGAGAAGTTCTTTGTGATCAAAATCAGAGTGGTGCAGTTGCACACGCTACAGGGGAGAGATAGAGGACACTAAGCTGCATAGTACAAGATACAGCTATGCAAATACATTCTGGCTAAGGCCAGGCTGGAGGTCCATCATCTGACATTTTGCCCAGGCTATGCAACACACTGGAGTGAAATTGCTGTGGGCATATTTCTTTACTGTCTTGGCGAAGGCCTAGAATAATTACGTAGGTATTTCCCCTCTCTTCCGTGGTTCTGTGCTGCATTGCTCTGCTCTAGGAAGGAGCGATGCCTGGGCGCAGAGCGCCGCTGTCACAGTTGGGGCCCCTCTGCTGACTTGGAGCTTATGGTGATCAAGAGAAAAACCTCAAACTCATTTAGCTGAGCAGCAAACTCCCACCCAATTTTTCCACAGTCGTGCTTTGTACCTAAATGACTAGTTTCCCACCTGTCTCTTCAGATCAAGCAGTCTGGCCTTCACTGTGCTGCTTATCCACAGAGGGAACACAGCATTTTTGGTGATGCCCATGCTCAGCGCGCTCCCATCATCCTGGAGAGGAGCTGTTTGGCTCCATCCGCACGCTGCTCCAGTGGGTCTGGAAGCAGGTCACCCTTCAGCCCAAGTTCCCAGCGAGGCTGAACATCAAGGCAGGCACTGTCCAAGATGCTTGAGAAACATCATGCTTTAACACCTGGCAAATTTTTTCCATGCCTTTATTCACACTCTAGACCCCTAATGTAAAGAGCATGTGCACGTTAGGTGGCTGCTAAACATGAACTAAAATAAGGCAAAAAATTGTTTCTCAGGAGGTGATAGTGAAGGGAGATGGTAACTCAGACATTTTACTACTATTATAGCACAGCAGAGAGCAGTCTGCAGACCAGTTACTTGACTACCAGCAGTGCACTCTGTCCAGTTCCAGTATAGGCAAGTGTGTCTGAGGTGTTTATGTATTTTCAGCTCATGCTTCTTACACAGTTTGGGCCACATTTTGCAAAAGAAAATACATAACAAAGTAATTTTAGGATCATTTTCTCTCCCATTTACATGCATTTGTATAGGAATTATTCTAATATTAGGAAAGCATTTAGTGTATTTTTGTATTTTTAATGTGATGTATATGCTGCATTATAAAAGATTCAGTATTGTCTGAACAGTCAGCTCTGAAAAAAATAATAAAAATTACGTATCAACAATGATTCATAAATCACTTGTGTTTGTAGATTGCAACAGAAGACATCTGGCCAAATATTTCAATCGCTGAAAAAAGAAAATCTGGAATGATTAAAACTATTTACAAATTAATCTAAATTTGGCTTAGATTACATTTTTTAAGCAGGCCAAAATATTTCTTTGTTGCACTTTTTATTTAAATCATTCTTTCAGGTCTAAAGAAAATTTTCTTTAGAATTTTTTTTATTTAATTCTTAAGGATTTTGAAATATATTAAAATATAAATGAGAAGTTTCATTATGTATGAGTTCCTGGTTTTGTCTAAAAAATAATGGTTTCATTTCAGCAGAAAAACTGAAAATTTATAAAATAGTGTTTCTCAGACCTAGGAGATTTTATGGTGTTCTTCTCCAGCTGAACACTGAACTCAAATAGTTTTTCTACAGCTTGAATTACCTAGTTAACACAATAACTGAAATAATTAATACCAGAACTGAAATAATCTGGTCTTATGCACAAATACTAGACTCCTTTATATTTTATTTTAGTTTCAAACTGTAATAATTCTGACCTTCAATTTCTGTGTGTATGTTTAGCAGTGTACAATTTCTCTCTTCCCTAGTGATTTTAGCAAAGGCAGATATTCAGTATCTGTAAGTAAACACTGAAAATCACTTGCTTCATTACACTTCTGGGCCATTAAATATCTTCTTTCATCTATCTAATTCCTCTCTTCTCATTGCCTCAGCAGTGTGACTCAATCAGGCATGTGTTATCTTTCCCAGATCCTTTGCTGAACATAGCGTAGTGTGCTGGAATGCAGTTTGTTAGACACATTGTGTCTGAAATCCTTTGTTGGTAGAAGTGGAGAGAAAGAGATTATAAAATGCCTCAAAACCTTCTATCGGGCCGTTCCCAGGTTTCTTGTATCTGTTCATGCAAACAAAACATTCATACCTTACTTTTATGTATAAGACAGTATAGTATAATATGTATTGTGTCTTCTATTAGCATGTTTTTAGGCTCCAGTTTACAGAAAGCAAATTATTTTGTGCTTTGGCAAGTTCTTAGGCTCCTTAAGGTTGAAAAGGTTGTGGATTTAGAAGAGATAAATGCATCGGTTCTCTATAATGTGGTTCTTATAGGCAGCGAGACCTAAGATCCTGATTTTTTTCTAGGCGAGATCAACAGTAATTCTCTGTCTGACCGGTGATGATGTGTGTTTTTCATTGCTCTGCTAATATAAACCTTTCTGAGGTAAAGCCAAGCAGTGCAAATAACTTCTGAAGCTGTTAGCTTCTGTCAACCTGAGGGAATCTCTGGCTGACTTTCTATGACATTTACTCCTTATATTTTTGTACACAAAGTTTCTCAGTAGCTGCCTTACATGCTAATCCTTTTATTTGTGTTTGATTAAAAACTGTTCTGTACACTGAGAAGCTTTTGCCCAAATTCATCAGAAAACCTTGACACTTAAAGTATTGGCCCAGCCTAAGCACAAAGGCAGCATGTATAGATGCTGGAGATGGCAGATAGGTTCATGTAACTTCTGCAAGAGGGATGGTAGTCATTGTTTTTGCCTTTGAAATCAAAAACAACCATGAGAAACCACTAATTTACGATATGTCATCACTGTAGGTTTAAACTGAACTTTTTACACTGGAGTTTCTTTGAGAAATTAGCCTAGAATAGGTAGGAGTAGCCATGCTATGAAGTGACAAATGAGCTGCTGAGTCCACATTGATGTTGCCTTCACTAGTTTTTTGGGGAAGACATGCCATTTTCATAGTAATAAGCTGAGTTACACTATGAATTCTCTGTCAGTGTACTCTGGGAGAATTTGTCTCTGCTTTCCAGGTTGGATACCCAAGGAGAAGTCTAGGAAGGTTTTGTAATGCAAATTTAGCTAGCCTTCGTTCACACTAGGAATGTTAGATGTTGACCCATAAGGACTGAGTTCAAGATTTCTGTGAATATGTTGGATTTGAATTAACGTGGTAATGAAAGTCTCTAAGAGTATCAGGCACGTTCAAAATCAAAATAACTTACATGATTTAGAAACCTAAAATTGGCCCTACGACGATTAAAAGAAAGCCGATTGATATTGCTCTTCAGCATAAACATTAACATGAATCTATCCATGGCACTTAGACTTTTATTGAACAGCTGGTATGTTCTGTTTAATATACTCAGAGAGAAAAGTAATAATAGGTTTGTTGGAGATTGGCTGCACTTACTGTGGATACACAGATAATTGAGATGTGTAACAAATAGTGAAGAAACAGCTCCAAGCACAAATGCTCCGACACGATCCTTAGTAAATGCATCATTTGAAAAATACATTTTGTGGGTTAGAGAATATCTAACACATTAAGAGACAAATAAAAATGCACCAGAGAGTAAAAAACATTAAATTAATTTGGGGAAAAAAAATAACAGTGAGCTCAATTACTCAACTCTAGTAATCACCTGTAGTACAGAAAACTTCCTGGAGTATCCTTTGAATCCACTATATTTTCACAGAAAATTAGAATAGGGGTATGGAATAAGGAAACCCAAATTCCTGGGTTTCTGCTTTCAGCAAAGATGCCCTGTATCCCAGAGTAGTCCTCTCTATATTTGCCCCAAAGAAGGTATATACTGTTAGTCTTCAGTATGCTGTGAAATTTGTCAGCTCTCTCTTTTCTTTTTGCAATGAAAATTTTTATAAAGATATAAAGAAATGCAGATAATCCTCCATGCATTTTCCATTATCTTTGCAGTTGCTAAATACTTTTGTTTGAGTTTGGAAAATGGATTCTGTTATTTTAAGAGTTTGGGAAGGATAAATGTGGATATTTGTTGGGGTACCTGTGTTGTTTTATGAGATAACAGTGAACCCAGGTACAAGCCTGTAATTTCTTGCAGGATGAGGGGGTTGGCATTCTAATGTTTTTAAATCCATGCAGGTCCTTTACCTGCTCATGCTATATCACTAAAGACTTTAAATGTTATAGTCACAAAATGTACATTACTATAATGTTTTAGCATGAAATAGAGCTGTAATTCATCCCAGTGGTTGGTTGTTTTGTCCTTTATTACACTGCTTTTTTGATTGTATGCCTCTTATTTCAGTTGCAGTCTTTTGCCTTGTGAATTGCTGTCCAGACACAAGATAAAAATTACAGTGACACTGGATGACTGGATGTGTATAATTGGGGAGAATTATTTTGCAATTTTATTTCAGCACTAATATTTTCCATTTTTCTTTCTCTCTTTTACAGAGGGTATGAACTGTATGAACAAAGATCATGGGTGTGCACACATCTGCCGGGAGACGCCCAAAGGTGGGGTTGCCTGTGAATGTAGGCCTGGCTTTGAGCTTGCCAAAAACCAGAAGGACTGCAAATGTAGGTAGATGAAGATTAAATTTCACATGCCCCCAAATGTCTTATTTTTTTCATGTTGTTATTTTTCAGAATTCAAGAAATCAACTTGTTTTTGGCCAAAGGTGATTTGTAGCTTTAGTAATGTGTTCTTTCTGTAGAGGGTTTGCTTAGGGATGGAGAAGAGGGATTGAATAATAGAACTTCCGAAGCTAGGCTCTTACTAAGATGGTATCAACTTTTCTACCTTCCTATGAATGCAGAAAGTGAGGGATCAAGTTTAATCTAGACTTTCTTTGTAAAGCAGAAAAACAAGCATAGAGGATTCCAGCTTGCAGTATTTTGAAGGTCCATAATGATGAATGCATTGATAAATCTACTAATGGCTCTAATGATAAATCCGGTAGCACCATCAAATTAACAGTGTTGATTTCTCTTTATTAAAAAAAAGAGAAATGTTTGCTGTAGTCCTGTATCATATAAACTGTTCCAAAAAAAAAACCCAAAAAACCCAGAGTCATGTATTCCAGAAGTGGGGATACTGAAGAAAGGTGTGCCTCACCCAACAAAATTGGAAGCTGCAATTCTTTTGTTCAGATTAAAATAATTGACCCTCTGTAATAGCTTCTTCTGAAAGCTTCTGAAGTGCATAGGAATCTTTATGTCGGCTTCAGTGAGTACTGGGTCTGACCCTGTCAGAATAGCTTGCCTTCCTACCTGTTAGATTTGAGAGAGACAAAAAAGAGAGAAGCAATAACTGCAATAAAATGACATGAAGTATGCTTCATGCTTTGTGTAGGGACAGTATGTTTTGTCATAACCTTTCTTCCACACCCACTTCTTTCTTCCTGTGATCTCCATGGTTTAAAAATGCTAAGGTGATATTTTCCTAAGTATGAAGCCGAAAGGATCGCCTTTGAGTATCATCAAAAAATGCCACAAGATATTGTACAGCCCGACTGCTCCTCAGGATTTAAGAAGCCATACAGGGGGAAAGTCCAAAGCACAGACAAAATAGCTTTTATGGTCGTTTTCATTCTCAGTGTTTATTAAAAGTGAACATTGTGTGCTCTTAACTACAGTGCAACATCAGCTACATTGGTAAAGTGGGAGAGGATGTTTACTTATGCTGTTTATTATTTGTTTGCACAAATTTGTACATTCCTTAGGAAGTGCATTATCCTTTTTCATAGGGAGATGGTGACAGGAGAATTAGGGCCTCTTCTAGAGTATTTCTAAATGTGTCAAAGTTTAATGGAGTAAAATACTTGGATCTATTCAATGCCCTGCAGAGTTCAAATTGTAGTTTGAATTATAATGAACTTTTGCTAACAGCCTTCTAAGTAGGGGTGCTGAGCTTTTCAAGGCCATTGAGCTTGCTGCAGAATACACCAACCCCTAAACCCACAGGACATTCTGCAAATATGTTCCAGAGTCTTATTTAAAAAAAATATATACTTCTAGACTTTCCAAATGCAAAGAAGTAAAAACCTGTAGCCAGATACCCTGGAACAATAATTTTGAGAATGCAGCAGGCTCATCCCTCTTTACAAAGGTCTAGTTCTGAAGCTGAATGTTGTCTTTTTGAAAACTTTTTCACAGTTGACCATTTTAGTGGACTTGGCTTCAATCTTTAGCTGCAGCTTTGCAAGTACTGAGTACAGCTACATTGAGGAGCTACAGAGCAGACATTTGCCCCCTGTTAAGATGGGTTGGGTTTGTATCCCTGGTATTACCAGAGATTAAAGCAGCTTCAAAGTTTCTCTCAAGCATTTTGGTTTACAATAGTCCCTCCAGGAGACTGTGCCATTCAGGGTTTATCAGAGCTTGCTTCCTTGTTCCTTTATGTTGACAGTTGATAGAGAATCAGTATCTCACTAGGTAAATTTTTATCAGCCAGTTTGCAACTGAATCAGAATCCTGGGAGAGATTTTCAGAAGCACTCAAGGTTGGCCCAAGTCCACTGCTAATGAGACATATGTGTTTCTCAGAGGAAAGAAGATGTTACAAGAACTCTGAAGTTCAAAAGCATAAAAAATTGGAAGGAGGTTCCCTGCTTTTTATGCATGCATTCCATGGTTGTGTCATTACATCCTAATTACATGGTCACATATCACTTGATTGGATGCTGATAAAGCAGTCACTGTAGGTGTCTTGCTTCATTCAGTGGACAGGATGGTCAATGCTCATTAAATAGGCTTTCGTTCAATAGTTTCTTCTCCTTCATAATTCAGTGTCATGCCTTGCCCACTGCACAGTATTCAAACTCTGCTCTGAACATAAAATTTTTAATTTCCTCATGGATTTTCCCATGGTACTCATTACTGTAATATCTGAGTGCTTCCTAGGCATTGTTAATGTATCTTCAGAACATTCTTGTGAGGTTCAAAAGTACTGTTTTGCCTACCTTACAAATGGATAATGTATATAATGATGTTAATGTCAAAGCCATTAGTGATAGGTGATAAACAAGAGACACCCAGAACCCCACCTAGCATTTATAGCACATAGTATGATCAAAACCAAGCTCCCAGTGGCTCCAGCTGTACTTGCAAATGCCAGGGAGAAAGGAATATTTTATTAGTAACCTGTAACAGATGTGGTTTAAGTGACCTGCACAGCCCCAAGTAGGAATTCCATGGCAGAGGCAGAAATAGAGTTGAGTTTTCTAGGGCTCTGTTCACTGTCTGAATAAAGACCATCCTTTCTTGCCTGTGCCTTGCCTTCTAATTTACTCAAACAGCAGCAAATGAGACAGGGCTTCTCCAGTGAGGTTCCCCAGACCTAACTTTCCCCAGTTCTGCCTGTGCACTGCATAAGATAGGAATGTTTTCTGCATTTGTCATTGAGGATGGTTATTGCGATATGAAAAGCCTATGGACCATGTAAAAGTCTGGTATTTTGTAGCTTTTGAGTGCTTAATATTGCAATTTAATTTTTCTTAATATATTTTTTAAGCAAGCAATTAATCAGTTACAGAAAGAAAATCTTGCCCAACCACAGAAACATTCAGGTTGGAAGGGACCTCAGCAGGTCATGTAGAAATACATCAAGCAGAATCATACAGATACCTATGTATAGTTCAGCAGCAGAGCTGCATCCTCTAGATCCAAAGCAGCAGTAAACTATCTTCTTTGTACACAGGCCATGAGAAAAGAATATGTTTTGTCAGTGATTTTCCTAGATATTTGCTGGCAGCAGAAGGATGAGACTTAGGAATTCTGAATTTGGTTCCAGATTACAGAGGAAACGCATGGGCAATGACCCCCTATTTCTGCCATCCCTGTTAAATTCAAGTTCCTGCTCCTGAGCATGATAGCACTTGATAAAGTGATGATAAGATTTTTTCTCCAAAGCATGGACAAAACAAGGTATTTTTTGTTAATTTATTAGCTGAATCAGTTTAGCTGGAACTTGAGAAAGGAAGAAGAAACCCAGAGCAAACCCACAAGCATGTAAGTTGCAACCTGAATGGATTATTTCTGGCAGAATTATAAGCAAGTGAAAGCTGAGTCTTTCAATGGAAAATACTGGATAATCTTAAGTACAGCTATTTCTGCCTGCCCCCTCTTGTAACAGTGATTTAAGTGAGCAGGATGGCTAGTGCTAAGTAATTCCTAAAATCTTGTCCAATATGTTTAGTTTAGAAAATAACATGCCCTCCTACCTATGCCAAGTGCCAGTTCTTCAGCTGCTGCTGACAGTGTTCTCATGCAGCTATTTGCTATCAGTACAAAGATCTGCAGAATAGAAAAAATAGAATAAATAATGCAAGCAGTGCATTCATGGCTTTATCCCATAGAAAAAGATGTCCATAATTTTATATGAATTACATGTTTAATGGTGAATTTAGTTAAATAACATGGCAATTCTTAATTTATCTGGAATTATAATGTGCTGGTTTAGGCTGTCACAGAAAGTCATACTAAAAAAAAAGATTTAGCTTGCTGCAAATTCTGTGGCATCTGAGCAATGCTACACATCTCATCCACATGGGAAGCAAGAGAAGGGTAGCATTATCTTAGGGGGGAATTAGGTTGTTGGGTACTAAATACTACTTTCAATATTTGGCCATACTTTAATACAGCTCTAAGCAATAAGCTACTTCAGGATATTAATACAGTTTAAAATTTAAGCTGACATAACTCCTTACCTGGGCTTTCTTCCTAAAGGCACTTCTGTGCATCCACTTCTTCAAGCTATTTATACAACTTCTGTCTTTGGATCACTGTGGATTTGATTCCAAATAATAACTGATTCTTGGAAAAGCCTAGGTGTGTAGACAAATCATGTCTTACCTGCACACACATTATGCACATGTATTTAAACAGTAAGATAATATTTGTTAATGCTACTCTATCAAGCACTTCAGAGTTAAAATAGATGACACTGTTTGCACAGTGCAGGCATCTTGTGCATGGACCTTATATAATCTGTATACAGTAGTTCAGTACAGGAATCAGATGCCTTTTTGACCCCAGGAATATTCTGCCTTATTTTTTTTTTTTCTTTTGCCACTCCTAATCACTGGCAAGTTACATGGAAGAGACCAAAAAAGGATAATATGAAAGTTCAGAGAAGCATTGAAGGCAGGAACTAGGCTGTAGAGTCAGGCTGAATTCTAGTATTTTCTATCTTCTGAGGGGCCAAACCTGAAACATCAATAAATTTTTTTATTGGAATATGTATGTTAAAAACCCTTTGTTCTTTAAATGTGTCATTCTTCTTCCAAACAATTGTTCTGTGTCTTTCGTCATCAAAATGTCATTTCAAGACTAGTCTATATTTTTTCTATGGATGTAAGCACTGGCCTACATGCTAAGCTATGTCTCAGAGATCCTTAGCACAGCCAAGCAGGACATCCATGTACATAAACCGAATAAATGCTGCTGCTGCTGCAGTGCCAGCAGGAGAACAAATAGGAGGATTATGGCACACTGCCTGCTTGTAGACCTTGAAAGGCAGCTGGCCAAGTCAGGAGCCTGGGTGTGATAGTCAATGGAGAGAACTAAGCTTATTTGAAGGCGATTTGAAGCACCAGTGTCTGCGCTTCAGCTCAGGGTGCCCTGTTGCTCTTCATTCACAGTAGGAAGAGTCTTGGGAGGACAGACTGGTAACTTGGCCACTGCCATTAGTTACCTCATACAGATGATGTGCATCTTTGTAGGGCTTGTACTTTGTTTTTACTCATGTTTCTAGCAAAGAGCTTTCCCTGGCCTTCTCTATGGGTGCTGCTTATAGCCAGTTGTACAGAGTATTTCCCCCACAGCTGCAAAAAACAGGTCAAGATTCGGCCAATAAGGTATTGATGTCTCTCCCTATCTATATCAACTATTTTAATTATAATGACATAAATACTAAGGGAAAGAACTCGGCACCGTGATTGCACTTCAGACATATGTGAATGCTGAACCATTGTTGAAAGCAGTGGTGTTATTCTGGTTTTAAATCTGCTGTCTGGGTATAAGTATGTCTGGATTCTAACAGATATGTGTATACTCTCCTTTGGTAAGAAAGATTACCTCCTCTTTTGCATCCCTTTTATTGTAATAACATGATTTATAGTATTTGAAGATCATTTGTGTCTGTCAGAAGTGCACTATCAGGGTTAGGAGGTCAAAATATTTTCCTTGTCTTTATTTCCTCCTTTAATGTCACAGACTGAACAAGCACACACTTGGTCTTTTGCATTGCTGCAGAGTCCAAATTTACATGAAATAATTTTTAAAAGAAAACTTTGGTATTTTTCATGCATTTTGCTTTCACACTTTCTGATAAGAATGGAGTAGTTCTGGATTTTCCCTTGCCTTTAAAGAATTTAGGTTTTTTTCCTTTAACCAAGAGAAACTTCTCATTGTGTCACTGTCACAGACTTAAAGCTAGAGGAGAATCAAAATGATACATTTTACAACTGGATTTTGTACCAATTTCACCTGCAGAACTGTCAGGCTCCAGAGTTTTGGCTCGAGCTGCTAAAAAAAAAAGAAAGCTGGTCTAAACAGAAGTTCAAATTCCTCAGAAACAGGGTTTAATAATAAAAGGAAAAGTTCCCTATATTACACTGGTCAGAGAAACCATGTAAAAATACTTTCATCTCTGTGGGGGGAGGCTTTTAGCAAAGAATGCCAAAAATAACTGCTGCAGTCAAGTTGTTTAAAATACACACTTTGTTGAGATTGTGCTTTAAAGTACTTAATAGAAATACTGTTGGCTAGAAGTGTATTTAAATCTCTGGCATAAACAGCACCTTCATGTTAATTTGTGATGACACGGCAGTCCAACATGAATAGAAACATTGAGTGAGCCTGCAAGTAGTCCAACAGGCATGTAGGGTCAAGAAGGAAGGGAGGATAGTGGATGGAAATTACTTTATCCTAGATTAGCTCTGCCAGTGTGTGCCCATGAATCTGGATAAAAGTAAGCAGCTGCCTTCCAGGCCACTCGCTGCCCCAGCTCTATCACATCCTTTACACGGCTGGCCAGAAGGGCAGTTCATGTTTGCCATCAGGCTGCAGGCAGCTGATTCAAACATTCTCCATCTGTTCCTCTCTCATCTAGGCTGGGAAACAGTGTATGATCTACCCCCAGACTAACCAAAAGTGTTACTGTTGCATGCACAATGGGGCTTAAAGAGGGAGGGGCACAAAGACAGCAAAGAACAACGAAAAACAACCGCAAAACAATGAATGGGCAAAAAGAAGAGAGGTGAATAAGGACTTGCATAGCATTGAGCAAGGAATTGATTTTTCAGCCTGACTATATTGAGAAAGGAGAACTAACGTAAATTTTAATTTTTGGTTTTGCATCAAAAAAAAGGGAATATTATTGTTTATTGAAAGAAATGAAACACCATTCCTATTTGATGCAGAGCAGAATGATTCGTTTGGTGTATTTTTCAGAAAAAAAATTAACAAGTAAGTTCATAAAACTGAAGGAAGAGAAAGAGTGTCTGGGGGGTGGTTGTTGTTTCAGGGGCTTCTTTAATGTGACTGCTTGGAAGTCTGGGATTCTCATGGTTTGGGAAGTGTGAGTTCAATTCCCTTCTCTCTGGTGGGCCTGAACTCATAATTCCCATTTCTCAGTATAGTGCCCAACCTGTCAAGCTCCAGTAAGGAAATCTGGATTAGGCTGCTCTCCATCTTTCTCACTGGCATTTTTTCCACTTGGGTAAAGTTCTGATATTCCTGGGAGGAGAGGTGGGAATCCATGTGGGCCATCTTCTCCATGACTGTTCTTACCACCAGGCCACGAGACTGTTCCCTTGCTGTCTCTGAATAACGCAGGGATTTTATTCAAATTGTACAATGCGAAGGTGTGAAGGATGAAGGATGCTTGAACACATGGTAGCCTCTGGCCTGCACCCACTTGAGAGATGGGCAGTCTTGGCTGTGATCTTTGCCAGGCCTCAGGGGCCGTGGGTTCCTGAACTTGAGGTTCCTACCCAGGCAAGTGGCTTTAATGGGAATTCTGTTGGATATGCTAATGTGGCAGAATTGTTCCATTTTAAACAAAATACTTCAGTAATTACTGAGGGTGGTGTGACTTTCCAACACTGGCAGGCTCACCCAAGAGGTGGAATATTTCCATTCCAGTTACTGTTGCTGAAAATTCCAGTCTACTCCATTTTATAATAAGCTGGTGTTAAAGCAAAGTTCTTGAGGTCAGGGGGAAATTATATTTTTCTGCTGGAAAGGAGATTTAAGTTTAGGTTTAGATGCTGATTTTAAAATCCTGTTAATAGTTATCTTGGTTTTACTATATATTGGAATTTGCCATCCTGGATCCTTTATAAACTCTCTTATCTAGAGAGGAGTTCTGATAAAGACGAATGTGAAGAAGTTCCTTCTGATAAGCAGCAGTCAGTGTTTAAATTATTAGAACATTTCAAAACATTAAAGTCCTCTGAAATGATGAGTATGATATAACTGCGTAACGGGACATGGGATTTCCCCTCTACTTGTCAATGTGTGTAGATCTGTAAAGAACCTGATTCTTGTGCACAGAAATTACCTGTATATAAAGAAAGTAAACTGAATTCATAATGCTTTTACTTAGCATCACACTATGCAACTGTAAAGGACTAAACAGAACAGGGATAAATTAGAGCTGTTGTGTACCAGCTTATTATTTAAAAACTGGTTTGCCTTAAGAATCAGAGATCAAATCCATCCTGCAACGAAGCAGATTGAATCTGATGTATTAATTCCTGGAAACGGCAAAATTCTATCCGTTTGAAAAAGTTTTGGCTTTAATGTATGTTTAGTATTTTTTCCACCAGAGATTTTTTTTAATAGTTACAAGCAATTTTATATTGTACACATGCAAGTGGAAGTGACATCTCCAGGCATTCCTTCCTAGCTGAGGCCAATACACTGTATGGCCATAAGAAGAGTGTATTTTTTGTTTCAGCAAAGAAAAGGAAAAAAAGGAAAAAAATATGTTTCTTGGTTTATTTTTAAACATTCTTCTACTCTGGGAGGACCAGTATTTGAAATAGTAGATTTCAAGACATTTGCATTTCTGCTTTTGCTGTCTGGGTGTCTGCTTCCTCCACTTAGGAAGTGAAGGAGGGGGAGAAGAAAAATGCAGTCTATAGACTTGAAAAAACATGTCTGTATTAGTAGGGTGCTCATATTTTCATGCTGTATACATCATGGACATGAAGCATGTAGCTTTTTGGAACAGATGAAATTGGCTGATAATTCATGCTAAAGCTACTAATTCAGACTATGGAAAAAGTACTACATTCTTCTTCCTTTCTTTCCCCCTTCCTTCCTTCTCTCTTTCCTTTCTCTCTCTCTCTTTCTCTCCTCTCCTCTCTTCTCCTCTCCTCTCCTCTTCTCTCCTCTTTCTTCTTTCTTCTTTCTCATTCATTCATTTTTCCTTCCTTCCCTCCTTCCTTTTTTTCACTGGGTGGATTGAGAGCAGGGCAAGAGACAGGAGTGCGGCTAAGGTAATGGGGCTCCGAAAGAATAGGGGAACGCAAATGCCTTCAAATACAAATGTGATGTTGCCTTATGTCTTGGTTTGTTACTGCTCTTCTGCATTCTAAAAGGCCCTCAAAACTAATTGGTTTCATTGTCATTTTATTTATATATACATATATACACATTCATTTGGGGCATAACTAGTAACCTGTAACTATGGGAATGGAGGCTGCCAACACACCTGTGATGACACAGATACTGGTCCTGTGTGTGGTTGTCACCAGAAGTATGCCCTGCATTCGGATGGCCGAACCTGCATTGGTAAGTACTTCTCTACGATACATTTTAGACTGTATTCCTCACAGAATATGTAGATGCACGTGTGTGTGTGTGTGTGTGTGTGTGTGTGTGCGCACATGCATGTGTATTTGTATCTCACCGGAGTTTAGCAGCATTGCTGAGAGGAGTGTATAATAGCAGTTCCTGGCCATAGCAGCTAAGGTCTCACCATATATAGACAGAAGCATTTGTGTGTGTTTTGTTGAAATGTTTGTTAATGAAGTATCCCTTTGTTACTCCTTAGTAATTCTTATTTCTTTTTTTATAACTAATCATTTTTAAAATAAAAAAGTGTAAAACATTCATAATTATGACTGAAAGTTCAGCTCTTCCTTTCATTTTCATGAGTCAGACTTCCTTGGGTAAGTATTGTGAGGAAAATGATCCTCATTTTCTAACCATGATGACTGGGGAAAATTAATCATCATGATGTGCTTTCTTCCTTATTTTTTATGATCCTAAAAAGTACAGCACTTGTAGTGAATATGCTTTCACTAAGATTGTCAATGGGAAAAGTGATACAAGCTTGGGAGATGCTATGCAAATATTTATGATTATAAATATATTATTTGCTTAACACTGTTTCTTTCCAGTCTTCACATTTTTTTAAATAAAAAGGGATGTTTTTGCATTCTGTAAGTTAACATTTGAAAATTCTTATTTAATTCAGATCAGAATGTAAACCCATAATGGTTTTCATTAGCATTGTGGCCATGTTGACTTTTTTTGTTTGTTTAATTTCAAGTTCTTATGAATTTATAGGAATTTTCTGAAATTAACAAAATAAATAAATGGATGCATATTTATCATCTTTTCTCTCCTTTATCAATACTACAAGACACAAAGCACCTGATCTAAAACCCACGGAAATATGTCAGTTATCTTTAGCGACCTGTTGGTCACATCTATGGATCTTGATCCCATAGTAAGATCTAAGCATTAAATTCAGTGGCTGCACAGAGCTTCACTCACTCCTGGTGGGTTTGATTGCACATGTTGTGTGGTAGGACCAGAGTTATATTGGTAGAGGTAGAGCTGAACAAGGTTCAACACTGGACTCTGCCTTGTTGTATACACAAGCTATATGTCAGTTTACAGAATCTCTCAGCTAGTACTTTTTGATTAACACAGTGGGCTAAGTCTTGCAATCCCCCTGTTTAAATAACCCTCCCTGAGATCTGTGGCACTTCCAGCTGTGGAAAACTTGCTATGGAGTGAGGGCCTTGAAAACAGATTTTATTAAATGGATAATTGATCTCCTATTTCTCAGAGTTCGCTGATATCCTCAGATTGATGTTTTATATTGTTCAGCATGTAAAAATGACTTTAAAAGCTGTATACACTCCACCTGTTTTTTTTTACTTTTTTTTTCCCCATTTTTGTAATGTGATACATACAACTCCATGTTACATTCCTTGGTCTTGTGATGTAAGTCACATATTACTGCCTGTGCTGATTTTCTTCCCTCTAAGTAGTTCTATCTCCTAGAATATTTCTTAATTTTTTTTTATATATTTTTATTCCTGCTTTCTGGTGATGGTTCCTGATTGCCTGTCTTGTCTGATAACTGACGTACATTAATTATCTACAGAGCAAAATAAAAAAAAAATCTCAAACAAAAGCCTCTATTGCAGCCTGATCCCATCTAGAACTTGTTAAAAACAAAACAAAACAACTTCTTGTTACCACTCAACCATGTAGTTTTGCCACAAATAAAACCTGCCAGCCTCCTCCTCCTCACTTCAGTGATTCCAATGTTTGCTGTCTTCAGTGGTGTATATATTCCGGGCATCACTGCAAGAATGCAAACTTCTGCAATGCCAGATAAATACTTTTTGACCCTTTGTCTAACACATTTTGTCTTTGTTTGCTTGACTTATCCTTTTATTTTATTTTTTGTTTCCTGCATGTGAAAGTCCCCATTTGCATTTTGTTTTTCTAATAAAGCAATTTACTCTCTGTATAAATCACTTTATTTACCTAGCTGCTGCTTCTCCATCACTCTCCTGTATGAGAAATCTTTATTTTTACTTCATTTACTGATCATCTCTTCCCACCCTTGTGACCATTTCTGTGTATTTCTAATGAAGCATAACCAAACTAAAGTCCTCATTATGCTGTATGACACTCTTACATATACGATATCAGAAACTACTTTGTAAAATGATTTTTGCTGACATCATCTTGCTTACTGCATGCTTATAAAATTACTAAACCCTGTTCTTGCAACATCTTTTCTAGCATTGAATGTTTAGCTAGTAGTGTTTCATAGACAAGCAGGCAACCAGCACTGCCCAAATTGATCTTTTTTTGTGTTTGTTTGGTTTGTTGTTTGTTTATTTTTGTTGTTGTTTTTGTTTAATTTGCATGCTGTTGTTTGGTTCCGTTTCACGCCGTGTCAATGTGTACAAGACTATGGTGCATCTGTGCCCATCCATCACCGGACTCTTCTAGCTCTCTGTCTGTCTGTCTGTCTTGGTCTTCTGCCTGCCAACTTCAGATCCTGATGCCACCATTAGCCTGAGTCACTTCACAGTTTGTCTTTAATAGTTTGTATAACTAGCATCCCTGGATTTTAATTTCCATCATTAACACCTCTCTGGGGCACTCACGTTAGCTGTCTTGTTCTCTAGTAGGAATCCAGCTTCGTGTACGTGGTTAATTACTTGGTAGTTGACCATTCTTCCTCCTCCCGCTCTTTCTTCCTCCTTCCCCCAAACACCCTTTAATTTTTTCCTGGGGTCTCAAAGGGAATTAACTCTCTAACGGGGATTTAGTGCTTTCATGCCTTGCTTCTTGGCTTTGGCTGTGCCATGCCAAGAAACTGTCTTAGGCAGAGGAAAATTGGGCTTGTGATTAACCAACTGCTCCATGTTTGTCCCTTACTTGTGTTTTAGAGAAGGATGAGGCTGCAATTGAGAGTTCTGAGTACAATGCCACGTCAGTAGCTGATGTGGACAAGCGGGTGAAACGGCGGCTACTTATGGGTAACACTTTTCTTCCACTTCCTTTGTTGTGCTCTCACTTTTGTCTGTATGTGTGTTGGGGGGAGGTTCTCTTTTGGTCTCGTTTGGTTCTCTGGTTTTGGTTTGGTTTTTTTTTCAGTTGATTTCATCTGTGTGGAAAGGTCACCAATTTTGTTAAGTTCTCGTCTGTTGTACAACTTCATTTCCTGATTTTAAACTTTTTTCCTAATGCTGCAGCTTTAATGTTCAATTTCTTCTGCATAGAAAGAAGCTTTTGCCATTAACCTTACTTACCTTACGCCAGCTACTTCTTATATGTGATTTGTGTGTGTTTGTGTGTATGTGTTGCTCTAGGATTCCCAAAATACCATGTTCCAGACCTGCCTTTTGACTTAAAAGTGGATGATGGTAAAATAAAGCCATATTCTATTACATATGTGGTGTTAAGTGAATAACTGTATTTGCCTATTTACATATTTGCAGTACTTTTGACTGAAATGCAAATATTATGACTGGAAATTCATTTATTTCCCTTTTGTTGCTATGTTAGTAACCACTGAAAGATCTTTCCTTTGTGACTAGTGAGCTTCCATATGTTCTTCTTTCAAGACTAAGCATGGCTTGTTTCTCTCGGTGGTTGGAGCCTAAGAGTGGAAGGGATGAAGAGATGCATTGAACAATGAAGATATTTCTTTGGCTTCTGCTCTCAATTAACCCATTGCTCACCTCTGTAATGCTCTTGTTCATGCTACATTTATGGCCATTAATGAGAATGACCTTTCAGAAATAAAAACAGTAGAGTGGCTGCATCTCTGCCACATTTCTTTTCATGTGACAAAGGGCACGGAGTAGCACAGCTGGCCGAATGATGCCAACATTTTGGTGATTCCCAGGTGGCTTTTTGCTCTGTATTTTCCATTCGCATGCCTTACACACCACATACAGTATTGCTACTAGTTTCTAAGCGCAGTGAGCACTATTGAGACTATTTACAAGACGGGGCTTCATTATCCACACAAGAGATTCTGGCAGGATGAGATTCTGCTCCATTCCCTCACATTTGCTATTTCCTTTCTTAAAAGCACCAAGTCCTTTGCAGACTCTCATCTGCTAGTCCTTGGCAGGCTTTGCACCTCTCTGGAAGGACTGCTTCTAGAAGAGCAGAAGCCTCTCTGTGAAAATTTGATTTAATTGATTGCTGGGTTAATTGTTGCAATAGGTGGTGACTGTTGTATTGTTTTCATGTCACTTGTATCTTGTCACCCGTGATAAACCACAAGCTTAGTCATAGCAAGCAGTCACCATGTGGCAAATGGCATGGTGTCATGACTCTGAAATAGTATTAGGTAATAATGCTCAGGTAAAATATTTCCCCTCCTATAAGCACCTGGGCATGTGTTGCCATATTTCTTTTAGAATGTCTATGGTTGTTAATTTGAAATGAGTTTGCAGACCTAGCAAGAGACCCATATTGATTTGTTGTTTAATGATGCATTGTTTAAATTGATTTAAGTTGACAAAAGCTATGAGGCAACTCATCTTGCTTTCTAAAGTGCCATTAACACTTTTAGCTGGAATTTCAGTAAGGCCTATGTTCTCACTGAAAGTCAGGAAAAAGTATGTGCAAAGGGCCTCCCTTTGAAAATCCAGTCCACAAGGTCTAAACGGTGAGTTTGCCCAGCCACTATCAGTATGTAGGATACGGTTGAGAGGGACTGAGCAACATAGTACACTGCTTTGCTATTTTGCCCTCTGATAAAAGTAATTATCCAAACTGAAAATAAATTCACACTGCCTATGAGAGTCAAGGCAAGCAGAGTTAAAAAGTTATGATTAGCAACAAGCTTCTTAGGTACACCAGGTCTGCAAGTCCCAAGCCAAACATAGACTCTAGAAACATGTAGGTTTAGGGAAATAGTTAAAAATCTAGTTTGCAAAATACATTTTCTCACTCTTTGCTACCTCCTCTATTAGCACTCATCAGCCAAGAGCTGAGAGTTCCTGGACGTGCTGTTTTTGAACAACTGATACCTTAGAAAAACATTAACTAGAGCTGAAAAGAAATGTAATTAGCAAGTGAGATCTGAGTGGGTGGCTTTCTTCTTAGGGACACTGTTGCTCTGTTTATCTCTGCTCTGATTTTTGGTGCACAGAAAATCCAGGCTTGATTTTTTTGGTAGAGTCTTAGTACATTTCCAAAGTGTAGTGGCATTTTCATGAAATGCCATGCGTCTTCAGATGCTTTCTAAACAGCTGCTTTAGAAAGTACTGGAGGGCTCCCCAGGAAGCTTTGTTACCAGCTCTTGCAAACAGCCTATGATTTTTGACCCTGCTGCGAGAGGTCTTGGATGTGTGGGAAAAGTAGCAGACTTCATGTGATTTTAGTAGTCTAATGGAAGATGCTTTTGATTGCAAGCCCAAAGACAATTTTTTCTAGTCCCACATCATCTACTGCCTGCTATTAAAATTACTATGATCTTTGTAACTCTTAGTACAAGCCAAAGCTGTCTTTGTTTTCTCAAGGGGCAGTACTTAATCCATTTCACAGAAGACTGAAGCTTGCATGAGACTACTTCAAAACAGGACTGCTGTCTGATATGACTGTATATGCCATTCACTTTGCTACAGCAAGACTGGCCATTTCTGTAGCTCAGATTGACTCTTAGAGGGATCTGGATCGTAGTCATGGTATGGTCCTGTTACTTGTGGCTAAGCTTGAAATATAGAAAAGTATAAATTTGCTCCCTTCTTTCCTGTTAGATATATTTTTATTTAGATCTTGTGAGGCAGACAAGAACCAGGTCTTCTCAGATGATCTGCAAGAAACTTTACTTCAGAGCCATTCAAATAATTCCTAGGAATTTTCATCCTTTTTTTTTTTTTTTTTTTTTTTTTTAATAATGTTCAGGAAGCCCTGAAGGCTTACAGCTGTCCTATATCTCCCCTGTTCAGAGAGAGACACTTGGGCCCAGCATAAAAACCTCTTTCATTTACAAGATGTCACTGTATAACTTTTCTCTGATCTGTGAATGTAGCAGCATATTGCTACTCACACTATTTGTTTACAATTCCTTCCCTTCCACCTGGGCCATTGCCATTTTAAAGGGGAAAAGGATGCACCTTATTGTATTCCAGACGGACCTTAGGCAAAGTTCTGCCGTCTGCAAGATTTCTGAGGTGAAGTATAAACTGGACATTGATTCATGGGAGTTCTGTAAATTAGAAAGAGTTGTTCATTTGCACATCCAGCCTGCAGAAGTGCACACATCCAAGTACTCAAGGATAGAACCTTTTTATCCTTACTGTTATCTGTAAGGTACATTTACACCTCCATTGGCACAGGACAGCTTGCACTTGCTATAAATCAGTAGGACAAAACCAGTGTCCTCAGTTCTTCTGAAGTGTCTGGCATAACTAGAACATTTATGTTGCAGTTGGTTGAGCACGTGTTCTAGTCTTTGTTTTGTATTGTGAAATACAATTTTTTTCCTAAAAATATTTTCAGTATATTTATTTTCAGTATATTCAGTATATTTAAGCGACCTCCCTGCTTTCCTTTGATCTTCTTTTCCTTGAGGACTTATTGGCCCAAGACTGTTTTTCCTGTCACAGCATGAGACTGCCATGTCTGATTAGATGAGAGTGCTAATGCATTTCAAATCTTTTTTTCATCCAGCTCCAGAATCAGTTTGAAACACAGTACATCATGCCCTGCCTACCTGAATTACAGCCGTTCCATTCCATGCACACAACTTCAGAAGAAGCCAGTTTCTGCACATACCTTCAAAGTATTGCATTCAGGATCACATCCTTAGCAATGGAAGTTGCTTTTATTCATGTATCCAGTTTCCAAATTTCTTGCTGCTAATGCAGCCCTGGAGAAAATTTGTAACCAGCAGCCCCACAATCCAGGATTGGAAAGCTGAGATATCCATGAATCTAGAGCTTTATTATTATATATATTGCAAATTATCAAGTCTTACTGGTTTAGTGTAACTGTCTTCTTGAGGATTGTCTTTCACTTGAAAAGGCTGGAGAAATTTTACAGAACAATTACCTATTAATATCCTAAAGCTCTCTTTCACATAGGGCTTGATACTGTGGATACAAAAATAGGTTTGATATCATCAGTTATGTCACTGAGCTGCCTCCTTGCAAACATGTTGTCTGCTTATGGAGATGTGACAGCTGATTGAAAATGTCCTCTTTGAGGAGCCAGAATTGTCTGGTCTTACATCTTAAGAAGTCCTCATCTCCTATAAAAAATCACAGGTAATGTTTTGTTCTTTGGGAACATTTTATATCAGTTCTGAGAACCAAGCAGTTTTATGGGGTTTTGTAAATTGTCTTTAAAAATACAGTCACTTGCTGCATTGTCAGCGTCACAGACCTTACTAGACTGAATGAATCCTTAAGGTGCATTATCAACACTGTAATGATGTGACCCAGCTTATATCCACTAGGGTGTTTCTCAGATCTTATTTTCTAATCAACACTTTTGAAGGTGTGGGCCTGATCCATTTTTCACCATGTTTCATTTCCCTCCCTGTGCCCTCTAGTAGTCAAATGGATCAGGTTCCTTTGGGCTTGGATGCAGATAACTTCAGAACAACTGCAAAGGCTGTTTCCCTCCCTCATCTTCTGCCCCCCTTTTCCATTCTTTCCAGTGATCACTGTTATAAGAACCCACTTTGGCAAGAAAATGCTCCTCCTCTGGTGTAGGAGATAGAAGGTCAGTTCCTTCTTGTCTCAAGAGCAGAGTTTTACAAAATTCTTTTTCTTATATCAAAGAGGAGCAGAGCATTGAGCCTGTCTTGAGCTTAAGGAAGCACAGTAATTTCCCATGCATGTTTAGGGTCAGGATAGTGAAGCAAATGGCAGTAATACTATCACTACAGGTGTCTTCAGAACACCCAAACTCTTCCCTGAAATTTAGTCCTTCACAAGATGTGCTTAACTCATCATGAGTGAAGACAGCTCAAGGTCTTGCCATTGAACACTGATTCCTCGGGTCTTCAGTAAAGCTATGGCTATACTTGCAGCCCACCTCAGATTCAGGAACATAGACCTCTTTTCTTACCTTGGACGTGGCTCCCAAGATCCTTTCAAACCCTTTTGGTGTGAACTGATGTGCTTGTATAAACTGTAGAACTGTTCAACTGCATCGAACTGTCCTGGGCTTTATTACTTAGATTGCTTCTGTAGCCTAGGAAGTCTTTTAAGGCATTTGGAAATCCATGCCAACAGGGACCAGCTTTGCCAGACTGGGATTTGTTATTCTATTTTACACCCCATGCCTGACTTCATGACAATGGCTTACAGGCAGAGCTTTGATCAGTCTATATTCAGGGCACATATCCAGCGATTAAGGTAGTATTTTCACTAGTCTTGTATTTTCCCTCACAGTGACAGGAGTCATTTGACCTCTGCAGATGGCTGTTCTTCCATTTTCAGTAGCCTTCCAGACCTTTTATAATGAATACCCTGTTACCTGCCTGGAGAGCAGGGCATGTTTTCTAACAAACCGCTTTCAGTCCTGTCACTTGGAAAAGACGTGAGTGGTGCAATATGTAGTTTGAGAATTCCTCACACAGATCAAGTGTAGCTTGTGACAAAGAGCAGCACTGCATGTTCTACACGACAAAATCATCTCCTTTTTGCCTGAAGGTGGACATGTTTTGCAAAGCATATATCCACTATCAGTTTAACTTCCAAGGATCTCAAATACTGCAGTAGATAGCCAGAGTCAGTTCAGACTGGCATATCACAGGTGAGTGTACTGGAATGGCATCTTTGTACTCAGAAATATCAGCCAAGGTAGCTATGTTTATCCTGTTCTGGCTGAAGTGGTTTTGTTTTCAGGAAATATTTTGTTTTAGCCTCAGGCATATTCTCACAGGCCTTGATCAACTTTTCGATTGAACTGCAAATCCCTCTATGTCCCAGCTAGTTAAAGTGACTGTTTTCTCTCTGATAAGAAACATCCACAAAAATAGTTACTGCATGCATTTGAATAGCTGAATGGCTAGAGTCTGTGCAGTGTTCAGGTAGGTCTTTTACCCTTAAGGATGACTCCCCCCAGTGAGTTCCTGCATCCAAAAACGCAAGCATTCTCCATTAGGCTGATGAAAGTATATTTGACATCTATTTCAGCCCCATATCTACTAGTGGAAGCATACAAGGGGTGGGATTCATCTCACCTCGTTTTAGAGGTCTAAGATACATACCATATTCTAAAAGTAAGTGCAGAGCGAGTCTAGACGAAATGTCTGTAGCTGTTTATATTGCAGTATAGTCTGCAGTTAGAGGAGATGAATCTCCCTTCATTATCTTCTCACCAGTTACCACAGCATTTTTAGCTCAGTACCTGCAATAGAACTTTAATGGCATGCTCACATTGTTTACGAAGGAACAATTTTAGCTCATGGCCATAGCTTCTGGCATTTTCCAGTGATGGCAAACATTTTAGCATCTATTCCATCAACTACATTGGTCAGAGAGATTGAGAGCTTTGTAGCTGATCCATCTTACCTTAGGTTTACCCATTTGCACCCAAAGTTGGTATCCAACTTTGTGCCTTATGTGTCACCTGATCCAGATAATCAGGCATATAGTATTTTTTTACTAAACCACATACATATAAGGATTAGGCAACTCTATTCACCCTGGACATCAAACTCGCTTAGATTTTCATTTGGTTGGGAGCAAATCCTTTAGGAGCACCTGTCACCTAATTACTCCGTGATAGAAAGGTACCTAGCTATAACAATTTCCGCCCAAGACTATCAGTGTCTTGCTGACACAAGATTGTGTCTTGCTGTTAATGGGCAGGGGTGGAACCACCAAGTGTGACCTGAACATATTCCCCAAGAGTTCAAGCTACTTTCTGTGGCTGAGATATGCAGAAAGCTGTCTGGATTGCCATCCTCACTTCTGCAGTTTCTCATCACAGAGGCTTCCAGGCAGTATGCAGCTCTTAGCAGAGCAGTTCTCTACTCTTCTTGTTTCTGGAGAATCAAGATCCTCCTTCAGGTAGCTTGCATAGGGTGGGGACTACAGCAGGTAGTCACCTTTGGTGTGAACTTCATATTGACAATCAGGGAAGGAGAAAGAAAGGTCACTTACTAGGAGCTAGAATTTCTTTGAGATGTGTTGTCCACATGCACGCTCATATGGTCAGCCACCCTTCTCCCTTCTTCCTCCAAGTCCACTTGGAAATTCTTGGAACTGAGGACTGATGGTGTGGGACACACTGTGCCCATTTTCATAACGTTTGAGAGCACCCCGCCATGTGCTCTTAAGGCTAAAAAATATCTGGTCTTAAACTGCATGGGAATATGCCCTGTATGAACATGCATGTGAGTAACAAGTAAAAACCTTTTGATTTCTCTAGTAGGCTTCCTTCTTTTTATTTCTGCCTTTCCCAATGACACATTGTAATTTTGAGGGTTGTGGTCTTTTCTACTGAAGACCATAAGCTTGTCAGAGCAGTAAGGAGGCTTTATGGCTTATGTTTTGTAGGAGTCATAGGGTAAGAGTGGACTTTTTAATCTTCTATGCCTATCTGACCCAAGCTGTTGCCTCCAGTCTGATGTTCTGTTTGGCAGGAATTTCAGAACTTAATCTCTTTGAGTCACTATTTTCTTTTCAGCAGAGACATACAGCTCTTTCTCTTTTACAGGGAAATAGAATTTACAAAATTAACTAGGATTGCCAGAGTCTGATAATTAACATAATTTTCTTCTGCCAGGTGTCAAATAGTTGCAATAGTAGAGAAATATAGCTGACATCATATCATACCTCCACTGATCATTCTTTCAGGCCTCCAAAGATCTCTCCCTCTAATGGTCCACTGTGAATAACTTCTCCAAAGTCAAATCTCTTGTCTTGAATTACTGTATTCAATATAAGGCACACAATGACTGTGTAGTTCATGTGGGAATCCACCATTTTCTGGATTGCAGAAGGAGCCAAATTTAGTTCCTTTGCAGCTCAGGAAGGAACATTGCTGAGGCATAGATCTTACTTCAGCACTATATTCTTTACCTAATTTTTTTTTAATCTGACAGGAATGTTCTGGCAAAAGCCTTTCTTCATCTTGAAACTAAGTTTTGTAGGAAGACTTTGTTTTTTCATATTGCTTTTGCCTGGAATGATCTTCAGAAATAGGAAGACAAAGTGTACACAGTAGTCTGGTGAGAACATTCATTTGGAAGGGGAGAAAATGGTACTAAAGAGCCTTTCTGGTGATTTACCACCCGTGTCCCAGGTGAATGTTGGACTGTAAAGTCAGGCTCACTCACTATTGCCTCATGAACTTGTTTTACCTTTTGGGCCAGTATTGATAACTGATAGTCTGATTAGGGTTTGGGATTCTTCAGGTTCAATAAACATAAAAGAACAGAGACTGGAACCTGGATTTCCAACATGCCATGTAATGTCTGAGCTACTGAGCTATTGGAATGAAGAGTGTTATAATCTCTGGTTTTCTGTTAGAAAATTTCCAAAAGTCTTAGCTTGTTTTTTTCCAATGTGAAATAAGAATAGATTCTGCAGTCTTGATTTTTCGTTCTCTTTCAAAATGAAATGATAGTTTCCAGGTGATCCTAATCGCAGTTTTCCTGTCTCTAACACCATGGAGATGGACAAAGTAGCGTTTAAGTTTTAAAGTGTGCTTCCAGAGCAGTTAACTTCTATCACAGTTGCAGTCTACCAAGGCTCACTTTAAACCAAGAAAACGTTTTCAATATGTACTGCAGTTCCTGGCTTTGTTGTACTGCATCCTAGGACTCTTTCCAATGATTTAAAATATATCTTATTTCTATAATTGGCATTTATCTGACTTAGAAATGCTTACTGTCAGAAAGCCAAATGTGCCACTCTGTATACATCACAACCTTTTTTTGTTTTAATGAATAAAGCATTTAAAACATACTATTAACAGGCATACTGCGAGGAGGACCTGTAACTCAGCTACTAACTGTGAAATCAAGATCCCACTTTAATTCTTTGTGTCAGTTTTACTTTGCTATATGAAATTATAGAAAATAGGCGGAAGGAATTCCTGAGGTCATTCATCCATTCTCTCTTTCCCAAGGGCAGATCCTTTCATCTTCAGTTATCATCACTTTTATCCATTGAGTTAGTGAATGGTGTGCTATTTCCTGTAAAAATCCCTTTTCTTCATTTCTTTGCAAATGATAAAGACTCTGACCTTATCCAGAATTCCTACCACTACCTTCCATTGTTTTGCTTTTCCATTTTAGATCAAAGTATTTGTCCCAGTTTTGTCCCAGATAATGCTCCTTAGCAGTGTTCAGAGTATTTCAGTTTTTCTTAAATGTGGCTTCTCTATTTAGAGGGAGCAACACAATCACAACTAACAGTACAATTTTTAAGGGATCAGACTTGATTCATCCAGTGTTTATAAAATGCCTGATCCAATCTATCGATTATAGTTCCCTAAATATGCAGTGTCCCCTGATAAGGAATAGAATGTTTCTAAAATGAAAACTGCAGGCCTCATGATTCACTGCAGGATTCGCCTAGACATTTCTTCACACATTCACTACATGGTAGTACAGAATTCTCATCCTATTTTCATGCAAATAATATTCTACCAATCATGAAATTGCAGGGAAATGGGGAGACAAGCATAACGGAGTGAATGTTCTTTCTGTCTCACCTTTTTCATTCCCTGAGTAGGAAGCTCATTCAGTTTCTCCTCCTTTCTGTTCACAACTATTTGTTTCTTTCATTATACTCTTCTGAATGCTCTTTCTCTATCCTTTCAGCATCAGAGAGCATAATTTGCATGAGAATAACATAGTTGTGTCTTAACTGAAAATTCAAATATTTTAGTTGTGTGCTTAAGTTTCTCCTTCTGTTTGTAGCCTTTTGGGTTCCTCCCTGTACCCTGATCTCATACCATACATTCCATGCACTGCCACTTGCAAGTTCTTTTGTGGATGGAAACAGCAGTTTTATCATGTGTCATTGCCATGTTACTTACTCTGCATACTTCCTCTTATTTAAAAGCAAGCTTAACTGTGTAATCAACAGATTTTTTCCAAACAAATTTGCCTTTCCTGAGCTAGGTTCTAATCTCTTCCACGTTTCAGACTTTTGTATTTTGTGTCAGTGCATTTCTGGTTAGAATTTGAGTGAGATTTTAGACTGGCCTTTTGGCCAGTTGGATAATCTTTGTTTTTTGGCATGGTCATGCAAGTGATCAACATGCAACCCATGATGCCACGATGAGCCAGACTGAGCAAAGAGCTTTCTGTGGGGAAAAAGGGGGTGGATTACAAGTTATGGGTGAACTTGATTTCAAGTACTTTTTTATATTAAAATCTATGAATGAATTTAGTGTTCTTGAAAGTGAAGGAGCAAATGATACTCAGCTGAGCAGGACCTACTGCTGGCAGTTCTGTGCCTGACTCTCTCAGAGAACTGTTCTAATATACCGTAGCCCTGACTAGCAGTGCAGTGGCTGTTTTCTGAGAGAAAGAGACTCTTTATGATGCTGAAGTAAGTAAAAATATTTGAGCATGTAAAAGTATAAGTGTATGAGTAGTAGGACTAAAAGTAACCCAGCAAGTTCATTCTCACTTACAATCTACCCATGAGCTGACTTTGGGAATCTGATCTCTGCACAACTGATTTGTATGTTTTACTGTCATCTTGTGTTTCTGTACAGAAGTTATTTTAGCATCGTACTGTTTCATTTAATAACTGGTTTTTAACTGTGACTTAATAGTACCTGGCACAGTGATTTCCTGGTGTTGGTCTATATGAGATCTCCGAAATGCTACAGCGATACAGTCACCCAGCTCCTGGCAGTTTCCTTTGAAATCTTACTTGAAAAAAAAAATCAGTTTAAATTGCAGATAGTACTCACTGACATCCTATGCTCTGTTCAGGACTGGTCCTGCAATTTGACTTCTGCTGAGGCATATTGTAAAATCTTTTGGGAATCAGTGCAGGACATAAAGCAAATGAGAAGAGAGTAGCAACTCTATGATAGCTATCAAGCATCACTGATGAATATTAATAGGACATTTCTCTGCTTTTTCTGTACTCTTACTTACAAATTGCCAGGCATTTGGTTTTCTTTCAAAGATATCTTTAATCTTTCCTCACTTAGACAAATATACAAGTTTCCTTGTCTTGTACACATAGCTTGGAGAGTCAGTTTGTGTTTTACTGTGTTAAATACAGACAATTCAATTCATTTTTATGTGTTTGGAACAGACAAACAGGTTATCTCTTGGTTCAGATACATTAGCAGTTTACAGCAATTTTAGTTATGGCACATCTGTTGAGGAACAAGGATTACCAGTAGTTTAACCATTGTCACCACTCCGATTGCTAAGCTCACAGAAACCTCATTAGGAAAAAAGTTTTAAGATTATCCATATTCCTCATACTGGGGCTGGCTAAGAGGGTGAGTGCTGTACATCTGCCATTCAGCTTACAGCCTTTAGCTTTCAACCTGATTTACTCATGTGTCTGAGCCCCGAATTTAAGACTGTCATTCTGAGCATAAGATATTGCTGCTGCACACATTTTGTACAAAATTCAGACCATGTATAGAAATAAATATGATTAGACTCTGAATATTATTAGCCACAACTTTTCCTCGTAGCTGTGACCTACCTGATAGGACCTGATAGCTACTCTAAATTCACAGCTCCAGAGTGCTCCACCACAAATTGCTCCTTGCTGGCATAAAAGTTAGCTCAAAGTAAGCTCTTCCAGTGTAGTACAGGTGTTGGGAGCAAAGCCTGAGCACCAGATTTTTGCTGACCCAGTGAGCTTTAGGATGCTGCAAGCTACTTCCAAGTGAAGGGCGATCAAACTGCTAGCTTGCTCTAACTTGCACTAGTGTCAGTGTTGATATTGACCAATCATAGGAACTAGGTATGGGAAACAAGCATTTTCTTCCTTCATCTCTTCCTTTCAGATATACTTACCTCTTACCATGTCAACCTAAAGAGTTTACAGAAGTTTCACAAACTTAGGAAAAACCCCTCTTCTACTCACTTTTGTCTTAAAGTCAGACATTACCTGGATTTGTGTCTTCAGACAGCACTAAACCCGTCAATGACCTTTTAGATTTGAGAATCAGTACAAAAAAAAATCTTTAGAACAGCAATTACCTTCAAAACCTGTTGCTAATTACTTGCTGAAGTGAGAGAAGAGGGCATGTATTGTACCCTTTGCAGTGTATGGATCTCACTTTCTTTGGAGTTTGATGTTATAAACCTACAGATACGGCCAATCCTAATCTTTTATTGCCTACACATGGCTGCAAAAATTCTTCTTTTCCCCTGCACAAGGCCTTGAGGCAGGACTTTAGTGTAACATTCCTCTCTCATTCACAGGAGAAGATAATAATTAGCTGTACACATTTTTTTTTTTCATTTTTTCTTCCAAGAACAACTCCTGTGGAAGGAGCTGCCATTAACTGTCACATCTCTCATGCTCTTTCCCTGAGAAAGATGATCAAGACAGCAGCAGTTGTTGCAAGACTTACTTGAACAGAGGTGGTGACTTTAGTGTCTTCCCTCTCCTTTTTGATTTGAAACTCTGTATGATTTCTTCTGTTTTCACTTCAGCTGGCCACTTTTGGTTTTCCTTTAAAGTTTCTTTGCATGTTTATACATACACATTATTAAAAACAGCTCCTTCATTTAGAGGTGTTTTCCAGTCTTTCCAGTCATACTTTCGTGATCAACAGATGGAAAATAAATAGGGCCTCTAGATCCTAATGACTGGAGACTGCCATGCTGGGTAACAGCACTTTTTGAAAAGATCAGAGAACTGCCTCTCCACATCCCCAAAGGAAACACCTTGCTGCTAAATGTCTTGCTCTTCCTTTGGTGCCTTGTGGCTGAATGTGCTCTTTGGGATAAAGAGCTGCATACTGATCAGACAAAGGAAACGGACATTCATCACAAGTGCAACACTTCACCACACAGCACTTCTCTGTGTTGTGTATTTTGCTCAGGATACAGCAGCACAGGTCTACACAGCACAAGTCTGCTACATTGATGGGTATCTTGGTGGCCTGCACAATGGCCTGAGGGCTTTTTGTATCTGCCCTCTGACACAGCTTTCTAGTGGGATGGACAAGATTACACCTTTGTTGTGCAGATAGGGAGCTTGCCTCTTTCTGAAATTTGAAATTAAAAAAAATTGTAATTTCATCAATCCCCTCCTTAGTTGTCTGTCACCCAAAATAGATTATTTTGTTTTAGGTCTCTTGAGAAACATGACTGATCCCTTTGTTACTTCTCCACTTTGTCCCTCATACTCATGTATGACATCCTTAATTTTTAAAATCTTCTTATCTCTTAAGAGTATCATTTGAAAATTTGATGTCATCTTAAGGAAAATTTTATCACACTGAACAGCATGCCAAATGCTCTAACAGGTTGACTGAGACTGGGAAAGCAGAGTTTTACATACAGGTACGTGTACACATTCCAGAGTTTATAGGATTATTTTTTTAAGTAGAACATAACTAAAGTGAATCCAAAATGACTGACTTTGATTAAGAAAAAAAAAAAAAGAAACACAAACATGTCTGTTAGATAAAGGTTTCTCTTACAAATCTCGTTGCATCATTATATTAATCTATAGGAGATCTAGACCGGACGGAGAAGATGGAATTCTCTTATCCTTGTAAACAGTTACCTTTAAAGAGGAAATAAATATTATCAGGGCAAAAAGTATATTAAGAGGAAGGAGGTGTCAAAACTCACTTTTAATAATTTTTGTATTATTGGGAGTTGTAAAAATGGTATTTTACATTTCTAGAACATGTGTTCTAATAAATTTCAAAAGATCTCATAAGAAATAACATCTCTATTTTACATGAGGAAACCAAGATAGCACAAAATGTCTTGAGAACTCCAGTGCAAGTAATTTGCCAAGGATGACACAGCAGCTCTTGGAAAGTTAGGGAAAAAATTTAGGTGTCCACTTCCACACTCCAGCTTTTGGAACAACAGCATTTCCTATTGGAGATATGAATGTATCAGGCTTCAAAGAGATGCTTAAATAGTATGCTGAGTTTGCTCTTGAATTTCATGTGCTGCTTGCCGTGTCCATGAGACTTCCCTTCTTCCTCTTCCCTTCCGGTATTCTTTAAGAGAAATAAATGAGGTAAAGTGGAACTCAGATCCTTTAGTCTCTGTAGGGTATGTGAATCAGTTTTCATTGAGTCATAGAATCATGTAGTTTGGAAGGACCTCTGGAGGTCATCTGGTCCAACCTCTTGCTCAAAGGCCAGCTGCATCAAATTGCTCAGGGCTGTGCTCAGCTGAATTTTGAATATCTCCAAGCTTGGACATTTTACAGTCTCTCTGGGCACCTGCTTCAGTGTTTGACCACCCTCATGGTGAACATTTTCTTCCTTATTTGAGTCAGGATTTCCCATTTTGCATCTTCTTTCCATTGCTTCCATCCTTTCACTGTGCACCTCTGAAGAAAGTCTGGCTCCATCTTCTCTACACCCTCCCCTTGGATAACTGTAAACAGGAATAGGATCTCCCCTGAGCCCTTTCTTGTTAAGGCTGAACAGCTCTCTCAGCTTCTCTCAGCCTCTCCTTGCCATGTGCTCCAGCCCCCTAAACATCATCTTGGCAGCCATGCACTGAACTCACTCCAGTATGACCATGTCTTTCTTGCACTGGAGAGCCCAAAACTGGAGACAGCACTCCAGCTGTCTCATCAGTGCCAAGTAAAGGGAAAAGATCGCTTCCCCCAACCTTCTGGTTGCTCTCTTACTAATACAGGCTAGGTGCCATTGGCCTTCTTTGCTGCAAGAAGGTCATACTGCTTACTGCTGACTCATGTTCAACTTGTTGTCCACCACGCCCTAGGTCTTTTTCTGCAAACCTGCTCTCTAGCCTCTCCTGTTGCATGGAATCATTCCATCCCAGGACTTACATTTGCCTTTGCTGAAGTTCATGAGGTTACTCTCAGGCCATTTCTCCAACCTGTTAAGGTCTCTCTGAATAGCAGACCTGCCCTTCAGTGTGTTGACTGCTCCCCAATTTCGTATCATCCACCAACTTTCTGAAAGCGCGCTTCACCCCATCATGCAGGTCGTTAGTAAAGACATTTAGTGGTGTTGGCCCCGGATCACTAGCTGATGGATGCCCTACCTTGTCATTCGCTTATCCAGTCCCTCTCTCATCAGTGTGGCCGTAAGGGTACTCTGAAAGACTGTCAAAGGCCTTGCTAAATTCAAGATGAACAATATCCATGTTCTCCCCTTATCCACAGAGCAAGTCACATCATTGTGGAAGGCAGTCATGTTAATTAGGCATGATTTGCCCTTGCTAGGTTGATGCTGGCTGTTCCAAATCATCTTCTTGTCTTCCAGGTGTTTGGAAATGGCTTCCAGGATGATCTGATGCATGAACTTCCTGGGGTCTGATCAGGGGCTGGCTGGCCTGAATTCCCCACCCCGCCTCTCTTGACCATCTTGAGGATGTGTGTGAAGTTTGCCTTCTTCCAGTCATTAGGAACCCTCCTCTGCATTCATGACTTATCAAAGATTACAGAGCATGAGTCCACCAAGACATATATTACTTTATGACCTTCAGATGTGTCCCATCTTGTCCCATATACCTGTGTAGGTCTGTTTTGCTTTACACTGTGTCTAAGTTCCTAAATGTTATTTTGGATTTTAGTTCAAATTAAACTAAGTTGTCAGAGTGCACAACAAAGAATCCAAGATTTGCCTCATTTTCAGTAAAACCTGTAAAGTCACATCCTGTTTTTTTGATCATAGAGATGACACACCTGTCTTTGAAGCAGATTTTAAATGGCCTTATGAAATATTGGGCCACTTTCAAAAACCAGATTTGAATAGAGGATTACATTTTGAATATTTGGATTTTGCCTATTTCATAAAAAAAGCAGAAATTTAGGTTTTCAGAAAAATTCCCACACAATGAAAAATGTGTTTAGAATTTCAGGCATTTAATAATATTCAAAGCCGAATAAGTCCGGTCTGGTCTGGTCCGGTCTTTATTTTTAAGAAATTGACCAAGCTCTATTGCCACACAGTAGAGATTCTAGCTGAGTTCAAAAACTGCAGGTCTAGGACCTGAAGAACTTGTCTGTTGCTGCTAAATCCTTGCAGACACTGAAGTGACATATTAAAGGAGTGAATACTCATGCATATTCCCTGATAACTTACTGAGTATTCTTGATAAAATGCTGAAGGACTGACTCCTCAAGCTTATGCTTTCTAATAGGATATTTTAATATGCAGAAACAGTGCATATCCCATAGTACCAATGGAATTAAAGCTGTTAAAAAGATAAATATAATAATCTCATAAAACATAGGCGTATCATTTTGGTAATGATTTTGATTACCTCTTGTCTATAGATTCAGGGAGCCGATATCTGAGAGATTGTTCCAGAATTAGGATCTTACTGTGCAAAAACACAATAAAAGTTGTCCATATCACTTTATATAGAGAGAGACATCCTTTTCTATAGATCTGTTTCTGTCTCAGTTTTCTAGTGGGAATTCAATAAGGATGTGAGTAGGCTGCAAGCACCTCTTTAAATTCACAGTAAAGTCTAACAGTTTCAAATGATGAGCTGTATCATAATTCAGAATGAATTAAAATGTCAAGTTTCCCAACACTGCTTTGTGTCTTTCAGTCCTCTTTCTGCTCCTTCATCAGAGTAAGACACATCAGAAACATATGCCAAAAAAGCCTGAAATGAAAAAAAAAGGACTAATACACTGAGGTGACCTTTCACAGAGACAAAACCAGAGGAAAATGGTCCATAGGATCAACATTACCTGTAGAGATGTGATCCAGATTTTGAACATTCATTCTGTCCCTTCCCTATAAGTATAGCATCTCCAGAATGATGGCTTGGAAATAAGTTATTTGCTTCTGCTCTTTATTTAAGATGTAAAACTGAAATTTGGATTTCAAATATATACTCAAGTGTGACAGTGGTGAGATGAAGAATGGGTTGAAGTCATTTCTAACAGAAACACAAGTGGTGGTGCACTTCAGGTTATGTTGCATATAGGCCTCAGCAGTTCTTTTTGATGTAGCTTGTGATACCTCTTTCCCACATTCTACTATTCACATTGGCTTTCTTTTACCAATTTTTTTCTCACGACCTTGAGTTTAAGGAATTTCATCAATACATCTCTGTGATTATCCAAGATGTTAAAGGTAGTGTCAGATGTCCTCTTGCATGCTTGAATCTTCATTCTGCTAGAGCTGTTCATGTATTTAGTCAGAGTCACCAGAAAAGTTGAAAGGTATTTATTGTTTTCAGTTTGTTTTACTAAATCTCTGTGAAAATAAGAAAAGCTGGCTTGATTCCCTCTATTTATACATAGAAATAACTCTTGCTCACTGAATGACCCTTACCCTATAGATCCAGTCATCCATACCATGGGAAAAAAAATTGTTGTGTCTATTCATTTTCACTGGATGTCATCCAGAAAGCAGAAGTATTAGTGCTTAAGTAATGTTCATCTCGTGGTGATGAACTGCAATAAAGAACTCTTCATTCTTCATGTGCCATGGTAAATCTGCTGAAACTTTTTCCCTTCTCTGAAACATAAAATCATTCGATATTTTGGCCCAAGAGGGCGCACGCGCGCGCGCGCACACACACACACACACACACACACACACATATTCATATGCAAATAGAAATGCCAGCATTGTAATTTATAGAAGAATTCTTCAAACAGTAGTGTCAACATTTAAATCTATAAAAAAAGCCCTTCCCAGGGGAATTAAAGAAAATTAAAGAGCTATATTGCTTAAACAGTTAGGTTCAGATCTTGCAAGTTTTACTCACCTAAATGGTCTGTACTCATGCAAAATGGCCCTTTAATTTTGTTGATTACACAGGTGAGCAAGAACTTCATCTGAAGATAAGGAGTTGCAGAATCAGCTACATTTTTAGGAAGCTGTCTCCTAAGAACATATCAGTCTATTTGTTAGCTGTGCTTGCTAGCGATTATATACAAATATATTTGTATATTAATTACATTTTTAAATGATGTTAATATATGGCATATACATGCACATGGTATAAAGCAATTTAAAATAAATCTAATAAAGCATGTGTGTGTGTATATGGATGGGAATGTTCTGTCCCATGCTATTAACACATACTTCCCTGTCCCACAGCCCCTTGCTTTCAGTTTGTTTATAAGTGCCAGCAGCATATTCCCAAACTGATATAGAGGTTTGTGCCAGTACAAAAGAAAAAAACAATTAAACTATTTTTGCTTCTTTTTAAGCAATGATGTCCATGATGTCCCCCCAAAGGGCCAGCATAAGTTCACCTTGAGCACATTAGCAGAGGCCACACTAAAATAAAAATCCTTAAGTACCAGTCATTTTGAAGATAAAGCCTTTTCTGTTCTGTGTAAATTATTTTGATCAACATACTGTTCTAAAGCACTTCCCCATTAGCATATCCTGTTGCTTATTGTCAGACTCTGTCCACCGAGTACAATTGTGACACAGACTGTGAATATTCAGCACTAGGAGTCTGTAAATCTGAGTAAGTAACGACAAAGACTCTTTAGGGAGAGTCAGAAGGAGGTGAGCTGAGCAGAATAATGGCAGTCCTGGGGAGGGGGGCATTTTAATTTAATCAAAGCTACAGCAACTAGAAAAGATATTATTAAGAGGACTCACTCTCTGAAATAAATGCTTTTTCAGATAAATACACAGTTCAAACTGGCATGCTAAATTGGCATCCTTATATCCACTCTGTTCTCTGGATCTAAGGAAAATTGATCATTTCATTTGCCTTTTATCTATATTACAGATCTGTGTGTGTGTGTATGCGTGTGTATGTACATGTAAGGTGTGCATGTGTGCACACACAAGTAACAGAAAATAATGGCAATGAAGGAGGGGTTTTTGCTTTTTTTAATGAAGTTGAAGATTTTTTTTTTTAATGGAGTGGTACCTAGTAGTCATTGCCCACTATTGTAAAAGCTAAGAAGTGTTGCAGCTTTCTCTTGCCTGTGTTTGCCCAGCCACCATTCTACATACTACAAGCACTGGGAAATTTCAATGACACAGCTTGGAATGGGTTCAGTGACCTCAATTATGCCCTCCCACCCACTCCAAACTCCTTTCAATTTGCAAAAAGCTTTAAGTGGACAAAACCCAGATGCCTTTTGCTTGTAGTTCAGTAAGAACAGATTGGGCATGTAGATTCTTGTCAAAGTGATGTATGTAGTTCATTTTCCATTAACTCTTTCTTAACTAAGGATTTTAAATTCTCGGTTGCAAGTCTAGCACTCTGCTCTGCTTTCTACTGTTTTTTAAAGTTCATTATGCCTACAGTATCATTTAAAAAAATGAACCCTAAAAAGCCTTGGCTAGACATTGACAGATACAAAACAGACTGTATGTTCGGTTCTGCTTTTAAAGGCAATCACTTTTTTTTCTTTTTAAACATGTTTCATATATAATAACCCATCTTATTGTCTAAGACAGTTCAAAAACACTGACTAAATATAATCAATACAAACAGGAGTTTTGGGGGAGAAAGAAATCATGGCTTGTGGAAATGATTTACTAGTCAAAACAAGTACATGGGCCCTGATGAGCTTGAGAGCTTGCTTGAGATGGCTTGTTAAACTTAGATTGCTTTTGTAATGTTGTAATATTGCCCCAAAGAGTTGATGCCCCTCCCCCAGGACATTTCATTACACTCCCTTTCTCCCTCTCTCTCTCTCTCTTTCTCTTTCATTCTGCAGAAACATGTGCTGTCAATAACGGAGGCTGTGATCGGACTTGCAAGGACACCGCGACAGGGGTACGGTGCAGTTGCCCAGTTGGATTTACCCTGCAGCCTGATGGGAAAACATGCAAAGGTCAGCTTCTGTTTGCTTTGCAATGCATCATTTGCCTTCAGCGGTTCCAGTACAAGATGTAAATATTCAGATATTTAATCAATACATTGAGTTAAGACTATTACTGGCATAGTGATTGCAATTGAATTCATTAGCTTTTTCCTTCCCTAGTTTTTCTGTATTTACTTATTTTAATCATTTTACTCTGTGTTCATTAGAGGGTTTTATTACTGCAAAGAAATTAGATACAGGAGTCAAACTGTTTCAAACTGACTCTGATTGATAAAAAAATCTTCAGGGCTGCAAAAAACCTTCAGGTTTCAGAGAATAGTGTGAGACCTTTGCAGAACTTGAGACATCTAATGGTGTCTGAAGTTGTACTTTCAAAAAGCGACTTAAAAATCTTAACAAGAACTTTTTTACCTGCAGACAATCAAGTTATCATTAAGTGAGGCTGAGGAAACGCAGCAGAGGTATTACTCAAAAAAAATTCACACAAATAAATAATTGTCCATATCCACCTATTCAAGACGTCAAAAGTAGCCAGTTATAAAGGAAAAGCAAAACCTAGACCATTTTTCCATTTTCATATTGATTTCTTCTCAGCTCCTTGAAAGAGATTTGAGGATAGATATCCAAGAGGACATGGCCTATATATTGTTGTCACAGAGAACACGTTTTTATCACTCAGTGATTTAGCACAAGTTGACCTAATTTGCTCAGAAACTGTGGGGCCATTTTCTTCAAAGTAACCAAAAACGTGAGAATATCTCCAGCCCAGGACTTGATGTTACCTAAAATAGTAAAACCCACAAAAATAAACAGAAAATGTGTGGTTTCCTCTTGCTCCAGGCTGAAAACTCCCAGTGCTTGAGCATGATCCTGTTAGTATTTATAGAAATAACAGTCCATTTGCCTGTTTATTTGAAAATAAAACATTTAAACTGCCATTGCACACAATGTTAATAGTTAAGGGTGAGCACACATCAAAAATCAGTCATTTTAGTTCAAGCCACATAAAAATAAATCTTCGTTTTTACTGTCAGACTAGCTAAGCCATAGCAGAGGAGTAACACTGATTCCACCAAGTGTTTAAAAAGGAGGCATTTTAATACTGTAATGTACACCTAGACTTGATCATAATGTTTATTATTGAAACTACATCAAGAAAATAAGATTAATTCTAAATTTAGGTAGCTTCCATCCAGAGGCTGGGCCATAGAGCTAACATGAAACAATATTTATATAATAATCAAGTCTATAATTAGCACTGCAGACAAAATGAAATATCCAACTGATCCTCAAACCAAATACCCTGGTTCTAAGTTCTTTTGCATTTTTCTTTTTCGCTTTTTTATGAGAATAAAATATAAGAAACAAAATCCATGTTATTTATGATGTTTCAGATTCTTTTCTGCTTTCTTACGATAAACAGCAACTGGAAATTCACTTACTTTGTTGAACAGACTAATCAGGTCATTTCTTTTTAACCTTTATTGACATTTTAGAAAACACTCTTCATCACAAAACAGTAAAATATGTGTTTTGCATTTAATTTAACTGAAAATAATAATTATCTATTGTATTGCACTGTGAGGTTTCTGGGCTGGATTTTGCTTCTCTGAAGCCATCAGTGAAGCTTCTTCTGCAGATTGTAAAAGCAATCCTAAGTCAAAACTGTCCTCTAAGATTTACATCTTCAGTGTGTCAAAGGGAGCATTTCCATGGAGTAACACTGGTGCCCTCTCTGCTCCTCTTCCTTATAGGCAGATCTGGCAAAAGATTGAGGTGGGGGAGTTCACTGTTCACATATTCCTTCCTTGTGTTGTATAGGAACCAAAAGAAAAGAGCAAACTTCTCAAGTTTTTTCCTTTGATTTTTTTCCTTTACTCTCCTTGAGTTGACTGGCCAGCGATTTCTTATGTATGCAGTTCATTGTTCCATGTATCTGTAATAATTACGTCCGCATGATAATAGAGATGGATTATCCATTGAGTGCCCTTTAAAGCATCTTCAGGGACCATACAGCTATCACATGCTGTCTTTTGTGGACAGAGTTTCCAAGTCTATCAAATATCACAGTGTCCCCAAGTGAGGTTTTTCACAGAAGCATCATTTTGAGAGCAGCTATATTTCTAAATATGGGAGAAAGATATATCCCTATATGAAAGTAAAATACAGAGATAGGGCATGCAAGAAAAGCTGAGAGAAATTGGAGGGATAATTAATGTATTAACTGAAAAATGCAATTGTGGGTTTGAGTGAAATGGTTAATATGTTTAGCTTGAAGTTAGCAAGTAATGCTGACCAAAAAGAATGTTTTGATTGGAAAGTCTATGATTTTTAGTCCATTTTGGCATCTCCTTCCCTATGGCTTTTTATATAGTACAGCTACTATTTGAAATTATGTAGTTGCTGAGATTCAGGGTTTTTAAATAAGACTCAGAGAAGCATCTGAACTGCTGAATACTCCAAAGTGGACATTGTGCAATTTATCCATCTGTAATTTTAGAAATAGACAGTTTCAGCTCATTTGTAGCTCATTTCCTCAACAGTGCACTTTTACCATACTGGTATTTTATGCCGCTTCATTACTTTTTATTAGTGAATCAGTTAAATTAAGGAACATATTTATTTTTAAAAGAATGAAACAAAAATGTGATTTTTTAATGTAACAGAAATTCCTAGATGGCTCTGGTCATAAATCAAGACTAGTCTGTTAGGCATTTTTTATGTATATAAAAGGTAGAAGAGTTTACAATCCAAAATGTTCACAGATTTTTTTTTAGTAGTTTGGAAGTTCATTAACTGTTTAGTATTGAAGAAAACGAGTATGCATATAAAAGAAAAGGTGTTTTTTCAAAGAAAGAGTATATGCAAACATTATTTATTTGCCAAAAGATGGTAAATAAATCCCTCTAAATGTCAGTAATTGTTCCACACTTTGTTTGCAATACCATAATTCATATTCTATAGCTCTATTGTAAAAGCTGGGATGGATTCAAATCACAGAGTATAAAACTGCATTGGGACTGAAATTCTAATGTTTCTGCTGGCCCTTTCCCAATATATCAACAAGTGGAAGGTGCAGGGAAGCAAGTTACAAGTTATATAAAAGACCAATCTTCAGCAGTTTTGCACATCAACCTCTGTCACAGGCTCCGTGGGAAGTGGGAGTTCATCACACCTCAAAGAATCAGGCTCCTTTTGTTAACACAAAGTGCAGTGGGTTTTTTAGCAAATTTCAGTAAAATAGAAGGATTCTTGTGGAGAAAGTCTTAGCATGTGGAATATGTAGAAGTAACCTGGGTAGCCAATAGGACGACTATTGTAGAGGAAGACAGTTTTGATTTCTGTGGCGTAAACAGGATAGCTTGAAAAATCTTTTTGTCTCTGATTCTTTCTCCCTTGTGTGATCTTGCACTGAAATAAGAAGAAAAGCATTGTCTGTGGGGTAGTTAGAGGGACCTTCAGTTGAGTTAATGGTGGCTGGGGTACAGATTCACTAAGCTTTTTCTATTCCTCTTTGAAAGTCAGTCTCCAACCCAAATCTTCTCTCAGCTGGGTTGGTACCCAGTGGAAAAATGCTCCTTATTTCCCTTCACCTTTCTTATGAACTGTAGACCATATCTCTTAAGCCAAACCACAGAGGTCTTCGTAAGCTAACAGAAGAGGAGACGCATCCCAGACCAAAAGACTTCTATACTCCCCCTCTAATTAATGCTATTTAATTCCTCCTACCATTGTGACTGAGTGGTCCCAGCTTGATTCTGAGTTGATTTTATCCTGTTGATTATTATATTGGGCATGACAAAACAGGATAGTTCATTTCCTGAAATGCCTACCAAGTCATCCCGCATAAATCAATTAACACAGACAGAAAGGGAGGGAGAGGATTAAATGACTTAGTAGCCCAAGGTGCTTATTGCCTCCTACCCACTTTTCAATATCCCCGATTTTGTGGATATCAGGGGTTCACTGGTCCCTAGCTCCCTGTTAGCTGGTTTCTATGCATCTTCCCTGCTAAGGACCCATTTCATGCAGTCAGCCATAATCTGCCCTCAGTGAAAATGTCTGTTTAGCATTTTAATTATATCAGGTACAACTTATGTAAGTGATAAAGCAGGAGACTTATTTGAGAAAAGCTTGTGGGGATCAAGAGGAGTGAAGTCAGACTAGTTTAATTTTTGAAGACTGTTTAAATCCAGCTTTGAGCTGGATCAAACAATTTAGGACTTGACTGCATCAGGGCAGCTACATAAGGATGGGGCAAAAGCTGGGCAAGGGGGCGTTCTTCTTTCTAGGATTTAAAGGAAAGAAGGACTAGGAATGACTGTAAAAAACATCTGAGAGAAAACAGTGGCTTTCTTCGTGAGTACCCCAAGAAGCGAATTAGGGCAGGGGCCGCAGGCTTCTGGCAAGGTTTAAAATGTAGGACACTGTGGCTGATGTGCTCCACCTCTACCTCAAGGTTTTAACAAAGAAACGGTGCCCCCTGAGGCACTTCTGTGCCCCAGAGTAATGCAGCTTCCCACCGCTGTACACAAAGCCGTAGCCTGAGTGTACAGGGTGCAACCCCCACTGAACTATTGACTCAAATGGCAAAGAGGATGTAGTTTTAAAGCAGTAGAAGCCAAGCGTAAATGCATCTGAAAGATTTATGGAGCAAAAGCCACATCTCAAATATGTTCTATAAAGTGCCACCTAACTTTGCAATGTCCCATAGATATTTTGTAATAACAAGATGCGTATTATTTTGTTTAACTAAGTTGTTGTTTTGCATCGTTTTCATAGGTAAGCTTGACAGTGGCGTTTTGGGGAGGTAGATTCTTGGCTGGGCTAAAATGTCATATTTTTAGCAGTGTGATATTATATTGATAATCTGCCCCCAGCTGTGGCTGAATACAGCAGTATTATTTCCCATGTGCAAATACATCCTTGCCGCATCCAGGTGATCTCATGGACATGTGCGTAGAAGAGAGAAGGGTCCCTGCACATCTACATCTAAAGAGGGGGCACTTTATTTACTGTGCTTCACTAAGAGCTCTTCTTAGTCCTCTGGCATACTGTTTAACTAGAGCGGTGTTATGCTGGGGTTATGTGGCTGGATGCTGTTTAGGCAAACATTTCTTCTTCCTGCTGTCTCATTGTCATGGTTACCCAGCAATGTGGTGTGCTCTCCACTTCCTCAAAGCAGGCCCCCATCCTTTTGCATTCAGCGGCAGCAGAGAAATGTGGCACTTACATGCTTAAATACTTGATTGTGCTGCAGTGGGAGCATCAGAAATGCCTTGTCTTTGAATGGCTTGTCCACTAACTCTGCTTTGTAACCTTCCTTCTCATTGGGAAATCTAGAAATGAAAAGCAGAAGCATACAGACAAATGAACTATTTCAAAGGCCTAAATCAAAGTTTTTTGAAATAAAGGGAATTTTTGCATTGGCTTTATTAGATTGACATAGTAACTGCCCCTTTTGACCATTCTTTCATTGCAGGCTATTATGTCAGGCGAATGCATTCTAAATTATTTTTGTATTAAAAAAAGTGAAATTTTGATAGTGAATTATATTTTTTAATTGGAGTTGTTTCCATGAAGAAACTACTTTATTACAGAATGAGTTTCAGTTAAACAAAATATGCCATGTTTTGTTAAATGTGAACTGAAAGGTTTCATTAAATTAAATGTGTAAAATTAATGCTTGACATCAGTGTGGTATGAGAATATGACTCAGATGTTGAAGGCTTTCCTCTCTTTTCAGTCAGAACTAACACTAGGTGAAAAGCTCACAATGAACAGTTTAGCTGGCCAATTTGGCTTCATTTCCTGGCTACAGAATATCTGTGAACAGTTATGATTTCCTCCATCATTTCATTAGTCAAAATTACTTAAAAATTGTTTTAGGTTTTTCTCTAAATTGGATTAAATTGATTAAAGCTTCTAGAATGGCATCTTGTCAATTCTGATCAATTCATATGAAAATGAAAATGTTTCCTCTTTGTTGGCAGGGAACACTAGCAAGAGTGTAGGTGATATTTGTTGTTTGCCTTTAGTAAGGTGAAGTTGTTAATTCAGTACATCAAATAGTGGCTTGCTTGAGCTATGATACTGGTTTTGTTTGACTGTGATTGATTGGGTAAGTTTTGTGGTAGTTTATTTTTTTCACTGATTGCCTGAATGTGCAAGTTTTTGCAGGAGAAATAATTACCTATGCTGAACTAAGGTTTTGCTTTGTTATATCCCTGACTCAATTTTGACTTTTTTTTTATATCCCTGTGCAAGATAACCTGTGTAAAATATACATATCAGTCAAGTTTACATTAAGGTAGAAGGACATTAAATAGCACAGAAGACTGCACTTTTCACATCATATAGGTGTCTTAATACCTTTAGAATGAAGTCTATAGGTTTGGAGCAGGCCTTCTGAACTAAGACGGGTTTCACCTAAGAGGTAAATGCAAGACAGGCACAAACCTCATTAAACAGAATTCATGTGAATGAACTTTTCTTTATCTTTTTAGTTTGGGCAATGTTGATCCATTTTTCTCCCTTAGCTATGTAGAGACCTTCTTGAAAGTAGTTGCCTAAATACTAAATACTGAAAGCTTTCCTCCGGTTTATTTCTCACAGAAAGCTCTTAGCTTTTTGTTTAAGCAAGACATCATTTGATCAAAGGTATACATGACTTAAAAACCACAAAGGTTTCATGAATGCCTAAATTACATTAGAGAAGAAATCACTAAAATTGCATGCTGCAAAGCTAGAAATAAGTTCCCCATTGAATTGTATAACTGCCACTTGAAGGTGCCCCATTACAGAATTTATATACTTAGCTTCTGCATAACTTTGAGAAACCTGAATTCCCAAAGGACCTAAGCTGTGAAGCTCGAATCAAGAAGTTGAAGTCTGAATTGCAATGGAACTGGCCATCCAGGCCTTCTCTGCTTGGTTCATGTAATTGGGCAGGTATTCTCCTGCCTGCCGAGTCAGAGAGTTTGTGGAAGGGGAAGAAGTGGTCATTTGCTCATCCCCCTTAGCTGGAACAGTTATCGTGAGGGGGGAGGATATGGAAACCTTCTTTGTACTGAGGAAGAAGTGGGGTTTGAACCCCAGGATCTTCCATCTGGGTGAGTATGCTAGCTGCAGGTCTTTCACTACCTTGCTCCAGGGCAGAAGGAGAAGAAAAAAGGGTTGATAATAGTAAGAAAAGAAGAGGGCTCATATCCATTAATGCTGACTAGAAGGAAGCATTGTCTCTTCAGCACAGTGCAGGTGGGTGGGGAGCTATGCCTGACCTTTCTCTGTCCTTTCTTGGCACTATTTCCTAACTGATTTGGCTCTGTTGCCTTTGGTAATCATGTTGTGGGTAATGCAAGTGCTGAGCAAGGAGCTTAAGCACCTAATCCAGGACTAAGAATTGCATTAGAAAACAGATCAGTAAAACAGTGTGCTGTAAAGCTGAACCTAAGTCCCCTATTGAATTTATTCACATACATCAGCATTTTAAATTATAAGGAATTTAAATGATCTCTTCCTTAAGAGTGCAAACCTCTAGAATTTCCTTACAGAGGCAGTTCTGCTCATAGCTGCCAGGATCGCTCCTACCTGAGATTCGCGGTGCACTTTCTGTGCATCTCCCATTAGCACTGTCCCTTAGTGATACCTATAATACTCCACACAGAGAAAATGAATTGCTGGCTGTTCTACATTACATGGTGTTAGTGTCAGTGGATATTGCCTTGGCACTCAGAGCAGCTCTTGGGCGGTACAAAAAGAGGTTTTTCTAGCTAACTTTTCTCTAGCAGATCAGACTTTGTTCACATATGTGAAGGTGTCAGTTTAGCTTCCTCCACATTGGACACGTACAGGAACATAAAAAATTTCAGCTATTACCATTTTCCAGTGCTGTCTTCAAAGGAAAACAACATCCTTGCAAATGGCGTGAAAGAGTAAACTCAGATGAAATAGGCAGCTGTCAGTCATCTCCTCCACTGCAGTCAGAGTGCTGTGGCACCAGCAAATGTCAGCATAAATGTCAGTCACAAGATTACAAGCAGTGGTGGGTCTTTTAAAAGAGACCTCTGGCAAAGCCATAAAGGGCAGTGACCTGCTTGTCTTATTCCCTTTTCTTCTGATCGCATTTCCCTTAGTAATTGCAGCACCTGAAATAGTCATTTACTTCTGTGGCGTATCTTTAAGATAATTTGTGTAGTTAATAAAGCAGTTGTATTATTGCTTTTAATACTGGTTCATACACTGCTGCTTGATGTCAGAGTAATTTGGTGTACAATGGATTAAATATTGCTAATGTTCTGCTGACATGTTGCCTTGTATTCATAGTCTGGCTTGGAAAGTATATGGAAAATGGTTCCTTTGCCTTACTCTCAGTCAGAAGTACAGTGATGACTAGTGAGAGCAGCTTTTCACTTAAGCTCTTAAGTAGCTTCTCTTTGCTTGCTGCATATAAATAAAGCTATCTGGTTGGATTGCTCTGGGATATCCCAGAGCAATAGTATGCATGTTCCTCAGAGTCTGTGAAAAGTAACTAAGGAAAAGACAGGCTTACTCTCAGTAGGCTTAAATTTACTATTTTGGTATCTCCAACAAATACAAATCTTTGCAAATGGAAGCAGATTGAGATACAAGGAGTGCTTAGACCCTCCATGAAGAAGCTGACCTGAGCAGATGGAGCATTTTAACCAAGACTTCCACAAGTGGTAAGTGATGTGAGCTTTTAAGGTGCTCAGCCAGATACCTTTCAGGCTTTTTAGGGCAAATTTTCTCAGGCATTTCTGAAAAGTGGATCGTAGTGAAGTCTCACTGAAGAACCTCTGAAATGAAGACAGTGAAAATTACTATTTCCTTTTAAAAATGCAGGTTGTCATCTTCAGACCTTTGTCTGTAACTCTTTATCTTCCTTTGATTCCCATGGCCTATATTGCCCCTGCCATGGATACTAAACTAGAAGCTCTGTCCCATCTGTTCATCCCTTCTGTGCATCAATTCTTAGTGTGCTTCAGCTCTGACTTTGTGCCTTTTACTCCTTTGAGGAATCCCATGGCATCACATCTTTTAGAATATGATCAGAAGAATAGATTACCTCAAGGTAAAATAGGCAAGTCAGCGTTGGTCAGTGCTGATGATGTCTTAATATCACATGGCTAAGTCGCCGCTTATTTGCACAGGCTTAAAGGTATGTGCATCAGCAAGTAACATGGAACAGCTGGCACCCTCTGAACTCATATCCTATTGAAATAATTTGCTCATAAGCACATGCCAATAGACTAATCCCAGCCTATAGGATATCCACTTTACCTACCACCTGAACTGGGTTATCCATTCTACTTCCCTTCAGAGTCTGACCAGTGAGGAATAAAGTGACTCTTAATCTCAACAATAGGAACACAGCATAAGAAAAAAATTGATATTTATACAGTGGCCCAGATAGATAGATGTGTATTCTCCATTCACATGCTATAGTCAATGCAGAACAAAATTCAAGTTTCTCTCCAGTTTCTTTCTACCATCTGTGACACTTCCTCAGAAGACTTTCGTGCTCCAGGGGTTTCAGACTTCCTTGATACTGGGTAATACCAAACCATAGCTGTTTTCTCAAAGCCAGTGTCCACAAGCTGTCTGTAGTCAGGAGACAGAAATTTAGAAGTTATTAAAGTATGTGTAGTCTCTTAATAACCCTTAAGTGTTTACTGAGGAGGATTATTTTGAGCTATTCTTTGTCCCTGATGGCTTTCTCATCAACTTAAACCAACAGTAAACTTCCCAAAAGTCAAATCAAGATCCATTTTTCTTAATTGTTTTACAACAACCCTACTTCCATCTGACTCTTATATGACGTTGCTTTCAAGCTGTAACAGCTTACCCGCCCAGTGTTTGTATCTAGAAGTAAGCGCATGTTCAAATATAAACAGCATTTGAATTTGCATCTTTGTATATGTAAGCAAAAAGCTATCAGAAAACAAGAGATCAGTTATGATCACAAACCACTACAGCCAAAACCAAAAATACCTTTGCTCTGTCCATGCTGAACACAGAGCAAAGAGCCAAAGCTGAATTTATAACAGAATTTCATGGCTGATGCAAAAATCCAGGTCTGAGTGACTGTATAGTTTGCAGGGGCTGAACAGGATTGAAGTCAGATAGAAACAATTTTTATTCTAAAAACAAGAAAAAATCTTAAATGCAAAAACTTCTTATATCTTTGCATGCATAAACTGCATGATACAGAATGGAGAATGGGCAGAGGAACATGTTAGCCCTGCATATAGAACTCAGCACCTAAATAAATTTATGAACAAGAGACTGATGTGAAGAAGAATGGTAATGAAAATGGAGGTTCTACAGTAACTAGAACAAAAGTGAGCATTTTCCATATATCTGGTGCTGTGCACCACCAGGAAGAAAAGAGAAGTCAATTACAAATGGCTGAATTTCCTTTAAAAAGCCTCTGACAGACTGGCCCTGACCATTTTCCAGTGATTCTGCACAATTAAAGATCCTGGAGATCACATGTCATTTTCAAGAAGCAAGCGGATAGCTTCTTGGTAAAAGGCTGCAGAGAGAGTAGGCCTTTCACACTGCTTAACTGACCTATAGAAACCAGCAGATTTTCTTAGTAGATCATGCAGCAGCAGCTAAGGATCTCCCTGTCTTCTCCTTTCTAATCCTCTTCCAAGAAAAATCCATAAGATTAAGAAAATAGAGGTCTTTGTGCCAAAGAGGCAAAGCAAAAGCAGCCAGTGGGTGATTTAGGACTATAAAATAATGGATGTAGCTGCCTAACCAAAAAAAAAAAAAAAAAAAAAAAAAAAAACAAGAAGAAGAAGAAGAAGAAAACAACTCTAAGCTAGAGGAAAAGGAAGACTTTCGTGATGAAAACAGTGGTCCCGCTGAATGCTTGGGTACTTAGCAAGAGCTTCTGAGAACACTGTGATAGAAAAGCAATGATCAAGTTCAGTTTGTCAAAAGACCTGTTTATTTGAGAAGATAGAGAAGACTAGAAAATCAGACCGGAGCACTAGCTCCCATGTAACTACAAAAACTTTTTCAAAATAACTACCTAAATGTGGATTGAGGAAGCAAATGTGAAAGCCTGTCTGCGATAGCCTTATTGCTGGGGCCACAGTCACCTCATGTGATTATACCAATGTCATCCAATCTCAACAAGAAGAAGAAATAAGATCAACCTAATGTGAGGAAAGCGGTTACGGCATCTGGCGGACAGCTGCTGAGTGCAGAGCTCTGTGTCATGCCCAGTGAGGGGGCCGTAGTCATCTGGACCAGTGCTGCTGCCCTGGAAACAGCAGTTTCAAGGCTTTGATAAGACTCGGAGATGACAGAGAATTAGTATAGGAGTCTGCTTTTTTCCCCACTTCTTTAAAGAAAAGAGGGATTTGACTGTGGTCGGTGCAGAGGGAAATCTGAAGTGGGTTTTGTGGTAAGGTGACACAAAGTGTCTGACTAAGGGGCAGAGAGAGGCTGACAAAGGCTGTGGTTTGGTTTTCTTTATGGACAAGGTAATATCAGTAAGATCATATGTGCTAGAGGAAAAGGAGATGCTGGGGAGAGAGAAAGATGCTGGTCACCAACAGGGAATGTGTGGGAGTCTGGGATGACAGAGCACAGCAAACTCTCGGTGGTAGTGGCTGAAAGTGGCGAAATGAGAAGAAATTGAAATTTTAGATGCCAAGACAGGTGAAATGTGTCAAAGAGAAGAAAACAGAATGGAATACAAAGAAAAGAAGAGAAGGAGAAGCTGAGAAATAGAGCTAATGACAACATCTGCATTTTAACTGTTGCTGCAAATTCATCTAATCCAGAATGCATGTGAAGCTTTCACTGGGCCTTTCCTTTGTTTGGGAGATTTTCTATTTTTAGTTAATAACATACAATTCATTTGTCTATTGTAGACTTGTTCATGACAGACAAATATAATATAACAGATTATCTTCCATTAAAAAACTGCAGACTTGGGTCAGCTGCCATATAACTCATTCAGTTTTGTTCCCTCCCAAGGGTTCCATCTGTCCCGACAAAATAAATTCATGTGTACAACGTTAGGGTCTTTCTCATGACTAGGCAATATCCTTGTTCCCTGGAAACTTGCAGTTGTTATTTGTCTTTGTGAACCTTCCCTTTGAAAATGCCAAATCCTTTAAATTAATGCTTGGGAGGGTCATATTTTGCATTTTAGTTGTTGAAAAGACCTTGCATTTATTCAACAATGCAGAGGTCCCTGAGGATCAGCAACCACAGTTTATTATGTAAAAGTGTGCTATACTTTCTGTAATTTGGGGGTTGACTGCTCACATAATCATAGCTACCAACATTCAAAACTTATAGTATTTTTTTTCTTCTTCTATTATTACTTTTTCATCATAAAATACAGCTGTTTCTTTATATGGCCAGATCCTGCTCTCAGTGAAGTATTTGTCTTACTGGTACAGGACTGATCCCTTGTTGGTTAAAGTCATGTCTTCAAAGATTTTGGAGGGTTAATTTTTGGTCACCACCCAGTTTTGTTTGATCCACCATCAGCTATGAGGGATTTGAATTATCATGAGTTAATTGTATTCAGCTGTCCTTCTCAGCAGGAGTACCTTTATCATAGTAAAGCCAACATTGTTTCAGTGGGATTTCAGAAAGCACAGATCACTGAACATCAATGTCTTCAACTGTATTTATTCAAAACCAATATCATTTTAAAATTTTATTTAATTAAATTTTATTTAACTAAAAAAAACCACAAGTACAGTAATTTTTACATGCAAACTGAAATTCTTGGAAATAAGCACACAGCTTTCCTGATCAGCTGGCAGTTACAAGGGGAAAAATGAAAATAACTCAGATTAAAGTTAGGTTGAGATAATATTCTAAATCCAGAGGTGCTTGTACCTTGCTCCAATGCTGCACAGCTTGCTCACTTGCCCCTATCTCTGGGCAGTGCTCTTCATTGAGATTACATGGAAAAATTGAATACTGTAAGAGGAAGACACTGTTTTTTATTGAGACCTAGTACAGAGAAGGTATCCAAGGACTTCAGCTCAGCCAATTTTGTCTGACTAGTACCTTAAGAGATACTGAATCCCCTCCTTTCCCATAGCCACTGTGTGTAGCCTTCAGCAACACAAGTAGTTCTTCTCTGTCTCAGCTCCTCCTAAATAAAATACATATACATTAAGCGTAGAATTATTATGGTAATAGTGGCTGTGTAAGTAATTCAGGTAGATAAGTAGTCAGCCCAACATATTTGCACAGTTCTGTGCCCCCATTTTAACCACATTCTTTGAGTCACTCTGTACTCAAACTGTCCCTGTTACCATCGGAGTTTTACATTGTCCAATGGACTTGCCCTTCCAGCTGCTCTGTAAAACAGGGAGATGTTTTTGTTGTCCTTACGTACAGATGGGAGTCAGCACACTAACTCCACAGTTATTTCTCCCTTTCCAGCATTTTATAAAGGACACTTTCATTAATGAAATCTTACAGTGACAGGAAAATTACCTGTATTCTCTAGGATTCTTACTGCTTTTTTCTTCTTTTTGCATTTACCTCTGTCTAGACAGTAAAAACTATCAGTCAGTATGCTTCTGTGTCTCCACTTCACGTTCTGGTGTCACAGTCCAAGACAGCTTGCACTGTTTGGGTTCATAGCATTGCACTAACATGTTTTTAAGTTCAAAAAAGAATTCTGTGTTCAGCAAAATTTTTCGATGAAAATCCTCTCTTTTCATACTAGATTTAGTAAATCCCTTCCCTTTCACAAATGAGAAATCAGGGCCTAAACTATTCTGACAGCATTTCTAAGTTTTTCACTTCCAAAGCTTTTTGTGTTTTATGAATCTAATTAACTGTAATAAGAAAATAATAGGACATAATGTTTGTTTTACAAGGTGATTGATCTCTTGGCAGCCTGGCAGGCTCTTTTATTGATTGGTTGGTGGATAATGTCAGAGTGGATATGTCCTGGAGGAGAATAGCTGACACTTAAATCCATATGTGACAGATTACCATCTGCGTTGGAAGACAGGTTTCTTTGGGAAATTGCAAAGATAACAGGTGAAAATGGAGAAAGTGACATGAGGGAAATGTGTTGAAACCTGCCTCAACCTTTCCATGCTCTAAGAGCATTTACACAAAGCTCTCTATTTTGTAGGCAGCATGTTTTCAGGATGAGGGAGATTAAATTTTAATTACACTCATTCCTGTCTGCCCAGTCTAGTTTGAATTCTGTTAATTAGGGAAATGCCTTGCCCCACAACCTAGCCGTGAAGCTAATTAAGCAGACAACGTTCAATTGCTACTTAGTGCAAGTTCAATTCAACAATGATTATCATGCATTACAGTTAATTAGCGCTGTGGGAGGGAAAAATGAGGATGTCACTGAAGTGCAAAACTCAAATAAGAGGTGCTGCTATAGGCCTTATTTCATTCTGTAGCTATCTGATGCAGGGAAGTCACACACTACCATTCCTGCCTCAGTTTCACATTTGTTAAATAAAAATCAATTAAACTTATCTCTCCTGCTGAAGTGTTAGGTAGGTTTAATGTAATGGAGTTGATAAGATGCTGGCCTTTGAAATACTCAACATTGCATAAATAGAATTATTCCTACCTGAGACATGCAAAGCATATTAAGGGCAGTGAACTATGTCGGGAGAGCACAATCACAGGTACAGTGGTGGAACAGCACAGGCACTTCCTAAAGGAAAATACGCCTGTACAGTTTTGCGTTTATTCACAAAATCTTCCAGGGCAAAGCACTCCCAGCATGGAGCAGTAACATGCTGTAGTATCAAGCCACTCAAGAGCCTAGGCCACAAAGGAAAAACAACTTTAATTTGACTAAACTTTTTGACTATAAATGACTTTAATTAAAAATATGTTATTTAGTTAGTATAATCTATTTTAAAGGATTGGTGCTGAAAATATTGAGTGATAGTTACTGATACCCTATTATACAAAAAGAGTAGAGATGTTACAACTTACCCAGACTGCTAGATAAACCCATTGCAAAACTGAAACTAGGACTTCTAACTCTCTAATCTCACAGGAAACAGCTGGCTTGATGTTTTCAGAAGTGGGGGGGAACAGTAGAACCTGAATTCTACATTGATTTAGATTTGCTCAAAGTGGCACTGAATCCAATGAGTCTGAGGATATGAAACTATCTTTATACCTTAATAAAGTATCCCTGGCATGCATTATTTACAATATTATGGAAAATATTATTTAAAACATTACAGGTGTAGCCTGATATATTATGTTTATGTTAATCCAGAATTACTTAATATATTTCAAGTTTTATTCTGCAGTGACATGCAAATAGTAAAACAGTTGCAATCTGAGCATTGGTGGCTTTGGTAATATTTGTAATGCAGAGCAGCATGTAGTCACGTGTTTTGTGCAAGCCTGTACTGTTTGGTACCTAAGCAAGGTAGCCTGTTGGATTGTGCAGCAGGCTGGGATTTAGGGGTGGAGTTAACTTGTTAGTTAATTTGTTTTTTTGTGCCTCTGTTTCCCCATATCTAATGTGAGGTTAAAATGTTCTGTGTCCTGCTTTGCAAAGTACCTGTGGTCTGCATGCATCAGGGAACTAATACTTGTGTCAACAAGGCAACGCTGTTCGCCAGGTTTGGGGATCAGTGGTGATTTTTAAAAGTGTGAGGAAAGAGAGAAAGGAAAGGAAAGGAAAATGACATGAGGAGGGCATAAGAAACTAAGAAGAAGAATTAGACTAGCCTTCTTCACAGAAAATATGTCTGTTGATGTCCACTGTATGCTGATAATAGCATTAGTAATCCTGATAGGTTGTCTTTAATAAAAACAAGAAGGGTATGAAGCTTTCATAATTATTTTAGGTTGATCTTGGAGTACATTGTTTTCTTGAAGCTAGGTAGCATTTTAAAAGTGCAAAGGATTAGACAGACACAGTCAGTTCAAATATTTGTCCAGCCATTGAAAGGAGAAGCCTCACTTCCGGCTGTGATGAGGCTTTGGAAATCTCCATATCCATCATTGTTCAAAAGCTAAGTAACGATTGCATGTTGATTACCCTTTCAGTTGCCTTTAAGCAGCTTATGTGAAATATTAAAATCTAAGATGCCTAAAATCCCCACTTTTTAATTTGTTCACACACACACACGCGCGCGCGCACACACACACACACGCACCCCCTGGTCAGAACCAGGTCCTTCCAAACATGAATTACACTGAGCAGAGCTTAAAAAGGTATGAGTGGAACAGCCCTAGTCATCCCCATTCATCTTCACAAAGACATGAAAAGGAAAATAACAGATTGTCAGTTCCCTCTAGTCAAAATGTAGCTATGCAACTTATCACAAAGTGTCTGTGTTTTCTGCTCCTTTATTTAAAGCTGTAAAGCTTTATTTAAAGCTGATTCCACTGCCCTTCAGTAGTTTGAGATGCTCAGGAGACAGAATAATCACACACATAATACAACTCTTGATTTCAGAAATATTTTATTTATTCCTCCTTCATTCTTCTAAAAAATATTAGAAGAATGCCTCTTCTATTCTTCTAAAATAAGTTTCTGAGTATCCAAAAGAATACAGAGAACTTTGCAGAATAACTATTAAGAAGGGACATTTTAAAAGAATACTTGGATCCATGCACCAAAATTGTAAGTTATTAGCCAAATGCTGCAAGGTTGTAGGGTCACATAGGCAGACCTAGAGACTAGCCATGCTTGACTTCATCAACATGTCTGTCCTGATGCCAGGCCTTTGCTTATGGTATTCACTGCAAGATTGGATTTACTCTTAAATACACACATGGAAATGACAGTGAGCCACTGAAGCTGGAGTGGAACATCCCCACTGTTTGGGAACAGAGAGAAGATCCATGATTTGATTCTGGGTCCAGACCTGCCCACAGCTTTTGTGGGGGCATTGCCAAGCTGCATCTCCAGACCTAATACTTCTGATTGCTTCTTTTCCCGAACACCATGACTTTTAAGAAGGTTTTAGCTACCTTTGTGCAAATCTCATGTTTGGTTTTGTTTATTGGTTTTAATTGCATTAATGGAAAAAGAAAAACTGAACCATTTTCAGGGCTAATAGGTCATGATTTAAAAGCATGGGTGCACAGTTATCTGTTATGCCATACTTTCACCTGACATTTTTGAATAGTAAATTCTAATGCTTCTGTGTTTTTTATTGGTCTGTATTTTCCATTTCTACGTGTCCCACTGTGCTGGTCACATCATTTGGCATTTGTAGCAGATCAGTCACTTGTACAAGCAAAATATCATCTAACAATATTGGCTTAATTAAAGTCAGTCCCTTTGGGATTTGGCATTAAAAAAGACCCTTTGGGATTTCATTGCTAAGGCATTGTAAGCCCATCAGACCCCCTAGTCTGCATAGCTGGAATAACCAGCAGGTTGTCTGAACACTCTGGTTATCAGGACATTTTACATCCACACCCCTGTGGAGGAGTACAGCCATTTATTTATACTCTTGCATTCCTGGGGATATCGGGGAGCAGACCACCATGGAAAGTTTTGCCATTTTTGTGCAACCCGTATTGTCAGTTGAAAAGGATCCACTTCAGGACTATGTATAAAGACCGCAGCTTTATGATTCTTCAGCAGACAGTCCCACTAAAGTATAGGAAGATTTTACTGAGTAATTTCCAAGCAGGTCGAGATTCAGTGATTGGTTTCCACTGTGTTTTTTTTCCTTACATGGCAGACGGACATGTCATGGAAGCATAGTCTCTGTGCAGTTCACAACAGGCGCTTAACAAAGTTGTGTACCAGTCAGTTTAAACATAAATGGGACCTCACCTGCTCACACAGTGGAATCATTTATTTTCACATAGCTCATAACAAGAATTATTTATAGCTATGGAAAGAAAAATAGTGGGGGAATAGGCTTGGTGCAATTTCTGTGAACCAGTTAGACATGATACGGTTGGATACTGTTCTCTTTCAAGTGAAATGCAGCAATGCTCTGCTCTCCATAGAGTGAAATAATTTTTACATGCCTTGTCAGTCTTGCTATGGCCATGGAAAGAAATATAGTGGAAGCAGAGACATTGGCGCTATTTGTGTTATTTAGAATGTTTTTGCAGCGAACAGTTTTGACCTCCATTCTGTTTTGACGGTCCTGGTTTCAAAAGGCCATGTCATGTATTCCAGCTAGCAGAAATGAAAAAATACCTTATTTTCCTATGGCCTCTCCCATGTTTTACCCAAATCCTGGTTCAGAATTAGTCCAAAGAATTGCTGGTGTATATCTGATATGCTACATTGTCAGTAGAGGTACAATGATTAACAGCTTCAAATCTACCCTCAGAGGCCAGCAAGGTTTCATTTTTGTCCCTTATGGTCTCCAGAGACCCTGCAAAGAAAGCTAATGAGACTGGAATTTGGAATTTAAAGTGTGAAATTCAGGGGTCATTATTTATAACATCAATCCTTAACTTCAGAATGGTGTTTGACAGGCTGGAAGTAATTTCTGCTTCAAGCAGTCTCAGTCAGGCAGCAGAATAGCCCAGAGGTTATGTTGTTCTTATCATGGGTAGAAGAGACCTTTGTGATGGATGACTACTGTGTGTGTTTATGATGCATAACATGTTAGTAAATTTAATTTCATAATTCCATTTGTCCAGAAGTTTTGTCAGGACAAGCTTGATCTAGACTGTAGTTAGGTACACCTGAGCTGTGAAAATGGATGGAACAGTTGGGGTTATCCATCACAGGACCTATAATGCAATCCCAGTTATTCATACTGATGCTGGAGCAAATCATTGCTAAGAATAGAAATGCCAGCATGGGGAAAGTGGGCCAACAAGCCTTGTGCTTTCCCTGCTGAGCTGGACCGGTGCTGGTGATCACAGCTGAAACAAAATGGGTTTCTACCTTTAGTCTTACGATATCCTGTAGAGCTCCCAGAGTTTGCTCTTCACCAAATTTATCAGGTTTGGAAGCCTGATATTATTCACTCTTCCTCAGTTACCAAAACTGGAAGACCATAGACAAACAAGACTCCTACCATCAGCTCAGTTTGAGAACTCTGTTACCTGAGACGTAAGGATTTCACTTAGCTTTGTGCAAAGCACTTAGGGCCCGATTGTACCGCTACATCTGTTACCTATCATTGTACCCTCAATCTTCTAACAAGATTAAATGCAAAAGCCAGTCCTTTGCAGAACCAGACACAAAAGTAATAAGCAGTAGTATTAGTTCAGAGGGCCTCAGAACAGCTTTCTTTCTATCTGCCACAAGTGCACCTCATGAGCAAACCTTTCTAGTGATGTACACTGTTCTTGCTCGCCTGAATAGTAGATCCTCCGGAGTGTGTTTCTGTCAGTGCCAGTGCAACAAAGTACTGTCCAGAAAGGAGGGCGGAATTTGCCTCTCAGCTATTAGAATTTCTAGGTTTACCTCCTAACTCACTCTCTTGCTGCCATATGTTGCTACTATTTATATTTCATGTGCAGAAATGGTAAGAGCCATACTATTCTCCCCTATTAGTAATCACGTTTTCAAAAATGAATGATGTCCCCTTAAAGTCATCCTAAATTCAAATTGTTTTTTTAAAAAAGTCCCCTTCCTTCACCAGTACCATGCTGTCTTCAACAAATTGCTTTCTCCAGATATTTGCTCTTTTGGCACCTAGATTTGCATTTTGCAAGATTTGCTTTTTAATTGGCCAATTGTTACCTCAGAGTTTCAAAGCTCTTTTATTGAGAGGCTTTTTAATAGGGAAGAATACTCTCCACTCATTTTTCTGGAAGATAGTTTTCACTCCCAGAAGTGTGCAGCGAAAGCTCTATGATGTATTACTTCTTAAAAGAGCTACATTTTTGGCACTGGTCTTCTCCTGAAAAAATAGTGTTCCCTACCCCCATACAGATAAACAGTGGGTCCATAGTTCTTTAACTGGGGGAGGATGGAAAGGTGCCCTGTATTTCAAATGAGGTTCTGTAATCTATTATATACCTATTGCACAAGCTCTTATGGGATGGAAAAGGACTGGTTATTCCAGTTCTTCAAAAGCATTCAGAGAAGTGATAAGGTGGAGGAAGCAGAATCACCAGCTTGAAGTTCAGAAGAACAGAGATCTCCTGAAGTTCTTCACTGCATTTCATAGTCATTATTTAAAGTAAGAGACATTGATCCTGTCCTTCATACATGTATGTGGCTTTCAGATAAAGGCAATAGGTGCTCTGCCTGCTGAACAAGAGAAGGAACATCTCAAATGCACTCACAGTTGCCCTGCATTAACAGTGAATCAGAAAAGTTAGACACACAAAAATGGGTGTTCAGTGACACTGTCACTAGCATATAATACTAAGTATATCTGACAGTCTTTATATCAATTTTTATGCGTTTTCAGCTTTTTATGGCACATATGCAAGGTGAGGGATTCATGTCTCACACAGGCTGAAGTCTTCTGTTAGTCAAACCACTAGATCAAGAAAGAAACTTCCCTGCATTTTTTTAACATCAAAGTGCCTCAACCTGGGTCATCTGTTGGTTGTACTGCTGGGAGAAATACTTCTGTCTCCAGAACAACTCAGCCCACAACTTTTTTGTAAGCCTTGCCAGAAGAGGTTGGGAAAGGGTGCATCTGGCCAGCCTGACTTCCAGCAGAGACAGCAGCCTCTTTGGGGAGCTGAATAAACTTCTATATTCCTGTTCTGAAGTAATCTAAGTGCTGTCATGAACTAAATCTTCGCCTATTTATTTCTTGCAGACATTGATGAGTGCTTGGTAAACAATGGTGGCTGTGACCATTTCTGCCGAAACACAGTTGGCAGCTTTGAATGCAGCTGCCAGAAAGGCTATAAACTGCTCACAGATGAACGGACCTGTCAAGGTAAGACATCATTTATTTTACTCTGTGTACAGAGAGGATGTTAATTTCATTGGATTTTTTTAAATTAAGTCATTTATACCATAGATTTTAATCCTACTGTCATAGGAAGTAAAGCTAGAAAAGGCCTACTAGATTTCCATTTTCTGTGGTTGGTTTAGAAGGTTTTTGAAAGTGTCTCACGTCAATGTTTTTAGTAGTAGGAATGTCAGTGTCCTGCTGAAGCAGGAAAATCCACATGGTGTAGTGCAATAGGCACAGGCAAAGAGCCTGACACTCAAGTCCTCTAACTGGTATGATCTTTTTGGGGCAGAGGCTTGTCTCATTTTCGCTGAAGTAATTTGGAATAGCCTATTGGAACCAAGGGTTTGCAACAGTTAAACTACAAAAAGAGTCTGATCTTGAGCTCACCTTTGTCTGTTAAGATCTGTTTATGTAGGGATAATGGAAGTATTTTGTGAGAATTTTCATGAAACATATTTTATGTCATCTGTTTGTGTGTGTCATGACTGGTTCCCTAAGTCATATGATATACATTCCATGACTGAATAAGTGCATAACCATTTCCAATGTAAGCACTAAGAATGTGTCTTTGGAGAAATGACGTTTTAAACATTTGAACTCTATAATTCTGCTCTATAAAAGTCTTCTAGAAAAGGCTATAAGCATGAGCATGCATGATTAGAGAAGTGGAAGGAGGAAGTATTCAAGGAAGCTTTTCTACAGGAATTGCCTTTTTATTAATATGTAATTATTTGCATGGGTTTTGAACATGTCAAAAATTATCTGAAGTACAGAACAGCATTATTATTTTGGAGCTTCTTTATTCATCAACAAAAAGAACCAAGGTCTAAAGATACATAAACCATTCAAAAGATTTTCCACTGCATCTCATTGGTACTTCCATCATGTGAGATGCCTACTCCACCCTGACTGTGTGGTTAGACACGGAGGAGTCAATGCAAGGTTGGTTTTGTGCTGGGACAGGATGGGAAAAGCTCAGACTGGCATAGTTAGTGCCACATGACTAGGCAGCTATAACACTGCAGGATCGTGTCAGACAAGGATAAGTTGGCAGGTGTTGATATACCCACTAAAAATAGGGACAAAAATGTTAAAAAGAATCATTCCTTTCACGGTGCATTTAGAGATGGTTAGGAACACTTTCTAGTTGTTGAATTTGATGTGCCTTGACATGCTCTCACCCTAGTATCATTCAGAGGTTTCACCACTGAAGTCATCGTAATTACTCCAGTGAAAAACTCAAGAGGAAAGTCAAGCCCTGCATTCTGGTTGCACAAGATCTAGTACAAAGGGCTGGGATTTATTTGTTCATTATGCAGAGATTTAGTAATAAGCTTTGAAAAGTACATATAAATAATCGGCTATCTATCATGGTAATGGGAAACTAGAAGCGGCTCTGTTAGCGTTGTTCAGCTGAGTTTTGTTTCTTCATGTGTCTGGGCTGCCAACTGAGCATGTCACTGGTGACAGTACGCATCGTGCAGTGAATGAAGCAGTCACTGATCTTCTTTCCCTCATGTGATCAGACAAGAACTGTTGGCTTGGAAACGTGTAAATGATCTGATCATCCTACTACTACTGTTCTCAGTGAGCAAGGGCAGGCCCTCTGTCTGCCTCTGAACGGTACTTTGACTGTTAGGTCAAGCTTAGTTTATCTGTTGCTCTAAACGATAGATTAGTGCAAGCCCAGGGAATGCCTGGGCTGATGAAATTGCTCTAGTCCCAGAATTGCTGGTTCTTCATAGTTTGAAATGGGGAGGACCAAGTTATTTCCTGCTGGAAGCCTGAAGTATTTGAGCCCTAGAGACAAATTACGGCAAGTATGGTATGACGCCTGCTTTGCGGCTGGAGGTCTGTGACAATTTAGTGCCTGTTTGGTGCTCACAGTGATAATTGGTGACTCACGTAGTCATTACGCCTGCTGGTGAAAAATGAAGGAAAGGGAATAGAGATCAAGAAACCACTGAAGTATGAATCACCTGTACTTTACTTCTTCCTCTGCAAAGAGAATATAGTCAGTGGAAGTGGTTACGGTTATTAATGTCAGGTCTGAGAGAAAAATGTGGTTTGGGGTTAGTGACTGTTCTGGAATATAAATCATCCACAGGTTTTTCTGGTAACAACCAGGCAGCAGTGACCATAGAACGCTACTGAGAGATTCATGGAAAATTATTTTGGGTATATTACTTTCCAGTGGGTGAATTAGAAAAGTTTATTTTATATTTATGAAAGATGCTGTTGTTCCTGTTACATCTGCTGTTTTGATTCATAATAGAATTTCTCTGACTTATCATTTTGCTGTCAACATTGCCTTTCTGCTCTGGTTTCCACTTTAAAAATACAGATTTCTTTCAGGTATGTATTAATGCATTTACGAAGTACTCATTTAGGACCTTAGAGGTGTATCTTTTGGGGGGTTGAGTCTTATCCAGTTCAGCTGGTCTCTCTAGTGTGTAGGAAGCTCATCTCCAAATGAGTTCATCCATCAAGTCAAGGAACAGATTCTGCTAACCTTAGGCAAAATGCCCATTGAAACAGATGGTAAGCTTACCCTGTAAGACCTGCAGAATCCTTGGACATGGCTGAGCATTTGTGTCTGATCCACAGGAGAGAATCAGTGAAGAATAAAACCACAGAGATACAGTTCTATAATATTTTTCAAGTAGGTGAAAAATACAAATAAGCTGTTGCTACATAACCTTCTTCATATGATCATTAACTTCAGCACAAGGCAATTTTACATGTTTCAATAAAAAGATTCCTTCATATTCCTGAGAAATTCTGAGGCTGTCCCACCTCATCTCATTTTCTTGCTGTCCCTTCATTGTAGACCTCAGAGTCAGCTTTAAGATTGCAGAGAAATTTTAGTAAAGCCTCAGACTTTGTTCTGGTTGTTTGTATAGCTCCCAGTACATCATACCAAGTGCCTTACACATAGTCATTCTCTGTGAAGAAGAAAGTATTACTCTCTATTTTACCAGCAGGAAGTGTGAAGCCCAGTATCAGTGGCTTGCGTAAGATCACACATGAAATACGGACTGGGCAGTCTGGAGAATAAACTTCCAAATCTTGTGAATCTGCCCTCTTCTTTCAGCAGAAGATGATTTTTTTTTTTCCTGTATACACGCTTATACCTTGAAACAAAAATTCATCCATTTTCAGAAACTCTGAAGCTTGCTGATCACTTGGTCCCACTAGGGGCTTGCCACCCTGCAGGTAGAGTGCTTGTGTAAGCAGCCCTTGCATTTGTAAAGGGCACTAAAATGTTCTGCATTTGTCTGTTTTTAGCCCTGATTGCAAAGAAAACCATTGTCAATCACAGATTATTTCTGCGAGGGAGTGGTTCTCACGCTGTGGCTCCTGGTTAGACAAGGAGAATGCAGGGGGGTTCCTTTCCTTTCCCCTCCCTTGCATTCCAGCCCTTTAAAAGGAGACTTATTTGTAACCCAGAAGGTGAAGAATCCACATCCCAGGGCCAGTGATACTGTGGAGACTAATGCTGCTTTCCCAGAGTCCCTCTTTTCATGCAAACTTAAAAATAGATTTTTTTTTTCACGTTTGATGGTGAACTCACTGTATGACAATACCAAACCCATGTATTGTGTATTATTTGAACAGATCCTTAAGTTTACAGTATTGTTAATTCATTGGTACAGGAAGAAACCTTCGGATCTGTTTGTGTAAAACCTAGCAAAGAGGCTTGAATCTCCTTTGAGCATATAGTACAAATAACAGCTATATTTATAGCAAGGAGAGCTTATATTTGTTACCTTTGAGGTAATTAACAGCAGGACAACTACCCAGATTAGTTTTAGAACCACATCAGCAACAAAACAGCAAGAAAGATGTTTAAAGCTACAATGAATCTGCATGAGTGCAGCCATAATTAGCTTAATCCTCAGCCAATATGAGTTTTAAAGCTAGTTAACTTAATTGCTTATTCAGTTTCTGTTTGTTGTGCAGTGATCTTGAAAAAAATTCAACAATAAGCACTCTCTCTGCTCCACTCAAGTTCAAGCTTCATTAAGCACCCAGAAAAATGTGTGAAATGCTATCATAAATAATTTTCTCTCACTGCTGTAGGAATTGCCTTTTGCAAGGCAGGACAAGGAAAGACAGCGCACACATTTGTCACAACTCTGTCCAGGGAATGGTAGGGTTGAAAAAAGAATTTATATTCAGGAAAAAAGTGCTTTTCGTGGGAACATCCAGTGATCAACATGTAATACCTTGGAATGCTAATGCTATAGTCTGCCCTTCCTGCTGCTCTCCACCTCTCCCAAAACAGAGCCAAATCCTCATACGCAATGGGATTTCCCCTTCTGCTGGAGGCAATTCAAGGCTTCTTGCATCATTCCAGTCCCATTTACATCCTCAAAAGTGGGCTTAGGAGGGGTTTGAGGATTCCTAGATCTCTCAGAGATGATGTTCAGCCATAACAAATTCTGTCTTAATAGCCTTTTCACCAGCCATTTGAATTGCTACTGTCGCTATAAAAAGGGGATGCTCATCCACCAGGCAAAAGTACCTCTCTGCCATGTGGAGTATCTGCACAGGCCATCTAGGCCCTGTGCATTTTGGGGGCTTCTATGAGGCCACGTGTTCACACTCATTAGGTGATGGCATTTTTTGTTTGCTCTGACGTATTTCTTGTGCGACTGTTGATTAGTCTTTGTTACCTTGCTATCAGATTTTAAAGGAACATGATGACTCTCAATTCCTTTTGTAACTAGGCACTGGAATACAGTGCCTCATAGTCTGCTGTCGCTAGTGCTTGTGTCTATCCAAAGGAAATTCAGTGATGCAGGTTTACACACAAGGGAATCCAAAACAGAATTTGGCCCACTAGCTTCATGATACAGTGAATTCTCCATCTAGTAATTTTCCTAGGGTGCATTTTGCTAGAAGTTTGGGGGGGTTTTATCACTGCAAAGTTGTCAATAAAAGTCCAAATGCATCTATTCTTTTTGTTTTTCTCCCCCTCATTGCAAGAGAAAGCCACTAGCCCATCCATGATCATATTTGTGTATTTAGGGTTAGCTTTATCTCTTCTAAAACAAATTTGTCTATTACGTCCCCTCCTTTTCTCTCCTCAGCTTCACTTCCAGACAAGCTCTCCTCAAAAACTTGATGCTCATCAAGGGGAGCAACTGCAGGTATTGGCTAGAGCCAGGTATCCTGTGAGCAGATACTGAGGCAGTTTCCTTTCATAGCTCTGGCAGCATACTGCAATGCTGACCTGCAAAATAACTCAAACCTGGCCCAACTTTGTTTTTTCTATCTGAGGTTGCCCCTGAGCAGACTTGGCAAGTGTGCCAAGTCTTGTGATAGCTTTCTGATGTGGTATAGGGTACATCCCACCTCTTGCCATTCACAACTGGTTTTTACTTTTGATCTCAGATAAGACTTGAACCCAACCTTCAGACCTTCTATGTTAACCCACTACACCACAGTCCACGCAGTCCTAAAATAATACTGCTAAATGAGAGGCTGACCTTTCCTTATTGCCAAAGAGGTCTTCACTCCTGTGAGTATGATGTGATTAGAATTAGCTGATGCTTTACATAGGGGGACCAATGCTTCATTGTCAATAGAAGTTTTCTTTCATTCCAGAATGAGAGAAAAAAAATAGTACCATGAACAATTCAATAAACAAACAGTTCATAAACAATTCCAAGGATGACACAGGCCTGATCTTAAAAAATTTTGCCATACTAATTGGACATCTACTCCCCTCCAGTAATGTCCATCTTTCCATTCTTTTGTATAGAATACATACTATTAGCCCTCCAAGGACAAGATTTGAATCTCCTAGCATGGTGTCACCATTTTGAAAATGGGTATGGAATATGGGATTAATCCTAAAGGGAAGGGCAGATATAAAGTGTTTGCGGGAATTATCTTTGGCCTAAAGAAGCCCACAAATATTAACTACAAAGATCTCTCTATACCTTTCTGTATGGAACCATTGATGATAAATATGGCTGTACTGAACAAGTTTATTCCCAAATATATCAGTGCATCCATACCAGCACCACTGAATCACCAGAGTGACCAGATTAAAAAAAAAATTAAAAACAAAAACAAAACAGGCAAAAAGGGGTTTCCCCCTGCCTCGGGTTATATGACACTGACCTGCCACCTACATTTGATCCTGTAACACAGTAAAGCAACTGACTGTGTCCCCTCCCATAACCTGCTGGAGGTCTCAGGAGGAGGATATGCTACTTGCATTGATTTACACAGGACACAGCCACCCATCTCAGGTTACTTAAGTAAGTGCACGGGTAGAGGTCAGGGCTGGATCATTTGTCTCTCCCTCTCACTGCATAAAAATGGAGGAGAGAGAGAATCCCATGGCCTGTGTCCCAATTTTGAAATCCCAAGGAAACTCCTTGGGATACCAGGAGAGGAGGGGCTGTGTCATGATGTCTCAGCCAAACCAAGATATCTTTTTACTTTACTGCTACTTCAATAACTCATCTTGCTGTGAGTAATAGCTCCATGTACCGCAGTGCGGTCACAGAGGCAGTGAGCTGTGGGAAATACAAATGGGTACAGCTGCACCATACAGCAGTAAAGAGACTGATTAAACCTTTCAGCTCCTCTGCATCAGTGCTAGAAGTAATATGTCAGGTAAGTTAGTTTAAAAGACCACAGGTGAAAGCCAGACCCATCAGATTCAATGGATCCACATTACAATTTGGCCAGCTTTCCAGTGAAAAAAATGTTGACAAGTTTTGTTGTTGTTCCATCTTTCTCTTTCCTTTTCTCGCCCATTAAATAAATAAAAGGGGAAAACATACATCAAAAGTAACATTATTTAGCCTTCTCTTTCTTTCCGGACTGGAAGTAATAGTAGAAATAACTCTGACACAGCTTCACAGCTATGCAAGAGGGCATAAAGAGGACACCAACACTGCTTGGTGCGGGGGGAGGTGGTTACTTAATATTTAAAATAATTTTTATCTAAGCCCACACAAATCTTTCATTTAGGCTGTTACCCTGGTGGACAGGACTGATCTGTAGCTGGTGGAAAGGAGGATTAGCAGGTCTTCAGGGTGCTCCCTGCCTCCCTGCAAGGGAGGTAGCAACGGTGATCCCAGAGAGGATTTGCAGTCTGGGATGAGGAGCCAGGATGCTTAAAAGTGCACTTGCTGACTTTTGCTGGAGTTTGTAGTGCATTTGCTGTAACTTTTAGGTCTTCAGCAGTGAGAAAAAGTATTCAGGGCTTCGTTTTGCTCTCACTTATATCAGGAAGGAGGCTACTGAACTCAGCAGAGTTACACTGCTGTCCCACCAGGGAAATCTGCTGCTCCTTATCACATTACACCGCTTCAACAAGGTAAGTCAGTGCTGATGTGGGGGTAGATTAACAGGAGAGAGGTGATGAAGGGACTCTAGCCTTTCCCCCATCAGTGCTCATTTGTATGATGCACATGAAGGAGAATGGTTCTCTGCTTGATGCACTTCTACTCTCATCTGCATTAGATGCCCATGCTGTATGATATAAAGTACATTCACTTGGTTTACGCTGGTTTTCAAGCAGTCCAGCTGGATCTGGCCCACTATGTTTGCTTCTGCACACACTTTGTGTACAAACAACTGTGCTGGTTTTCAGCCGCCAGCGTAGCTAGAGAACCAGGCAGAGTCAGTGATGCACTGGAGGAGATATTGGGGGCTGCTTGGGAAAATCATGCTGTCTCACAGCAGGAAAATGCTAGATGATTTCGCTGTCACTGATGTTCATTTCCTATGTAGATTTTCTCTAGGGCTTTGGGTGTCACTGAGTCTTACAAAAATATCTTGCTTATGACAGGCACTATATTGCTCCTAGCATCAGATTAAAAAAGATACTCGTCTGGGAAGCAACGTGTTACACTGTCAATAAAAGGGATATTTCTCAAACCTGAATAGTGGTACAGTCTGCCTCTGTGAGAAAAAAAGGGTTGCAAGATCATACCCAGAAACAATAAATGCCCCAGGCATAAAGTATAAACAGTGCTAGCCAGTACAAGTTTGCTTGCCAAGTGATAGTATCTGCCATGTTGGTTGTAGCAATTATGTCTGCTGAAACATGAAAACAAACACATTCCCCTCACCTCCAGTTCTCTTCTCTGCAGTGCATAGAGAGTTATCGTAAATTAAGAGAGAATTTTCTTTGGTTGTCACTGCTTGGAAGGAATATTAGACCCCACAATCTAGGCTTTAAACCAATTTCTAATGGGATGAGACGCACTGTGGGGAGGGCAGATGGGACAGATTATTCCACAGATTATTCCACCTCTGTTTTCCCATGAAGCTTCTGACATTGGCTACTGTTGGAAATAAGATACTAGATTAGTTTGACCTCAGGTCTCATTCAGTATGGCAGCTCTTATGTTCCTATGTTAAACTCTATAAAGTAGATTGCTATCAAATTGCTTTTTACAGCTCCGTCTGGCCCCTTCCCCTTGATAACGTGTGTGGGAAGCCAAGCAAAATGTTCCATTAGTGTTTGGAAAGAAAATTTGAGATATATTTTTCATTTGATGCTCTAGGATTTGTTATGTATATAGTGCAGAAATGATTTTACTGGACCAAAATCATATTATGTATTAATGAATTACCAGGATATGAGTCAGCCTTGGAGTAGTTTGAGCAGGAAGGTAGCATTCTTCCACAAACAATAATCCGTTGATAAACAGTGCTGAAAGCTGTATTTCAATAGGAATTGTTCTTAAAGAGACCCAGAGACGGACTACGTGTATATATATTCTCCACACTTTCAGTAGTGCACCTTGAGATAATGCCATGTTACAGCTCTTACTCATTTAATCACCTTAATTAATGTCAGGGATCCTTTACACTAAGTGCTACACAGGATTGCAGCAAAATGACAGCGCTATTCCAAATGATCAGGAAAGTTTCATTTTCCTGTGCTTTCACCTACCCTTCTGACCCTTTTAAAAGTGCCCTGTTTTGTTTATTTTGTTCTGAATGAGGACCCAAACCGATTGAAGCAAAGGGGGTTGATTTTCTTCCCGTAGCCATGTTATGAACTGTTAGCACTCGTGCAGGTAACTCGATGATGAGCCCCAGTTAGGAGAGGTGAGATGAAAACATAAGTCTAGGCTCAGACACTAAGAGGCAATCAAAGGGAGGATTATTTTCTGGGGGTTTGCTGGGTGGGATATTTTTTGAAGCACATTTACAAGGAGTTTCCATTAGTGTTTTCTGAGGGACACCTGCCCTTCCCAGACTCCAGGGTTTTCTGGGCAGAGGCAGTGGTGCAGGATGGAGCAAGCCTGAGGAGCCCGTTGGAGAGAACCCATTCCCACATGGCGCAGAGCAAGGCCCTGGGAGGCTGCAGCATGCTGCAAGTCGCAGGCAGGCGACCAGCCTGGCAGGTGGCAGAGGCAACAGACTCTCTCTTTTCACGCACTCTCCAGCTTTTCTCGTTGCCCACAGGGGAAGCATTATTTTGCTTCTCCGTCCCCATTCTCCCTCCTCCCATCTAGATCTGATCCTCAGATTGAGTGCTTGCAAAGAAGGTGACCTTTGCTAGCTCTGGATCTCAAGACAAGGTTTCTAAATACTTTTTAAACAAGCCTTTGAATCAGAGCTGGAGAACAGCAGTTTGTGTGTATGTTCAGTGGCCACTGACTTCAGCAGGAGCTCAAGGTAAGCTGAGGATGTAGGATCAGGTCCACAGGAGGACCTGCATTTTACTTAATTCTGCATTTTTTTCAGTTGAAAACTGAAACTGCATTATAGTACTTGCTCCTTCAGCACTGTCAGATAACACTAGGCCATATTTTCACCCACATACACTAACTCCTTATTCCTTCAAGACGTCTCACTAGCAGCTACTCAAGGATGATGGAGACAGCTTGGCAAAGAGAATGGTTTTCTCTGCTCAGAAATTTGTCTAAAAACTAAGCATGTTGTAGGACAGACGGAATATTCCTTGCTTGGTACACAGAGGGTAAAGCCTTTTTTTACATTTGTCTCATCAGGCTGTTAAGTTGCTCCTAGAGAGTTGCTGTGTAAATAGCGGCTTGAGCAGAGTGGAGACTGCTATACCATGTTTATGTTTGCAGGGAAACAAATAAACCTGCCTGAATTTTCTTTTAATGCACTTCCACTCTTGATATATGGCTTCTCCTACCCCAAGCACTTGAAGTAGCAGCACAGTTTATTGCTGTAATAGCAGTAGATAACTCAACTTGCCTTCGCCTTGGAAAATGATTGATTTTGGAAAAGGATACATGTTTGCTCATAAAATCTTGGCAATGTTTTGATGAAAGTACTTTGTTTTCTTAAAAAACGTTGGGAAAGTATTGACTTTAATTGCATTTTAGATTGTCCTGGCAAAACAATGGTAAGAGGATAAACGTAATAGGAGCCAAAGCCAATTGCCTCCTACTGGGTTCCTCAGATTAATAAATAGAGAAGCCTGAGCACAACAAAGCCCTCACGTAATGGAAGGGGCTGGGAAGGGTGGGAAAGAGCCAGGGCAGGTATGCATAGACCCAGGAGCAAGAGTAATGTCTGGGAAGTCTGTAATCAGCCTAGGCATTGACAAAATTCCAGCCTCCAATTTTAAGGCCTTCATCACCCAGAAACTATGTCTTTTTCCTTCCTTCTCTCTATTTCTCTTTCTCTCTTTTAGCTCGTATACAGGCAGATCCTGCCCTCCAAGCAGCCCTCAAAGCTTAGAGACCTCTGTGTGGTCTCTAAGTGATGGTGCCCAACTGTCATGTGTAGAAATACCCATACGAGCCAGCTGGCTCAAGAGGATCTTTATTTTGGTGCCATAAATAATGCTGTGTTTCAAAAGCTTGTGTCAAAGACAATCTGTACATTGGAGGCCATGATTCAAATAAAGGGAATGTCAGAGACGTGTTGGGGCTGGTGGGCCCCAATATCTGCCCAGTAGAGCAATGCATTTGCTAGCACACGCATGACACTCGTGTCACAGCAGAGATGTGGTTACACAGACAACTCACTGAAGCATACATACACGGCGCCAAGAAGAGCTGTCATCCAAGCACACCACATGCCAATGCCCACAGTGCTGCAACTTTGTTGGTACTGCTAGCACTTGTAACAGATTAGGCTATCACACATACTGTTGACTGTAGTTGCGCTTTCATTTTCCAAGCTAAGCATTCAGAGATACAGCTTTAAGTCAGGCTCATTTATCACGCTATGTTAGCCTTTTTCTGATTTGCCATCATGGAAAGGTTGCAAATATATTTATACTTTCTTTGCTCTGGCACATGGCCTTTCATCAAGCAAGTCTAGCACTCACTGATCCAATAGCATGTAGATTTTGTAACTCTTTGGAAAAAAAAAGCGATCCAGCAAAGTACTTAGCTCAATTTCTATTGATTTTTAAATTAATAGGTTCTAAAAATGAACAATACTGTTAAGAATACTTATGCATTGTTGATGCTATTAGGTAGGTTGTATTTAGAAGATAGTTGTGCATTGCTCAAGTTCAGATCCCTATAGTGCATTTTTAAATCCTCTAGTCCTTTTAAAAATCATTACAATAGATTATTCACAAGGATAACAGCAGGAGGAAAAGGTAGGATAAGAGCAATTGCCATGAGCTCATGGTGAGGCTAAATGTGAAGAGCTGGACAGTGAAAAACTGTAATGATTTGAAATTCTCCTTTTCTAGCACTTTTTCAGAACATCTCCCTTGATTCCCTTAATGTCTGTGACCTTGGGCTGATTTATTAATTTTTCACCATTGTATCCAGTTATTTGTAGTTTTTGTTTTCTGTTTCATAGAAGACCCAACAAACTTTCTCACCTGAAAAAATTACTCCTTTTTTATAACTTTTTTATTTTAAAGTATCTCCAGAGCTGTCTCAGGTGATTGGTGCATCTCTCTGCAAGACCTCCTGGGAGACTGCCCTTGCTGAAGGCTAATCTGCTTTCCTACCCCTTTCCCCTGTCTGAGAGTAGATGGGGATCCCTTGAGTTTTTTCTCTCAGAGTACCTGAGGGACTGTGTAGCTGAAGCTGTAAAGAGAGCATCTGTACAGAGAGGGTGTCGCGCAGCCAGATGTATGGACTCTTTGGAGGGCAGGCTACCAGAAGGTGATCCCCCCTCAGCTGCAGCACAAAGCAGTGGCCTGTCCCCAGCTCCACGAGCTCACACGTCCAGTGCAGCTGGTCAGCAAATTGCATACCAGGTTGAGAAAGTTCATCTGTCAAGTGATTTCACAAACTGGGGGAGAAGCCATGGCAGCATTGGCTCAAAGCTGGTCCGAGACAGTGAGGAGCATGGGGCTAAGGAGAGTGCTGGATGTGTTTCCTGAGGTGAGGGAAGGGGGGAAGTTTCCACACACAGGGAGCAAAGCTTTCTCATCAGAGTTGAAATGCACTGCTTCCTTCCACTTGGATGGCTTCACTGCCCAACGTTGGTTTCCTCATTCCTCAGTCTATTAGGAGCACTGAGCAGATTTGGCATTGCTGACCAGTTCAGCTTGGCTGAGGAAATGGAGAAAGAGGAAAGCTTGGGTTGACCCTTCAGAGGCTCCTTTTCCTCCCCAACAGTCCCATGGGAAAAAGCTGCTACTGTTGTTCTGCTCTTCTTGCATGTAAGGGATTTAGCATGTAGTTTTGCACTACAGTGTTTAAAATATTAGAAGAAATTATTATCTGCCAGAAAGTGAATTTATCAGGTAATCCTCTACCATTATTCCTTTTTTAGTTTGCTTCTGCTTACAAAAACAAAAAAAAAACAAAAAAACCCAAGGGTCTTCATAATGCTGCGGGGAGAAAATGTTGAAAACCTTTTCCTTTGCCAAACAGCAGAGAAGTAATAATGCAATAATAATAATGATGATGATGATGATGATGATGATATATATTTCATTTATAGAAATTTTAAAAACCTTGGGCCAAATCCCACCAACTACATTGAATGATATCCCAAAAGACCCCGAAGTTATCTGCCAATTCTTGCCTGGCTGAAATTGCCAAATTCTGCAATTTCCATCCAAAACCATAAATCTTCCTAGCCCCCAAGGCAAAGTTTTTGGTGATTCAAAAGCAAGCAAATAGTTCTGCAGCTGATGCATGAGGCAGAACAAAACCCTACTCACTGACTGGGAGCAGAATTGGCTCTGCAGTGCTGACAGGAAGAGGAATGTATGGTGGTCAGTTCACTTGGCACATGCCTTTAGGGAAACACATAGGGAATAGATATTTACTGCATTAAGATGTCGTTCTGCAGACCGGTTTCTGACTCTGAGAAAGCCTTGAGGGAAGCTTGTGGAAGAGAATGAGCTTGTGGAGTCTGTGTGGAAGAAAATTAAATAGGAAATTTTTGAAAGAAACTGAAAAGAGAAGGGAAAATTAATTTGTTGGTATGTGAGATCACATAAAACTCCCTTGGAAGAATTCCTAAAGAAAGGGCTGTATTTACTCTGGAGAGGGAGCAAACAGTTTAGGCCTACAACTTTATTGCCAAGTTTCAGTTTTTAACCTGCCTTGCCTCTGCTTTCAAACCCCAGGGATAAGCACAGCCGTTCCCAGAAAGCTAACTGGTATCTTTTGATAGGGACTGATAGCAGAGATAAAGAAAATGACCTGCCATTTGCCTTTAAAGACTCTCCCAATTGTACTGTCTTGTTCTTCAGAGCTGCAGTTCCCTTTGCTGCTACTTCTAGGTAAACAGTGGGAGACCGATTGCTCTGATGTTAAGGATGGTGATGAGTTTGCTGGGTTAAGAGTTGTCTCCTCAGTGCCTAGCATCACAGAGGGATATGACTACTGCAGTTCTTGTAACCACTGAAGAGGCCAATGAATGATTACTGTTTTCTGAAATTAACCGCTCTGGTGATATGAATTAATGGAGGCAGCCAGCCAGCCCAAGGGAGCTACTTATTTGGAATTCTGCTTTCTTGTGTGTAACCTCAGATGCAAAAAAATAATATGAAAAATATATCAGGAGGTACCTGCTAATTCCAGGAAGGATCAGGTATGCATTACACTCTTTTAAGTGAAATTATTCGGCCTTTACCAAATTTAGCAACTGAAAAGGATCACCAAGTTGAACTCTATATATTAAACTGAGAAGAACAAGAGTTCAGTCCAGGAAAACTCCTAAACTGTCCTTTCTGGAATAGAGATGCTTTCTAAGGCTACCAAGCAAAATACTAGAGGCTGCGTAAGGCAGGAGTTCAGGCTAAATGAGCATCATTCTGTGAAAAACTATCCACACTTCTAGTAGTTACAAGACATCTCTCAGCCTTGGACACACAAGAGGAGTGTGAGAACACAAACAGAAGGGAGAAATTGGTGATGTCCAGATATTCCTTAGAGCAGAAAATGAGTATTTAAAAGTCAGACCAGAATGATAAACAATAGAGACAACTGTGGCTCACTAAACTGCTCTCACTCTTGCACCAGAGCTGTTGTCTGCCTACAGTGCATTTAGTACTGTACAAAGACAGAAGACATAGCCCCTATTAAGAGTGACAATCAGCAGTTTGACAGCCTCAAGAACGGAGGCGTCAGATTATTGACATTATTAAGGGTACAGATAACCTGGAAAGAAGATCAAGACAAGCTATTTTTCAGTATCTCAACATAATGAATAAAAATATATTGGACATAAAAGGATATTAAAGCAGTGAGGCAGAACTAGGTAGATGATAATGCTCGTGGTCCTTAGGGCAAGTATGGATGGAAGAGATGAGACTTCCACTCCAGGCATTGCATACCATGCTGGCTGACATGAATGGAAACTGTGGTGTAGTCACATCTTCCTGGATATTTGGCTCTTATGCAGAGTGCTACTTTCTTGCTCAGCCCGGGAGAGCTGGCTGGCTTGGGGTCCATGGAGACCCTGCTGCTGTGGCAGAAGCTGGGGCTGCTGCATTAGGCTTTCAAGAGAGCAGCCACCTCTGTTTGGTCAGCTCAGAGGAAATGGCCCCAATTACTGAAGTTAGTGTTAAGCTGCAGCCACATTAGAAAGTATTGCCCTCTGGCAGCAACTCTGCTGGAGGTTGCAGTGCAGAAGCTAACTTGAGCCCTAATTCCCTCAGTAGGAATGGGAATGAAGCTATGTCTTCATGACCCCAATGCTGCGGCAAGTCCTTACTGACTTCTGTGGTTCCTGTGTGAACCAAGGCATGGATCTGCTTATAGCATTGCTGCTTAAACCTGTTGCTAGAGCTCAGAAACATGTGCTATTTGTTACAAGTGGAATCACGGGTAGAATTAAGGGAACTGGGGAAAACAAGTTAGCTCTAATTTGCTATGAAGAAGGTTTGCTATGATGAAGCAATGGGCTTCTTTAAATACACAACAACAAAAGGAAGACTAGGGAAAATGTGGGCCCGCTGCTGAATGGGGTGGGGGCCCTGGGTAACAAAAGATACAGAAAAGACAGAGATACCAAATGCCTTCTTTATTTTTTTTTATTTATTTATTACTGCTAAGACCATCCCTCGGGAATCCCAGACCCTGGAGACCAAGGATAAAATCTGGAGAAAGGAAGACTTTTCCTTGGTGGAGGAGGATCAGGTTAGAGATCATTTAAACAAACCTGACATCCACAAGTCCATGGGCCCCAATGGGATGCACCCATGAGTGCTGAGTGAGCTGGTGGATGTCATTGCTGGGCCACTCTCCATCATCTTTGAAAGGTCATGGAGATCAGGAGAGGTGCCTGTGGACTGGAAGAAAGCAAATGTCACTCCAGTCATCAAAGAGGGCAAGAAGGAGGATCCAAGGAACTACAGGCCAGTCAGCCTCACCTCAATCCCTGGAAAGGTGATGGAACAGCTCATTCTGGATACCATCTCTAAGCATGTGAAGTATAAGAAGGTGATCAGGAGTAGTCAGCATGGATTCACAAAGGGGAAATCATGCTTAACCAACCTGATAGCCTTCTCTGGTGGAATGACTGGCTGGATAGAGGAGGGGAGAGCAGTGGATGTTGTCTACCTTGACTTCAGCAAGGCTTTTGACACTGTCTCCCGTAACATCCTCATAGGCAAGCTGAGAAAGTGCAAGCTAGATGAGTGGACAGTGAGGTGGATCAAGAACTGGCTGGCGCAAAGTCTAGTTGGAGGCCTGTAGCTGGCGGTGTACCCCAGGGGTTGATATTGGGTCTAATCCTGTTGAACTTATTCATCAGTGACCTGGATGAAGGGACAGAGTGCACCCTCAGCAAGTTTGCTGGTGGTGCAGAACTGGGAGGAGTGGCTGATACCCCAGAGGGCTGTGCTGCCACTCAGAGGGACCTGGACCGGCTGGAGAGATGGGCAGAGAGGAACCTCCTGGAGTTCAACAATGGGAAGTGCAAGGTCCTGCACCTCAGGAGGAACAACTCTATGTATCAGTACAGGCTGGGGGATGAAAGCAGCTCTGCGGAGAAGGACCCGGGAGTCCTGCGGACAAGTTGACCATGAGTCAGCAATCATCTCAACCAGTCTGTGATTCTGTAATGGGCAAATTTTTATTCCTGAACTGACCCACAGCAACAGGTTTGAATAGTGCATGGTACAGTGGTCTAACCTGTATTAGAGTGGATAGAAACCAAAAAATTCTTCAGAATTTGGCACTGACTGCTACTGTGTGCCTATTTCTGAAGCTGAGTAATAGTTATTTTACGCTGTACTGCTAAATCCTTGAAATACCTCCTTTCTGGGATGCTTACATAATAAGTCACAGGTTTCCGATTATTTATTGCATCTCTCAACCACAGAGTCTGCAGGTTTCTTCTACAGTTTATATGCATTTATTTGTTTTACTACCACTTTGCATTCTTAGAACAAATCATCTATAATAAAAAGCACATTTCCTTGAAAGCAGAATCAATTTCCTTCAGAAGTCCTTCATTCCCTGATTAGTGTGTTGTTACATTTGGTCTTCACTAATCACGTAGTTAACTGTGAGCAATAAAATTCTTAAATAAATAAATGCTCTGGTCCAAGTCAAAGTTAGCTATAATGGACAGAGTTCCCCACTTAAGCTTTTGAAACACAAGATGTGACTGTGCTACCTACGCATTTACATTCACATTAAAAGTATAGTAATTAATGCCAGAACTGTTTCTTCTGCAGATCATTAGTATGTTATTAACAATTAAGTCTCAGCAACAAGTTGACTTGCTTGCAAGTCAGTCAAGCAGTGGGAAGCCTAAATGGGTGTGGTTTTTCAATTACTTTTAAAGGTTTTGGGCTATGGTGTTTGGTTTTTTGTTTTTTTGCTAGTCTGCTCCAGAAGTACTCAGTGGGAAAGCAATGAAATGGAAGGTTTGTATATTCCTACATCTTTCCGTGCTTCCTCTTCATTGGTTTTAGTATTGTAGACTCCGAAATGTAAGGAGAAGTTAGGCATAAGCCATTCCTTCTGGTGGATGCTGGATGTGTGTTAGAGTTACATCCTCAGATGGAGGATGTATTTTTACTAACTGTGAACAGACGTAAGTCACTTTGGATAATAAAACCTGAAATATGATGGAAACCCTGTCATATAGCTGCTGTAGCAAAATAGCTTTCCCAACACTGAATTTAAACCAGCATTTGTTGGAGAATGTAGCTTGAATCATGACTCCCTCTGGTCCAGCAACCACTCAGATTAAGATATGTGGTTTCCCTAATGTTTGTCAAATATTGTTGGAAACCACTCTGGGTAGGCTGTAAGGTGAACAACATTACATGGGTGGTATCAGTTCCCTGCAGAAATTGGATGATGGAGGCGGGGAACCCAGAAAATAACTTTCAGCCACAATATATGTAAAAAGGCATTAGTGTTTATTTTAAAAACACCATACAACAGTTCTTTAGAGTTTTTATGTATGTGTGTTTAATGACTGGAAGAAGAGAAAGGCTCTGTTTCTCAGAGGAGCCAGTGACTTGGAGGCTGAGAAATGAGAACACAACATGTTCAGACCAGCTTTGGGTTTGGTCGTGCATGTGAGCAGCTGAGTGGGTGCTCTGCAATGAGTCTGTGTGGCTCAAGAATTAAGAATAAATCAAGGATATGTGAGAAGGCCGAAGTAAAACCATGTTACTGTGGATGTGTGCACTGGAAGAGCATGTCCTGCTGTAGCACAGTATTAGAAGGTAAGTCCACTGCAGCGAGTGGCACTTTATGGTGTGCAATGTGGTGGCAGCTGTGCTGGGACACCCAAGCTGTTGCTTCCTGCTTGGGGGTCAAACGCTGCTAACACGTAGATCTGAAAGCCACAGGTTCCTTGCTGTATGCATTCTTCATAGCATCCTGGGCAGCAGTTATAAAATCTATCCAAACCTTTGCTACCATGACAAAGGTATATTTAAGCTAATTGGTACAAGGATTGGGAGCACGTGGAGCTGTGATTATTGCCTCTCAAAGTATAACTGTAATACAGTGGCCATTTTTGGCCATAGTGATCTACCATCACTGAAGGTCTTGCAAGTCACTTCCACTGAGGAAGGAATTGATAGCAGAGGTGGGTATTTCCTGTTCTTTTTATTTTTTATTTCTAAGGGGAAAAAAAGTTATTTTCTATTTTATTTCTACTTGAAATTACTGTATTTAATTGTAATGCATAGATTTTCTCTATATGCTGCTTATTTAGAGTACACTTCATGCCTGGCCTCACTGAACACAGACAAACCAAATATGAGATGGTTTCTTTGCTCACAGCCCAGAACCATTCCAGTCTGCACTCTATCCCACACCCCTGTCTTAGCTTTTATTGATTGGCTCTGAGACCCTCCTGTCTTGTTCTCTTGTAACACAAACAGTATTATCAAATAATAATGATCTCTCCTTGCCATGTTTATTTTCAGACCCCATGAAAAATAATTCAGACAGCAAAACCAAACCCTTATTCAAGTATCACATGTGGCCTGTGTTTTGGAAGGAGACTCCCAGTTTCATAAATTAACTTTATTGTTTAATGTATGTCTTGGACAAAAGCTGTTGTTATGACCGCTAGCCTCCACTAACCAATTTCATCACTCTAATATTAACAAATAAAATAGTAGTAAGAAAGAAGAAGAGGGGGAAAATCCATATTTTTGCAGTAAATTTTTAATGTTTGATTGGGCCAACTGGGCATTAAATTGTTCAATTCCGTAACCACCTCCGTGGCTGGACTCGGACCAAAATCACGTGTATCTTTGTGCAAGTGAAATCTGGCAGAATGTACTTGTGCAAGAAGTTGTAGCAGTTTCTACATCAGCTTGTGGTCCTCATACCATCTCAAAAATCCAGTGTTATATGTCAGTCTCTCCTTTAAACTTTTGGCGTTGAGCTGCTTGCTTGCAATGCTAATGCTTTTGGAAGGGTCGTGCATTGCATTTGGATTTTCTGACTACTGGTTGCGTTTAATTACTCTGAAAATTATTGCAGAGAGAAAAAGAATAACGATACAGGGGACTGCATTTGAGGAGTGGAAGCCAAGTACAGAGAGGAGCCTTTCACTTCAGAGCAGCTTGCAGGAATCCGGTTCAGTTTCAGCCTTACCAAAAATCATTACTGTCTGAGGGCTTCCTGGTGCCCTGCACTCTACATCCACAAATGAGCAAGTGCCAATGTCACACACACCGCCAGAGCAATTAGAGCTGCTGTAATTGGGAGCCTACTGGGGGCAGCGGTGGAAAAGGCAGGGACAGAACGAGCGTGGCAAAGGAACTGCTTTCTCCCTGCTCCCTCAGGTCAGCGTCGAGACATGTCTGTGTGGGGAAACTTAGAAGAAATTATGTCTACGGAAACTCCCCATTCTAGAGAAAGGCAGAAGGATTTACTTTCCAGTACTGGCAATCTGACACCTACTTACAAACATTAAATTCAAGGAAAATTTAGGTTGTTAAGGCATCATTTAATGTGTGAAAGAATAAACCAAAAAAACCCCCGTAAGGGTAATTGAAAAACTAACAATAAAATTCCCAAATGCTGACTTGAAATAAGAGGAACAGAGCCAAGCAAATATTCTAAAGCATGACCGCCATTGGCAGCAACTGCATTCCTCAAACACAGGAAAATCCTGCTCTTATATTAAACCGTTGAACAATCTCTTGGAATTGAATCACTTCTAGGCAAAAATAGAGGAATACTTCCGCCGTCCGAATATTGTCTTTGGGGATGTGTATTGATAGACGAGACACTGGATTTTATTCAGCCTGAGATGGCGCCGTTAGGTCATGGAAACCGTGACTGGAAGGAGAGCTGTCAGCACCATGGGACACCATGGACAAAGTGCCTTTAGAGAGGGCTGGGATGGCCAGGGTGTAATTAGCCCTTCTGGCAAGTCATCTGCTGTGAAGTAGGGAATTCCTTGCCTTATAATTTATATGCTACCCATTAGGAATCCTGGAAAAATTACCTCTGGCAGGGTACTTGTCCTGCACTATCAGAGATGAAATTAGCCCCATAGTTCCTAAAAGCTTCAAGCAGTTAAGCTCTGAAGATATCTCTTAATATGCTGAAATGACACAATCACATATGCTGATTATAGTGGTGAATGCGATATGAATTTTTCAACTAAATGAAAGTAAAGAGAATGCGTTTTTATGTCAAGTAAGTGCATTAGCAAATCTGAAATGTTCTGAGACAGCTAGGACTATTTGTGAATTCATGCCAAATGCAACTAAAAATAGAATAAAAACATTTTTAAGTTGAAGTGTTCTTCAATTCAAAGTCCTTCGAAGCAAATCATTTTGACTTCCCATGTTAAAATAGTTTAAAATCTTGATTTAAAAAATTCTAAATTACTCAAAAACCCAAAAGTTTGCTTTTCAGCGTGTCCTTTTGTGGTGGGGGAAAAATTCAGAGTGACCCAATACAAAAGAAATTATGTGCATGTCTTTGTAGGGGGGGTTGACCACAAAACCAAAAGAAAATTTGTTTATTTGCAAAGCTCTAGGTGTAACCTGCCACGTCTCTGCTTTTGTAGTTTTGGGCTTCCGCTCAGTAGGTGATGTTAACGAATTATGTAGCATTGTTTGTACGCAAGAGACAAAGATTATAGAGACCTACATTCATTCCCAGCTGTGTGGTAAGCGGGATTTGAAAGCCAGGTCTGTGAGGGCGAAAATCGGGTGTAATTCACTGCTGTTCAGTCTCTGCTGAGAAATACCTGTTTCAAGAGGGCAGCAGAACATAAGCACATCCATTTAGGGTAGACGTGGCGAGGAATTGCGGGGCACTGCAAAGGTGTGAGCAGGTTTCAAAGGTTCTGGGAGCCGCGGGGTACCAGCACCCAGCACTCCGATTTTGGAGTCTAAAGAAAGCAGTTGCAGGAGGATTTCAGCATCCTGTATCACACTGCCGGGTTCTTTTAGTGAAGGGTACGTGGTGCATATTTTCCCCTTTTCTATGAGCAGTGCTGAATTCCTCAGGGGCCTGGTGATTCTGCAGATAGGGCGCTGCGGAAAGCCCTGTCCCTAGGGCAGCGCCTAGCCTATGCCCTGAGCAGGCACAGAGGGGACGGCTCCAAAGGCTTTATTGTTAAGCAAGGAAAAATCTGTGCGGAGGCTTCCCACATTCAACTGGCCAAAGCAAGATGCTGAATTCAGCAGGGGTTGAATTTATGAGAACAGCAGCAGGAGGCGGGAGGAAGGGTTTAAATGGCTAAAAAGCTTTTTATAGTGGTCTTTGTGTTATAGTAAAAGTGTTTGTTTCAGCATCTCTGCTAGCCAGTGTAAACAATGTGAGTTTACGAGTAGCTGATATTTCATATAATTGAAATGCATTTGTCCATCTTGAGTGCCTATTACTTGGCAAGCAGATGACTGGTCATATTATTAGACAGACTGTTGTTTCTGCGGGCAAGGAGGGGTATACATCCTTGTTAATGCGAAGAGAAAACTGTAAAGGTCTAAGCCACAATGTGTAACACCACAGAGCAGTATGTTTGAAAGCAATGCATAAACCCCACTGACTTAAATGGTATGGGATAAGATCGTTACTGAGAAATACAAAATTATTTTTGAAAAAGGGCCTTCCAAGGTAAGTCAGAGGCCAGAAAATGAACTGCTTTTGTGAATTTCTCGCAGTACCATACAGTGAACAAGGTTACACTTGAATGAAACCATGATGTATGGTTTGGCTTCTTATGCGTTAAAAATCCTTTAAAACTATAACTGCAGTGTTCATTCCCAAATGATTTTACTTTATGTATTTATTTAGAGAAATCTGAAACAGTTTGCCATTTATGCATATTCGAAAGCTACGTATTTCCAAGACTATAAAGGAAACCTTAAAAAGAAACTACTTTCAGAACTCAAGTTATGATATTTTAAAATACATAGGAGAATGCATTAAAACTGAAGTAAGTGTAAAAAAGAAAAAAGAAAAGACCCTTCAATTGTCCTTTTCTTGTTGCTCCAACATAACAAGTGATTGATGCACACACAGAACCAGAGAAGACAATTTTTCTGTTCATCATGTGTATTTCATTTTGTATTATGCTTTTGCCTGTGTGATTGCTTTCCACGTTGTGAATTTTCTTTCTGTACATATTTTGAGACACTTAAAATTGGTGATCAGATAAAATATAGTTGTTTACAACATCGTAAATTTATGCATAAACTATCACAAAGACTTTGGGTTTTGTGTACACATACATAAAAGCTTAATTTTGTAGTTCTTGAAGTTAAGTATTTGCATTTATGTTAGCAGGATGAGACCTAGAATGTTTCATTAAACATCAAAGCTATAAAACTAATACTTGGATGCAGGATTTGAGTAGTATACTCATATGGATTTGTGAAGTTCCAAACTTTTTCAAGCACCCGCTGCTTGCTTAACATGTACAACCTGAAAGTCTGAGTTATATATAGTAATGGTGCTGCTCAGGTTATGTTCTTAATAAGCAACTTTAGAAAGTGTGCAGGCTATTAAAGGAAAGCTATTCCATTCCTTTATACCTCAGTAATACTGGAGGAATGTGATATTTTGTTGAAAGTACAGCTCTTAACTAACACCCTTGTATTAATTTTTCTGAGCTTTTAACATAAAAATTAATCACTGATTAACAAACAATAGAAAAAAACAATTCTCTGAGGATAAGATTCACTTGAAAGTGCTGTTATTTTGCACACCTTGCTATGTAAAGTACCTTTAATGTAAAGGCGTTCAGCAAGTCCATTCTGTGATGACTGCTGTCAAACTAACCTTCATGCCACTGCGCGCAACAGCCCCGCAGCACAGTCTCCGCCGCAGCAGGCTGTTAATTGCTTTCCACATCGGCTGCAGGATGGAAGAGGCCATGTCAGTACACATTTCCCACTAGCGAGCAGCGATCATTAGGGAGGCCCGACTTCTTTAAGGGAGAAGGTTCAAATTTTCTTGCCTTGGGCAGGATGTGGATACTCGAGCCAAGGTTTCCTACATCCTAGGTGCAGCCCTTCCTCTCCTAATACTGCCTTATTTCCAGGCAGAGCTTTGCTTGTGCCTCTCATAGCTGTGCAAGGGTCTGTACAATCTTGCCTAGGCAGAGCCAAAGTGTGAGAGCGACTCCCTGCCCTGGCAGGTAAGATGTCAGAGGAATGGTTAGCTGTTTAGCCAAGTGAATAAAGTCCACCCAAAGGGTCTGGTAGGTGCTTCCCTTCACCCATACAGCCTGTGAGCAAGAATACACACCTGCAAGGTAATAGTCAGGTGTCTGCTTTGCCCCAGGGAGAGAAGGGAGCTGAGCACCCACGTTTGGATAAGTGCAGTCACTGCAGGGCTGTGGCCCTAAATACACACCATGGCCCCTCTATATATTCAGGCATTCTTCTCATTTGCTTTTTCACATATGTTTGACCCATAATGCTTCATATTGAATGAAAACTAATTATTCAAGATTTTGGTAATGCAGGAAGAGAGAAGACATGGAAGGACTGGATTCAGCCCCTCAGTTTTTTCCCGTTGTGCCACTAACCCACCAAAACCTACTGTTCCCACAGCGCTGCTGGGAAAATATGATCAGAAGTTAAAGGTTGCCACCTAATGGTGAACACATATAACATAGTCTTCGTGTTTTACTCCTAAATGTTTCAATCCTAAAACAAACAAGTCCTTTCTTTATTAGGCACTGGAGGAGTGAAACTAATGTTTTATTCAGCTCTTACCTGGGGTGATATCTGCTAGCTTATCAGTAATGAGATGTTGCGATGGACCGTGAAATTCCAGCCATCCCGTTTAACTGAATTCTGATTTCTTAATGCTTTTTCTTTGAATTCAGATATAGATGAGTGTTCCTTCGAAAGGACCTGTGATCACACCTGCATCAACTACCCCGGAAGCTTTGAATGTCTCTGCCATAAAGGCTACACCTTGTATGGACTGACGCACTGTGGAGGTTTGGAAACTGAGTCTTGCTTATCTGTTTGCTTGTTCCCTTTGTAAACTGTTTACTGAGCCACAGATTGTTTTAGCTGAAGATTTTAGAACTGAAGACACTAAAATACCCTAATAAAGCTCAAATAAAGCTAAAATAGCATGAGCTGGGTGTGTCTAAAATTTCAGAGCCTCAAACCTGCTAAAGTATTCCTAAGAGAAGAGCATAAAGGCAAAACGACTGCCTGACATCTGTGGTACACAGTGGCTTCAGCATAGATGAGCAGCCTGCAGCTGTGGCACTTGCATTACCGGCTGCATGGATGCAGCACTTCTCTCACAAGGAACACAAAATAGCATCAGACTGGGGTTTGTTGTACCGCACATCGCACACACAGTGAGCTTCCCTAGAGAGGTTACAAGCATAGAGCACCCATGGGTGCTTCCACAGGAGTGAAGTTATTCACAGCAGGAGGGCAAAGAAGAGGATGGGAGAAGGATGCTGGTTTTACAAAGCATTTATACATTGTGGCGCTATTGACATTTTTAAATTTTAAAAAAGAAATGTGTATTAGTCTTCTTTTGCTATATTCTTGCTGACTAATTTCCTTTGACATCACTGAAGTGGGAATATCTAGCCCTATTGTCCTGGACATTTAGCATATAGCAGTTATTTAGCAAACTCCACCTTCAAAACCTTTTGCATTCACTAATTCCTTTTTAAAGGAGAAAAAATCCAGAGTATTTGCCCCCACTTTACAAATGGGAAAAGAAGTGCACAGAGCTTAGAGCTGGGTCTGTACCAATACCAAAGGGAGGGCTGGAGAGAAGCTCCTCACCAGGTCACTTGTATTCCCGTGCCCAGGGATATGTTTACTTGTTAGCTATGCCCAGGCACACAGAGCCCCTATGCGTGAGCTTGTGTGAGTCACCCATACCAGAGGCAATTTCTGAGTGTTTACAGTAGCTGGGCAAAGTTGTCTTTAAAAGACTGAGAGACCTAAACTGCCTGTGAAACTCATCAGGGAAGGCTGTGGGATAGCTTGTTCCCATCTTCAGTGGAGCTACTTCAGCTGCTCAACTTTTTGACATAACTGGAAATAACTGGTGCTGTGATGTTCAATAATCCAGGAGAGAGGGTTGTGGGTTTTTTTTTTTTTTAAGTGCACCATAAGGCAGTACTCCCACATGACAAAATTAGAGGTTCAACTTCTACTTGATCAAGACAGGAGAGTTTCAGAATGCTCAAATTTAAGTCCACTGTTTGCCAGGGGTATCACAGCATGGGAATGCCTGCCACCAGCCTGGCTAGCATTTCTGTGGTCTCTTGTCTGCACATTTAATTGATTGTGTTCAGAGCACTGGTCAAAGGAGAACAAAGGTTTGTTTTGTGGGGTTTGTGAAGTCTCTTAAGTCTGAATTATGCTTTTAAGCAATCAGGTCAACATTACACAATTAAAGTAAAAAGGGCAAATTATAGTGAAAGCCCTGAATCTAAATTATTCTTAGAAAATACTGAGGAACACAGCATATGATCCATGTCTCTCTCTCTTTTTTTAAAATCTTTAAAACTAAAATACTGTTTTTGGTGAGAGCTGGATTGGGAGGTACAACGCTATGAAATTAATCAAGATATAATCTAAGTAAAATTTACAATAAACAACAAACAAAATACTGATTCTAAGCCCTCGTAAGCTGTGTATTCAGGCTGGATTCTGAACTGAGTCAAACTTAGCCCAGGGTAATTATCATTAGAGGAATTGCCGAGAACAGGCCCCAATAGCTCGTAATTTGTGGAGCGGTTGTCGTCTTATGGACTGAACCAAAGAGGTCACCTGAAAGGCTCATGTTTCCATTCCTGTGTCACTTGGTTTGGGCCTTAAGAGAAAGGCGCAAGATGTGAGTGCTAGTGTCTCTTGTGTAGAGCAGGATATGTAGCAGTAACAAATGAATTGACCATGCAGGAGAGCAGCCAGGAAGAGAAATAGGTGTCCATCTAAGGCAGGAATTTGGGAAGACTCCACTTGAGAGCAGTTCTGAAAACAAAATCAGAGTCTGAAGTTTTTGGGAACCTTCGATATGTGGGGCGAGGCGAGACTGATCTTTGGTTTCACTGTTAATTCCTTAACTAACTTACATATGTATTTTTTTTAGAGAAAGCCTCAAATTTGGGGGGTTTTAGCATCAGTCTTTAATTAAGAATGAGGCAGAACCAAAACTCTAACTGAAAATACTCGGTGCTGAACTTTGGGCAAAAACATAACGAGATCCAAACCTCATGATTTTTTCTGTAATGGACAGATCCAAAGTCCCAGATCTGAATCCAGACATGTTCAGGCCCTGAGCTTTGCAGCTCAGGCCAATCATTAGTTTTAGTCTGCTCCCAGAGAGGGCTGTTTACAGGGGAACAAATAATTCACTTTGGCTGTCATCCATGTGGCACTGAGCAGACATCAAAACTAAGGAGAAATAATGCATTCGAGAACCCTCGGAAAGATTTGGCTCAAGCTTGCTTCTTAATAAGCTTTCTCTCCTTCTTGCTTCTCTGCTACTAGCAATTAAATAAACCACATGGCAGCGACCCCATTCTGGGTCTTCCATGCAGAGGTGCAGCCCTTGCTGCTCTCGCTGGCATTCAGCTCGCGGCATCTCTTGTAATAAAAGTTGTGTGCCATAAGGGAATCTTTTAGAAGGATGGTGCTAGCGCTCATATCTCTCATCTAGGGAAAGCCCTACTTACAGTATATATTGGCTCATTAAGTGACCTTAGGAAAGTCGGTAGACTCTACAGATTTATTGGCACCTTTGCAAATTTGGCTTCTTCTGCAAGGGCTTGATTCTGGACTGAGGCACTTGACAGCAAGAGTCCGTGGCTGAACAGTTTGGCCAGTGCTCAATGGCAGGAGCCATGCGAGCTAAATGTGTTTCCAAGTAGGGACTGTCAAGTAAGTTCTACTATCGAGCTCAGCAGAAGCCTCCTTCTCTGACCGCCATGTGTCAAATTTAACGAAAAAAGCTTTTCCTGGGACTCTTTCCCCAGCCAGCTTTTGTTCCTGCTGACCCAGGACTTCCAGGAATCCTGACTCTGGCCCCAAAATCATAAGACTGTCTAGAAAAATATTTGCCTGTTATATTAGGGTACCTTAATCTGTTTCTTTTAGGCATATCCTCTGTTTTCTAGATTCTTGTTTAGCCATGCAGACTAAAATCTTACATTAAAAATAAGGCTGTCTCTGAATTCTAGCAAATGAATCTGTGAGTGCTCCCACCAAATGTCCCAAGAAGCAAGAGGGAGGCTTGGCTGATATGAACATGCCTGTATTTGTTAATTAGCACAGGGTCTGAACATGGGCTTGACCCCCACGCCCTCATCAACACCACTTCCTACCTGTAACCTCATAGTTTGGCTTCAGATTGGGTCAGTAGGCACCAGAACTGGGGCCTGGGAAGACTGGCTCGAACTCAGACTGTGCTCCTGCAGACCGAAAGGATTCAGCTAGTGCCAAGCCCGAGGCACAGGAACTCAAGCCTGGGCTCAGGCATGGCTGCGAGGGACAGGGAGGCACCCATAGCCTGCGAGCCTTCATGGCCTGACCTCCCTTAAAAACACATTGAGTGACAATTTTCCTTTTACAGATGCGTTTTGAGGCCTATCGTTAAGCTGGAATGTGAGCCATTCAGTATATTTCATGACGATTTTGTGTCATTCCAGCTTATTTGCAAGTATGTCAAATGGTGCAAGGTGCATGCCTTGTAAAAGTCGGTTACACTAACGCTACGGTTTTACCAGCCAGAGGGGTAGCTACATTCAAAGGGCAAAACCCATTTGCTGTTTGGGGTTAGTGCAGTGCCTAAAACACTGGGGCTGTGCTGCATAGCAAGAGATTTTAGGTTATGGCCCAACCAGCAAAAAAGAGAAGGCTGAGGAGCAGCAGTACGCAGCTGACTGACTGTTCACCAGTTCCTCGGCACAATTTTGGCCTAATATTGTCCCACCTGAACCCTGACTGTGATCCGGGGAGAGTACTGCGCGGGGCAGTTCCCAATGAGCGCGATGGGCGAAGACGTCCTTCCCGGTGGTGGGAGAAGAAAGGTTAGCCGTGGGGGCACAAGCCTTGCACCTACCCTGAGGGAAGTGAATGGCTGCTGGTCCATCCTGTTTGCTAATACGGATCTCATTTAGCTGTCATGCAGTTACCAATAAAAGCATGCTATCAGGCTAGTTCTCCTGTAAGGTCCTGCTGTTTGGCATGAATGATGTTTCACTGCGTTAGTAGTTTATTCATCTAACTGCAGTTCAGCCATATTCTTGCAGAGTGCAAATTAAGTTTTATATAAATGCTGACTACACATAGTTCATTTTGACCAAATACCTTTCTAATGCATATGAAGTTGAAAGTCTTTAAGTGGAATATCAGTGATGCAGTTGTGGCAATTGCTTTGCCTTCTCTTTGCAAGCTTTTTTCCTTTCATTTCTATTGAGGAGTAGAAGACTAAATAAACTACGTTTGAGCAGCTTCGTTCCTGTCAAATATATAGTTTCCTTCATCACCTGAATCCTTTCTAAAATCAAACTCTGAGTTACTACAGATAATTTCTTTCTCTGATAAGCAAAAGTGATTGAATCTCACAAATGTTTATGCCTTCGATTTTTCCATATAATGCAATGTACATATTGTCCAGATGCTGCAGAGACTTTCAAGCATGCTTTGTATTTTGTGAATATTTCCAAGAATTTGTGTGACTACTCCTAAAAAGTATGTTGTATCATACGCATAAATCCTTACAAGAGTAGAGGCTGTGCATGTGCCTGTGTAAGGACAATACATGCACTGTGCACTAAAATTGTTTGACATCAATTTAGTCTGCGTTATACATGTTTGTACAGACTTAAATATAAAAGATAATTGGAGCAGATATCCTTATGCACAGAACATTATAATATACAATGTACATGCATTCATGCAGTTAATAATCTAATAAATTCTAATATATTTTCAGATATTGATGAATGCAGCATCAGCAATGGTAGCTGTGACTATGGGTGTCTTAATACAATGGGGAGCTACGAGTGTGTCTGTCCACCTGGAAAGAAACTTCACTGGAATAAAAAGGACTGTGTTGGTAAGTGTGGGACTCTGACTTGGGGGGACTGTGTCGATGCTCATGTTCTCCAGGAATATGGAAAAAGCTGTGGTTTTGCCTGAGAGATGCTGCATTTTAGCAATACAGATCCCCAAATTCATTTTATAAACTCAAGTAACACCTAACCCTGTGGGAGTCCGTGGACTTGGGATATAACCACAGGTGGATTACAGAATGGGAAATAGTTGGATGTTATTTAACAGTGTTGATTTTTTGATTTTATGGATCTATTCACCTAAATCTAAGTCTTCTCACATTATTATTTTATGTCTTTCATTGTTTTGTCCTTTCCTAGATTAGAATCTTCTTCTATATTGAAAAAACTGTCAAAAAATGAAACTACCCTTTTGGTTTCTTACTGAGATCCACCTACTGTGACCTCAGATGTAACTGTATTTCCCTCCAAGAATCATTTAGTATATTCAAACTGTATTTAATGATATACAGGTAAAACAAGGTATTCAAGTTAATAACTACATTCACAGCACCATAATCCAATTCTCTGAGGCATCGGCAAAAGTATCCTGCATAATATAGAGTGCTGGCACTAGCTGTGTCAAAAGTACTAATTGCAATGGGCGCAAATCCTGAGACCACTAAAATGATGGCATTTAACTGCTAGTGCCACTGTACTCTGTGGAAAATCTGAATATCTGTTCCAATCATGGCTCTTGTGTATCCTTTAAGTAGATGATGGGTTTTATTCTGGACCAGTCGTGGCCGTGGCTACAGCCATTCAAAGTATTTTCTACGGGATATTTTAATTCAGTTTTCATATTTTTAATGGGAATGGCACACCTTCAGTCTTTCTTAACCAAATTTAATTTTTTTTTAAACCATGAACAACTACTGATACATTTGGGGCGGATGCTTAATACTTAATTGGGAGCAAGACAGAACAGTAAAGTGGGGACCATGTTAAGAGAATCTCCCAACTTATAGCAGTGTAGTCCGGAGTAGAGAGTACTGGCCTTTTGCATGATCAGATGGTTGTGGCATTTTTCCACTTTTTTGAGTACAGCATTATGGAAAGCACTTTATAACTGAGGGAGGACTTGAGCTGGATTTCAGACTTTGCCACTGACTTTCTTCCTGACCATAACTAATACTTTGTTTTCGGTACTTACTGTTGTATATACTGCCTTCACAGCTATATAGAGAACAAGTAAGTACTATAGGAGCAAGAAATTGATTTTTTTTTTTTTAAGTTATCCACTATATCTCCCTTTCGATGTACCAGATAGACCTCTGGAAAGGGGTTTGTAAACTAACAGCAGGGACCATAATCTTCTGAGGTCTAGTACATACTTAGACCGCAGAAGGACTGTACTATACTCCCTCTCAATCCAATAAGAATGCTGTTCCCATGATAAGAGACTCTATTAAAATATTTTCCTTGTCATAAATTTCCCTTTGTTATTTGTATTACCCAGTAGGAAGATGGAAAATCAAACACCCTTCTCTATTGATATACATTGTTTTATTTGATGAATTTAATGAGGCTTAAAATGAGTGTGACCTACCTGCTGATCACCTGCCTTTATTACCAACATTGTTTGGAGGAAACTGCATTCTACACTATTATAAAAGCACAATAAAAAGGAGAAGAATGATACCTAATGATCCTGAATGCAATGTGATTTGCAGACATTTACAGTAACAAAATCCGGTTTTGCTCAGCAATGCCACTTTGCACTTGTGTTGCCTCCTCAGTCCAAAGAATATCTTTTCTTTATAAACATCATCCAAGTAGCATAAAAAGCCTTAGGAGGGAGGTAAGTGAAGTGTGATTATTCCCATATTTCAGACATGAACATCAGGAGTGTTTAAGGGGCTTGCATATATTTGTACGTAACCGTCGGTGAAGTCAGAAACGCAACCCAGAGGGGCAGCTGCTGGACTCTTCCTCTGTCCTCAGGCCAAGCTGGTCAAGGCTCGTTCCAGCTATCAAGTTCAAAGTGGCCTGTTTCATCCCAATCTGCTGGCAGACCCGAGTCAGCCTGGCCACTTCCTCCTGCACAGTGATGCTGCAGCTGTGAACTCCCCCCCACGTTGGTGTGGTTCGATGCCAAGCTGAGGGGTAGAAAAAATGGCACCTGCAGTAGCAAGGCCAGTCAGGAGTAAAACCAATCAGCCAATCCATCTCATAAGATGAGCAAGCTTGAAAGAAGTAGCAAGGGCTAGTAGGAAGGCAGGCATATGTACCTGCACAGGCCTTTTCACAGGGCTGAAGCAAGAGTTGCTGTACAAACCTGGCACTGAGGTTTAACCAGCTGATGTAATGTGAAATACCTGCCTGAAGAGCTGCCCAGCTGGCAGTCGGTGCAGAGGTTAAAGGAAGCGATAAGGCAGCCAAAGTGCAAGTAGTGATGGCACCTATGCCTGCAGGCAAGAATGCACCCACTTAATCATTTGTATGGAGAAAGATGTATTTAAACACCACCTGTATCCCTGAAGTTTTCAAATTAAAATAAATGCAAGGTTATAATTATTAGTGGCATACCATCATCTCAGGATGAAGCACAGGGACTGGTCCAGCAACTCATAACAACTTCACGTAAGTTCAGATAAAACATGAGCAGTCCCTTACCCAAATACAAATAGCTGTTGGCAAGTAAGACCTGCAGGAGACTCTGATTTCCTCCTGCCATGAAGCCATGAGGAGAAGCTGGATGTATCCGCCCTACTAGCCATAATGTGCCCAGTGCGGGGGGTCCTGATGGAGTGGGGGAGGGGGGGCAGGGTGCATGTGTCACAGTGTCCCTTCCTGGCATTGCTTGGGGCACTTCAGCAGTGGCAGAAAGGACAAGTGGGACTGGCCACCCCCACTAACGTGTCCTACGGACCTCTATCTGCCTGCAAAGTTTCCTACTCAAAGATTGGGCGCTTGAGCCTGGAGCTGACGTTAAAAAAGTTGGTGAGAGTTGGAGTGAGAAGATAAAAATACTGTTTTAACAGCCATTTAAGCTACGGGGTCTTTGTGAGGGTGACTCCTGCCTGTGTTGTTGTAGGAAGGCCCATCACTAGTTGTAGCTGTTGCTTCTGCGATCAGGTTGCACATGCTGAATTGTGCTCATACTTTCATACTCATACTGAGACACACCTGCATCTCAAAATGCAGATCTGGAGTTGAATAGTCCGAAAGGGGAGGATGGGAGGAAAGGACTCTGATCCAGGCTTTGGGCCCAGAAAATGTGGAGGAGTTTAAATTCCAAGTCCAATCTCAAGATCCAGATATTCTCTCCCTATTACAAACTTATTTCAGAAATTCCTGGGCTTCCTGCTTTGTTGTCCCTTCTACCTTTCTTCACCATTATAAGCAAGTGGGTGCTCAGGGTTCTGTGTGGGCAGTGTTTGATTTTTCTTTCTTTTCTTTTTTCTTTTTCTCCTCAGAGATGGTGAAATGTCTCCCGAATGCCAAACCAGCTGCAAAGGCTCAGCTAGTGTGCAGTAAGACAGGAGGCATAGAAAGCTGCTTCCTGTCATGCCCATCCAATACTCTTTTTGTTCCAGGTTGGTACAAAATAGTATTTGTCCTTCTAAGTCAAGATACAGAATGTGACTTGATGATTTTTCTCGGCTAAGGTATTCATGACTCTTACATTCAGTTTTTGTTACGGACAATTACAACTGGGCAGAAAATCATTGTAAGTTAGTGTCTGGGCCAAATATGCACATCAATAAATACAAGAGCAAACTGTCAGTGAGAGTTTTGGCCCTTAGTCATTTAATTTGAGGTGACATTTGCAAAAGTAATCCAGAAATTCTAATAAAAATCTGTGAGACATAACTATCTTAACCAGAATGGTGCAAAAGCAAAATTTTACCGTTACATTGCTATCCTAAAAAACATGGAAAAAATGAACAGTTGATTTTGGTGAATTCCTGCTAACTTGGGTCTCTCTGCTTTTCATGTTAGTCCTGGCATTATATGCTGTAGAGCTGTTCACACTTTATTTTCAGTTTAGCAGAGATTACTGGAGCCATGCATTTATCTAATTTTTATGCACCAATACACAGTTTTATCTGTGCGGTATGTAAACCCTGGTATGATTGTAAGTATGTTATTTTTCTTTCTGCCAACAAATTCCGTCAGAATCTGAAACTAAAATTATTACTGAAGTACATAGCCCATTTTTTTTAATTACAGAGATTATCCAAGCCCAAGGACTCTGTCATGGACAAACAGAGTAAAATATTTTCTACCTGCCACCATGGAATTATTTTATTTACAGCTAGCCTCAAGCCCCGTTGTTTCTAAAATGCAAAATTTCAGCACTGGAAGACGCATGGAATTTGTAGGTCGCATGGTGAAGCAGTGGCCTTTAGCAAGCTCTTTCAGGCACTTGAAGTGCAAGCTGAGCACTTGGGCTCGTTATCTAGGGGTACAAATAAGGCCGTTTGAATGCTGCGTGTTTGCGCTGGGGGTGGCGAGCTGTTCTGCGCGGTGCCGGCTGCCCACGCTGACCCTGCCTCCTGCCTCACTCAGATTCAGAGAACAGCTACACACTGAGCTGCGGCATCCCCGGCCCCCAGGGCAAAGCTCCGCAGAAGCGCAACGCGACGCTTCCCAGCTGCGCAGGTAGGTGCTCTCCCGCGCGCCAGAGCTGCGTGGGCGCCATCCCCCGAGCCGGCTGGGGGTCAGTCGCGAGGCAGAGCGCTCAAAAGCTACGCCAGGCCAGCTCTAGAGTCGCCCGTGCTTCCTAAGTCTCCTTTCCGCAGCCTCTCCGGTCGGGCTGGAGCGTGCTTGGCCGCCCTGCAGTGCGGCGCCTGCGTTGGTAGGTCAAACACATGAGCAGTGGTGCGCCGAGGTGTAGTCAGTAAGGACAGACATTTAGAATAATTTACTTTCCGTAGTCTAGCAAGGCAATACTGGGCATATCAAAAGGGCATTTTTTCGCAGACCTGGAAGGGAGCCAGACAGGCCCGTCAGCAGCACAATGGCAAAGGCTACGGTGGGGCCCAGCCCTTACCTGGCAAGTCCCTGCTTAGCAGCCCCAGGGCTCTGGGGACTCGCTGCAAAAGGGTTATGAGACTTTTATGAGCGCGTATTGTGTTTCATTCATCTTTGTTGTCAGAAACGGATGGATTATTTTTGCAGAGACATTTCAAAATTTGTCTTAAAGCCGATACCCAGCATAAAAAAGTTCAGCTCAAATGGTCAAAGTCTGGCAAAATGAGAAGCAGCTGAAACTGCATCCAGCAGCGGGAAGCGTCAGGGACTTTAAGTGCTTGCAGTCCTTCTCTCCCTGGAATGGATCTTGTCCCTGAATTTTCCAGTTCTCTAACCACATATTTCTTACATATTTGGAAAGGATCAGGAGGTACGATGCCGTGAAGTGAGCTAAGCAGCCGCAGAGCTGGCCGCCTGCAGTGCAGGCCAGGTTTCCCCCAGAGGCTGGGCTCGGCTCAGCCCTCACTGGCTGAGGAACCCGCGGTGCAGGGCTCCTGCGAGCACCTGCTGCGGCTCTGCGTGCAGCCCGCAGTGGCCCCAAGGAGACAAGGCTGGGCCCAGCCTTTTCCACCACCATCTTTGTGAGAAGGAAGTCAGCCAGCGGCTACGTTTCCTCCTAAGTGGCGCATAGCTGTAGAATAGCCTTTAAAGTCATAAGACATAACTGGGTTGGATTTAAAGATGAAGAATAAAGCTTGCAAGTCATAGACTATTAGCTAGCATAGATTACATAGCCATAAAGACAGTTCTCTTGGATAGTTCTCAATCGCCAACAGCACAATTCCTCTAAATTAATCATATTCCTGGTTTGCATTAATAGAAGCAGAACCATGGCCAAGTAACATGGGAAGTCACAGACAGCAAGTCAGAAAAATTGCTAACAATTAACTTTGTTCATAATAAGGCAATTTCAACCAAATTCCACAAAGGTGTGCAAGGAGAAGAATATGTGCAGTGTACTAGGAAATTCATTGATCTTTATGGGTTCAAGTGCAAGCGCTTGTGGGGAAAATGGACTTAGGCAAATGGATCCTTTGGTACAAGGTGTATACCTCTTAGATTGTCTCTTTTGTATGTCACAAGAAGACTTCTGAGTCTGTTTTTAAAAATAAGTGTCAGATTTCATTTGATCTGCATTACAAATAATAACTTTTTATTTGATATCAACAGATTCATTAGCCCCTCCAGTCAAGCAGAAAGCTCGTTTTAAAATTAAAGATGCAAAGTGCCATTTGCGGCCTCGCAGTAAAGAAAAAGTGAAAGATTCTGGGAAGCAAGCTGTGTTAGGTATGTGGTTTCTTCCAACACGTAAACAGCATTCTAATGGGTTTTTTTTGTTTGTTTGTGTTCATAATTTGTTTTCACACTGCAGACAGAAAGGAAGTTAGTAATGGTTTTCAGATTTGGATCTGAACTTAAGCTCAGGCCAAGTTTCACACTGAAGCTGAACAGTGGCTTGGGTTTGGATCTGACAGTGCTGAAATGTCACCAGTTGCTTTGCAAAATCTTTGTCCAAAAATACATGAATTCAGAATTAAACTGATCCTTTTTCTGGCATTGGTAATGGTAAAAATATCTTGGGGGAGAAGAAAAAAAAAAGCTACTGACCAAAGGAAAGCTAGATGAAATAAAGTCAGTTTGGTTTGGTTTAGATTTTCCAAATTAGGTTTATAAAAGAAAACATACTAGCAAGAGCTATTATTATTTCTGTTATTCGCTTTATGCTGGATTAGTATCCCATTGCAGCAGCAAAGAGAGCCCCTATGCAGGAAAGTTATAATGAAAATCTGATGTTACCTGGCTTTAGATCTTTCATAATATTGGAATGAATAGGTGCAATGTTAGAAAAAAGGTCTAGACATAATTAGCAAAATCTGAAATTAAAAAAAGTCTTTGTCAGACTGGATCAAAGAGATCAGATGTTCTTCAAACTTGGTATGAATAGATGTGGAATTTTATTATTACTATTTTTGAACATCACTTTTAAAGTTAAAAAAGAGAGACTATAAAAGTGATATATATTTAACAAATATTCATGACACTTATTTCTTGTCCTCCAGCCACTTGATATCGTAACAGGGACAACTGAAGACTGTTTCTATGCTGGTTTTGTGCATTTCCACAGCTTAAAATATTTGGGGTTCATTTAAATTTAATCTTAACTCTGAATATTCTGGATTTTAATACATGGTGCTGGCTTAATTGCAATAGCCCATAATGTTGCTTAGAGCAACTTAGCAGGTTAGAGCAAACTTATACTGATATATTCTCTATTGTGAATCTATCTTACCACAGCTTTTGTCAGTGAGTGGGAAGAGCTGTATATGAGCCGTGAACAGAAAAGAGTAAACAGGCTAGCATATTAATACGCTAAAAGCTTGAAGATTTGATATTTAAATTTAGACTTATATTTTATTTTTGCCCTGAAGTCTAAACATTTATCTTTCTAATTTTCCAAGCACCGGCTTCAAACAAACAGAGTCTCTGTTGTCAAGATACTTACCTCCTTCTTATGCATTAGCCTCTTTTAATAAGATGTAATTATCAGACTCATTTTGAAAGTCACAGAAGTTCTTTTTTGGTACATAAGGTCACCATGGGCATGTATTTCTTGGCTGCGTTTCCTTTGTCCGTTGCTAGCTTTGCTTTCTATCTGTTACTTCCTCTGAAATTCTGTGTTTAACAGTAAGATTATATCATGCAGCCACAAGCTCGGAATGCAGTCCTTTTGGTGGCTTTGATGTTATAGATTTCCCCCCAATCTGGAAGGTCCCTCAGCTATTATAAATGGGATGGTTTTCATCTAGATGTCTGTATATAGGGAGACGATGCTTATGTGACTGTCCTAACAGATTTTATCCTTTCCCCTTAGCAGTTTCACATATTTAGAGACTGTATTCACTTCTCCTGGCATGTATTTTCCCTTAAAGCCTTCTAATATATTTTCATAAGCTCCCACTCAAAGGCTTTTAATCTTTTTTTAAACTTTGATATCTGGTGATTGTCACTGATAAAAGAGAGGAAACACCAACTGGTAGTTTCAGTTTATCTGGGAGCCAGTACTGCTGTGCTTTTGTCCCAGGCCTGTCACTCATGAAGTTATGAAAATTGACTCTCTTGCTTGATTTAACCATCAAATGACTGTATATAGTATCACTGATCTTAACTAATTTCTGTAAAGAGCTTCTCAATCTTTATGCAGAAAAGATACAGGAAATTATAAGCACTGGAAGTACCAGTATGCAGCTAAGCATCACCACACTGTATTTATGCCTCCTGCTTTCACTAGCAAAATGAGCAAACCCAAAATTGCACAGAGAAGGAGGTGTCTAACATTTCATGCTAAATGTTATGAAACCTGTCACTGTATTCATGATGACTCAGCTATCGCTCATTAGCCTGTCACTTGCTACTTTGCTACTTGATTTCTTTTCTATGTTGCTTCTGTTATGCAAAGGAGGTCCATTCCCTTGTACAGACAACTGCCAGGTGACTTTTGTGAATCTCAAGTGTGATTCCTCCAAGAAAAAACGCCGGGGCCGCAAGTCACCGTCGAAAGAAGTGTCCCATATCACTGCAGAGTTTGAAGTGGAGATGAAGTCGGAAGAAGTCTCAGGTTTGTGAAGGATCTCTCCTGGCCTGTGGAGAGAAATCATAACGGGTCCTCAGTGTGTTAGATTCTCTCTGGTGCTATTTCATCAAGCTGCTGTGCAAACCTTTCAGCGCAATCGTTATTCAACAGCCTTTCCACACTCAAAGTTTCCGAGATTTAATTGAAAGGAGTCAGGTGTGAAATTAAGCCAAAAGAACAAAGATTGGACCTGCAGCAAAATTTCCTCAAAGCCTGGAGTTAAGTCTAGTAGCTTAATTTAGTCTGATTTCTTCAAACAACAGAAGCATTAATCAATGCACAGAGAAAGTAAAGATTAGGTAGAGGTTTTGTAACACTGGCCATGAAAATATCCTTCAAAATTTAAGTTGCTGCAACTTCAGTCTGAAAAAAAACATTTTTATTACACATTTGGTACACTCATGTTTTGGTAACAAGCTTCAGAAAGAAAATGATTGGCTTCAAGTTATTCATGAGATGGAATATTATGCTATAAAATCCAGCCAAAGAAAATGTGGGCTCAATACTGTAAACATCCCAGTCCTCAAAGGCAGGTTTCTTAGCCCATGAGGCATGCCTCACCAGCCAAGTCGTTCAAATAGCAATCATGCCAGAAAACACCTTTCTTTGTGTCACTTAAATATTTTGGACTAGGAAGTGGGGAGAATTCCTAATCAACTGACTAAACTATAGACTGAGAAAATTCAGAAACATTAGTCGAGTCAGCCTGAATGTGTACCTGGAAATATAGTATAGTGGGCAATTCCCTATACCTCTAGCAGTGCACACAGCACCAGTCGCTGCAACTCTGTAAAACAGAGTTGGGACAACAACCTTGCCCAGTGCCAACCTGATTTTGCTGCCTAGATGGATGTTTGCTGCAGCCCTCCCTCTGTGCAGTCAATGTAACCAGCCCTTTTAATGCTGGAGATAAGTTCACAGGGAGTGCTGATACCTTATAGACTGAGAAGTTTAGTTTGATGGACCTCAGTGTACTGGCTTGTCCCCCTTAAAAGCTCGGTGTTGAGTATAGCGTGCTACTTCTAGAATTTATATGGAGGAGAAAGTGAAGCAAATAGAGGTGTGGTAGTGCAGTCTGAGAAACAGTGCAATATCGGCTAAGGTTTTTATGTTAAGAACCTTTGCTTAAACATGAATCTCAATTGCTTCTAGTTTTCTTATCATTTCCCATCTAGACACCTGTAACATTGACTGTGTTCGGAAAAGGATGGAGCAGAAGCTGCAAACTGCAATCAAAACATTGAGGAAATCTATTAATAAACAGCAATTTTACATTCAGTTTTCTGGGACAGAATATGAAGTGGCTCAGAAGCCAGCTAAAGCTACTGAAGGGCATGAAGCTTGCAGTACAGGGCAAGTGCTGCAGGAGGGAAAATGTGGTAAGTCCCCAGAGCTCCCTTGAGACCAGCCAAACCCCCGCCAAAACAAGCACCTCTCTAAATTAACTAGCCCCTAATGAGCCAGGCAGGAAACCTATTAGATAACAGACAATTTAGATCCATGTTACTCAGCCGGTGTCTATGGACCACTGATGGTTCACAAGACAGCACAAGAAACTTCATTAAATGACTGCAAGGAAAAAGAAACATGTATATGTACACATTTTCATGCTGTCAGCAGATATGTATCAGGGCCTGCCATGAACCACAGTTGGTAGCTATTTCCCTGTTGCCCTGAGCATCCAATGAAAATGTAATTACAGTTCTGTAAAACAGTAAATTGTGTTTGCCTAGATTCTATACATTTAGTTTTGTTATTGCCCTTCTTCCATTCTCCTCACCACCAAATAGTCTATGGCCAACAGATGTATTTGTATATAACACTCAAGAGGTCCATTTTAAAAAAGGCTAAAAAGTCTTGATCTACAGATATCTATTTTAACTTTATGTAAGATATCTATCTCTTTTGAGCTGTTTCCCAGGTTATCAGGCTGTAGTGTCTTCCTGAAGATAAGGTGCTAATACAAACCCATTAATGGCAGTTCTCAGCATAACATTACTAATTGCTTGAAGTCACATTTTGAAAATCAGCCTGTTTCCAGCTTCTTTTAGACACCAAGTCATTTTCAAGCAAAAAGAAATAGTTACTTGATGCAGATATGTTAGGTGCCTCTAGTGAGTTGGTTCAGATGCTGTTTTCAGCATATAGGAACAGTGATTTAGAAGCTGTATTGAAACACTGCTGCTATTAGTGTCTAGAAGGCTTTGTACTTTAACTACCTGTATCCTGCAGAGAAAAATATTTAATGCAGTCATGTTCCCTGTTGTAGCAAGAATAGCATGTGGATTCGTATCTCTATTTAAAATGCCTTCCAGTTCCAGGTATGGAAGTGTCAAGAAATATACAATATTACATGGGATACGTTCCCTCAGAGCAATTTCTAAAACCGATTTCAGGAGACAGACTTGCTATCTTCTTCTTCCATAAAACCAACATGTAAATGCATCTACTGTAAACTAAAAATTCACATCACTTCCCATACATTATGCACCACTGTCTTAATTAAACTACAATGTTCCATTTTAAGACTGCATCACCTTTATTAACAACATATTTCTGATAAATGTTCAAGTGCAGCTGAATGCCATTTAATGGTTTAAACAATAGAAGAAGGATCTTGCACTGATGTAAATTGACCTAGAACACAGTGGAGATAGGTCTATTCATATCAGGCGGGGATCCTAGCCCAGCGTATGCAAAGTGCCACTATCATGCTGGGGCCGAAGAGATCTCTCTTCTCAAAATGTTTGATATAAAGGCAAATGATGTGACCGAGATGAAAGTCCTTATGGAGATTCCGCTTTTCTTTTCTCAGTTACCTGCAGCATGGGCACCTTTTATAGCGGAGAACATAATCAGTGCGTTCCTTGCTCACCAGGAACATACCAAGACACAGAAGGTCAACTTACCTGTGAGCCTTGCCCAAGTAACGATGGACAGGGAGTAGCAGGCGCCCGGAACGTGTCAGAGTGTGGAGGCAAGTTGAATTTGATTATCAAAGGAGCGGGTGTGGCATTACAGCAGGTGAGGCATGGAGGCTAAAAGATGAGATCGCCTTCCACACTTCTGTCTTGTAAAGCCAACAGAAGAAAACTCTGTGCCTTACAAGCAATACATGTTTTGGCTTGTTCCATCCGCTGACACGCTGGCATTGCTACCAAAAAAGATGGGACCTGCTGCAGCAGTGTGAGCTGTGGCATGGAACCAAGCAAGCCAAGCAAAGCACTTTGCTTCAGGTCAGGTATGGAGTCTGGACATACCTCGACTTGTAAGGGCTCGTTGTGTGTATTGTGAGGCAAAGGGATAGATTAATTTGGCCTGGTATTGGTAAGTCTAATGAGTCTGCTAATTAAATGTTCTGCATGGGCTGCAGTTTATCAGATGTAATCAGCAGCGATCGCGATTTTGAGAATGTTGTGCTGCAGGGATCTGTACCTGCATTCAGAGCTAAGCACTGTGAGTTTTAATGCTGCTTGAGTTCCCTGTAGGTTTTGGCAAGTGGCTTAGTATCTCTGACTCAACTTCACTATATGTAAAGTAGATAATGGTGGTGATAATCCCTGGTTTCAGAAAAGAGAAATGAAGTTCAGTTTGTTAATGCTTCTACTGTAACTTAATCAAGATAATGTTTCAAGACACAACTGTTAATTATTTTCTCTACCTTATTTCATTACAGATGAGCAAAACCTAGTTTATAGCCAGATACATTCTTTGACTTTGAAACAAATCTGCCGTATCTGCTATGCTGGATTTTGAAGTTCTAACTTTAAAATTCATTTATTAATTGCATAAATGTTTGCTTCAAGGATATTTAGAGTGAATGCACAATGATATTTGAGATGCTGCCACTTTTTTCCCCATTCACCAAATAAAAAATAATTTTAGTGTCTCCAGTTTAAGCATATGATAGATTTGGCTCATTTACTGGATGAAGGAATTGTGTCACTGGAAAATTCTTGAAATGCCTGTGCATCTTCAGTCACAGTGGCTTTTATTTAGCCAAAATGGAACAAGAATAGATTATTATCAACATAAAGTTTAAATGTACAAGGACCTGATACAGCATAGTGACCGAAACAGTAAAACAGCAAAAAGAAAGACAATTTTGTTTCACAACTGGCAAAGCTTCCACTTGAATTTTTGTTCTGCACGTGAATAAAAAGAAACTATTTTGGTTCTTTTTGCAGAGTGGATTTGTCTCAAAATAGACTGTTATGGTCTGACAACAGACATTTTTTCTGATGAGCTCTCCCCTTTTCTTTCTCTGAAAGTGGCAAGAGAGAATATGCTCTGGTTTTCATAAACCTCACTGTCAAAGATTGTATCAAGATCTGTATGTCTCCATAAAATGTTTCAGCATATGTGATGAAACAGCATATTTTGATTAAAACCAGATTTTTTTTTTAGAAATGTACTCACCACCTGTAATCAATAGTATTTTTGCATCATTAGCTTCTGGAACAGTAATGCTTGTGTAGTAACAAATATGATATGCTTGAGATTCTCTGCCCTATAGGTGAGGCACATATAAGTATATAAGAATTTTTTAACCGACTGTTGCATAGAACTCAGTCTATACTGTAGTTGCAAGTAAATAAGACACTGTGATACTTAAGTTACATGGAATCCATGTAGACACGAGCACAAAGCACAATTAGGAAACCTGCTCAGTTGAGACATTTCTCCAGGAAATCCACCTCAGTCCTATTTTGTTGGCAATTTCAGTAGAAAAGGCAAGAATGAAGTAACCAGCTCATTTCCTTCTACGTCTTCAGGTGAGGACTGGGACACTCCAGTGCTGAAAGTGGCAGGTATTTAGCAATATTAAAACCCAACTGTACCTTTTCTTTAAAAGGACTTCTGTAAGACTTTCACAAATACTAAATTGTCATGCTAAAAAAAATGATTCAAATCCAATTTTCATTAACTGCCTTTGCCTTAACATCCAGTGGCCAGTTGGACCAGACCAGTTGGATCAGTTGTGCTACAGAATTGTCTTCAAATGAGCCATGTCATAACATTTCTCAGAGGTCTGTAACACAACTTCAGCTTGTACAGCCATATTGCAGCCTGCTGGAATGGAAGCAGAACTGAATCCCAGAGACCCCGGTGTCCATAGGTGTTTCACTTTTGATTTTTGTGGGGACAGTATCTAAATTTTGCTTTTGCTTGGTAGCTCTTGTTCATCCTGAGAGCCAAGTACCCAAGATGCTGGAAGCCCTCTGCATTTCCAGACAAATGTCAGAGTTCTTAGCCAACCCCAATTAGAGCTCTCAAAACTTTCAGGTTTTTGAGCCAGTTGTTTATGCCTGCTGTTTGCCTCTTTCGGAAGCTGAATTATAAAGTATTTGGATTAGGCAACCTCAAGGAACAGCTAAAACACATCTCAAAGCACTGGTCTCCTAGGCTGGGAGGATGTGAAGACATGCACTTATGCCATAGATCCTGAAAAACTCAACATCCTGATTCCCAGATAGGCTGTCAAGGAGCGAAGTCATCAAACTAGCAAGAAACAAGCCAACCAAATTGCCTGTTGGAAATTGCCTGGAGAGCAAATTTTGAAACAACCTTGTATCTGTCAGTAGATTCATCGACAAAGTGCTTTGCTTTTCACAAATTTCACCATTTTCTGGCAGAAGAGCTTCTGACAAGCACTAGTTTTCACAGCCTCCTGGAAAACTGATGGTGTCAGCTGTTTTCACAGACAGGGTGCTGGTCTGGTCCAGTCCAGTCTGGTAATTCCCATGATCTACTGTTTCCATAGTTATAAAATGTAGATTAAAAAAAAAAAAAACTTGCTTCATGGATATGGTGTAAAGATTCGTTATTTCTTACAAAGTGCTTTAAGGTTTTCAGATAAAAGACTTAGTAAAAGTGCTAAGTATTATAACAATACGTTAATGGAATCCTTGCTGGAAAAAAAACCAACATAGGTAGTAAAGAACTTATTAAGAAACTAGTTCTATTTACTGACATCATTTTTAGGAAGCAGTTACAGGAATAAAATTGGCAGGTAAGATTAGAATTTCATTAGCAGCTGTCCTGATGTTATTTTTTAAGTTATAGGAAGCATTGCTAATTACTAGTGGCTTTTATGCTTTGTCTAAAAAGGTAGGTTCACTAATACAGATGATCATTTTCAATTTCTAGGGCAGTGTTCTCCTGGACACTATTCTTCAGATGGTTTTAAACCTTGTAGAGTCTGTCCTCTTGGTATGTATCAGCCTGAACCAGGAAGGACTCTCTGCTTTCCATGTGGCGGTGGGCTTGTGACCAAGTACGAAGGTGCTGTTTCATTTCAAGACTGTGAAACCAAAGGTGAATTTCAAATCTTTCCATGATTCATAGGCTATATAGCTCCTTCATTTTCCTACTGCTTGCCCTTTTGTTTGTAAGCTTCAATGCCAGGGGACTTCGAAATTCTCCAACACAAACATAGCCACTGCATGTAGAAACACTGTGTGATTAAACTAAATGGTCAGGGAATCTGTAAACTAGGAATGATCTCCTGAGACTGTGGAGCCTGAACAGTCTTTATGGTATTCTTTGGAATTTACCACAGGCATGTATAGTGCCAGCGCTGCAACTGGTAAGTAAATCAGCCTCAGTGAATGGCAAGAAATATGACCAACTTGCATAAGAGAATGCTTTAGCCTTTACATGCAGTATATTTTTATTTAACAAATTGGAAGAACTAAACACTACAGAAATTATATGAAATTAAAGGTTGATTATGGATGGGCTGGGCAGAAGCAGTAAGTGCACAACATGTTGTGTGCCCCACAACATCAAATTTCAGTGCAAGTGCTGAGGGCAGCTTGAATTATGTGCCAGCCCTGTCAAACAGACGCTAATGAAAGCCTCTCTCTTGCCGCTGTAAAAGGCGTTATTGTTGTTGAGGAAGATAGGAATCAGCTTCCATTTGTTAAAAACTCACTGGAAACCAATGTATTTAAATGAGACATGTGGCGTGTGTTACTAGTTTGTAAGGTTTTAGCTTTAGTCTTTGGAGCGTGATTCCAGTTAGAAGGTTCTTTGGAACTGGAAATACAGCGAGCTACTGTCTCTTTCCCTTGCAATGGTGTGGTAAGTATACTGCGGGATGGAGCTCCGGGGACATGCCCAGGGTAGAGGGAAGTTGTCCCTGCAATAACAATTGCTACTTTCTGAAAATAATATACCTCATACCTTGCAGTTCACTGTTCACCTGGACACTACTACAACTCCACAACACACAGATGTATCCGGTGCTCTGTGGGAACTTACCAGCCTGAGTTTGGCCAGAACTACTGCATCACCTGCCCTGGGAACACAAGTACAGATTTTGATGGCTCCACTAATGTTACACACTGCAAAAGTAAGTTGCATTGACATTAGTTGTGAGATGAATCATATCTCTGGGTGTGGACTGCAGCCTGGACGTTCCAACGGTCAGGCTGGACTTCAGTTTTGCATTTCATAGTTAGCATATACTTCCTGCCATATGGAACAGGAAAAACTGACTGTGAAGAAAACTCAGACAAAACCTGGAAAAGTACTACTTGCTGCATGTAATTTATTTTAGTATTAATGTAATCTGGCACAGTGCCTGCTGCAATTTAAAACTACAGAGCTTTCATAAGCTTTCAAGGTCCTGTAAGTTTTGCAGTGTTTCATCTTTCTCCATGTCTCTGTAGAGCTCAATATCTTCCGGCAGAGTTACTGCCACTAATCATTAGGAAATACGATGAGATATGGTCATGCATACTGCAATTGTCAGGTAATCACTCACGACAGTGAAGTCTTCTCATAAGCTTTTTTGCAGTACTCAGTCTTCTATCTTAAATTATCATTTAAATATCCTCAAGGACTCCAGTGCAATTTTATTTGATCTGCTGTGAAAAACTGATTCTTTTAGGCAAGCAATTTTTGTTCATCCCTCGTATGCTAATTTAAGAGAATTTCTCTATAATAATTAGGTAATGTCATCTAAACTAAATTTTCATGTATAAGTCTATCATCATTTTTTTTATTCTGATTGTGTGCTATGTATCTTTGAAGTCCTTCATCATTTCTAATGTAATTTGAGTAAATTAGATGTTTGTAAGGAATTTGAAGGAGTTTGTAACTATCCTATAAAGTAAAAACATCCTTGTCATTTTGCTATGTCTGATGCTCTCTCTTTTCAAGCAGATTTCTGACCTTGCATAATCTTTGAGGCTCTGATTAAGCAAAATATTTCAAATATGCTTAGCTTTAAGTGGTGAGAAGGACTGGAGAGATCAAGCTTAAGTAACTTACTGAATCAGGCTTCTGCAGCAAATTCAGTTGGAACTTTGAAAGCTCAGAAAATAAAACTGACCTGTCAAATGAGATTCTTTATTAACTGACTTAATCTAAAATAAAGCAAGGGTTCTGTAATCAAAACAGGGTTGCCTGTTAGGATCATTACACTCCTTCAGCTAAATCAAGTTAAAAAACAAGTGACGTTTAATCGAAAAACCTTCTGTATATCAGCATGGTCTTAATGGTAACTACTGTGTGAATACCTCCACAGTGGGATCATGCTTACTTACCTGCATTGGTATCTCAATCAAATGTTAAGTCAATGTGAATGGAGAGTTAAATCAGCTTATACACTGGAGATGAAGCTTTTGCAAATCAGTGGGAGCAGCCTTGCCGACTGAGTATGCCTTTAAAGGCCTTCCATGCTAAACAAAGAGACAGCCGGAGAAGGTATGCATATCTGCAGCCTTGAGGAGGAGTTTAGACTTTCTCTTGACAGATCTAGAAAAACACCTCAGATTAGCTAATCAGCTAACACAAATGCTAATTTACATTTCTCCATAGACCAGCACTGTGGAGGAGAACTTGGGGATTATACTGGCTACATTGAATCACCCAACTATCCTGGAGATTACCCAGCTAATGTTGAATGCATTTGGAATATAAACCCTCCCCCAAAGAGGAGAATACTCATTGTAGTACCTGAGATATTCCTCCCAATTGAAGATGAATGTGGTGATGTTTTAGTAATGAGAAAAAGTGGTAAGTTGCCAGCCATGAATTATAAATATTTACAGCAAACATTGAGGGAACGTTCATATGGATGGGACAAAATGAGATCTTCATCCATTCAGTGTTTGTAAAAGGACTGCTGAATAAACTGGCACAGCAAGTTAAAATAGAACACTGTACTAATGAGAATTAACACAGCGATATTAATTATTCAGGTGTTTTGGCTGATTCACAAAGCAGTTAATGGACTTTTTTCTGGTCCAATTATCAGGTGGGATAAATCACTGTCGCACTGTAGAAGTCAATAACACTATGCAAAGTTATACTAGGAGATGATCTCTCCTGTCATCTCTACAGATTATGCTCTTACTTCTCCTTTGCACATATATCTATGCTGCAATTATTGTTAAATCTGTTCACTGACACAGGTTGGTACATCAACCTGACACTCTCAAGAATTCCAAAGTTTTCCCAGTTTTATGTGGAGAGGAGCTTATGTGTGTAAGCTCCAAGAAGCACCGCACCTGAAAGACAATTGTTTATACGGAGTTTTGTTTAAAACAGTATATTTTACTTGCTAAAATAGTTTTCACAACTTTTTATTCACTAGGGCTTGTGTTGGCAGCTCTGCATGTCAGATTAGTACAAAAAGAAACCTGCTCATTACAGATGGAAAAACATTATATCTGGCCAGAGCAGTTTTATGAAAGCAACGCAGTTGCTGTAGCACAATAACTCAGTGGTCCATCTAGTACTGAATCTGGTTGCAACAGTGACTAAAGCCAACAGGGAAAAGTTGGGCTTCCACCTCAGTACCAATAACAGCAACACTGGAAAATGAGGAGACTTTTTCAGAGCTATGATTTGTGATCACTCTGTTTGGCATCATAAGAATAGCTCTTATAAATATTTATCATAGTTCATGTAACATCAGCTGCCAGTCTTACGGAGGAAAAAACTGATCGCAGTTCCAGAGTTACAGTTCAGTCCACTTTGTTGCACTTCAAGAATGGACTCCACCACAGTATTAGGTGCGACTAATATAGCATATTCTCCCCAATGTGGTTACGTTAAGCTAGGGCCTTTCTCTAGTTCCCACTCACCAACCAGTTATTGCCCTTATGCACACGGCTGTGACTGAGGCGAGCTCCAGAGCCCTCGGGAACAGCGCAGCATGGCCATGCTCGCTGCCTTAGCGAGGGACCCCATGCTGTTTGAGCTGAGCAGGTAAAGGCCGTGACCACAGTCCTTTAGCAGTTATCCGGAGTAACCTCTGCCTGCGCGCAGTGTGGATGCGTTGAGCCCAAGCTACCTTGGGAACATGAACGGAAAGTGAGCAGGGTTGTGAAGTTTACTCAGCCATCTCTGGGGCACTCTTAGCCTTGCTGTGTCACCTTTACTCTGCCCTTTTGTGTACATTAAGAAAGAATGTCCTTAATTCCTTTAAAAATCAATTTATTCTAGTCTGGAGCTCATTAAAAACCCTCACTATAATGGTATGTTGCAGGGCAACACCACAGATAGATGTAGCATTGATGGAATAAGTTGGTTGGATATGGGCATTTTCTGTACCTCCCATGTATTTAGGTTTTTATGTTTAAGCTTTGCTGTGAATGTCTGGGATTGATAATTAAGTTGGCCCCAGAAATTTATAAAAAATCATGTTCCACTGGAATTTAAATATTTCATAAAGTCAGGCTGATTTTACCAATATTTTTTTTCAGAGGAAATTCAGAATAGAAAGTCTCAGTGCTGAAGATACTACGTTTTGGAAAAAAATGTTCTGATATGTAGGTTTGAAGACATTTTTCATTTAAAGTTTTCTGTGATATTAAAATATCCACAAATTTAAAAGACTAAAAAGGAAACAAGAAACCTTTTTCTGTACTTTTCTCTCACATCATTTCAGATGCTATTTTTACTTGTCCAAGAGGTTGTTAAGCATAACTAGCATTTCAAAATACCTAGATCATTAAGAAAAACAGAATTTCCATCTTCTGTCTGGCACTAATGTATACTACTTGTTTTTGGTGTAACTACAACATCATTATAACAGTTTCATACTTAAGACTTCCTGATAAATATCAACATTTAACTCCAGTTTAACATCATCTTTATTTTGAAGATCATCTAAGGTCTTATCCAAATCCCATTCAATTCAAAAGTCTCTTTTTGTTAACATCAATGAAAGTTGGGTCAGGCCTTGCAAGTTCAGATTTTAGAAGGTTATACTTGTTAAGGATCTTTCCCTAATTATCCTGTGGCTCTGAAGTCCACGGGTCTTTTCTGAACTAAGAAGCTATTTTGCTTTTTCCTTTTCTCTTTTTTTTTTTTTTTTTTTGTAATTTATTTCAACTTAGAAGAGCCATCTGATATGTTCTTAATGATTTGAGGATATCCTGCACTCTGTTACTTATGATAAGTTCAAATGGGGGTCTTTCTGGATCCCAGACCAGCAATAGATGAATAACATTTTCTTTTCAAACCTACAGCAAGGTTATGACATTCTGATAATCAGCCTATTGCTATCAAATTAACACCCAGATCTGGAAGTGTTAGGAGCTGGTCACCAAAGCTGCCTGGGGTGCAACTGACTTGTCCTTGCCCTCCTGGGACCAGCATATTGGAGCCCTGGAATTCAATGCTGCAGTAATACACGGAATAAGTAACATCAATACTAACTTTGTAAACGCTAATAATGATTTGTGGCATGTTGCTGTCTACTTAGCCTCTTGTCCTGGGACAGAGGGGAAGGGTTCCCATTACCTTTATGGAAAAACTTGCTTCTCCTTATAGGCCAATAAAGAGTACATGCCTTCTATCATAAAAATCTTTCACTCTTGGGAGTATGTGAACTAACAAGTGTCCTGTCAGTCTGACAGTTCTGACCTCTAGATCAGGAAGGATGCAAAAAGTTATTTTTATTAAGAACATTTATTTATTTAATCTTCCAGCTTCTCCTACTTCAATTACTACATATGAAACATGTCAGACTTACGAGAGACCTATTGCATTTACCTCAAGATCAAGGAAGCTATGGATTCAGTTCAAGTCAAATGAAGGAAACAGTGGGAAAGGATTTCAAGTCCCATATGTGACTTATGATGGTGAGAATGGCATTGTTTTCCATCTTTATGTTATACCTGGATTTCAGAAAATTGTCATTTAGAATCACTTTTACACTGACAGCAGGGAGAGAAGAATGAGAAAAATTTGATGTAACTCATTTTTAGGGTTTTCAGTGAATTACGTTAAAATCAGTTGTAAACCATTTGAAGTAATACTTAATTTTATATTTATTACTTTTCCAAATCCTTTAAGGACAGACAGCAAGGTGCACAGAACTCTTTAAATTTAATCCTTCTCCCACTGAATTCAAGGAGACTCCTTTTTATTGTTACTTATCACATGCATAGTGAGCATACTATTAATTGCTGTACATTTTAGGAAGACCTTTCATCAAGCCTTACTGGTAACCAGCAAAATCATGAAAAGCAAAAATTAATAAAATAATACGTCCAAGAGAAAAAAAATGATGCAAAAGAAAACATCCTTTTTCAAAGGTTATTTGCAAAATAAACATTACAAAATGTTCTAAGACAGTCTTGATTGTCATACAAAAATAAGCATTAAACTGTATATTTTGGGCTTTGGACTGCTTTAAAGAAAGTAAGACTTTTCTGTGCTGCCTTTGGCAGCTGTTCTCTGTTAGCCCATTCCAAACACCAGTGGAATTTAGTGAATGATTAGAAAACCTGATATTAAGGTGGTGACTAATGTTGATTCAAGAATCACATCAAGAGATGGTGTCAGGGCAGAAAACAAGGGTCTGTTCCTGACTGTGCCTCTGACTTTGTGTATAACCTTAGTTATTTCATATCCCTGCCCCTGTGTCTTCATTTCTAAAATACAGATAATGCTAGGGAAGAGTTTTCTGAGACTAATTTAGTATTTGTATAGCTGACTCAAAGTTGCTGTTCTAAAGAAGTACAGAATTTTAATTTTTAATGTGATTAGATTAACGCAGCATGAGAGATATAGATAATGAACTGGTTACTGAATTTCTCTGACTTATCTTGAAGAGGAGGTCTAGCTAATTAGTGCTTGTCTAGCTATAATCCTTCCAAAGGATGTCACAAACAGTCACTCACCGATCTTTATTTTTCAGAGGATTATCAACAGCTAATAGAAGACATTGTTCGAGATGGACGATTATATGCTTCAGAAAATCACCAAGAAATTCTAAAAGTAAGAATATTGTGCTCTATCTGAGGCTGACCAAGAATTCCTTTTGCTAGATGTTTTCCCAAGGTAGTTCTTATTACCCTGATAGGCTCATAATAATTAAGCCTCAATTGTGATACCCAAATTAAATTCTTTTTCTTCTGAGATTTGTGCTGGTATTTGGAGCAGTGCAAAATCTACTGGTCTATAAGCATGGACACAACCAAAAAAAGGAGTTAATGTAAGAACTTCCGATCTACTTAGCACCATTGAGCTGTTCAGCAGTCAGTATCAGTAGCTTAGCAAAGTATGTGGGTGTAGCTTTAAAGGACTGGCTGTGCTCTTAAAGCTGGGCATGTATACGTCCTTTGCTGAATCAGGACCTAAATGAAACACATGCTAACATATTTGTATGTTAGAAAAATTAGTCAACCAAGAATGAAGAAACTATTGTTTGAAGAGCCTTCTTCAGCCTCCATCTAGCATGTGTTTAAATGAGTCATTAAATTAGAATTTCCTGTGCATAAAAAATGTATCTACCTAAACCACTGTCCTGCCTTAACAAGACACAAACATAACATAGCATCGCTGGCTGCCAGTGAAATAATTTTTAAAAGGCACAAGCAACAAATGGGGGGAAATGTAGAGAAAGGCTGCTGGGCTGTCACCTACAACAACAACAACAACAACAACAACAACAACAACAAAAAAAAAGCTTGTTCAGAAGACAAAATTCAACCTTGTAAATGTATGGTTTAGAAAGAGGGAAACTGATTAACATCCACTCCCACTGGGCACCCCAGCCCCAACCCTGTGAGTATTTCGTCACTAGAGTTTTGAGGTCACTCAGGTCTCGACTCCCGTGTGCGAGGTCCAGCAGGGGCTCGGTGAGGCTCCGACTTGAGGTTCACGAGAGGGCAGGATAAGGTCCTCACAGAGCTCAGTGTTGCTGAAGACCAGCTTTCTCCTTCATGGAGGGAAGGCCCTGTGCAAAAGTTTGAAACGGGCTGGAAGGGCAGGAGAAGACAGCTGGCAATGCTAATACCTACCGTATGCAGCCGGTCTGTGGTTAACCCAGACGCTACCTGCTCAATTTAATACCTTCCAGGATCACTAATTGCCAAAAAACAGAGAGCACGGTAAAACATTTCAGCAGCATAAATCTCTGCAGGCAACATGGGGTACAGCTCCCTTACACTGCTTTACCTGGGATGGCATTTTGAAAAAAAAAAATCTCTGTGATTATTGTTCATTAATTTTGAAAGCTGTGCAGAAACTAAATCCACATATTGCATGTGTCTAACATCTTTGTTGTCTCCCCTAGGACAAGAAACTGATCAAAGCCCTCTTTGATGTCCTGGCACACCCACAAAACTATTTCAAGTACACAGCACAAGAGTCAAAAGAGATGTTTCCGAGATCATTTATAAAGCTACTGCGCTCAAAAGTTTCCAGATTTCTACGACCATACAAATAGTCTAGTGGTATTCAATTTGGGGTTACTTTGCATTCTTGTCAAATATTGTATTTCCTCCATAGTAGAAACATTTGCTAATTTGAAGGCTCTTTTTTGCAGTCTTTATTTTCAATTGTATATTGAAGAATACCTATAATGTTTTATAATTGTTAAAAGCCAATGTTCTGAATGGAATTTTTACTACAAAGAAAAATAATTGTGGATCATTGAGTGCATCTAGTTAAAGATCCAAAGTTGTGTCTGCACTCGTGTGTCTTCACTTTCCATTTGAAATTACATTTTGTAGAAAATATTCTTTCTAGCTTCTTATTTTCCATGAAAAAAAATTCTTCAAAGCATAGAAGGAAACTATTCAAATCTGATTAAACTACCTGCAGATAAGTCCTGTTGTAGAAAGAAGTGTGTAGTATAAATAATATTTGGATTTTGAATTGCACTTGAACTTTATATTTGAATCTTTAGAAGAAAACAAAACAATCTAAATTTTGTTATTTCTCCTTTGTGGTTTAGTGAAACCGTTGTCCAAGTAGAAATGAGAAGGAAAGAAAAGAGAAAAAAGAGAGAAACAGATGTATAATTTTGTTTTATGAATAACATAAGATTGAGTCCCATGCCCCAACGTCTTATCTGTCCTCTTCTAAACTTCTTCAGAGGTTTACCACCATCTACTATTTTGTTGAAACTGATGTAGCTATGGAGTTTTATACACCAGTTGGTCCCTTTGAAGGCATTTACAATAGGATAGATGAGAAATGAACAACAGCAAGAGTAGTAGTCTGTTTTTCTTTGCATTAATAGAGCATCTAATTAAGTACGATATATAAATATATAAATATATACTTCTATTTGTGGGTACATTAGTAATGTTATCTTTAGTTACTGTAAATATTATTCATGCTTAAATCTTTACCTCCCCCCAACTATTTACTCATACCTATTTGTAAGTTCGCTTAGATGATTAAATGACTTCTCCAAGTGCTTGTCACTTCTGTTAACACCAGACTGAAGCCTTCTGGAGTTTTATAATACTGGATAATGTTTTTTTCTTGGACAATCTCTTTCAGCATACATTATTCCAGGAAGAATAACAACAGTTAAGATGCAACTGCTCTCCAGTATCTTGATCAGTAAAGGGTCAGTTATTGCTGCTTCTTTGAGCACCCCTCACACCCCAGCCAGGAGGTACACTGAGGACAGCGCACTTGAGAGGACCTTGATCTTTATGTGAGATCTGCCCTCCACAAAACACTGTGAACGTGCCTCCATCAGGTGCCCAAACTCTAAACAGGGAGGGTGGGGGGATGGGACACAGTTTTGCAGCCTGCTTTGAAGAGGTGGGGGGCAGGTCCTGTGGCCTTTGGAGACCTGGCGCTCCCTTTCGCTACCCCTTTGCAGCCATGGCACCTACCAGCCTTGGGCAACTCTCTGGCTGCCTGGACCCCACACCAGAGAGCACAGCCTCGTGGTCTCCCTTCCTCCCCAAGCAACAGGTAGCTGGTGGGTAAGACCATGATAAATCCTGTGTTCCCTCCTGTTCCTTGGCACAGGAGTGAATTTCAGTGAGAGACTGGACTATTTTTATCAGCATTCCAGTCTCCTTATCTTTAAGTCCTTTCCTCTTACATACCACTTCCCCTTTGATCCTACAGTTTTATTACATGTGGAAATTAACCATCACGCCAACATGCTTTCAGGAAAAGGCTAACATAAAGAGACAGCTTTGCTTCACTGCATTTTTTTTTCGGATGCTCTCAAAGGCTTACATTTAAGTATGTTTATAGCTAACTTTTTATGCCTTTTTATGTCTTTTTAAAATTCTGCTTAAATTATATTTAATTCGTTTTCTGTTGGCTACAAGTGGTTGAATATTCCATTTCTAAGAGACTCCTTTAATATTTTGTTGAGCTTTTCCACTTAGCCATCTGGAATTTTTGCTTGCCTTCTTTCCTTTTCTGTTGAAGAGCATAAATTTTTTCTTTCTGTGCCTAAACAGTTTCAGCTCAGAGTCTAACAATTCTGTTCTTTCACTCATGGATCTTAGTCCTTTGAAGAGCTTTTGTTTTAAAAAAATATATTTATATTTCTTAACCCATGTTTCAGAATGTAACATCCCCATGAAAGTCTTTTTTTACAGGCTGCTAAACCTAATTTTTTTGTGGTGATGTTGAAACTACTTTTATTATATATTCACTATGGGTTACTAAAGGTGAACATTTGAAGGAAAACATATCATCATTCCTAGATTCAGTGTATTCATGGAATGAAAAAATATAGCTACATGTGTTTTTTTCTGAACAGAAGTTATTTGTAGAAAAAATGAATCTTCTTTAAAAAGCAGTGATCTTTTTAGATACTCAGTCACGTGTAAGTCTGTAGCTAAAAACCACTTCAACCAAACTTCGTATTTCAAAGTCTGATAGGTTATCCAGAATGATTTGGTGAGGATTACAGCCCTCCTACTGACAGATATTGGGAAATCGTTTAGAATTCTCAACAGAAGTCACAAAATTTAACAAAAAAAATTCTTAATTTCCTGAAGGATGAACAATGATCTCTAAAATGGCAATCATCAGTAAGAGAAGTTTGGAGCCTGATGTTGAGCAGCAGCTTTAGAAATATCTCTGCTAAGATTTCTGTTTAGTGACCCACAAATTTGGTCATAATGTCACTGTAAGATAGTGGTGACATGTAGGACAAACTCTCTTTGGGGGGCAGAGCTGCAAGTCACTGCTGTACATGTCCAGAAACCGCTGGCAGCACAGTAACTTGCTTCAGGCTCTCAGCCAAGGAGGGGGATCCCAGGGCCAGACAGTGCCTGCGGAAGGGACCTGTCCTGGCTGCGGCCACGGTGGGGGGGAACACGGGCACAGCTGCACACTGCAACTACAGGGCTAGCTGCACTTAGCGCTGGGACAGCTCGCCCCAGCTTGCAACCACGCTAGACAAAACTGGTGCTTTGCCTAGTTCATCCTGACAGGCAAGGTGAGAGGTTTGGGTTGGCCCGTATTCCCCAGAGCCACGTCAGGGCCGGGACTCTGCAGGCAGGACTGGGCGCTCACTGACTTGTCCGGTAGCAAAAGCAGAATGTGTGTTGTTATGCTTCTTCTCTGACGGCAAAGAAAGAAAGAGAATAATTTGGCCTTCATAAGTATATAGTTAAATGCTTCTGAATACATAGAGGTTTCTTATGTGATATATTTAGAAAACAGTCAGGTTTTGAATGTTGGCAGCTCTGCATAGAAATGCCATTGGATGTGCAAATTTATAATAAAATAAGTAGTGACAAGGGGTATGGAAGACTAAGCAAATTTCAGTTGAAATATGCTGATTTTTACAACCACATAATTTCTACGTTAGCACTAGAAGTAAAGAAATGCTTTGAAGAATTCCATCCAAAAGTATCTTACAAATTCAGAAGGGCATAAGGATTTTTCACACTATATTTATAGTTACAGAAACTGGCGTTCACCAAACAGAATACAGCTGAGCTTCTCCTTTGTTAATACAGGTGTCTGATGCTTTCATTGTCAGGAGTCTCTGAAAATATAGTTACTATTATAATAACAGTACAACAACAAGGAATGTCTTCTTTGTGGAGAAAACCTACACAAATTTGGGAATCAAAACCTGTGCAACGAGAATAGGGCCCTCTCTAAGAAAACCAGCTTCGTGAAATCAATCAATGTATTGCAAAATAGAAAATTTTGTCCTTTACTGTAAAAATGAAATGCTGTATTTAAACTTAATCAATAAATACAGCCCTGTATTTGGTCTTATAGCATTACATGTTGTGTGCAGGGTAGGTGCAACAACATGTTCATGTGCCACTACAGGAAGGCTGAAGAAGCCTAATTTGTGATTGCCTAATTCCACATCACAAACTGAACTTTTTATTTTCAATTTGCAAATGCCTGTATGCTTAAAAGCTGCACCTGTAGCACTTATCATTTTAAGCCTCTACTCCTGCACTTATTTTTAGCGAGATGGTGGTGACTCATCTGCACGTTCTCATGTGCCACCACATAGCAGCCTGCATACCTGCTGCAATCCAGCAGATTGCAACAATCTGAAGTCGCTAAATAATCAAGCCCTAAGTCATCCCGTGACAGTGCTTGTTAGTGACTGCTGTGGGCAATGTGCGTGTGTTTGTGTGTGTGTCATTTGAATACACGAAGCATCAGGATTCTGTGCTTAGCAGGCCAAATTGCTACCTGCATCTTGCCCGCAATAGCAAGATTTATACTGTCTGAAGATTTAGTTCACTAAAACTTGATGTAAAGCTTCTGAAATCTTCTTTCAACCCATTTTTTTTCTTCTGCCTCCCTCTGTTATATATCAGCTTTTTACCTAAAGACCAACTTCTGAAAAATTTATTTCCTCACTATGCCTCCTCCATACAATAAAGTTAAATCGCACTGCGCTATGGTTACTGAAGCCTGAGTCTAGTCCCATGTTTGCTCTTCAAACCTGGCTCTGCAGTTTGGTGATAATCGGCACAGTTCCTTTTAGCTGAGCACAGCAAAAGCCCTGTGCCTGAACTTCCCAGACTTTAGTGAGCCAAAATATGCATCTGAATTTCACATCAGATGTATGTCTCCAATAGCTATATTTCTGTAGGAACTGCTGCCCTACCAAAAAAAATTTTTTTCTGTTTTGTCATGTTTTATTGACATTCTGTATAACCACATCTCTGAATATGGAAAATCACAGCATACAAAGCCCTACGAGCAATTCTTGATGGTCAGCCAGCATGTACGTGTACAGTGTACATTCAAAAGGCTTTAAGTTCCCTTCCGTGAGTCTTTAGTTATGGAAGTAGGGCAGCAGGAAGAATCGCTGCACTTTTATGAAAACCACCCTGTTCCTGTGCTGAGTCTTTGAAAAAGGGAGAGCCTTGTACTTCATCTGTGAAGTTCTTCACTCAATGCATTTTTGCTTAACTTTTACCGTAAGTGATGTCTCTTTCTCATTGGTGAGACAAACATACTGGAAAAGGGTTCATCTACAGAGGATTTTTAGACCTAAAATTTTAAATATAGTACAAAGACAAGCATGTTCTGTATGTCTTTGTTGTAACAGGTAAAACAACACTGTACCAAAGAGAGGAGGAAAAATTGATCCTTCCCATGCATCAGCTTTATATTATGGTAGGCTTACTGACATCAGTAGATTTACTAAGTTTTAGACTAGCTTAAATAAGCACAGGCTTGGTCACAGAGTTTTCAGGGAGCCTGTGTTTTGATTTGTCAGGTGGTTTCTAAAGAGCACAGCTAATCTATTGTCCTCAGTCCTGTAGAACAGATGATGCCACAGAAACAAGAAACATACTTACAGGCATTAAACTTTCAAAAAAGAAAGTTGAACCCAACCCTGCACCTCCTTGTGAGCCTGCCTAACATACTTGAATGTATCAGATCAGTCTTGTCTATAAAGAACACTGTTTTAATCTTGCAGATAACAATTTTTAATATAATCTTCAGGAGCAAAAGTAGTGGTATGATTCTTATACAGGTACTGCTGACTGGTCTTTGACAGTACAGATGTCTGGACTCTAAATAGCTTTGAATGCTATTAAAAAAAAAGAAGCTGGAGCAAAATCTTCAACCAACTGAATTCACTGGCAAATTTCTCAACCACCTCAGGGGTCTGGATTTTCCCTTTTTTGCATTATGGGAATGAGCAACAGACAGTTACTGGTACCCATGTCATGATTTCATAGTTGCGTTTTTTTCATAGTTTAAAGCCACTGTTTGACAGGAATGGTAGTAACTAGAGAAGTTCTATAAATTCTCGATACTCTGCGACTTTAATGAAATCATTTTCTAGGGTGAGAGAATATTGTAAGCACTTGGAAAAAAAAAAAAGACTTTTGTCTCCCATAAGAATTTATGGAGGAAGGGAAAATTTTATAAGGTAATATAAACTTATTCCTCAGTATCAGACTTGGATTTAGAAGAAGTCTCATGCTTTATCATCACATTTTCCATCTAAATAGAAACATACTGAGAAATAAACTCTTAATGGCAAAAAACTGTTATCTAAGTATCTGAATATATACAATTCCAGTTTGTTATTTCATTTATTTATTCTGTTTCATCACTTAAGTTTTTAATCTATAAAATTAATATGTAATATACAAGAGTAAAATGTACAGAGGTACCATAAAATATAATAATTTAAACCATCTGTATTCAGAAAGCAGAGATAACAAGTTTAAACATATACAAACAATTGCAATTCAGTTTTAGCTGAATTTCTCAATATCTAGGAAAAGAAGTGGCTTTGCTTAATTAAACTTTATTTTAATGGTTGTGAAAATGTCTTTTTTAGAGTTTGTTTTTGTTACTTTTTTAATTAAAATTATTTTGTAAATATTGTTTTCTATGTTTTATACCTTGGAAAGGCCGCTAATTTGCATTGACAGCAGCAGATACTCAACATGATGATTAAAAAAAAAAATCTACTTTAGGGCACTGGCATGCATGTGGTGAGAGGTGAGATTCATCCTTCTAGATTACTGCTCCTGTTACTTCTGCAGTCTCGCTGGGATCATAGAAAAGGGTTGCTGGGGCAGTTTAACCTGCTAATTTTCATAGAATTGACCATCAAGTGTCATTCTGAAGTGCTTACCATTTTCATAACATATAAAGAGTATGTATTTTAAAGTTAGTGCTAGGTCTTACTACATTGTTAGGATAAGGAACAACATAAAATTCAGAAATGAAAGGGAATTCAAAATATTATGCCCAAACATAGCATAAAGACAAGGAAAAATAGGATATATCTGTGCTCCTAGGTAGCACTGGGAGTGATAAAACCACATATTGGATCTGATCATAGAGTCCTTTATAGGCAAAACTGTCACTGAGGTCAGTGAGAGTTTCACCTGTGTAAAGTTCATTATGATCCTGTCCATCATTTGTTAAACAAGAATTTCTAGTAGACTAGATTTGGGGAAAAAATACCTGGATGTGTAATATTGGTTTCTGTACTGATTTGCTATGTGTAGATCACTGGGCATGAGTGACATTTTGAACTAAACCCTTGTAGATGCTGCTGGGACTTCTAAGCTTTATTACCTATGTAAATTATGTACAAACAGTTATTTGCATATGAAATGTATCATGATAGTTTAGAGCAAAAATAGTGAATAACTGTACAAAATTTGATACTTAGAAAATAAAATACAGTGGTCTAAGCTTTACCAATATTTTAACAATACTGTCAGATTCGTAGTAGAAAATGTTGTTGTAAATGTATCTTATAAGAAAATACATTTCCTTTTGCCTCTGTATATTAATAGCTTTGTTTTCTATGTCAAAGCTCAAAATGAAGCATGTAATAAAACTTTTGTTAAAATCACTTTCATAATAAACATAAATTGGAATGGATACCCTCTCCTGCCATTTATTCCTGCACATGGAAAAGGGTCTATGCACCAGTCTAACGTAGAAAGGACTCAGAAGAGTACCCATCTTTTTGATTACCTTTATGTATTTTGGTCCAGTTCACATCTTTAGGCAAGAGGGAGCTTTTTCTTTCTCATAGAACACGTGGAGTTTGTGAGTGCTGGGACACTGAGCTTGTTCCTTCCAAATAGACTTCAAGGAGTGTTTTGCAGAGCAAGAAATCATGGCTAGAGCAAAGCAGCACATCACCCACCCCTCCAAGACCTTTAACAATTTCTTAAAATGACTCCGATATTACTATGTTTATCTCATGCAGGTGCACTTTCCTACACCTCTCTATGGAGGAGCTGCATCAAACAAGGATAGAAAGTGGAAGAAAGCTGTCTTGCAGTCCCACTGAGGACTGGATGAAGAGGAAACCCATGCTTGCAACCAAAACGATGCATTCCTTCCTCCTCTAGCTCCGCTGTGGAACAAGTGTGTTTTCCCAGCACCTCCTTGCTGCTGAATGTTATATATGATAGTTATTAATTGTTATGCAATCCAGGATTAGAAAGCAAGGACAGTTTGTCCATCAGTGGCCTGAGTGACACTCCTGATGTAACGGCAGAATTGGATGATGAGAGACTGAATAAAAAATAGAATACCTGTAGTGACAGCAACAGTTCAGCTAAATATGATTTAAATAATCTTTCGCAATGTAAGAAATGCAAATTGTCGTTAAGGGCATACAGCATGCTAGACCAGACAGAAAGTACAGATATTATTAAGTCAGTTGACAGAAGGTGAGCTCTGTCATTTAGCAGTGCTTGTTAAGAGATTAACAGTCAGCCAAGCATTGGGAACAGTACAGCAACCATCTATTGCAGAACGGGCAGGAGATCCAAGACAGCAGCACAGGGAGTGGTATTCTGCTGATACTTTCACATAAGCACATTATCTTGTTACCATATGACAATATGCTCCACTGATTTTATATCTGTTGTAAATGATATAAATACTACCAGCATGCCTGATGACTACAGGTGTCACCACAACAGCTTTGAAAGGCATTAAGAGGAAAAAAAGCTAAATTCTGACTGGCAGCAAAAAATCAATTACTGCCTTTTTCAGCTAATAGCAATCCATTTATGTAACATGGGCAGTTACCCTAATTATGCTCCAAGGAAGTTATGGCATCACCTTTATCATACTACAGATGGTGCCTCAAGGAGAAGAACATGTGAGATGGTACCAGCATAGGGGGGCCCTGAAGGAGAGTGGAAAGCCTCAGCTGTCTTTATAGCTTTAGAGCTCTAAAGGAGTTTTCTAAGGAAAAGTCAGCTCCAATCAAAGACAGAAGAGCTGAATTCAAAACTTCCAAAAGGTCATTGCAACTCAAATTAAATATTAGTAATGAAGTATCCACAAACAAATGCAAGAGGTACTGAAAGAGGTTCAGCAGTCACAACGATGCGAATTTGAGCACGAGATTCTAGTTTACTGAAATCAGCATTGCTTGGAAAGAATAGCAATGATCCATTCTTCTTTCAAATCTTTCAACTTCTCAACAAGCTCACAAAACATAATTTTAACACTTGGCCTGAAGAACAGCACTCCAGAGTGAACCAGTAGGCAGATTTGGGACAGATTTACTTCTGTGTTCAACCACCAACAGTGACTGACTTACGAAAGACACACAGTCCTGTACAATAATAACAAATGGCTATTTTTGCCTCTTAATATTAAAATGGAAAAAGCTGTGGATCACTGACATGTTGTGTAATACATGACTTCTTAATGTTTTCTAATCTTTATATAAGTTGCAATGCAGAACTCACTCCTAGAGAGTTTTTAGCAGATATTTCCCTAGCAGAGTGCCTTGTCCTTCTCCTTCTGTCTTACACTGCCATGCTTGAACCTCTATAGTACATGAAGTTACCATGGCATTACTCCTCTTCACACCTGAACACGAATGGAAGCAGTGCTCCCTTACAGAGCTAGCCCTGCATTTAGACAGGGAGCCCCGTCTCCATGACAAGCTGTGGCTTTGGGTGGGTGCAGACAGGTGTTGCTAGTTTAACTAAATTCTGATGCCTTATTCTCCTCTCCTCCATCCCCTCTTTGTGGTTCAGCTTCTTGCTGTAGTGTGTGCAGTAGCACGTTCTGCAGTAGCACATGCAGCATTTGAGTGTTGCTATGACATACTGGGACATCACTATAGTTTGAAGCTCTGAGCTGATGACCCCACAGCTGTCTGGGTTTTGTGTTGCTTATCATAAAATCATGCTCCCAGCTTTACAGCTAATTGCTGTCACTGCCTCCACACAGGTTGCCTGGCAGGTGAGTGCAAAATGCAGTTAATCCTGTTTAGGGGATCCTTGCAGTTATAAGGGATGCAGAACCTTCCCAAAAATACATGTGCCCAGAGAAGTAGGTATACAAAAACTATGAACAATCACTGCTGCTTGGATGCTGAAGAATAAATTTATTATTATAACAGCACCTGTTATGTTTTACCACTCAGAGGTACAGCTATGATCAAGTGTTTATATTAAATGACAATCCTGTAATCTAGGTCCCTGTCTTAGCTTTCCATGTTTAAAAGAAGTTCTAGTTTTACTGCTGAGGAAGTTGTTTGCCTGAAAGTAAAGGGTTTCTTTGATGGCACAATAAGGCACTTACTATAAAATCCCCCAGAAATGTCTTTTTATCTCTTTTTTTTAAATTATTATTATCTCTTCTGTAGCTTATATTTCTACCTCTCTTCTGAAACAGCTTGTGTGATATCCTGCCAAAGAGGGAGATTCTAACCTGAAAAAAAAGGAAAATGAAGTGGAGAAAGCATTCCAGCCCTATGGGATCACAGCCATAACCGTTTGGATTCAAGCTGGGAACTGCCAGATTCCTGAAACTTTGTAAGGCTCCAGTTGTATTTGTTGAGGGCAAATGCGGCTTCACACACGCCAACTCATGACAAATTCCTCCTTTGCTGCTACAGGGCAGGCACTGAAAAAGACCCTGAATGAGGCAGTGTAACGCGATCCATGTAAGTTGTCAGGACTGCTGTGACAGAGAGGCACGACAACAGCAGGGGTTGGTGCCTCACAGATAGTGCTGGAAGGCTAAGTCCTCTTACTTGAGAGTGAGGCTAGTAGTAGTAAGTTCAGCCTTGCTGAAATTTTCTGCATTCTTTGCAAATACATATGTAAAGCACACCAATAAAACTCAACAAGCACTTTGCCTGAGTAAGAACTGGATGGTTTAAGCACCATAACCTAGTCATTGTTCCTACAAAAACAATCAGGGTAATATTCCGTGGTAATCTTCTCCTTACAGATTATCTGCTAATACCTACTTATGTAATGAGGGGTTCACAGTGGCACCCCTGGTTTACCGCCCTGGGTGCTGCAGCGATGCGGGAGTGGTGGGAGGTGGACTCTGATGCCTGCACTAGGAAATACTCCTGTTATGCAAGAGTAATGAAAAGTGAGGTAGGCTGGAGGCTTAAAACCACTGGATACTTTTAGACCTTATTAGCTAATGGTAAGACAACATCAGGGCACAGCCTACCGAGAGCTGCTTCTGCATCTCAGCGCCTTAGCTACTCTTCGTGCCAGTGAGTCTGACTGTGCTTTAGTATTACTTAGAGTTTATCAGCAACAGGTTAACCTGTCCCCAGACTTGCAAAGACACAACTCACCCATACAGCCTGGAAGCACAGGCAGCTGGCCAGCAGCCAGGATTCCTACCAAAAGTGAGGCGGAAGTGCAACTAAGCAGTGAGAAAGCACCTGCCCACACTTGGCAAAAACAAGAATTATGTAAATCTCATGTCAGAGCAAGAGCACATTCCCCTTGCCTCTGGAAAGGGCATGCTCAGTGTGGCTCTGCTGGGCAAAAATGTGGAAATCTATCCTACTTTTCTTATTTGATCCGTTTGGGGGAAAAAAACCAATTTTTTTTAAGGTAAAACTTTTGACTTAGCTATAAAATATTATGATATATTTTCTGGGAACTTTATAAAAATGAGAAAATCACCTGGCAGAAAAGAAGTAAACAAGCAACTCGTTCAAATTAGCACTAGTAAGTAAACAGTCCCAAACTTGAGACATTTGTTTCAGTGAGCAAAATTATGCAGCTGTCAAAATTGCCAACAGCTTGATATATGTTATATGGGCTGTGTAGAAATATATCATGTTGTGTGCATGCATAATATATGCCGTGATGTATTGAGTCCATAGCAAAGACAGAGAAGAAGGAAGCATGGCACTGGGAACTTTTTTTTTTTTTTTTTGCCCAGTAGACAAGATCCCTCTGAGGACTGGTATGTGATCAAGCCTCCACATTTTACCATACCAGTGCAAAAGCACTACCACAACCCTCCTCTTTTCCCAAACCACACTATTAGCAAAAATGTCCACCAATTCAGAGTAGCACGGCAGGAACCCAACTAAGGAACACTGGCAATGCAACTATTTTTTGATCTTGTGCTGTTTAATCTGATAGATCTTCTTAGCAACATCCTAGTAAAGCCTTTACGCTGGTAAAGTGTGGGAACACAACCAGAGCATATGGTGAGGCAGAAATAGTCTTAGACAGAGGAAGATTTGCTTGCCAGTTACTATTCGGATAGCCAATCTGAGGACTGCGCTAGATCCTCAACTGCAGAACGGTGATGTTTAGTGGCAGCACAGAGGCATAATTTTTAATCTCTTTCTGTGTCTGGCCAAGTTCTAGTGGCTCTTTGATATAAGACCTTCCTTCTGAGAACTCTGAGATTATGAGGAGGGAGGGACTGCTGCTCCGCATACTGTATGGGACATCAGTCCAGCAACGCAAGACAGGGAAGCAAGCAGAGAGGTATTTCTGGAAAAGGGTGTTCTTGTACGTTCTCCAGGGACCAAGCTCCATTAATCTGGAGGCTTTGACTGGCTACTGAGCCTAAACTCCTATTTCTAGCCCCTAACAGGGTCATCAAAAGTTAGACAGTGCAGATCCCATTCCCACACGTGCAGTCCAGGATCTTTACTGGCTGCCGTTTAATCCCAGGAGCGTAGGATGCCCTGCTTGCCAGGCAAACCCTCTCCCAGCACAGGGCCGTGCTGTGCCATGCTGCTGGAAGGAACCGATCTGAAATCAGATCCTCGCTTGATCTGAGGATGGGCTGGCAGGATAAGCCGTTTCCACAATCCCCAGAGTAAGCAATCCCGAGTGGGAAAACACAGCAGGCACTCCCTGCAGCAGCAGCTCCTGGGCGGCCAGGGCAGCAGGCACAGCAAAGCTAAACAACGCTGTTCGGCACTCAGGGCAGCCGAGAGGGACACGCTCCATCCTGGCTCCCCCCTCGCAGCCTTACAACCCCACCTGACTTCAGAGCAGCGCTACCCACAAAGTTTAGGGGGGGCTCGAGTTAAACTGGGCTAGGCTATTCCTGACCAAACCTGAGCAGGAATGGATTTTGTTAGGAATTTCTTCTAGATCACCCAATAAAAATACAGGGGAGCTGCCTCTCTGCTGCGGGTGCTAACAAAAAAAACACGCCTCCCTTTTACACTGACAGATAGACGCACTATTGAAGAGAGACCCAGACATTAAAATTCACCCGTGCATTTACCAAAAAAAAAGTTTAAACTCAAAAATTGCTGTGCTTGCCACCGCCCACTGTGCCCGCTTTCCCTGGATGCAGGCAGCATGTTAGTGCAGAGGCCGTTCCCCACGGCCTTGGCCAGCAGCTGGTCCCAGCCATACCTCCCACCCCATCCGGACCCCTTCCAGGGCCCCACTGCCGGGGCCTTCCCGAAAAGCCCAGTAATAGCCAAACACTGGAAAAACTGCAGGAGCCACTCAGAAGCCCTAAGTGCGGCTGGCATCACGCTAAGCACGTTATAAAAATACATCATTTATTAAAGGCAGGAGAAGCGGGTACGGGCCGCGAGCGCCCACAAGTGTGCCCCCACCCTAACGGACCACCCCCCGGTGCCGTCCCCACGGGGGCCACCCCGCCGTGACCGCGGTGAACCAGCCAACGGCCGCCCAACGGCCCCCGCGCGCGCCGCGACAGCGCCCGCCAGGGCCCCGCCCCGCGCGCACGCAGCGCCCGCCCCCACCCGGCATGCCCCGGTCCGCGCCCGGCCCGACGGCCACAGAAGGAGCGGGAGTGGCGGCAGTAGCAGTGAGAGGGGCTGCGCCATGTCCGAGGACGGCGAAGGGGAGCTGCCGGCCTTTGTGGCCCTGCACGGCGCCGCGCTCCGCGCCTCGCGCGTCCCCGAACGCTACTGGGAGAGCCTGTGCCGCAAGCTGCGCGGCGAGGTGGGTGGTCCCGCGCACGCCCTCGGCCGGCCGTTGGGGCGCGGGGGGCGGGGAGGGCTGGCGCGCGCCGCGCCCGTTCGGGGTTTCCCGCCACAGGGTTCCCTCAGCGGCCGTTGCCCCCCGTTGGGTCGGCAGCGGGTCTGCGAGGGGAAGGCGCGGCCGCCCCTTCCCTTCTCTTTCCCGGCGGGCGGGAGCAGCCCCCTCCCCTTGCTGGGACGGGGCAGGTCGCTTTCCCCCCGCGAGCCGCTGTGTGGGGAAGGGCCTCCTTTTTGGGCGAGTTGTCCTGTGGAGCGGGTGCATTTTCTCCTACGAGGTGCCGTCCGTGTGGGGCAGGTGCCCCTTCCCGTCCTGGGAAAGCAGAAAAACAAAAAAGGCAAAAAAAAAAAAAAGAAAAAAGAAAAAAGAAAGTTGTTCTGCATGAAAGGGTGGAAAAACTTTGTGCGGGCTGTGTTACTGGAGCTAGAGTGTGTGGCTGTAAAGATACTACATGTAATGCTGCGTGTGTGTTTGTGATTTATTACGGTCAGTATAAAGCTTGAAAGCATTTGGGAAATCCTGGTAGCTTGAGATCACGTATTTGTTGGAGAGAGGTAATGAATATGTCATAAAACCTTCAGCCTTTTTGCCAAACAGAAATTAAGAGAAGCAGCAGCGGTTGTATTAAAGTCGGGATATTGTCAGGTGTTAACACATTATGAATTAGGTTGCTTTTATCTGATCCTCTTTTCTCTTTCTCAGCTCTCTTCAATTCAACACTGGTCTATCCTGTTTTCATTTGCTTATAACTGTACAGAATGAACTCATTCAACTCATTTTGCATATGGAAAGTTATCTGCCTCAGACCGAGGTAGGCAGCAGGCAGTTTTCTGGGAGTACTTTTTGCTGGCTGGTTAGCTTAGTTTTTCCTAATCTGAGCAAAAACTGTTCAGCTCCCCCAGAGAGCAGGGACAGCAGTGGAAGAGCGTTCTGGCCATGCTCACAGCAGTGCTAACGCAAGTGCCATTTTGCAGAGCGTCTCGGCGTGTCTGTGCTCCACAGGTTTTTATCAGGCCAAATTCTGAGCAAGTTTTAAGTCTTTGTAAAATAGCAACTCATAGACTTAACGAAGTAAACTTGGAGGCATTGCCCTTCGTAAAAATTCTTGAGTTTCTCTGCAGTAGTCCTGACCAGGCTGCGCCGAAACCATCCCCATGTGAGGGCTGGGTAGGTATCACCTCAAGCTGACACCAGGAGGACTCCCAACCTGCTCTGAAAGAAATGAAGGAGGGATGAAGAATCCTTTTTCCTCCATATTTTTAGCAACCTCCTGCTTGTTCCTTGGAGCTGTTTGATGAGAAAGGGGACAGTAACCAAGAAGAGAAAAGGAGCCCTTTTGGATAAAGGGCTTGTAAAGGGTTAAGTTGAGTTTTGGGCTTGCTCTGGTTTTGCATCCAGGCACCCAGCCTCAGTGGTAAGGAAAGCTGTCTTGGATCTGGTGGAGTAAAGCGACCTGGAACTGAGGAGAGAAGGAGGGAGAACCGGGAAGGTACGGGGAGAAAAGGGAACTGGCAAGGGTTTGGAGGAGGCCCTGTGGGAAGCAAGGAGAGAAACAGATGAGACAGGATGAGGAGTTTTAGGAGGAAATACAGGACAAGAAGAAGAGACTGCAGCATAACACGCATGTAGAAGTAAAAAGAAGATGCATTTCTAATTATTTGAACACTTTTTTTCCCTTCTTCCTCACTGTAGTGCTGGGGCAGGAGGGGAGAACAGTAAGTCATGATATAATCTGACTGTTTATAGCACATACAGTCAAGAAGGGTCTGAATTTATTTCTAGTGCTTTCTAACTGTTGGGTGTCTGGCACTGCAGTCTTAATATGTGTGTATTCCAGTTATTAGCATTACAGAAAAGATGCCTGCATCAACTCAAGCATTTTCCCAGGCACAAACCTGTTATAATATACCTCCCTCAGCAAGAATTGGTAGAAATGACTTGGAACATGGGATGTCTATTTCCCGGCTTAAATGGGAAGGCAAGAGAAGGGATATACTGGAGCAGGATGAGATGGGAGGCAGTATAAAGCTAATAAACAAAAAAAAACCCCAAAGTTGCAAGCTGTTGCACTGCCACCTACCAGTATCAGAAAGCTGAAGGTAGCTGGTAAGCTGTGGAGCTACGCTACGGCGTAAAGCAGGCTCGGGGTTTGTGTGCTGGGGCTGAAATCCTTCCCCGGTACCAGCTTTGTCAGGGAGGAAAAGAGAGGAGAGAAGGGAAGAGAGCGGAGTGAGGAAACCCTTAGCCCTGCTGCTTTTAGGGAGGCCAGGGTGGAGGCGTGTGGGGTGAGGCGAGTATATGTCCCGAGGTGGCAGAACGCGCCTCTCGCTCGCAGTGGAGGCTGAGCCTGCTCTTGTGCCAAGTGCTCGAGTGCATGCAGAGAGAGATGTAATGGCTTCAGTGTGCTTAGGAAGATAAATGAGCCTGCAACTGATGCTTGTCTCTAAAGTTGCAGCTTCTAGTGTTTGCCCAGGAGGAGGGCAAAAGGGTATGGAGAAGACTGGGAAGTACAGGGAAGCTTAGTGAGGAGTGTGGTGGACTGGGATGAGCTCTTGGGGAGGTAGATTCAGAGCTACAATACTTTACTTAGCGCTGTATTATTTGGAGAGGCTGGAGGAATGGCGATAAAGACAGCGAAGGAGGTGTAGGGAAGAGATGAAAATGTTTTGGCAGTCTAGGTGAAGAATAACTGAAAAAAAATCCCGGTGAAACACAGAGCATAGGACGAATTCCCTTACTTCATGTGTGAGGGTGGGAGGAACTCTTCATTCGTCTTGACCTGTTAGCAAACACAAAACTTTCTCGCACTGTAGAACTTGGAAAACTTGCATCCAGAATACAGATAAAATCTTTTCTCTTACATCAGTACCTCTGCAACCCAACCCAAGCAGCTGTTTTCCAACATGCACACTCTTCAGCGCACACAGTGAATGCACCCTCCCTTTTATGTGTATGCTGAAGCCTGCAAGAGAAGTGAAGGGTTTGTTTTCATTTACCTTGAGATTTGCTGGAGCAAGTTTCCTTTTAAGAGGATGGTGTAAGCTGTGAATTAAATTGGACTGCTAATTGAAAACATGGCATATCTGCTAGATCAAGAAATAGGCTTAAAAAAGAAAAAAACTTTTGCATTTAGCATTCAGTTTCTCTGTTGGGGAGCAAACCTTTCTGGCTATCTGGCAAAAAACTGGCAAAATATATACAAGTGTAGTAACTTATTAGATCCTAAAATTCTATTTCCAGTATAGTGTGGGGGGGTTTTCTGCAGAAGGCTTGTACAGTCTGGTTAGTAACCCATGCTTGTATGACTTGTGTAAGTCTGGGAAATGCAGTGCCTACATCCAATTTTATCCATAATAGTTTTCCTATTCCAGCCACATGTTACATGATGTGGCCAGGCTTCTGTGTTCTGCAGAAGGGTTTTTGGGCTCTGAGATGGAGCTGACAAATGACTACTTGCGGTATCATTCCAGTTAGAAATGGAGGCTCCTAATTAATATTTAGGAGCATGGTATGATCAATACTAATAGCCCGTATTTTCCAGATCAGAGGAGGTCAGGCTGTTGCTCACAGGCCTTCAAAGCATTTGGAAATGCGCCTAACAGGAATTTGCTGAAGACACATGTACATGGTGTAATTGTCATCAGGACACTGGCTTGCTCTGTGTATCGCATCCACTTCAAGCAGTAGTTTTGTTACACCGAAATTGCACCCGAGTACAAAGTGGCTTTGGCCTGCCGTGGCATTCAATACCCCTCTGTTACGAGACTGATAGAGAATCAGAGGCAGTTATTTTACCCAGGCATGTTTTACTTGCAATATTTGTGCTGCCAAAATGTGTTGCTGCCGGTTCGCTGTCTTCCAGAGGTTATTACGTATCTCCAGAAGTACCCTCCAGGGGAGCAGCTCACGTGAGCTCTCCCTGCTGTGCTTCAGACAAAAGGACAAAAGTTTATACCTTTAAAATTGGTGGTTTGATCATATCCAGCTGATTTTTGCCTTAAGCAGTTTATGATGCCTTTAAGGGAGCTGCTTGCTTAGTGGAGTCATGAGAGTGACGGCTTCTCCCAAAGGGTGGGAGGGAGAGAGGAGGACAGCAGTGACTTCCACTGCCCTGCTCCATCTGGAAGATGCAGCTGACTAGACACTTCTACCCGACCAGTGCGTTCACTGTCCAAGTGTTTGTTGTCAATTTTGAATTTAGGAAACAAAAAAGAAACTCAAAAAAGTCACTTTGAAGGCAGCCTTGGACTGGTGCTCTGAGAAGTGTGAATTGCTTCAGATGAGGAAATTCAGTGACACCTGATTCACCTCAAGGTTGTCTTTTTTTTTTTTTTTTTTTTTTTTAGGGAGGAAATACTTTTTCTGCAGAATTATGCTAAAAAATATTAAAAGCAGAGATCACCTGCTAAATGTCACTGCTGCAGTCTCATGCAACTGATGTCTGTTGGAGGGAGAGACTGAAACACTGGCTTAGAGAATTTGGAGGCTGTTTTGCTTAAGTGTTGGGTTTGTATTTCATGAAACACAAAACCAACAGCTTCCTTTTAGATGTTGAAGAACAGGGTGCTGTAACATTCATCACGGTTATTTGGTAAATGGGTGGAGCCTGGGGCAAGCAAAGGCTGATCTGGGAGTCAGCAGCTGGCTGATCTCGTATCTGTGCCCGTCCAACTACCTAGAACAAAGTGCTAAGTACAGAAAACACACAAAGTGCCATGCTTTGTAGCATGTGTCAGTGGACTCCACTGAATCACGCTTGCAGTTTTAATTTTCTAATGAATGCCGGTCACTTAGCTGCTGTTTGTCCTGCTGGCTAATGAGCTTGATCAGGGAAGCTGCTCTTCATCCAGCAGCAGGAGCAGCGAAGCGTCACTTGAGGGTGAAGTGGAACATGTGTGCCCTGGTGCACTTTTGTGCTGCCTGCCGTTTTCCAGGATTAGCACACGTGCAGGGAGCCACATCAGGGAGCAGGTCCAGCGGAGTGCTTACCTGAAGAAAATAAATTGTGAGCGCCACTGGCAGCGGCACGAAGAGGAACTCTTCCTTTTGCTGGGCCCTGCCTGTGGTTAAATCGGCCCAGAAGGACTGTGAATTGTGCGGGCAGCTGAGCAGAGACTTACAGAAGTGTTTGTGGCTCCTGTTTTAACGGCAAGAGGTTGTAACTGCTTACTGTTGAATAGTGGTATCCCTCTTCTAGTAAAACTGAAAAACTAGGAACAAATAAGAATTTCTCGCTATTTTGGTGTCTGCTGAAGTGGGTGATGTTAAGTTCATTTCTAATTTTTAAAAATAGGTGTTTGCTTAATCTCCAGTGAGGTTGCTGTGCAGAAAATAATCTTCCTTACCCTATGAAAGGTGCATATGTGGAGTTACCAAAACACATTGCGGGCATTTCCTTTTCCTACCCCCCAGCCCAAAGGAAAATACCATCCCCTGTTCCTGAGAAAGGGTTTTCAGGTACTTTTCCCTTTGGATCTGGACTGTGATACCATGCTGTGGCTTTAAATCTGAAGTAGGTGTTTCTCCCTTCCCCTTCCTTGGCTGTCTTTCAGCAGCTATCTACTTTATCTGGTTGGCCTTTCTTTACAAATGGTGGATTGATTTCCTTGCCCTCCTGCTGGAGTTTAGCAGAAATAATTATTCTGAAGCAACACTCACTTGGAAGGAACAAATAAAAGCTTGGTGCTACCTCTGTGCTTTTACATCTACTAAGTTGTCAATGCCTGGAAGTAAGGACTTGCACTAACATAGCGTCAGAAGTGAGGTACGCCCAGGCTTGATGTGGTAAACCAGTTGTTCCTGAGGTCACACTTCTATTTTTTTCCCCCTCCCTACTGCTTTCTAGTGAAACTGAGAAGCATGTTTTTGGGAAGTGTGACACCTGTTTAAGAAAGACATGTAAGAGGACTGCTGATTTGTTTGCTTTTGCCTCATTATATAGTGTGTCAGTGACTTTTCAAATCCCTTTTATAGGGAGTTATTTTTCTAAGTCTTTTGAAACTTCAGAATGCTTTTTTTTTTTCTTAAAAGCACACGTTGACCTTAAAATCACAAAAGTTGATACATTTCAGCAGTGTCTTAGCTCTACAGAGAATTTACAAGCCCTCCTTTTGGCAAGGTTTTGGGCAGAAGGGAAACTTGTGTAGTGACTTACTTGATTTATGATCAGGATGTTACATCTGACGTAGGAAAGATTGAGAACAAACCTCTTTCAGCATATTGAGAGAGGTAAGTGCATAGATCTTAACTTGCAGCAGTGTGAGCAATTTCCCAACTCATCTAGAGATACATAGTTCTTTGAATAAGAAAAAAGAGAAAGAGGGGGGAAACACTGGGAATTCTTAATTGCTTCAGAGCTCGGTTGGTAAAAGCCGTTTTCCTTCTCTAAGGGTCTTAATACATTTCAGCATAGTGCAGAGCCTGGGTAATGGCTGGATTTGTTGAGCTTTACATGCCGTAATATGAGACTATATATTCGCAAGACTTAAATTGTTGATTTTACTAAAGTTGAGCAAAGACCTTCTGTTTTCAGCTTCTGAAAGAAGGATTAATAGGCCCTCATCCATAGACCCATTGATACCAAAGAAACCAATAAATCTTCCTGCCAGTATTGACTAAAGAAATTTCCCAAGCAAACCGTTCTATTAAAACATGGAAGAATTAATGCTATAATTGATTTTTCTATTCGGTTCAAAATGCCAAATGGTTATCAGATCACAAGCCAAAATTTATCTACGAGTGCCTTTCGGTATTGAATTATTCATGTCAGGATGCTGCTTCAACTAACTACTTGCAATCCTGTGTGCTTCCATCTCAGGTATTTGATGCTGGTGACTACTTTGGGATAATGCAAGTAGAAGAGGTGGAAGAAGAAGCTGATGAAGAAATGGAGGAACAATTGAAAAAGAAACCAAATCCTGGAAATGAAACTTGTTTCAAAGTTATCGTAACAAGTGAAAATGGGCTTCAAGCCTCCAATCCAAATAGGTGAGCAGTGATTTCAGAACTACCGTTCAATCTTTGAGTAGCCTCAAACCCTAAAACGATGGCATGTATGTACAGTTTGCTTTAAAATTTGTATGATCCCATTCAGAAATCCCATGTTTTTCTTTTCTTACTATAAAAGATAGCTGCCTATTTCAATAGACATAAATAATCTGCGTGCTATGAGGCATATGTTGCAAGGAGTACTTGTGGTGTAAGTATATTATGTTACTCATTTTTAAAACACGCAGGAGGATGCTTAGAAATCAGCTTTACTAAACTGATGGAGAAAAATGGGCAAAAGGTAAACTTGAAATGAATTGCTCACAAATAATATCAAAACTTTGTATCTGTGAGCCTGTGTGCCCTTGGAAAAAAGATTTGTCCTCCACAAATCTCTGATGGTGAGATAAAGCTTAAATTCTTCTGGAGCTCTAAACACAATTCTGCTCAGGTCTATAAAATTTCTTTTGCCAGATCTTTCTTTTTTTTTAGATTTTAGATTGTTAGATTTTGTGAGTTTAGCTAAAGTTAGCCTTGATGAGTAAAAACAATGCAGAGCATAGATATCCATCTTTACATACCAGCTTTAACCTAAGTCATTGTCTTTCTAAATCTGAGAACAAACTTAAATTATGAACTTCAAAACACCTCCTGCAATAAGCATGGGCTTCCTTGCAGTGTTCAGATGTGTATGAATGTAGGAGCAGAATACCAATTTGCTAACTGTGATTTGAAGCAGATTTCCGAAAACCTTCCCCTTAGCACTCTCTGGAGTCTTTAATTTCAAAATTAAATGAAATTTCTTCTTTATATGGAATCTGAGATATGATAATTGGTCAAAGATATTCAAATGTACATGACAGGGACCTGTTTTTAACTTTCTAAAGTGTGTTTTGGTGTTGTTTCCCCCTCTCCCCACCCCTCATGTAGAATTCATTTTTTTCTCCAATTTATTTCAGTAAGAGGATAAAACCAAAATGTGGAGAACTCTTCTGTTTAAATAACTATGCTTTTTCTGTTAACTTCATGCAGCCCAGATGAGGGTTGTACTTACCAAGGGAAGGCTCTCCAGTTGTGTATGGTTTTGTTTGGTTTTAGCTTGGCAATTCTTCTAAAACAATACATCTTTTTCTAAAAAGACCTGAGAGCCAAACAAAAACAATTTTTTTTTTTTAATAGGCAAGTAGTGTAGGCTTGTGATGATCAGACTTCTCCACCTGGTTTTATGTCACAGAGCTCATCACCAACAAGATCTGTGACTATTGTTGCAAAATAATATAGTGTTTTCCTTCTTTAGGCAAGAATTTCAGGTTGATGCAGTAGAGATGATGATAACCAAAGGGAAGGAACTCTTGTGTCCTGAGATACTAAAAGGAACTGGGGTTACAAACTGAGTGCTTTGTTCTGTTTGTGCCTCATCTTGATGGAAATAGTAACTAATGTACAATTCACTTTCTAGAACAAAAACAAAGTATAAATTAAGCCACAATGTTATTGCTAGGAAGTTGTTCCCGTCCTTTTGTGTCACAGTGTATGCTCTAGGAGTTGCTTTGGGAGTAGGAAAAGAAATAGTTATCGAACTGTGTACAAGGAAATGTAGCCCTTATTCACAGGAGCCTTTGGCCGTGTACATGTGAAAAAAAATCGTTGTAATGTTACTGAAATCTCTTTAAGCATTTTCCTGATCGACCACGCCTGGACATACCGTGCTGGACATGCCCGTCAGCAGCTGCTTCATGTACCCGGTTTACTTCACAGAATGGCAAATCTCATGGGAATTGACTTTCACGGAGAGATCCCAGATGAGGGCAGTATTGAGCAAGTGTTGCAGGAAATGTGGAAATACAATCAGACCTACCAGCTTTCCCAAGGGGTAAGTCTCTAAAGCTTAATTATTAGGATGCTAAACAGTTCTAAGTAATCCCACATGAAGACATGCCAGTACATGGCTATTAACAAAAAGGTGTCTCTTTAATATAAAAAAAGTTCCTTTGCTGACATTTCAGAACAAACTTCTACTTGGAAGGAGAGCAAGTGCCTTGTAGAGCTAAAATGCGCAATGGTTTGCTACCAACTTTCTAGTGAGAACTTAAGAGTATTCCTCTTAGCTTTGAGGAGTATTTTTTGGTTTTCTTTTATTTCTTAATAGAGGGGAAGTGCATGATGTAAAGGAGGAGGGCTAGAAAGATCTGCTTGTGTGTTGTGGGTTTGGGCTTTTTTTCCCTTCTCTGTTGTTTGGTTGTTTTTTTTTTTTTTTTTCCCCCCTTTCTCATGGTGAAGGAAAGAATCCCACTTGAATCAACTGTCTCACATAAAAGTGTGTGTGTCAGCAGCCATGCTCACAGCCTTCCCCATCTGTATGGAGTGCTGTACGTACCAAGGGTGTATTTCTGTTGTCAAATAACTCAGCTTCCTGGTTTGTATTTGGCAGCAGCTGATTGTCCACACCGTGTAAATGTTAGTTCGTTCTCAGGCTCTTCTGGTGTTAAACAACTAGCTTCAAAACAGAGTCAAAGTGTGTTTCTGGGCATAGCTTACACCAGGAGCTGCTACCTGTAGGTAGTGTAGATAAGGACCGCACCTGGCTTGTCTCCCTTTGCCCTACACAGTCTTTCAGCACTGTCCTAGCAGGTCTGGAGCCTTCAAATACCCCGACATGCATACATGCTGTTTCTGAGGGAATGCAACCTTCAGTGCTCTGTTTGAAAACTCTCTTGCAGTGGCTGTGACATAGCTCCTAGGCTATTTCAGGTATTTTGGATTAAAGAGGAAAAAGGTGAATTCTTAGGGCCAAGTCCTATGCAGAATGGACAGGGCCTGTCTGTTTTGCCAGGAGCTAACCGTGAGCAGCGTGAGCATGACCAACCTGCTCCACTTAGCTCAGGGTCCCAAGATTGCTCCCTGCCTTGCAGCACACAGCTTTGTTGGTGTAGGTGTCAGCTTACTTCAGGGTAGTTTCAGGCCTGAAAAATCCCTGTGAAAGGGATTCATTGTGTCTGCTTTCTTTGTCTACCCTTTAAGTGAAAGGGAGATCTGAACAGTGCCTTGCAGTCTTTCTACCCTGTGCTTTTGTTTCCCATCTTGTTGTTATGCGTAGCTCATGAATCATGTGGGATTACCTGGGTTACCAGTTGAAAAGTGCTTCCCTAGAAAATGATTCATTCAGCCTGTCGCTGAACCTGGCTTATGTTCCCCTCTCTGGCGCTGGACTGCTTGAATAGCTTAAGTCAGTTGCAGCTCCTCCATTTCCTCCTCTCAGTGCCTCCATTTCTGTGTTTCTAAATGACTGGCAGTAGTATTACCAGGAAACTTGAGCTTTATTCATTTAGTTGTGATTTTATCATGAAAAGTGTTGCAGGAAGGTGTGGTTTGGTGATGCACCCCCAACAGTCTGGCTGCCAGCTGTTGCTGCAGGGTCAGGTTCTGTTCTTGTCCCATCTTACAGCTGTATGCCTCAAACTCCTCCTTGCTGCAGACTGGTACTGAGAGAAGCTGAAGGAAAACTAACCCTACAAAAAAAGAAACAAACAATAAAAAAATAAAAAGCAACCTTCTGCTGGTTTAGCTCCCTGAACTGGCTTGTTTGGTGCAGGGGAAGTGGGTCTGGTAAGCAGTAGCACTAGCCAAAGAAAGAAAACAGGAATGTGCAGCTGGGGTGGGAACAGGCTTGTCTGTTTTCACGGTGGCTGGAGGCTAGACTGGCTTAGCCTCAGACTTGCCGAGATGGGAGTGTTACTTTGTGCTTACCACCTGCTCGCGGTCTCGGCTGGAGGGGGAAATGGAGAGAAGTTGCAGGGTATACTGCCAGTGCCTTCTGTCTTGCAGTGCTCTTCTAGCAATTGATATGTGCAGGATGTCTCACTTCTCCTTTTACAGACTGCAGAGGAGAAGGTTCCTGTCTGGTACATTATGGATGAATTTGGATCACGTATTCAGCATTCAGATCAGCCTAGCTTTGCAACAGCACCTTTATTTTATATGCCTCAACAAATTGCTTACACGCTTCTCTGGCCTTTGAGAGACCTTGAAACTGGTGGTAAGCATGTCTGTCATGTATGTTTCTTTTCATCCCCGCAACAGAAAATAGGTCGTATTCTTATAAATCATTGAGCTCTAAAATATGTCTTCACAGTGCAGCAAATGTTTTAAGACTAAAATGACTGCATGTTTATAATACTATGAAATTAAAAAGTTCTGTCTTGTGTTTCTAGCACTATAACTTATGTGAGATGGAGGCCTTTATCTGTCCAAAAGTGTTAGTAATATTTTACTGTCGGAGAACTTGAATCTTGCCTCATTGTTCTAATATAACCACTGATTCAGACATCTGAGATTTCTTTTTTTAGAAAAAAAGAAAAAAAACTTCCTCAAAACATATGTTTGTAGTTTTGATTCGCAAAGCCACATGCTCATAGTTGGGCAATGCCAGACTAACTGTTTGTTCTTGTAACCTTGTTTGGGGCCTCCCTTATGTGCCCATCAGGTAGAAGGGATACTAGCATTCAGCTATGTGACCAAAGTGTCATAAGCTGGCAGTCCTCAGACTAAATTTTGCAACCCAAATAATACCCTTTTTTAATGTAGTCCTTTTTAGTTCTGCCTAATTTTGCATTTAAATGACAAAAGTTGGTATTATTCACTGTCAAGCTGTCATTTGTTTGATGTGGCACAAGGAAGACTTTCAGTGGAAAATGAAAGGTAGTTCCTAACAGATTCTTATTTTGCCACAGATGAAGTGACACGTGACTACGCTTATGGGGAAACCGATCGTTTAATCAGGAAGTGTGTCTTGTTACCATGGGTGCCTACTGAAGCGTTGGACATCAACTGTTTCACCCCAGAGCCATCAGATGAGCATTACCAGGTATGATTTTAACAAGTCTCTATTTTTTCTCTTTTAAAAAGAGGCAGCATCTGAGAATGTTGCAAATGTGCTGATTTTGATCCTTTTTTGGCTTAAAGATTGATAGGAGTATTCGGTATTAGCTGAAAGCTAAATCATTTCAAATAAAGCATGGTTAGACAAGAAATATCTTATACATAATATGTAACTGCTCCAAAATTGAAGCAACGCAAGCCATCTCTATTATGTTTATCTATTCCATTTCTTACTAGAGGCATGCTGTTGTCTAATAAAATAACTCGTGTTCATAAACACATGCTGCAAGGTACTACATACAAGGTGGCTATCTTCCAGCTAGATATTGGAGACATTGTCTAATAGACTTGCACAGCTGAATTTATTATAGCACTTCTTGTCAGTCTTGAATTACAGGAAATTTTATCTTTTTATTTTGTGAGTACTTACACTTTTCAGCCTGATTGTGCATTTAATGTTGTGATTTAGAACCATTAAACATTGGAGCAGAGACAGCGTGTTTAATTTGATGGCCCTGTTAGGAAGTCCTTGTCTGTTGTGCTTATTGCTGAAATTAATGCTGTTTGAAATCTCTCTTTTTTGTGTGACAAACCTGTATTAGATCCTTAGATTTTTTTAAATTATTTTTATTTTTTAATGCATAAGAGGACACTGTGCTGGCTGCTAACAGCTTTCAAAGTGCAGCTTTTAAAGATGTGTCTATAGCACCAGTAATCTTATGATGGAAGATGGGCAAAAACTGTTGGATCCAGCTTGTTACTAACAATATCTATCTGGCAGAAGCAGATTAACTTCTTTTCTGACTAAAGATACTCCCTGAAAATTGTTAGGCTGTTCTGTAACTTAAGGCAGATGGATTTATTGGGATTTTGCATTTTTGGAAGAGGGATAATGTACTTTGCATTTAGAGATGAGGAATAACAATGTACCCACAGTTCTGGTCTTGCGGATCTTCTCTTGGTGAAAGTGTCTGGATCTTGGATAAGGCAATATTTTACATAGGGTTTTAATTCTGTTTTGGGATGATCAGATTTGGTTAAAGAAGAACTGTGTGTGGCAAATAAGTGAATAATATCCTCCTTTCCCTCCCCACCTTAAAAATGTGCATCTTCTCAAAGCATTGTCTGTCTTTCTTGTCTCTTCCACTCAGCTGTCCAGAAGAGGTGACAGGGAAAACTTGATGCAAGTACCAACCAACTAAGCTTTCTTTGACTCAATAATATTTAGTTGTAGATTAAAGTCGTAGGCGGGTGACAGACCAGTAAAAAATAGCTTGGTGCATAGCATAACCTTAAACACTGAAACAAGAAATCTAAAATGAGATACCATGTTGCTGACACTTCTGCAGCCCATATTTTTGTACACACAAGTTCAGGGATCTGTTTGCAGCATTAACGTCTGAGCCAGCAATATTGCAGAGAATTGCAATTGTGTGAAAATGTTACTAAACATGTATGCAAGTCATACCATTTCAGAATTAATTTTGCTGCTATCTCTTTGCAGTGTCTGCAGGTCAGAATGTTTTACTACTATATGCAAATAACTACTAGTAGCTAAATTGGCTGCGTTGACAGCTAACTTAGCTAATTTTCCTTTAAATAAATCTGAAAGGCGCTTGTGTTCTGCTTAGAAGAATCACAGAATTGTTACAGTGACATCATGGCTTAACTTCTTCCTGTTTTTTGTTCTATTGCCTATTTCTGTTCTTCAACACAGACAGCAAAGGTCATAACTAAACAATGCTATGGGTAATAATTGAAGTAGTGATTGCAGAAACCAGTGTCAGAGGAGGTGATTCTTTATGAAATGTCTGGGATAGATGGAGTATCTCTTGGGGAACTAGAGTAGTTGCTGTTCTGCAATAGCTGTCTGAGTTTGAGTCACAGAAAAAACAATAATGAATCCTCTGGTAGTGTTCTGACAATTGCAGTCTTATCCTCTTGAAAGTACAAGCTCCCTTCCTATTGTTCAGTGACTCCAGGAATTATTTTGTATTTGCATTGTCCAGCCTATACTAGAAGGTGATGTCTAGGATCTTTGATTAGGATTTTGATTTTGTTTATATTTTTCAGTATTTTTGATTTCATTCCCTGCAACACGCTTAAAGGTTAAAGGGAGATGTGTCTGTCTGGGCAAACACTTCACAGCCGCAGCTTCTGAGGGCGACCTGCAGCAACTGGAACTTGGGGAGCTGTTGCAGAACTGCAGCTGCTCTGGTTTCCAGAGACACTTCTCCCATCCCAGACTTTCTGTAAGGAATTACTTCCTTTGGCAGGGTATCACCAGTGATCCAAAGGTGATGTCTTTCCTTTTATCAGTCAGAGGTGTTGTAAAAGGTGGAGTGAGATTTTTTTCAAGTGTGCTTACTACTAAGGACTGCAAAAAGCCTTCTGCTGCTTTCTACAGGAGCAGAGCTAGGTTGCAGCCTCCTATACGGTTTTCAGTATCCATAATAGAACAAGATCTCTAAAGGGTCCGTGCTCCATTTTGTTGGCAATACAGTAACTTTGGCTTTTAGTGCATGTGATCATCTGTGGCTTGGTGTTTTGTTTAAAGCTTAGGAGAGGCAGGGTTTTCTCAGGGTTCTTGTACCATGTCGATAAGCCCTCGCATCTAAGCCACACTTCTTGTTCCTTCTTCACCAGTGGCCTCTAACCTCTGATTCCTTTCTGCCTTTGCTCTGACTTCTCTGAGCAGTGTTTTACACAACATAATACACTTCTCAAAATGCAGCTCCAGTGGAGTTCAGTTGAGCCAAAGACAAGGGACTGGTCAGATGTACAGATGGACTGTCATTTTTACCAAGTTTACAAATGCAACTGTACACATATATTTATGTATACAAAGAGATGGGGAATTGCAGAGAATGAACTGTGAAAGATTTGCAGTTTGGGGGAACTTTAATAGGCTAATATTAATAAAAATGCCTAGATGAACACTTTGTCATGTTGAATATTTTACCTCTACCTTATTTTTAAAAGTCGTGTTAATTATTTCTCAATCACTTCTCTCACAGACCTGATTATGCACCATTTAAATTTCAAATTTGGTGTAAAGTGCTGTTTGTGTCCCCCAGATATTGTGGAGTTTGACCCAAGGTTGCCCATTTATTTCACCTAGTGTTAACTTTTTATGATATCGTTTTTCAGGCTATTTTAACAGAAAACAAGGAGAAACTGCCTATAGCAATAAAGCCATCGGTTTATGCTGAAGACAAAGTTTTCAAGTACGTATCTGCAAACAAAATGCTTTCTTACCAAGATAAGCATAGTAGTTGCAGTGTGCTGCAGTGTTTTTCCAGCTTTGAACGATAGAGGCAAGTTAAAAATGCATTTATATGTAGTCACTTGCTTAAAATTCTGACTTAAAAGTTCTTCTTGTTAGATTCTTCATAGAAAATGAATTGTCACTAACTGAATTTCTACAAGGAGTTTAGATTTTTAAATAAGTGCCACCTTCTGGGTGAAAGAAAAGTTGCATAATGCTGTAGCGTTTGGTTTGTTTTTGCTAGGGAGTGTAACTGAAGAATATAACAAGGACTTCAGCTCTGCGGTGTAGCATGTACCCCACAGGGTACAAGTGCTACTCTGTGCTGTGTGAATGTAACAGACCGTTTCTATTCCTGTTTGGATAGAGATTGCCAAACAAGAATTGTGTCAGAGCCTGGGATGTAGAAGGAATTCTGTACTATTTTTCAAGTTTTAAACTGCATGTGTACTTTACTAAAAGATTGCAGCGGATGGTGTGAAAATACTTCAGAAGAAAGCTGGAAGAACACTGCAAAGATAAGGGATTGTAAAGGATTTTGGATTGTGAGCAAAAACAGTGGCACTGCATGGCTAGACTGCGTTATTACTAGTTTTAGTCTAGAAAAACATGCAGTTACATTGCATGTGCTGTGAGTCTTGTTTCATAGTTTTCATAGTGTGACATTGGGATCCAAGTCCTAGCATGCAGCATTTTGCACAATGGAAGAAATTAGATCTGTTGGGTTTGCTCACACACCAGCTTCTTGTGTTGAAGTTTGTTACCCTCTAGATCACCTTTTTCTTGAGGGAAAAGAAAGCACTATTGAAAGTCCAGGGTCTCTTTCAGTTGAGAAGCATTTGTTGACTTGGTCGGTGATAGCCTAGACTTGGTTATGCAGTTGAAATCTCTGCTTACAAGACTGTGAGGATAAACAAAAGCTATTTTTTCCTCCAGTGTGCTTGCCTCTGTATTTCAGGTGAGAGAGACAAATACATGCAGTCTAACAGAGACAGAGAGAAACAGGGAGGATGTGGGGACATGCCAGCTTGTCTTTCACTGCTACTGCATTCTCGCAGTGCCCTTTCTTTTGCATTTCATATTTCCGGTGAATAGCATTCACACCGGGAAAGGCGGGGAGCACATGTGCCAGTCTCCCTGCTCCGCTTCTGAGGAGCGTTGTCAACACCCTGGCCACGTACTCTGAAGGGGTTTCCTCTCCTCCTCTTTACCGAAGTTCCTGCCTGGGGAGGAGAAAGGAGAGCAGCTTTTAACAGTCTACAGGAGGCCAAAAGGTGGTCCTGATGTTCTGCATTTCATCTGCTAGAGCTTCCTCCAGGAGTGGGGTAGTATCTCAGAGCCTGCATGACCTAGCGGGAGTTGCAGTGCTCGAGAGCTCTTGGCCTCCCTCAAAGCTTTGAAGACTTTGAGGCTGTCACCACAGAAAGGCAGATGGGGGTATGCAACGTGGGGTAGATGTGTGTAGCCCATAATGTATGTGCTCTGCCTTGTGTATTCCCACTGTTTCGGAGGATTCAGAAGAGAAGATGAAATGCATGAGGTTGCAAAGTTTAGAATCTTCTGCCTAGGACAGATTTTTATGTAGTCATCATGTTTCCAAGCTAAGACAGAGAATGGGAAGATGAAATAAACTTTGAACCCAAATTCTAAGATGTATGGGAGTAAGTACTTGTAGTTTAATACAGCAAAATGATAGGTTAAAGTAAGTCTTGTTTCATTAATGGTAACTGCTGCCCAAGGGAGACTGTGCTATCCAGCTGTGCTGAGTGTTGTCTTGGGGGTGAGGGGGGGGGAAATGAAGATGAAAAAAAAAATATTTCAAAGGCAAAATTCACATGAAAAATCCTTCGAGTTTGTATTAGGCTTGATTATCTTTTTCTCTTGATCTTGTCTTTCATGTTTCTCTTCAGTTGTATCAGTCATCTTTAAAGGTGCCCAAAGAGCTGTTATGAGAAGACATCTCTTTTGTTTTGATCAGTCTTGTCAGCTCTGTGCTTTGGGGGTTGATTCTCATAACTGCTTCTTAGCGCTGCATGCTTTGAGTAAATTAAGTAACATCTAACATTGTATTTTATCTTATTTGCATAGCTCCACTGACTTTATAATATGCCTATTAGGGCTTCTGTGTGATGGGGGGGGGGGGGGGAAACCGTTCAGGAAGTGTGGTTAACTGCCCTCATTAATTTGGAGTGAATCATCGATATTGAAATGAATGTTCCAAAATAGGTTGGTTAGTACCGTAGTACTGCCATGTTCTGTCATGCACAGAGCCCCACTCTGGGTTTGGTATATATTCTTATCTGTCTTTCTGTCTATATTTTTAGGTATGTGTGGAACATGCAGCAATTTATTCAGCTAAAAACAAAGGAATAACCACAGTCTAAAGCCTGGGATCCTTTGTAGGAGAGCCAGTGTGCCCCTTAGGGAACCACTAAGAAATCGCCCACTAGTTTTCAGGTGTCTTCCCTTACAGTCTGTGTTCTTCAGTGTAGAGGCCTGTTTTTTCCCAAGTGTATGCATAAATATTAATGTCTCTAAAGGAGTCGGATTCAATGTCAGTCATTCAGTCAAACTCAGTGGTAGGCATTAATTATATATAGTGTCTGTATAAAATCTTCATTCTCAAAATTAAAATTTCTGCCTGCCAGAGTCTTTGTGGCAAGACTTCTGTGGTAATAAGATTGTCTATAGAAAGAATGAAGTAACTTTAAAAACCTGGAGCAAGTGGAGTTTTTTTCCTTCTAGTCTTAACTTCTAGCACTACCAGGCAACTGTAATGTATCCCTTAACTGCCTTATTTCAGTGGGATTCCTGCACTTGGCAATGATAGACTGAGCTCCTGTATTCCTTTTGTTTCTTGCTGTGTTTTTGTATGTTCTGTAAGCTAGTTTTAAGACATAACCCAGAGTGCTCTGGCATGCTAATTTCAAGATGTTTTAGCAAGGCTGCTGAGGTTAAGCAAGCAAGCTTTTTATTGCTAATGTGAGTTGAGTAGCACCTCTCTGCAATTTTCTGTACAGCTGTAAACTACTAAAATAAGAATGTCTTTCAAATAGTCTTTGGTAGCTATATCTTACAGAAGATAAGATGATTCTGTGCGTCTATAAAGGTAGCCCAGTGTTATGAGTTCTTCTGGTAGTGGGAGATTTTTGAGAGAAGTATTCATTTTTTAGGAAGGAGTTCCTTTACATTTAATACTTCACAGGGGAAAAAGAGAGTATGGGGCTCTTCCTGTAAGCCTGCTGTTCAGAATAACCAAATGCAGGTCAGTGTAGAGCTTTTCAGTGAATCAACACTGGGAGGGGGGAATCGATTTATGGACGTGCAAGAGGAGGTGACTCATCTCTCATCTGAATCTCCCGTTAGCATAAAGTACATACTGCTCTTCTGCTGAGACAAGTAGCTGTTTGGTGCTCAGCCAGCCGTGGAAGTCTATTGCTAAATGATGTATTTGGAAATGTGGTATAAAAGCAGTGAGGAAGAAAAAGAGAATACCCTGCCTTGATTAAATGATGTCTAGGGAGTGATGTGGAATAAAGATTTACTGGAGCTATCAGATGCTGCCTGGCTCTCCACAGATTTCCTTCCGTGCTACAAAAGGTCAAATGCCTCCACCTCAGACCTTTGTTACAGCATGTTTCATATCATCACCTTTGAGCGGAGGAAAGGGGTTTGCCGTGGGGACTATGAGTTTTTTGGCCTTAGGTGCCAATTAATCAGTTTTGACACCTTAGGATGGTTCAGCCGTGTTGTTCCCATAGTCGGAAGAATTGTTGTGAGAACCATCATTTGATGAAACGGAGCTTTTGAAGGTATTTACCGTAGCTGCAGCTGGAGGCAGAGGAAGCCCTACTTTTTTGACTCTCAGGGATCCCCTGGTGAGTTACTTCTGCTAACTGCTGCAAAAAATTTTTTCTTTTTTTTCTTCTGTAAGTGCATTAAAGGTCTCTGGCAGTCTGTATGCAAAGGAGTCCTACCCGTGACTGTTCATAGCCTCCAACATAACGCTAATTGTGAACCAAGGTTTCACTTCCTTCCTGGGGAAAGCAACTGCAACTGGACTATTTTTACAGCTGACTAACCAAAGAGTTGTATAGCCCTAGCCCAAGCCTAATGATTGCTGTCCTCCAAATCTATAACATAGATACAAGTCTTACTCATCCAGCCACGCTGCTTTTCAGAATGAGCGTACCAGCTTCTATACTTGGTTATGTTATTTTCAGCCTCTTTCCTGAGCTGGAAACCAGGCGCTGCTCACCAAGCCTGGAGTGGAACCTGGAGGCTGGTACTCCAGCACTGCACCACAAAAATTGTGCAATACGTTGGTGAAATATTTCCATACCTTGCTCCAAGGGGCTTAATCACATGAAGGAAAACAAACTAATGCTGCTTCCATTTATTTGGTGGTTCCAACTTGTAAAATAGGTCTGTTCTGTAGAACTGATGATCCTCTTGCTACCAAAGGCTAGCAGCTAGGCTTGGATCCAGCTACAAAGGGCCAATGCTGGCGTGGGATGAAATCCTGTATTGTAGGATGTGCTTATAAGGGACTGAGCAGAGGCTGAAGGAGCAACCTAAATTCTGGTATTTCTTGTGTTGTATATGTTGCTGTGTATGTATTTGTGTGGGGATGTTGGATGCTTCAAGGCTTTCTTGCAACATTGTACATCTTCAGGTCACTGCTTTGAATGCCATTTGCTTCAGTGAGCACTGAAAGTTGCTCCAGTCCCATGGTTGTTTGGATAGCTTGTATGAGATGAGTTTGGTGGGTCTTGTACTGGGTCAGGCATCCAATTCGATTGTGCCTTGCCCTAATATTCAGACTTGGAAGGAGAAGCTATGTACGGCCAAAAGAAATGCTGATAGGTGCGTATAAAGATGTTAACCCTGCTCTACTGTAACTGTGCAGAAAGGCTGGTGACTTCTTTCAACAGGAATGTCAGGCTGGCTCTCCTCATTTGCAGTGACTTCATCTCTTAGCCTTATGCTCCAGTGTAAATAATATAACCAATGTAAAAAGTCACACGTGGAGCTGTGCAAAACACTTGTGGCAATATGCAAAACATCTTGCATGCTTTTCTTTTCAAAGAATATATTTTGTCTTGTGACTATGCTGTTTTTACAATTCTTAATTTCAAAGCTGCCTCCCTTAGGGCAGTATATCTTCTGGTTGGTTAGTATCAGAGGAGGAAAGGAAAGTCACACAACTGATAAAATAGGACTGGAGAGGAAAGAGAATATAGTGGTCCCTCAAGGGAAAAAAAGCTAAGCTGATGCTTAGTCTGTTTAAATGTTCACTTACCCTGAGAACTGTTTTTCTATGTCAGTGTCATTTTCTGAGTCTTTGCTCTGAATTTTGAACCGAGTGACTGCACTTTGAGCTGTAAAATCATCAAAATGCTCTGTATTGCTATCTGCTTATTTTGGCATGCCAGATAGCTAAGTCACTGAGGTACAAGCTCTTTTCAGGTTGTACTTAGGGGAGCTTCCTAACATCTTACCTATTTCTTGCTTATGCTCTATAATGTATGTTCAGGTTGGGTTTTGTGGGGGGAGGGAGATGTAATATTAACTCCAAAGTTATGTGTACTTTTCTATACGTACATCATGCATGTGCTTTGTATAGTTTGATTGTCTGAAATATTTTTGAGTGTGTATGAAGCTCTGAACAAACGAAAATAGTCTTCTGAAGCTACTAAATTGACCAGTCTTCCTAAGTGTGTTTGTCATCACTGACAGCAGATGTTGATTTTTAGGACTTTTCCAGCAATGGAGGCATTTACATGGTATTTCAAGGAACTCATGTTAGTGCTTCTCTGTCAGAGGCTTAGTCGCTCTCTCCTGAATTGCTCTTTCTGAGAAAGTTGTAGGAACCAAACCATCCTTGAGTTTTGTATCTCAAAATGTGATTTTTTTTTAACTTTTTAATGTGTCCTCCTCCTATTTAAAAGCTTCATGGGGAGCTAAGAAGTTAGGGGACTTCCATTGATAGTGTGTGGGGGTAAAGCATAATTGCTTTAGGAAGCCAAGCTTTAAAAAAAAGGGGGGGGGGAGGGGCAGGCACCATTTTATTCAAGCTACAGTCAATCCCAGTGTCAGGAACCAAACTGATGATTTTCTTTATATGCCTTTTTCTTTTAGGGTTTTCACAGACGTTCGGCAGGTCCTCAACAACCTGGCACATCCCCGCTTTGTATTCACAGACAATGAGGGAGAAGCAGACATCCTCTACAACTTCTCACACTTCAAAGATTATAGGTTGCAACTATTTCCCTGATGATGAAAATTTTTTTTTGTTGTAAAAGTTGTGTTCTGGAAGGCCTGTTTTTCCCCCCCCACACCACCAACTTCTCTGTTTTGTAGGAAGTTAAGTGAGGAAAGGCCTCAGGTGATGCTGAATCAGTTCCCATGTGAGAACCTCCTGACTGTCAAAGATTGCCTGGCATCTGTATCTAGAAGAGCTGGAGGACCAGATGGGCCAAGATGGTTGCCTCGTACTTTTAACCTCCAAACAGAATTGCCCCAGTTCATCAGCTACTTTCAGCAACGTGAAAGAAGGTGGTTCATATTTCTGTTCCCTTACATTTGTGTTTTGTTGATCCTACTTTCCTCAAAGACCAGTAGCCTGTGTTTTGGGATTGGCAACTATTCTGGCACTATGTTGCCACAGTTTGGGCTTGCTGCCTTTAGTTTACATTCAACATGAATTTTGCCTGAAAAGTGTGAGGTCTTTTTAGTTATTTTCTTTAAGGAGAGTAGTAAAGCGATACAGTTTGAAATACAAAAACTTTGCCATGGTTTTAACCCAAACTTCTGCCTGTTGCTTTCTGTCTAAGCAAGATCTTACCAGTACTATTTAACAGATATACAAAGGGTCAAAATGTGTTTGTGACAAACAGTTGGTGGGGTTTTTTGTTTGTTTGTTTTGTGGGGGGTGTTCCCCACCTCCTAGGGGACCAGTAACAAATGTTCTTGTTTTTAAGCCAGAGTGGAAATTGTTTAGGGTTAAAGTACTTGGGTTCTGTGTGGATGTGAAAACAGAAAGGAGGTTTGGGGTAAGCCTAAAGCGGTTGTGGAGCTTTAGGGTTTCAAATTCACATTTCTCCTCTTCCTGCTGCTGCCTCGGAGGCTTGATGGAAAGTAAGATTTTTTCTTTGGTAGGGGTAAGCATTAGGTACTGCTAGAGAAATAACCTCTTATACCTGGCATGAAGTGTTCTGGTTGAAAGGTTGCATCCTTAGTTGCCCTTGCTTATGCTGCCAGCTGTCAGGAGTTTCCTTTGGCCATTCTCTGCTCTAAGGATTCTGTTCTTTTCAACTGGCATAACTGGGAGAGCATGGTCCTTCTCATGTGTCCTTAGTCTGGGGTGTTTTAATTCCTGTTTAATATCAAGAATTGATCATGTATACCAATGTGTAGGTGGGGAAAAGTGAGGAAGGGATAGTAAGCTTTAATTAAAAACAAACAAAGCAGACCCTCTAAAGTTGCACTGATTTCAGCTCAGCTTATGCTGTTTATCCGGAAGCCCAAGCAGGTTCTCAGGATTCTTTCATAAATTAATTGAGGAAAGGAGGACATTAAGTGTCACCATATTCTTACTTGGAAAGATGCATAGAATAAAGACCAGCACGTTACCTATTTTCCTTGAGGATCCTTCAAGGAATATTGCGCCCTTGAGATAACTATGTACTAAAAAGTGAGAAGATGGTATGCTCTCCTTTTCTTTCAAGATGAACTGTTGAGATGTACTGAATGACTCCTTCCCCAAGAGAGTTATGGTGCCTCTTAAAGAGAATATTTCAGAGCTGTTATTAGGGAATCAACTTAGAAACTTGCACGGCCCCTGGCCAGAATGTTCTCAGACACCTGGCAGAATGACGTCTGCACTGTGACCTACGTGTGTTCATGGTGATACTGTCTGGTTGTTTGTCGTCTTTGAAGGAGTCAAGCATTGACAAAGGAGATTAACAGTGAGAACATGTTAGACCCTGACTGAAAAGATCAGTGAGAGCTATTGTTGAAAGGGCTATTTTGCCCTTTCATACCCAGAACCTAGCACTCGCAGCTGTCAGTCAAAAATCCTTCGTTCTTGGCATTGTAACCCACAGCTTCATAAAGTATACAGACAAGGGAGTAAGTACCTAGATCAGTTCAAGTGCCTGTTCAGACAGATGGATGAGGTGGATGCTTACAGGCTTTGGTGCTCTCTCTCCCGCTCTTTCTCAGAGGAGAAGACAATCACTGGATATGCAAACCCTGGAACTTGGCCAGAAGCCTGGACACCCACATCACCAACAGCCTTAACAATATCATCAGGCACAGGGAAAGCAGTCCAAAGGTGAGAGAGCATGCTTTTGAATGTGATTTAAAATGGGATTGCTGAAAAAAATGTGTTCATGGAAGGAGGCCTAAAAATATGAGGAAGTAAATCAGTTTTCTTCAAAACACATGCTGGCCATAAGCATGCTATTTCAGTCAATTCAGAATTGATTTATATTCAAATCAGTCAGCTCTATTTGCTTCAGTGGTGAAACACTGTGGAGGCCGTGTGGAAGACGCTTTCATTTGTACTGTAAGGCCTGGTGTTTTCTTATTTCAAAAAAATAAAACTTGCCCTGACAATAAGGAATATACTCCAGTGTGTTGCTGCTTTAATGCTAATCCTTAAGAAATCTCAATGGGAGATGAGTTCACATTATCCTGTAGTTACTGTTGGTCATAAGTTTCGGGACATTATTGCTTCTGTCCCCAAGTTGATCATTATACTGATCCACAGCTCTGCTCAGTGGTACAGAGCATTGCTTTTGCCAACAGTGGATGAATCATGGAGGCTTTTTTAGGGAGTCTGCAATATGCAGTCATGTATCAGACTGTCACCTAAGCTGTATTTCTGCTGATATGTGGACTGCATGTATTTTCTGGACTGTGGAAATGCACAAAGAATTGCCTCTTGGTTCTAGTTCAAAACAAAGTTAATTTTGTATATAATTGCTATAACCTTATTGTGATTTTTAAGAACGAGCGTGTTCTGGCCTCTCACCCTCCCCCACCTCAACAAAGAAAGGACTTTGGTAACAGGTTACCTCTTTGCATAACATCAGGTATTCATACACATTTCTAAAGCAAAACTGAAATGCATACAAAGATACCTTAAATCATCAAGATGTAGTGACACTTTATTTTCATTTAGGTTGAATTATATTAACTGTGAGATTCTTGTTTTTTTGTTGTAGGTAGTATGCAAATATATTGAGAATCCAGTCTTGTTTCACCGAGAAGATGTGGGAATGGTTAAATTTGACATCCGTTATGTTGTATTGTTGCGATCCGTAAAACCACTCAAGCTGTATGTCTATGATGTATTTTGGCTGCGCTTTTCAAATCGGTAATTATTTGTTTCTCCTCCTTGGACTGAAGGGTCTTGGAATTAAATCCGTTGCCTTGGAAATTAAGGAGTTGTTTTTCTTTTATTCGTTAGGGCATTTTCACTTGATGATTTGCATGACTATGAGAAGCATTTCACTGTCATGAACTATGCTCCTGGTGTAATATTAAAACAGGTAAGCAAATGGTCGAAAACATATCCCTGTCTTTCATTGTTAAATAATCTTCCCCTGCTGCCTCTGTGGTTGTTGCCAAATAACCTAATTCACATTTACTTAAACAAGCACTCAGTGTGTTGAAAGTACCCTAAGCAAATATTTTCCTAGACTGTTTCTCCTGTGGACCCCTAATCACCTGTGACACAAATCTACACCCTGAATATAACCCATGTTGATAGAAATCAGTAAAAGAATTATTAAAATGGCAGCTAATCATTTTCAAAGGCTTCAGTGCATTTTTTTATAATAAGAAACACTAGAACAAGGAAGGGGTTCTGGAACTGTCAAATTCTCTGGTTCTCTACCTCCAAAAACAATGTGATGTCCCATTTTTCAAGTCATCTGTTTGCTTTGGTTGGGAATGATGAGTAATGTTTGTCGCTAAACTGTTTTAGGTACATTGTGAAGAATTTATTCCGCTGTTTGAAAAACAATATCCAGAATATCCTTGGACAACAGTACAAGTAAGTCAGCAATTCATCTTTCTCATGTAAAGCATCTATGAATCTTTATTTCTCAGGATGTGTCTTACTGTGCTGAAGTGGCTGATAGAAATAAGCACTGCGGCCTGCTCCTCAAGGGCTCCTGCACTTGAGGGGTTACGCTGGCAGATTAGACAGTGCAAAGGCTGCATTTACACACTGTGGCATATTTAAAAGAAAACAAAAGATCTGCTGGTCTCTTCTTGGGGGGGGGAGGGGCGGGGAGAGGGGGGTTAATACACCATCAGTGTAATATATTTGAGCTAGTAAGTCCAGAAGCTGGTCCCTATTTGTTAAATTAAATCCTGACTTTGAGACTGCAATACAGAATTTCCAGCTGCTGCGCCAGCCTCTCTGTTAGTTGACCTGAGCCCTGTCACTGCCTTAATGACTCTCACATCAAAACAGATCGTTCCCTAATACAAAGGCATATTTTATGTCAGAGAGGAAGCTCCAAATTCTGCCATCCAGTAACGTATACTGGAAGGCAGATGATGACTCTCTCTTTGCTCTTCCGTAGTTCTTGAAAGAAAAAGCTGAATGCAAAGGAATGGTTCAGAAACGCACACACAAGTGTTGCATTCTTGCCTATTTATTGGGAGCCAGAACATGCAGAAGGAATGGTAAAAGAGCACTTATTTCTGCATATGCTTTCAAAAGTAAATAAATTACCCAACTGTGAGTTGACTTCCATAAATTAATTTGTATCAGTTTTAGCTATAAGCCCATATCCTAGTAAATATACCCAGAACACAGCAGGTTTTGCAGCATTAGATTTAAGTTTTTGCAAGCAGTGAAAGGGGAGACATGGGGACAAGGAACAAAAGCCAGACTGCAGGCTACCCAAAGTTGTACTGTGTACAGAATACTAAGAATTACATCACTTTTTCATTTGCAGAGAGAATGGTTCACTTCAGTATAGACTTGATGCTAAAAATTGCCCCTGTACATTCTTCCTGCCTTATTTCACTTTCACATTGGCTGTCTGATTGTTTCTGGAAATACCAGTGTAATGTCTCCTTAGACTCTTCGTGTCCCCACCACCATCACCACCCTTTTTAGAAGAGGCTAACTGGGTAGAAGATTTTTATTTACTATACAAAACAAGGCTGAAAAGCAATGTAATTAAGAGGCAAGAAAAAGTCAAAATCTTGGAGCCATGCTTCTAGTATTCACAGAACTTTTCTGGGTTTTCACTCTCCTCTCCTCTATGCATAAGTGTGATATTGTACATAATGCCTGAGAAGGGATTTAATTCTGATATTAAATGCCCTATTTTCAGGATTTCCGTAGTATTTATATTCTTTAAAAAAAGTTCATGGACGTTGCCAGGTGCTAAGCACTTCCATAGTGTTGGTCTTTGTCTAAATGCACACTTTGGGGCTGATGCTGGGTGGATTTTCGTCTGTTGGCTAGTATAATTTATGCAAGCACTTTAAAAAGCTTCATGAACAAAATGATGAGCACTTGTTGCTTTTATAGAACTTCTGTATCTCATTCAGAGACCTTTTCCTGTCTTTAGGCAGATATTTTTAAGGCATTTGCTGAATTGTTTCAAGTTGCTTCAGCTAAACCTGCACCTCTTGGAATCTGTGATTATCCGTCATCAAGAGCAATATACGCCATTGACTTGATGCTTAAATGGGACACCAGCAGAGATGGTGAGAAGCTCCTTTCCTTTAATGTTGAATTCATTTTATTTCCATACCTTTTTTTGGAAACTTATTTCTTGTGTGAACTCTTGCTGTTCTACAAGCAGCGTGAGCTGTGTGATCTCAGTGCCTCCCCCGGCATCAAAGCATATCTGGAGTTGCGGAGCTGCGGGGTTAGAATCTGCTGCACAGCTTAATAACAATGTGGGGGGAGCCACTAACTGCGCTCAGCCGTGTCCTTGCCTCCCTTGTGCCCCTGCTATTGCTATTCTTGGCAATCAGGGCAGCAGTACAACAGTCTAGTCACTCTGACAACAGCAAGTTTCCTGACCCATTTATGGTGGGAGAAGGTCTGAAATGTCTGTTTCTTTACAGAAACTTTAAAGATATCTTACCGTCTTACCAAACTCTGGCTTGGCCCTGTGCCTTCAGAAGGCACAGCTGCTTATTAAAGCAGGCAAGGGCCCAGATTCACCATTTCAGTGCTGTTGATGTCCTGAGGACTGTCGCTCAGTTGTTACCAAGTTTACATGTCCCTAAGTCTCTGCAAGAAGGTGTATGTGAAGCTACTTTCATGCTAGTGTTACAGCGTGGCTAGAGCCTTTCTTCCAACCAGAGCCTTGGAGGACTGGTAGCAGAATTTGCCCCATGGGGTGAATTCTTTCTTACCTTACCAGGACGCTCAAAAGTGTGGTCTAAGCATGGCCCAGGCCAGACATCTACCTCTTGTAGGAAGAAAAGCAGCAGAGGCTCCAGCACAAAAAGGACTGCCAGGGGCAATATTTGACAAAACTGAGTGTCCTCTTTTCCTGTGGTGTGTGGGATGTGAGAGAAGTTCATTCTTTGCACCTGTGATTGCTTGAGCTAGTGACTAGATAGTGTATGTTGGTTGAGTGCTGTCTGTGGCCGATTCTGTAACTACTGAATCACTTTCATGGAGTGAAGTGACTGTGGTAGGAGAGCGCAAGAGTCTCATCTTCGAGCAGGTAGTACTGTAGTAGCTGGCATCCTCCACTGAGAAACAGGAGGTACAGAATTGAGTCTCTCCTGTTCAGATCAGGTGGAGCAAAGGTTGTGTCTGCTACATCCACATTGGATGCTCTGTGAGCTAGATTGTTACCTCTCTTGAGGTTGTCTTCAATGGGAGAGGCAGACCAAAGCAAGTCACCGATATCATCAATCCCAAGAGAAGGGTTGTAGTAAAAGGAGCAAGTTCACCTTGCAGCCCTGGCTGAACAGGAGCTGCATAGGTCTCCAGCCCTTTCAAGATCTTCAAGGCATTTATCTCTTGCTGTAGCCGCAGGGGGTGCGGGTGCCAACGTCATGGCTGTGATCCTGTAGTCAGCCTATGGACAAATGGGTTAGCTGCTGCTCTGCGGAGCATACACATCAGAAGTTAATACCCTCAGCTGTGGTGTGAACACCAGACAGTAAATAAAATCCCTTGTTTCTCTTTGCATTGAATGCATTTGATCCCTAACTCTCTGAATTGCATTGATCAAGTTTTACAAGAAAGGTGAACTTTCTGACTTCCTTCTAGGAGTAAGAGGAAGTGGCAGGTGTGAGATGTTTGCAGGAGTTTAAAGGAGCCAGGACTGCTAGAACTAAAAGGTAGATATATAACAGTTTTAAAAAAGGAAGCTTGGTACTCAAGTGTGAAAGGAAGAGCAAACCTTTCTGGAAGATGTTTCAGACTACTTCAAGCAAGACAGTTGTATGGATATTACGTTGCTGTAATTTCTCGTCCTAAACGAGGCCTTGGATTAGTGCAGTGATTGCAGAATCTGTTGGATCTATTCTTCTCTGGGTAACAGTGGTAGACGAGACCTCACTCACCCCAAAAGCAAACACACTAAAGCAAGTGGGGTTTTTATTTGTTTGGGTAATAAAAGATGGCTGTTTTCAGCCATTTTCCATACTCTGACTTAAGGACAGGTAATGATTCAGGATCTAAATATAGCTTGTATTAAAAGGCAATGTTTGTGTTCTCTCTTACAGGGAAAAGAATTATGCAGCCTCAGATCCTGGAGGTGAACTTTAATCCTGACTGTGATAGAGCCTGCAAGTACCACCCTACCTTTTTTAATGATGTCTTCAGCACCCTGTTTCTGGATGAACTAGACAACTGCCATGTGACATGTATTGTCTAGGCACAGGAGGCCTGACTCTATTAATGATTTCCTTTACAAGATATGCTTAACAGCAATATTTGTGTCAGTTCTATGAGCTGTTTATGCAAATATCTTCCTATACTGGTAACCCAGGGAAAAAAAAATCAGAAGAATATGCATATACCATATACCGTATTGATAGTCATTTTGTTTGTATTTTCCTTGTCTTGCTTAGTTTTGTATCATCAATTTGTGTTGACCAAATGTCTTGTTTTATTGAATACGGGAGACTACAAAATAGAACGGTAACTGGAACAATTGACTTGTTTCTCAGGTAGCCTAACTCATGCTTGCTGGGAAACATTGTACACCTTCTCTCTGTCAACATTATAATTATAGTTTACTGAATCATTTTGGAGTTTGTTTGGTTTTTTTACCCCATCCATTACAAAAAGATCTAAAATGTTTCAGTGCATAGGTTGAGGTGAACCAAGGTATTTTAAGGTTGCATGTGTTAAGTTCAGCATGAATCAAATATATGAAGCTTGACTGCAAAAAAAGTATTTAGTTAAAGGTCCTGGAATTCTTCTAAAACTTACTCAGCAGTTGCTGAAATCTATGTGTAAAGTCATTTGGTGACTGAAGTCATCATTCTGTTGTTGTGTGATAGTTCTGAGTTCTCTGATTTAACAAATGCTAAAACAAGGTGGGAAGGACAGATCTCCTGTTAACTGTCAGGCATCTCATTCCCTTCTCCCTACACAAAGATGAAGTATCTTTAAGGAGGAAGGCAGACTAACTTCCTTAAATAAAATACTTTGCTGACTAAGGACAGAAAGATAACTGCTTTTGCTAAGACAATAATACAGTATTTCAGTGCAGTGTACTACTAGACTAATGAGATGGAAGATTTGATGGCTCTTTTCGTTTTTCAATAGAAAGAAAAAAATTAGGAACTGTGTACTGCTGGCTGTCATCCTTAGCCTGCCCTTTAAAGAAACTAAATTTTTGAGAAAAGATCATGTAAGAAGTGGGAGGGGTGTAATGTCTAGAACAGCAAGGGAAGGCAGAAGAAGCCAGAAGAAATGAAAGGGATCTGGGAAACTGCTAAAATCCAAAGCAATCTTTGGACTTAAAAGTTGAGAGCCTAGCATAAATGGTTTGGGGGTGGGGGGACAATTTCAAATTAATCATCTCTAATCTCCCCTTCCTTCTCAAATGAGAGTAACTGGGTGAAACTTATAAAGTAACATAAATACAGCCTAAAACTGCTATGTATGCAGAAGTTGCAAAAAGTCTGCTGTCCCTTATGAAGTATATTAAATAGGCAGTATTTTTTTCTAGATAGTTGCAGCAATTGATCTGCTTTAGAGCAAGATGCAAATATAAAACTATAAATGTTCTAAATCTTGCTTCTAGTATGCAATGAGTTATCCTTCATGTGCTCAGGAGGGGAGAGGGATGTTTTAGGCTATTTCTGGCACGTAATAGAGTACTTCAAAACTGTCTTCTGCAGGCACCTACTTCTTTCCACTTACTGAAATGGACTGGAGAGAGGAGAAAAAAATGTCTTGTGAAGATTCAGTCACTGCATAAGTAGGGCAGAAGAGAGCTGGACCGGACAGCCAGAAGCAGCACGGACAGCCATATCGAAGTCTCCTGTTCATGAGTCAGAACTTTTAGACTCCTAATTTAAATGCAATTAAAGAAACTCAGGTTAAGCACTTGCTGTAGATAGTGTGACTCTTCCGCCTTTCTACAGAGAAAGGTTCAGCTGTGATGTAGAACATAGTAATAAGTGCTTGAGACTGGACATAAGGGGATGTGTGGTGCTGCTCAGCAGATAGGTTTCTGGCCTCTAGGAGAGTAAAAAGCACTTCAGGTAACCTGCCTGCAAAGTAACTGAAAGCAAGTAACAAAGTGACTGTGGGCCTAGAGTAGAGGGGAAGCTTTCCCTATCACAAAGGGAACAGTGATGTCAGATGTAGCAAACCAGAAGAATGACTTTAAAGTAGCATATTTGCAGTGGGACCACAAGCTGTGGGCAAAAATAGTCCCTCTTTTCTTACACGCTTAGACAAGAGATCTTTTTATCTAATAGGACGGCAACAGCAAGATCCGGGATGCTTAGTTCAACCTATGTCATAACATTTGCTACCATAACCCTGAAGAGAAGAAACCTGTGTTTCTGTTCTTAAGCAGATGAAGTGAGGTGGCACAAGTGGGAGATGCCATCGTAGCTACAGGGCCCATGCAGGTACTGCTGTATTTGGAAATGGGCAGTAGAGTCATCCGTGGCCTGCCAGCTGGCTCCGCAGTGGAGGCACTGTGCTGAGCATCAGGGCAGGCACCTCCATCTCACTGCTGGGCTAGTGCTGCTGGTGATGACTCAGAGGTGTGTGCTGAGGGGTGCTGAGTATTTGGGTGCTCTCAGTTTCTGGCTGCGTGCATCAAATTTGCTGATTTTGTCTTGCCTACTGCAATGGTGAGAGGAGATGAAGGGGCTATCAGGCTGTCTTTGAGGCTACCGCTTCCTGTTGCCTTTAGCATCTTTCTATTTAAAACTATTTGAAAACAATAAAAACAAAGAAGCAAATATAGTAAGTTACATGCAATTTAATACATTTAGCTGACATTTATACTATGCTTTGAAGTTGGAAGGCACAAATTGTGAAAAAGATTTGATCTTAAACACTCCCAGAGTACTATGACTGGGGGACAAATACTGGCTGCTCTAGTGGGATGAGTGCTTCACAGCACTAAAGCACTGTCTAGTGGAAAACACAGGAAAGATTCAGGCCATAGTTGTGCTTGTGATTGTTACGAGCAGCTTTCTGAAAGCTGTATTAACATATGGCTTGATTTCTACATCTGAACATAGTGAAGCTGTAATTTGTGCCCATTTTCAGTTAAAATGCTGTTGTCGTATAAACTGTAATACTATAATATAAAAAACTAGTATTCTTCAATCACTATCTTTTATTGTGGTATAAAACTCACCAAGGCATGCACCCCTTTTTGACTTGTCTAGTAAAGACACATTTGTTCTGAACAAGAACTGCTGTCAAATAGTAATTAGCAGTCACTTTGTCTAATAGCATTAAGTAGTTCAGCTAAAAATACAGGAAGGCCATTTAGAAAATTTGTTAAAAAAGATCTATTGGCTGATGTCTGTCTCCTAAGAAAATTTTTTATTCAGGTTGTTTCTTGTTGCGATTGTCCTTCCAGATACGGTAATTGAGCGCAGAAGCCATGGTTAACCAAGCTAAATAAGGAACCATCAAATACGCTGCTGTTCTGCTGGCGTTATACCAGGAAGCAGTTGTAGCTGTTGCTGTACCAGTGGTGAGTAGGAGAGTCACCAACCCCTGAAACACAGAAAGGTAGTAGTGTTGTTTTACTTGTTGCATTTTCTTGACTAGACGGTATTTGTATGGCTCTTTCCAAGTTGTTTGCATTGGCTCTGGAACCTGTTGGATCCCTCTGTGAGCTGATTCCTTCTCAGAAAACTAGCCCCGCAAAAAAGATACTTTTCTGCTGACTTAGTGGGTTGAATTGACTCACGGGAAGATTCAGCACACAAGAATGGGCACAAAAACTGCATCTAGGAGCAGGAGAGGGAGAAATGAAATCCCTCTCACCCTCATTTTTCTGGCAGCAGCAAGCTCTACACTGACTATAGCCCCTGTGTGACTTTGAGCAAGTCACTTTGCTAGGTAAACTTCCCCAATCTTTCTCTGTCTGATGCTGCCTGAAGAGATGTGGCATGGATGAATCAATGACGGATTGCAAAATGTTCCACTACTACAGTGATACTTGTATATTTGGTGAACCAGGCAAATCATTTCTTTTTTATTATTGATTTTTATTTTGGAGGCTATCTTGTTTATCTTCAGACTACAGAAAATTAGTCTTGTCTAATATAGATACCGATTAGCTGAGTAATGTTATGGAACACTCTTAGTGCTGCTGTTTGCCAAAGAGGTACCTAGGAATTTTGCTAACGCATAAGTGTTTACTTTTTTATTCACACAAAGCTCTTATCAAAAGGTGACAGAAAGAGCTACTTGATATTTAAACATTTAATGATGCTGTAGATAGGTAAATTCTCTCCAGCGGTTGCAGGCATGTATTGAAGAGAATTTCAGGTAACTACTGCCCAACCCACATTCTATAGCAATTATACGAACGTGGTTCATTTTCAAGGAGAAAAAAAAAAATACAACACAAAACTTACCCTTAGCACCTTGTAAACGATAGCGGAATTTTATGCTTAGGAAACTTGTTTTTCCACTTACCCATCCCATTTTGTGAGCTCCAAAAAATATGGGAGTCCAAGCCCAGTTTAATGCCAGCTGCCCTGCATACAGACCCAGTGGAACCACAGACTTTTCATTGAAGCCCCCCAATTCCTTCCACACCAGGTAGGAGCCATATCTGAAGAAAGCAAACATAAGGTGTAATTCGGTACCTTGGCTAGAAGGCAACTGCAGTCTTGGTCAAACGAAATGACTTCAGTGTCGAGAGTCTAAATTCATTTGGAAAAGAAGATATCCAGACACTGCCTGGCAGAATAACCAGCTGCAAAGGATTGATCATATCCTGCAGACAGCAGTACAGAGAGAGAGAAAACCCCTGTGCTGCCAGAGCTCTTGTTTCTAGGTGCAGAGGAGCAGATGACCTGCTGCATTTCAGTCTTTAAAGAGAGTGGCATATTGCAATGGAAGCAAGTCTAGGGCTTGAGTGGAAAAGATAGGTCTCTAAGTAGTGAGGAAACTGTTACTTCAGTAATGGGAGATGATGCTTTAAAATAGAAAGAAATGTATTTTCAAATGGTTGAAATGAAGATATGGGAGAAGCAGGAACTGAAGTGGGAATGGACAAAATGAGTAGCAGCCCAAAGACAGGTGAGTATGGTGTGGATGGTGTTAGAGCATAAGGAATCCCATAATCACATTTTGGAAGGGAAAAGACAAAGATGAGGGGAACAAAGATTTTAGGATTTCCGAGGAAAGAATTAACAGCAGGGAGCACTCTTCCTGTCCATGGGATCCTGGCTACTGAAGGATCTTCCAGCCGGGTTGGAAGATTTTGAACAGATCTTCTTCGTGCCACCAAACAGTTCACTGGAGGAATCCCAGAATGAAAGCTGCCAAAGACAAGAATCCTTTGGACTTGGGAGGTTTACTAACACTAGGTTTATTTTTGAACTCACGAAGCCTGAATAGAGCAGGGAGCAGTCATTGCACAAGGCTATCTTTTTTGTTCTTGTTCAACTTTCCCTTTAGGCATTAGCTAGATTTCAGTCCGAATGACTGCACAGCCCTTCCAAAAGACAGTACACTACCCTGGATAAAATGTCAGCATCCCGAATTATATCCCCATTTAAGTATTCGCACCCAGAATACAGACTCCATCTTGGTAGCAACGTGAACTGAACTGTGCACTGCGCTGGACAGCAGGGGCTCAGACGGATGTTAGCAGTGGAGCAAAGATGGAGGCCAATTTTTAAGCATTATTTATTCTAGTAGCAAACATCTGTATGCGTATTTGCAGGAGTTTGTCTTTGCTCGTGTGTCATATAAACAGGATTTTTTTTCCTGTTTGGCCCAGTTAATGACCCAAGATTGCTTCCTGGCCATTTCTTTCATAAGGACTAAACCACACAGCTTTGAGAGCTTGGCAGTTTGATTGCACAAAGTAGATGGTTTAGGGGGAAAAAACAAAAAACAAAACCCAACTTTGTATGCGAGAGGAAGGATAAGAAACTTCATGTTTTCTCTTCCTAAAAGGCATCAGAACCCAAATCTCCTCCTAAGTTATTTAAAGAGCTCCAGTACGTGCTTACGGTTGTTCACAGATCTAACTTTCATTTCAGAGCAAGATCATTATGTACAAGTCTACTAGGGAACTAAACCTCAAAGACTGTTATGTAAGCTTATTATTTCTTGCTTTTAATATATTCAAGGTTCTAAAGGAATGAGATGCCTTGATCATTCCAAAGAATGTGGGTGCATGATGGATTACAGAAGGAAAGGACTAGTTATAAGCACTGAGCAAAAAGACTCAGGTGCTAGACATTTGGTACATAACTTAAAGCACCCACCTCCGAATATACTGATATTCTGCTATTGTCAAAGTAAATGACCAGCTGTTACAGTTTGGATTTTTAAAACGTTTAGCTTGATATCCAGGTTTTGATAAGGAATCCTCAGCCACTGGGGATAATGAATTGTGCAGTAAATGTGAAGGAAACCCTTCAAGGAAAGGCAACGAGCTCTTGTCTGATAAAAGGCATCTTCTATTGAATCATAGGACAACAATGTTCTGATTCCAATATTAACTCCCTGAATATACAAGGGGGAAGAATAATTTTAAAAAATACTCTGTAGAAGAGGAGAAAGAATACAGGTGGAAAAGGGGCCACAGCACATGAGGCTCCAGAAATTACAAAGCTTTCCTTGAAAGAAAAGGAAGCCAAGAGGAGAGAAAGTGTGAGAGAAAAAATTTTGCATTCAGATACATTTTCAGACATACTACATCACTGCTGTATTTTACATCAGACTGCAGTATTTAAGATAACCAGCAGGGTGACTATGTAATAATCTCAGCTTGGAAAAGAGTTGATCTCTCTGAAACTTTCTATGGTTTAGCCAGTGCTATGCATGAGGTAGGAATCACTTAAAATGCAGTGGCATAATGGGATGGCAGGGGTAAGATATAAAATGCATATTGTGACCCCAAAATTATTACTATTGGGTTAGCAGTAATGCATGTTTTATAGCTAGGAAAAAGCATGTTGAATCTTGGCATGTAGCTACTTCTTAATGAAGAAGCACGGGAGGGAAACAAAGCATCACTTGGTGCTTGGCAGCTGCACCAGCCTCTGTTCAGGCTCTAACAGCAGCGTGCTACCCCTCCTCTCTGTGGCACTGCTCACGAGAGTTAATATAAAAGCACAGTATGTTGAGAGGGGGCTACTTCTGGAGTAGTCTGTGAGTAATATTACAACTGCCCAAACAGATGCAAAGACAATCTCCAGGGACAGCCTATCTCTGTAAATGTTTTTGCCTCATCTTATTAAAAGTAACAGCTGCCAGAATATAGTAACATTAAATGTTTAAGCTACCTGTGGGAATGGTATTTGGCCTCATGATACCCTGTTCATTTGACAGTAACTGCTGTATTGACAAGTATTTTAAACTAGTTAAATAAGAAGGCAGACATTGGTTTCACACATTTAGAGTTTTAGAGCCTGGCAGTTTTATTTGAAAAGATTTGATTTTGATTTCTTTTAATTGAGCTCTGTTAGAACAGTTCCATCCCAATCCCTTTTTTTTTTTAATTTTAAAACTACTAAAGGATATATGTAGAAGAAATCCCGAGGCTGCCTGGCTGCGTCACTGCACAACTAGGCAGGTCTCCCCCTCAGCGTGAATGAGGAAAGCTAATTAATGGCAGCTTTTCAAACTCCTGCTTTTGATGTGCATACAGAGCAGTGTCCTACCAAACCCACGCACGGCTCCCAAAACATGTTTCTACCTGCTGAACAGGTAGCTTGACACAGTTTCTTACAAATACAGAGCCGTGGGAACACAATAATACAGTTTTCTGATCCAGCACAGTACAATAAGCAACTATGAGATCAGGTAAGTGCCTTAATACAATGCGAAAAACATACCCCATGGATGTATAGAGAGTTCCCCAAACAGGAGCAAACACCCAGTTAGGTGGATGCCAGGATGGCTTCTGTAGAGATTCATACCACATGGGGATCTCCTTTTTGGTTATCTTGCCTCCTAAAAATCCTCCTGCATGGGGCAAGAGTGTGAAACCCACAGCTGGGACCCAGCCTGGTACTGCCTCCATTGAGACGGTCAATCTGAAACAAGAACAAACACGTTGATCGGCAAAAGTACTTTTAAAATGAAGCTAGACAAACATTCCCTTTCTAGCAGATTTTAAAAACATACATACATGTAGGATCTGATCCACAGCCTAGTCTTGCCACTGAGAAAGACTGCAGCTGAAATTAATGGATCTTGAATGAGGTTCACTGGACAACATGTACCACCGTACAGGAACCTGTTACTTACATTCTGTTTTCTTTGAGGCTTTCAGTTCCCTCTAGGCCTTGTGCAGTAAGGCTAGCAATTTTTACCTATGAAAATATTTCCCCCCCCCCCCATAAATAAGTAGGCCAGAGGAATAATGTAGTTTGATATTATATAAATTGCACCTGGAAGGAAAAAATGCATTAAGAAACTTATATTTCTGTATTCACCAAAACGGAATGGTCTCGATGGAAGGGTATAGTCAAGGGCAAGGAAAGAGCATGTGCTAACCCACCTGCAAACAGAATAATTGACAGAGACTGTGTATGCATTTTTAGCCTCAAAGGATGCAGAGGATGATCAGTGGCTAGTAAGACTGAGGTGATAAGTTACAGACTTTTAAGAAGCCACCCCAGAAATAGTAGAGAGGAGAAAGAGAGGATAGGTACTTAAATGATGTTTTGCTAAACAATGAAGGAGATCTCAATGGATAAGTGGGGAGTACACCAGTAGCTTCCTTGTAAAGTATTCAGTCAATTGCCACAATCTTGACTGGCAAGCCCATGAAGTCTACTTGGTTAAATTTGCCTACAGAAACCAGACTAAGTAGATTTCCTTGTTCTGGTAGGCTGAACTGCTTTAGTTTGAGCACAGGCTGCAGTAAAAAGGGTAAGCAAGAAAGCGGGAAGAATCTCCATAGCAAGCTTTCTGGCCAAAATCCAAAGGCTCCAGAGCATCCATGTTTAGCTTGCTAAAGTGTGAGCAGATTAGAGGTATGATGAAAAGGGCAGAACCGAAACACATTTTATTTTTCAAATAAACAGTAGCCAAATACACCCAATTCCTGTTAATCTATTATGCAGCAGGGAGAGACAGCAGGAAGGAATCATAAAAGATACTGCAACAGCCCAGTGAAGCAAAGGGGAAAAAGCAACTGTGAAAGCCGCAGCAGGAGCAAATGCCAAGTTTTGGAGCAACCAGCATGTCACAGGCAGGTCCAAGGAAGATGTCAGAGTAAACCCGATGTTTAAAAGCTTTCGCTGTAGTTATGTCTGCCGGGATACGAGGAGGCAGGAAGTGGGGAAATCGCCCTTTTAACAGCTGTACTTAAACCAGCAGGAAATCGTGCACAGATGACGTTGTACGGTCGCAGTTCTGCTGATGCTGTGGGTTGCTATTTGGAGAACAGGTATAAGCTTAGCTGGCAAGAAGGCCCTCTTGCAGTGCGATTTTTGTCTCTTTACGCAGGGGTCTGTCCATACAGCCATGCAGATTCAATAAAAGAGATTTTGGTGGCTGGGACCACAAGCCAGAGTGCACAGGATGAAGAGGAAATCCTGGTGACAGAAGCAGAGCGAGATTTTGAAGGCAAAACAGAGTCTGGAAGGACTGGAAAAGCACGCAGGGTTGGAAGGTGTAAACAAGAAGGGGCAAGCAGGCTGCTGGGCTGGAGGCATGCCTCGGGGAGAGCCGGAGCCGTGGGAGGGGAAGGAGCAGGAATGCACAAGGAAAGACAGCAAACAAAGTGGTGGGACAGTCAAAGCTGGAACAAAAGAAGGAATTAAAGAACGAGAGAAATTAAGCAGAGAAAAAAAGTGGAACTAAGTTTGGGGAGAAGAGGAAGAGGGAAAACAAAGCACTAGGCTCCTGGAAAAGTAGCAATTAGGTCTTGGGGCGGAGGGTGGACAGCAAGGAAGGGAGGCAAAAGGCTGCAGAGCTCATTGCTGTAGTCACTGCTGCCACACATCCTGCCTTGTCTCTTCTATGCTCTTATTTTACCAGGGCGCAGAGAAATGAATGCCTACCCCTCTGCCTGCATTTGTAGCGTTACTCTCCTGAGGGAGCAGGCTGGCTCCACTACTTGTCACAAACAGACAGCGTCAAAGGTTCTGCTTTTATTGGGATGGGGGGGGTGGGGATTTCTATGTGCAGGAGGTACCAGGTGTAATGTGTTCCCAGCACAGTGAGCCTCTCCGGCTGCCTTCAGCCAGGAATTCCCAAGGAGTTAAGCTAGAAATTTAAAGTGAATAAAACGTCACCATTTTTTACCCTGTTGCCTTTGCCGCCACTGCAGACAATGCTAGGCTCCGTTTTTACACGTGCTGTGAAGTGCTGGTTGTTTGTGCATCGCCACTGAGGCTGTCAAATGCTAATAAATTAAAAAAAAAGGTGTGTGGGGGGGGGTAAGGACCCAAAGGATGGGACAGCAGGGCTTCTATTTTATATTGGTTTATTGGGTTTCATGCTTTGTTTGGACATATTTGTATCAGGGTGTTTTTTAGCATGTATTAAGCAACTGGACTTCGTCAGGTGTTGTTTCTTCTGCCAGCTTCTCCCCAGGAAAGAAAGTCTGAAAGTGTTTTGCTATCTGAAAGTGCTAAATGGTATCAAATTGAAAAATACTCTTCTGTTGCAGTCATTAGTGCATAAATGACGTAGTGGTGAGTCTGTCCCTCTGCCTGTTGGAGGAGGAATGCTGAAAGCGACACGAGGAAACAAATCTGGCAGGAAAACAAATGGGGAAGGCAAAAAGCAAGACAACAGGGAAAGTGAAGCTGTGCATGAACAGGAAAGGGGAACAAATAAAAGCAAAGACACTGGAGGTACTGGCTTGAATTGAATGTTGGCATCCCATTCTTTTGACTACTATTACTACTAATTATATAGTCTGTTTTCCAATAGTATTGCTCAGTATTTCACAATGCTTGGCAAGCCCTATCTCCTGCATAGTTCCAAGGAGAAAGAGGTAGAGCAACATGTACAAAGGCATGCAGCAATATCAGAATGTGCTGGCAGGCTCTGCCTAGTAGACTACAACTGTCAGCAGTGGGAATTCCTGTATTTAATTCCCAAGAAATTAAATACTCATATCAATTTCCTATTAAAAAACAAAAAAGCAATAGCTAACTCAGGAAGCAGCACTAGTTGTGTTTGGAAGAAGCTGTGTCCATCTTTCTCTGGCCAGTTGGTGCAGGTCTTTCGCGAGAGAATAAATAAAAGACAGGGATGCACTGGAGATTCCTCTTGGCAAATAAACAAAGCAGCTTGAGGTGAAATGGCAAACAACAAGTCAGCAACAAAAGCAATAAGAAATGTTCAAAAGAAAAGATGCAATATATAAAATCCTAGGGTGGGGGTTAGAGAGCAAGAAGAGAAAAATAGTTAGGGGCCTGCATGGTGCACCCTGGATCTCAGAAAAGCTTGTGCAAATAAATTTCTGCAATGACCTTCCATCACATGCTGCCTCGCAACCCAGCCTTGCCTTCACCCTACTGCTCATTCAGTGCTCTTTACTAAAGGCCCAGGATGTTTTTTTGAAAGCAGTGTAGTCACAGAGTATGTAAAAGATTGTCCGACCTGGCTTTCTCTTAGTGGAGTATTTTATCCAGTATAATTTTAATTAAACCTAATGCTCATAGGTTTAGGCCTGTAAACCTTGTAAGTTTGTATGTTTAACTATGATGTGACAACTAAGATTATTTTTTGCAGTGAATAATACTATGGTGTTGTTTATAACTGCCTAGGGAATTAAGTACTTTAACTTTCTGATGGTTGCAGAAGCAAATCTGGGGACAAAGGAAGGTTCAAAGCTACTGTAAGTCCGCTGAGGTGATGGGGAAGGACGAAAGGATACAACAGAAAGGACTGGACAGCATCCTTCAGCCACTTGCTTTCTAGGCTTACAGATGTGCAGGGACCACATTTGGAAACGTCAGACTTTAGGATAAATCAGTTTTCCTTTACTAGTTTGTTTTGTCTGGTGCACATGCTGACTTTTTAGCAAGTGCCACATACGTTATCACCAAATAATTTCAGGTATTTGCACCAGCGCCTCTGGGCTGCATCTGTATTACTCAAGCTACAAATAATTATTATGTTCCCAATCATGTCCCAGCTCAGTTTCAGGGCGAGATCTGGTTGTATAATGTTCTTGCACCCCAATTTTCCCACTACAGAAACCTGGATACGTGTGCTGGACAGTATCTGCAGCATGCCTAGGAGGTAATCTTATCACTGCCTCTAAAAGCCATCGCGGTTGGAAATCTTTTCTCCCCACATGCACTTAACTTGCTCATTTCTGTTTCCACCCCTTATCTCTGCCCTGCAACATTTCCTTCATCATGCTGCCCGCTATCTGCTTAGCCCTAGTCTGACCTCGGGCAATTTGAACAGTGCAGCATGAGGGCTGCTGCAGGCCAGTCTGCATTACAAATATGTGAAAATACTTTCTCTGGGTATTCAAATAGCAAGCTTCCACAAAGGTGGCTCCAGCTACGTAAAGTAACAGGAGAAATAAAGAAAAAAAAAAAACAAACACAACCTGCTGCCCAGTGGGCTCCTATCCTTTTGCAGGCTGTTTCTCTGTGGTGACATAACATGTAGGAAATCAAACGTAAACTTTCCTTGTTCTTCCTCCCTTCACGGCACACAAAGAAAAGGATGCAGGGGGAGGGCGTTTGCTTCAGCCTGATGAAAAAGGAATTAAAACACCTCTTAGCTTCCTGACGCCATCCTGGGCTAGGCAGCTGGGCTCTGAAAGCAAGACGGGGACATCCCCCCTCGCAAGCCTGCGTATCCCCGGAAAGCACTCAGGCCGCTGGAAGGAGACGGCAGGAAAGGACAGCTACCTTCATTGCATCGGTTTGTATCCCTATTCGGATGAACCTCTGACTAATCCCTTCCTTGTGCAACTCAGTGCTGGCTACCGCATCACATGGGGTTTAAATGGTAGATAACGCATTAAAAACACACAGGGAGACATCCTGGCAAGGCTAAAATACCCAAGGAGTTTGGGAATTGCTAGTCCTGGCCATTTTGAGGTCGAGGGAGAAGGTTGTGAAAGTACTAATGGAGAGCGAGGAGGTTCCCAAGACATATTCTCCCCCTCTCATCCTTTCATATATTTTTTGAGCGCAGATAAAGTTGTACCCAGGTATGAGAGGCACCATGCAAATTTTCCATGGAGAAAATGCTCCTTCATAGACAGCTGTCAGAAGAATTAAAAGGTGCATATTTAATTTGTACTGATGATTTACGTGTCTGTTGTGGCTCTATAACTCATGGAAAAATTGCGACACTAAACACAAAAGTTATGGAACAGTCTGTAACACAGAATAGGGCTAATGCAGAAAAGCAGTCTTGTCTTTGTTATATTAATCTTGATGAAAAGTTATAACAGTATTAGGTGTATCTTTCAGAAATAAGGGAGTTTTATCATCCTTTTTATAAATAGAATTTATAAATTAAATATATTTACATAGATAACTTGCATACAATATGAATGTAACAAAAGCATGTATTTTTGTAATACGCATTTATAAATAAAAATAAAACTGATGGTATTTGTTTAAGGATATAACATAATATAAGTATATTCATCATGTTTAGAGACATTATAAATCACACTACCCAGGATACACTTCTTTTGAAACAGCAGAGCACAGCCTGTGCAATTAAACCTATGATTTATTGAAGTGACCAGATTCACATACAGGGAATAGAAATGTCCTGTGAAACAAAATCTTTCCAAGTTACAATTGCCTTTGTTTCCTGCTTGATCTCTTCTAGTGTATGTTTGTATAAAATCCTCCGCGGGTGGCACATCTTAAAGCCAAAACATCCTTCTGACCATCTCCCTTCCACACAGCCACGCAACGCCCTGCTGTGGGCTTTTCTTCTCGTCAGTCCACCCTCTTTGAAAATATCATCAGTGCCTACTCTTAAACCATTTGTGTTTCCCTCAGATGTCTCTAGCCCACGTGCTGTCCAGGCCTGGCCCTTGGCTTGCCGCTTCTGACGCAGTAAAAAGCAACAGAAGTGCAGCATCCAAGGGATGCTTCAGTGGCATTTTCTCACTCACTCTCCTTTTGAATTGAAAAGCCAACAGCATTTCTTGCTGTTCTGATCCATTTTGATTCTGCGGGATTGGATTAATAGTTTCTTTCCTTAAACTGCTCTGTGAAGACTGACTGCTTGACACTGTTTTATAACCGTAAGGGACACAAACCATTGCACAACTGCAGCTTTGGGATGGCGAGTTTTACTTTTTGTTCAATAATCCTGGCATTGGCTGCTGAGATTAATACGCTACATTTTGCTCTAACTTGTCTATTAAGCATTACCTGGAAATACGGAAAGGCAAGCCCTTTCCTGTACCCTTAAAGAGATGTCCAGGTAAGGGCAAGAGCAACTTACGGTGACACTGAAGGACAATACCTCCAGTTAAAGACCTTTCTGCAATAATCTCCACTCAACAGCACGATGATACAAGACTGCAGAAAGCATGGGGACGGCAGAGGGACGAGGGGAGGAGCGGTACCTGCTGCTCGTCCCCGCACTGGACCTGGCCGACCGCGGGCACGTCAGAGGGACGCCGGGAGGGAGGGAGGCCCCATGCATGCACACGTCCTGCTGCTGCCAGACCCTGCAAAATTCACAGGCCCGGGGACCCATAAATGGACTCCTTTACTTCCTTCCTTTTAAACCCATGGAAAAAAAAGCAGTGCTCGCCTGCCATCAATCCTCTCCCTCTTCATCGGGTTTTGGACTGTTTCAGTCCAAGTTCCACTAACAGAAAAGTGGTTTATATATATATATATATATATATATATACACACATACATGCACACACAATACATATATACATATGTGTATATATAGGTATAATATATACTTACGTGTGTATATAATGTACATTGTACATAGTTATACATATATGATATATACCCATGTGTATATGTGTGTATATGCATGTATGTATGTATATATGTATATATAAATACAACCGAATACCCCTAAACAGTGCTTACCATCCAGTGCCCAGCGCTTGCAGCCTATCCCAGCTCCTTCTTGTGAGATGTATATATATTTTGCAGTATATACATAGATATACTATGCGTATATATACACATAAACTATATTATATATATTTTATGTACATAAATATATATTTTATATATAAATACATATATATACATTAAGTCTTACATATGTGTATGAAGCTAAGAGTAAATGAGAGCACTGCCAGTCACGTCACTTTTAACCAGCGGAAAGTCCCTCCCGAAACGCTCCTGCGGCTCCCGTGAGCCCCTCCCGTCCCGTCCCGTCCCGTCCCGTCCCGCCGCCGCCGGGGCTGCGAGCGCGGCCCGGGCAGCCGGGTCCGGCCCGGGGCTGCCGGCGGGGCCGGGCCCGTGGGCGCAGGGCGCAGCGCGGCGGGTCTCGGCCCCCCCCGGCCCCGCCGCCCCCCGCCGCGGACGCAGAGGCCCCCGGCGGCGCGGAGCCGCCGCGCGCCCGGCCATTACCTGCGCTGCCGCGCCGCGCTGCGCGTCCCGCCTCTCTGCCGCGGGCGGGGCGGGGCGGGGCGGGGGGCGGTGGTAGGACCCAGGGGCGGCGGGGCCCCCCGTGGGCGGGGCCTCGGGGGCGGGCCCGGGGCCTCGGCGAGGGGCGGGGCCCGCGCTGGCGGCGGGGGGCGGGGCGCCACGTGGGGCAGCGGCGGCGGCGGCGGCGGCGGCGGCCGGGGCGGGGGGGGGAGAGCGGCGGGCGGCGCCTGGGGCCGCGCGGTTCCCCTGGCAACGCGGGGCGCGGCGGGCGGCGGCGGGCGGCCATGGGCAGCTGGGCCGCGGCGCCATGGCGGCTTGGTGGCTGCAGCGGGCGCGGCGGCCTCCGCGGCGCACCCAGGCGGCGGGGCAGCTGCCAGCGCGGCGGGGCGGAGAGCCTGAGCGACCTGCTGCGGAACTCGGCGGGGGCCGCGGAGCGGGAGGCGGCGGCGGCGGCGGGGGGGGACGAGGACGCGGCGGCGGCGAGGCGGCGGCGGCCGCGGCCGCGGGAGAGCACGGTGCTGCTGTTCCCCGGGCAGGGCAGCCAGTTCGTGGGGATGGGCCGCGGGCTGCTGCGCTACCCCCGCGTGCGGCGCATGTTCCGCGTGGCCGAGACGGTGCTGGGCTACGACCTGCTCTCGCTGTGCCTGCGGGGGCCGCGGGCCGAGCTGGACCGCACCCGCCACTGCCAGCCCGCCGTCTTCGTCGCCTCCCTGGCCGCCGTGGAGAGGCTCAGCCACCGGCAGCCTAACGTGAGCGGGCCGGGCCGGGCCGGGGGCCGGGCCTCGCCGCGCCCCGGGGCCTGACCCGCGGCCGTTGTCTCCTGCAGGTGCTGGAGAGCTGCGTGGCCGCCGCCGGCTTCAGCGTGGGCGAGTTCGCGGCGCTGGTGTTCGCCGGAGCGATGGACTTCACCGAAGGTGCCCGGGCCGCGCCGCCGCCGCGCGCCCCGGCCCTCCCGCCCGCTTCCTAGGGGTAGAAGGGGAAAAAAAGCTATTACTGTCTTTATTTTACGTTCTCCTTCCCCTCCTCCACTCGACGTGTACCTTGCATTAAAAGCGTTGCGCATAATGAGAGGCAGCGCCTACCATTTCTTGCGCGCAGGTGCAAAATCGCGTTGGAACATGTTTGCCGAGGTCGATGCTCACTTCGCCTTTCTGTTTGTCTCCTTTTTTCTTTTCTCTCCTTTCTTCCCTCTTTAGCGCTGTACGCGGTGAAAGTGCGCGCTGAAGCCATGCAAAAGGCCTCGGAAGCGGTTCCCAGTGGGATGTTATCGGTTATCGGTCGCCCGGCGGCAAATTACAAATTTGCCTGCTTGGAAGCTCGTAAACACTGCGAGTCGCTGGGCATAGAAAACCCCGTGTGCGAGATCTCAAATTACTTGTTTCCAGACAGCAGAGTCATTGCAGGACACTTGCAGGTATTACTTCAGGATTAATGCCCGTTTCATTGCATTTAATGTTTCATTTTTTAAAACTACTGCTTGGTCGTACTGTGCGGCAGTTACTTCTGTTTGGCCCGACCGAGGCCGGGCAGGTTATTTGGTTTGTGCTGTTTTTCAGTCTGTGCCTAGCTCTTGCGTAGCAGAAAGGATTTTTTCAGCACAGTAGGACTGGCGAGGTTGTTCTTGCGGGACGAATGAGTAAAGGTTTGTCGTGTAAGTAAGACTGTTGCTCTTCTCTCTCTCTCGTAGGCTTTGGAGTATTTGCAGGCGAATGCCCGGAAATATTATTTTACACGTACAAAAATGCTTCCAGTCAGTGGTGCTTTTCACACAAGACTTATGGAGCCAGCAGTGGAGCCACTGGCTGAAGTCCTAAAATCCATTGAGATTCAGAAACCGCTGATCTGTGTCTACTCTAACGTTGATAGCAAAAAGTACATGCACTCAGATCATATTAAAAAGTTACTAGTCAAGCAGGTTGTGTGCCCTGTGATGTGGGAACAGACCATGCATTCTGTATATGAAAGAAAGCAAGGGACAGAGTTTCCTTACACTTACGAAGTGGGGCCTGGGAAACAACTAGGAGCAATTCTCAAAAAATGCAATTTAAAGGCCTGGAGACAGTATGAACATGTAGATGTTTTGGAAGATGAGGAAGCAGCGGAGACTTAAATGACTTTTTGAGAAAAATCCATGTGACTTGTTGTTTTTTCTGCTTAGTTTAAAAATAACTTAGTGTTCCTGAAACAGGAAGTCTTAAATATTAATGGCTTCTCATGGTGAAGAGAGCACCACGTACATAATTGCAGTGCCTATTTGCCTTCCCCACGTGACTGCTCACGTGTCTCTGATGTGGAATAGGAGAGCAACTTGCAAAATTTGGCTTTTCCCTCTGTGCCATGACTGCAAAATGCCAATAAACCTGCCAGTTAACATTCTGTTTGGCGTCAGTCCTGCAAGCAACTTTCTTTTTTCTTTCTTTCTGGTTTTTTTTTTTTGGCGTCAACTCAAGTTGAAGTCAGGTTTTGCTGTCCGTTGCAATGGTCTTCTGCATGGATAGCAGTGTAGAACTGGACTGCTTGATTGTGTTTCTGGATTATGGAGTGCTCTTCACTAGGATCAAGGGTTCATTTAGTTAAGCCATTGGATTGTTACAACTTCTGGTACATTTATGTTTCTAATTTCTAAGCTGATTGACTAGTGGCACAAGCATGTGTGTAAAATTCTTTTATTTTGTCCTGTACTGCTGGTTAGCAGTTGGGTAAGGCAGAAGATATTAGGAACATGGTTTTCTTAAAGTTTAACTATAAATAAAGATTTTCTTGGTATTTTTAATGCTCTGAGGTGTATGATTACTGGAATATAGTCCACAAATGGAAGGAAGTGATTTTTCCCTCCAGTTGTTTAGTGTCATACTGGTTGTGCTAAGTTACCGAAGAGAGAAGTGTTTCAGTAAATGAATGAACTTATCCAAAATTCTCTGCCTCTAAAGAGATGCAGGACAGCACTGGAAATTTGAAGACTTCTTAGGAGGGTGCCTTTGTATGGGGTGAACTCTGTAGTAACGTTGTGTCAGGTAAGGAGAATTTGAATGTTAATATTTCAGTTCTCTATATTTACGACTGTGAAGTAAGGAAAAAGAGAATAGTATTTGTTAGGGGATCATGTACAAACAAGCATGCATGAGTGACCAGAAGCTTCAACCTAAACTTTAATTCTGTGGATTTGGGGTTTTTTTTTCTGGTGCAACATTTAACACCCTCGTAATAGCTGGACGCTAATTTTCCACAGTTTGTTATAAACTGATTGGATGTATATGAGAAGTTCAGGATATTTTACTTTAAAGAAACTAAATATCTATACAGCTCTTCAACAATCTATTATCAAATGCAGATTAAACTCCAATTACAGTATTAAGCATCTAATAATTTCACATTTCCGAAAGGGAAAGTGAATTAAACAATACTGGTCCAAGCCATGATTGATTATTGGAGTGTGTTACTGAACAGTTCTTTTGTGAAATTGGCAACTGATCCTACCTTTTAGTACAAATTCCACTTTTGGCATGTATAAACATTAACTATTAGTAAAATACAGAAAGATTTGCCAGCTTAATCATTGGACAGGCTGTCACTTAAATGTTGAGGTTACTGTTTAGAAAATAACTTCAGTGAAGGTTTTGGTACAGATAATGTGTAATTAAATTTGGTAAAGCATACCAAATTTATCACTAGATGGTTACAACAGCTCAACTAAATCACACCTTGTATTATTAAACACTGAATTACCTGCTGCGCTGTAAGTGTCTGACTACATCTTTTGAGACCAAATGTAATATCAGTGACTTTAAAACCATCTTTTATAGTAGTTGGAACCGAGTCTGACGGTTGCTGTCACTCATTCTTAGTATAGCATTTTATAGTTGCTGATCTTTTTTGTTCGTTTGTTTTTCTATTTCAGTTTCTAGGAACTTTGAAGAGCTATGCTCTATTATGCTCTTTTTACTGTGTACACATTTTTACTCATCTCACTTTACTGCATGCTTTACCTGGACTAAAACTCTTTGGGAGAAACATGATAAAAATCTCTGTCAGCAAATGGAGAATACTGAAGTAATGTTTGTATCCTAAGAGTGTCACACTTGTGTAGGCCCTGTTTACTTAGGGGGAAGAAAGAACAGTAGCCACGGCACTGTTCTTTGTTTCTCTTCTGTGGTGTGTTTGATGTAAGCCCAAAGAGCGAGCTGTTGCTGAGGTTTTCTCTGCAGCTCTTTTCTGAGCGTTGTATGTTCAAAAACGGAAGACAAGTAGTATCATGCTCTTATGCTGATGTCACAATTTATATAAACTAAAATGTTTGAGGGACATCTTCATACTTCTCCTATATCAGCAGTATTCAGTGCTTTCTTTCATGTAGTGTCAGGTAGTACAGTGTCACATCAGTGCGTGGCTGTAAATAAAAGAAAGGGTGTCTCGTGTGTTGTGAAACTTGCCTGTGGCTAGGTGGAGAACAGCATGTGGAGTAATTAAGGATGTTGGACCTTATTATTCTATCTGAATTTCTTGTATGTGCTTACTGATCTACTCCTCCTTCTGGAAACTGAAAGTTTGAGTTGTGAAAGTCAGTACAGTTCCCTCAGCTAGGAACAAGCAGAAGCAGGATGTGAAAAGAATCAAGTGCCGCAAACTCTGTCACGTGAGGAAGCATGCAGTAAAAAGAACTGAATTTGGGTTTCCTGAGTCATGGTGCAGAACCTTAAAAGACTCCTTGCTCAGCTCCATGTGTGAGAGAAGACTCTGGTCGTTACCGCTCGCTGCAGTATTCCAGTCTGTGGTCGTTGTTGCTGCAGATCCTGTTTGCATTGGTTCACTGTTCTGTTGGTGTGATTGCATTTTGTATTCCTCAGTGCTGTGTTTCATACCATACACGCTAGATGCCAGACTTCTCATCTCTTGAGATTGAAAATACTACGTTATTGACTGCAATCCAAGAGAGCGAAAAAGCGGAGTCATCCCATACAGCTTTCACATGGAATAGGTGGTGTAGCAGTCTCCTATTTATAATTGCTTCCCTGTGCATAAAGATTATTTATCTAGAAATAAATCAGACTATTTTGTGTTGCTAAAGTGATTCAGCCAGGAAGAATCATACTGTTGGCAGTTGTTTTTTATTACACTTGTATAGATTGTTTATTAGATTCTCCTGATAAGAATTTCTACCCTTCACTAATTAATAAGTTTAAAATATTTTCTAACGTAGTGTTAGTATGGAGTTAAGCAGAGCAGACCAGATGAAAATCTGGTCTTTGGTCTATGTGGGCAATTCAGTTTGGCATCTTCTGGCCTTAGCAAAACTAAGGTACTAAGCGTGCTAAGCCTGCTTTTTCAAAGAAAGTAACTTGCATACATGTTGCTGAATGGGAAATCAAATCTAGGGCATTTAGAAAGATGCATGCCGTATTTTTGGTGAGACACTAGCATATGTGCTGGTACTTGAATGCTAGGGGTACTCAAGCCATCACCCCCTAAGCACCTTCTTTTTTCTCCGCATTTCATGTCTAAGTTGTTTCAAAATCTTTTAGCATAAAGTGTTTGAACAAAATATTTCAGTTCAGCCTTTTCCTTTTTTTACCCAGATTTTTTTGAGACAGAGGGTTAGGATCATAATGGGATTTGAGTGCCATTCACAAAAGAGGAAATACAGTTCTCAGCCCTCTTAAATCTTACTGGATTGGACAGTACTCTACAGTGAAGAAAAGAGCAGTTCAGATTCCTTGTCCGATTTAAAGGAGAAACTTGAATTTGAAACTCCCACTTCTCAGAAGAGTGCTTAAATCACTAGGCCATTAAATACTGTGTTTTCCTCTTTCAAAAGTATATTAATGATAGTAGTCGCTCGATGAGACAGGAAGTAGGTATCCCCTCTTCTAAGGGGAATGCCCAAACCACAGCAAGGTACTTTCATTTTCTCTCACTGAGCCAGAGGTTAGAACTGTATACGGTGAAAAAAACAACTTCAGCAGCAAAGACTAGGGAAGAGGCACCCAAGTGTACTGAATAATTTGGTACAGTTAGGGCATGTTTCTGAGAGACACGAAACCCAACTGTGTCCTAATCACTGCCTCGTGGAACAAGAGGATGACACCTGTACCATCTTCATTTTGTAAGCTGTACTCAAGTCTCCTTTCGGGATTTATTTCCCCCTAACCACATGCCTTCCAAAAAAGATTGATGTTATCAAAAAGCTCTTTTCCAAATTCAATCAAATTCTTACTTTTCTGGGCAACTTAAAACGTTACTTCATCAAGAGGCACAGAAATATAAAAACTATTAGTGAATTTTTGAGAAATACTGAAAGGTTGGATTGAGTGGATAGCAAGTACCAGTCCAGCCAACTTGATTGCTAACTCCTCTGAACAACTCTTTCCCCACCTCGCCCTTCTCAATAAGCTCTGATTTTATATGCTAATTTTACTTCACAAAAATCAAGTAAGGCCTTCCGTGTAGTATTAGATAACAAAAATAATGGAGTAATTAGCATGTGCAATGGCCCAATCTTGGAAAATGAAGTAGATAACACTGGAAAATAGTTGAAGCAACAGTTTAATTCTTAAAAGGTATTATGATTTTAATCTTTACTATTGCTTTTACAGGGTTAAAATTTAAAGGATGACCAGCATTCCTTCAGTCTTCCCCAAATCCAGAATCTTTTTTTATAAAGTTGTTTACATGAAGTAGACACTTTATGTTGCATTAAAACAAAACAAAAAATACAGAAACAAACTTTCTAATCACCCGGACTCACGTTTCAAAAATAGCAAGTCAGGCAGTTATCCAGCAACAACCTCATATTACTTTAAATGTTTTTCTTTTAAAAAAAGGTATGAAACAGCAGTGACCCAGCACTAGCCTAGGTTTTAAATATAAAAGAGATTTTTATCAATGAAAATTTGAAAAACAAACCAGCTGCCACCACCTGGGTGTTGAGTATATTGGTCAGAGTCCAGCAGTGACCTCCTATTGCAATTCTCTATATTAATTCTGCAGTCCATAATTTATGGTCCACCAAAATGCAACAACAAGCAAGGCTGCGGGCACCAGCTTCTGGCACACACACCTGAAAGGAAGCCTACAAATCTGTGGAAAGAAAAGGGAAGGTAATTAGAAATAACTGCGAGAAGCTGGTGCAGAAAAGCTAACAAGAATGCCTGCATGTAAAGTTAGTGTTAAACTGAGAATATAGTCAAGTTCCTTTCCAGAAGCAAGGGCTGGAAATGTCCGGTTCTAGTTCTGCTGGTCACTAGTGTGGTTGTTGCAGTGGCATATTTGTACTGAAGTGCTAGAGATTCCTCAGCTCTTCTCCAGAATATAAGATGCAACCCCAATTAAAAGTCCCATTTATCCCATCTAGAAAGTACTCTTACAGCTTTTTATAGCGAAAAAAACTCCTGTCTGCATGGAGCCCCAGTGATTTCAGTGGGGCTTTGGCAGTTGTTTGATTCTGTTTGCAGACTTTTGGATATGGTATGAGCAAGAAATTTCAGTGCTTAAAAAAAGGGGGGGGAGGGGGAACAAACTAAGGAATAAATCCAAACCTGGAATCACTGTATGTGCTTTACTCCTTGACACTTACATGGGAGTTAGATGTTGCTATTGCCTACTTCTCAACAAAAGGAGTGGGAGATAAGGGAGAGAACATACCCAGCTTCCATAACCAATGATCCTCTTAGTCCAGTTATTGTTCAAAAGATTTCCAAAGCTTCTTATAACACTTTTAATAAAATTCCATGTCTGGAAGACACTGATAGCAATCCTAATTAAAAAAAAAAAACAAAACAAAAAACAAAAAACAGGATGGGGATAAAAAATTTATTCTAAAGATTGAAAATAAAATACCAAGGTTTAGAAAATTATGACGAGAAACCCAAAACTCCAGTATGTTCTTTCTTGTAAGTCTATGGAGTACACATACATGTGTATTTCTACAAATATTTAGGAAGAAGACCTAGTAACTTAGCAGGGCATTAAAGGCTAAATAGTCCTTTTTGCTAAAAAAGTATTGTTTATTGCAGACTTCAAATTAAACATAAGATTCTGCCCACAGAATTTTTGTAATTTTCTAGACTGGAAAATTTGCAGTTTCTTCTGCCCACTGGTTAGATAATTGGAAGCCAAGAAATATATGTAATAATAGAAAAATGATAAAATGCATCTTATATTTTAGTCTATTTAGTTGCAGCATCTCCTCAACATTTGTTACAGCTACACCATACACCTGTATGAAATTTAATAACTTGTTTTTAGAATTAATTGATCACCAACATCACACAGGAAAATGTGTGGCAGATTTCCTGAACTGCAGTCTTGCACATTTGCTCTTGTTTTGAACTAAGAATAGTGCAACCCAGCAAGTGCTGCTGATCTTTAATGAATCAGAGTCCAGTATAGTAATATAAAACTAACATGACCACCCAGCAGAGTCTCTCTGCAGCTTATATCCAGGTTACTGAGATCCAAGTTATATGTGTATATGCTATGTTCAGAAACATAGATGTAACTGAATCACGTTCTTTCGAGGTTCTGCAATAATTGACTTTCCTCTCCCCAAATCGAGCAGAGAAAAGAGATGGAATTGCACTTGAGTATATTTAGGGTGCAGACAATGATTATATGTATCACATTAGGACATTACTGCATGTCAGTTAATCTGCAGCTAATAACCACACAGGAGAATCCTGCCAGCTCACAGCAGATAAAAGGCAATTCAAACTAGTTTAGCCACCTTTGATTTATGTGCACTGACAGATTATTTAACATGCACTAACCTGTTAATTCCTGAAGCATCACACTTACTAGGTTGCAGACCTCTCATCATTCAGTTGTGCTTAAAGGCACAGTTTAACCTAGAGAAACTACTGTGAAAACTTAAATACTGAGAAACCTTTTTTTAGATCTCTCAACCGTAAATGGCTTGAGTCTATGGAAACAATTTACATTGTTCCTCCTTGTAACACAGGCTGAAGTATATCTATTTTCTTAGGTTCCATATGAAGCAATAGTAGTAGGTGCAATACAAAATTTTTGCTGTTGGTGCAGGAACATTATTATTTGTCTAAGGTGAATACTAAAAGTATGCAAAGACTGACAATATCCAATAACATAACTTACCCACGTGCCAGGTGAAGCAGTGCATCTTCAAACTTCCTGTTGTACGTTCTATTAAATTCATCCCCGATTATTGCCAGCTGATGGCCAACCTGGACAGCTGAGCTGTAACGTATTCAGGATGTGTGTGTTAGAGGAAAACATTGTAACACTGATTCTTTATAAAGCTCTCTGCAGAGGTCAGGCAGTTATTCCACTAAAAGTTTGACCAAGCTGGGCATGTAAAAACTGAATGTTAAGGGTTTGGGGGGTTTCATTAATAGTTTTATTGATTAGACATCTTAAGTCCATATTTATACATACACAAAAGTGTTCTGATTTTTTCATAAAGAGCTGCACATGTTGCACTTTTGAAAAATCATGTTGCTTTTCTAGGTGTCTATTTCCGTTATATTGGGCAATGGAAGTCTGGGTTATTTTTTTTTCCGAAGTCAAAATATTGAAACATCCTTCAGTTGGGATGTCTCAAAATATTTCATATTAAATAACTACTCACTTTGTTGTCCAACTGGTTTACTCCAATGATTTCCATGGTGAAGTGCAGTTCTCCAGCTATTGGGTGATGCTAGAGTACTGTCTGACCAAAATGTGAAGTTTCTTAGAGAAGTACTGGGGCATACAGGCCCTCAGACTACAACTTCTGTGAAGCACAGTAGCTAAGAAACTTGTGTTGATTCCAAATGCTGTTCAGACTTTCTTAATGAAAATTTCCAATGAAATTTGGCTTCTCTTAGGCATGCATCCATTTTTTGGTGGAAGAACAATATCAGATTGTATATTTTTAATCTGTTGTATTTCTGTTGAGATCTCTTTATGAGATTTGCTGAACAGTAGGTTTAAGACCCTAATTCTAGAGAATTTTTAAAAAGAAGATTTAAACATTCTAGAGAATGTTTAAAAAAATCGGGATTGATTTGGTCAGTCAAACAAAAAATGCATAGAAAATAATTTTCAGACATGGGGAAAGATAGCCTCTGAACTCTTGAACTGGAAAAAATTTTTTTGTACAGGATTACACAGGAGAAAAAGCAGCTCTATCAGTTTGTTATGAGAGGCACCTAGAGAATTATGTAAAAATGGCTTCCTCAGCTGCTTGTTATAACAGCTGGGTTTCTAATGAAGAATCACATCTGCGTGCTTGTGCATTGACATTTAATGCAGAATAATGTTATGTGATCAGTGTTAAGCACAACAGGTTATCTACAGTTGTATCTATTCTATTTTCAATACTATCCACTGATTATTTGGCTTAGCAAAGCATCTTCTTGAAAGTCTGGGGTTTCGTACTTGGGTGTGAGAGGGAGAGACAGAAGGAGCATTAATGCAGCATGATACCTGATATTAAACTCCATTTGCTGTGTGGTGTCTGGAATTGTTAGGAGTCTGCTGTAACTTTCCTCTCCCGGTGCTCCACTTGGGTAGCTGGAGAGAACAAAGTGCCTCGGAGTTCTCCTTGTTTGCGACATCTTATTCTGCAGGAAGATATGAAAGACAATCCCCTGGTTTCTTGTAGTATCAACTATTTTCATTTTAGATAGAAAGTGTTTAAAATATTGAGTTGCCCTTTATAATTTTCCAGACAGAATGCAAGCATTGCTAAAATGACAACTATTTTGAGAGTGGTCAAAGGAAAGTTTCAGTGAACCAGCAGATGTACAGCAATTCAAACATGCAGAATTTAGATTGCTATTTCTTTATATTGGGTCAAAACAGCCTAGAAATTGGAAAATCTAGATAAATATAGCTGATGTAGATAAGTATAGTTTCTCAGTAGTTTCACTTGGTACCTGATGCTTTCCTACAAAGTCTGCAATGACTTGCCTAGCACTAAATCACTCCAAACGATTGAGGTCCCCATTCATTAAGCTATGTAAAACATACAGCTTGAATGGGATTTCATAGGTCCTTAATTTAGTTCTGAGTTATATGCCTTCTTCAGCTGGAGTTTGTCACCCTGGAGATTACAAGAAACAGACCACAGAATTAGACTTTAGACCTCCATAATGCAAAGATTTAAATACATTAGTAATTTTCCAAACCTGTAAGTGGACAGTGAGAACCAATGAAATCAATGGAGTTGCCTGCTCATATAGTTGGAAAGTTATTCACAACCAGTAGCCATGATCTAGCATGTAAGCTTATCATAGGCTGTTGTCCTGTTCTCTTGTGAAATAAATGGCAAAACTTAATGGGTTTCAAGCATAAGTGGTGCATCTCTAATATTTCTAGTGTCTTGATACGCTTTCCTGAAAGCATTGAAGAGGTTCAGCTCACCAACAGCAGAGCTCAGAGCACAGCTAATGCTTTTGTAGTTTTTGGAAATGTTTTTATTTGACTTACCAGCAAAATGACATCAGAGCTGTGCAACAGGATTATTTAAGACTACATACACACCCTGGGACAGTTAGCACTCCTCCTGCCCCTTGGATATTTACTTCTGCACAGTTGCCCTAGGGAGGCTCTGCTCATTGTCTTTGGGGTACTTGATTATTGAACCTAATGACAGGCTTCTGGATATGCTTAATTTCTGCCTGGCATATTTTTGGCCTGCTCTTTTATGGTGCCTTCAGTTCCCAGCTACAGCATTAGAGAAGTAATTCCTTCTATTGATGGAGTGATCTTGGAAAACAATGACTGGACTTTCCCCCAGGCTGGATTCCTTTGTCCTTTTAAGCACACTCTCAATGGGCCAAATAAATAGAACTTACATAAAATATTCTCAGAGATGGAGCTAAACAAAGCAAAAGGTACCTGTCATAGTGCTGCTTGCAGTGCATTTTTTCTGATGTGTTTATGCAAAGCCTAAACTCTATTTCTTCTAGTTTTACACTTGGTAGAAGATTGGGGCCTTTGTGCGCTGAGGGCACCTTGATCTTCTTTCAATATTTAGAAGAAATTTACATTTTCCAAAAAGTGAAATTGTTAATAATTACCTTGTATACATAGCTGCGTAAGTAAACGCACTTGCATAAACTGCCAGAAACTTGATACTATATAACTGAAAATATTCTTGGTTTTACAAAAGTGAAGACTTCTCTCACTGCCATTTAATGTGATTGTAGTTTTGGAAAAGAATTATAAGGATTAGTTTATGCTCAGTAGATATTAGCATATGTCATATAGATTAGAGTTAACTATTATATTCTTTTGCTTTGTATCATTTCTGCTCTACTTGTATAGATGCTGAAAATCTACTGTTTTAAATATATCCAATTTCTGAAGAGCTGTATAGTTTGGCAGTTACAGTCAGGAATTGGGATCAGGCATTCTGAATTTTATTCCAAATGCTATTAATGAGTTGTATGACCTAACTCTGAAAAGTTCCTGAAAAGAAACACCACAACTCCCAAGGGGACACGTGCGGATTTTTGCAAAAGAGTGGCAGAATCTAGCCATATTCTGCAAGATAGTTAAAAGGTTAATTAAATAAGGTAATCTTAAAAAAAAAAAAAAAAAAAAAAAAAAAGTAGTTTCAGGTGCCATATTTGTTTCAAGAGATGCTCTAACCTGTTTTAAATGCTTCTTTTCTCTGTTACTGTATGTCCCTCTCCCCAGCCCATGCAAAAATCAGAACAAAAGGTTATGTCCATACAGGGACTTACAGCTCTCCAACACCATATCCGATTTCCAGATGCCCTGTCACCCAGAGACTTCATAGCTCTAAACTGGGGCAAGGCTCCATACATACCGCATAGCGAAGCCATTCCACTTCAGATAAATCCATACTCACTGGAGCAGGTACTTGAACTGACTCTTCCATTTGCTGGGTGAACATCTAAACCAGCAGGTTATTGGGTGTAGTGATGATGAGCAGCTGATCAGATTCAGCCAGGTGCATCCCTGTCTGGTGTTTGTGCAAAGTCTGACACAACGCGTATGCTATTGCAGTATGAACTGGATTAAACAGTACAGCTCCTCGTCTGAGAACTCCACCAGAGCTCAGCCTGAGCTTCAAGGGGTCCTGAACGTCCATGAACAAAAAATTAGGAATAGCTGAGCAAGGTTTGGAAGATCTGAGGCATGCTGAAGTGCCACACTTGGACATCCAAAGAGTCAGTTCTCTGTACGCAGTTCACCCCAATGGACGGCATAGAGAAACAGTCCAAGTATGCAGTTTGGGACTTTTAGAAGCTAACCCAACTGTACTCTCAAATGTACAAAGTCAACATCTAAAAGTGTAGCATTGTTCTTCCTATATGGTGTGGGTATCACAGGGAGAGTAGATCAAACGGAAACCCGTTGATCATGTTTCTTCAGGGCTTAGAAAGTTATTAAAGGCTTTTAGTAATAATACAAATAATACAGTGGATAAAATGTATCAAAAATTGGCATAAGAAGTCAACAGTCTATTGCAAGTTTATACTAAGTATTCTTCGACTTTACATTGTGAAAATTACTCTAAAAAAGGTATTTTCTTCTTTCTTTTCCCCCCTTCATTTCTAGAATAGATGCTAGTTTCAGATTCATAGAGCCACACAGTGGAAACGTCTATATCTGTATGAGATGAAAACTGAGTTCTGAAAAAGACCTATAATAAGTCAATGCACTACAGAAAGCAGACATGTAAACAAACCATACAATCCCACGACAAAAGCCCAAACTGCAACATATGCTACCTCACACCTGTTATGATAATACCTTCCTCCCACAGGCTAAAAAAGAAACTGTCATAGCTATTAGCTCATGCCCCTCAGAATTCAGGCGCAGCCTGCTATGCTGTTTTTGCCAACCTATTTGTCTCGACACTAGAGTAAGGAGGATCTGACAAAGCGGGTATTTATAATGGTATTTTAGAGAACTGACAGTGTCGAGGCAAAGGCAGTCTGACAGGGCTACTGTGTTGAAGATGTACAAGATGTGTCTACTTTCATTTCAAAGCAAAGCTTAATAGTTTCCTCCTTGGCAACTAAGGACCAAGCCGAGGACCTTTAATGCTTTTTCATTATTTTTTTTAATGGGTGAAAATAGGCATGGGTGTGTATTGACATATATGTGAAAGCTGCACTAATACGGACCTGTTCTGTTTCTCAAGTTTGGATCCATACAGAGTTGGGCAAGAGGAGCTGCACGCTCCATAGACTCTTTTGATTCGCTGGAGCAGGATGTAAGGATCTCCTCATCATCCGTTTCACGCTTTCCTTCTTCCTCTCATTTATACACAAAAAAACACTAAACTGAGTTTGGTTTATAGAAACCAGTAGGTTGTAAGTGTGCATGAGCAATAGCTTGTCATTTAGATATCAAGGGAACATAAATCTGATCCTCACAACACATCCAAGAAAGAGAAAAGCAGGATCCTAATATAACAAATAGAGAACATTTCCAAACTAGCATACAGATCAAAAAGCTTGTTCTTTTTTTTAAGTCTTTGACTAGGCAAACTTAAAGCTTAATTTTAATGATGAAATGCCTTCAGCGGAATGAATAACGTATTTCAAGTTAAACACATACTTAATGTTTTGCTGAATAAGGGCCTAACTCCAAACGTCTCATGACATGGAAATTATGATTCTTTATGAATATAATTGTGATCGAATAATGAAGCCTCTTTGGTAGAAAGAGTATTTTGACTCTTTACTTCACATAGTCAGTTTTTTCTATTTGTGGGTTTTTTTTTTCACCTAGCAAAAGGGAACAGAAAATCTTTTTCAAGAAAAGGAAAATGTTACTAAACCAAATATACTGGCAGGTGAGTTGAAGAAAATAGAGGTTCTGAAATTTTCTTGTATTCAATTTGATTAGATTTGCTGTGGTAATGTTTTTTAAGAAGACACTCGTAATGATCTTTCAATATAAGGCACTGAATGCATTAACTGTAGGTTATGTATTATGTTTATCTGTTTTATTACACATGTTTATAATTTATACTATGTGCAATGTATATCTTATGCATACAACTTGACATATTTTATGCAGCTATCACACGGATAAACTATTCAGAATTACAGTATGCGATTTAGTATGTTTTAAAGATGGTTATGAAAGTAGTAAACTACTACTCATACTCTAATTCCAATATTAGGGCTCAAAATTCCCAGGAGCTACCTACATAAATAAAGATTGCCAGATAGGAGTCTTGCCCTTTATCCCTGAGGTATCAAAGCATATCTCAAACTGTTTCAGATTCTACCAGCTGCCTATGCAACTAAAATTTAAATGAAAAACAAATAGAGGCTTGGTTGTTTGCATATATGCCTTCAATCCATAGCCAGCTCTTCCAAAACACAACACCACCCTCTCTGTTGCAAATATAAATCTCTATTCCATTTTACAAGGACAAGGCCTTTGATAAGATGACAGAAGATTAAGAACTAGTTAGCATTACAGAAAAACTGGTACATTGGACACTCAGGGTGAAACGGCAAGGAAGAGTATAGTCTTTACCCCCCCACCCCTTTTTTAATAAGTTTTAGGCTTTTCTATGACCCCTGTCAGAATTACCAGCAGCGGCTGAAGAAGTTATTGCCCTCAGCTGTTGGCTTTCCTCTCTGCCAGAGTAACCGCTGTGGAGCACAGCAGGCAGGCCAAGCACGGTGGCAAGTCCCGTGTCCCGCGCCGTGGCCCAGTCCCTGCGGGCGCTGCCTCCCAAGGCAGAAGCCCTAAGCTGTGGGCAGCAGGGACGCTGCGAGTAACACATTTATCTCTACTGGCTGTCTCCCCCGACCTCTAAAGAGACACGTGAGCTGCTCAGGACTTTCCTCCTGAACCCTGATGGTTTGTGGCAAAACATTCTGAGGTAGCCATCAACAACCTCAATTTCTCCTAAAAAGATGAGGGCTTAAGTAATCATTATTCATTCTTCTGGATTAGGTTTCTGGATTAACTCTTAAATCACTACCAGGTCAAGGAGCAAAGATAAATTCGTTCTTTGTCTCATACTGTGTTCTCAATTAGCCTAACTTCAATGACCTTGGATACTGTTTACACATAAACAGCTCTTAATATTGCTTCAAACAGCCATTAAAGGCGTACTTCTGTAAATCTAAAAAATACGCCATGTATTTTTCACATGTGATTTCATTTACATTTTTATATTCAGTAAGTCAGTATTAGAACATTTCTTCATTGGAAGTTTAACACAAGGCCTTCTACCCCAAAACTGGATAGGAATGAAGTATGTGACTATATTCAAAAATAAAAAATTTATTCCTTAAGCAAGGCATGTAACCACCATAGTGAAAGAAGTGCATGCAGCAGACCAAGTGGAGGAAACCTTTTGAAATACAGAGCTTGCACAGGTATTTTTTATGTCAGTCTCCACTGAAAATATTTAAGGGGCCCACGATTGAAATCCTGAGTCAGGACTTCAGGAATAGATGCCTCAGGTCTCCACTGTCTTCAGTTAGGGCAGAGTTTTATGCATTATCAGGATTTGCATGTTCCCTATTAGAGCACTCAGAGAGCTCCCATCCTAATTCTGACATTTATTGTACAAATACAGAAAACAAAAAAGGTTTCTACCTTAAAAAATGACATAATACTTATGTCCACATTAAAAATACATTTTGATAAAAATCTTGCAAAATATCATTTTCCTTGAAATGTTTACTGATTCCTTCAGTGCTAACAAGTGTATTCCAATGGCTGCTAAATGCTCATAAAAAAGAGGGAGTTCTGCTTTTATTAAAAACAAAATATTAAATTCCCAGCAAGCTTTATGGGAAGAACTAAGAATATTGAAAAGAAATATAAACAAAAAGCAAACCGAAATCAACAGTGTCTTTAAAAAGAAAAATCCTTTTTTTTCCCACCAGGCTCAGATATTTGTTTTGTGACAGTGCCACATATCGCATGGATGTCTTTTTTGTTCTACTTGTTCACAAAGAGTTAAGTTTTAGATTAAGTCAGAAAGCTTCTGCTCTAACATTTACATTTCCTTTTCAAAACATCTTCTGCCCTTTGCACTTCTCAGTCTTACCAAAAGGTCAGGATTCTTTTATAATAAATAAGATTTTATTTAAAATTGTTGCTTAAATTGCATGATCAAGTTGTGGAAGGTAAGTAGGAAAATGTATGTAGTTCTATAATACATAAACAAACCATAAAGCTATGGAAAATCTTTCTGTGTGTCACATTTATTCTAAAACTGTGTAGGTTAGTTTTGTATTTTTGAAAGCTACTAAAATAAGTGATGCAGAACAGAAAAATTTCTGCTGGTAGTCAGAGAAGTTCATACATTGCTTATTCTTATTAATACAATTACACAATAAAATTGGAATATGTCAATCTAGTATTAACATAGTCTCAATCAAATTGAAAAAAAAACCCTCGTGCACTTAAGGGACCTTGTTCTGCCATCCACTTGAAGGGTGAAGTACCTGCAGTGAGCCTGCTGGCATCCTTACCAAGCAGATTACTGAATTCATGCCTTGATATTAAATTCAGTATTACAGGATGGTGATCATACAGGTGATATTCTATCAGGACACTTAGGTAGATGCTTAGCTTCAAATGACTGAATAATATAGTTAATTTAAACATGATTATTCATGTTCTTAAAAAAAAAAAACCAAAAAAGTGCATTTGGGATAGCTACGGGCAGCCTTTTTCCCTCACTTGGTCTCTGGTCTCACTGCGCAGCCTGACACGCACATATTGTCCTGTGTTGCTGTCACACACCTGCACCCTGTCCCATTTGACAGGGATACTTTATTGGACTGTGGTCAGACTAGCCTCTTCTGTGACCTTTGGCAGTCTTCTCCTGTAAGCTCCTCTGAGATCCCACTTAGTGCTGTCAGACTGGGAAGACGAGAGAAACTGTTGGTATGCAGGTACAATGTAAATTTGAATTCTTAGATTTAAAGTTATCTCACTATTTGTGTTGTGTTTTTTATTTTGCACATCAGTTTAAAGAATCAAAATGCCACACTGTTCTCAGGATTACTTAGGCTTCCTGGATTGGTAAAATGCTGATGATAATGGTGTTACAAACGCTGCAATAAAATTACTTTACATTAAAATACTAGTTCATCTACCATATTTTAGTGGTATTTTCACATATTACAGTTACCGAGTTACCATTGGTAACACATCTTGCAAACAGGGTAACCAACACAGTAAAAATCGTGTGTTTTATTAAATAGATAAACCTGTCAAAAATGGAATGCAAAGAGCAAATGAAGAAGGTATTCCGCACAGCTGGCATCTTGCCCCATTAACTACAGCTCTGTGTTTCTTCAAAAGCAGTGTGTTCTTAACTCATTTTCTTTTTGTAGATTTCCAGCCCTTATCATATACATTTTGATTTCAGTGTTTGGCTCCACAGTTTGATTTCGGATCCATACGAGCTTTGGCTCTGCTCCTGCATGAGGAGTGGTTTTACTGCTCACTTGGGTAACAGCAGGATCAAGCTCACAATTGGTATCCTGCTCCCGTGAGCTATTGCTTTGGCTAGCAGACTGTTAACCTGCATGAGCTGGGTACAGTTAATCTTTTTTCAGGCCTCTTTAAAGGGTTTAATGGTCAATGGCCTACTGACACAAAAATCTGTTAAGACAGCTGCTGCAGACACCTACTGAAAAAATGAAGGAGGCAATTTTCTTAATTTTTTCCCTTTAGAGAGAGAGGGTCTCTGCAGCAGTGGTGTTTTGACATCAGAAGAGATTAAACACCTTGAACAAACATTCTCTGATTTTCTTCTTTGTCACATTCAGTCTTAGCTCCCATCCAACCCACATGCATTAAATGATGAAAAAAAACCCATACCCACAATACATTAACGCAAAAAAAAAAAAAAAAAAGCCCCACTGTATACATCTCTGTGAGAGAAAATGACAGTGGAGGCCGTTGTGTCTTGGTGTTTTTGTAAGAGCGTTTCTGATAAGGCGCGAAGCGGCAGACCCATCTTAGGCAATAGTCCCTCGGCAAGTTAAACACCTGTGATTCTGCCTAACCACTGAACTGCTGTCGGTCCTCGCCACACGAGTGTAACCGCTCCTTGAGAAAGGATACAAACATTGCGACAAGTCTCCTTGTGCTCCCTCTAGTAAGAATACTGTTTGACTTGACTTTAAAAGTAGTTAATTGAGTGACAGGGACTGAGTTATAGGGACGCATATGGTTATACAACTATAGTTATTCAACCGTATGGGCTACTTTATTTATCTCCGCCGTTGCACATCATTCCTGTCACCGAGTAGCATCACTATAAACGCGTATCTACGGAAAAAGGAGCTATTCGGGAATATTTTAAAATGTCAGTCGGCGGTACCTCAAGCTGTACGTTTTAGGCTTATTTTGAGGGCTCGTTTCCTGCTTTGCTAAGAGTGAAAGTACACGTACTCAGCTCCTCATTTGCTTACAGCATCCCAGCTGGGTGCAAACCGCGAGGGGCCCCGCAGCATCCTCGGCACCGACGTCCCCGTCCCCGTCCCCGCCTCGCCCCGGCGCCGCGCAGCCCCATAACCGGCAGCGCCGCCGCGCCGCCGCCGCCCGCCCTGCCCCTGCCGCGAGGCGCCGCCGCCGCCACCCCCCGCGGAGCGCCGGGACCCCTCCGCCGGCGCCGGCGCCCTACCCGGGGCCGGGTCCCCCCGCGCGCCGCTCACCTCGGCTCGACACGGCTCCGCTCGGCGCCCGCGCTGGAAGCGACAGCTGCCCTGCGGGCACACACACACACACACGGCCGTGAGAAGACGGGCGGCCGACCCCGCGCCCCCCGCCGCGCCGCCCCGGCCCGGCCCGGCCCGCGCCCCCGCGCCGGCCACTCACCGCAGCGTCACTCGCAGACTGCCCCTATTGTCCGCCCGCCGCCCTGTCCCGTCCCGCCTCGTCCCGCCCCGCTCCGCCCCGCTCCGCGCCCCGCCGCGCACGGGCTTCCCCCGCCGCCGCCGCCACCCCGGCTCGGGGGCGGTGGGAGCCGTTCGGGCAGCCCCCGCCCCGCCCTCTCCCTCCCGAGCGCTCCGGCGGCCCCCGTGAGGGGGGAGCGCCGTGGCCGTTGTGGCCGTTGTGGCGGGGGAGACCGTGGCCGCTGTGGCAGTTGGGGCCGTTGTGGCGCGGGAGGCCCTGACCGTTGCGGCCATTGTGGCGGGGGGGGGAGGCCCGTGACCGCTGTGGCCGGGGGGCGATCGCCAGGGTCGCCGTATCGGGGCCAGAGGAGCTGCCGGCAGCCGAGGAGGGGTGCAGCGGGGCCGGGTGGCCCCAGGGCGGGACGGCGACCACCATGTGGGGCTGATGGCAGCGGTGCCTGCCGCGGGGCCGCCGAGGCCCTTGCGGACCCCTCTTCCCAGCCGCCACAGTGTGGTTTCGCTTTCCGTGGTGATCCGCGCTGCTCCAGAGTCCCTCGGGCTTCCCTCGTGCCTCTCTTAATTTAAAAGCCGTCTTTAAAAACTTCCAAGTGCCACGGTATTGTCCACTTTCGCCCAGGGAGGGCTGGGCTTTCCTCAGCAGACCTCCTGGGCAGCCCGTTTTGCTCAGCAGAAACGCGTCAGGTGCGTCCACCGCCCCAGCTGTCCGGTGGGGACCGCGGAAAAGGCGTAGGCAGAGAGCGGGAAAAGCCCTGACCACCAGCCACCCTCTTGGCTGGGAAGTGCGCAGTTAGCGAGGGGTTAAAGGGAGGCCGCTCCTGAACCCCACTGACCTCTTGCCCGAAAGGTTTAGTAAGGTCGTGGCACTTAGGATATTTTTCTTTTGTGTGTGTTGATAGCAGTACGGTGAATGATTCAGTCAGTATCGCCAATCACTAGAGAGCAGAGTTTACTTCAGAAGGGCGGTAAAGACCCAAACAGAACTATTGCTCCATGCTTCATTGTCCTGTCAAACAGGGGACTTTATCGGGTAATGCTTGGGAGCGGACTTTGCCCTCTATATATAATATGATATCATCTGTGTTAGTGAAGGTAAACAGCACAAGAGGCTCAACAGCGGCATAGATAAGAGAATTCTGCCTGAAGCTTGGATGTTCATAGACATACATGCCTACATTTTTTTAATGTAAAAAGTGTTCAGATAAATGTTATGCAAATCACTTCTTCTTGCACTATGCATAATAATCCTCTCTGTAAAACAGATGTTTTTCCATCATCTTCCAAGCTCTCTAAGTCAGGTTTACTCATCTATAAAGTGAACATAATAATGCTTATCTTCAAACTGATACTGAGGACTGCGTTGTGAAGATTGTGTATATGTTTATACATGCAATATGCTAGATGAAAATTGCCTTGAAAGTACAATCTAATAACAGGGAAATTAACCTCAGTAGTATCTCTTCTTGTTAATAACATCAAGATTTTTGTCCTCTTTACCATTTCTGATACTTTGATTTCTGAATACCTTGTTCAAATCACTCATAGTCTCCTGCCTGAAACTATGCTTAATTGTAAACATATGGGTAGTTTAAGCATATAGGTAGTCCTGCTTATGCCAGTGAGTTGACTCATGCTTAAAATATAATATGCAAATGTCATTGTAGGATTGATCTCTGCCACAAAGACAGCACGCTGATGCTGTTAGAGCACTTCCTGATACGATAATAGTAAGTATTATTGAGCTGTTCTCAGATTCTCTGTGACTTCCCTAAGAGTTTTGACAAAACAAAACAGGCCCTTGTTGGAACTAGAATGTTACAAAATGGAACTACATATAATATTAAAAATGAGAGCATTTCTTATTAGCTCTTAGCTGTGATGTAATACTGTCAGTGTAATTTTCAGAGATTGCAAAATATCCAAGTTTTATACCGTGCAACTGTAACTTTGATTAGGGACCACTGAATTAAACTTAAAGACTATCACATCAGAATACCTTTTTGTGTCCTTAACAAATTGTTTAATAAATTTTAAAAAGGTGATAAAGTTTTAACTTTCTCCAAAGCGTGACAGATACCAGGACAAAAAGGATTACTACTGACATAGCAGACTCAGGTTCACTTTTCTGACTGTCAGCTGTCACAGTAGGTACGTTTTCTTCGTTTAAAGAGGGCTGTGAAGGCTGCTCTGTGCTTCTGTTCTGCTGCCAGAGATATCGTGGCGTCAGGAAATTTCCACTGCACGTGACCCAAGGAAGATATACTGTGTTTCGTAGCTGCTTTTCTACTTAAACTAGGAAATATTTAATAGTTTGTTCCAGTTATATGAATTACTGAATTTAACTGTTTCTTTGTAGTTGCATCCTTGAATCTGAGCCTACCACCATAGGATCACATGGTATTTCATAAAACTTATTTATTATATTTGGATTATTTGGGGAATTAGGGGTTTTAGGCAATATAAATCAGTAATAGTTATGTGTTGTATGCCACCACACTGCAAATAGTTACCTTATTTCAGCTACTGCCTGATGGTTCTACTTTTTAATAAAATCATTTGTCTTACAGAATTCATAATTCATTTTACCTATATTTTTCCCTCTGGTAGTCTTCAAATGTTTACAGTCCTTTATGAAATATCTTAATGTTTGGTATCGACCGTATCACAGTATCTCAGTAATCCTCAGAATGTCTGATGTCTTAATATAATCACTTATCTTGGGAGAACTTCAGTGTGCATAAACCAGGCTTCTCTATGTGGGCACTAATGTTGTAACCTTTTAGGTATTGTATTTTCTCTCCCAATTTTCACTGAAAATTATAGTTGCTATCATTTCAGGAAAACATTCACACACTTCTTCAGAGCAACATAATTAGGAAAAAGACATTCCTATATGTGTATTATGAAGGACCTCTGACACCTTATGCATTGGGACAGGGACTGGAGTTTTGGTACTGGAATAACCTTGGCTTGTTATGTACTCTGGAGAAGAGCATGAGTGTTTTGTCACACTCTGAGCCCTCTGCAAATCTCAGGTTACTTCTGATCAGATGTTTGTTAGAGACAGCGAGAGGCACGGAGACCCAGAGCGGGAAGGTTGCATGTGGGGCCGCCAAGACCCTCCCCGCGTGCAGAAGGACGCTGTTGGACCCGGGCCTGGCACAGCCAAGCCAGGCCTGCGCCCAGCAGAGGCACGGCAGCAGCTGCCCCCGAAGGAAGAGGCAGGTCTCCTGGGGGGCCGCGCAGGACCCCCGGCTCTCACGCCACAGCCGCAGCCCTGCTCCTCGCACCGCTGCCCTGCTGCCCCTGCTCGCTGCTATTCCCCCGCCAGAACAAGGGTCTGCGCGGCTGCATCGTGAGCAAATTGGGAAACACATCCCGATGGCAACTAACCCATAAAATAGTTTTATCGCGGTTCCCCTGCCCGAGTCTCAGTGACTGGAGGCGCAGTTATGGTAGGCCGGGAGCAGGTGATGACTGGGGAGCGCCCAGGGTTTTTGGGCAACAAGGCTTCATGCCGGCTGAAGCTCTTGGGGGAAATCAGCTCTCGCAGGCAGGCTCCGTCGGGCCGTGCGTGCCGCGCTAGCGGCGCGGCTGCCGGAGCGCGCGGCGTTACGTGGCGCCCGCCGCAGCCACGCCGGGAAGGGCGTCGCGCTAAGAGGCGGCGGCGGCGCTGCGGGTCGCCCGCTCCCCGCGGCCGCCATGTCGCGGCGAGCGCGGGCCGGGCTGGGCGCCAGGGGGAGGGGCCGCGCTGAGCGGGCGGGGCCACAGCGCGTCCCTCCAGCAACCGAGGCCCCGCCCTGCCCCGGAAGTCCTGCCCCCAGTCGCGTCGCGGTTGCTAGGGAGCGGCCCCGGAAGTGGCGCGGCGGGCGGCCGCCATGGGGCCGGGGGCAGCCCGCGGCGCTCGCGGAGCGTGAGGGGCGGCCACTCGCCGCCGGCAGGTGAGAGCGGGCTGCCGGCCCTGCCCATCCCCTCCCCCGCGCTATCGCGACAGCCCGTGGGGTCGCGACACGACGGCGGCGGGCGCGGGGAGGGGTCCCTCCCTGGCGGCGGGGAGGAGGTGAGGCCCTGTCCCTTCCTGCGGCTGTCGCGACATGGCGCTGCATGTTACTGCGTCTCTGCTCACCCCGGCCTTTCCCCCGAGGTCTCCAGCGATTCTCTAACGAGCTTCTGTTTCCACTCGACTCATCATCTCTCTCGTGTTAGTTACAGCCCCCTTGCTTCTCGGCCCTTTGTTATCTGGTGTCTCCCGTTCTCCTGCTGTGGGAGTCGTGTTGGCAGAGCCTCCCCTTCTGCTCTAGTGGCGTGGCTTGCTTCAGTTTAACTGGATTTTCTGGTAGCAAACTCAGTAACAAACCACACTGATGTTTTCAATGGTTAGCGGCATGTAGAACTTGCGAGATCAGGAAACCTCGTTCGTACGCAGATGCCAGCGCTGCTCAGTTGCACTTATTCTGGAGTGTAAATAGATGATATGTGATCTGCATGAGTCGTTTTAGTAGTGGCAGTAATGCCTGAGAAAAATGCCACTGGCGTGCTTTTGAGTCTCACCACCACCTTGTGAGTTTGTGCCAGTCATGTGATGGGGCAGGAGGACCTCACCTATGCTTAGGTTGCTGCCAGGTGTCCTTAAGTTTATTTGCTGTTGCTGGGACCAGTGTGCAGTAAACACAGTATTTTAGGGAAGTGTCAGGTCAATTGTGCTGGTATTACAAATCTGTTGTTTCCTAAGTAGGAAGTCTAGTGCCCTGAGAAGGATTTGACTTACACTACAATATGCAAAGTCAAGGCTGCTTGCTCTATAGCTCTTCCTTGATGTTTACAAAAGCTAAGGTTTTCAGCTGATCAAAATTTTGAATGCTGGGATTATCTCATTAGATCATCTCAGAGTATCTACTTGCAGATTAGAGGATTCCTGTAGAAAATTAAATTGGACTAAATTATATTATTGAAAATAATTAAGTTTTCTGTACAACTTAATGTGTTATTTTCCTATGACTTCTTGTCTGCAGGTATGAACAATTGAATTATGCAAAATCACAAAATTTTATTTACACACAAATTAAATAACTATTAGTTAGATAAGTAAATAACTAAACTACCCATGTAAATGAAGGGCTAATATTCAGTCCTCTGTTGTATTGCTAATCCTCTTGTAGCAGCAGGGATCTGTAAGGCCTGAAGTTCCCAAAACAGGAGAAGAATGACACTCTTGTAATTTTTCTGTTCATTTGTGATGGAAGTTCAATTCAGTTTTTAGCTTTGATTTAGCTTAAGTTTAGTGTGACCTTCCAGTCACACTGGACCATAAGGAATTGTTCGGTTGGGATTGTCTCTGGCTTCTGAAATCAAACTGTGCAGTCTCTGGGAGTAAAGTAGCAGGGTTAGTCATGGAGCAGCCCCGCTTGCTACCACAGAACTGTTTTGCTGAACAGTACATGCAGTCTTTCAGGATTCCTTGCCATAGGATATATTGAAATAATCGTGTACTGAAGTAAAAGACTATAGGAAGGATACTATGACAGTTTCCTTCTAACTTTGTTTTCAGAAGTTATTGTATTACAACAATGGTGTGAAGTAGCTGAAGTGCAGTTTGTGGCTGGCAAGCTGCACTTCTAGTGCTTACTGCAATTTCGTGACCTCTTTTATCTGACCTGGTAAATGGGGAGGAATGGTATGAGGCAAAGATGCCTGGGTGCTGTGAGGGATACACACAGGTTTAGGATGTGCCTTCTAGCAGGTATCCTTTGAGCACCAGGGTCATCACTGCCACCTTTGGTTTATATCCACTCTTTCCCGTGGCAATAGAGCACCAGTACCTCTTCTGGGCACTAGGAGTCGTTTTGTTGGCACATCTGGTCAAAAAAGCAGAGATGGCATTAACTGTTGCATCCTAGAGTTGAAATGAGTTTGCAGCATTAGGACTGCTGGCAAAGTAGCCCTGCTTGTGGAAGCACATCCAATCTCTTAATCTTTGCCAAGCTACAGCTACATGCCAGAAGCTAAAGACAGAGAGATGCACACGGCTACGTGTGTCTGATGCAGTGTTTCTGGAGGTACAAGCCCTGAGGAGGGTGTGACTTGTGTACTGAGGACACTGGGGTGAGACAAGCTTGAGAAGTAGGGAGCAAAATTAGAGAGTCAGGTGACAGAGGCAGGTATAAAGTTGGGGTTAGATGTTGTTGAATCGAGGAAGGAACTTGGTCTTTTAACATTTTTGTAGTATATTTAGTTAATGCTAATGCAGCACTTAATGCATTTTTTGGAGAGGGACAATTCTATTCCAGGCTGATTTATCCCTGAACTTTTAAAACCACAAGAAGATTGTGTATAGTACTAGTGAGTCACTTATGATGAATCATAGATATTTTGGTATAAATAGGTTAGTCCCTTTATTTAATTTATTTTTGATTTGGTAGCATCTAAAAGGCCTAGAGAAAGATCATGACCTTGCAGAACTAAGTGTTGTTTAAGCACAGAAGAAAGACCCTGAGCCTGCATATGCTCTCCCTATCTGTCTATTAAAGTTTGATTTCAGCTTGACTTGCCAATGTGAATAAAAATAAGTGTGCCTAAAACTCTTCAAGATCAAAGTCTAATAGAAAAAATCTGTGTGTTATGGAGTTTTGCAATTTAAATTGACTAGGCAGGAAAAAGTATGAGCACTATATAATGGACCATGCCTTCCAGGAAGAGAGAAACCATAGGAGTATTGGCTTGCTAACAGGTGTATGTCTCTATACCTAGTCTGGAAACTGAAGACCTCCTGAGTTCCAGTCCAATAGCTTAGTTGCAGAAATTATATTAATTACATTAATGATTTACTTGCATTAATTACATTACTACATTAGTAAAGATAATTTGAAGTTTTAACTGGCTTTTCAATTGAAAATTTTATGTAGTAACTCCGCTCCCTCCCGCTTCCTTGGCTGATACCGTTTTTGTTCTTGAGAGGAGCATGTGCCAAAGAATGTGCTTTTGGCTCGACGAGCAGAGCAGGAATTGATCTGAGTAGCTTTTAAACTAACTCATAGATTCTCTCCTGAATCAGCATTTTTCTGCAGTGAAAACTCACTGGGCAGCAAGTTCAAAACTATTTTATGGAGTGTACTGCTGAAAGACTAAATAGCAGTATTGAAACTGCTTACCATAGCTGTCTGCCCTTGACTTTATCAGTCTTATCATTCCCTCATTAATATATGCTTGTTAGCTTGCTTAATAGTTGTGTATTAAAGCCATCAGACCTAGATCCTAGGAGGTCGGGCTCTAGCACCTATTTAGAGACTGGGTAAATGTGTTGCAAATTGTATGTGGTACAGTGCTCTGTCCGCATGAGCTGGGTTGTAGGTTTCTGGCCCTAGGCTGCATATGCATGAATGGCAGCATGTTTGAACTTATTGCATTGCCCCCACCTTCACTGGCATTACCCTAATCTGTGATACAGGGTAGTGGTTTTCAATGCTGGGCATGCAGAATGTAATTGGATGAGGAGACACAGCGTGAAGAGGATCCCGCCGAGCCGCCCTGGTGAAGGAGAACGCAAGTGGGTAAGTGCTGAGTGAGTGCCTCTCGCTGTCAGAGACGCTTCAGCCTGCTCTTTAGAGAGGTAGCAACTGTGGGCGCCTCTCCCTGGCTTGGCTTGTCCTTGTGCCATCGTCAGTGCATTTGTTGTCTGTTTCCACCCTGTTAGCATAAGTTGAACCAAGAGAGGTTCAGGCTGGATATAAGGAAAAACCTTTTCCCCAGGAGGACAGACAAGCAGTGGGACAGCATGCCCAGAGAAGCTGTGCTATTTCCATCCTTGGAGGTTTTCAAAGTGCAGCTGGATAAAGCCCTGAGCAGCCTGGTCTGGCCTCACAGGTAACCCTGCTTAGAGCAGAAGGCTGGACTAGAGACCTCCTGAGGTCTCTTCCAGCTTGAGTGAGCCTCTGAACAGAAGTAAAAGGCTGACAAGTGAGAGATCTAATGTGGAAAGTGATATCTAGGAGTCAAGAATTGAAATGCAGTTTGTAAGGACTGTTTTAACAACCTGAGGTTTGGGAAATCCTGCTATCAAGGGTTTAATAACATCAGTGTATCCTCCCTGCAGCTAGACCAAGCAGCAAAATCATGATCGCATGAAATACAGAAAAGACAACAAAAAAGATGGTAACACTGTTTTGATTCTTTTCTGTGTAATTTAGCAAATTGTGATTCTTGATAGGATGTGTAAAGGATTTCTCTTGGAAATGTACTTTTTGTGTCTACAGTCACTGAGTGGAGTTATCTGTAAGAACTGTCCAACTTCAGAACAGACCCCAAAACCATGTATACATATAAGTCTTGGTTTGAAGCAATAAAGTGTCTGTGCTCTACACTTTGTTCTGGAAACGTTACCACCCAGTAAGTGTATGATACTGATTTCTGTCATTAGTGTACATTAAGGAGAGGCTCAAGCTGTGTGCCCACTCATAAAAGGTGGATTAGCTGGAAAGATCCTTGTAACTGTGAAAGATGAAGTGTGAAAGATCCTAGTAGCTGGTGTTGCTTCTGTTTGTAGTTGTCCAGCTGATAAATGCAGGTTTCAGTCTGAAACTAAGACATTGCTTTCCTCAATTTTAAATTGATTTACTTCTTCCACTTTACTTAAGCTAAGATGCGCTCTAGATGCCTCTTTTCTTCCCCTGCAGTTTTCCTAGTTTGTGTTCTCCCCTTTTGTTTTCTACTTCACATCTCAAAACTTTCTTTACTAACAAGTTGATTCTGTTTTAGGATAATGGCAGGAAAAGTGAAGTGGGTAACTGACATAGAAAAATCTGTTCTGATAAACAACTTTGAAAAAAGAGGCTGGATTCAGGTGGCAGAAAATGAAGACTGGAATTTTTATTGGTAAGTACATTAATTTGTGAAGTATTTTAATATCCTGTGCTAATACCATTATTAATATAACAAAATGCATATTTAAAAATAAAAGCTGCACAAATTAGCATTAATTTAGTGCAGTGCTCCTAGGAGTGTAACATTTTTTCATTGCTTCTGTAATTTCTTATAGCATTCTTCATCCTCAATTCAGATTTGTATGGGCAGATTCCTGTATCTGTGTAGGTCTGCTGAAGTCATTAGGATTCCTCAGAGTACAAGGTCCTATCTGCATTGATCCATTCCCATGCTGTTGACCTCAGATATCTTTGCAGTATGCCAAAGGTTTTGTCAGAGAGTGGAAAATCACTACCCTATCAAAATACCAATCGCTTCTGGGAGTAGGAATTGTAAACACCCCAAGGGAAAGGCTGTATTCCCTGTGGGTTTGGTTTGTTCATTTGGTTGAGTTTTTTTGAATGTGATACCTGATTTCACTCAAACTTATTGTATGTAGTAAGTAGAGTTCTGCTGCTGCTATGGGAGGGGGTTTATGGCCTAAGGAATCTTTGTGTGTATCTTTTCCAAAGCTTTCCAACAACATAACATAAGCAAAAGGATCCAAGAATACAAGGTTTCTATATACAGTATTCTTTTATCAAATTGACACAGACTCGCCCTGTTACTGGAGTGCAATCTCTTGTAACAAAGACCTCAAGAATTGTACTTTCCTCCTCCTTCATGATAAAGGGTTATATGGAGACTAATTATTCAGCATCTCGGTACTGAGAGTGAATGATGGAATTTAACCAAGGTAATGGTGAATATAGGAGAATAAATAACCTGCCTTTTTATTTGATGAAGTGTTGTCCTGAAATGCAGTAATCTGTTAAAGATAAGGCAAACCAATATTTATTTAAGTAAATCGAGCAATTTTTATTGTCCTTTCCAAATACAACAGAATGGCACTTTATACTGCAAAATTTGTATTCTTTGTTAACAACTGATTTAAATTGGTACGATTCTAGTAATCTGCTCATGCTTTTGGAATGTGGTTGGGGGGAGGCGTGGGGGAACAGGACACTCACGGAAACTGTTGTGTGACAGTTATTTCGTTATTTCTTTCTTACTAAGATGATAATGTAGCAGACTGGAAATGTGAGAATATTTCCTGGATGTCATCAATGTAAGAGCTCTAATGCAGAAAATTCTACATATCTATGGCTCTGCTCTTATAAAAGAGAGAACTGATTTGATGACTTTTCACTGTAGTGCTCTGATGTGGCATTTACTGCTGTTCTTAGTAAGAGCTCTGAATCACAATACTCAATACGTATGCTTGAAATCTTTTAGAATCCAAACAGCAGATAGTGAGTAGGAGGTTGTTTTTTATTCTTTTTTTTTTTAAAAGAAAAAGAAAAGAAAAGCTGAGTTTCCAGGGAGTGAAGTAATAGATTTAGAAAGATGCTGCTGTAGCATTTGGGTGCCTATTAGTCCTGTTTAGGCCCTGCTGGGGGTTGACCTAAGTATCAACAAGCCAGAATCTGGTAAGAGCCAAGGTGTCAGCTGCCTTTTCTCACCATCTACCCCAATTTCAGTAGTAGTAGAGGGATCAGTAAAACCTGTAGTATGATTTGATTTGGTTTTGGTAATAGAGATTTGGGGTATGTTGGATTGTCACTGCAGCAAAATATTATACCATACGGAGAAATCCTAAATGGAGAGGAAAAAATTGAAGTGTAAATAAATAATAGAAATTTCAACTTTGTCTTCCTGAGTTGTGTTTCTTGGGAGAACTGTTTGACATCTGTTGTTTCTTTCAGGATGAGTGTACAAACCATCAGAAATGTTTTCAGTGTGGAAAGTGGTTACCGCCTTTCTGATGACCAGATTGTCAATCATTTTCCAAACCACTATGAACTAACCAGGAAGGATTTGATGGTAAAGAATATCAAGCGATACAGAAAGGAACTTGAGAAAGAAGGGAGTCCTCTTGCAGAAAAGGATGAAAATGGGAAATATATTTATTTGGGTATGTAGTTCTCATTATCAGCATTAATCGTGTTTCCTGTGTGGTCAATAACCTGTTGGCCTTGTAACTTCAGACAGTAGTAGAACAGCACATTAATGTACAAATTATTCTAATTTACATGTTGCTGCTTCAGTGCAATGCAGTCAGTAAGAAAAACTACTGCTTGCAAAAGTGCAGGCAATGGAAGTTATCTGTTTTTAACAGGTTGCTTTTGGAGACCTATCTAAAACTGATATGTAACTGAATCATCACAGGGAGGTAACTTAGTCAGAGCCCAGCTCTTTTTTTCAGTAGAAATGGAATTGAATTAGCTCCTCTGTACATAAAGCTCTGAACCTTCAATGTGTTAGAACATTAAAGTAACTGTCTTCAAATGCTCTGGCACTAACTGTCAGTTGAATAGAATAAAGCGTGCTCAATACTAAAATTGTTTGCTTCATTCTGCAAATTTAAGAGCCTTCTTTCCCCTGCCTTTTCCTCCTCTTCCTTCCTCTCAAATCTGCCACTAGAGAAAAGAAACAGAAGGAAAGGGAAAATTATACAAATAGTAATAGTGAATATTTCGTATGGGATATTACATTTTCAAACCTCTTCATAAACCTTGCTTTAGGAGATAATGGCCAATATTTTACAAAGGGAGAGAATTAGAGGGGGGTGGAACTTGCTTAAGATCTTTTTTGAAATTAGCCACAAAGCAGCAAAAAAGATTGACAGGGAAACAGAAGCATTCATATCACCACAGCAGTGCAGCCTGCTTCCTCTACTGTGTGATTAGTAGTAGTCAGTAGGATTCACGGAGGAGCACAAATCCCGTTTATAGGTATGGAAGTTCTATTTAGACTTGGTTTTGTAAGTAGTAAAGTCCTTCAAGCAAACTACACTTACCAATGTAACATTAACTGCAGTAATCATGAAATGATTATTTTAAATGGAAGGTTATACCAAAATAGGTTTGTAACTCAGCCTTTTTTTAATTTTACTTTAAAGAGGGAAAACTGTGGAATTAAGATACTTAGCAGTAAGATCAGTGATGGAACTGAAAGGCTCTGCAACAGAGATCCAGAAGAGAAGGGTTGCAGTTTCTTTAATTCAAAAGTGCAAAAAAAAGTGCACCTGGAAATTTTATACTGGAACAAAAACTAAACTAAAACTTTTGCAGAAAGCATATGGACAGAACTAAATGAACAAACCCTTCAGAAGAGAAATTTAGGGCAAGCTGGGGAACAAGCGATGACTGCTAGAAAATAATTAAAAAAAAACACAGGCGGGGGGAAGAAAGTTGTCTTGGTGGTCTGAAAGCGCTGAACTGAAATAAAAATGGGGACGTTGTTTAGCCATGTGAAAATGAAGCAGTGCTTTAAGGATGGGATTGAGAATAATCTGACCACAAAAAGTGAGAAATATTTTTCCTCAGATTTCAGTAACTACACTAATACTGAGTATAGCAGGAAAGAAGGAATGACTAATGGCAGGTAAACATGGAATTAAAAATTACCACATCCAAAGGGGAGGCAACATCAACATTCGGATTTTTGCATGCACAAGTGATGAGATGCTTTGAAGAATCGTGAAAGCTGATACACAAAATTGAGAAAGTTTGATTATGAAACTCAAGTTGCAATGGTATGATACTCTCTAATTGCACAGGAAAACAGGAATTATTAAACTATTAATTAAACAGGAAAAAAAGATTCAGGTGCATTAAGGTCTGTTAATCTGAAGCTAGTGGCATGCAATAATTGCCAATTATTTGTTTAAGTAAAAATTACAAACTTGAAGTAATGTAAAAGGCAATATGAGTTTTACTGAAGTTGGATCATGCCAGACTAGAAAAGCAAGTTTTTTTTCAGTCTATATTTTTGAATATCCTTGTCAGATGTAGTATGCTTAATCTACACCTCTTTTGTCTTAATTCAGATTTTGTGCCTGTTACTTTTATGCTTCCTGCTGATTACAATCTCTTTGTTGAAGAATTCAGAAAAAATCCCTCCAGCACTTGGATTATGAAACCTTGTGGGAAAGCTCAAGGAAAAGGAATATTTCTCATAAATAAACTCTCTCAAATTAAAAAGTGGTCTCGAGACAGCAAAACATCTTCGTAAGTGCTGCAGGAAAGAAAAAACCCCACATATTGTACTTCATATAATCAGATGCACTATATCAACATGCTGATTGTTTGATGCATGGGAGAAGTATTCCATTTATCACTATTTCATTAGTAGTTAGTTTTACATGTAGTCTCTGATATTGTACTTCTTCCTTCAAATATGTCTTAATGCAGTTCTGGTGGAGGAGGTACAAACAGCTGTTCAATTAACTGTGCTCTATAAATACACTTTTAATGTTGTGGGGGGAAAATGGACAAAAATAAATTGTTCTGCTTCATGGTGTTAAATAACAGGAGGTAAGAAAAAAATCTTCCCCTGGGCAGTTTGAATCATGATTTTATTTAATATGCATCAATTCACTTTTTAAATTAGTATAATGAAAGAAAGCACTTATATGAAGACAATATGTTATCAGTTTGGAGCAGAAAGTAATATGCCTCATGTTGATGATCTACTTCCAAGTGGGTGAAACAGGCTAGCTATTTATGTTTTCTCTGACTAGTAAAAGTTTTGCTCACACAACTGATACTATTTTTTTTCTGTCATGAAGTAGATGGCTGAATTTCAGTTGAGTTGTTTTGTTCTATTTACCTTGGAATCTGAAGACTGTCACAATCTAAAAGATATCTTAGCTTTTCAGTGGTTTACAATTGCATACCAAGCATAAATACAAATACTCTAGGAATATAAGACCTTGACTAAAAAGGTAGTATAATAATATATGAACTTTTTGCTCATCTGAACCACAAAAAGTCTAAGTATTCTCAGAGGCAAAGACTAGCTTGTAGAACTGCATTCTGAATGGCTCTGTTAGCTACCACTTTAACTGCAAAACTGTGTTTCAATGGGCAATTAATCTTGGTCATCTGTTTTATTTTTTTTAGCTTTTTTTGCTATGTAAGCCTGATGCCAAGTGTGTATTATTAACCAGTATAACTTTATACATTGTATTGGCAATATGATTTAATATTTCTGTCAATCCAAAACTTAGGCTGCTTCTATAGAAGAAAAAACTAGCAGAACATTATAATTGTCACATTCTGAAACATAATGTATGTTTTTCAGATTTGTATCTCAGTCTTCCAAAGAAGCCTATGTGATTTCTCTCTATATCAACAATCCATTATTGATTGGTGGAAAGAAATTTGACCTTCGTCTATACGTTTTAGTATCTACATATCGTCCACTGAGATGTTATATGTAAGACTGCATATTTTTATTCGTATTTTGTTATGAAAGAATGTTTAACATAGTCAAAATAATTTTGCCTGTGTTGCACAAAGAAGTTTAACATGCACTTGGTATCCTAACATATTCTTTTCTTTATCTCTTGTTACTGCTTAACATTTTAATTACTTTTTACATTTAAGGTATAAACTTGGATTTTGCCGGTTTTGCACAGTAAAATATACACCAAGTACTAGCGAACTGGATAACATGTTTGTTCATCTTACAAATGTTGCCATTCAGAAACATGGGGTAAGTGTACTGAGTTCTTAGTGTCTTTTTTATAGCAAGACTGACTTTTTTTAATTGTCCAAAACTTTTGGAATAAAAAGGTTTACTTGTTATACTTTTTATCATCCTGCAAACAAAATACTTCAGTGTAGCTTTGCAAATAAATTTTAAAAAAGTTCATAAGGTTGCAGATCACAAGTATGCAAGATAATAAATGAGATTCAGCACTACAATAGAATGTAGTTTCCTCAGTATTGGCTTGCAGTAATTGAAAGCAGTATTTTTTTTCAAGTCTGCTATCATTAGAATGCTAATATGACACTTAGCAATTGGTTCTGTGAGCAGTGGAATTAATGAAGCCTGGTTCCTGTGGTTTTGTATTTTATAATGGTGCTGAAATATCTCCTCCCTGATCTCCCCTTCCCTCTCTCTCTCCCATGTAGTTAATTTAACTTTCCTATTTCCAGCACTTAGGCATCACAGTACCTTCCAGTTCCTTCCTACGTCCCCCCCTTCTTTTTCTGGGTAAGAGAGGCAATATGCAGTTGTGAGCGGAGAGGTAAATGGTTGCTGACTGGCCAGCTGGTGGCTTCCTACTGCATGGGCAAAGACAGTGTTCTGCCTGCCTTTCTCTTAGAGGTTTTACTTTTGTTTCCTGTAATTGGCCAGTGATGTACCTAAACCATGTAGAAACTTAACAGCTTTGATAGCATGTGCCTAAATAGGCTGAAATTCACCAGTGAGAAGAAGGGCTCATGGGTTAGGGGTACAGTACCGTTGCCCAAGCCTTAAATATTTCTTCAGGGAATCCACTTTAAAATACATTATCCTTAACAGATGTCCATTATTTATAAACAATGCCTCAGTTACAGTAATTAATACTCTGTTAAGCTGCACTATCTAACTGTGTATTTTTTATACTTGCTGCTTTTAAAAGGAAAGAAAAAATATACATATATGAAATTGCAAGCTTGTTAAATGTGCCTCGTCTGTTTTTATTCTGTAAGATGTGCAACGTAGCAGAACTGCTTTTACCTGGGCATTCCTGTAACAACAGTGCAGATCTTAAATGTCGCTTACTATGGTAATTATAAACCAGAATAAATGTCAAAATATGACATTTTTCAGTACTGCAAAAGTCTTCTTAGCTAGACACCAATTTGTGAAGTGTTTCAGGCACGTTATGATTTGACAGGACACTGAGAATTAGTTGTGGAGAAAGCAGGTCCCATGCTACTTAGAGTGTAAGTAATGGTGCTTTTGCCAGTAGCAGGAACAGGCTAGGCATGTAATGTGCTGCATATCCTGTTATCATGCACCCATTCTTCATGATCTAAAGAATGGCCTTCAAGATTTTTCCCAAATAAAAGTAGAGATAAAAGAAATTAATGTAGTAGTAAGGTCACCTTGAAAGAAGGAAGGACTACAGAAGTGGATGTAAAAGAAGTAACTTAAAAATGTGGGGTCATTACTGAAGTATTTGGAAAAATGTATGTACTCAGGGTCATATTTGTGCTGCAAAATTTGGTTTTGAATTATTATCTTCTGTATGTGTGTCTATAATACTAACAAAATAACAGTAATTCTTCTATTTAATCATCTTCAGTTAGTGATCTTCCATGGAGACATTTCACTTGTTTTGATATTATTAATTAAATAGCTGTTATTATGCAAAGCTCTATCCAGTTGCAATCTATTTTGGTTTGAATACTTGTTCTCAAAGGCAAAGAGGGCTGAAACTTTGACCTCTGTCCCCTGGCTGGAATCTGTGGTCTTAAGGCATTTTTTTCCATGGAGCAAGTCCTGAGAACCATGTCTCAGATTTGTCCAGTCTTTCAAATTTACTAAGGGGGAAACTGTAGAAAAGGCCTATAACTAGATAGAGGCTTCTCTGAACTTGTTTTAGAGGAAGAAAGATTTAATTCCTCAGAGAACTCTTTTCTACTGTAGGCATTCTGCTTTTTATAATTTAGCAGTCATACAGTTGGTAATTCTTAGAAATGTTCCCAGCAGCATTTTTATACAGGGACAAAGCATATGTCCCAAGAGCTATCTAAGGGCTGAATATGGGTGTCTTATCATTGGAAAGACTACTCTCTGATTTTGTCTTTCCGTTTAAAGACAATATATTGCAGGGCCTTGACAGCCTCTGAAAAGCAAAATATGAGGTAACCTCCTTTTTTCTCCCATTCTATTTCAGTAGAACTTACTGATTTTTCCAGATTAAAATGCTGTATTACATGAAAAATTAACCTTCAGAAATAATCCAGGTGTCACCTTACTGTTTTCATGAATGTAACTGTTTTCAGTAGCACTATTAAGAAGATGCTGTGTTTGTCTTTTACTTTTGAGAAACAGACAAATTGCATTTTAAATGAATAAACACAGACAAGCACTTTTCAAATGCTGCATTTTTAAAAGGTTAACTTCAGTGAAATTTAGCTATTGTTAAATTAACTACTTCTTCCTCATCCCCAGTGGAGGAAAAAGCCAAATTCTTTCCCTTTACATTTTAAAATTTAGATTTCCCAATCATGTTTTACTATGAAGTTGTCAGAGTACATTTTTTTTTCTTTTAAGGCAAGATTTATTACTTGATTTGTGATAAGTAATATAAACATATATACCTGTAATAAAAATGGTTGTTTATATAGAGGGCAGTTCAAAGTAAAGCTGAAGCCTTTGTGAAGCTATGAAATAGAGTAAAAACAGTTTGCTGAGTTTGTTTTTAAAGCAATACTTGTATGTAAGTATAAGAGGCCTGCTTATATGAATGAAGGCAAAACTGTTGAGCAAACTCAAAATCTGAAAGACTGAATTAACTTCTTAACTCTTCAGGATGATTACAATCATATCCATGGAGGCAAGTGGACAGTGAGTAACTTGCGTCTGTATCTGGAAAGCACCCGTGGAAAGGAAGTCACAAACAAATTATTTGATGAAATTCACTGGATAATTGTGCAGTCACTGAAGGCTGTTGCAGTGAGTACTGTTTCTGGAATGCTGCCAGCGATAGCATTATGGCTGCAGACTTTTCATAACCGTGAGAGTGAGCTTGCCTTTATTTAAAATAAACCACGCAAAATAAAGTCCGTCTCCTGCTGTTTGAGTGCTGTTGTTGATGGTTTCTGCAGTTCTGTGATCTCTTGATCTCCCTGCGCTAGGTGAACTTGAATCTTGAGTGAGCGAGCAAACTATCTGAACATATTAGAAGTGAATAAATCTCTTGAGGGCTCTGTGAACTATTTAATATGACTTGATACTGCCTTGTGAATAGCGTTAAGTTCTGCCAAGGTTCATGACGTCATTTCAGCAATAACAAATGTGTCAAAGAAAAAATAGCTCTCGTAGGAGGGCAATTTATCAAACAAAATGTAAGGATATTAGTTCAACAGAATTACATAACTCTACTTTCAGCTGTTTTATACGCAATTCATGTAGCTATCAGAGACTTTTACTTTTTTTTACAAAAAGTAGCAGTCAATCTTTTCTGCTTGAGTAACTTTCCAGTGTTTTGGCAATATCCCATGCTTCCCTTAGAGAGCAGGTACCACTACATGGATTAGCTGAGGTAAGGAGAGAGCTCACTGCCTCCCAAAGGGGTTGTCCTGTTCCAAGTACGTGGGCCTGTCATCTCCTGGCACCATCATGAGTTGAGTCAGCTCACTCATCCAACTGAAAACTACTATCTTATTTTTTCTGCTGGCTTAGTTTTTTGCTAGTTTAATGAGTTGAATTACCTCACTGAAGGTTCAGGAGGACAAGAGAGAGGATGGGTTGTGAAGCTAGGATCCATGGGAGGTGGGGGAGCATGGCTCAGCTCAGCCTCTGCTGTGCAATTGGACTTGAAACCAGATGTGAGAGGAAAAGGGAGTTAATCCAAATGTTAGCAGAACCTGAAAAGAGAAGAGAAAAAAATGTTGAGAATATAGAGGAGGAAATGTTTTGATCAGCTTCAGTACTTCTCTGTCTTTCTGAGAATAGCAAATGTAATGAGAGATCCTCCTTCTCTGTTCCCTTCCTGCACTCCCTGAAGAACTGAAAAGCTTTTATTATTAGTCTTAGGGGAAGTCATCTCACTAACCTGTTACAAAGGTTTCTTTAAAAGATCTGATGAGCTTTTCATAGAAGAAAAGTCTTGGTGTGCATACTTTCAATCCTTAACAGATGCTGCTGGAAAACCACTGATTCTCTAGAGAATGAGCATCTAAACATAACTTGGTCCTTGGTCTGTTTTGGCTTTCAGGATCATAGTTGACTTGAGCTAATTACAATTTTAAAATATATCTGGTGATTGTTTGACCTCAAACTTCTGCATAGTTACAGCATTATGACAAAAGAAATGTCTTTGAATAAGTCTCCTTTACTCTGAAGTTTAAAGAACTCATGATTTACGTGAAGCTGTGTTATGTAAAATTCACAACTTCCTGATTTTATCCTGTTACATGAAGGCTTTGAATATTCTTATTACTTCTGCAAAATATAAAAACACTTTAAAACTGGAAATAAGATAGAAAATTAATGTAATTTAGTGCTTGCCATTAATACAATCATTATTATTAATACTCACTAATAGCTTGAGGAAAAAAACAAAAAACAAAAAAGATAATCCTGAACATGCTGGTAAAATTATGCTGGAGTTATAACACTAACAACTGTTGTAGAAGATTCATAATTTAATCACATGTGATTTCTAGCAAAAATAAGTGTGTGATCAGATTACTTACCAAATTGCTGATTTTAATATTTGTTGTCTTGTTTTAGCCTGTAATGAATAATGATAAACACTGCTTTGAGTGTTATGGATACGACATTATCATTGATGACAAGCTTAAACCATGGCTAATTGAGGTAAAGTTGCAGAAAATACAGAAATAACTTTCTCCTCATTTTCTTTCACAGAATAAAATTAGGTAGGTAGGTTTCAGTGCAGTCATTTCTCTTTTGAAACAGTGATGTCTTTTATTGCTCAGGTAAATGGATTAGGAAAGATGTTAAAAAGTAAAATAGGCCATGTAATGACCAAGTGAGCACATGCTTTTGTTTTCTATTTCTTTGGTGTTTTGAGGGGTTTTGTTTTGTCTTTTAAATCTAGGGCGTCCATATAATTGGACTTCAGAGGCTGCCTGAATGTTAGCAGCCTGATGAGATACTGTCTCAGCAGCTGGAAAACTGGCATTGGCCCAACAGAGCATAATGTCAAACTTGTTAAAACTTAGGGGCTGTCACGGCCGCAGCGTTGCAGGTTGAGAGAAGAGAGACACCCAGGATAATGGGGATATTTGGAAGGTTTCATGTCTCTGTAATTTTCTCTTAGTGTATTAACTTTGGATCTATATGTTCAACATAATTTTTATCCAGCCCTTTTCTTCCTCAATGTTATTCCCAAAGATCAAAGGTAAACAGACTTAAAAAAACAAACAAAAAATTGTTTATTGTTCTAATACCACTTCTCAGTAATAAATGTGGAACACAAGGGGTATGTTAAATGAACACTGATTTGAGACAATTACAAGAAGATACAATTTAAACACTTTGAAGAGAGAGAGAGAGACTTTTTCTCTGGCTCACAATTTAACAGTAGAGAATTCAGATTAAGGACATAAAGCTGTTTACCTCCTGCAGATTTTTGTTTGTAACAACTGTGGGAGTCACCCAGGCAAAATGTAAATGTAAAATGTAATTTGTGATTTTGGTATCCATCTAAGCTTAGAAAATAAAACAAAAATCCTTGTCGTGTCAGATTAGCCCTGATGAATCTCATCTCAACAGAAATCCAGGCTGACGCTGCAGTCACGTGGCAGCGTGTTGTGTTGTTCTGAAGTAAGAAAAATGCCCAATGGGGGATTCTTTCCAATTCTGTGGAAGTGAAAGAGGTGCTTTGAGATGCTGATTCTTAATTTCCTGAATAGTACATACTGTCTTTACACATGCTGTCTGGAGAACTGTATACCACTTAAAAAAATGATACTGATGTTTTTTTTCTTTTATAGGTCAATGCTTCCCCTTCTCTTACTTCCAGTACTGCTAACGATCGCATCCTGAAGTACAATCTTATTAATGACACACTTAACATTGCTGTGCCTAACGGGGAAATTCCAGACTGTAAATGGAATAAATCTCCACCAAAAGAGGTTCTTGGCAATTATGAAGTCTTGTAAGTTTTATCAGTCTTCTGTATAAATGTAAATGTTCTTCATTAGCCCTGCTTTTTTTTTTTTTTTTTTTTTAATGTAACTTAGACCACAGAGATAAGATGAACTTCAATCTATTGGGAAAAAATGGACACACAGATACCACTTCATCTTTTGGAGGGCTGCAATAGCAACTTTGGAGGTATCAGTTTGCATCAGAGCAGGGTTGCTTCATCTCACCCCCGGGGGAATGTTACTTGTCTGATAAACCCCTGCACTTACTGAGCTTCTTGCGGCTAGATTCGAGGTACAAAAGTGAGGAGAGTGTTTGTCTTTTATATGTATAGAACTTGCATTAGATGGAGTGTAGTATACAGATGGTAGTTAAGTAGGTAAACACTTGTAATGAATAGCTATAATTTCTCAATTTGTAGAAATGATGCCACTTGACTCTTGTAATTCATGGATGTGATAGAGTTGTCAGGTATGTTTAAACTACCCCAATGTGTTTTACAAAGGAAGAAATCAAGAAGGTAGATCTTTTTACTATACTGCCTAAAAACTTTATCTAGGATTGGTCTTAGGCAGAGGAATACTGTTTTTTTAAATAACATGTTGATCACACAGTTTCTAGTATTTCCTGGAAAAATACTTCTCCGCAATAGTTTCTCAAGCACTAATGATACAATTGTGCAGTACACTGGAAATGCAGTGATGTACCTAGCTTATCCACTAGTTCATATCAATCTTAATATTTTTTACATATGCGTTTAACTGTCTTTACTAATATAAGTGTTGGCAGGATTATGATTTAAATTTTAATGGATGTTACATACATGGTAGCTGTGAATAGCTATACGATATTGTAACTAGGTGTATATTATGACTGTTCTACAAAGTATTGCAGTATTATCTTTTGATAATTACACTACTGCATCTAGAGTCAGTTTCTGCTTGGGATTTAAATAACAGCTGAGAGGTAAGTATATATTAAGGTTATCTAAGGCCAAAATGGGCTTATATATTTGAAGAACTACTTGTCACTGTGGTTAAGTGTTACAAAATACATGTTATCAAATACGTTCAACTTAAACACACTATTGTTTGTTCAGCCCTCAGTTTGTTCTTTCCATACTTGCTCAGTGATGCAATAGTGGAGTTTTTTAACACTGCAGCTAACAATCCTCTGGTTGCTGACAGTTTAGTAAAGTCTGGAGCTGTTGTTTCAGTCTGATGTTCCTGCTTAACCACAGATCTTTGAAAAGCAGTAGTGAGGAGAATTACAGAAGTACATATGAAATTTCACAAGCATAAAGTTTCACAGCTCAGGAGTTTAACCAAAGCTGCCAAATGTTTTTTTTTTTTTTTTAATTTAAATAAAAGTTTACTGCAGATATTTTAGCTGTTCTTTGTTGTAACGTCACATGGTAGTATATTTCTTGGAATAATAGTTGTATCTACATACTATCCATATGTAAACCTATGAGTAGAACAGCTTGTATTAAATTTCAGTACTGGAGACTAATATGGAAGACCCACTCTTTTCTGTGCAGTGAATAGCAGGATAAGGCACTGAACAAACTGTCTTATTTTAGATACGATGAAGAGATGGCACAAAGCGATGGGCCTGATCGTGACATGCGAAGTCGTTCTGGGCAAACCACTGGAATAAAAGGAAATCGTGCAAGAGATTCAGGAAAGCCTGTACTGACCACGTGGAAGTGATAACAAAATAAAATCAGTGTAAAAGAGTAATTCTTGTTGAAATTCGGAACTGCACTGTTGGTAGGAAGACACAATGAACCAAAATGTAATTCTTGAACAGATCGCTTTATTTTGCTATGTTACATGTGAGAATTATTAAAAGGGGACAATACAGCCTTTGAAAAGACATGAAACAAAGCCTCTAAAACCAAGAATTGTACTGGAGATGCACTGAATTGCCAGTTAATGATATATATGTATATATTACTGTATATAATATATAACTAATTTCATGCTGCATGTGGTCATATTAGTTCTCTGAAAGCAATGAATTCTATTAAACTTTTAGAAGCATAACTGTTCGCACTTTGGAGAAACTAACATTCTCTCAGTAATGATTAAGAGCTTTCTTTAAAGTTGACAACTCAAAATATACATTCTAAAAGAAACCTGTGGCCATTCTGGATATAATTTAATTTCTAGGAGAGCCTATCTCTAATCCTTTTAATAAAAGCGGATTCTGTAAAAGCGTGGCGGTGATGAGCATTATAATAGTATATTGTCACAATGATTTCAGTTTCTTGCTGGTAAGAAATGAGTAACTAACAAAAATAGCAGTACATGGAGTTGAGGCTATGGTCAGTTAATGCAGCAAATAATTTGTAACCAGTATTAAGATCCTAGAAAGCAAATCTTTATATGCTGAGGGTGTTTTTTTCCTTTAAATGTTTTGAGCTGCTAAATTTTTAGAGACAGAAGGTTTCATGACTTGAGAGAACATTTCACATGCTATTTTGATGCATTATTTTACTAGCTATTCATTTTTATTCCAAGATAATACACATCTCCGCAGAAAAACAGACAGAACAACTACATACTGTAATAAATCTCATTGCCTGTAGCTGATTATAAATCCTTACTTGCACCAGAATCTCTTCATGTATTTATGCATGTATATAAATAAGTACAATATGTCTGTATATTTTTGTAAATTTTGTATGTACTGTAACAAAAATATTGTTGCATCTGGTAAGCCACCTCTGGTAGCTCTGATGTCAAAGATTGTGATGTTTATCTACAAAATGTATAGAGCAAAAATTAAAAATAGGTATTTCGGTCTTCTAACAGCGTAGTATATAAATAAACTCGTTGGGTCTGTGATTGGCTGTCGCTTTCACTTGCAGATCCACCAGTTGTTAGGCAGTTATTTATAAATGCTGTAATGTGCAGCTCAGACCTTCCTCCCTGCTCCCCCCTTTTTTTGGATGGGGGAGAATTGTTGAGAGAGAGATGAAGGAGGTTTAAAAACTCATAAATAGCCATGTAACCATAATAAACTCTGATTTGGATGCCACTGATGCAGTGGTACTCAATCTCTACCTGCTATAGCAGGCAGAGTACTTTGCCTTCCTATGTGGCAGGCTATTTAAGCGCAGGCAAAGTAAACACAACCTCTTCCAAAAGTTTTGAGTTTCTTGAGTGTGTAGAGCAGACCACTTGCACGACAGAAAACTGCAGTCCCTTTCTTGCTTTTGAAGGCCCTCCTAGAAAGGAAGGCAGCTGCTTGCAAACTGCTTTCATTGGGATGGTGCTTATGACACTCACTGTGGACCCAATCTGATGAGAGCAGATTGGCCTGGGGTGATGGGGCGGGGGGGAGGGGTCCTGCACATGGTCTGGAGCTGCCCAGTGTCCTCAGACATGACCTGGGATTCATCCTTGCAATAAATAATGACGTACCTAGAATGAATGAGTCCCTCCAAGTGCAATTCTCATTTTGATTATCTTGTATATTCTGTTTAAATAAAGACCAGAATCCAACTGATTCTCTTGTTTTCTCACTGGCTTCTGTAATGGCATGCTCAAGTTGACTCTTGAAGTAAGGTTAAGAAAAGAAAAATTTACCACAAAGCTCATTTTACTATGTAAAGCTTATCTATATTCTGGGTCTCATAGCTATTGGGTTTGGGTCTTTTTGTTGCTTTTTTTTTTAATTCCTTACTGTGAGCCTTGCTTGTATTTTGCACCATGGCAGATAAGCCAGTATTAAGTAGATGTATTGTCTAATATTAGATGCTGTGTTAACGATGTGATGTTTAGCAGGCAGATGTTTCCAGCTTTACCTCTGACTGCTCCTTACTAGCATGTAACAACATGATAGCCTTAGGAAATATTAGGCTGCAATAAATAGCATTTTGTAGTATGGTTATATTTCCTGCAGATAGGTAACACAATGAGGATGTTCTGATAGAAGGAAAATGGAGCTTTCTCTCACTCTGTTTCATTTCCACTGCTTGTAATTCATTTCTCTAGTAGTTTGGACAAAAGATATTATTTAGGTCTTGTTATGTCATAACAGCAGTAGAAAGGCCACAATAGAATAATCACTCGTTCCCTTTCTCTTTTTCTCTCTTTGTGCAGCCTACAGCTGTGGGCCTTTTTAAGGAAGAGATATATTGAGAAATGAAGATTCTGTTAAAAAAGTCAACTTTTCACTGTAACTTTTGGAGTATATAGAAGTCGTAACATGCTAAAGCAGCTGCAGTGACCTTATTGATCCTACCTGATGGGGAGGCTTAATGTGAAAGCAAAACCAGACCTGGGTTATTAGGCTATGTTACTGCAGACGGCTTTGGAGAATAATGCTAGCAGATACATTTTAGCTGTAGTTCCACGATCAACCAAAATTGATGGTACTGTCAAAATAAATTGTCCTGTTCTTTCAAACACTTGTTTCTAGGTATTTCTGTGTGTTCTCAATAGTGTCTTTGCACGTAGGTAGTGAGTTGAATCAGGGCCCCCAGAACACAGACTCACAAGACACACAGAATAGGAATGGTATTGCTTATAATATTACTTATATTGATTAGTCTTATTTAATTGTTTGGGGGTTTCTAATGGTTTGGAAAGGGTCGACTCAGAGCTTGTACTGTCATAAAGCAGTGTAATGCATCTCTTCCAGTCCTGACTTGTGAAAACCTGTGATCATATTAAAGTCAGTGAAAGTCTTACTATTGCTTTCAGAAAACAAGGATTTCTCTCCCAGTGTGTAGCAGGTATATTTCATTCACATGTAACATTTGCAGAGCAGTATTTGATAGGGAGGATATTTTTGCAGCAGGGATATTGGCTTGGAACAGACAAATCTTTCTCCCTGACCACTGTAGTATTGGGAAAGCATATTTCAAACATTTTATTTGATATCTTTGTAAAAAAAACTTTGTAAAAAAAAATCTTTTACCATAACTACCTCAATATCTAAACATAAAGTTACTAGTAATAAAAAAAAAAACAACTCTGATAGGAAATTTTGACTAAGTACTCTTAATCTCAAAAGTAGAACTTAGATTTTAAATGTTAACGTAGCATTTTACAGCAATATCTCTAACCAACATATCGTTAGTAATTTCTCCTGCTGGCCTGAGCATGAATTCAACAACGCAATGCTCTTTAAAGAACAAGAAATAGTCAAAATAGGCTGCAGACCCAGTGACCCCTCTCTTCCTGTTCTCCCTCCCCTTTCTTTCTGAAAACAATGGGCTAGTGATTGGATGTATCAGACTGCTTTCTCCTCGCTGCCTTTTCTAACAGGCTTTTTGCAGAAGTTGAAGTTTGAAGGCCTAACTATATTTTCACTTCTAATATGTGAAAAAACAAGATAGGCAATGGAGGCTTTATGGAACAAAACTGAAATAACATGACACTCTGGATGATTAAGATTGCCTTGCTGATTATCAGTAACAAAAAGCAAACTGAAAGCAAGTAGAATGCCTTTCTCTTCTGTGAAGAGCATGAGGTCTCCTATGGATAAATAAAATTTTCTTAAGAAAATCAAAATCAGGAACCTCCATTGTTACCTAATGTCTATTTTTCTGTGTAAGACCTACTGAAAATACAATGCTTCTTTGAAGAAATTTGAATGAGAGCAGGGTCACAGTCTGTGGTAACTGAAATGAGTCTGTTCTGTGCATGAAACAGCTTGTCTGAAAGCTCAGAACCAGGGGGATAAGAAGGAAACAAAAGTACTCATAGCTAACAGTTCTGGGGGAGGCTGGGTAGGAGGAAGGGAGGAGGGCGGTGTGCGAATACTGTGCTGTCATATGGTTGTTTGTACATGTTGTGAAAGGTAAAGGTGAAGATCTGGAGAGGAGGAGGAGGAACTGGAAAGGAAAACTTTATTGCATACTCAGGAATAACATCACTCTTGCGCTCCCTAACTAAATCCACTGCTGTAGTAAGACAGAGCTAATGGTATGAAATGGTTTTATAAACTGATAAAAGCCCGGGCTTAGTCTGCTATCAGTTGGAACTAAGGTGATTAGTGAGATGTGTAAGCCAGTTAGGGCATGTGTCAGCTGTAAGTGTTAAGGGGAATTAACTAAGGGCGTGATGTTAATGTGCATAATAAAAGATGTTACACCTTGTGCAGACCCTCTCATTCAAAGGTTAGGTGGTCTTTTTTTGCTGAAGCCTGATTCTTCAGAAGATTAAAGGCTGTTTTACCTCTGATTGAGAGGGCTTAAATGGGCTTAAATTTGAGTGACTCCACGCAGACAAGCTCTTAGTTCTGAGTAACTAACCTTGGACCTAGGCCAATCGAGCGCCAAGTGTATCTGGCTGTAGGGTAAAGAAACTGTTTTGCGTTTTGGCGAAGCAAAATAAATGAGAAATAACAGTCCTCAAAAGTTCTGACTTCATGTAGTGTAATAACTTGCCAGACAGATCGAACATAAATACGTTTCTCAGACCTAAAATGCTGCTCTTCATATGCTCAAGTGATCACTGGCATAACGACAGCATTGTACAAAGAATTAAATAGACAAGCACTAAAAAGCCATGATAATTGTTAAAACGACATTGAGGCAGAAAGAGCTTATTGCTAGAGTTGAATACTCAGGCTTGCTTCCTGGGCACTAACCTTTCTCTCTATTAGTTATCTGACATGGAATTAATAAGATTCCCACAGCGTAGCTTCTTTATAAGGCTGTAGGAACTTAATAAGAATAAAGGAAACAGTATTATCCCTAAAGCTCCTTTTTTGTTGTTGGCTTTACAATAGAACTTCTGCCTAAAATGTCCCCCTGTCTCCTGATTCACTTCCTGCTATAGACTTAGCAAAACAATAGGCATTTCACAGAAGATGTACAGCACTGTGCTTCAGCAGAATGCGCCAGGAACGGCTCGTTTATCTATAGTCAAGGAAGGGCTTTACTCTGTCACCGTATACTAGTTCTGTTCCTGAAGTAGTTACTGTTCAGTTTACATAGGTGGAAGTACAACCAGGATGCAACTTACATTTTGTGCCTAGTTTATTAAAATAGCTCACTCAAGCCATCGGTTCAGTGTGAAGAACTCCATGCCATCTGGTGCTTCAGTTTCAAAATATAAAACTGGTGTCCAGAGCTAGCTGTGCTGCAAACCTGTAGGGTTTTCTTTCTTAAAAAAAAAAAAAAAAAAAAAAAAAAAAATCCACTTTTTGCAAACTTTCTACTCTTTGCAGAAAGCAAAAGTGTATAGGTGAGAAAAGCTGACCTTAGCCATAATTTTGTTAAAACTTTGATTATTAAAAGGAAATAGGAACATAGATGAATATAGTGGAAAGATTGATTGTTTCTGTTCAATAGGAGGAAGTTGTTTATGTGCGAGACAGGATTTCTTTTTCATCTTTTTTTTTTTTTACATTGCAATCAAAGCTTAGGCAAGCTTAAAGAAACTCTTCACACTTGAAGCAATCCATAGCTAGGGCCTTTCCAATCGCTGTGATGACATAGGTGTATCTTCACCATTAACAGCAAGCCTTCGATGCCTTAATTATTCTCAAATTTTGTACCTATTAAAAGCATATCTTTCACATCTGAAATAATCATAGAGATATGTTGTAAAATAGAAGTAGGACAGTATGAAACACTAACTGAAAACATTAATGTGAAAAGATGATAAAGAATATTTCACACAAATATGTATGACTTCAGACAAATATGACACTATGACAAAGACTTTCAGACAAATATGTAGGACTTACGTAAGAAAAGTTCTTTCCCAATGACAGTTGGTCAGTTAACTGGTAAAATTAAGTGATTCAAGTGGAGTTAAATATAATATCCTGAAATTTCATGTTAGTTGTTGGCTCATGTAATCACTAAACGAATTACATTCACAATTTAAAAATCTATCAGGGTTTAAATTTAGGTTTAAAACTGTAAAAAAATATGTCTCATATAGGCTTTCTTAGCTAGATGTAAAGATTCTGAAAAGAATGCTAAAATGTTATTGCAACGAGAGTCAATAAATACCAGAGGAACTTGCAATAAGTGAAGCCAAGAGGCAGAATTTCTCTACAGAGAAAATATTGGTACTTAAAAGGACATGTGCAATTTCTGAGGACAGCAGAAGACACAAGAAACATATTTAAAAATAGATTGTGTTAAAAATATAAATAACCGTGGGATACTTATCTAAAATGAGAGAGATTTTTTTTTAAAGAAACTTCCTGTCCTGTCTCTAACAGTCTAAATTAAATGTCCACCAGGCAGGCTGCATAAACTGTTAGCCTTTCTCCTAAGAAAAAAGGTTGAAGTAATCTTTCCTAGGATGTCACATTTTGAATATAACTGAAAATGTTCAGAGAACAACTGAATTTTAACATTTAGAAAAAAATCTCAAATTGCTAAATTCGAGATGATTAATATCATGTTGAAGTATGATTCACTATATATGTAAATTATTCATGGCATTATAATAGTGCCATCATGCTGAGAGAATGCATGACTAGTGGTAGATATAATTAGACCACTAATTATATATAAACTTAGTGTTTGAATATGCATAAGGAGAATTTACATTTTATAAATTTAAAAAATAGTACTTTATTAACCACTGAAGTATATTTCTGCAAGCAATTTTTAAAGTGTATATATGTATGTATATAGTGCATGTGGCCTCAAGTCTTCATATATTTATAGTTGCATTTAACTTCATTACTGTAAGTAATTCTGATGAAGCCAAATTAAGCAACAGTATGTACATCAACCCCAATGCAGACAAATTTTGCTTCCAGGTATAGAGATAACTCACAGGAAGATCAATAGTGTTGATCCAAAACGTAGACAACTTTAATAATGCCATTTCTTAATTGTTTCAAATGATACACATGAAAAAGGGATGAAAACTTGACAATTAAAATTGTGTTTTTTATTCTGATTGTTGTTTTTGTCTTCTTTGTCTCTAAAGACAGCTGAGCCATTTTTCATTATAAAAGTAAAAAACATAGGAAACATTTTGCAGAATGTTTGCAGAAGAGAACATTCACCTGCTTAAAAATAGTATTCCCTAAAGTGGTGCCTCAAGAAGCCTTCAAATATTAAATTAAAATCTTCATGTAAATTGTCTTTTGGTGACTTTTTCCCAGTTAATAGTCCTGCTTTTGCTTTTTTGTATTTTCAGTTTTAGTTTTACAGAATCTATAAGGATGTTTAAGTGAAAGGTTGGATAACACAGTTGTTATTTCCCCAGTTGTGTTAAAATCCTATTCCAGTTGTTCATACAATATTGTTGTATAAGTTGATAGTTTCTGCTCAGCCTCCATTCCCTTGGAATACAGAACCAGCGTGAATCCCAGGTGAAGAGCACTCCCCAAACTGCAACCATTCATTGCCTTGGCACTGTGACACCAGGGCTAAATTTGCTGTACCTAGATTGGGGGGGGGGGGGGGGGGTAGGTGTAAGTAGTACAGAGCCCTGGCAAAGTCCATGCATGGGAATAGTTGATTAGAAGGAAGAACACAAAATTGTTTTCCTCACTTTTAAAAGACAGTCTGATAGTTTCACAACAAAGTGATTTTGGGGCACAAGGCACTATTCAATCAATCCTGTGCAGAATAAGTTTGGGTTTTTTTTTGTCAGTTCACCACCAGCACCAGGTTCACCTCTGTCCTCTAACAGCATGGAAGTCTCTTTCATCACACTAGGAACTCGGAGCTATGATTTACATGGAAATCTTTGGGCAAGCTTGAGCGTTATTTGACCATACAAGGTAGATGAATGAGTGTTTTGAAGCTGAGGTTGAAGACAGCCTAAGTGTTTTGGCAAGGAGGATTTCTAGCTTTGACAATGCTCTAGGTGAAACGGAAGCTCGATTCATGTCTATACAGAAAGAACTGTACTTATGATTACATATATCATTTGTAATCTTCTGTAAAGAGAGCTGGTTTATGCAAACCTGGCTCTCATATTTAATGAGGGAAACTGCATAGAAAAATAAAATGCATTTGTGATCAGAAATGAGAGAAGAAATGTCAAGATTCCCCCTGTTAAATGCGAAATTTTAATGTTCAATGCGGTATTTTTAAGAGAAGGGGAAAAAGGGGAGGGTGGGAAATCATGTTAAAGCTTTAAAAACTTAGTGATCTGACCAAATTTCACAGTAATATTGACTGGAAATAATTCAGGTCAAGTTAAGGACATTTCTCCAGAAGGTAAAATTCACCCCCATGATACCGTCTCGCAGTCCTACTGGGCTAACCTAAATGTCTCTCCTAGTGAACTTAAAACTCCTTAAAGTTAATGAGTCACAGGCTTAGTGAAAGAGTGCGGGACGGCTTGGTGTCTACGCTGGTTATATGCTGACTTGCATAAGAAACATGCCCAAGAGCAAAGAACGGCCAGGGCTGTGTTGCAGCCCCGCATGGTGATCCTCAAACCAGCCGGTAGGCAGGTGGGCGAAGAGGGGGGCAGAGGCCAGGGGAGTTTGAAATTCGTGGAGGAGAAGAAGGAGGTAAAGGCTGAAGGGGCAAAATAAGGATACCGTGATCGCTGTTGGGGGGACTTGACTGGAAAGAAATGCTCCTCGGTCTAAAACAAATACGTCTGAAAGATAGGCAGGGGCTGGAATAATAGCTCTACCTGTGTTATCATTCAAGTATTGTGTGTCTCCGCTTACGGAGGTTTAGCCAAATCAGCAATGTGATTTTAAAGGTGGCTCTGTCCTTGAACAGCCTCCGTCTCAAACGCAGCCGACAGACAAGTGCATTAATAAGCCCTGTGCGGCTTCTCTGAATGAAGCCTGGGCTCCCGCTGACAGGCAGGAGACATGTAATCAATGCAGCACTATCATTACCGCATCGTGGTGTTAGAGGGCACTGCGTTCCTCAGCGAGACAGCCTGGAAATCAGAAAGGAAATTAGAGACTTCATCTCTTTCGCTCGCTAGAAATTCGCGGTCACCGCTCGTATCGGCTTAGGCAAATTCCAGTTGAGGAAACTAATCTTTTTTGCTGATTTACGGTTCCTTGCGGGGGATAATCGAAGTGGTACGTAAGACGTCTGTATTTACTATGCGGCCTGAGAAGTTCTGCAGCGTTGCTCTGCCAGCAGGTTTCGAATATATATATGTGTGTGTGTACATATATATGAATATGTATGTGTATATACAGGCTTAGAAGCAGCAAACGCCAGCTGCTGAGGGAGGCAGCGGTGCCGACTTGTGGCACCGGCCCCCCCGAGCCCAGGACTGGCCCACAGGAACAGCGCGGGTGCGCGTGGGGCTGAGTTTGGTGCCCGAAGGCGGCACGGGGCTGGGGGGGAATCGCGCGGCGCTAACGGCCACCGGCGGCCGTTGGCAAGCGCGCGTCCCACGCGCTGACCCCCCTCGCCCCCACTGCCTGCCAGCAACCTTCGCCTCCGCCGCCCCTTCCAGCCATAAGAAGCGACGTTAACTGGCAGGCGCGGCGAGCCAATGGGCCGCGGCGGGGCGGGAGCCCGCCCGTGGCCCTCGCCCAATCCGGAGGCGGCTGGGCGTCCGCCAATCGGCGGGGGCGGCAGTCGGGCGGTTGCAAGCGGGAGCGGGGGGTGGCAGTCGGAGCGGCCGGAGCCTGGTGCAGCGCAGGGATTTCTCCCGCTTCCCTCCTCGCCGCCTCGCGCGCGCCCCCTCCCTCCCTCCCTCCCTGCCCCGCCGCCGGCGGGCACCGCAGACGGGCAGCTCCCGGCGCTGCAGGTGAGGGCGGCGCCGTCTCGGGTCGAGCCTGAGGGAGAGGCGGGGTTCAGACCCCGTCGGCGCGGGGAAAGGGCCGTTGAGTGGCGGGCGGGCGGCCGGGGGGGGTCCCCACCGGCGGGGGGAGGCGGCTGGTTGTGCCGTCGACCCTGGGCTGGCGGCGCCCGGCGCTGCCGCTGTCTCGTGGTGGGGGCGGGTGCCGCGGGGGGCTCGTTGCCCCTGCGGTGAGGCGCGGGGCGGTGAGGCGCGGGGCGGGGGGGCGGGGAACAGACGCGAGTGACAGCGCCGAGGCGCGCGGCAGTGACGCGAGGGGGGGGGAGGCGCGCATGAGGGGGCCGCGCGCGCTCGCGGGGGGCTGCGGTGTGGGGGGGAGCCGGGTCCGCGCGCCCCGCGGCCGTGCCGGGGCTTCCCCGCTGGCGGGCGGTGGGGAAGGTGAAGCTCTCCTTGCGCGGCGCCTGGCGGGGCAGGGCAGGGCTGGGGCTTGCGGGGGATGACGACACCGGCTGGGGAGGCTCAGTTCCTGTAGGAGGGAAGAGCTCGCTGCTTGGGGAAGTTTGGTGACCCACTTGGTGGTGGTGACAACTTTTTTATTTGTTTTTATTTTTTTATTTTGTGGAGGGGAGGAAAAGAGAGCGAGGAGAAAGACCTAAAATTGAGTGAGTGGGTTTTTCTCCTGCCTTTCAAATCCCCTGGGCCTGCATAATGGCAGGTAACGATGCTGACTTCGGGCGAGGGGTGTTTCTGCGAGGGAAAGTGAGGTTTTAAACGGCTTACCCGTCTCCTCAGTACCAGCAGTGACTCAGATAGGCCAGGCTGCTTGGTCTTGCCATCTCCTCCTCGCTTGGATTTCCCTCTTTTTCTTTTTTTCTTTCTTTTTTTTTTTTTTTTTTGCCTGGTGGAAAGAATCACCCCTTCTCACAAAGTGAAACATCTGTGTGGGAAATAGAAGTGTCTTTATGTGGATCGAGGCTACCTGGTTAGAGAAAGACTGGGTATCTACAGTGTATGTGTGGCTTGCTGTATCCGTCTTTCCCCGCTTGGCTCTTTCTGGTTAAAATGACTCAGGAGCTGATAGGCTCAGTCTTTTGAGGCTTCATCCCTTTGCTTTGAGGGAGACCAGAAGCTGCTAGCGGCCTTCACTGTTCTCTTTAAACTGTGTGTTTGAAGACTAAGTGTTAATCTTACAATTTTAAATGTTCAGTTGGTGGCCAATTTTTCTGACTAAAACTATGAATTAGCTAGGATAATTTAAAACAAGTACACATGTGCTTGCATCCCCTGTAATTATTTTAGTAAGTTTGATCATCTGTTCACAACCCAAACTGTGGTGAAAAATGAACCTCAGGATGTGTTAGACGCTTCTGTCTTCCTCTGTTGCACCCTGTGACCTCACAACAGACTACTTGAAAGATTGCCAGTGTGACAGTTTTCTCTCGCTGTGGGAGGACCCTTTCCCTTCTGCTAATTTGAATTTAATTTCAGAGTTTGTTCAGCCTTTCTTTGAAGATAGGGCTATTGAGCTCACAACTTTGAAAAGGTGAAAACATTGGCAGAGTGTGATTCCAATACACATAGTGTAGATTCTGGCTTCAGTGCAACAAAAAGAAGGTCATTCTCTTACGACTGCTCTAAGACCAGTGTAGAAACACGGCTTCATTGCCTTCTTGGGGGAGGGCAGAAGGTCTTGTATTTCTGCTTAAAGATGAGAGGTAAAATTAAGGCAGTTTGCTGAGTGTGTTTTAGGCAAAACTTCTTAATTATGTTTATGAATACTAAGGTTATTAGCATTGAGGGATAACGTGCTTGCTGTTTCATACTTGTATGTGTCTGAAATTATTTATTGTCAAACTTGCAATTTGCCTTAAAAGATAATAGGGTTATATTCTACCAGTTATGACTGAATCGGCTTAAATGGTAACGTGTATTAGCACACAGGGCATGTCTAATTAGCACAATGCAGCATCATTTTGGAGATCTCTGATCATTCAACACCACAGCTCAGGAATGGAAAGCAGGAGAGGTGTGCAAGTGTTACCTTGTCCTCTGTATTATTAACCTAGCATGGCTATGCAGTGTACCAGTGCTTCCAAGCTTGTGTAGCTACATGGTTTAAAATAAGATGTATAGCATAAATGTAGTTAATGATGAAATGGCTTATTAATGGTTGATAGACAAAACAGTTTTGTCTAGACTCTTTTGCTAATTTCTTTCTTTTGTTTTGCAGAGGGCATATAGCAGTAGTTAATATTGAGCTGACAAATTAGATGGCATTCATGATTACTGGGCTTGATGTTGGCTGTACGCATCTTAGTGGTGCTTTTTAACAATACAGCTAATTTGTGGAATACAGAAACCTCTGTAACAAAAACTTCATTTTACTTTGTAGTGTATATTTGTTTTTCTACATTTTTAAAAATTCTTTTAGTTCTTGAAATACTATAATAGTAATACGACTTTCTGACTGTGCAATGATATTCTAGGCAAAATTTTGATCTATGAATGTTTGTAAGTAATAGTTTCAGAAAATGCCTAGATGATATTTTTCTAACTGGTAGATGTCTGCTTTCTTTTTTATATGAGGGGTACTTAAATGTTGGTCTGTTATTTTTACCGAGTGACATGTTTGGAGGATTTAGCATTAGATGTGAGAAGCTGTATTCTCGTGGTCTGGGTATACACAGTAGTTTATGAAAGAAAACAATGTCTGCAAAATGATTCTTGGATACCGTAGGAGATGTCTTGCAGAAATACATATCTGAATGTCATGACAAAAAGAGAAGCTTTGCTTTTTTGTGGAAGCATTCTGCTGTGTAATCAGTTGACCTGTATTTAGAAGAAGTAGCTTATGGGTGGCCTTTCTTTTTCTAGAGCTGAGTGAGCTACTGTCTTGAAGATGCCCTTACAGCAATTCTGTGCTTCCCTGGTTGTGGTTAACATAAATCTAAAGGTCAGTGTGACTTAAATGGTAGTCTGTAAACCCAGAAGTCTCGCATTCAGTCTCTTACAGCAATGGCAAGGGCTAAAAGCACTTAGTGGCACTGCTACTCAAGAAGTAAGGTGTGCTTGTATGAGTCTGTAGGAATAATATAAATTAGCTGAAAAGGTAGCTTTCTGCTCCTGAGATTGTGGTATGCACTTTTCTAAATGTAGCAGTTGCAAGTCCTTAAAAAGTTGCATTTTATCCTCCTAGCGTGAGCCAGAAGAATAGAAGATGCAGATTTGCATTTCCTTCTTTTTGTTTTTTTCATGTATGTGTTTAAACATACCTATAAACTAGTATATTGTCAGTACCATTTTAGATGTGTTGTTGGTTCTTGGGATGTCTGCTTTTTCTTAGAAATTTCGTAGAAATTCTAAGATTGATTAATTAATTACTGATTACTTGAAACTTTGAATGATGTCTATGTCTAACGCTTGAATTGAAGACTAGTCTCTGAGGTGGACAAAACCTTTTTTTTTTTTTTGTGGCATAGAGGTTAATTTGAATTCTGTCTTAATCCCACTTTGTTAAGTTTATTAGATTGTTTCTTTCAACAAAACCGAGTTATATCTTGGAACATGAAAAGGAAGAAAGCAGGAAATAACAGTGATGTAACTGTACTGAGACAAACAGAGCTAGATATTGTGAGTCTGTGGTTAGATGGAATGGTGTATTTAATATGAATGCTGCCTGGCTAGTTGGCTCACTGGGTGTGGGAAGACCAATCTGAAGTTGATGATTTAAAAAAAGCTGTTGTACCCCTGAGAGGGGAAAAGGTTAGCTCCCAGACTACAGTCGTGATCAAATTTGTCTCAAGATTTGAAAGTCATTCCTTCATCTGCTGTCATTCAAGGTACCTTGCTTGCTTGGGGCAAGAGAACAGTCAACACTTCTTTGGTGCTGATGTATATATAATCTGTCTTGATGTGCGCTCTTTGGAGTGTGAGTGATTCTGCTTCAGCCACTGTGTGCTGGTGTGCAGTGGCCAAGTCCTGTGAGTCTTAGTGGACAGGATGTGTCAATATTTGAGAAGGTACCCAGCCCTAATTAGTAAATAGAAATAGAGTTAGCACGGATATTGTGAGTAACACTGCACAGTAATGAGCTCTGAAGCTAAAAGAAAATGTCTTTAAGACTTTGAGTGGTGTGGTTTGGTTCAGCTTTTTACAATATGCAAATATTTAAAAACTGTCTTGGCTTACACAACATGTTGTAAATATTTTGACAGTGTTGGTAACCTGTATCTTGCAGTGTTCACAGTGTTTGGCTTGGGGCCAATGTCTGTTATTAACCTCTTTTTGCATATGTAGGACTCTGTTCTAAACTAAGAATTCTAAAGCATCTACAGTCCAAAAACCTTAAATGAGATTCTTTGTCTTTCATCATATACTATGGACCACTGAATAATAAGCTGCATTACAGTATAATCTCAAAAATGGAGAGGATGAGAACAGTATATCAAATCATTATTAAACATTTGCTTCAACAAAGATTTGCTGAAACTAAAAAAAGCTATTTTTTTCTTTTATATGGTCTTTCGACGCAAACTTACTAATGCAGAATAAAAATAGATACCCTGAGAGTAGGGTGCCACATTTCCGGTTTTTAAGTGATGCTGTGAACTCAAAGGAGTTCACGTTTGTCTTAAATATCTTTCTTATCATAGCCATTGTGATTTATGTACTTGCAAACTCTTGGTTTTTGGTTATAAAGTAGTGGGTTGTTTACTAATATAAAAACCAGATGAATGTGATCTTCACCGTGAAGTGTCTTTTTGTAGAGATGTGATATTCTTTGTATCTCATATTAGTATGTCTTTGTACATGAGTAGTACAGGTAGTACTTATGAATCTGTGTTTTTTTTTTTTTTTTTTTTTTTTTTTTTTTTTTTTTTGGTATGATGATAAATGCATCTTTCCCATATACCAGGCTGATGTGTTGCCATTTGGTGACTGTAACAACTGAAGATATGTGTGGACTGGGCTCTTAAAAGGTCTAACAGGGTTCTTTAACTAGCATCTCATCCTCTGCTTTCTGAACGTAGCCAGAGCTGCTGTGTTCCAAAAACAACTTTCAGTTTGCACAGAGCTTAATTAGCATAGAAATGGTAGGTGAATATTAAAGTAAGAATTTTATATGTTCTCCATAGCAAATGCCTAGCCATAATTTATTACTCTTTTAAGCTTATGCTCTCTTTTTCTGAGTTTATAAATAAAATAGAGGGGGGAGTAGATATCCTTGACACCTTAATTTTAAAGGGGGAAATGTGAAGTACAGATTTCAATAAATCATCTGGCTTGAGTCATAGGACAAGCAGACATCCTCTTGGTTTGACTTATGCTTCTGGTCCTCTTCCTTAATAGATGTTTTCTTTGCAAATTGACAAATATCTGAATCACTGCTGAATGGAATAACACTTCTTTTCTGTTAAGAGAAATAATAAATCTACAACAAACAGGTATAGGTATGTTAAAGCAACTCTTCATTTTTAATAGGGCCACATGATTATACAGTATCAAACTTGCAGGCTTGCTGGTTTTCTCAGTCCTTGAATGTTTTTTAAAGCAACTTTTTCCAAAGTCTTAAGGTTCTCTCTGCATCCCCTTAACAATTACAGACAAAAGCTTCAAAACTTTGCTTAGTTGTTTACCTGAAGTAATCCAAACTGGTCAATGTGCAGTCACACTTAGCTTGAACACAAACAGCTTAGATAAGCTTTAGGGTGAATGTAATTGAATGGGCTTCCTAAGTTCTTGCTGTGTTGTCCGTTCCATTTTGAAATATGTGCACTCTGTTTTATCTGTGAGAGCTGAAACTGGATTACCATTTCCCTTAAATGTTTTCTTTAACCTTTGTGTATAAGGAGATTCATAAAATTCATATTAAGATTGCTGTCATTCTTATACAGATGCAAATAGAGTGAGAAATAAAGAAATCAAGCAGTTAGCTGTTTCTCTTTTGAGCACTTAAATTTCTTAGGAACTCCTATGCCGGCAGGTGGGAATATTACCATATCTTTGGTTTTCTGTATTGGTCCACTGTTATGGTAGGCCACTAGTGTTTTCATTAGTTTACACTAAACTGAGTGTATTTTACTGCCATCCTGTTTTTTCAAGTGTGTATAACCTGCTTCTTTTTTCCATGGTGTAATTTATTTGTGTGTGTGTGTAGTTCATTTTTGTTTGTTTGTTTCTAGTTTCCCAGGCTGCTTTCCACTAGCTGGTCTTTTGCTCTAGTGAACTTTCAGGGCTGTTTTTGCCTAGAGCTGAGTTTTTGTCTTTTTAAAAGCTAGTTTAATTGGAAGTAGGAACAACCAACCTATATGGATAAAGTGTGATGAGCTAATAACCTGTGATTCATAAGTACCACTTTCCAAGGGAAACTGTCATACTGTCCTAGCAAACTGAGTCCTAAATGGACAGACAATGAAGTCTGTTCTGTACTGTTACTGGATCACTGATGGCCTAAGAATGAATTTGATGGCAGCTCTAAGAGCTTTCTAACATAGCGCTTTCCTGTGAAAGTTGATGTTCTCTATTTCAAACTATGCCTGTTCTTACTATCTTCAATTAAAAAACGTGGCTAACAATTTTCAGAGTTAATTTTGAGCTCAAGGAAAAAAATATATGGATATCTTTTGCAGGTCTAGTCTCTATGAGACACTCCAGAAATACTGCTATATCCCAGCAGAATTATGTTTCAGTAGTCTGTGACTAATATTTACTTTCTAATAAGCGTGCAGCTGGAGTCAGAAGTAGGATATTTCCAGAATGTGGGAGCAAAATACCTCAAATCTTGAAGTACAGAGTTATTTTTGAGTGCATCTCAGTGGGAGAGTAGCATCTATATCAATAAAAGGAAAATCTTGCATTGTAGGTTAACTGCAAAGGTGGTCATCCAAGAAAAAGTGCAGGTTAGTCTCTCAAAAACAACAAAAATTCAATTCAGTTTTAAGTTATGCTAGTTGTAGCTGATACTAGCTAAGCTGGCTATAGTTAAATGAAGTTATCCCTTTTGGTGTAATAGATGTTAAAGATATGACGTGGATTTTTTTTTTTTTTTTAAAGGTGCTGTAAGGAGAGGTACTGCTCTTATGTGATCTGCAGGACAGGTAAATGTGTTTGCAAATTTGGAATGAATTCCCTATTTTGCTGTGTTTCCTTCTTGTCATTTTCTCTTGTACTTCAGGATATATCCTCAGGAGCATGTCTCAGGGAGAGCTTTAACTATTAGGCACTTTTTATCTGTGGAGCACACACTGACATTCTGTAGAAATCCGAAGAGATAACATTTCACATGAACAGTTTTTAACTGTTACTGCTCTTAAAATTTTTAAAGCAATAGTTTCATCATTCAGTTAGTAACAGTACACAACACAAATACAAAAGAATTATTGATAGATTGTAATCCAGGAAGGAACCATTTGTAATCATCTGGTCTGAGCTGAAAAAGACAAGCCACGGGACTTCCGTGAATTAATGCCTGTTAGAATTTGAGAAATAGCTACAAAACAAACTCCACTTTTAGGAAGTAGAATGAATTTGGAGTCCACCTAAACCCTGTTAATTGTCCAAATAACTGACTAGTCCTGCTGTCTGAAACAGGATACTGTCTCTGATTGTATGATACAGATAATATAGCCTTCTAGCTGCCTACCCCAAAGCACCTTGTATATACCCTAGAACTGCATGAGCATGTTCAGCTGAGTATTCCTCTCAGCTGAAGAATTCTTCTTCCAACTTGCTGCTTAAAATAGGTCATCTTTATGAGACAGAAAAGTTAAACTTTGTCTTGGTGCAGCCCAGTGTGAATTCCAAATGAATGTTGTTAGCTTGTGCTCATTTCAACAGGCAATCCAAACAGGATTTGCAATGATTCTCTGTTATTTACTACTTCCTCAGCCTTTTTCTTAAATTACTTGTGCAGCAGATAGTCATGAGTCTTGGCCTTTTTCAAGGTTACCAAAGATAATGTTAAGTAGCTCAGCAGCATCTCACTAGACACATACCTGTTTCATAATATTTCTTGATTCTGTATTTTGAGAGTTTAAAATAATGTAATGTCAGACTGAGCTTGTATCATTCTGTCTTTTAATCTAAACATTTTGTGATAGCAAGTTGAATGCCATGCTGAAACATTTCATCAGTGTTGTCATTATCATTAAAAATGGTGACCTTATGAAAACAGGATGCCATTAAAAAATTGTTTGTATTGATTTTTCTCTTTACTTATATAACTGCTTTTGTTATTATTAGCTTGTTATCCTTGTTAAGTGGTTTCTTATATTATTTGTGCCATTTTAGTTGAAAATTTTAGTTGATTTATTTATTTTTAGTAAATGGTGTAATTCCATCCCTTTTAAAATACTGATATGACATAATTTTTTTCCCCTCTAGTCTTCTGGAACTTCTGCATTATTTCAGAATGTTTTTAAGGTTCTGAAGGTTCAGAACTCCTAAAACTTAATGTTGATGGTATACAGAGCCTCCCAAGTGATATTTTAAAATTAGTCAACAGGAGTGTAGTTTGATCATGCTGTGATTGTTCAGACTCCTAAGTCTTTTCGATTTCTGGTTTGAGGGGAGAAATGTTTCACTCTGATATGACCAAATTTTGGAGCTCTTAAAAATGTTATTGCTCATGGATCTTCTGTTACTACATTAAATTGTTGATGTATTGTTGTTAAGGTTGTTATAACAAGGATAATAAAGGAGCTTTAAATCTGTTCAGCTCTACCATTAGAACTTCTGTGGACTTTCTGCTTCCTTTCATCAATTTGTCATTCCTAGCTTCTGTTACATTCATTATCATGAACTTCCCCTCTTTTCCAGTTCACATATAACTATATCTGCAGTTACTCGATTTTTTCTTCTAATTGTGGCTTTGGGGCAGCTATTAAAATCTGGTGTGATTTCCAGTTAATGTTACTTTCAGATTGCCAGTTTGTTTCACTTGAAGCTAGAGAGAGGCTGAGTCAGCTCATGCCTTGCCTACAAGTAGTTGCTCTTTTACTTCTATTATCCATTCCTTTCTGAGATGGAGTAGACATGAAATTCCTTTGTATTGGATGCAGTGTGTCCTTTTAGTTAGGACATTGTCATCTATAATGTTTGTAAAATTCTGTGCAAGTTTCAAAACTGGCAAAATGAAACACTCGACACATGTGACTGGGACCAAGGCGCCCCACAATAATGCAGCATTCTCTGCATTACAGCTTGCTGCTGAAGGAGCCGATTGTTCTGTGTTTGTCAGTGTGCTTTAGTGGTCTGCAGTAGATGCCAGTTAGTACGTATCCAGTGCATGAGCTATTGGAACACTGACGTTTCACAGAATATTTACTTTAAAGCTGTTAATTTAAACAAGTAACGAGTATTTTTACAGAAGTGTCACAACTACTTTCTTGACCACTTAATCCTCTAGCTAGGTTATAACCACTTACTAACTCTTTAGTCATGTGACCCATACAACCACATTTCAGTGATATTAACTGGTCTTGATGTATGTCCCCAAATGCACAAATTTAATTATTCTTGATTACTTGTGTGCCTACTGCTTATGCATAAGCAAAGAAAAAATTGTTTTTGCCTCTTTCAGGATCTTGGACTTTAGCAAGAGTTTGATTTTTGTTAAATGTGTACTTGCTTATTCCTCTTGTGGTAACATAACCTCTTGTAACTAGCTCAGAAATTTGTTGCCACTTCTACTCACTGTGATAAAGCAATTCAAAATGAGTAAAAGTCTGTGCTGCTACCTAAGGGGAAATCAGGTTCTTTCCCTGATCCTCAGCTGTTTGTTCTTGCTGCCTGTTCTGTGTTGGCATAATTAATGAGACAGTGCTGTGACCTGAGATGGTTCCCTGGTCCAACAAGAAATATTTTCTTTTTGGGGGAGGAGGGGGGAAGGGATATTTAATTTGCAGCTGGATAAAGCTTAAGCTTAGCACCTGGTTTCATGAATAGAATTGGTGGGTCAGAATGAGTGACTGGGGATATGGGAGAAGGACAGATCTCTCTTTGTCAGCAGCACAAATTTTATACTATAATAAAGTGACCATGAAGGTGATCAGCCTAGGACTGAGATAAGTGGTGCAGTGAATAATTTCTGTAAAATTAAGCTCTAAATTGAATGCAGGATGTAAACAAGCTTTGTTTAAGTGTGCTCATTGTGGGTTTTTTTGTGCATGTTGGGATTTTATTTTTTAGTAATCCCATGTATGCCAAAGACCAGTCAGGTTGTAATAAAATGTGGAAAAGGAGGAGTCTGTATAAATACAACAGTGTTACTCATGATTACAGCTGAAGTTGTGCTGCGTGAGCTGCTGAAATACAACTAAGATTGAATGCTATTATTTAGAGATTGTACTCTTAAACTTTTTATAGTAAAGGGAATTGAAAATTCACTTAGACTTACATTTCTTGGGTTTTTTAATGCATTTTAAATGCATGACGGAATAAGCAGTGTGTTTGAAATGACCTGGAACTCATAAATTTGAAGGTATGTGTACTGTTTTTTTTCTTCCTTGAATGTTTAAAACATTTTAATGTGTGAAAACCAGAAGATGGAATTGATATCCTTTTCAAACTTTTGTAAGTTCTAAGTATAAAGAAGCTAAAAGCCTTTGTCTTCTCAAATTTCAGTTGCAAGTAACTTAAATGTAGTGTGTAGTGCTGATAAATATTCTTATGTAACTTAAATGCTTTATGTGTTGAAAAAGTGAATGCTAAATAATTTTTGGAATCTCCTAGCAAGAGATTAAATCTCACCTTTAACGTTTTATTGTTAAACCAGGTTTTGAAGAACTAGCTTTAAATTCCAACTCAAAATTTAATTTCCAAAATTCAGTCACTTTTCTGAAAAGAACACTTACAGTGGTTTTTAGAAATGTCAGTCTTTTCCTTGTAGGAGAAATCTAGGTATACACAAAACCACGCCAGTTCTCTATGAATTTTTATTTTCTAAACTGGAAAAACTGCTCCTTTACCAATTTTTTTTTAGCACATTTGTTCTTTCTGCCACAAAAATCAATGAATGGAGTTAGTTGGATCCTCCTGTTACTCTTGTTTTCTGATATTGCCCAGTCTGTTTTCTTGGTTATTCTCAGCAAAGTGTTGTTTCACCTAGTCTTTTTATCTTTGCAGCAGGTGCAGAGATTGGGTAGCAGAGTACATCTTTGCAAAAAAGCAGACTTGGCAGTATCACAGAACCCTTGTACTTTTTTTCATTTAATTGTACTTCATACTGGGAGAGGTGAAAGTCTATTTAGTAAATAACTTGGAAGTCCTGCCTCTCACAAGTTAGGACCAAATACTTTATGTTCCTGAACATGCGTGGTATTTGAGAAGATCAAGGGGCGATCTGTATAGTTTTAAAGGATATGTAAGTGAACCTTAATTGGTTAGAATTTGGCTAAGAAATCCTCTAGACAAATCTATGTTCAGGTAGCTTTTTTTCTGTTTTGGCTTGTTGTAGCATCCTCATCTCAGAGAACAACACAGGCTATTATGTGATTTCTAGTCTGTGTAAGTACTTTGAGTTGTATTAGGTGTTACGAGTAAAATCTGTTTGTGCTGTGCCTTTTTAAATCATTGCCAAGTCAGTAACAAGTTCAGTAACTGGTATGTGTGAATAGATAAAACAAGTATCATACATTAGATTTATTTTAGAGTTATGTAAGACAAGCTATAGCTGCTTCACTCTAGATTCAAGTGATGTAATAAAATATGAAGTAGGCTCACTTTCTCTGAGGAGCCAGTGAGCTGGTTGTGTGTGTGTGTATATGTGTGTTTTTTGTTTTGGTTTCTTTAGAGTCAGTTTAAAAAGGTGGTACTAAAACTGCAGTTGGAGATCTTAAATATTTTTGTCTTTTTTTGCCCTTGTCCCATTTCTTGCAAAAGAGGCTAGATAGGAAGCATCTTTGCCTCTGAGTTAGTAGATGTAGAAACACTCTTCTCTTTCCTTTGTGTAATGAAAGGCAAGTTGTGTTAACTTTAGCATGTAATGTTTACCAGTTCATTGTTAAAGAAAATTACTAGCTTTGTGGTATTAATTTTACCAGGCTTTACTGTCATTTCCAAGAGCTCTTATTCTTTGGCAAGGTCGTATGGAAACAGTCAAATATGTTTCGATGTTTTAAGTACATGTAAAGGCATTTTCATTGTGTGTGACTTTTTTTGCATTTGCAGCATTTCAGATTTCATACATGTGGATGCAGTACTACTTTTGGATAATCTTGAAGGCTATGATACTGGTACAGTATCATTATTTAACCTCTGAATTATGAATAACGATATTAATTCAGCCGTGAATTTTTCAAAGTTTCATAGAAACTGCTAAATTCTGAGGATAGGTTAAGTATCTTATTTGGATAGACTACTCACTGTAATGCAATTTAATAGGTAGGAAAAATACCAAGGAAAAACTGTTCTTAAAATCAGTTCTTTAGAGAACTGAAGTTCTTACAAACATGCTTCTCCAAAAGTGTTCTGAATTCATCAAGGAAAAATGAATCATGCAAATCTTTGAATTTTTATTTTAGTGAACAATTTGAGAACAGATTTGTAATCTTTCTTTTCAAAAAAAAAAAAAAAAGACAACCCTACTCTTGCAAAAATTTCATGGAACACTTTAATGCAATAGCAACTGACTTGGGTAGTATCTAGTTCTGCCAGCGGGGAGAAATAAGCCATTTAAAACTCACAGCTATTGTTAGATTGCTTTGTTATTGTTGTGATGGCTCTTCTAAGAGTGTGGTCGTTCAAGTATGAGACAATTGGAATGAGGCTTCTGATGGTCTTTTTAAAGAAATGTGAATGAGGTTGTGGTTGACTTCCCCCCTGCTCCTTCCTCAAGATATGAGTAGTATTAATGCTGTATCCATTATTTGCCAATTGTCTAGAAGTTCTGAGTGGGAAATGCTGTCTGTTTCTCATCTCTTTTGAGGGTTAGCTGCTGACTATCCTATGCTCTCATATAGAAAATGAGAGTATATATATCTGAATTTGTCTTAAAATAGTTACAGTCTTCCAGGAATCTCTTCCGTGGTCTTCAAGGCATGGGTCTGTTTCCTAGAACACATTTGAGCTGTTTTCTGTAGTTATGAAGTTGAGTTAGCTCATGAGAATTACTGGAATGTGCAGAGTGGCATACTGCACCTAGGCATTTACATCAGAGTCAGTTTACGTGTTTAAATTGGGAGTACTGTGAAAAATCTCACTCTGGCTACGGAATCTGTCCTAGAAGTGAAAGGAATGCAAGTCATGTCTCTTGCATATTTCACTGTCACTCAGTTGCAAGAATTTAACTGCTTTATGTAGCTATATATGCTGAAAGGGATGCTGGAAAATTAACTCTGTCAGCTTAAGAAGACACTTTTAAATCTTGCTTCCCAGTTGGCTGGCTTCCTTTTTGAATGTTTTTTTGTTTTAAGACAGAACTCTTCATCTTGGATGAAAGATGGGAGAGTTGGCATAGGCATATCAAATACATAAAATGAAAAAGGAAAAATGTAGGTTTTTTTGTCTAAAGCCAGCTTACTAAAAATTAAATATTGAAGCAAGTGCTGACTTATGTATTTTAAAATGTATTTAAAAGTTTTCAAATTTCATCTAATTTTTTCTAGAATCTAAAACCTGATACAGAATTACTGGTTATCTGTGTTAAGCTGAATGAACTCAGATAGTAACTTGCATCCAAATCCTGAAACTGAATAAAAAGTTCTTGGCATACTATGTGATACTGAATCACCCTAACTGGGGTATTAGAAAAGATGAGTTTAGAGGTCTTCAGAATTTAGATAAACTTTCAGTGCCCCTGTCTTACAGGCAAAAATTCCAGGTTTATACTTAAACATCTTGGACCTTGAGCCAGAAGTTTGTATTTTGTATTTGTAAATGCTCTTTTTATAGGATCATGTTCTGATTATTTTGTCAGTGATATATTAATATGACTCTCTTCCTTTTTACTTGGTGCTAGCTTCTATTGACTTTTACCTTTCCCAGACACTAGAAAGTGGACAGTGGTAATGCATTTTGATTTGTCTGTCAGTTGGAACCACGCGCGGTTATTGAAATTAAGTATTTTGGGGTTTATTCTGCTAGTACTTAGTCAAAGGTGCGAGTTAGCAGTAAACATGTTAAAATGGCCGTCTTTGACGCTGCACTATTTCAGTCTGAAAAGGCTATCTTCAGAAACTTTTTTTTATGAATGCAGTAGTTCATATATTCTCATACCAGCAATCAAGAAGGGTTTAAAATAACCATTGAGACTATTCTGTTACCATGTAACATCTCCAATGTTACAATTCTAAATCACTCCTGTCAATACTAGGCATTACTCTTCAGAGCCTCAGAACAAAGAACTTGCTCCAGAAATTCAAGGAACGTGTGGAAAAACACTTTGCAGTATTTCTTGAATCTGTTGGACTGGACTGTCAGAATTTCTGCCTAGATTAATCTAGTTTTTGAATATTGCCATTTTTCAATAACATACCTTTCTATTGGAGAGTAAAATTCAAACTGCCTTTGATATAATTAGGAGCTTAAAGTTGTTTCCAAGAGAAGGAGGTTTTTTTGTTTGTTTGTTTTACCAACTATTGCAGCTGATCCTTTTACAAAAAATACGCTCCTAGAAACTGAACTACAAGGCAATATCCTGTTCTAACCAGGTATTATCTAGATTTAGATTGGTTTGACATCATTAGTTTGCTGTATTCTTTTTACTTAAATTGAATCATATCAGACATATAAGCATTTCTGAAAGAATAGCTGCCCAGCTTTGGAAAGCTTTATGTGCCAATGATATAAATGCAGGACAAAAACATTCTGCTTTTAGAGCTCCAGCTCTTACCAGAATGTAGTTGGATAGAGATCATTACTGACTTTTTCACATTCATTGCAATTTTGTGTTGCAAGTCATGATTTAGGATTGTCTGTTTTCAGAGCAACATCAAGCATAAGACCAGATAACTGACTGAATGTTTATAATCTCGTGCAGATAATAGATGATAATGGAAGTGGGGGGAGAGGGTAGAACATAGCAGTGGATGATACAAGAAAAAGTATATTCACGTAATAAGCAAATAGTTATACCAAGATGTAACAAGCCCAAGACAAAAGACTTTTTTGTTGTGTATGTATGTACCAAATGAGCATTTTAAAAACTGTTAATTACTAGTGTATTTGCAGTTTATTTTATGAAAAATAGGCTGTTAATGGAAGTCCTGTATCATTACGTGAATTCTACATAGCTTAAATCTGGACCCTGGTGGAATGTACACATGAGGGCTTAGGGAACTGGCTGATGCCATTGCGAGGCCATTCTCAATTATCTTTGAAGCGTCATGATGATCAGGAAAGGTGCTTGAGGACTGTAAGAAAGCAAGTGTCACTTCAGTCTTCAAAAAGAGCTAGGAAGAGGACCCGGGGAACTACAGGCCAGTCAGCCTCCATTCCTGGGAAGGTGATGGAGCAGCTAATCCTGGATACCATTTCCAGGCACATGAAGGACAAGAAGGTGATGGGCAGTAGCCAGCATGGATTCACCAAGGGGAAACTGTGCTTAGCCAACCTGACAGCCTTCTATGATGGGATGACAGGCTGGGTAGATGAGGGGAGAGCAGTTGTCTACCTTGACTTCAGTAAGCTCCCATATCATCCTCATAGGCAAACTGAGGGAGTATGGGCTAGTTTCCTTCACTTTGAAATTGGAATTGAATACTGCAAGCTTTTTAAGACAATGTTGCCAATTTAAGCTAGATATAAAACTGTGTTTCTTCTTGTAAAACATATTGACTTCTTGTAAAACATATTGAATATTCCAGTTCCTTCTAGCCTTTAGGAGGGAAAATTGTTTGAAGGTGTTAGACCTAATTTCATCTTCATAAACAAGGTCATGGACCTTGACCTCCTGGACAGAGGAAATCCTTTGGCAAAGGTATCAATATAAACTTATGAAGCTCTTGAATTCTGTATATGACACTTTTTCACTAGCACTGATTTTTAGATGCAATGACAAAATAGTTCTAAATGTAGTATCTATTTTACTTTTTTCAGTGGTGCTGATGCATCGAATACACGGGTATTTTTGCCTCAGTGCAACAGCTACAGTTTTATCTTTCAGATATGGGTAGTAGTACAAGTTCTTTTGCTTTAAACTGAACTTCAAGTTAAACAAAAATATTAATAGTTTTGCTTCTGCTGTTAGGACTGCCTCTTCATTACAACAGAAACATTGCTACAGCAGTATGTGTGTGAATCTTTCAGATAATTGTATCATGGGTTAATAGCTCAAGGAAAAAAAACAGCTAGACTTACTATCTTTTTATGTTTTTAATGTTCTTTTTTGAACCATACATCTTAAAAACCCCCCACTTCTTTGCATGTTCTGAAAGAAACTTAGTACACCAGAATATGAACTATGTAGCCCTCAAAGCATTGTTTTTTCAAATATATATTTTAAATTACTTTGTTCTTTTGATGGCTTTGTACCCTTAAGCTTTAAGAGTAAGGACAGCTGATCCCTATTTGAAAAAATAGTGGTCTGAGAGCTAGCTTGATTGTATGGAGTTTGGTTGTGATGAGGACTTTCCAGCTATTAAGCTACCTCTAGAAAAAAAACAGTGAGCAAATGTTATCAAAACCATAGCTGTAGTTACAGGAGGGATTTCTCTTAGTGGATTAAAGAAACTTCTAATCTTCTCAAGAAAACTTACAGCGAATGACTGAGGAAATATCGTGTGTACTCCTTATTTCCAGAGTTGATGTTGAGCTTTGTGGGTCAGACTGGGCTTTTGTCATTCTAAGCCTTCCTGGATTTGGTATGCTCTGCTATTTGGACAGAGCACAATTTGCCACCAGTTTACCGTAAGAATCAAAGTGAAGTACTAAGAATTCCTGCCCCTCCTGTAATACTACTGTCTTTTGAAGTCATGAAAATTGAAACATGGTATGTAGAAACATGAGATAAAGAGCTTTTGGGAGAGTTTCTAGATACTTTTTTAATTCTTGCTTTTTCTAATGCTGCTCATATGTTACTTTAAGCTTTTTAAGCCGTAAGAACTGGAGCTGGAAAGTGGCAGCATTCAAGTTTCACGATTGTCCTTGACTAAAATGTTCTTGACTTGACCTTTGACATTGATTACAAAAAAGATGATCATCATCATATATTGCTTATACTATAAGCTTAATCTTTAAATATCAATTTTTATCATATTTTCTTCATTGTCTCTAGTTATTTAAGCTTTTTCTTGCAGTACTTTAAATTCTTTTCTACGTCTCTTATTTTTCCTGCTATGATACGGTAACAGTAGCTAAATGTGAAGTAAAATATCAATTGACCAAGATAGCACATGGGGTTTTTTATTTGTTTTTTCTCCTCATTGCTGATTACTTGGTCAAATAGAAATCTTATTTTCAATGACACCTAAAAAAAACCCTCTGCATAAACCCTTCAACTTGCAGCTGTTTCAGCTATTGAGCGTTAATTTTTTTCTTTTTTTGATTTCTTTAGTGTTCAAACACATAATTGATTATCCATATGCAGATATGGCTTACCAACAGTAGTCTTATCCAGACAGGTAACTCATTTCAGTAACCATGACCTATTCTAGAACACTGTGGCTGAGATATGCCACCAACGACACAGAGCAATTCAATGACACATGGTGCAATTCTGACTATGTCAGAGTTCCCTAACCCTCAAATGCACTGGCCTAGCTGTCAGCCCGAATACAATGTATTCAAGTTTTGGAAGACAAATTTCAGTACCTCATAAGAGAAATGACTGTGTCTAATCTATGCAGATATTCAAGCTAAAGTCACAAATGCAAGGTCACTAACTGAAAGTTAGTAAAATCTTGAGTTGAAGATGGAGCCTAGTAGCTCCTTTTATTAGGTTGCTGAAAATTTCCAGTGTGTTAAACAGAGCTTTAGGCTAATGGCACAAAAACTCTGCAATATTGAGAATTATTTTCCACTCCCAGCTGTTTTATTATATATATGCATACACAGGAATACAGGTTATACTAAGTAAATTTTAGAAAGCTGGCTTAAAATGTTTCTTTTGAGCATGTTCAAGTTTGACATTTTAATTTCAAAATAACTATTCTGTGATGCTAACCTTCCCCATTCTGATTAGTTCATCTTACCGTGTGTCATACAAATATACCAATTTAGTTTAAAATGGGATGTTGCATTTGAATATAAACGTACCTTTCTGGACCCTGATGTTATGTGGGGTTTTTCTGTGTTTTTTTTTTAGTTTGATTGCAATGTGTTGAATGATTTGCAGTGAACTAAATAGCTATGAAATTTGATTACTTTATTCTGCCTCCTTTTTTTTTCCCTCAGCTCTTATGAGACTGCTGCCAGTCTGTGAGTGCAGAGATTACTGAGATATGTATTTAGATCAAATTAATTCATAAAGCAAAAAGGGTTGTGTATATCCTATTTTTGGTAGGAACCAACTTGATTCAGTTTTGAAGATCTGATTGTGGAGCCATTGAAAAGGCTGAAGTTGTTTAGTCTCCTACTTGAATAACAAAGGAAACTGTATTATATGCTTTTACTTTTATATGCTTTGCTCTAACCCTTTGAAGTTTGGACCTGGACTGTATATATTTTAAAAGCAGTCTTATACACTTGAATTTTTGAATATAAATGCTATTTCACTAAGGTTTCTCTGAGCCTCTAAGCTAATTTCTTGAGAGAATACTTGATTGAATTTTGTATTATTTAGCTCCCATTTTTGTCTTCTAATTGTTGGGAAGATACTGCTTAAAGGCTGCTGTTTAAATGCTCCATGGTCAGTGATGGCATCGTCTTATTAAATGAAAAAGCACAATGGTAATGGCAAATATAGGAACTGGTAGCTAATGTGACCTCCTGTTCTAATTTCCTTGAACCTCAGTCCAATTTAGATTGTATGCTAGAGGGCTGACCTACTTGTACTTCAGTCAACCATTACTTGAAAATAGCATACAAAGCTTTACTTTCTGGGAAAAGAGGGGAAGGATAGAAAAAACTGGTTAATCGTCCTGAGATTAGTTGATTAAAATTAACCATTTATTTGTTCACATTCTTGCATTTGGGGATTCTACATTTTAGTGATTTGTGTGTTCGAGAGCTGTACAAGGGCAAATAATGTGTATCCAGATTTCTGAAAATTGTAAGGAAGATTGGCTACTTGAGTTTTTTAAACTCATAATAAAATTAGTGAGACCTTTAGAATCAAAGGAAAACTTCCAGCTTCTTGTTTGCCGAACCCCAATCTTGTCTGTTTTAAAGCAGCACCTTGTTTTAATACTGAAAAGTTCAGATTTTCAATCATCTTAAAGCTATAACAGGTTTAGGTGTACTGTATGTGATTAAAAAAAAAAAGTTTTTACTTGCTTCCAGTTTAGCTTGGCAAATTGTGTGTAAGATTATAAAATGAGATCTGTGGCCATAGTACTTAAAAGGGTGATGCTTTCAGGTGGCTTAAACCAATGAGTTTAGTACATGGTAACACTTTTTTGTTATGTGAAGGACCCAGTTTGTCTGGTACTTATTTGCAAAAGTTAAGTGCTTTGTAAGGGAAGTTTAATTCTATAAAACCAACAATCCCATGTTGCATATGTTACTTGGAGTGCTAAGGAAAAGTAAAAAGTCCTCTTTTGTCCTTTAATTACTATTTGAGGACCAGAAAATGAGGTTGTCTAGAAGCATGGAAGACCTGGCTGAAGTTTAGCTCAGATTTGCTGAGCTGAAAATCTGTTTAAGCAGAATTCAGTTTCTCTTTGCAGAGATCATGTTAACAAGACTAAGTAACATGCAACCTTCTTCCCCCATCCTAACACAAATAAATGATTAATTTAAATGTCCCTAACAATTCTTCAGAAGTCTGGTTCGGTTTGCTTTAAAATCTGAATTAATCTTATTTAGTCTGAAATATGAAATGCTGTTGTATGTTTGTACTGTTACAGTATATTGTTGATTTTAAAATGCATGAACAAATCTTCTGTTGTTTTTAAAACAGAATAATCCGTTATTACTGAAAAAGGGATGATAGATGCTATGTGTGCCTGTTTTGTTTTACTTCTTCATCTATGAACTACATTCCAGAGGTCTGTAATTTCTGTATCAATTCCAGAAATCATATGACATTGCTGAAGAGATTTGTTTTATAAAGCTTATTTGACAGTGATCACAGCTGAGAATGTGTGCTTGTCAGCTGCAAGGTCCTCTTCATTAGCAATTCTTATGTTGATAAAACGAGGGGGGAAATACTCAACTAGCCTGAATGTCTTTTGAGAATTGAGGAATGTCACATCATGATTTAACCCGCTTTTTGTCAGCGAAGTTATGACTGAGGATAGTGGCTACCGAAACAATCAGTAATAACCGAAACTACCATTTTGAGCTGTTTTTCAGCTCTGAACTAACACTAAATGGTTATAGGATGGTTATTTATTTCTGCATTAGCAAGGGTCCTAGTGTAGTTTTGTACTGACTTTTTGTTCAAGGAACCAGCAAAGAGTATACCAGCAAAATGCTTCTGATGTTATAGGATATTTCTTTTACTGTACATCATCTGTTGGGTAGCTATCCTAGCAAGCTTTTTTTTTCTTTCTTTCTAGCAGAGAATAATCTGTTAGGTCCCAAAGAATTCTCTGTGGAAACATGATGCCTCTATAATGTTTTAAATTAAGTATAACGTGTACGCATTGTGGTCTAAGAAACTGAGTCATTTTACTAAGCCTTCTAGTCTGTCTTTTTTTCCCCTCTTATCATCTTCAGTAATGTGTTTCTGAGACACAGCATAGGAAGGCCTACTGTTGTGCTTTCTCATACTCGCTCCATTGTCAGGAAAACATAATTTTTAATTCTTCAGCTGTCTGTCTGTTTCCTTGATTTATTTGCATCACAAAAATGTGGCAGGGATTAACAGTATATTTGAAGAGTGCATAGGTTTATCAACGTCCAGTGGTGTGACTAGCTTTCCCTACCCCAGTCAGTCCTATCGGTTTCTGCTGAGCATGTCTGTCTCTCTAAGAACAATAGAAGGCAGAGTATGCTGTCAGATTGTTAATGTGCAATTTTTTTTGCTTATTTTTATGGTTCCTAACACTGCTTTAGTCTTCTGGAGACAAACATCTATTAGGGAGAGTCTTGAGGCTAAACTAGGCTCAAATGAGGGCTCTGAATTGGTTCTCTTGAAGTAAAGAGCAGTAGCTCCATACTTCATAATGTTCAGATTCAGGAAGACTAGCTTGTTTCATTTTCAGGGTTTAGACCTTTTTTCATTCCATGCATGTCAGTATTTAATTAATATTACAGCCCTGTATTTCCTGAAATGGAATAATACAGCTTTTGAATATGAAGCACAAACGATACAGCTGCTTCCTAAGCAAGCTGTGCATCTGCGAAAGGTGCACTAATGCATTTAAAAAGGCTGTTCTACACCTAAGCCATCTCTGTGATTAAAAATACCTTCCTTTAATATGGGTTACCAATGGTCTTTCCTAAAGATTATAATAAATCTGAACATTCAAATTTATTGCAGTACATAAACATCAGAATTGTGTGTGTGAGGCGGGGAAAACCCCGAGATGCATTTGATTGCTGCAGCGTGAAGAAATGACCTTAGCTTGAGCTACAAGGTTTTCAGCCAGCAGGAAATGATGAAATGTGCTCTGAGAGAATTCTGCTTGGGGAAGTGGAGGTCACACACAGCTGGGCAGGTACTGCAGCTAGCTGTGCAGTTATGCTGCTGAATTCTGTATTTGGAAGAAAACGCAAGTAAATATAAGGCACATGTCTTAAGGTAAATTTGCAAATGGTGTATTGAATGACTTGCCAAACAGCTCTAATAGTTCTTTGTTTTTGTCTACCAGAAATGTGCTTAACAGCTAATATGAAAGTATTTTTGGCCAAATAAATGTGATATTTTTGGTAAAGCTTGTAATGCTTGTCAAATGTGAAAGGTTTTGTTTGATCATGGTTGAAACACGGTTCTTGGCCCAAAGACAGACTGCTATTTAAAATGCATCTCTTTCTAGTAATGATCATTGTACTATTTTTAAATATATTTATGTATGTGTTTTTTAAATGTGTTAATGTTTTGTGGTACTTGTGCAGTCAGATAAATATTTTGGCATCTCTTAATTTTAGAAAGCTTTGTCTAAGGCAATGCTTCTTTCTGATTCTGTTCTGCTTAATTATATCCCATTTTAGAACAGTTGTGTAAATGTCGTTTTTCTCTGCAGCTACTTTGTCAGTGCAACTGTAAATGCTGTTTCGTGGTTTTTCTGCTGCGGAATGCATCATTACTATCCTCTTGTTCTTTAATTTCCTCTGTTACTGTCTTTCTTTTTGTACTGTTTTGGAGTGTCAAATTCTACTTAAACACGAGTTTCTTACAAGGAAGAATGAACTAATATATTAAGCATGCAGTTTTTAATAGTTCCACCGAGACTTTCCTACAATAAGTTTTCATTGTGGCTATATATAACCTGCCATCTAGTTCCATTAACTGAAATTGTCAATCTGTTTTTCAGTTACAAGCTGCTTTTAACATAGTTCTTTTGGTGTTAAATTTGCACATTGTTACACCATCAAGCTTCTGTGTTGCAGTAGTATGGATGTATTAAAATTGATTTAAGTTTTTAATATAGCCATATACATGGTCACTTTGTGAATTATAGAAGAGTTTTAGATATTAATATGTAAACATTAAAGGCTTTTTTTTTTGTTAGTGGTATCTGGTCACTTGAAAGATTTCCTGCTAACCAAATGCTTTCCAAAGGTAATCTGAAAATTGGAGCAAAATGATCTTGTGTCCTCTTCTTTGAAACAAACCTCAAGGCATAGTCATCTGTTTTATTTATTTGGAGGAGAAGAGGAATGTTAAAATATTAAGGCTGGTCTCATTTTAGGAGATTTTGACAGGACATGTTAATTAGTATGTGATAGCACAGAAATCACAATAAACAGTAGAAAAGGGGGAAGACTTCTAATTCAAGTTTTTTTTCTTTTCTTTTCTCTTGCACTTTGTGTTAATTGCTCAAGTTTAAATAATGGGAGCTTTTGATTTAAAAAAAAATAGTATTTAATCTTTTAAGTTATTTAAATTTCAAAACTGTCCTGATTCTCCAAGTGGTTCTCTGGCAAAATTTAGAGAAGGCCAATTTTGACGCACCTTTTCTTCTACAGTAACGAATGTGGTATTTAATCTGCTTAATTGCTCAGTCTGCTTCCTGATTCTTTCTTGATCAGAAAGACCTGAGACTGTAAACAAAGAATCTTTAAAGCTTGTTCTTTTAAAAGGACCACCACTTAATATTATACTAAATAGCATAACATTTGGATATTATAGTTCTTAGTACTTTTCAGTCCTTTCCTGGGTCTGAAATTCAGGAAGAATGTCTTTAGAATGTGAAATTTCTTGTATGATAGAATTCAGTGTTGAAGGGTTTAAAATCTAGAATGCAAATGTTCTGTGACCAGAACACTTGCTTTTAGATTACTCTCATGTTCTGTTGTCTTTTCCCATCTCAGCAAAAATGGGAAGATGTTTTGTTTGCTTCAGCGTGTTATGGTAAGATCTTCAGAAAACAAACCTAATGTCAACAAAGATTGCTATTCAGTTGTACTTTTTCTGTACTTTCACTTGTCATGCGAAGACTCTGCAGGTGGTAGTTGGTGCTCATCAGAGTAGCACACCTCCAAAGTTGATTTCGAAATGAAGTATTAGTTAAGGCCAGGATCAGTTAGTCTATGTGCAAAATATTTTAATATACTCTTGCATCTTATGATAAAACAATCTTGAGAGGCTTTTTTTAGAACTGGATTTTCAACCTAATTAGGGTACTTACAAGGAGACTGTAAAATAATGGAATTTAAAATTCGTGTATCTAGGAGCAGTCAATGTAGAAATTGGTCTGAAAATTTGAAGAGAGAATTTGGGGAACAATTGCCTCCCTTCAACAGTTACTGGTTGTTGATTTAATATACAGTGAGTTTGTGATGAGATATATAGTCTATACCCTATAGAAGTAAAAACATAATGCTAGCTTTGGATTTTTCATGCTATTCAGCAACTACTTCTTTCTTGTAATAATGTTACCTTGTTTTCAGCTCCAGATGTGTGTTACTATCTTTGCCTTGTTGCTGTCAGAGGAAAACTAAAGGAAATGTTGCTAATGATTTCAGTAGGGAGTATTAATTTGCCAAGAATTTTCCTTAATTCAGGAAAAAAGGAGCAACTCCATATATTATATCAAAACTACTCTATGCTCTAAAAGTTAGTTTCTTCAGTTTAGTTCATAAGTGGATAAGGTGTTTTTATCCTCCAGGAGCATGAAATAAAAAGGTTGAGCCATTTACTCCAGCTAATTCTTCAGATTTCTCCTAACCTTAAATGCTTTTTTTTAATTGAAATGAGAGAACTTAGCCTATGTTAAATACTTTTCTTCAAAAATTCCTTTAGCATAAAAAAAGCTAAATATTTGAGTTAAATCATGTCCTGTATCAAACAAATGGTAATGTCTGTCTAATGTATAGTAATTACATGCTTCAGCTTTTCTTAGATAGTATATGTATCATGTGCACTACAGAGAGAAATTGTGGAAGAAAATTAAACTCCTTTTGTTATTTAGTGTTTTTGAGACACTTACTCAAAACCCCTAATCTCTTATGATTTAATTTAAATGCATATTTTAGTTTTGCATTGGTTCTTTTTATGACATTAAAGCTCACCTTTTCTATAGCATCTATATGCTTTGAGAACTGTGTGGCAGGTTTTTTGTCTTTTAAGTATATGTTGAACTGCTTTTTAGCATGTGTTCTTGTCAGAAATGATTTCTTACATTTGGTGGTCTTTTTGTTGTTTGTTCTGAATATAACTATTAATGTTTTGGGATTTTAAAGTATTATTGAAACTGGAGGCACTTTATGTGAGAAGCAATTCTTAAGCATTATAGTTCTAAAACTAAAATACTAAGCAAGATCATCAAAGTTTATCTTAAATATCTGAAGTTTTTGAAAGCATTTGGAATATAATAATTTCATGTAACCTTATGTATTACATACTCCTCTCATACTTTTGACAGAATTTGTGGCAATTGTATGCATGTATTCAGTAATAATTATTTTGTCTTATTTGTCATGCTTTTCTAGTACTATATACACATTCCAGTTCCCACAGTGATTTTAAAGTCCATCTCCAACACACCTTGTTTTAAAGGAACTCTAACAATACAGAAGAGAATTAGATTTTACAGTCGATGCTGAAGGACAGCAAACGGTCTGAGAAGACGATTCGGGAAAGACTTCCGGTTCCTTTAAGCAGTCTACTTCACTTCTTGCTTACATTTCTTGCTTTAACGGCCCTGGATCCGGAGATCTCTGAAGGACATTTGAGTTGATCAGAATCCTGTACTCTCAGGTTGTCATACTTTCTCTCTTCATGAACCAGGAGGGATTAGGGACTTGTTTACATTTCCCTCATTAATATTAAGATGGTGTTCAAAAATGTTACAGGCTCTGTTTTTGAGGAGCATAAAGTAGCATGGGTAAAACTAATCTTGTTTAACCTTTCCGTCACTTAAATTTTGTAACTAAATTAAACAGTACTCCTGTGTTACCTAACTGCTCAATCAGCCGCTTTCCTGTCTTTCTCTGTGTTGATGGCCCTGTTTTGATCAACAGACCTAATAGTGATGTAGGAGGAAGTACCTGGCTGAGTACCAAGTCATTAAGAAATACTACATAATAAGTATCACTTTGTGTCCCGAGCAGTATCTCATACTCAAAATAAAGAGCTGCTTTCTCGCCCAAAATAAAAGAAAATGCACAATTTTTAGTTAGGAATACATATGTAAGTGTTAACAGTTTTGTTCTAATTGAAACTCTTTGAATAGTAATGTACTTTCCTATTAATGATACTTAAATTCATGGAGATATTCTCTGGCAAAGTGTGCATTCAGTGCTAGCTTGGAAGGGCAGAAGATGCCTCCTTGCCCTTACTTAGCACTTTGTGTGATCTCTGCAGGCATTTCTTTATTACTCATATGATGCTTAATATTCCACAATTTGAAGTTCATTGGCTGTCATAGAGAAGAGGAGCACAAAAAACCCCAAACTATACTTCAAAAGTTCTAGCATGGTAAAACTTTGGTTTATGGAAATTCAGAAGTCGTCTTTATTTTATGGTTTAATGCTCATACTGTTGAATGTATGGTTTGAAACCTATACTTGAATACCTATCCACTTACTGAGCTTAATTTGCAAAGCTTTGGTCAGTGGTTGGCTACAGGGATTTAATGAATAACAAAATAATGCGCACTTTTTGTCACTGAAATAATAATTTCAAAAGATTTGAACTTAATCTGCAGAATTTGTCTGAATAAAGTTGAAGCCAGCCATTTACACTTTTTTTCAGAATTGATCATAATTACTCAAACTTCTCTGTAATTGATTTCCCCTTTTTTGACTTTAAAGGCACTATGCAACTTGCATTGAAAGAAAAATCGATATCAAAACACCTCCATGGGAATCAACTCCTATTTTAAGCACTTGACACTGTGCAGTAGTGGTCCCTTAAAAACAACAAAACCACTTTTCAACATGCTTCTGTTGTATTTGATCAAGAATTAAATCTTTTAAGCCTTGGATAGTTTAACACAAAAAACCTAATAATGTCTGTATGGACTTAAACTAGGAATTCAAAGAAAATTTTTGGTGTTGGCTTGTAGAGTCTCATACATTAGATTAGCCTATAGTAGGAGCATGTGAACAACACTGTCCATCCTTGAGTACTATTGTAAATGTAGATGTAGTAGCTAAGCAAAAAAAAAAAAAAACCAAACAAAAAAACCAAAACCTGAAAATCTTAAGTTTTGTCAGGAGTTTCTGAATCTTCTAGGGCTCTCTACAGCGCTGCACATCAACTTCCTGTGTTGCTAGCAAGTGTAGCTATGTCATTTAAAGACTGTAGTTTTGCAGTGTTAGTATTTTCCTGTGATCAGTTCCATTTCACCTAAGATCAGAGACAAGATGAAATGGGTAATTTCAAGAGCTTTCCAGCAGCTGTTGTGATTGTTGATACCAGGCAAATATTTAGAGTGGACTTTCAAAAGTTAGCTGAATTAGCTGGGAGTTCAGGCTCTATTAAAATATTCATTTAATATCAGGTCAGAGTATTTCAGTAGAGGGAGAAGACGACCTTGTTCACTAATGCAGACTGGATAATAAAATGAGAACTGCAGCGTTTAATATAGTGACTTCAAGCATTCACTAGTTATGCCTTTGGTCAAAGTGTGTCTATGTCCTCATGGGGGACTTCATAATTACCCAGGCATTTTGTAGTAGAAGCAAAACCTCTGAAGGTGATTAATAACTTTACTAGTAAAGCTTAAAATATATATATATATATATTTAAAACAAGACAGCTGCATTGAGCAGCGTGTCAAGCAGAGGAGGGGAAAAAAAATTCTAGTGTTCCAGAAGTCAGTCATTTTGCTATTTAAAAGAAGTTTTGTGCGTAGGTAGAAAAATACTGAGATAGGTTGTGCTGGCAGCATTTAGGAGCCAGTAAGTACAGGTAAGTCTTGAATCTGGGGATTTGAATCTCGGGCAGCTCTGTCCCTTCTGCAATTGCTCATGCCTGCAGTGAAGGCACTGATTACATGAGATTATTCCTTCAGAGGCTTTGCGGGTTCAGTGATACGCCTTGGAATATGAAACTAGGCGAAAACAGGGGCTTGTAACTGAACCAATGTCATCTGGGTGTTGGAGTGAGATGACACATACTATACATGAGAAACGCTTATCTAACGTTGAGGCTAAGGATCAGTGTTTGGACAATGTTTGGATCATCATGTCTAGCATTGAGATACATTTCTGTGTTGTGTGTTATTCAAAAACAAATGCTTAAGTTTAATCAGTAATTTTTAGTTTGTTTAATAACATTTGCACAGTACTTTAATTATTAAAATAGCTGTTCTTATGCCTTACTATATTATACATTGAAATTTACGTGTTGTAAAATTTCAGTCACATAGTGTTAATATGCTTGGAGAGCTGAATTTGAGGTATTGTCTTCTCATTATAGTTGGAGGGGGTTTTTAGATTTGGCAAATATCAAGTAAAACTTGCATGCTTTAATGAACTTAACTTCTGATGTGTGCTAGAAATACATGGCTTAAATGTCTGTTCATTGCCCATGCTAAGGCAATAAAATAAATGATATTGTCATTTTTTTTCTATTGCATGTTGCATGTTTTGCATTTAATAAGTATGATTATAAGTGATTTTAACACAGTGGTTAGGAAGTTGTGAGCAGAACAGTCCTGACTCGGAATTCTTGCTCAATTTGGTCGGTAGTTAATGCCAACCTCTGACCACTGCCCCAATAGTAGGAGAAGCCCCCCATAAAGAGTCAAATGCCTTTCCTCCCCCTGCCCAGGTTCTGTTTAGGCCAAGCCCCTGCCACATCCCAAGCAGCATGTCTCCTGTGAGCACCCCTGGCCCTGTTGCTCTGATTGCCCCCCCCCCCCCCCCCCCCCAAGCCAGGGCTCCTCTGAGGGCCAGCAGGTGCTGACACCAGTGTTGGAGCTGGCTGAAACCAGCCTGGGGCCATTTCTGGCTGCCTCCCATGTGGGTCACCTCTGCACGCCACCCCTCCCCCCACCCCCCACCCCCCCGGCTGACCAGGCCCTGCCAGTTGTACCCAATACAAAAGTGAAAGAAATCTCTTGTTACTTTTGCATAAACTTACAAATGACTAGTATGAACAAGTACATTCTATATTATTTAATGTAACTTTATTTCAACCCTAGAGAATGTCTAGGTGGCAAAATATTCAGTTATGCAAACTAGAATATGAAAGCATGGACATTGCTCACAGTCTCAGAGGAATATGTCTAATAGGGATCGCATTTGCAGTTTGTAACTGCGTGCATTTCTTAGATTCCTTCCTTCCTTTGGTGCTCAGGATACTGTGTTCACCAAATGGATTGCTGTCAATGATTTTTAAAAAGTCATTTGTAGTGCGTCTCTGCTAACTTTAATATGCAGTCTAAATTCCATAGGAAGCAGAGTGATTTAATTTCCTTTTCTGGAGGAAACTTTTCTTTGGTATTTGTTGGTGTTTTCTTTGGTATTTGGACTTTTCTCTGGCATTTGTTGCTGTAATATCCGGGCACTTAAGGAAGACTAGTGGACTTTCTCATCTTAAACCTCCGTGAAAGAGGCTGCTATTCTGTTTTATAGATTGCAGAACAAGAATTAGGCCAATGTTGTTGATTTGAGGCTCTGAATTGAAAAGGCTAAGGCCTAATTTCCATTAATAACATACATTCAAATCTACTGATTGCAATTAGAAGTGCTCAGCACTGAATAGTAGTGAGAAATCTTGGTTTGAGGGATTTTTTTTTTTCTCTGCATCCAGGAACTAGAATTCCTTGGTGTCGCTTGAACATATAAATGAAAGAGACCTTTTTATTCCTGTAGTTCCTTGTCCCATTCATTTGTGATTTATCAGTGTGGACAGCTGTGATTCTAACAGATTTTGGTGCATAGTTCCTCAGTATTTCTAAATTGAGGTCAAATTCTGACAATTTTTTCCTTCATGCAAATCATAAAAAATTTCCACCTCAAAAAATGAGGGAGTTCTATTAGAGCAAGTTACTTGGATAGGATAGAAAAGGAAACGATGGCTCAATTGCTTTATTTAACTGGAGGATTTGAGATGTCGTTTGTAAAGTGTACTCATAATAGCTACATAATAGTTTGCACTTAAAGCATGGGACATGGTTGTTTCCATAGAATGAAGTCCTATTTTCTTGCTATTCTGTATCGAACAAAACCTCAACCTTCTGTGAGCAATAAGGAAAAATACTGTAGCCAGAAGTTTATGAATAGCTAAGCCAAGTTGAGAGGCATCCTTATTCAAAGTATCTGATTCTCGAGCCATGAAACTTGGAATCCTGTTGAGTCTGATCCACAGTGACAAGTCCTGTTCTTCCAGAAAGAAGTTTAAAAAGTAATGTAAACAGATGCCCTCCTCTCTTAAACATTTCTGAGTGTGCTCTTTCAAAGTCCTTAAAGAGAACACAAGGATAATACTAATGGCAGAAAGACCATTTGTTTTTTCTTAATATGGGTTAATCCTGTTTTCTTGCCTCTTTCATTATGAGGACAGTCAAACACTGGGACATGCTTCCAGAGAGGTTATGCAGTCTCCGTCTTTGGAGATTTTCAAGACCTGAGTGGAAAAAGCCCTGAGCAACCTGGTCTGACCTTGTAGCTGATCTGCAGGGGGTTGGACTCCAGACCTCCTGAGAGCTGGAGTGATTCCAACCCGAACAATTCCGTCATTCTGAGGTCTTCTCTGCTGTGGACAAGTTTGTCACCTAGAGCCACAGTACTAGAGATTGCTTTGCTTTAATGTAGCCTATTGTACACGAGAGAATAATTAGAAGAGATGAGTACTGCATTGTGTTGGCACTGAGAAAAGCTTCTGTCAGTTCTTTCTGTTCTAGAAACTGTGAAAAATTCTGGAAGTCAAGCAAAGTCATGTCTTCTGTTTGTCATTTGTATTGTATGTTTTGGGGAAACTTAGATCAGGTCCTCAGGACAAGGCTGCGTTATCACCTTCGAATGTTAAATATCTGAAATATGATACTTTGTAGACATTTTTCAGGTTGGAATATTAAACTCTTAATCTGTTCTTTGTCTTTGTAGGATTCAGTAAGCAGTATCGAGACCTTAATTAGACTTTTTTTTTATGCTGGCCTTTTGAATTATGGTTAGGTATCTTACCAAAATAGATGTCTCCCAGAGGGGTTCAGACATTAAAGTCTTATCTTCTAACGAACAGCCCTGCATACTTAATAGTAAGAATTCTTCAAATAGATTCAGCCATTTACTGTGAAGGAGGAATAAAATGAAGGATTTCTTTTTATACATTACTTCCCCTTTTTCTGTTTAAAAATAGGTTACGTGAAGTTTTGGAATACACTGGATGTTCTTAACATATTAAAGATCTTCATTCACTGCACAGACTTTTGCAACTCATGTGCTGTGCTAATCTCTACCACCTGACACTTGAAGAAAAAGGGAGTTTTTTTAAAAAAAACCCTATTTCAGCATAAAAGAAGCAGGGCAGTTCTGAATTTTGTAAATTGCTTTCAAGATAACGGCATCAAAAACAACTTCCTGAGAGCAGAGGCAGCATATTCCATTCAGAATTTTGTATGCAGTATTTTAAGGTCTGTTTGCTCATTATCAGTTAATATTTTCTAAAGTTCTCGTGTTGAGCCTTCAAGGTATTTGTAGTAAGTCACATTGGAGTGCATTAGCAGTAGAGAAGAAAGCAAAGGTCTTTAGCATATGGTGTTACTCAAATGCTCCCTAAAGAAGCAGCTTTTTTTTTAAAAAAAAAAAAAACTCACTTGTTTATCAGTCAGTTCCTGTATGTCAAAGATTAATGTAGCCTAATTTACAAGAATTGCTTAAGAATCACAGAGTTAAGAAATTTGAGCTTTGGTTGCTTGCACCATTTCTGTAGCTATTAGAGTATATACTGTTAGTGCGTAGTTATCCTTTTCAATTGGAATTGGTAATTTATTTTTATTTTTAACCCACGTAAATTCTCATAGCTCATGTGGGCTGGATACTTTTGTTGCAAAAGACAAGTGCTCTTAACTGGCAAGCTATTCGCTGTCCTTTTTTACACTTGGCTTCCATGTCTAGTCAATCTGTAGCTACACATGTAAAATCTTGTTACAACATCTTTGGACTTTGTGATTAGTAAAAAATTGGGATTTTGGTTTTTTTAAATGTAAATTCCCTGTTTTTTTTGTGGGGGGGGGGGGGGAGAAAATAGCCTGAGAAACATGAAAGTTAGGAGACTTCATTTGTGTTGGCCAGAGGCACATGGGAGAAAAGGCACAGAGCGTAATCCGGCAGTTGTTCCTATTGAGTGACAAGAAGAACATTCATCTGCCTTCTGAGGAAAATGAGATTTATTCCTCTGCCTTTGCTAACTTCCTGCTAGCCTGCCTTCATACAGCCTCTGTCATTTTTGGATTGTTTGGCCAATTTCAGCCAAAAGTTGTAGAAGAGCAGAGATCTCAAGATACACATTTCTTAGTAGTTCTGTGAAAATTTTCCTTATTGGTTTCGTGAAAATTTGGCAGCTGTGTGGAAGAGACCTGAACTGATGCACCTATTTGAGAAAATCTTAGGGTGAGCTCCATAATAACTTGTCCTGTTTGGTGAGCTGCCTGGCCAGTCAGTGTGAATGTGGGTGGAAACCCTGAGCACTGTACAGCTTCTTGCTCAGCAAGTAGTTATGGGACGAGAAGGCAATGTAGGGGACTCCTGGAGAGGGTTTACGGGGTACTGCTGGGAGAAGAGAGGTCAGAGCACGTGAAGCCAAAGTGTAGTGTGAATACAGGAACTGGGTGTATGAATCCCACTTTCCTGTGGATTTACTAGTACGGCTGCTTACAGTCTAGCTGACCAAAGAATCACCCCAACTTTATGTAAGATACAGTTCATCAACGGAAAAGCTGTGCAAAAGTCACCTCTTCTCTCTCATTGTTCTAAATTGTAGCTTTTATACTGTCAGCCTTAGTCGTATATAAGTTTAATTATGTTAGTTAAATGGAATACCCTGGAAATCAAAATGTAACTAACTTTCATTGCAAAGCCTTTGCAAATTCATGTGATTGATGGAAGAACCAAACCCTAACAAAAAATGTGCTAAAGGACTGTCTGCTGTAATAATTCTGTTTCATGAGGGTAGTATGACTCATACAGCTTAATGTTGGTATTTCAGTATTCAGTTTATTTTTAAGTAGTGTTGTACAACTCATATTTTTCTGTGCCAGTTGTTGCTATGACTTCATAATATTTCCCTAAATACGCTTGTTCATACTTTCTCACAGCACAGTATTTGGCATGTAAAAACCTTTAAAAATTCATCAGAATTTCCTGAGTGTTGATCATTTCTATGCTTTTATGGAAAAAAAGGATAGCTCTGTGTTTTAGTTTAGGAGGAATAGTTTAAATTAGAAGTAATTTTAGTTTAGGAGGAATACAAGTTTAAAGCAAACAAAACCCCACAGCATGTTCTCTCATTTAAGAAAACGTTCCTTTGCGGATTCAGCTTCTCCCATTTTTCCGTGTAGTTTATCAACTTAAACTCTTCATTGTTAATATAATTTAAGATATTTTATTAAAGGTAAGCTGACATTGTTCTATTAAAAAAAGTAGTTCTTGTGTGAGGGGAGTAGTTTATTTAAACAGAACTTTTTTTTTAGGTTTATGCTTTTGCCATAAAGGTTTCCTTTTCCAGAACACTGTTCTCTATAGTTGTCTGTCTAATCAATTGCAACTGGCAATAAATGTTTTGGTTTAAAGATCTTTGCTGTAATTACTGTTGAAAAACAGCCGTAACCCTTTATGAGAACCTTTGGAATCTTATTCCTTCGTTGGTTCTGCATAGCATCCCTGCGTCATACGTTTGCCTCAGTTAAGTTGGTTTCAGAGTGATGTGAGTGCTAATATTGCCTTAACTGGCAAAAAGGCAAGAGGACGCAAATAAACAGTTCCAGATTCTAGCTAGGAATGTTTATTGATTTAACAAGTTGCCTTTAAGCTCTGGGTCCCCATTTAATCAGATAAAATAATATTGAGAATTATGGATAAAACTACCACAAGGCATAGCCTTGTATTTTTGTGGAAACTTTAAAACAAACAAACTCTTAGAAAGTGCTATTTAATGTCAAATTATTATTTTGTGTTTGTGCTCTAAGTAGTTATAAGTAATTAATTTTTATTTCCTTCTTGTGCTGCTTACAGTTATCCAAGAAGGGCTATCAGAAAACATTATAAACACTTACAAATGTGATCTTTGTTTTTCCTTGAAAAAGGAAATTCCTTTTCCTTTAAGAATTGCAAGGGCCATAATTCATTTAGAAAGAGTATGTTCCAATTAAATTGAGGATGGTAAGAAACTGACAATGAAATTGTATTTTAGTGTATCTTTTCCCTCTTGGTTCCATAAAAGCACAGGCAGAAAAGCTTTGTTTTTTTTTGTTTTTTTTTTTTGCTTTTTTTTTTTGGTAATCAGCAATAACATAGCAAGTTGAAGATTCTTACTGATATGTTTAACTATTGTGCATTGTCTCAATATATCATCTTTCGTTCATATACAGCTATACAGACCTCTACCTATTTTAGCTATATTAACTGTTTATTATAAGGAATTTTAAATGAGCATTTTCAGTTTGTGACCAAGTGACTCTTTATGGAGAAAATAGGTGTGTTTTTTACATACATATATATGTAGTAGCTGCTGTCATGTGCAGATTGCTGTGGCTCAAGTGCTGACTCTTGTAACTGTTGCCATGTTGCAGAACCCTTCCTGCTTTTTTGGCCATCTTTTCAAGATAAAATCTAATAGTTGATATCCCTATTGTAGTCTTCCGTTTTGTATTCAGTATCAGGGCTGTCTGAATTGGATTATGGAAATGAATTGGATGAAAAATTATTTAGGAGAAATGGCTTGTCTTTCCGGACAGAACAGTTCTCTGATCTGTTTGCGCTATAACTATCAAAACGACTGTTTCTTCAGTAGCCGGTTTTTGTAAGAAACAAGTGGTATACAACTACCCTCACGGCACAGTTCATGGGGCAAAAGGAGGACTGAGTTTCACCTTTTAGTCTACTGATTAAGGTATATGCCCCAGAAGGGGGGAGATTTCAGCCTGTTTCCTGCACTGCCAGCTCCTACATTTTTATCCAGATTCGTACAGAACCTGCAAATCCATACTTTCTGAATGCTTTGAGTATAGACAGCAATTGACTGCTGCTCTTCGACGATAGCACTGTCCCTGTGTTAGCATGGTGTGACACTGGTAGACTAAGCCTCGCACGGAGTTCAAGCTCAAGGGTGCCTAGTTTATAAATTCTGTTTAGCAAAAGTAGCCCTGGCAGTAGTTGTTGGCGAACCTGATAGGAGAAATCTAAACAGGAGAATTTGATTAAGTACCTGTAGAGATTAGGCAGGGATTTTGCATGTGTGTTGTGGGGGGAGGGGGAGGCTTTTGTGGTTTCATGAATTTTGCCTCAGTACTGTTTTTGATGCTTATCTCTAAATCTTAACTTAGAGCAACCTTGAAGTTTTTACAGTGTTTTATTAACAAAGCCATCTCTTTACATGAGGATAGCTTTTTTTTTTTTTTTAACTTCCATGCAGCTTTGTCTATGTAAGTGAGAATACCCTATCAGTTTAAAGTAATGGATTATATTTGTTAAAGATTAGTGTTTAGAGTCGATAACTTTTTTTTTCCATTGTTAAAAGAAAAACAACAAAGTGGCATGATAAGCATGCCACCAATGCAGTTAACCTGGGTGTGGTTTTCCTTGTTTCAACTTGGAGGGAAGTAATTGTCACCTTAAAGGAAGTTTTCTGTCATGGGAGCTCTAACTTTTTCCTTAGTACATTTGCAATAGCAGGTATATGCTTCATACCGTCACTTAGAGTCTATTCTCTGCTTTGCTAAAATCCACAGAGGTGAGTTGAGAAGAAAAGATGAGCACTTCAGTTAACTACCCCAGTAAGAGATCTAGTTGCAGGTGACTGTGGGCAAGATAACTGGTACTGGGCTGGAATATCTTACTACATGTTACAGAAGCTGTTTTTGTGTCCCCTGCCATTTTGAATTCTGTAGCTCCAATACTCTATTCATGTAAGTAGCTTTACATTGTTGCTGAGAGAGGAAGCTCTGTTATTTGCTTTTGTGGATATTGCATGCTTTTTACCTTCAACTAGATGATTTGAATCTAAAATTCTTATAGACATCTAACTTTGTTTTTTCCTCTGAGGTTTTTTTTTTAAATCCACAACTGTTCCTGGCCTTAAATATTTCCAGTAGATGTCATGTAACTTCACTTTATATGTAATATCCAGCAAAAAAGAAATTGCTAGCAGTGGAGGTTATTATATCAGTAGCAAAGGTCAGCTGATTGTCTTTATAGAAAGTTTTGAAGTGGAAAAGAGCCTTACAGCTAGCAATTAAGAATCACATTGCTGAATCTTTTCGTTTGGTTCTAATAGAAAATTCTCTAGTAAAATGAATTCAAGAGTTCAGTGACATCTGATACAGGCAAACGTATTGAACAATTTCTGGACAACATAAATGCTGTGAAAGAGCCAAGAACTTTGCACCGGAGAACAGAGTTCTGTTGAAAACACTGAATGCCCAATGTGGTTACTGTTTTTTATTTGGCATCCCTAGATATCCAAGATTTAAGGAAGTTATCGTACTGCATTTCTCTTTTCATAAATGCTTTTGATTAATAATGCTCATAGATAATTTTTTGTATCTTTTTACAGATTCTGAAGACCTAGTGTTTAAACACTGAATATTTACAAGCTCTTCATACATAGAAATGTCTGGGTCATATGATGATTCCGTTGGAGTAGAAGTTTCTAGCGATAGCTTCTGGGAGGTAACATGAATGTTCTTTTTGTGTTTAACAGTATTTTGATTTTATATTTTACTCTTTTTTATAAAAAATCGGATTTTTGTGCACAGTGTGCTGTGGAGACAGCAGCAGTATAAGAAGCACGTGGTTATTCTGATCTGCAGCAATAGCCTTCAGGGTAGATACGACCTTTTAGATTTTGGTCCAGTTCTTTCAAGGCATTTTAGCTGGCACAAGCTCAAGGACTATCTATTTTGGTAGAGTAAGCAATTCAAAATTGAACCTTTGTTGGTTTTTACTGCTGAAAGTGGATGGGGCCAGGAGAGAGAAACTTTTAAAATCACCAATGGGTTTAAATGAAAAATCTTAAACTGGTTAAAGGCTGCTATTAGCATTCCTGCGTTACAAATGTCAGGTAGTGTGTGAATCTACTGCATGTCTGCTGTTTCTCAGATGTCTAGATCTAAGTATACTTTTTTTGAGAGGTAGGTTATTTTATGCTGATCTTGATGTAAGAGCGTACATGCCAAAAGGTAGTACAAAGCGCACTGTGAGATCTCACAGTACTTTTGCTGCCCATGTCTGAAGTTGCCTTTCAGATTTTGCGGTAATTTGATTAAGCCTTTAAAAGAACAAGCTTAGTAAAGCAGAAAGCATTTTACAGAGAAAAATTTATTGCAAGAAGTACAAATGTTTGTTTCAATATTGACATGATAGGAGGTAAGGAAGTGTGCTGCCAAATGCACCATATTCAGTAGGGCAAATTCCTACCATGTGGTTGGGGACTCTGAACTATAGGAAAATGTGAAAATGGTTAGGGGGAAAAGTGTTTGAATGGTTGATTATTGGAGTAGTTGTTGTCAGGTGACTTGGTTTTGATGACCTAACATTATTATGCTTCCTTTTAAATGAAAACTTTTCCAGCCCTCCTCTAACCTGCATGGGCAGCTATAGGATTTTGGTGCAGATCTCCCATTACTTTTCCATACAATAGGTGAGAACATAACTGGCATTGGTTAGGTCTTTTTTTAATAGAAGCTACCATTTTCTTGGGAGACTTATTTATTACGATTTTTTTTTAAAATGGCTACTTATTCTAATTAAAGGGGTTGTTTTGATAAGCTTATGGGATTCTAAGCCTTAAATGCTTTTGCTGCAGGGGGGCTCTGAAGTATGATTGCAGAGAGGTTGTGGGACCTCCATCCTTGGAGGTGTCAGAGTCAGCTGTGCACAGCCCTGAGCAACCTTATCTAACTGGACCTGCCCTGAGCAGGGGGTTGGACTAGATGGCCTCCAGAGGTTACCTCCAATCTAAGTTGTTCTATTGTTTTGTGATTTTTATGCTGAGACAGCTTTCTGAGCAGGCTCCCTTGGTAGAAATGTGTCAACAAAAAATAAGGAGGCTGTTAGGAAAAAATTTTTTTGTTATGTGTTGGCCGTGCTCTACTTGCCAGGAGAACATGACTGTGCTGTCTGGCTATTTTCTACCAAGCTGTTATCTTCCTTCAAATAACCAGGTCTGGAAGCATAAAAATGAGGTGAATTTTAGAATGGGAATTCTGTAAACTAATAATGCTGTGTTTGGAAAAATATGAACTCAAGTGTTTAAGGATCAAAGAGGATTAACAATAGCAATTAGCCCAAGCTAGGATGTTTACAAAGCATAGTTTAACGGTATTTGGTGCTCATTATAGGTAGATTAAAGGTGTTTTTCATGTTTGTGCTGTAGGTGATATTTTTATATAATATTGCGAACACTGCATCTTATTCCATTTCCTTGCATTTTTCTATGTATGCCTTCTAAAAGATCACAATTGGTGTTTGTTTCTTAAGCAATTTCAGTAGGCTAATGTATTATATTGGTATTTATTTATCCTTGGATAAGAAAGTTGAACTTCAGTATGACAGTCCTTGTCATATGTTCCTTATATCATTAATTCTTTTCACTGCTCTTTCTGGATATACATTAAGAAAAGAAAGGTTATGTTACGCTAAAATGATCATGAGGGAAAAAATTCAGATTGAATAATTAGGGCACTTTTTTTAAATTTAGCTTTTCATGTTGAAAAAGTATCATGTTCTGTATGAGAGGTAGCAAACAGAACAATTAGGCAAGTTGTTCAAAGAGGACTATTGGCATCAATGTTTACTTCATACTTAGCTAATAATTTGCTAAGATTGGTTAAAGTAGTCACCACAATTGAAGATGTGATTATATTCTCATGAAATGGTTTTGATTTACTAACAGTTTTAAGAGACCATCTTCACTCTGTTTAGTGAGTAAGACAAAGGCTTGGCTGCAGTAAAAAGGGAGTCCCAACCATAATAGTCAGTGGTATTATCATTGAAGCAAACTTTAAGATGTTCAAAGCAATAATTCTCTAACAGCAAAATCGGACTTGCTATGCAATTGGTCACCATATTAAAAAAAAAAAAAAAGTTGTATTTTCTTCCTCATGCTAGGATTTTGACAGTTTAGAAAAAAATTGTGGATTATTTCACTGATTTGCAGAGTTTAGAGTATTGAATTATGCAGGAAAGTACTAGTTTTTCTCTTACTCTGTTTCCTACTATGAGGCTCTGTAGGAAAAACGGGGCAGTTTGAGGGTTTTGTGGCTACAAATGCTGATTCTTAAAAAAAAAAAAAAAAAAAAAAAAAAGCTTGAGTTTTTGCTATGGATGTGAAGACTGTCATTATTTCAGAAAAGTAACTAAAGGCTTTTACATGTGTTGAAATTAAGAAGGTGGTATTTGAGGAAATTTTTGAATACAAAAAGGGAAAAGGTCACAAAAGCTTTATAGTTGGTCCGGACTTAAAATATTACTACTGACACATTTGTGTACAAAATCAGCAAGGAATAGGTTTAGTTAGAGATCTCAAAAGGTGTAGCAGGTTATGCTGTAAGACCATAATAGGTATGCCTAAATCTGCATGTAACTGCATAAGAAGGTGGAAAATATGTGATATGACATCACTGGCATTCTGCAGAGGTGGAACTTTTATGGATATGCTGAAATACTTTGAACTAAATAATGAAAATGAGTACTGTGGTATAAATAACATGATAAATGCTTTTACAGTAATACTGAACTATTAACAGGAAGGATTGATATAGTAACAAACTTTGCTGGCCTTCAGCATACAGCATACATGCTGTACTTGGTGAATTAACAGAAGTCCATATAACTTGATCAGGGAATAAACTAGTTTGCAAATCTCTCTAAGATAAATATTTATATAAACTTTTTCTCTTAGTGGAAATAACTGAGACAATGCATTAAGCTAACTGGGTGGAGTTTTTACTCTGATACTTATCGTAGGACAGCTTCTTGTTACTGAGTGTTAAACTATTTAAGAGTGGTAGTCTTGCCAATACCTTGCTGTAGTGACGATTATGAATAATATGGAACTGATAAGTAGTTCATAAACAATTGCACATAGTGTCCTGTGACAGTGAAGCTTTTTTATTCTTATACTGAACAAAATGCTTGAAGTAACGCAAAACATAAGGGAAAGTGATAAAGCACCTGAAGCAGTGCTCTGTTGCAGTGTAGCTTTGATATAGAAACTTTGGGGTGCTTTGCTTCTTCCAGAAATAGTTTTTTATGACCTGTGCACCCTACTTCTATGCATTTCTGTGAGGGTAACTGTAACTGGACATGCATTTCTGATGCCAGGCTGGAATGTGTTTTGATTTGTAAATATTTCTGATTAGTTGTCTTAGAACTTCTCAAGTGCATGATTAAACTACGCAGCAGGTAGCCTAGGCTGAGTAGTATCTTGGCATAATGTACCACTTGACTTTAAACCTCGCTGTTCTATAGAAATGCTTGACAAAACAATAAAACAAATTACTCTTGAGCTCCAGAGCTAATGAAAGATAGTTTTGCTGCTGCATATAGAACTTAATACCAAACTCTTGTTTAATTTTTTCTCTTGGTTGGGATCCATTTTTCCAAACAAAAACTCATTTGAATTTTAAACTAGAACTTGCCCCTTTTCAATAGTCTGAATCAGTTGTTTCATTTCTGAAGGTTCCCACTTTGAATTCCAGTTTTAATCTGTCTCAAACTGGGTAACTAAATAACTTTTTTTTTAATCAGACTTGGAGAAGATGCGGTGTCTCTGGAATGCTGCCCTCAGCCTTGGATAACAAGAATTAAAGAATTCTAAATCAGTTTGGAAGCTGTACCATTACTGCAGATTTGTCATTTGCACCCTTTCTATTTGGTTAGAGGTTTTAAAGATATTTGACATGATGGATGTTTTGTTTGTTTTCAGAGACTCAGCCTGCAGTTTGTTAAAAGTTGCCTTCCTGTGTGTTACTGCCACAGCTGAAAGCAGTGAATGTATTCAAACTTGGCCTTGGCACAGAAGAGACAGTCTGACAGTGCCTTAGCTTTTGAGTTTTTTCCCTTATGCTCCAAAATAGCTCAAATTTATTTACCTTCAGCTGCAAAGCACATCTTGAGAGGCATTTTGGAAAGAGTGAGGTGGCTGAGTGTGGGACATATCTGAAGAACTTATTGTGACAAACCACATTTAAGCTCACTATGTATTTTTTGAAGTGTAATGCTGATTTCTTGAATGTTTTCTGTTGAGCTTATAGTAAGAACTGTGCTTATTAAAATGTTAATAAACCACTTGCAAAACTTTTGCCATTGCCTTTGAAGGAAACATTTCGTACATTGTCACCTTTGGGAACTAGAACACTTTCTTTTGTTCATGTCACTCTTCTGGCTCAAGAAGTGTTTAGCTTCTCTCTCTTCTGGATTGTCTCTGCCTTTTGTTAGGGTTCCTCATTACAAAGATGATTAGTGGCAGTTTGATCCCAGTAAGAGTGTGACTCTAGTACTTTGCAACCATATACTGTAAACTTCCTGCTATAAACTTGCTGTCTGTATATGTATGTGTACATTGACCAAGGAGCAGTTCAGTGTAGAGTAGTCGTGGCAATGAAAGATGGTTTTTTTGATTAGATTATAGTATCAGTGCTATCAACATGAACATTTCCAGTTCTGGCATTTTCCATTGCAAATTGAGTGTCAAGCTCAATGCTTGAAATCTGTTATGAATAGTAGTTAGTTTCTTTTAAAGACTAATATTTCTGATAACAATACCTATGTAGTAAGTAATCAAGTTCATCAGCCATGTTGTGGCTGGGAAATACTTGTCATGCTGAATTAGAACTGGAGAAGTTCCTGTTCTGATTTGTCCTTTTGGGGGTAGCCTTTCTGTAGCCATGATGATCTAAGAACATGGATAGGGCAAGGCTTAGAAATAGGTAGTATCTTGTATCAGACCAGCTGATATAATTGGAAGAAATAGGCTTTCAGAAACACACACCCTCTTTTAGCCTGAAATAGAAGTAGAAGCAGTTTTCACAGCTGTATAAATTGAAAACAATTTTTCAGGGTTTAGTTAAATTTTTAGCTGTAGTTTAGACTACTGTCTTCTAGTAGGATAAGAAATCTTTTCAGGAGGACAAGAGTTTTTCTCTTCTAATTTATCCTGGTGGGTGCCAAAATGACATTCTAGGAGGCTGAGAGAATTGCCTACATGTCTTCATAAAGCTTGCTTAGAGGGCCAGAGATTACCAAAAAAAAAAAAAAAAAAAAAAATCTGAAAAATAACTGCAACAATAATGGAAGAATCCATTAAAGTTTCAGTTCTAATAATGCCCTGATTTACCTTAGAAAAGAAGGTTTCTGTTTCTTTTCTTCATCTTTTTAGCAAACCGCAATGTACCTTGATGTATTCAGCTAAGCTCATGGCTCTCCCTGGATGCAGACTTTTTAACACAGAGAAGCTGCTTTGATATGCTCCAAGAAGGAATTCCTTCATCTACTTTACCTAGCTGGCCAGGGCAGCATGCTTTGGATAATCAAAGGTTGCTGTTGACAGCCCAGAGCAGGATGACCTGCTGAATGCCAGTGGTGAGGAGGAGGGGAAGAATTCAAAAGCCCAAGCTTTTGGCTGGTTGAACTAAAAATGTGGCAGTGACTTTTTCTGGAGAAAATGGGAAGGTCATAGGGACTCTCAGCACTTCTGTGACTGCTGCAAATACATTGAAGTTTGCCATAATCATTCATGCAGCTTTCTTGCATCCAGGTAGACTGTGGCAAACCTGTTTTGTTCCAACACTGTGCTAAATTTTTCCAGTAAAACACAAGAAACTGATAACCCTATTGACCTTGTTTTACTAAGGTAATACTGGAATCCACATAAAGGTTGGTATACTAATAAGTGGAAAGCCAATTTTGATAACCAAGCCCTGATCTTATGCTTGCTAATCACCGTTATGGTCATACTGAAAGAGTAGTGCCTTGGGCAAGCTGAGACCAATGCTGCTGTTCACTGAGTCAGCTGTGAAGGTTGGAAAGGCGATGAGTAAGCTTTCCTAGAGATCAAAGTGGAAATGTATGCATATCTTGCAAAGGTAAGGCATCAGAAGGAGCAGCTACCCTGCCTGTGGAAATATTTCATCTTTTTAGTGAGCCTGAGGTCCCTCCAAGACTGTGCCACTTATCCTAGATGAGAGTCCTTACTCTTCCTTATTTTCTGCTAGTATGAACAATGTGGGGATCTCTCTATTTATTGTAGGGGTGCTTAGGTGTAATGTGAAAACACCTACCTCATCCAGACAAAGATGGGCATTTTGGACAGCTTCTAAACTTGTGACTGACATTGGCCCTAGACACTCTTAGGAAACCATGTGTCTGTCTCTCTTGGATGACAGAATGTGGTGTGTTTTGAGGTGCTCAGCATGTTGCTGTTCACTGTGTTTTGAAGTGTTTGTTGAGAAAGCCACTGGCAAGAGAAGACTCTCAACTGATTCAGGAAGGGGAGGTTGGTCCCCTGTCAAGTATGGGTGGATCAAATTTGGCCATCATATGCATTGCCATCCTTTGCAAAAGAATCAATTCCCCAAAACAAAGCACTCTGGATAGTAGCAGAGGCAGCTAATCTGGGATATTCCTCTGACAAACAGCGCACTATAAGCTGTCAACTCCTAATGGTCTTGGTCTTGCCCATTTGGCACTCCTGACATGTGCTTCATGCCTGCTACCATCAGCCAACATCTACACAAGTTATTTTTTGATTGTGTTTGGGTGTGTTTTGGATGCAGGGAATTTAAGAGGAAGCAGCCCCCAGAACTTGCTCTTCAAATGTTGAATGTCGAAAAGGTGTTCCTAAATACTTTTCCTGGTGAAGCAGACTTTGTTCTGGATCTGCTTTTCCATTTTAAAAATATTTGGACTCTGTAGTAGTAGATTCCTGTCATATCTCCTGTATGTATTTGTGTATTTTTTTTCCTCTACCTGAGCACTGAGCTAAGTAGGAGTTTCCATTTATCTTGCCAGGTATTTGTTTAGTGGTATGCTTGTACATTTTGTGAGTTTGAGAGCTCTATCGGGATTTTTCTTTCATCCAGTGGTGGATTTGAATGGGTACATTTATGAAAGTTAGATACACAGAGCTAGTGCTTGCAAGTACTACTTTGGACTGTGCATGCACCAGTTGTGCACCAGTATCATTCTTTGTATATGCAAACAATACTTTGGATCTGCACAGAAGTTCAATGCACATAGGAAGATTTTATGTTGGGTTTCAAATATGCCTTTAATCTCTGCATTCTGCATGTTTATTCTTAGGGAGACTCTACATTGCAGCCTTCAGTATTATAAAAGTTAAAACTAGTTGAAATGTTTGGAAACTTCTGGGTTGACATAACTAGAAACAAACTGTATCCATGGTTGGAGGGAACAGTGGTGAAAGTGCGAGCTTTCCCTTGTTGGTCACCAGTGTGTGTTGCTTTGACTAGGAGCCTTCAGAACGCATTATTGTGTGTTTCATGCTCTGAATATTTGCCAGTAAAAGCTGTTGTATGTTATGGTGACTCTTCAGGTAAGGAAACCTACTTTCTTTCAAATGATTCCAGTGTGTAAAGCTGAATACTTATGAATAAGATAGGCAAGCATGGCAAAAGAATTAACATCAAATCTTACTTCAAGCATTTGCAACTCCTATTTGTGGTTATAACAAATACTAGGATATACCACCAGAATTAATTGACTGGAGTTTAGCAGTAGTTAAACATTTGCTACTTTCTGTGACCCTAATGAATTAAAACATTCTTAATTTTCAGTCAGTGTACCAGAAAAGATTCTTTTTATATACTTTTATCCGGATATATAAATATTCGAAAAAAGACTTTTATTAGTTGAGGTAAAGGAGCATGGATGGTTAAAGGCTCTCCCATTGCCGTAAGTACTGTGAAAATTAAAACAAGAAGGTTGTAAGCTATCAAATATTCTACTGAAGTATTGTGTCAGTGACAGGGCTTGGCTACATTAGTGCACGGGGTCACAAAGGAAGAATGACTGGGCTGGTAACTAAACAATACTAAATGCCTAATCGTTGCATGTGTGTGTGTGTGTTTCTGTGGTTATTACAGATTCTTTAAATCTTAGCTTCAAGAAAAGGTTTGAGATGGCTTGAGTACTGTATTCATGCACGTGAAGAAATATCAGAATGTGAAGGAATTCTTTCTTTTTTTTTTTTTTTTTGACTTAACAGGAAAGCAGAATGGAGGTCTGAAGGCATCTGCAGGGCCTATAAGAGATAAATGGGGTAAAATGGGATCAACTGATGTTTATTAGTAGCAAAGTTAAGTGTTATTTACAGTGGAAAAGGGGAAACCACTGGTGACCGAATTTATGAAACAACAGAGAAGGACAATACAGTTAAAACATCAGTGAATCAAGAAAGTGACCTTTATAATAGTATTTTGAAGAAAAAAACCTAAACTCCTCATTTGGAGTATTTACTTTGAAAGTGTTTCTGGCAGCTAAGGGTGAGCAGAAACTTAATTTGGTTTCATGTAATAAAATGTCTCTTGGTTTTGTCTTGGTCCCTCTTCTAGTTATGTGCAATTACCATTAATGCCTTAATTTTTCTCAAGTAGGACAGAGTGCTGTGGCCTCCTTCACAAAACTGCCTTTCAGTCAGGCTGAAGTACTGTGTAGAAAGGGTTTGTGTGTCCTGCTCAATCTGGCTTGAGACACTTGTCACCCTTCACCTAATTCTGTCTTCCCAAGACTGATTCTGCTTTTGACAGGTCCTGCTTGTATGTGTTGTATGCCAGAGCTCTCATCTGCTGAGAATTCCTTGCTATTGCCCTGTCCTCTGGGCTCCATCAATAGAAAGAGCCTTGTCATATCATGGAGTCCTCAGCACAGCTGAGCCTAGTGCTGCAGACAAACACAAGAAGGAAGGGATTCTTAGAGGACAGAAGAGGAACTGAAAGACGGAGATCATTCTGGGTTTTAGACTGAGAGATACAGAGAGAAGATAAGGGGGGGGGGGGAACAGAAAGGTGCTGATTTGGACTGAGCTGAAGCAAGAAGCTTTCATTGCAAGCAGGTTCCAGAGTGACGTTTTAAACATATCCATATGACTTGTCTGCTCCTTGCATGTACTTTCTTTCACAGAAATCACAGAACAGTTGAGGTTGGAAGGGGCCTCTGGAGATCTAGTTCAGCTCCCCTGTTCAAACAGGGTCACCTAGAGCAGGCTGCCCAGGACTCTGTCCAGGCACTTTTGAATGTCTCCAAGGATGGAGACTCCACAACCTCTCTAGGCAACCTGTTCCTGTGCTCAGTAAGAAAGCTTTTCATTAAGTTCGGATGGAACTTCCTGTGTTTCAGTTTGTGCCCGTTGCCTCTCATCCTGTCACTGGGCATCCCTGAAGACAGTTTGACTCATCTTTTTTACACCCTCCCTTCAGATATTTATACACACTGCTAAGATCCCCCTCAGCCTTCTGTAAGCTGAACAATCCCAGCTTTCTGAGCCTCTCATCATATGAGAGATGATCCAGTCGCTTTATTATCTTTGTGGTCCTTCACTGGACTCACTCTAGCGGGTCTGTGCTTCATGTTCTGTGGAGTCCAGAACTGGACCCAGCACTCTAGGTGTGGCCTCATTAGAGCTGAGCCGAGGGGGAGGATCCACCTCCCTTGACCTGCTGGCAACGCTCTTCCTAATGCAGCCCAGGATACCATTGGCCTTCTTTGCCGCAAGGATTCGTTGCTGGCCCTTGTCCACCAGGACTCCCTGGTCCTTCTCAGCAGAGCTGTTTTCCTGCAGGTTGGCCCTCAACCTGTACTGGTGCACAGAGTTGTTCCTGCGCAGGACTCAGTGCTTCCCTTTATATAACTGCATGAGATTCCTCTCTGCCCATTTCTGCAGCCTGTTGAGATCCCTCTGAGTGGCAGCACAGCCCTCTGGTATATTGGTCACTCCTCTCAGTTCTGTGTTGTTGGCAAATTTGCTGAGGGTACGCTCTCTCCAGGTCATTGATGACTAAGTTGAACAGGATTGGACCTAGTATTGACCCCTGAGGTATACTGCTAGTGACTGGCCTCCAACTGGACTTTGTGCCATGGATCTCAACCCTCTGAGCTCTGCCCTTCAGCCAGTTCTCAATCCACCTCATTGTCCACTCATCTAGCACTTCATCAGCTTGCCTATGAGGATGTTATGGGAGACAGTGTCAGAAGCCTTACTGAAGTCAAGGTAGATGACATCCACTGCTCTCTCTTCATCTACCCAGCCAGTCATCCCATCATAGAAGGCTGTCAGGTTGGCTAAGCACAGTTTCCCCTTGGTGAATCCATGCTGACTACTCCTGATCGCCTTTTTGTCCTTCATGTGCCTGGAAATGGTATCCAGAATGAGCTGCTCCATCACCTTCCCAGGGACAGAGGTGAGGCTGACTGGCCTGTAGTTTCCTCCTCCTAGCTCTTTTTGAAGATTGGGGTGTCGCTTTCTTCCACTTCTTCCTTCCTTAGACACCCATATGCCCCTTCCTTGCCGCTGCTCTTCTGATTCGGATGCAGATACCAATATTCCCCATCTTCGCGTCTAAGGTTGCCACGGGGAGGAGGGATGTGTAAGTGGAATAAACCATGTGTTCGAAATGGAAGTTTGTGTGCACACACATACCTGAATAGGGTGACCGAATGAATACATGAAGAAAACTGGCAAAGGCTAGGAGTGTGTGTGTATAATGAGCAGAGACCTATGTAAAATGGCTGCTCGTGAAATGTCAGTATTATGTATTTGGAGCAAGTGGCTTACTGGAGAAAGTAGGCAATTTGTTTTGTTTTGTTTTTTTGTTATGCATAACATACCCTGGGAGGCTCAGGCTGCTACAAAAGCAGGGCACCTTGGTCTGGAAAGTCTGAGAACTGGTGACCTACACCATCAAAAACTTAACTTGAATGACTGTTTAAACTTGATGTGAACCATTTGTAAGTTCACTACAAAACTATTCTAAATAACTGTTTGTAAATGCCTGCTTGAGGAGCTTGGTCTGTTTAGGATGAAAACTTATTTACTGAATTAAAGAAAAACCTGCCACGTCTGAGAAGCAAGTTTTGTCTTGTAAATATATTACAGCAGCCATTTCACAAGAAAAGATAGAGAGTAAACTAGGGATATTGCTTCCTATTTTTTTGGATATTAGTTAACAAACCATTATGCTTTTTAAGTATGTTAAATGCCAAATATATAACTCATGTTCTGTGTGTCATGAAGCCAATTACAGAAAAATGTTGAATTTCTAAAATTCTAGCGTTCGTCATAGGGCATGAAATTTGAATGTGATATGTAATGTGATATGTAACTTGATTTATGAAGCAGTAGTTTAAAGCAAGTCTGGGTGTGTTTTTGTTTTTGTTTTTTTGGAAGCTGTTAGTATAGAGGACTTACTTTGGAGTATAAGGTTATTATTTTCTAGTATTTTAGCCTGATTCTTCCTTATATTTGTTCTCAACTATGATGCTAGTTCCTTTAATTTCCTCTGGAGCAGGAGATGGTCCAGAATGAGGTGGGTGAATCATCTCTGCTTTATATGCAGTTCTTTAAAAGTGGCCTTATGCACCAGAAGGCTGATGAATAGCGAGCTGAGTGGACCGTAATAAGTTAGCTTAATTGTGTTCTCTGAATACCTGCCTGAGGCTTGGCAACTGTTGGCTATTACCACATGGAGAGAGTTTGCTCAAACAACTCGGAAATAAAAATAATAAAAATATCATGGGGCAGCCAGCTCCTATTCAGGATTAGCGTTTCAAATGCTAATTCAGGAGTGTGAATTTATGAAAGGAAATGTTCCTGCTAGAGACCTAAATCCCTGGACACTTCACTAGAGATACAAATGGATGCTAATCTAGAGCTTTCAGTAGTTGCACGAAGTTAGCATAACCAGTTTTAGCAGTATACTTAGTTGTGGAACTAGAACTGGAATAATTTTGAGCAAATAAATGACTTGCCCTTCCATTACAAGTACTTTAAGAAGTTTTCTTTGAATGGCTTAATTTTTCTAATGCTTTTGATATGTATGAATATGGCAGTTGTTAGTGTATGCTGTTAGAAATTACTTGTGTTTCTGTTTCTCTTGAAAACGAGATCTGTTTTTTCTGCACCTTGTTAATAGGTGAAAGGTGTTTTGGGATGGACACACTGATTGTCTGTACAGTGCCAGCTTCTTTATGGTGCTGGTAGCTTGTCATCTTCAATTATATTGTGATTTGATGTTTAAAAAAACCTTTTTTTTGGTCAAGATGAAGACAAATAACTTACTGCTAACTCATGTGTGTGTTACGGGTTACCTAAGTTTCTTTCACCTATTGAAATGGATATAGCCCAAAATCAAAAACAAACCCGAATGAGTGTTTTGAGGACATTGTCTAAAAGCTGGTGTTATTATCCTGTCACTGATGGTTTTAATTTCTTGCAGCTTTGACAAGGAGTCTTACCAGCGTTTTTACAGCTTATCATGCCTGTATTTATCTGCCTAGTCAATGATAAAAGGTGCCACTTATTTTTCTACCATGTAACAAAGTTTTAATTTATTTTTCTTTTTAAGACTATGTCCCTTTGTATTTTGAGAAGCTATTCTGAAGCACATGGCTTGCACATAAGCCTACTGACAAAATTCTGAATAAATGTGAATCTAAAAGTTGAATAGTTTCCTGTATTTCAGATCTGAATTGGATCTGATTCAAATGGAAGAATGAGAAACAGGCTTTAAACATTTGAACGGTTCGCCTACTGCCTTACTGCTAATCTTTTTTTTTCAGTCATGTGGCTAGGACAGTAAAACATTGACTTTAATATTTAATAGGCTGTGCAGATTGTGTTAACTGAGGTCTTACGCTTTGTTTAATGTTTACAAAAGCCAACCTGACTGACCTTGAAATCAGTGGAAATGTTACTCTGAGAGCAGATTCAACCTATTTATTTATTTATTTATTTACTTTAATTTTCCATCACATAGATTCATACTGGTTCCATATTGGTGAAAAAATGAATGGGTGTCCATTGCATAGCGTGCGTGTTTCTTCATATCCTCCTTCCTATGTAGTGTCTACATCGAATGCTTATAGAGGTTTTTCCCCTACAGAGCTTACTTGCCTATTAATGGTTGGTATGTGAACTTCTTGTTACTGCTGTCGGTATCTTTCCACATTAAATTCCGCAATATACTTTCGAACAAGTTGTTATCTGGTTTGTCAGCAGTGAAGCATAGATTTATGGTAGGACACATCCAGTCTTTGCTGTATGTACCGTGGTTGTGTTTTTCCATACTACATTCTTAAAAAACAAAAACTCTATTGTTAGGTTTGATGTAGATTTCACAATGCTCCTTTGTATGTCTGTGCAGTTTTCTTAATCCTGAAAGAAAGATTAATTAAATGTTTAACATAAAGTTAAGGTATTAGGTACTTTATCATAAGCGTGGAAGAGGAAAATACTGCATTTGTGTTAAAGATTTGGATTATCTAAAATATTGCCAAGCAATAATAGCACAGAACAATTGTTTAACAACAATTGTGAGGACTGTACTCATCATGGCATTGCAGGACTAATAAAATATAGCTTTTGTAGTGTTTTTGCTGCATTACTGACTAAACTCTGTTCTCTAGCTAGCTTTGGCTTTTAAACTAAGTAGCTTTTTCTGCAAGAAAACTTGTGGTCTTTGTTGCAAGGGGCTTTCAACATCTTCCATGCAGATCATGTTTCAGCCTACCCTCAGTATCTTAAGTAAAGCAGCCATACTTTAAGATTTAAAATACTATGTGTTACAACTGATGAATTTCTGTTAGTGGATTATCCTGCTCCTCAGTATTTGTGTTATTTAGAGATTTGTCTTGTTTTTAGTTCAGAGTGTTCAAGTAGGAATTGCTAAGTGTCTCTCCTTCATAGGTTGGAAATTACAAGCGGACAGTAAAACGAATTGATGATGGTCACAGACTTTGCAGTGATCTCATGAACTGTATTCATGAGCGGGCACGAATAGAGAAGGTGTATGCTCAGCAGCTTACAGAATGGGCAAAAAGATGGAAACAGCTTGTGGAAAAAGGTGAATATATTCTTTTAATTTTTAACTTATAAAGTTTTTTTTTCCCCAAAATAAAAAAAAATTTCTAAATATCTTTGTTTTGGTAAGTGCAAAGTAGAAATTCTGTACTTTCTAGCCTGTAATGGAGTTCTTACAAAGGCTCAGTAGTGTGACAAAGTAGTGTTTCCAAGATTGAGTTTTTTGTAATTTTTTTTTTTAAAAAAGGCTGCTCCTTTGCTAGCTTGCTTGTTTCTTACTGAAATTGATGTATCTTGCCTTCAGTGTTGAGGTAGCCAAAAAGATTAAATTCTAGAGAGCTAGCTGTTTCTAGATGGATAACGGTATAGAGCACACAGTTTAAAAAAAAAAAAAAAAACTGAAAAATAGGGGTCAGTGGTATCTGGTGAAAGACCAGTAATAAAGCAACTAGGTATCATTTTAATGGAAGGCTAATTAATCCCAGTTTAATAAATTCTGTAATAGTTGTCATTTCCTGTTATCTATGCTTCAAAAAGGATATTGAGAAATTGAAGGAAGTTCAAAGAAGAGCTATGGGTGTAGCTGGAAGAATCATAGTACAGGAAGGAGGAGGCCAGACCAAGTGAATGTTGCCTCTTGTCGCCTAAAACTCTGTGAAACTCCAAATTTGTGTGAAAAAACACTGTTTCCTGTTCTCGGTCTGTATCAATATCTAGGAATTACTGTTGAAGTCGATAGCTTCAGATAGTTTCTTGGGAATAAAAGTTCCGTGTGGGTGATGGTTATTGAGAATGACACTTTCTGTTGTGTTTAGGCCCACAGTATGGAACAGTAGAAAGGGCTTGGTGTGCTTTTATGTCAGAAGCTGAAAAAGTGAGTGAACTGCATCTAGAAGTTAAAGGTTCACTGATGAATGAAGACTTTGAAAAAATCAAGAACTGGCAGAAGGAAGCCTTTCATAAGCAAATGATGGGAGGATTTAAGGAAACCAAAGAAGCAGAAGATGGATTTAGGAAAGCTCAGAAACCCTGGGCAAAAAAGCTGAAAGAGGTACAGCAGTGGATCTATGTATTAGATATCCTGTGTTACAATATACTAATGTCTCAAATTCCTCTAGGGGAGTAAACTCCCTATTCTCTCTGCTGGATCCTCCTTTCTCAAAAAGATCTCTTGCTTTCTGTCCTCTTCTGAAAAGAAATACTTTCTCTTGGTCTCTTTTGATTTTGGTGACTTCAGTGAAAATCTGGGGGAAAAAAAGTGGCATTTAAGCTACTCTTTTATCATTTTAACAGTATCTGATTTCCTGCATTTGAAAGTTATGAAATATTTAAAAAATAAACAGGAAAGAAGTGTCTGTGGGTTCTTTTTCCCTTGTCATGTAGTGCTGTTATTAAAACAGGTTTGTAGAAGAAGGGGAGCAGGGGAACATGGGCATGACAAAATGCTTTATTTGGGACTTTCTGTAGACCTTTCCTTGAGGTTGGTTTCCACATTTGTCTAAACTGTGCGAGTCAAGTTTCTTGTATGGTGAGAGAATGCTGAGATTCATAAGTACTTCATTAATTTCCTCACATTGATCCTTATTTTATTTAGGTCAAGTAATGAACAATACATAAATGTTTTCAAAAAAAAAAAAAAGAAAACAATCCTGAAACAAAACCTGACATTTCCTTCACTGCAGTGTGATTATAAGACTAAGAAATTCAATTGATGATTGTTTTGTAAACTGTACCAGATGCAAAGATTCCAATTTTCTTTGTAGGTGGAAGCTGCAAAGAAAGCATACCATGCAGCCTGCAAAGAGGAGAAACTGGCTATATCCAGAGAAACAAACAGCAAAGCAGATCCAGCACTGAATCCTGAACAACTAAAGAAATTACAAGACAAAGTGGAAAGAAGCAAACAAGATGTACTAAAGGTATACTGCATGCTAACATACTGTTCATGTGTGGTCTTTTTAAAATACAGCTTGTGCATATTTTTAAAGGGGTTTTGTATGTGGTGATGTGTCTTGGTTTGTTTTATTTGTTTTTTTGGAAGGGCACTGTGGGGGGGAATTTTTTGTTTGTTTTTGTGGAACGTGCTGTGGACTGCCGTGCAGTTCACTTTCGGTTATGGTCCTGTGCCAGAATGCAGAGTTTTCTCTGAAGCATGCATCGTTGCAAAGTTGCTCTTATGTGAGGAACGTAATATATTACCTCTACCTCACGTAAGTGCATTCAGCAGGCAAGGAAGCAGAATAAAACAGGGAACTTCCAGGACAGAGTTCATTTCTTGTTGAAGGTAATGAAGTTTGAGTTATTTCGTTTGAGAGGCTATGTTGTCAGCTTGCTGACATCTAAACTTTTAATCATTCTTGACCTGCAGAATGTGTGGTTGTGGCATGGGGGTTTGTGGGGGGGACTTTGTTTGTTTGTTTTAAAGAAAGTAAGCCGATATAATAAATTTAAATAAAAGTAAATGCGTTTGTGGAAATTCTGTTCTATTGCCCAGTTTGATTTATTTCTTTAGCTGGCTGCTACCAAGAGATTTTTCTTGTGTGTGGGGAAAAAAATTCATTTTCAAAGGAACCTCTTTCTCCTTTGAGATGCTGTTCTGTATTTGGGTGTTTTTGTGTGGCTTTTTTGTTTGTTTTGGGGTTTTTTTTGTGATCTGGAAGGTTGATGTTACATTGGGTGGGATCTTTCAATTCATGTCTCTGGACTATTTCTGTAAATATTTAGAACGTCAGGTTCTGTGTGCTAACTGAGTTCACAGGGCATGTAATTTATTTTCGCAGGGACATATGCCTTTTTTCCTTGTTCTTAGCTCATAGTGGGCTATGTAAATTGCTGAAGGGGAAAAAGCCAGCACTTTGATTTAAAGTTCTCCAAACAATTTCAGAGACGTGTAACTTGAAAGACTGCCTGCTATGATTTATTCTGTGGTTCCTTTGTTTTTTTATCTTTAGTATTACATTAACATTTGTCATGCTTTCTTTTAAAAAAACAGAGAAATGGCTTAGAGCTTTACTGTAACTCTCCTGCTATTTTGTTAGATAACTCTTGTCATGATCCAGCGTGGGTGCTGTGATCATGAAAAGAGAATGAAGTTTGGGAGCTCCTGGTCTGGACCTTCACAATTACTATATTGATCAATCCAATGTGTAGGCTAGTAATAAGATAAATTACTAACTTTCTTTTTCCTCCCCCCTCCACACAGACAAAAGAAAAATATGAAAAATCACTGAAAGAATTAGATAATGCTACTCCTCAATATATGGAAAACATGGAGCAGGTATTTGAACAGTGTCAGCAGTTTGAGGAAAAACGTTTACGTTTCTTTCGAGAAGTGTTACTGGAAGTTCAGAAACACCTTGACTTGTCTAATGCTGCAAGGTAAAGCTATGTAAGACTTCAAGATTAATGCTTAATACTTTCAGCAAAAATAATCCATAGTGCAAGTAGATCAGTTTAGTCTGTTTTTTCTAATGTGTTGCTTAAATTAGTTTAAAGTTCAAATCAAAAAGCTTATTCCTTTTCTTTTTTCTAGACTCAGATTAGCATCTATCCCTAACATCTGCTGGTTTTATGAAACATTTCAGTGCTAAATGAACTAAGAAACCCTCATTCTTGCTACATTTTTACAATCAACTGCTTGCAAATCAGAGAGGATTCGGAGTTCAGAAACAAAAATCTGTATCAAAGGTTGGGAAAGGGGGATTTGGTGGATTAGGTATATCAGAATTTATTAGTGTAAGATAGCATGAACTTTCTAGCTTAAACACATCTGTTGCTAAAATGTTAGAGCTTAGAGCTGAGTCTAAAGTAGTACAGGAATTATTTTAGGTGAGAATAACCGTTAAAGATCCATTGGTCCACCATCAGTGAACTCTTGTCCCTCTTAATTTTAAAGTCTGTTTTTTATGCCGTAATATGTATAAAGCGTGTCTTGTCCTTCAGTCTTTCTGCCTGGACTCTTCTCACCGCGTTCTAAGAGATCAAAACTTCTCCCTCTGCTAAGGAACTTGCACCAGAGCTTATTAAGCTTATCATTCTGTCATACTGTGTGTAGCACATCATCTACTACAAGCCTTTTGACAATAAGCTACTTCTGTTTGTCGAGAAGACAGTGGTTGTAATGATTTTGTTTTCTTTTATATTTGAAGCAAGACACTGGAATGCTTGCAGCAAATGCTGTGGAGCTCTCTAATGAAGCTCTCTAATGTGATTTTACATCTTGCTTCTAACAGCAGAAATTCATGCATGCTTTAGTCAGCACAGCAATGGGGGGGGGAGGAGGCGGGGGAAGAGGAGGAAGTGTGCTCCTGGCTGCCCACTTCTGCTCCCTCTTGTGCTGGTGACAGTATTTATATGGTAGCCCATCCCGCAGCAGTAAAGGAGCTGTTCAGGGTAACCAAGGGCAGGGAGAACCTAATTGGTTTTTAACCCAGATCAGTTTCCTGGGTTGACTTGCTATGCAGTCACATAAAAGCTAGTGCTGGCACAAGCAAAGAGGGTGGCTTAGGGGCAAGAACGAACATGTAGTAGGCAATAGGTGTGGGCAAGACCACTTGTTTTAGCAGCATTATTGTTTCAGGTTGCTTCAAAGTTCTCATGGAACTAACATGGAAGATAGGTCCTTTTGTGTCTCTCCGAGAAGATAGATGGTTAGGATTGCTGCCCATATGAATTCATTTCAATCAGGTTGAAAAGCAGCTACAGAACAGAAATAAATGAGAAATGGTTAATTTCAAAAGGCAGGGTGGTTAAAAAATATAAAATACGACTGGAGACATAATGATTGTCTTTTAAGATACTTAAGTGGTTTAGGAATGGTTTTATGGTATATTAATGAAGCACAAACAAAAAGAGCTATTAGTGTAAAATTAGGGATAAAACAACTGTAACTCTTGATCTACTTTCTTACTTTTTTTTGAAAATATAGAGGTAAAAAGTGTAGAACAATTCCCCAAAAGAGAATCTGATTTTTTAGCTTGCTTAAATAAGACTAATAGTGTTGAAGAGAATAGTGCAAAGAGTAGCCCAGATCTGTTTTCTGGGGATATAGATCCCCTCCAGTTTAGTGTTCATTTGAGTTACCTGATAGCTTAGTGAGTTGTTTAAATCAGTTTATTCCTTTTTTCAAAATGTGTGCCTTTCTGTTGCTTAAACACATTCACCAGTGTGAAAAAAGAATTGTGTGTATGTGAAAATGGTTGAATAATACATAAAAATTGATAAATTTGAAGGTACATTTTGAGAAACAGTTTGACTCCTTCACAGTGTAGCACTAGTGAGTTCTGCTTCCAAATTTTGTATAACTTGGTCTAGAAGGTTTTCCTAGCATTCCCTAGGTAGAAGATAGAGTAGCAGCTCTGTGTTTTCAGGTCTAATGGCCGTTGTGTTAAGACCTCTGGGAACTCTGGGTTCCCAGTTATTGTATTGGTCCTTTTGGTATCAAAGGGTTGTATTTGTGGTCACAGTCTGTAGAGGGGAAAATATCATGTGCATGGTCTAGGATGAGGAGATCAAAGTGATATCTGCAGCATGGCTTCTGTTCCATAAAATGCTTTATCTGTATTTGACAGAATTCAGCTTCAAAGAACAACAATTAGGCTAAAAGATAACTTAAATACTATGTGATGAAGAGTAAGTATTCATTCATGAAAATATACAACTCAGATTTAAAGTACAGTTAAATAGGTTAAGAATTTTCTTCTTCAACAGATAATACCTGCTAACTGCTTTTACTGTTCTAGGCATTCTATAATGTTATTGACTATACTACTTATAGAAAACATCAAATAATATAAAAAAAAGAATCTTACTGCATTTAGTTAAGACATGAGTTTTTACAGAATGCTATAAACTTCTCATGAAAACAGCTTCTACTCTCTCATAGGCAAGCTTGCTGGAAATTATTAAAACTAAAATATAGGAAACTTTAGAATTCTGCTTCTTACATAAAGTTACTTACGCTGTCATTAAATGTAGGATTTACATATGACTGAATTTAAATTTCTGAATTCCAATGTTGAAATTTTTAGAATTTAAAAGAATTGTTGCTCTGTTCTTCCTTTTTTACAGGGAGTTAATAGGTCTTGTACAGAAACTTATAAGGTCTGTCTTGCTGCAAGTTGGTTTTTTTCAATGCTGTTATAAATATTCAGTGTTTTCATCTGACTGGTGGATGTACCAAGTTTCTAATTGGTATACTAAATTGGAAGACCAATTTTCTTTGTAGTTACAAAAATATCTACCGTGAACTGGAGCAGAACATCAAAACAGCAGATGCTGTCGAAGATCTGCGGTGGTTTAGAGCTAATCAAGGCCCCGGGATGTCAATGAATTGGCCTCAGTTTGAGGTGAGGACGTAGTATGAAAATCCCAGATCTGTTTTCCTCATTTGCTTCCTCTCTGCTTTTTGTCATATTCCTTCCTGGTGTAACTCTCAGATTCATACTTTTAGCAGTGTATTTTTTTTGTTTGTTTTTACAAGCCATAATAGTTATCTTCTGCTGATTTCCATTAGGCTTCCCCCACCCCCAATTTTTGGAGGAGATTGTATCAAGCACCTATTAAAACAACATGCTTTCTAGTGATTATTATAGTTAAAGTCATTGCTGAAGTCATTAGAAAGACATGCTTTAGCTGATACACTTCTGACCCCTATATATGATACCCTGCATGTTTTACTTCTGTCCTTTCATGTCAGACTTTAAATACCTGGTGACAGAAAGGAGATTCAAATTGTAGTGCAGAAAAGACTGAAAAGGCTTAACTGAATACTTCAGTCCTAAAAAACTGATATTTAAAAGTCCCAACTATTTTTTTTCAGTATAACTATATAAGGAAGCTGCAAGTTCTGCCTTTAACCAGTGGGTAATTTTGTTTCTGAAGACTATTTTCTGTATTCAAAACAAAGAGCAGGGTCTTTTTTATTTTTATTTTTTTATTTTTTTTGAGGGGAGTGTCCTTTGTAACTTCAGTAGCCTTCGGGAAACAAGTACCACAGTGTATCAGTGTGGCTATTACTGGTAGAATATTGCATGGCTGGAATTGGGATGAGTTTGTCTCACCAGAATAATGGGTTTAGTTGAAATAAGTTCTGGGCATTAAATTAGTGGAATAGAAACATCACTTATGGAGTCTTCGGTACTCCCTTATTAACATAATGGAAAATATCACCTGTTTAAGGGTGAGGAACTTGTTTTTTGACTTAAGTTGTTAGATTTGAAGGACTGGAGGAAAAATCATAAGATAAAAATAGTGCTGTTGAGTTTCTCTGCCTGAAGCACTGAACTACAGTTACTTCTGTGTGGGAAATGTCATCCTTTTCCAGAAGCATTAGAATACAAATGAAGTTTTGTCGTTACTGTTTTTCTAATCAAATACATCTTTCCTTTACATGCTACAAGGTTGACGTAAGTAATAATGTCATGATCAAATGAATCTGAAATTGCATTATAAACTGCAAATATGCTTAGGTCAGTGGTCTTTAAATTATAGTAACTCAGAAATCCAATATATATTTGTACAAAGTTAAAATAATGGGGTACTTCTGAAAGTAGATCAGAAATCACTTAAGACTGACCATGCTACATGTGTAAACCAGTTGTAATACCAGCTTGCAAAATCTTCTTCTTCTTTTTAAATAGCTATCTCAAATATTTTCTTTTATTTTTGTATAGCAAAGCATCTCTTGGTGTGTGGTTATCTTTTTTTGTTGTTGTTTTTTCCCCACCTTTATTAAGGCTTCTGAGATCAAATGTCCCTAGTCAAGACATATTTAATCGCATCAAATTTATCCTCTGTTGGTTCCTGCTTTATATCAAAATGCAGTTTAGTCTGACTCTGTCAATTGTGTTTAGCTCTTATTAGCATGCCTGTGCATCTGCCTGCTGAAACTTCTGACTAATTCAGAGCATCAGGGAATGGATACTTAACAAATGACATCATAAGTCCTGTCAGTTGTGTTGACTTGAGCCTGTCTCTTCTGGATAGCTTTTAGGGACAACAAATCTATTAAATCTAGAGTGCGGTACCTTAGGGGCTCAAATTTCAGGGGGAGGAAAAGTAATGTGCAGTGACTTTAGCAGATGAGCGCCTTTGTAGGTCAGTCTTGGAGCGCTTTCTGAGGAGTAAGTAGATTGTCATACCTTTTTAAACTAAATGTAAAGTTTACTTTTTTAAGCCAAATGTGCTGGTTTTGCATTATTTGAAACAGTAAGCCTTTTCAGTGCAAAGCTACACTGGCTAATTCCTTTGACTTCTCCAGTTGTCTGCCAGATGTCTGGTATTAAGGCTTTTCAAGGTGTTTGGAATACTAAGCAGGGAAGTACAGGCATCCTTCAGATTCCATGAGTAGCGCAGATATCCCTTTGCGTTGCTAGAATAGGAAATGGATGACAACTGTAAGGGAAGCACTTAGAATAACTTATTTTTCTAATAATGATTTATATAGTTGTATATTTAAATGTATGTTCCATAACTCAATCTGAAAATTAAATATGAAAATCTCTTGTTTAATTAAACAACTTCTCATTCACTTTTGCATTCATTTATAGGAGTGGTCTGCAGATCTGAATCGTACTCTCAGTAGAAGAGAAAAGAAGAAGGCGTCTGATGGAGTGACTCTGACTGGTATTAATCAGACAGGAGATCAAGTTTCACAGCCTAACAAACATAGCAGGTATTTTTCATGTCTGAAAAGACTGAAAGGATAGGGTTTTTATCTTCAAGCGCACTAAGCTATATGGGATCAAAAAGTCACTGTCCAACTACATTTTGCTTATCTGTGAACATTTTGGAAATGATTTGTTCCTGCAGCTCACAAAATATTTTGGGAATTATTCTCCATTTTACACTTTCCTTTCATCTGGGAATTACAAGAAGCCAAACTTTATGAGAAACTGAACTTTCTTTAGTTAATCTGGTAGTTAGTCTGCTATCTTCCCATATCTAGAAATGACAGTTATACGTTGAAATTTCAGTTTTCGGAATGTTTGGTCACTTGAGAATTCTGGATGTCATTAATGCAAGAGCATTAACATCAGCATCTTTTGAAAGGAATAAAATTGTGTGGAAAAAATAGCACTGCCTTTTATTGGGGGCAGTAGGGAAAATTAAGATCCACAAAACATTAGACGATTTTAATTTTGGAGGAATGTATCATACTCATGAGATTTGCAGAACTTTTTTGGATCTTATGCTACAGTTAATGGATTTTCTTTGGCTAGAAAAGGGGTCTGCTAAGAAACTTGCTTAGTGGGACACTAATGACAGTGTCTTGACTCTAAACAGATAGGGTCACCATAATGCTCTTTCTTTTCCAAATTAGCAGTCTTAGTGTCCCGAGTAACACAGTGCAGTCAGTACAATCAAGTTACAATCCCTTTGAAGATGAAGAAGATACTGGGAGTACTGTCAGTGAAAAGGAGGACAATAAAATCAAAAAGTTGGTGAAATGTTGTTTTTAATTGTTTTCACACTTGCACTTTTTCTATCCAGGGTTTTCAATTTTGGGTTTCTGTAACACTATGCTGGTCAGTGCATGAAGTCTTTTTGAGAGGCTATGTAAGCAACTCTGTAGCTAAACTTGTCTTTTCTAACAGATGCCATATCTGTTGCCTTGTCTTCTTTGGTTTGAAACTACTGGGGTTGTTGGCAGTTGCTAACAGAACTGCTGTTGCTTTTTTTCCCCCCCCTTCCTTTACCAGTTCTATCAAAAGTAAAAACTGACAATTTTTTTTCTAGTGAAACTGTTGCTGGAGCTTTGCTGCTCTGTGTTCTCCCTGAATAAGTCTGCTTTTACTATTGCTTTCTTTTGATTTAGGACCTTCTCACACAGTTGCCTGTTGCTTTAGTATACCCACTTAGGCATGTCACACTGTTGTCTTGAATGGCATGTGCATGCTCAACGGGGAACTTTTTCTTTAAATGAAACAGTTGTTGCTCTAGAATGAGGTTTCTTTACTGGTGGCTTGTAATGTACAAAAGGAGTAAAAAGCTACTATATAGGTTCATAGAGAGGTGGGAGGGAAGCTCTGCCCAGCAATTTAAATATCTCATCTTAAAACAGATAATTCTTCTTATCTGCTACCTCTGTCCTTTTACCTTTCTTGAGTAAATAATCTGTCAAATTCTGAGAGCTTACTCATGGATTATACTGGTTACTTGTTAGAGAAGTTTTGGAGTTTGTGGGGAAGTTGTCCTTGTTCTTTCTCTTGCCTTTTTTTTCTTTCTTCTTTCTTTAACTTTATGTTGAAAGACTGATTTATTTTGAATAAGACATGGCCAGCATCAGAAATAAAATTTCAAAACTGGGCCTAACAGATGAGCTTAAGCTTAACTAAGGGAACTGATATCTTAGTGGTATTTCTAGTCTCCTAGTTTAAGAGCACACAAGAATAACTTTAAATTTGTTTTTAGTGTTAGCAGCTATGAAAAAAACCAAAGCTATCCTACAGATTGGTCTGATGAAGAGTCCAACAATCCCTTTTCTTCCACTGATGCAAATGGAGATACCAATCCATTTGATGAAGATACCTCTCCTGCAATGGAGGTGAGAGTACGTGCCCTCTATGACTATGAGGGCCAAGAGCAAGATGAACTCAGCTTTAAAGCTGGTAAGTTTACAACATTCACTTACTTACTACTTTTCAAAAGGAAAAATGGAAGGAAATGAGTGAAGGAGTTTTTTCTCTTCAGCATTTATTTTATTAAGTCATTTGTCTTTCTGAATGTACAACTCCACTTACAGGAGCCTATCTAACCCATGATCCATCTTGGCTTGTCCCCCACCCTTCATGGTAGTGCTTCTTGGTATCCCCTGGTTGGAAGTGCTGATGGCTAATCTGTCTGGGATGTATTTTTTCTTTCTTACCATCTTGTAAAATGAGGAAAATGAGCTGCAGAATTGATAATCCTTTCGTTCTTTTCTCAGTTGGTGACAGTAATAGCTGCTGCTTTTAGCTGCCTAGAAATACACTAGTCCTACAAAATTTAAAAATAAGTAACTAATCTTACAATTTCCAATCAATTGATACTTTTTTCTGTCTAAACTGGAAGTGTCCCTTTTTTTTGGTGTATATTTCTCTGCAGTGTTAACTTTTTAGATTGAAAACTTAGTCATGGACCAACACAGAATTCTTTCTCTCTTCCTGTGTGCTCCCTACTCCCCACCCCTTCCTTATCTAAGCATAATAACTTGTCCGTCTTTACCTGGTTCTGTTTTCTTGTGTTATATTTGGGATATACTGACTAGACAACTCCCTTTTCAAGGCATTTTTTCCTTTGAGCCTTTGAACCTGCTCCTTTGCACTTTACCTCATTGCTGTAGGAGCTGAGGGAAGAGAGTAGAACCAGCTGGCAGGAGAAGCACTTTCTGTAGCACATTTCCATCCAGACAGGCTTGGTACAACGGTATGATGGCTACATGCTGATGAGCTGCTGCTGTCTCCAGTTTGTCTGGGCTGGCTTTACCAGCTGTTGTGGCTGAGCGAGTGCCTGGGCATCTTGCTCAGCCCCAGAGCAGGAGACTTCAAGTCCTTTAGTCTGGGAAGCCTGGAGACCGCACCCTCTAGTGACAGAAGATGAAATCAGCACCCTGTCCTTGCCTTTCCAGCTCTAATTCCAGGCAACTGTGAATACTGTCTTGCCCAGAGCTGTGTGTTCACAGTTGACTCAACAGGAATTCCAGAAGTAACATCTGTCTCTTGCAAGATTGTACAAGTAGTTTAAAAAAGCCCAAACAGAACAGTTTGTGGGAACGAGACTGGCAACCTTATTTATCTCCTGTCTTCTCCCCTTTGTTCATGGTTCAGTCCGTTCTCCCATGCTGACTTGCTCCAAGTCAGGGGACAAACACAATTTGAGCGTTGAAAGGAAGCTTGAGACAATTTCAGTTCCACTTTCCCTGCAGCTGAGGCTCATAAGTGTGCTACTTCATCACACCATCTACAGTGAGTGTTAGATGGGTAAAGTTAGTGGCTAATGGCTAACAGTATCGTAAACAAGTTAATGATGATAGTTAATGAGTGACTGTTAGCATTCCATACTGTTTATGGGGGGGAAGGTGGCTGTCAGAGATACTTATTTCCAGACGATATTCTAAATGCTGTCTGTAAAAAGAGTCTGGTCTTAAACTTCTAAGCAATAACTGAAACTCCAGTCAGTGGTGGTGCTTCCCCCTCTTTTAATTATTTCCCAGCTTTTTTTATTAGTGAAATTCTTCATACAGCTGTCTTTCCCCTGGCCCCCCCCCCCCACCTTCCCTCTTGGCAGACAAATATTGTAGGCTTCCAGAGGAAAAGAATGAGTTGGTTCATTTGTTAACTTTTAAATTGTACCCTGATAGTAGGACAGTAGTAACAAAATATCTGAAGTTTTCACTGAAACGCACAGGAGCTAAAATTTATCCTTCATTCAGTAGACTTTGGTAACTGCTCCTTTTTTTTCTTAGCAGGCCATGGCAATCAAATAATCCTCTTGAAATACATGCTTTATGCCTGTCAAGTTACAGGTGTGGCATTCTAAGGGTTTACAGTAATGGAGGCTGTGACAAAACTATGCAATGTTTATATACTGAGATGTAATGGTTAAATTCAAAGTTAGGCATTCTGTACTTTATTATTGGTTGCATGGCTTGCATTAAACTATTTGAACCATGTGGTTCTCAATACGAGGTCTTTGAAATAAAGTACAGCAAGTATGAACTTTAAGAGGTATGTTGGCTTAACTTAAAAATAGCTTAATATTCTTAAAGGAGGAGCATTGAAGTGCATTATAAGACTAAATTATGATTGCATCAACTTATATGGGGGAAAGGGATCATATGCTAGGTCGTGAATACGCTGACAGAACCTGAATAATGGCTGCAGTGAGACACTTTAGTTTTTATGCAAAAGTATTAGTGTGACTAGGCTTACACCAAGCATACAAAAGACTAAGGGGAGAAGAAGGAAAGAAAAAACCACTGGGTCATGCAGGAGCTGATTGAAAATGTGCTCACTCTTACAGTGATTATGCGTAGACTCCTAAGCAGCTGTCAGTAGAGGATTAATGTATTTTGGGGATCTGTTTAAATAAATGTATATGGATAGTCTCAGACTGGATTTCCTTGGGTATTCAAAGTATTTGCTTATAAAGCTCTTGTGATCATTGCGAGGCCCATGGTATAGCATATGACATGTTCTGTCTAATGTCCATCAAATGTACTTTGTCAGGTGAAATTCTCTCCTTTATGTAACTGCACATATTTTCCCCCGGGAGACAAGTATTGTAAGTTTCCAGAGATGAAGAATAACTCTGTTCATCTATATTTTTATAGGTTTTATGTTTGTGTAGCTGCATGAGGCACAACCATGTACCATATGTCTAGCTCACCCTAATGCCATGGTTGAGAATAGGTAGCTTTAGTAAATATAGACCATGTGATGTTGGACAAAACTTGTTATTGTATATGCTATCTTTATCACAGTTGTAAAAGACAGTGGGTTTTGTTGTAACTTCTATTGTGCAGATGACACTCAAGTAATATTTTCATAGACCTTCCAAGTCCCAGCTGTTAACACAAGTGCAGTTGCATTGGTATTTATTGTTGAAGCATTGTGGCTTTGATAGTCATTATTGACTCTTTATTAAAACACTCTTCACAGAAATAGCAAGGTAACTTGGAGTTGTGCACTTGCCCAAGCTACAGGGCTAGCAATGGTGGGAAGTTCTGCAAGAAGTATCCATAAGCAAAGTCCATCCACAATGTCCCTTGTTTGTTATGCTCCTTTATTAGTTATCTGGTAAACTCATAAACTAGAGGAGATGAAACTTTAACCTTTTTTAGATAAGAGTTACTGCTGAAGATACAAATCTGAGAAGATTTATTATGAAGGTTGTCCATTTCTACCAACCATACATAGTTGCTAAGCTAGCTCTTGTTCTTCTAAATTACAGCAGGACTTCTACAATACTTTGTAGATTTACAGCTGTTCAGAAGGACTGTATTAAGTGGTTAGTATCATCAGCATTTATTTCCCATTGCTAATTAAGATCAAACACAAATAAGTTGTACGTGGGGATATAATCCTTACTTGAGGTGGCTGTTTTTGCCTGTTTGTGGTGGTCATTTGTTTGTTTATGTATAGCATCTTGGAGCCTGCAGACTTTCTAAAGCCAAAATATTTCCTGAGGATGTAGATGATCATATGCACAGGGTAGTCAAAAAGAGGTCATATTGTAGTTTATAAATGTCTGAGGGATTAAAGGGATATATTAGTTCTGGTTTAAAAAAAAAAGCAAGCTATCTCTGGTAATCAGTGTAAACTTCTGCTGTGTAAGTTAGGAAGCAAACTCTGAGCTTCCAAACTTCGGAGCTACAGCTGATCATCATCTTTGTAGCAATATAAAGGTGGAACAATAAAAGGGAAAGTTAAATTGTAATCCCTATCTAAAAAGATGAGGAAAGGAGAGAGATGACAGTGTAAGGTACAAGATTCTTTTAATCTTTCTGTATCACAGCCTAGCAGTAACGTATGAAAAAAATGCAACGATAATTCAAAAGGATTTCATTGCCATGTTTTAACTGTGTAGTATTTTCCTCCTTCTGTCCCAGGAATTCTTGAACGTATATTGACGATAAGCCTAACAAAACATTTATTTCACTTGCATTGACTGTGTTGAAGGCCATAAATCTAAGATAATTCTGTTTGTTTAGTGGTAGTTATACTATCTTTTACTGTTCACGCTCTAGATATAAGGGAGTCTTTGATCTTCTAGTGAAATTAAATCATACTAACTTTAAAAGTTTGCATCTTTCATTGTGATAAAAGACAAATGCTGCTATTGCCTTTTTGAAATGCCATCAATGTAATGTTTTAGTTTCAAAGTAGCTTCTTTCTTCCTGCTATCTTAATGCCTATTGGGAGCCTTTCATCCCATACATAAATCTATAAGTGGCATTCTTTGTATCAAAAGCGTGAAGACTAGAAAGGGAAACTCTCTACTGGGGCTTGGGGTAGGCAGAGAAGAAAGGTGAACAAATAGATAACTGATGCTGTTACCTTCCCATTGTCACTAAAAGACTACAGCTTTTATTAAATATAACTTATTTTTCAGGGGACGAGTTAACTAAAATGGAGAATGAAGATGAACAGGGTTGGTGCAAAGGACGTCTGGACAATGGACAAGTTGGTTTATACCCAGCAAACTATGTAGAACCAATCCAGTGACAAAGGAGAAAGTTAATACAGAAGTGCTACAAAAGCGCTATAGGCCTGTACAGTATATATCTACAGTGAGGGGAAACTGAATGATGTATAGAGTGTATATATTTTAACAAAAAGAACTTGATATTGAAATCATGGTGATTTAAGGACAAAAGATAGAACTAAGAATTTGACGTTGTTTTCACAACTTCTACACAATGCAAAAGAAAGGGGTTAGGCTGAAAAAATAGTATGATAAGGAAAATACTTTTTAAGCTTTCTCTTACCACATGTTCTGTTATTGTGGCTCTTGAACATTGCGTTTTCTATGCTTGTGCCTCAGCCTACCCTGGGTATGTGGCTTATGCTCACTTTTGTTTAATCAGTTATTTTAAGTGACCTTCAGTAACTTGCAACTTGAATTTTTAAGATTATTACAGTTAATTTTCTATTTGTTCTTAGCAATGTCTGAAAGATGCAGTATTTTTTTATTTAAATGCTATGTAGTTAAGCACCTTTTTGTATGCTCAGATTTATCAATTAATACTTAAATTATGATATAGATTTAGTCAGCAGTTGACTGAATGAAAACTCTTTCCATGTTGTTATAATCTGTTGTCAGCATGGCTTGAAGTTGTAAAACAAATATTGTATTTAATAAATATCTGTTACAGAAGACTATTTGTAGCAGAGATCTGCAGGTGTCATAGGCTGGGATTCTATTGTGAATGCTGTTTATGCGTTTTGACACTTCAGTGAGTTTTCCAGCTAGATCTTAAATAGCACTCTAAAAGCAAAAAGATAAATCATATATAAGCCCCAGAATACTAGTTACTTCACTTTTGCGGGGAAAAAAAGTTTTCTCCTTTAGATGATTTCTGGTGATTTGAAATGTTAAATGTATGAAGACTAATTTTTTTCAAACAGAGGACTGTAAAATAGACTAAATTGCTTTTTATGAAGAGGCTCTCTATGCTGTGTATATGTACATATAATTTGATATTCCAAAATATAAGGAGCATGGCTATTAGTTATCAAGCCTTTTGATGTGGATTAGATTTAGACTGTTTAAGAGTTTAAATTATAGGTATATTTAAATCTGCTTTCGTATCATATTCGTTACTGTACCATAGACCAAGTATTCTGTGATTAGCTTTTCAGAAATACAGTAAATACACTAATACACTCAAATCTGTATTTGTGAATAAATTTGTGGGTCAAAATCTAAACTAGCATTAGTCCTTACATGGATTATTGTAGCAGAACACTGTAAAAACTACATTTGTTTGCAACTGCAAGTCGGTCATATGTAATAGTGTCAAATAGTATGCATTTGTGACATAAAACTGGGCTGTAAATTACAGCAGATTTGTCTTTAAAAAAAATTAAGCATCAGGTGAGTAGATGCGCTACTTTAGGAAGCTACACTGTAATGAAGTTAAATCTATTTTGAGATAACAAACACTGTTGATAGTCTTGGACTTCTTTGCTTTTTGAAGTTAAGGATATATTTAGTCATCGTTTTCAATGATTCAAAATGTGCAAGCTTAGAAAGTGGATGTATGTATGTGTCTGTCAAGGAAAACTTACCAGCATAATTGTTCATCCACAAAATGGTTACTAAAATTGTCAGGAATTACTGGTTTGGGTCTCTGTATTGTAAAATATTTTAGAAAACAATAAAATCTGTTAATCTCTTAAGTACCCAGAATGTACCTCTTACTAATTCAATTTGTATGAAAATATTTTTATGAAGCAAATAATCTGTGTATTTCTTCGCAACTCAAGGTGACCAAATCTGCATTGTCTAGAAGAACTATAAAGGAGAGCATGCCACAGTAGCATTGTGCTGTTAGTGAGAGGGAAGGTACAGTGCACTGGGGCTCTTGGCAAGACATTTCAGGAAAATGTTTGTGGAAGAAGGGGAAACTTCCATGTTGTCTTCTGTGGGGTATGTGAAATCTGTGATGCTGCTTTCTATGGTGTAGTCAAGTCTAATGCAGCTTGGGTGAGCAAAGATGTTTTTGTGTTTAAATATAATGTCTGAATTTTGTGTACCTGGTGAGGAAAAGGTTTTCTTGTTCACTGATAGTGATTAATGTAGTAGTTTGAGTAGCCGAAAGCTTGAATTTGTCTCCCACATCAGCAGATTATCTTTTAATCCGAATAAAGTATTAATTTGCTATGATGGTTGGCTGATTTAGTGAAAGAACCACAGAATCCTTCAGAGTGCAGGAGGCCTGTGGTCCAAGTTTCTTTTTAATGCATGGTCAGCTGCATTCAGGGCTTTGGTCTAGTCTGGAAAACTTCCAAAGAGGGATTTCATAACTTCTCTATGCAACCCCTTCTAAGGCTTAATTATCTTTATAATGATTTCCCCCCCCCCCCCCCTTATACCCAGTTAGAACCTGCCCTATTTCAGTCTATGACCATTGTCTCATTCTCCTGCTGTACTTGGCTGGAGCCTGACTATCTTCTTGGTAACCTCCTTGTAGGTACTGGGATGCTGCTATTAGGCCCCCAGAAGCCATCTGGTACTGGGGGGGTGGGAGTAGAGGGTGTCCAAAACTGGACGTGGTGTTCCAGAATACCAAGTGGCAGAAGATAAAGGCAAACTTCATGTTTATCAAACATTTTTAAATTAATTAAGTATTTTAAGAAGTTATTTGTCTAACAAGTGTAATGAATAGGCCATTCTAAGCGCCTGAAGCTCTTACTATGCTTTGTCCACTTTAATGAGAAATTCAGGAAACAGAGATGGGTTAAGTCAAGTGGAAATGAGTAATTTCATCCTCATCTTGAGTAGACACCCCTTTACCTTACACAGGCCAACTCAGTTTTGAGCTTTTTGCTCTAGGGGCACAGAATGGAATTTATAGAGTTTAAACAGCTACTTCGTAGAAGAATTTAGATTAGAAGGGACCTCTGGCCAGCCGGCCAACCCTTGCTCAATGCAGGTCCAATTAGAGCAGGTTGCTCAGGGCTTGTGCAGCTGGGTCGTGAACATCTCTAAGGATGGGAGAGGCTGTGGCCTCTCTGGGCATTGTGTTCTAGTAGTTTCTTGCCTTCATAGTGAGGAAGTTCTTATTTATGTGTAATCAAAAGTTCCTGATGTTGCCTCTTGTCCTTCCATTGCGCACCTTTAAGAGGAGCGTGGCTCTATCTTCTCTGCACTTTTCCATCAGGTAGCTGTAAACAGCAATAAGGTCTCCCCTGAACCTTCTCTTCTCGAGGCTGAGCAAACCCAGTTATCTCATCCTCTCCTCACATCTCATGTGTTCCAGCTCCCTAACATCATCTTGGTGATCCTCTGCTGGATTTTGCTCCAGTATGTTGATGTCTGTCTTATACTGGAGTGAGGGGATGGGAATGGGCACAGTACTCCAGGTGCTGTCACACAAGTGCTGAATAAAGAGGAAGAATCACTTCCCTTGGCATGCTGACTACACTCCTGGTAATACAGCCTGCTATGTGATTGGCCTTTTTTCCTGCAGGGATGCCCTGCTGGCTCATGTTGTTCACTGGGAGCCCCAAGTCCTTTTCTGCAAAGCTGCTTTTTATCCTGTCAGTACCCAGCCTCTCCTGTCAGGATGGAGTAACTCCATGCAGGTGCAAGATGCTGCATTTGTCTTTGATGTTCAAGAGGTTCCTGTCAGTCTAATTCTCCAGCCAGTTGAGGTCCCTCCAGCCAGTCCTGCTCCCCCCAAGTTGGTATATCATCTGCAGACTTGCTGAGAGTGTGCTCTGCTCCATCATTCAAGTTTTTATAAAGATACTAAGTGCTATTGTCCTTAGAGCTTACCCCTAAGTGATTTCAGTTGCACTTTGTATGCCCAATTACAACCCTTTGAGCCCATCAGTTAAGCTAATTCTCTATACATCTAGTCCATTTATTCAATCCACATCTCATGAATTTGGCTATAAGGATGTTATGGGAGACTGTCAAAAGCCTGACTACAGTTTCAGGTCAGTAAGTACTGAAGCCTATTGAGCAACAGTAGAGAATTATTATAAGTTCACCCTGGGTTTAAGCAGCTATAGTTTACTTTCAGAGGGTTAAATTTACAAGGTATAAACAGAGCATATGAAGACTGGGATGTCATTTCTTCTTATCCCCTCCTCTCTTTCCTTTAAATTCTGAATGGGGTGGGCATGTCTCATGGCTTTCTAGTGTATTTTTGCTTGTACTGTTTGAGTTACCTGAAAGTTGCTGTAACCTTAAACATGTTTCAACCTTATAGTGTGAAAATACTTGCCTTTAGCATAGCATTCCTTGAATGCTTTCAAAATACGGAGTTTATTGTAGGAGAATAGTTGGTTTTTTTAATCTGTATATTTGCAGTGATTACATGACAAATCAGGTGCTTTTGTCTTTTTTTTATTCTAGTATCAGTGTTTATTTCTGGTCACTGATGCATTGATGGATTTGTCTAGTTAAGACAAGGTAGCAAGAGCCTTTTCAGAAAAATTATAAACTAGTTTTTCAGAAAAGGTGCTGAAGTAAGCAGCTCCTGACGCACAGTCCACAGTAATATAAAATTTCTCTTAACTTTCTGCTTCTGAGGCTGTGAGAGCTTGACACCTTTTTTTCCCCCAAACTGCCCCTTAATTTACTTGTAGCCTACAATGTGAAAATCTGTATAAGATACAAACTTGCTGTATACATAAGATTCTAAAAGCAAAGCTATACGCTCAGTGCAAATGTTATCCGCTTTACTTCGGCAGTATAACACACTTCTGTTGCTATTATCTGTTGCTGAAATGTTTGTGAAGTTGGTCTGATGTATTAAAACTGCTTTTGCTGTGACTGATCACTACATTGTTCTAATATCTTTTTTTCTTCTGATCAAGTTTTTATTCATAGCACTTGCAAAGCAAAAGCTAAAGCAGGTTTCACAATTGGAGATAAATAGAAATACTAAGTCTCCTAAAGAGGAAATCGCTGTAGACAAATTAGATTGTTTTTTATGAATCTGGTATAAATTTCAGTGGGTTTTTTTTTAAATACCTCTGTGCATATTTTATAATTTTATAATACTTTAAAAGAAGACAAGGGAGAGAAAGAGTGGTACACTGAAGGCTGGATGTCTGATGGCAATACCTCCTGTTTTTCAAAAACAAATGCAACTCAAGAAGATGAACATTATTAGGTTACGCAATCATTTTCTTTTGCCAGCCTTTCCGGTTTGGCAGAAAGATGTTTATTCACCTCAAAACATCAGGGAGCTTGCTAATCATGGCTAAAAGTATACCTCGTGGTCGATTTGGAGAGAGTTGCAGATTCTGACCCTGAAATGAGAGAATACGAGATATCCTAGATATACTGGTATACTCTTACTTTCTCATTTTGCTTGAACTAAAATATAAACTGCAACTTCAGAACCTAAGAAAAGTGGTGTAGTAGTTAACTGCAGTAAACAATATGTGTCAATGTGTTTGACGTGGTAGTTTACCTGATAATGCTCAGTGTGCATCACTTTCAGCCTGCTATTACTTATCTTCCTTGCGTTAGAAGTTCAGATTCCTGTGTGATACTGTATTAATGACTTAGTGCAAAATTTTAAACTCTAAATGCTTCTTCAAGCTTCTGTTCAGGCAAAAGTACCTACATACATGTGAAAATTTTACTGAGCACCTGTTCACATTTCAAAAGGTGTAACCTCATCTCTTAGACTGGTTGTACTAGATCAGATGAGGTCTGTGCCAGTGATGTAGTGGATGCTTTGGGAAGAGCATAGGAACAGGACAACATATAGTGGGTATTTTAGTCACAGTATTTTCAGCTTTCCATGATTTGCATCTTGGGTCCTATGCAATAAGAGAAACTTAACTCTGTCCTCATGATTTTGAACTTTCAGTTCACTGCTTTGGCAACAACTGCACACCAAGGTGTTGTTCATACAGATCTAAATGAAGCAGCTCAGAAAAGAGATCCTGGAATTAGTTCCAGAAAGAGAACTAGTAATGCTCTTTCTAATAACTGCTAGTTCTGACCCCGTTAGTGTAGTTCAGGTTCTAATTTTTGTTATTTTGCATTTGACTCTGAAATTCACTTGCTGCTCTATGTAGTCACTCCGTACTGTACGAGACCCTTTTGCAGCTCTTCAGAGCGCATTTTCACTTATATTATCCTAAATAGTTTATCAATAAACTGCAACCTTTCTGTTCACCCTTTTTGCAGCTAAGTATCAAACACTGCAAGTCTGAGCATGAATTCCTTTGGGAGGCTCCCCGGTAACATCCAACTCTTTTTTTCTTGTAGTCAGTAATTAATGATCATTCCCCCTTATTTTCAGGGCAGTTTAGTTAGGCTTTTATGTGGGGCATTAACAAGAACTCTGTGAAAATCCAAGTCATCAGTTACTTCAACTCAACAACTTTCAGCCTGCCCAATCTGCAGCTCCCCGAGGTAGACAGTTATATTAATTGTGAAGTACCTATGTATTATGATGAGAGAGACTTCTAGAACCTCCAAGCAGGAAACACTCAAATATATTCTGATTGCCCTGGCATAGATGAAATTGCATCCCGTGACAAACGTAGGTAGGTTTTGCAATGGGATATTTCTAGCCATAGCTTTGTGAGTCCCTTGCATTGCTAATACAAAGGGCTTTACCGAAGTACAGCTAAGAAGAGTGTTTGTGGAGGGGTTGTTTGTAAGTACCAATATTGCAACTTTTTGGCTTTGTCCTGAGTTAAAATGCCATGCTGTTGAAATAGAGATTATTTTCGAGAATGGAAAGCTCCAAATAAACCTCACCTCCGTGAAGTGGTGATGCTTCTTGATGTTATCAGTACAAACAATGTGTTAGCACTAAATAAAAGTATATTATTGATGTATTGAACTCGTTGAACCAGTTTTTAATCTAGTTCAACATTATTAAATTTCATTTCCATATTGTGGGAGTAGCCATTTGGATGCTTGATCTTTCTCGTTCTTTTCTAGAGATGAGATAGAGACAACTCTATGCAGTCACAGCTGGATGCAGGATGGATGCTACTGCCTATGCTTGGACATCAAGCCAGCCAAAGAGCCAGAGAAGAGGCAGTTCTTGGGGAGATTATCCTGAAAGGTTATCCTTCCTTCCTTTGTCTTAACAAGTCCTAGGGGAACTGTCTAGCAAGGTCCAGGAGCCCAAAACTCTCGCTGCAGTATCTGTGTAGGTGGGAGAAGGAAAAAGCATAAAGGCGTTTCCTATGCAACATCAGTTAGCTCACAGAGTGGCTCTGGCAACCAAAGATTTGGTATCAACAGAACTTAATAGGGAGAACCCATCCATTCCCTGGGTATATGGATGGGGGTACTAGCACAGAGAGGAGGGGGCTTTGGGATGTCTCTAGTCCAGCCTCCTGCTCAGAGCTGAGTCAACACTGAACTAGGACCAGGTTGCTCAGGGCTTTGTCCTGTTCGGTCTTAAAAATCTCCAGGGACAGAGATTCCACAGGCGATCTGATTCAATGTTTGAGTCTCATTGTGGTGGGGTTTTTTTCCCCCCTGTATGTCAAGTTGTGGAACTGTTTTCTGGGTCATTAGCAAGAATAAGAGCCCTTGTTTTCTGATATGTAAAATAGCAGTGTCCCATTCTGGTGTGATGACAGTCAAAAAATTGCACTGCATTTGCACCTGATTAGAGGGTGCATAATGCACACAGTCCTCCTAGGGAATGCTGTACTTGCTAGGCATTTGGTTTTGAGGATACCGTTAGAGTAGCCTTTCTCCATATGTATCTTTGTTAGACTAGCTGGCATGAAAGCAATTTTTAAATTGTTCTGTGTGCACTAGGAATACAAATACCTGTGTTTTGGGCATTACTGGAAGTCATTGGCAAGACTTGACATTCTTATGCTAAGGCATAACTGACAAAGCAGCAGTTGTGGCCCCTTCCCTCTACTGCTGCCATTCTCTCGCTCGCTCTCTCTCACTCGCTCTCTGTGCCTGCCTTCTTCCTGCAACCTACTTAAGCCACAAACTTGCTGAAGTACAAGAGCCTCACCTGTCCCCAGGAAACACTCAAACACTCACCACCTCTCTGGACTGATGGTTTTCCTTATTTAGACTCTAATTTGGTTCTGCCCTGGGGAGGGCAAGGTCACTGTTAGGGGAGAGTAGGATGTGGAGGATGTTTCCAAAGTATTTTGAACAAATCAGATGCCTTCTTCATGGACAAAGAAAATGGCTCCACAATATGTTCTGGATGATGGGGGCAGAGAAAGAACATGTGCTTTTAGACTTAAGGCCTTAAAGCCTTAAAGACTGCTTGCCAAGATGAAAATCTGCTAGGGATTGAGCATACTGGCAGCATCAGACCAGGGGAGTCAGTCTTGCTCACAGTGCTGGTCTGCTACTGAGTAAGGACTTGCACTGCATGTAACAGCTGCGCAGTAAAATAGAGGGCACCCCAGTGTCCAAACTATTCTGCAACTAACCTTGAAAGCTACAATATTTGTTTGTTTTATCTACTCAACATGCAGAGCAACAGGTGAGTTATGCACACTGCGTTTTCAGTAGCAGAGATGGACTAGCTCTCTCCTTCCTTTTACTGTTACTTGCATTTGCTATATCACCTTTCTTCCACAATCTAGAGGCTGCTCTAAGATTTGCCTCCAGGACCCTCTTCTCTCTCTTGGGTTCATTAGCATGTGCTAAATGTTTTTCTTCCATCTTGTCTAGAACTCAGCTAGCAATCAGCTGAGCTTGCAGTCCACAAAAAGAATCTGTCTAACCTGTGTATTCACATAGTTAAATCCCAAAGTATGGCCTTGGGATAGAGTTGCTGTGTGAGACAGAGTAGGAACAATATAATGTACATTTCTGAACACTATCAAGGACTGACATGTTTCCTGTTTTCCTGGATGGAGACTTGTGAGTTCTGTGTCTGAAGTGGCTATGAACAACTAGCAGCTTTTGACATCCTGACTCAGGGGGATTTCCTGGAATTGGAGGCCAGCAAAAGAAGTGCACCTCAGATCCCTGGGTTTGCTGCAGTAGCAGTCCCCTAATTGAAATTGGGCAGGAGCTAGCTGCCCTTGTGTGCTGTTGCTTGGGGAGCCAATGGTGTGGCTGGGGGGAGTATGAGCATGTACCAAGGGAAGGAGGATATGGGGCAATAGATAAGGTCATCTTTTTTTCTAAGATCATGCCCTGTTTTGTTGGTGGTGGTGGTCCAATTAATTGCCACGATTGTACCTCTCCTGCTTCTTTGTTAGAAAAATAGTATTTACAAAGCGGAAGTAAAGCTCCCTGTTTTCCTTTAAGGAAATATCTTGGCAGCTTTTACTCCCCATGAGGCCAGCGGCTCTAGGCTACGATGGTAATCCTCCTGCAGTCACATGGGATCTGGCAAGCATCTCTGGAGGGGAGTATGTTGTAAGGAGCACCTGTCACTACACAGGCAATGTCTTCCTGAAATGGAAACCTCACTTGCAGAGTTTTGGTTAAGCACTCCTGACTCCAAGTGATTGTACTTGCTGTCTTGAGGCTACAGGTGCTACAGACAGGTGTGTGTGTGGGGGTGATTATATTTGTTGCTATGGAATAGCCAACACCTTCATGCCTCCGCAGGCTCAGATATTTTAATTCTAGTGCTAATGGCATTTGGCTATATGCATACAGATGGCTTCTTGGACTACTATTCTATACTGAGGTCAGGCCCATTCCCTGTGATAGAGCCAGACAGAACAAAGTTGATCCGGGGTAAAGAGATTGCTGTCCTGCTGCCAGCAGCAGGTATCCATATGCTGAAAGTAAGAGTGAAATGCTCATGTATTGAGTTGGTGTAGCTGTGATCCATGAGTGACTCCTAGCAAGGCCCTAGAGGCTCAGGGTGTGCTTCTCTGATTTGCAGAGCTAAAGGCCCAGTACAGAAGAACAGCACGCAGCATGTGTCCCAGCTATACACCCTCAACTCGCGCTTGACTGAAGACATTGACTGAGCCAGCAATGTGCACCATGGGCAGAACCAAGACGATAGTGGATCTGAGCAACCTGAATTAGTACCTGGCCAACTGGTGAGAACTGGGGGCTGATAGGTTCTATTGGGAAATGGTGAACCTCTTGTTCTTGGGGCATTGAGGCTGATGTAGTTTTGAGGAGGAGGAGCTGGAGCTAGATTCTTATGCCAAGCCTTGAACATGACTATTCTAAAGGCCCTGCTTTCAAGAGAAGGCTGGAGCAGATGAGGCCCCTCCAGAAGCCCCTTCCAGCCTAGACTTTTCTATAATTCTGTGATTTTCCTGTAGAAATAGTGGCTTACTCTGGTTGTTCCAGATATGCAAAATGATGTAGTCTTACCAGGTGATGACAGGGAAATGGGTTGGACTGGACCCAGCTCATATATGTCATAAGAGTAAAGGATACAGCCTTCATGGTCTCAGACAAAGAAGAATGCCAAGATGTCGGACTCTGAAGATCCTGCCACAGATCATCTTACCACAACATGCAACTGAGCTGAGCTCTGTAGACACAAAGTTGTCTTTGCATTGCTCTGCGCGGTCCACTCTTAAGCATATACGGCCTTGAGTTCATTGCTGGCCACAGCGGACCCTGACTGGCCCCTGCAGGGCCTGGGCAGCATACCAGCCAATATTCCAGCAAAATGGCAAAGCAACGTGCCCCATATAATAATCCTCCCCCAAAGTGGAGTGCTAGGGAGACAACTCTGATGCACGCTCTCTCTATGCAACCTAATTCACTCCTGTACAAGTGGCTCAAGGCACCCAGAAGGTTTTGAAGTAGGGATACCAATACATAACAAAGTTCTTGACATATTTCTATTATTGTTTCCTGTTTTGAGTTTTTTGCTTTTGAAAGCAGCAATTAAAATCTGCAAACTTTTTATTTGTTTTTTGTACTGACCTCTCTGTCTCCAGTTCTGGACTTTAATGCTGGTGAAAAGAGAAAACAATAGTTTTACTGACATTTTTAGAGTGCTTGAAACCTGTTTGTGGACTCTAAGAGCAGAAAAAGCGTAGGCACAGCGCTAACAGTGTACGTTTTCACCTGTTCTCAAAACCAGGGGAAGGCGCCTGTGTTGTTTCTTCGCGGTGCTTTACAGCCACGGCTGTGACAGACCTGCCCGCCCCGCCCCACGCGCCTTGCGCCGATCGCCCCCGTGGACCCTGCCGCCGACGGTTATTTCCCCCATAACAAGGCTCGGTGGGGCACAAACCTGCCCCGAGGTAGCCCGAGGGCCCCCTGAGGCGCCGCCTCACCCCCTTTTCCCCCACTCCGTGACGGTTTGGGTCCTAACGGAAGGTGCTGACGCAGCAGAGCTGCGCGTCTCCAGGGCAACGCGAGGAGGAGGCGGGAGGGGGCGACCCCCCGCGCCGCGCCGCGCCGTCGCTTCCCGCTGTGGCCGCCGCAGGCCCCGCCCCCCGCGGTGAGGGCGCGCGCAGCTCCCCCCCCTCCCGCGCGCCGCGTGCAGTGCCGTGCGCGCGCGCGCGCTGCGTGGCCGGCTGGCGGGCGGCGCGGCGCGAGGCGAGCGGCCGGCTGGCTCTGCTTTCCAGCCTCCCCCGCACCTGCTCCTCCGGCGCGATGTGCGAGCCCAGCAAGCAGGACATCGCCGCCATCTTCAAGCGGCTCCGCTCCGTCCCCACCAACAAGGTAACGGCGCCGGGACAGGGCGTTGTTCGGCCGGGGCCGGTGGGGGTGGGGGGGAGGCAACGGCCGGACTTCGCCGTTGTGACACGTCGCACTGCCCGCGGGGCGGGGCGGCCCCGCCCCACCCCAGCGCGGCGGCGCCCGCCTCCCGCAGCCCCTCCCCGGGGGCCCCTCGCGCCCCCCCGGGCTCTCCTCCCTGCTCCGCCGGCGGCGGGGGCGGTCGGGACCGGCCGCCTAGCCAGCGGCGGCTGCTGCGGAGCTCCCCGCCGTGAGGCGTCGCCGTGGCCTGCGACGCCCCATGTCCCTGCGGGGGGAAGGAGAGCCCCGGGGGGAGGGTGTCATTTTGAAAGCGCCCCCGTGATGCCGCCGTCTGGCCCCGGGGCTCTGCTCGCCTCCCTCAGCCGGCGGCACCCCGGTATGGCTGCCCCGGAAACGGAGGAGAGCCTTTCTCGCCTTTCTTCCTTTCCTCTGGACGGTGTAACGCGTTGCTGGCGCTGCAAACTTGAGTGACGTGTTGCGCTGTTCGTTTAGGGTTAAGCTTTTAACTGGGGGAGTGAGCTCCTTTCAGGTTCCTGGGGTCCAGGAATTGCTAGAGAGAGGACTAACTTAGAGTAGAACTTGGTTTTTTTTTTTTTTTAAAGTAGTGGTGAGGCAGTAGAGTGCTGAACGTATTTTTTTCATCAAATAGGTCAATCACAGCACAGTCACTTTCAGTGGCAATAAAGTTTGATGCTTTCTTATTGCACTGGACTCATCTAGTAAGGTTTTTAACTTTTCAACATTATAAAGCCTTTCTTTATTATTTATTAAGGTACTCAGTAGCTAATTATGAACTTATAAGTGTTTCAGACTGCAAAGTGACATGACAAACTGTTGAGGAGCAGAGCTACCTTCAGCAGTTCTGTGCTCCTATGCTGCTTTTTAATGCTAGCTCCTTGGTTATGATGTGCTGTGAACATACTGATAAAACATACTGATAAAAACACCTTCTTTTTATTTGCTGGAAATACAGCTCTGGAGGTCTTTGGTGCAAAATTCACTGCTACACTTTGAATGCAAATCCTTAATATACTGGCTGTATACGTGTATCTGTCTTCTCAGGAAGTGGAGATCAGAGATGAAAACTCATCAGTCAGTTTCTAACACAAGCGTTCTTACAGCTTGCCTTCACAGCAGAGTGAGAGGTCCATCAAGGAGAGTCAGAAAGCACATCTTCTACAAGCTCCTGAAATTCACTGGCACTTTGTCTAAGAGATTGAGTAGCATTGTAACACTATTGTGATGCTTTTTTGCAATTAATATCACGAGAGAATCAAAAGATATTGCTAGTGAGGATGGAAAATCTGGCAATCAAGTTGAGTAGTTCTCCTGTACTGAACTCATTGTTACTATGCTAGACTTGACCCGTGGTTGCTCAGGCATACCTGTCTGACCTTGCAGTCATGACAAGCACTGTATTTCTTAGTACCAGTGTTGACAAAGTAATACTGGCACAGTTTTCTCCTATTCAGGTTAGGTCAGTTTGAAAGAAGTAGTTCAGATGCAGTTAACTCACATTAACTCTGCAACGAAGTCCTATCTTGTTGCTCTCTAAAGACAGGAAGGAAAGAGGGAGAGTAAGGTCAACAGCCCATGTCCCACAGATTTCCTGTGTCCACGTATCCAAACAATCTTCTTAACTGAAAATTGTTGCAGCCATCATTTTATCTTCTCATGTTTGGTTATGTCTTATTTTGTTGTCTTTCTTGGTGTATTCTTCTGATTCTGCTTGCATTCTTTATTTGTAGGGCTTTTCTACTGACATGGGAAAGAAATGCAAATATTGGAAAGATTCTCTATTAAAGGCTTATTAAATTCTTTAATTGTGTTGTGTTGTTTATTTATACAGTTTAGGAAGAACTAGAATCTTTTCAGTGCAGCAGCTAGGCTTACTATTTATCTACTAAGCAGGCATATATATTTACACTGTGCTAGGTACTCTGCAGTAATTCTTAGTACAAATGTGCTTAGGAAAAAATCTGATTTAAATAAACGTGCAATTTTTAGATTATAGTGTGTTAAATTGCTATGTGAATGATTGTCTTGAGATTAACATGTATAACTTGGGTTTAGTTTGCTTTATTTTTTTTTAGCACAAGAAATAGCCTTTTGGAGTTTTTGTTGTTCTTTGTGTATTATGTAGTGTAGAGTTGACTGACAATATTTAACAAAAATGTTGCAATTATTAAATAGGATGCATCTTGTACCTCTAAAAAATGTTCATAGACATCAAGCTACCCAGTATTGTTAATTGAACTGCTTGTAAAGCTTACCTGTTTTGGAGACTTGCATCCTGATGCTGTTGCTGTACAGTCTCTTTTAATCTAGCATGAATCTGTAACTCTGAAAAGAAATAGTTTTTGATTCCTTTCTCTCTAGTTCTTTTCTCATGTTGGTGATAGTGGTTGTGTGCCTGGTTGGAGAGCCAGATAAAGGATCTGAACTGGTGGCAACCCAACTGTTTGTGTGTCTTGTGGTGATGCTTTATTGCAGTTTATTTTGTTTTGTTTTGGCCAGTGTAGAATATAGTATACACTGACTGACTTAGGTCAGTTTAAGACTTCGACATTTCCAAAATGGACAGTCCAGCCTTCTTCCTCTGGTAAACATTGCTGTTCCCTCCCTTATATTGGCATTACTGATCATGTGGCGGGGTAGTGAGTTGGACCTACCTTTGCTCTGATTCAAAGCAATTTTGCAGGACTAGTTTCCAGTAGGATAACAAGTGTGATTATTAATGCCAATGCAAGAAAAGGGGGAGGGAGGTGAATCTGGATACAGTGGCTTGTAACTAAGGCAGTAGCTGCTCGGGTTTAGATCACCTTTGGCCAGTCATGAAGCTTACTAGGTGTTGACTAGTTCAGTATTCACACAGCATTGCAGTGGTCCCACGCAGTGGGGAATGGCAAGCATGAGGAGATGCCCTTTTGGCAACAGCCCCTGTATGTGCCAGGTTAAAAGTGTCTATGTAACCGTGACCTGAAGGAGAAGTTTTGCATTTCAGTGAATGTGCTGATCCTGCTCACCTCTTCTGAAGTGCCAAAACCAACATTTCTCTATGCTGTGTATTAGTACATTTCTATATCTAGCAACAATAGATATTATGTATTTATTTATTTGTTAACATAGGTATCTTGTATAAGGTGGATGTTGCTGATTTAATGACTGCTTGCTGCAGATTATATCCAGGTCTTTCTGTTTGCTGTGGTACAAACATGTTGATTATGCCTTTTGCTCTTTTTTTCAAAGTGACTGTTACTGAAGCCAGGCATTCCTGAAATGACTTGACACAAAATAAACAAAAATAATACAAGTATATTTTAAAAACAATCCATTGTTTATCTTTCAAATTGATTTCTATAATTAGTTTGATAAGTTCCATTTTACCTAAATCACTACAGAAAATACACTTTCTTTGTTTTTAAGATGGAAACAATTTCATAAGGTGTCTCTGAAACCTGATTTAATTCTAGTTTCAGTTGCTGTTACAAGTTGTGTGATAAAAAGCATTTAAAAAATTCTCAAGGAAGGATAAGCAAAATGAATGCAAGTATTAAGTTAATGAAACTTGTTTCTGTTTCTGTTGCATAACATGATGGAAATGGCAGCTCTTACATTATTTTCACAGGAGAATTAAGACTTCGTTGTCTTATATCACAGTTTTAAAAGCTAAATTTTTATGTATATGAATAACTTTCCCAGGTATCTGGCTAAGTAGTTTATACAGAGTTACTTCTATGTGAGTGGAGACACTGAGCTATATACTGCTTTGTGGCAGTTAGTTTTCCAGGTGATGCAATTAACTTCTAAGCTGATGAAATTAAGTGGTGCTTACAATTGTATGAGGAAGAAAAAGAATTTTTAGGGATGTTTATTATTGAACTTCTTAAACTTTTTTTTATTTTTAAATGCCTGCTGTTACTCAAGATTCTTTTTTTCCCATTTGAGCTCGAGGGAAATTCTGTTACTCAGAGTAGTATTGTAAGTCTGTTTTGCTCTCTTGTACTGGAAACAAGACCAGAGCTGTTTTATTACAATTGTCCTAAAACAGAATCTTCTCCTATTTTGCTGTCCCTATCCTCCTTTTGGCCTTACAAGAAAAACCCTGAAAATAACCAATTTAAAATAAAGATTAAGCTAATGTTTATAGTGATTATTTAAGGAACTATTTCAAATAATGGAGAGGATGACTGTATTTAGAGGAAGAGAGAATGAGTTCTGACTACCAAGGCTATGAATGTTTTTACAATACGATATATGTGAAGAGTTACTCTTTTTTCTTTTTCCCTGACAAACTCTCTATATGTCATTCTGCCATCTATGCTTATTTCAGGGAGTCCCTCTAACTTTTCCTTTTGTTAGTTGTTCTTGCTGCTTCTCTCTTCTTTCATATGTCAATGAATGTTCCCATTCCTACATACCCTTGTGGGATACATAAATATTCTTCATTCTCCTTTCCTTCTTAAAGTGCTGTGTTTAAGGCTATATTGAAGAGGAAGAATAGACTTAGCACACAGAGTCTGTGACTTCCATGCTCTCTCTTTGTGTTACAGATTACTAGCCTGACTGAAGCTGACTTAAAGTGTTCATGTTTAGGAAGAGCTGATGTTGGGTCTCCTGGTAAAAGTTGCTTGTGCCTAATAAATTCGGACAGTATAAGCTAAACAGGCACACACTAAAATGAAGAGCTTAGCCTCAGACTGCTCCTGGGCATGAACTTGAAATTAATTTGGATGGGTGATGCTCAGCTGAGCTGAGGATAAACTCTGGTCTTGTTTGGGTAGCATGTAGACAAAAATCTCTGCTTGGTTGTATAAATGGAGCCTCTAGCAAGGAGAGTTCTTAACTCTTTTTTTCTTTTTCCTTCTTTCTTTTTTCCTGTCTAACAAGGAAGTGCTGGCATTGTGGCCTGCTTGTAGGGCATTTCATATGTCCCCACACCAGGAGGAACCAATGTTTTTTTGTTTCTTCCTAGAGACAGCTAGAACTTTCCTTGGTATCTGAGAATGTATTAGATTTGTAAGATGTTAGAGGATAAGGTTGCAGATTGAAACTCCATTGATTTGAGCGTAGAAGCTTGTCTGTCTGTGGAGATGTTTCTTAATACGTATCTCTGAGTATATCTATAGGTGGATGCTTATACTGTGAAGTTAAAGTACTACTTTGCAGTCTTTCTTTATCCCACTGAAAGAGCATTAAAAAATAATGAAGTACTTTAGTATAAGAATAGATGTATTCACGTGGAATAGCTAGGAATAGCTGTTTCTGTTCAAATTCATGTTCTTCCTTGCATTTGAAAATTGATTTCTATCAGATAAATTTTTTTGTTCTTGCTTTTCTTGGCCAAAGAACACAATTCAGAATTACAGAAACATGACCTGAAAGCTGCACTCTGTAGACCTGCGAAGAATAATAGATGTAGACTTACAAATATCTTTTGTATTTTTAGCTAAATGTTAGGAATTTAATGTAGTGGCAGAGGGGAAGAAATTCTTTTTGCCTGTGCAGTAATTATGGGCACCTATTCTTTTTAACCAACCTATGTTATGAACAGTCAAAAGGTTGTTATATCAATATATGAGTGGTGTATCATGCAAATAGTCATGCCTGGAATCACAGAGAGCTAGGCTGTGTAGTACGCAAAGTGGACACTTTCTTCACACAGAGGAATTTCATTGGCTTGCTGTAAGGATCAAGAACTCTATAGTAAGGATAATATATATAATGTCATTAGCAATGGTGATACTGAAGTTGCATGTGCATACTGCGAAAAGAGCAGGTTCAGTGGTATCATCATGAAGAGAGGCTGCTCTGGTGAAAATATTTCTTAAGAGCTTTGTATTTCAGTAGTGTGGGAAGTATTGTGTTAGATGTGTGCTTGAAGTAGGTTGATACAGGTTCTTCAATCCACTGATTCTCAGCTGATGGTTTATGTGTGCTGTGATCACGGACAGAAATCAGAAATGCATGAAGCCTAGTCCTGTCCATTACTGCAGACATACAAGCTTGGGCAAATTGTGCAACTTCTCCTTTCTTACCTATGAAATTAGGGTAATATGAAGGTGTCATGTCAACTCAGACCGTAAGGATGAGTTAGTTAATTTACGATCGCTGTGAGGGTAGCCTAATACAATTACAAGAAGTGGTTACGCTTAAATCCAGTTACTGATCCTTATTTTCTTTCAGGTATGTTTTGACTGTGGAGCGAAAAACCCTAGCTGGGCAAGCATAACATACGGCGTTTTCCTCTGCATTGATTGTTCAGGGACCCATCGATCACTTGGTGTTCATTTGAGTTTTATTCGGTAAGTGGTTTATATACTTTTATATACTTACATACTTTTATAGTAAAAATGGTAAGAATTTTGTTGCAATCTTTAACAGTGTTTTAGAGGTAAAAATACATTCTTCTATTAATTACTGATCCAGACTTTAAAAAATTTGCATTGGCTATGATTTATTTGATAGCTACTTGGGAATTAGGTAAATAGGCAGAGTTCAGTAGAATTTGTACCATGCAACCATTCACATTGCCTGCTTAGGCATACCTGTTACGGTATGTTGGTCTTAATGGTCATCTGACCCCACAGCAAGCCAGTTTAGAGAGCTAAATAGCCTTCTGCCAGTTTTGCTGCCTGAAGTAGCTTGCTGTGGTGTCACCAGTGCTAGTACTGGGCTAGGGAGAGAGGGATTGCGTGTGAAGGGCTACCCCCTTTGATGGCAACTGTTTGGTTGTCTCAGTCATACTGTAAAACTGCAGCCTGAGCTTCTCACATTTCGGGTGAATGTCCTAACGCATGGTGTGTAGAGCATGTCTCTTTTTGGCCCAGTAAATAATTACATATTCAAAATGGAATGCTGTTGGAAATGAGTGAGAGCAATGCATCTGAGAATGACTTGCAAATAAGAGCAACCATCGCTCATCAACTAAATGAATATTCTTCCTCTGCTGCCTTTTCACTGTGTGAAGGAGGCTTACAAGAGGACTCTTAAGAATCCATTCCTGGTGATCACAGTATTAATCATCCTGATGTTCACTGGGTCTAAAATTTTTGGTGTGATATGGTGTATGAATCATCACTTTAGTCCTTACGTGGGATTGTCTTTTGCTGTTTATGAAGAGTTCAGATGTTGTTCCTGAAAATATATCTTAGTGGTGCTTTTTGAAGGGGAAAACCTATCTATCAAAGGGTAGATTTTCTCAAACTTTTGTATGTGCATGACTTTATTAATTGGTTCTACATATTGTGTACTGTTGCAGGGTTTTTTTTGTCTCTACAGTCATACATGATTTTCATCTTTGGGTTTTTTTTTGTAATTTCAAATGGCTTTCAAGATAACATTTAAATTATTTCCCTCTGCTTAGATCTACAGAACTGGATTCCAATTGGTCTTGGTTTCAACTGAGATGCATGCAAGTTGGAGGAAATGCAAATGCTGTAAGTACATCCTAGGAATTATATTCTGCTCCTAAGTATTTGCTTTGCACATTGAAGCTTGTTGGGCTTAGAAGCTATTGTTTATTCTTATTGACTCACGCCCTGGGATATTTCTATTTTTCTGGACCATTTCTTGCTCTCTTTTTCATCCCCCCACCTTTCTCATGCATACCCTCCTCTTTTTCTCCAAGCTTCTTGCAACCTTTCCATCTTGGTATAATCTGCAGATGTTTTCTTTTTTTTTTTTGTACAAGTCACTAATAAAATCACTGAAAAGAACAGATCAGGTTGCTGCTCAATAGGTCTGGTTTAACAGTGAAACATTGTTAACTACTGAAGGCTGGTTTTCTAGGTTTTCGAAACCTAGCTCACAAGCTTTTCTCATGACCATATTTCCTTACTTGCCATATGAAAATATCCTGCCAAACATCATATCACTGTCAAAAGTCTCACTGAAGTCAAGATATAACTGTTACCTGCTGGTATAATTGAAGTCAACATAGGACATGCTGCCCTGTCAGAGACAGGAAATAGCAGTGTTTTGGTTTTGGCAAGTGTATATTGGCTGTTACTTACTACTTGATTTCCTAGATACTAAGAAATAAATTTGTTCCACGAATTTTTTGTAATTTGAAGTTATGTTGACTGCTCTATTGTTCTCAACCTCCTTTGGAAAAGAGAATGTTTTCCTATGTGAACTTTTCTGGAATCGTACCTGTTTTCCCACTGCTTTTTTTTCTTTTTCTTTTTTTCTTTTTTTTGAAGATAATTGCTGATAACAGATTGCTTCCTTAAGTAGACCCACCTAATTTGGAAACATGCAGCTTCCATAAGCAGTTTTTACTTTTCTTATTATCCCCTAAGTGCTTAACCTGTATCTTTTGTAATTTGTGCTTTGTCCTTAATGTTGTTTCTTTGAGAAACTTCAAGCTTGCCTGAGGGGTTTTGTGACCTCCCCCCAACCAAACTGGCTCCACCTAGGTTTTTACTCAACAGTTTTGAGCTTGCCTTATCTTCTCTTCTCGAGTCCATTGCTTTCATATTGTGCTGTGATTTGGGGTTTTTTTTTTGGTCTCCTTCCATACAAAGAATTGTTAATTCAGGATTATTATTGTTCAGGTTATCTTCTACTTCTGCATTTTTCAGTCAACCCTTTTTCTTTTACTTAGGCATTCAGCAGATCAGTCTCCCTGATTTAAAGAGCAGTTGCATACCTTCTTGAGAAATAATGTGATGTCTTCTCTCTATTTCTTTCCTGTTATTTGTTTTAATTTATACTTTCCATTTCAGTACTGCTCTTATATGAATTATCTCATTGAGTTTCTGTTATACCACTTAGTCAAAACTGTGATTTTTATGTAGTAATCAGCAGAGAGAGATTTTGCACGAAAAAATATTTTATTTTCTAGACAAAGGATTTAATGTAGTCAGAAGGAAGATATGACAAAGTTTGAAAAGTACTTCAGTTAATTTCAGGAAGTATATTCCTGGATGATCAACAACAAATTTGAATTATTTATTTTTTTGCTTTTTTGTCTTTCTGCTTGGTTGTTGCTCTTTCCTATCATACATTGTCCCAAGAGGTCTAATAGTTAATATGTATATATCAAATTCATAATGCCTGTTTTGGATTACCTAGCAAGATTAATGTCTGAAACTTTGAAGACCAGTTTAGCAAACTACCTAAACATTAAAAAGTAGAATTAACATCTTTCCTTCAATTGTGTTAAACAGCAATTACTTTTTTTTTTTTTAAGTGCCACATATTATTTTTACTAATGACTAATTTACTAATTAGAAATATTGTCAGATTAACATTAAACATCTGTATTCTGTAATAGTCTGTTGATCTTGAATCTTGGAAAACAGGATTCATAAGCATTTTAGCTATGTATCAGAGTGCTAGAAAATCTAAAGTGTTCAGAGACCCTTTTGCTTTCAGAGTAAATCTCTACTATGATTATGATTAGGATGCACAAAACTGAGCTCTGCATGTTAAGTATATATTTAAATGAAAAAATACACATTTTTTTGCCGTCTATGACGTTTCAGACTGCTTTAGTCATGGAAGTTAGTTGCCTGGCATTACATCCCTTCTGCATGATTGTTGCTTAAACTGTTTACGAAATCTGGGACTTGTATACTAGATGTGCACTTTGTAATTGCAGCAAAAGAGGTTGTAATGTTAGGTTATCTTGATATGTTGACCCTGTTAGAAAATACTTTATTATGTTTTGCTGTAATAGTTTGACAGGTACTTCTGTGCAAGAATGTATGCCATGACTTGCTAGTCCATTCTAGGTACTAAAAAAATGCCCAACTTTTCCATGTTTTAATCTTTCAAATAACTTTTTTTTGTCTGTGTTGTGGAACTCTATTTTAAGTGTATTGATTTGCTTTTGCTTTAAGACCCTAAATCTGAATAAAATGTATTTCATTTATATGCGTGGGTGTGTGTATATCCACTTTAAGGAAGACCTGTGTGCATTTATTCAGATGTAATTGAACATACAGTGTTCTCCTTAGCAAGCCAGAGATGAAGTGAGGCAGTGACTTTTAGAATATCAGGAATGTCCTTTGTAGCGCAAGTATTGGGAATCAATTACCTCTTCCTTTCTATAGCTAGTTTTAGAACTTGGATTCTCTGTATGTGATGAGAAGCTTGTGTATGTTTTTAAATAACTTGCTAATGTGCTTGGGTTTTCTGTTGTTTTATTTATACACCAGTCAGATTTAGACAGGGGAGCAGAGTATTTTGCTACATTGCAGTAATTCTTTCATATTGAATGTATTAGTTTTTAAACTGTTTCTCATAGCATTTTGTATGTTCTGCTTCATAGTCTGCTTTTTTCCATCAATATGGATGCACAACAAATGACAGCAATGCAAAGTATAACAGTCGTGGTGCTCAACTTTACAAGGAAAAGATTAAATCTCTTGCAACACAAGCAACAAGAAAGCATGGTACTGATGTGAGTAATGTGGGTCCTAGGTCATTTTGATTTCTGAAAAGCTTTCCCCTCTTCCCCCAAAGTAATTTTAAGTTTCTAATTAGTAATGCAAAAGATTGTCTTGTCTTTTGGAGGTACGAGTACACATTGAAATGAATAGGTAAAGCTGGGAAGTAAAGTATTTGCAACTTATCTTTTCTGTTTGGAAGAATAATGACATTAAAGCTCAACCTGATATTTCAGGTTCACTTCTGGGTTACTCAAACAGTGATTATAACACTTGCAGTAACTGTTATGAGTTTTAGGCAGAAACTTCAGATCTTCTTTAAAATGTGAACTGTTTTGTTTCACAAGTGCGCTCCAAAATTATATTAGTGGTATCTGCATAACAAAAATGCTAGTACTTCTCTGTGAACTATACAGTGTTTTTTATTTTGGCCTTTTTAGAAATGAATTATTATTTGAGAATTACAGCATGTAAAAAAGTAAAAATGCTAATAGAATTAATTGCAAAATATATGTGATTTGAATGGGATTTTGATCTGAAGAGGTGTTTTTTAAATCATTTTTACACAAAACATGTGAAAAATTAGCAAGTTCTATTATGCCCTGAACTTGCTGGTTTTCATTAAAAATGTTGAAGCAGTTCATGCATGCTGTCAAAATCTTAAAGAAAGTTAGGTTACTGACAGTAGGAAGTTATTAGCAAAGTATGTGGAATTCGTGTTTGCCGAGGTGTGAAATAAGAGTTGGACAGCTCTTCTGCATATGGAGAAAGAATGTTCTGTTTGGTTAATTCAGCCTGTTCAAGTCCATGAATAATTCATTTCAAGTTGATAAACAGAGTGGGAATTTAAAAAATAAGCTTTTTTGCTTTTCTTTTTCCTGATCTAGGTGTCAAATAGTGGTATGAAATTTAATAGATTACAATATTATAAGTGTTATAGATAATATGGTTCATATTGCTAACTTCAGAGAATGTTTCTTGTCTTGTTTCTTAACAACCTTAGATGTAAAACATATTCATAAACTTTTAATATACCATGTGTATTTAAATTGGCTGTACATGCCCCGAAAAATATTTTGAAGAACCATTATTGTCTCATTTCAACTACAGATTCCATCCAAATATAGCTTGATATTAATCATATTTACTAAATATTTTAAAATAAGACATGTTTTTAAGTTGTATACTACAAGCTTAAGTGATGATGTGCTATCTAAATAGCTGTAGTAAATTATTCAGATATGTTATTTTAAAGCATTAATTCTAGTACCAATCTCCCCCCCAACAGTCATGTTAAAAAAAAAAAAAAAAGACTTCTCTAAATTACTGATTCAGTTGATTGCTTAATGATGAAGTAAGCTCGTTACATGTTCAGTAACTTTTTTGAAAGAGGTTACTATTTTTGGTTGTGCATATTTTGCACATAGTACAAATAACCATTAGAAATGATTTGCCTATGAGTGATCTTGGACTGCAGGTCACAGATGAAGTCCTGACCTGCAGGATTCTAACAACAACTTGCAGCATTGTGAGTCTTTTAGCCTTCCTTGAAATCAAGCATAGCTCAAAATTGTTAGCATCTTAGAAAACTGTGCTTTAACAATGGTGGAGGTTTTGGGACTCGGAGACTAGGTGGGAACATTAATCAGAGTATCAAACCACACTGAGACAATTCAGAAAACTGTTTCCAAAACAGTATTGTGTTCATAGTTTTTTTGTTTTGTGCAAAATAAGAATATTGGAGAAAAAATCTTACAGGTAATATGAAGAACTTGCCTATTATAAAGCTCTAGTGGTGGCTGTGTTACTGCATCAGAGCTCCCACTGAGCATTTTGCTAGGAAGGAAATAGGTAATGTAAAGGAAGACTTCACAGACATGCCCAATCAAAAACAGAATGTCAGTTACTGAAGCTCAAATATATTTGTAGGGGAAGATATTTATCAACAAAAATCAATAAATGTTTATTGTGAAAATAATGAAGTTTTAAGATTAATACATTTTAAACGATACAATTGTCTTGTAAAATTAAAAAAGGAAATGAATTTTTTTCTTTTTTAATTCTAGCTGTGGACAGATGGATGTGGAATGCCACCTGTGTCACCTCAACACAAAGAGGAAGACTTTTTCGCATCTCATGTTTCTCCCAAGGTACAGATTACCTGTATTTAATTCTTCTTAGTTTTCTAAAACACTTATGTTAACTACGTGCTCTATGATGGAGATTAAACCCTGAAAGAAAACCTTTAAGAGAAAGGATAGGTTGGTGAGTTAACATTCATCTGCTTTTCCTTCTGTGTGTCTCAAAATTCTTCTTGGATGTGAACCACTTTATCAGATGATAATTTAGAATGACCCAAATAGTAGCTAAATGTGGAATGAAACTATGTTTTTTCTTAGGCTTACAATCCCACTTAGACTCATGGTTGCTGACTTGGGGTGCCCTGATTTAAATTTACTGTAAGATAAGTTTGGATAAAGTTTAATAGTTCTTAAAACATTTGCTAAGCAAAAGCTTTTTCTTCCTCCAAAATACTTGCATCATCTTTTAAAAGCTGAAGTAACATTCTGAAGGCAGTTGCTACTATTGGTTCTGATTTATTTGATCCCACTTCTGCCCCAGTGCCTTGTAGTGATAGATGCTGCCTTTATTGCACAAATTTGTTCTCTAGAGACTCAGAAGAGTCTGGTATTTGAAAAATGCAGATGTCTGTAGTGAAAACAGCTTTAGCAATTGTGATCTTAAACTTAGAGCAATTAAGTTATTAGGACATCTAGTATTCCTAAAAAGTTTCAACAATACTAAGTGTTCTAGTATAATTGCTTTCTAGTATAATTGCAGTCTGTGGACATCTAAATGCAAGTGTCATCATGAGGCATATTTTGGGATAGAGAAGAATGCAGAGCTCAGGTATATCAGATTAGTTTTTGTTGTGAAACCTCTTCACCAGTTTATATTCGTATCCATTACCCTGTTGTAACAGTGTCGTCGTTCATGTACATCAGCAGCAGATAATACAAGCCTATGCAATTTGCTTGTATCTTAAACTGTGTGAAGAACACAGGAAAAATGACATGAATTTTAGTGACCAGACATAGCTGGGAAGTTCAAGGAGAGAAATATCAACTGTAATTTAAATGAAAAATGAGGTAGTTTCCTTCTTCTTTTATTTTTTCAATTGTGGCATTAAAAATGTAACGTTTTTGTTATATTTGTAAGGTTTCAGAAAGTGGTGCATCTTTAAATGGAAATTCAGCTTTTTTGCTCTTTTTTATTTTAGGAACTTCTTTTACAGCCAATATTGACTTACAGAAATACTTTTCACCATCTTTGAACCAGGGAAAGAGTGTTTCCATTTTACAGATTGGAAAGGTCACTCTACTATACAGCAATGCTTTTACAAAGACAAAAATAACACAATGCTTGTGAATTCAAGTGCTCTGTCTTCATCAGGAGACCATCTGCCCTGATGGTATAAAAATAAGTGGAGTATTTCTATTTGTAAAAGGCAACATGTAAGAATGCTTGAAAGTGAGCGAGAGAGAAGTATGAAAGAAAACTGAGGCAAGCTAGAGAGAAAGCAGCTTAAGTAGAGAAATGTTGTAAATGTTTTTGTGGTCTGGACGACAAGTAGGAACTTGATACGAAACCCCATAAAAGAGTTTAAAAAATGAAATAAGAGAAGTTATGGGTAAAAATAAATACATTTCCACAGCAAACTTTTTGGCTAGCCTTGAAGGAAGGGGGTTAAAGACAAAGTGGTCTGCATACCTCAGAGCAAGAGATTGTCTAGATATGAATGATGTTTTGAGACAGAGGTTCTAAGGAAGAACCAGCATGAACTGGCGGTGGCACAGTGTTGGTGGGAAAGATGATACCAGCCAGGTGTTTTTGTGACTAGGTTGCAAGTCTGCCTGCTGAGTAGGGTGTGTCTGAGGGAGGTGAGAGGACTCTTCAGCAAGACAGCACAGCATCAAAAATTAAAAAGTTAGAAAATAGGACTAGTGTAGGGAAAGGGGTTGTATTATGTGTAAATAAATGATCCAGATCTTCTATACTGTATTATTGTTATAGGTTAAAAATTAATAAGCAACATTCAATAAATAAATCTAAAACATTATTAAAATGAATATTATTATTTCAGGTGGTAAACATACTGAAATTCCTCAGAGAGAAAAGCAGATGCTCAGCAGTGTTTTTCAAAATGACAGCCCTTAATAAAGGCAAAATAAATTTCTGTAACTATTAATGACTGCTCTTCCTGAGAACCTCTTCTAAACCTGGAAGCTGTAGTCGTAAGAATCTAATGTTAAAGTAATCAGTTGTGGTCAAGCAGTCCATGAGAACACTACTCATATTTATGTTTTGTGTGCACTTTGATTTCATAATTACTTTCAAGGTGAAGGACACAGAATGGGGATCGTCAGAGCCAATTTCTCTGAAGCAGAAAACTTCAGAAAATATTCCAGAATGCCATGAAGGTATGACTGATCCTTTAACAGTAAGCTGCATTTTCTGATAGTCTGTTTATGTTTACACTACTTCAATAGTTAAAGAGTATAACCATACTAATAATTTAAGAATTTGGGGGAAGGAGTTCCTAGAAGGATTATGTTGGAATGTGGGGGACTGAATGTTCTATAAACAGCGTTTAATAAGAAATCCAAATTAAAATCTGATTCAGAAGATTTCAAGTGAATCTTTGGGTGTCTGCTGCTTTGTTAGTAGCAAGTAAAGTTATGACAGAAGTAACATGCTGTGATGTCTATATCAAAAAAGAGTTTGGGGGTAAAGAATTGTGTTTTGATATTTTAAGTATTCTAATGAGCCTTCTGTTACTCTCATCCTTGTTACTTATTATGTTTTTAGGTGGACCAGAGCATGGACCAAGTGTCGATTGCCTTAGTGCATCACCAAAAGCTGCATTAGGTAATGAGTGTAAGCAGAAGATAGCAGCCGATATAGCGCACTTAAGTATTCATTGTTACAGAGAATGTTTGACTGGGATGAGGTGTGCAATTCTTAGTTTAATACTGATGTGCACGAAACAGACCAATTTGTATTATAATTTCTTCTGTTAAACAATAAGAAATTAATTTTACTTGGTTGTGTTCTGTTTTTCTCTCTCTTATTTTAGCTGACTCAATGAATTTAAGTGCTGCAGTCATCACACCTAATAAAGGTGACCATTAATATTTTACACCTCCTGTTAGGCTGCTTCAGATCTTATATTTAAAGCACACAGGCAGAATAGAGCATTGTGCTGTGATTAACAGCCTGCTATGTACTTTAAGCAAACCCATTTTGTACTAATAGATCCATTTTTCTGTCTAGACTTAGCTTTTGCTTCCCTTTTAGAAAATTAAACATATAATTTCAACTAGAAAAAAACAGTATTTATAATACAAAATCTTCAGTGTCTAGAATCTTAATTTAAGTAACACTGAAGAATGCATCATACTATATGTAAATAAAACAGTTGAGGAAAATAGGATAGAATAGAATAAAATACATAGATGATTCATCTTTCTATGGATCATCACAGTGTTAGTGGAAAAAAAAAGTGGTCACTGGGTCTACCCCAATATTTAAAGAAGGCCTGGTCTACATCACTGTTTTTATAGTCACTGTTTTTATGAGATGGGCACTACGGTATAGGAAAAATATCGTTACCACATACACTTCACAGTTTGCTCATTTATATCTGTAACACATATTCCCATAAAACAAGTGCTTTATTTATTGTTGACATTACAAGCTTCTATTTTATGCCAAGAGTCTCTGTTCTGTTTGCCGTTTCCTGTTTCCAGCTAAATTTCATCTTAAACTAGTTTTCTTTTATGTACAAGTATTCAGTAGTTTTTGTTGATTGACAATTTGATTGTGGGAGATTTACAGGCTGGCTCAATGTAGCTGTCAATAAGGCACACCACAGTTTTCCTGTAGTCAGTCCTACTGGGGTCTTATTAAAAACGTAAAGATTAGGAGTTGTATCAGATTTTATGCAAAGCAGAATGCATGTTCATTCCTTTTTCAAGTTAGAAGATTTAATACAAAGCGTTACAGCTGGAATTTTCAAAGTTTGTGTTAAGCTAGACTCCTAATACTGTATTTAGGCAATTGAACAAAACTGGCTGGTTATTCAGTGATACAGAATGTTATCACCTCTGATAATTGTCATGATTTTGTCGGTGCAGGTACTTTTACCTGTATCATCAGTTTTCATGCATGGCCAGTACCTTTCTGTGCAGGATACAGTTTATCTTGAAAAAGATTCTAGATTCAACAGACCTGTAATCTGATTTAGACTGGCAAGTCCCACATTCCTGTTCTGTTTACTAGTAGGTATCCAGAACTGATAATTGAACTCTGATTGCTTTCTTACTGACTATTGGTAAGAGATGCCGTATGCTTATATCAGGGACTCTTTCCCACCTTTGCTTGGTACTGTTCACAGCTCTCTTCCTTGAAACTGTTTAGTTTTAAATCTCTCCACGTAGAAACTGTAATACTTTAAGGCATTAAAATAAATTCCAAAACCACTATTTTGTGGCTGAAATTGTGGAAATTAGCTTCAGCAGTTCTGATATTAATAAAATTGTATGTCAAGTAATGTACGTTTAATCCTTGCAGAGAACACCTCCTTCATAAAAAAGAAGCCAAATCAAGTTAAAAAGGGGGTAAGTGTATATAATTAATGCATATTTTTATCTGTATTGTAGATCTCTGGAAATATGTAGATTGCAGTATGGAAATATAGCATGTAAATCAAAAAAAACTAAACAGCACTTGTATCAGTAACAGTGTATGGACACTAAAATAGAATAGATCTGTTACAAAATGGCTTGTTGCTAAGATGAATTTGTCTGATGGTTTATTGTTACTATGTAGTAGAGTACTTAAGATCTGTGGGCTGTTTTCTGACCTCAGTTAAATTCTAAGTCTGTGTGCATGTATGCAGCTCACTGAACTGTGTTGACTTTCACATGTATGTCTGAACATCATTTTATTCATGGGCTGTCTGGACCTGAATAGCAGGTGATATCTTTCAATAATGAGGAAAATAAAAATGTCAAAATGTGTTTTGAAGTCAAGGTCTGTATCGCACTTTTGTACAGTTCTGTTCACAACCAGTGTCCCTGCAATTCAACCTGGTGCTCTGTAACTCTTCTCTTTGCTTAACAGACATGGGCTACCATTAGATAGCAGGGCTTCTTCAGTCTTTCATGCTAGCCTGAGGAAGTTGGCATTGAGATATTTCTGTCGCAAGTCCTGAAAACAGAGGGAGTTCCAATAGTTCTTTTAATTGGGTCAATATGCGTATGTGGCATAACCTGTCAATGTAAGGTGGGTTTGAGACTTTCATATGCTAATTTCTGAAGCAACTTACACACAGGACAGCAGTATGGTAGTATGGTATTTGGTTGAATTCATAAACTGCTTGAACATTCAGTATCACAATTAAGTGTTCCAGCATGCAAGTTTAGAGGCTTGTCTCAGGATGGGATCCTAACCCTTTCTTAGGCATCTAGTTTCTGTTATAGAAGGCATGAAGAGGGTTGCATTTCTCAGAACGGTGTTCAAGGAACCTGAAAACTGAGTAAGATGTCTGTTCAAGCTAGCTAGGAAAAGCTGGCAATGATGTGTTTCCCTCTAGAACTTAGTGTCGCAGAGGTACACTTTTGCATTATTTAATTCCCTATCATGTACCCTTCTCTGAGAAAAGGCATTTCCATCCATTCTTTGAAGGAATGCTCAAAGCAAGACTGAAGGAAAGATAGGTGCACCTACTTTTTAAAACAGTTCAATGCAGTAATTTTCAACATTTTTTAGGATCTGCAAATATAACAACTAATTGGAGGTTCTGACCTCTGTATGGGTAATTGCATCTGATGGTGAGCTAACTTCTCTTTCTTCTTGTAAACCCCCAGAAGTATTTCACGGATGAATTAGTAGCCTGTGTGCTACAGGATGACATCCATTGACGTGGTTACAGTACTTGCATATAATATGGGAGGTTCAGTGTGTTCTTTGGTCTAATTTTGAATATGTGGCTCCTGAGTCCCAAGAAAATCGCCCTAATATTAGGCTATTAGGCTGACAATATATTATTCACTTCTTGTAAGTCTTGGCCATTGTATGGCAAAGATTTTCAAGTCTTACTGGAGCAGAAGATTCATTTAGATTGAAGCCCATTAATCCTTGCTCCCACTAGAGGGCCCTAATATGCAAAAAGAATTTCTGATCTACTCTAAATGATTTGTGCAGGTATGTTCCCTTACAGTCAGAAGTACATGAGTGGGTTCAGAGGTGCATGTACAGTGTGAACTACACTATTCTCTGTGTACACAGGCCAGAGCTCTTACATGAAGACTTTAAAGTGGGTTAAGATGAATGTAATGGGAAAATAAATATTGCTGCAGTGTTGCAGGTGAGGAATAAACATATGGGATACTGAGACTGAGTGCTGCGCCACTTCTGATCAACATCATTGTAATTCTTCATACTGATAATATTCTGTGTTTTTTTTAATCAGTGATAATCAGAGTGAAAGAATATGTATTCTTCTATTGAAATAATAGGAACTAGAAATAGAATTATTTTAAAAGAATAGTGTAAAACTGTAACCTGTCAGCTGGTGTGTTTATCTAAAAAAAGTTTACTACGCTTTGTCACATGCAAAGACTAATCATTGCATGTTTATGAATGTTGCATACTTACATATGTACAAAACTTGGATATTGCTCTCCTACTATAAATTATTAAATATCTATGTACACATTTATTAAAAATATGGATGCAGCTATCCTTAATCATAAAATTAGAAACAATAACACTGGCGAGTGAGAACTAGTTCAAGAATCTTTACCACTTCTGTATTTAACTTGCAAATTAAGTGAACTAGCACCAAATGGTTCCATTGCAACAAACTTTATTCTGCTATTTCTACACACCAAAATTACTTTTATGAAGCTAAAGTTGTGCCGTATGATGTAACCTTTAATTGAACAAGACAAGTTCTGATCAATTGTAATTATAACACTTTCTAGCATTACAATTTTTAGGTAGTAGTAGTTGACTGTAGAGCTAACTACATTTCTAAGAGTTAGTAGCCCTTCCAAAAAGTGTGTAGAGGATCGAAACGTAAAAAACTGTTATTTTCTCTGCTCCAAGTCTTCATTGCTGTTTGTCTATCCTCCAGAACAGAGTGCAGTATTTGCAATTGCTTTCAAAGTTGACCATTAAGCCAGCTGAGGTGATTGTCTCAGTTATAATGTTGGGGTTTTGTTTTTGTTTTTTGTTTTTAATAAATCAAGCTCGGTGCCAAAAAAGGTGGTTTGGGGGCACAAAAAGTGAGCAACCAAAGCTTTAATGAGATTGAAAAACGAGCGCAAGCTGTAGATAAAATGAAGGAGCATGATGATCTTCACATCAGTAAGAGAACTGAGAAGGAAGAGCCACTGTAAGTATGAATTGTCTGTATAATGGTAGAACATGATACTTGATTTCATATTAATGAAGTAATTGTCAGCATTTTAAATACTGAAAAAGACTAGTTTATGCAAATAAAACTTCAGTTATTGCTTAAATAAAACTCCTGAAATATGGCTGAGGTGGGCCAAAAAGCAATTGTTCCATTGACCTTTTCTTTTTTTTTTTTCTTCGAAGTATACCATTGAATATTACAGGTTGAATATTTCTACAGTTGAAGGCTTCCTGTAGAAGTAGCCCAGTGCAGTTTAAAAAAAACAAAAATACAACCAAACAAAAAGTCTTAGAGTCTTAGTGTTATTAATGTTCTTTTATTTAAAACAGAAAATAAGGAGGTGTTTTACTGATACATAATTAAAATGTGAACTAAAATGTAAGTAAATGTTAAGTTTAAGTATTACCGTGAAGATTTTGCCTCTTAAATTTTCTTTACCTTTTTATTTTTTTTTAAGGTAGTGAACTGAAACAGTCTTCTTAAGAGCATGGGGAACATATCCAATATGTACAAATGAAATTGAGTATTTGTAAGAGCTTCTCTGCTGAAGGCAGGGAGTCATTTAAGTATTGCTGGATATTGCCTCCATAAGTTTTGGGAGGTTCATACTGGAAATGCCTTCATTTTCCCCAAAAGCCTTTGAATATTTTTGTCTAAGGCCTTGAATCAGTTAGTCCATCTTCATTAGCTCAGTCCTAAAGCTCATGATGCACTGTTCTGTAATTCTTTCCACAGCTTTCTTCCAATACTTGTTTTCGGTTTCCAGCATTCTAGTAGTTGTCATCAAAATTAGTCTAGTAGAGAATTGGCTAGCATAAACTTTTACTGCTGTAAACTTAAAGTCCTCTCTTTTAACTGCTAAGATGCATCATATTTATAACCTATTAAGATATGCTCTGAATTATTGTATAATTACAGGATCACTTGGGATTTGTGGTACCAAGGTCTTTGGCCTATAGTCTCTTCCCTGTTCCTTTTGCTCACCTTTTACCTATGCAGAAATAGATGTTTTGTATGTCTCAAAAATATTAATCGCAAGGGAATCATTCATTTTCCTTAAGCATTTTTACAACAAAGTCATGCTTCTTAGCGATTGCTGGAAAAGTACCAGTGTATTGAATAGGAGGAACATAGTACAAAATAAAAAGAATAATGATTGCTTGTTATTAGTTGCTATTCTTCCAAAATGAATAGTATTATTAAAGAATGAAGTCCCAAATAGTGATTCTGCTTTTGGGTCAGAAACTTTTGTGTCAGTACACAATTTTTAAGTCCAAGGCAACCTTAGCAGAATGTGACCTGATATCTTGGCAATGTGGTCCTGGGCGCTTGTACTGTGCTTTCAAACAGCATGTAACATGAGTGACTGCAGTGGCCAGGATCCTCCAAAAATGTCTGCAAATGTGAGGGATGCACATACACTTCAGGTTACGGGTCTGATCCTGTTAGAGGCATTTTTTTTTTTAAGATAAACTTTTTGGATTTTTACCTGTAGATGGCGGTATATACCAAAATTAGAGGAGGGTGAATATTTTAAAAATTGCATTAGCCTCCAAGTAATTTCTGTGTTTTAATATAAAAAGCTGAAGTCATGAGTTTTAATGAATTAATTCAGTGTGACTTTGTAATATGGCTGGAATTGAAATGATGCTTTTGTAGTATAGTACTTAGAAGGAAAAACAATGCTGAGATTTAAATTTAAAATGTAATTTTCGAATGGCGCACTGTTTCTTCATTTTCTGCTGTGCACTGGCAAGAGAATGGACAACTAGAGCTACTTAAAAAAATTGATCAGTACCCCTCTTTGTTTTAACTGGCAGCAAATAAGAATATTTTGATGTTGATAAAATAGCTTTTATAAAGTAAGCTTGTAATCTTTCTCCTTAAAGTACTGGGTAGATTTTTTTTCAGTAGCAGTTTCAAATTGACTCTTCAGTCACTATATTCAGTTTTCCATGTAACATCAATTCTAAACGATAAAAATTGATGAAAAACTTCCCTGAACATATTCTGTGCTTTGAAGATAACCTTTTCTGATTTTATTGTTTTCAAAAATGATTTAACAAGTAGATTCTATTTTATATTTGACTTTTATTGTTGTAAGCATCTGAACGTAAGACTTAGTTGATTCAAGGATCCAAGTCTGAAGGCCCCAGTCAAAGGACACCTAAACATCAAGTGATTAAGATCACTCCCCTTTTTGAAATGCAGTTGGAGGTGAAATGTCCCACGCTATATACTAGGCTAGTACTTATATCCCTTGCTTGGGAAGTAAGAAGACTAAATTCTGTGCTCTTTTCTTTCTGAGAGGTTCGGCAATTCTTGTCTCCCAGCAGAGTGTGCTAATAAGCAAGGTGGGAACGTCTTGTCCTCGTGGTAGGGGCATCTTGTCCTCCTGTTTAAAATTATGTATGCATGTGTGGGACAAGCAAGCCAGAAAGAGCCTGTTTCAGCAATGGAGTGGGTAGGACGCACACTGGAAGATGATATTCCTTGGTCAAAAGCCTGTTTCCTTCTCATCTCCACTTCTGCATGAAATGGGTGGAAAGTTAGAACAGAAATGTGTGTTTACAAAGACAACAGTACTTATCTACTTAAGGCAGAAAGTCTACTGGCGGCATTCTAAACCTCATTTATCTTTTTTCTGGTAGTGTTCATTTGTATTTTATGCCAGTCACAACTTAGGAATTAAACATTGCTTCATTCCCTATTGAAATGACTATTTGTATACCTTTTAACCTAACAGATAAAATTAAGCAGTGTTTTTATAATTCTGTAATCAAGATTAAAAACTGTTTTGTTCCTGTGACATTAGTACTGCTGAAAAATAATTTATTGATAAGATTTTTTTGAGATTTAGGAAAGTCCACAACATCTCAGAAAAAAAAGAAACTATATTATCTGAATTATGGGGCTGTTTCAGATGACAAAACGTGTTGCCAGCTGTGCAGAAGGCCCTGATTGTGGTTGCTTCATAGGTTCCTTTACCCAGAATATATTCCATTTTGGGGATACAAAGGTTTCCTTCTCCCCACGTTCTCAGACACTTTGGAGACAGGGGGATGCACCATCAATGAGGGGGAGGTACAGCCTATCTTTAGCACTTGCCTCTCGGGTATATACAAGAAGTATATGAAGTATATAAAACCAGCTCCTAGAAGCAGGAAAGGAGGGAGGGAGACAGCAAAAGGCAGAGACAGACATAGCAGGGGCCAAGCTGCACATCAAGGGAATGCATTACTGGTGTTGTATTCCAAATGCTACAGTACTGTAGTATATCAGGGTCAGATAATTTTGAGAATTATTTGGTATCGCATGCACTTAAGATTGCAAAGACAAACAAAACCCCTTCAGGTTGACTTAATGATGATGCAAAACTGTATCGTGAATTCTAACAGTACAGTATTTCACATTCATATTGAAAAAGACTATCTGTGCATACACAGACTCGGGTACTCTTTAGACTGTCTTCTCTCTTGGCTTTCTCCCATCATTATGTTTGGAATTCAGTCCCATTAATAATGAGTATTTTCAGTAGACACGGAATATAAAAAATTCAGGGTTACAATATATATTGCTAATTTTCTACCAATATTAGTGGGTTGGGCATTACATTTAGCATTTTACAGTTATACATTAGCCGTATGTTTTGTTTTAGTGTATCATCTTTACGATTGGCCTACAGAGATCTTGATATTAAAACAAAAGAAGAAAAGTTAAATCTATCTGATAAGAAGAAAAATGAATTAGAGAGACTTGGCATTGGATTTGGCAGCAGCAGAAGGTATGTGAAGTTCTGTAAACTATGTTAAATATACTCTGTAGTTTCAGTACAGTTACTCTTGATTTTACTTAGGAAATGAAAAAATGTACTGAAGTGTGTTATGGAAACTTAAGCTATATCATCAAAACATCTAGTATTTGTCAAGGGGAAGGAGCAGGATTGCTTCTGATGGATTCAAGTTTTACTCTGCCAGACAGGCAGTAACTTAAATTGTAGGGTATCTTTTGGGTTTCTGCCCCAGATAGCTGATGAGGAGGAGGATGGCAGGAATATTTCCAGTGAATACTACAAACCAAAGCATAGTGTATGTATTACAAGGCAAGACTTTGAAAAAATCACTTTACCATGTTTTACAACTGCTGAAATGGTCTCAGAAGTCTGTTCAAAAGTCTTGTCACTACTTCAGAGAATGGCAGCTGATTTTTCCAGGAGTCAGTCTCTCAGTCTGTCTTAATGTTTGTATAGCTTAGGCATTAACAGCAAGCTCAGAAACTGTATTTAGGGTTTCATTTTTTTAGAGTATGAATTTTGTCATCTCCTCACATAATTACTTTCCTTCTGTCCCCAGCGGCATTTCCCATTCAGTCGTCTCAGATATGCAAACAATAGAACAGGAAACACCTACAATTGCAAAACCGAAGAAAAAGTACTCTGATGATGTAGAAGACTCATATTTTTCTTCTTCTAGTTCAAGGTAATGTATCAGCTTTTTGTTTGAGTCGGAGTGGAAGTATATGCAAGGTATGTACTCAAATGTACACAATATGTTTGAAACATAAGATCAGAAAAGACAGTTGCACAGGTCTACGTACCTGTTATGTTTTCAGGGAACAATATCTAAATGAGAAAAGTCGTAAAATAGTTGACTGTATGTCAATGGTAAATGCATTTAGAAAGAAGATGAGATATTTTCTTCTGAGGGGAAAGTGGTCTGCATTATGTCTTCTTCAGGTCTGATACGCATCTAGTCTCTGGTTATTTGCAAAGGCAGTTGACATTAAACTTTAATTTACTATATACTGAATCTAGTGTTTTTTCATCAGAATGACTTGTTTTTCTTTGTTTATTGTGGTACCATCTTCTACTATGTTTAATACAGTGCGCATCAGTCTTTCAACTAGACACGTGTCAAATGCAAAAAGTTTTATCTTTCTGATATATTGTGCGTCAGATGTATTGTATTACATGCCTCCAGTATTTCCACAGTATAGACTTTAAATAATTTGAACATAAAATGTAAATAATTAGCTTTAAAATAATTGAAGTATTTTTTGTCAGAGCACAAATACAATATATATTAAATACTGGTGTTAGAAGGGAAGCAAAAAAGGATTAGTCCTACAGGCACTAATCACGATTAAACAGCTGTTTCTGGACTGGTGGGTAGAAACAGGTGGTGCTTTTATTAACTGCTTTTACTGGATTGCTGCCAAAAAGCATGAAAAATTGTACCTAGTTACCTGTAGATAGGCAAATAAAAACACAAATGCATCAATGTCATTGCTTTGTAACGTAATCGGTAGTGGCAGAAATGCAAACGTGGTACCAAGTAAACTGGCAGCACTCTTGTAAAATAAAATATGTATCATTTCAGTGCTTCCCTGTTTGTTCCTTGGAAAGAACTCTTATTGCTCCCAAATTATTCATAAGTCCAGTAGCAGATAAATTATGAATTATGGAAGAGACTTTTTTAATGTGTTTTGGTTCAATAATTAGAAGATAAATTGTGACCTAGCTGTTTCTGTCTCTTGTTCTTCTACTGTAGCAACAGTAGAACCTGATTGGATTTGGTATACAAATTCATTCTCTCTTTAAAGAAAGCATAATGTCAGATTGTTGGTCTTGGTAAAGTTTATAAGGCAGTAATTATTTTTTATTCCAAGTTATGGCTTTGAAATAGAGGCAAAGTAATTTTAGTATCATGCTAGTATATAGCCAAAGGCAAAATAATTGTGCTGGCTATTATAGCGATGATGTGTATCTGTAAATTAAGAGTAAAATATGTGAAGGTAAAAAAACCCAGAAGCCTATCCCCCATCCCACAAGAAAGCTAAATGTTTCAAGGTATAGATATGTGGTTAAAGCTTCTAAAAATCCTGGGATTTTCGTTTGCCTTTTTGTTATATTTGGGGTTTTTTTGATATAATAATGTAACATTTGATTTTTATTAAATGCTTTTTTTTCTGCATACTGAGGAAGTATTTTGCAAAGTTGTGAAACTCTGAGGAGAAAAGACGGACCACAGGAAATAGGACATCTTATTCAAATCAGCTCTTGTAGCCTCCAGCTCTCCCCTATGATTTAGATGGCTGTTATGAAATCAGGTTGTTTCATGTGTACCGTGTTCATTTTTACACACCCGTATGGAATTTTTAAAGACTGCTATTGCTTCATTAGTGTTGCTATATCATAGTTTCCTTGCAGGCTGTATACTGTTCTTATGCTTTCTGGCACCATAGGAACCATAGGACTTAGAAACGAAGAAGTCAGGCTGAAGAAAAAGTATCCTGGTGGTAGGGAAGCAGATAGAGCCTTGCTGTGTTTCTAAGCTGATATAAGGGAGGGAGACAGCTGAATAAAGAAATCTGGAAGACCAACTACTACCTTGTGATGTACTGCTGTTTCCTGGGAGTTTCTGCCTTCCTTTTATTTGTTCTGCATGCGGTATTGCACTGAAAACAGCCTAAACTCACAGGAACAGTAAAAATTGAATCGGCATAGTAATGTGGCCCAAATAGTGGCTTTCCCATTCTTTTCAACTTATACTTGCGACTTTTCCTTTGGATTTTCCACCTATATCCAGAAGAGGGAGGGACTAAAAAGCCTTTTCCAGAAGGAAAACATGCGTTCAAGAATCTGCTGGGTATAAAATCTGCCTGTTGTTGCTGCATTACATTCTTGAAAATTGTTTCTACTGACATCGACTCTGTGGGGTGAGATTGTGAAGACAAAGGTTCCATTGCAGTGAGTCTCCCTCGCTCGGAGCACTAAATACCCTTCCCTTTGCCCTTCAGGGGAGAAAAGGAGAAAATCGTTGTAGAAGTTCATCCCAAATTTGTCCTTGATGCTTCATGTGTACAGTCATGGGAGACCTTGCTGCTGAAGATGTCACATCTCCCATAAACTGCAAAAACAGTGTCCTGACTATTTGTAACACGAAAACAGAGAATGTTTTTTAAAAGGTGCTTTTTGCAGAACACAGATGCCAATTTTAACATCCTGTGCTTGTTTCTACTGAATGATCGCATTCTGCTGGCCTCCTGTTGTTTTGATCATCGTATTGGCTATCCTAATCATACCAAATCTTTAGGACAGTTTATTTAATCACTAAGGGAAATTCTTCATCTTTGGCTTTTTTTTTTTTTAAATCAAAATATTGCATTTTTTGTAGCGTTGTCCTTATATATTTAGATAAAGGGGAAATGGTCAAGATAAGGTACTGCTAGAACTAACAAACATGCTTCATTTTTTTTCTTATAAATAGCCATGTGTTCCTTGCAGTTTTGATATGCAAGAGAAGCAATTGTCTTATCTATTAAAATAAAAATTAATTTTTAAGAAATGTGCTCTTTAGCACTGTTTTACTAAAACATGTTACAAATCCCAGAGGTATTTAATACTAGTATTTACAGTACAGAGACATAATAACAGAGGCAAAGGCTTTCCTTACAGTTCTGAACCATGTTTGTTTATGCTGCAGAAAATGGGAGCAGATTCTTTGCTTGCATAATTTGCGTAATAACTTCTATGGAATTGTGACAGTAGTTGCTTAGCTAGAACCCTCAGCCCCATGTGGAGCACCCGTACCATCAGAGGCCATGGGTTAGGTGTGCTCTTGGATTTCTGGAGTATTCAAGGTGTCTTGAAAGTTGTGACTTTATTCATAGCTGGTATCTGAATGGAGGGTCAGCAACACCAAGCCTTACCAGCAGACTGCCTTGTATATACATTCGTAGGGTCATAATGATGCCAATCCTTGCTCACAGGGTCTATCCTGAAGTATTCTCAGAGTACTAGCCAGGTGTTTTGACCATGTTTTTCCCAGTGCCTCACTTAACCCTAAAGAAAATGTATACTTCGAAATAATGAGAACTTTGCTCTGTTATTTTTAATACTTTTCAGGCAGTCCACTGCAGATTCATCACCATATCCAGCCTAAAAAAAGGCCATACTTTTCAGCACAGTGATAGTTGTGAATGAATAATTCAGATTTCCTAATACTGGTTAGAAGTTTTGTGCAGTTGAATTGAATGGAATTTTTTTACTGGTTAGAATTTTTGTGCAGTTGAATTGAATGGATTTTTTTTTTTTTTGCATACTTACTTAATCAACTGAAAACTTATTTGCAAATGAACACTTACTAGAGCAAAGTTTATTTAACAGTATGAAGCATTACTATTTCTTCAATACTTTTCATTCTTCTTTTGTTTTAGGTACTATGATTCTTCAGATTTGAGGAGCAGCAGTTTCTCTAAATGGGATGACAATCCAGATTCTTTCTGGAAGAAAGAGAGTAATAATAGAGATGTTGATATAATGTTAACTTCAAAAACTTCAGGATATTCAGACAGGTATACCAAGAAAACCTAATTAAGTTTTATACAGAGAGCTCAAGCTTGTTGATGTGATTTGTGTCCTGGTCATAGTAGTGTGATTTTGGGGGTATAAGAGGAGAAGAATTTGATCATGACTCTGATCAGTAGTCAAGGGACTTCAAGGCTGAATTTCTTCTGTTTAGTTATTTACATTTTAAGCACTGTATATTTTTGCTCAGTGCTCTACAGTATATGCAGTGGAGGTAATTTCCAAAGTGTGTCATCAAAAAACAAGTAAGCAAAACAAGATGTGGAGAGAACCTCAATGATATGAATGTTCTGAGAAAATGCCTGCTTTGCTTGCTCTGTTTATTGCCTAATGAACCAAGCAGATACAGATCGCCAAATGAATGCAGTTGCAGGGTACTCAATTCTCAGGATTAAGATATAGCGGATACTTCTGAGCAACAAGGCTATTTTTTTTTTTGTCATGATAAAAGATTGTTGTTTCTTCTCTGACAGCTTTGTTTTTATCTTTGTAATCAAGGGAATGATTTAAGAATATGGATTTTTGTTTGTTTGTTTGGTGTTTCCTGCTTATAAAGACAGAACATTATTGTTCGTTTCTCTGTACCATGGAGTGTGTGCACTAAAGTTTATTATTGTTTACACAAACATATTCTGTTGTTTCCTGAAGACGGGACCAATGACGCATATCCATAAAATATGCCTTAATATCCGTAATTTAATGTATATTACTTCCTTATTTGAGTTTCTTTATTAAAAAAAGAAAAGTCGAATGTATATGTTTGCTGAAAAGAAAGGTAATGACAATTCAACGAATGGTAAACCTCTTTGAATTGTTAGGGTTAAACATGAGTTTCACTGATGGTGGCGTTCTTTTTTGTTTTTGCTTCTTTTTTTTTTCTGTGTGGAAGTAATCTGTCCTTTTGGACATAATTTGGGCTTGCATCCTATAAAGCTTTCACTGACATGTTATTTGCTGCTATATCAACTTATAGAAAGTTACCTGAATTTCTTTGACCTGGATCCACACTAATTTAATTTTTACATTTTTTAAAAATTACGGTTATGCTTTTAGGTTTCACAAAGTGAAGATGATAATGCCTCTTGTTTGATTTATTCCTTGTGCTGTGACAAACGAAAGTTAAGCTTGCTAATGTAGTTTATTTTAATTTCAGGCCTGCATCTCGTCGTAAGCCTGAATATGAGCCATCTTTAAGCACAGATGAGGCACAAAAAAAATTTGGCAATGTAAAAGCAATTTCATCAGACATGTATTTCGGAAGGCAAGATCATGCTGATGTAAGTAGAAGACAGTGGTAGATATTTTTGAATGCTCAAACATTCTTTGGCTGTAGAAGATGGTATTTGAGATATAAAGAGTAGGCAATGAGTAATTAAAATGGGTAGAATTAGGGTAAGTTTGGTAAGGAGAGGTTTGCAGAATTAAAGCCATTTAAATATTTGTTTGACAGAAATTTTGAAGTCTGATAACTCTGGTAGTTTATTATTTCCTCTTAAGGAGTTGCAGCTGTAAGTAGGACCTTAGCTCCAACACAGTTGTTCTCTAATAAAGGTGGTAGACTATGATTCCAAAATGATTATTTGTGAAAGAATCTGCCTGAGGTTGGGTGAATGCTTACTTATTTTGTTTTAAAATATCTAAACAGATGCTAATATGAATTATAATTACATAATGTTATATATTATATCACATTATTATATATGTTATATAATTATAATTAATTATGAATTAAGCAAGCAGCTGTCTCCTCTGTCTATCATAATGCTAACTAAGCACGTAAATTGTTGAACGAATCGCATGTAGTTGGATCAGCCTAAGAATCAAAAACAGATTAATATTGTGGTGAATTTTTGAGGTGAGGAATAATCTTTGATAATCTAAACAGTAATGTAAAGAATATGAGCAATGTGTTACTGTTCCCAAGGAACTTGCAAGACGTTTTATTAACAGCCTCATGAGATCAGAAAGGTTAATATGATGTTAAGTGCGGTGTATTTTCCTTATCCCACCCAACCAATGCATTTCAGGTTTTTTTTTTAATCGTTCCATAGTTCATTCTCCTCTGCCTATTCAGTAATTTCCATTTTTTAGGGAAGATAACAGTAAATAGGCCACTGACTGAATGTTGTAATGGTAAATGTCATTCTTTGAACAGTGTGGAAATGAGTTGAGATGACACATTTGCACTGTGTAAATCATGTGAAAACAATTAGACAGTAACAGCTCTTGGAATTGTCGCCTTCAGCTAGACTTGTATGTTTTAAAACTGAATCTATAACCTCATTATTGAATTATGTGACATGAACTCTAAAGATGGGACTATACTCTGAAGATAATTTTTCTTCTCAATTCTTTCCTAGTATGAAGCTAGGGCTCGACTAGAGAGACTTTCTGGAAGCTCCTCTATAAGTTCAGCTGACTTGTTTGAAGATCAGAAAAAACAGCCAACAGGTACTGAACAGAGGGAAACTGTAGCATGCCGTGGCATATACTCTGGTACTAAGAGTCTCTGCTTGTAGATACATTGTCAATAAGCTAGCTGTCACCCTATTTTGCAAAAATCATACGAAGTGCACAAACCATTAATATTGCTAATAGTTCAAACAAGCATGACAGTTGTGATTATTATTTTTTAAAAAGCTAATTTTTTTTAAAGTTCAAGTGAAGTAGCATAATATTTTGAGCTGATTTTTATGTGATGTATTAGCTGCATATGATAGACCGACTGTAAGATTGCAAATCTACCTGATACATCTTCTCATGTGTTTTTATAACAAAACACTACAGTGTTTTAATAAAAATGGCTTACTCTTACAGTCAGTCTATCATTTAGTTGTTTTTTTTAAGTTATCATAAGTTTAGAATTTTGTCTATGTAAAAATAGCTGTAGTAATGATATTAAAGCCAAAAGGAATCATTAATAAAATGTCAGGCTTGAAATTCTTATGTAATCTATTGCATGTTGTATCTTTTCATCAGGACATCTGCTTCGAACTTGCCAAATTATTAAGAAAATTGAATTTTTGGTCAGTCTGTGTTTAAAAGATCTGTTTAAACACCTTACGTTGGTAGCTATACTTACGAAAATAGAATGGAAGAAGGATTCTTAGAAAGAGAAGATTGGATTTGCTGAAACGTAGCCCCTTAGGCTGCTGAAAACCTCATCTGTTGTCTGCCTAACAACCATTTTGGGTAGTACAATAGTGTGAAACTGAAAAAGAAAGAAATACTGGAACATTTTATTGGGTTTCATGCTGTAACTGGTGAAGAAATGGAAAAAAAAATTAAAATTTCTTGAAGAACGCAAAATCTGTGAGTAATTAGATAAATCGGCTGGAAAAGCAAACAGTACACAGCATATGATTTACTCTGGAAAAGTTGGAGAAAGAAAAAACATACAGTTGTTCAGTTTCTATCCCCTGAATGTAAATTTTAATGCAAGTATTCTGGCTAGTAGAGAAATAATTTTTGTTACCAGTTACCTAGGTTGTTGTTTTAGTCAATCAAACTGTAAAAAAATTGAAGGGAAAGGTGGGGATGAGGCATAAAAAATGAATTGCTATAACTGACTTTATAGCCAGTTGAAAGAATATTTGCAACATGATGTCATACTTAAAAAAAGATGTGGGGAGGTATAAGGAAAGAAATAGTGTTTCTTTGTAACCTCTGAGGTTTTCAGTGGTCTGTGGCATTATGATAACACATATTATAGTGTAGTATTTTTTTCCTTTTTTATTTTTTTTGCATATACATGATTTTATACAGAATTAACTATACTTTTCCTTCAATTTGCATAATGTGTGGGTTTACACACTAATGAGTAAGAGAATGAATTAGGAACAGGTAAATATAAATTCAAGATTGGGCATATCGTATTCTCTGAAAGTGTTTTAGATTTTGTTCAACTGATTAAAAACTCAGCTAGAACTTCAACTATGTGGTGTCATTTCAAACTAGGCCGTGTCCATCCATACTCAGAATACGATGTGTGAGGATTCCGTAGCGCGCGTGCGTGTGTGTTATATTCATATATAAAAATACAGATGTGCTTTTTTTTATGTACGCATGCATGTATACATGTATGTGTTGGAATTCTCACCGTATCCTGAATAAGGGTAATTGCAGGTAGTTAGGTAGTTTTTACATATGTGTATGTGAATTTTGCACATGCAATCATTCATTATTGACCACTTGGAAAAGTTCTTAGGCATGTGGAATACAAAAATTCCTAATAATGGAGTGAAAAAGTCTTCCTAAATTTCTAGGTTAGTTAGTTACTGTGACTGGCAATCCTGTTATGTAATTCCACAGTAAATTTAAAGTTATATTACAAAGACTAAACTGATTATACTAAATTTTCTGGGTTATATTGCGCAAATAATAGTGAGGAAAAATACACTAGGAATTATTTTTTTTTAAATTCACACTGTATTTAATCAATAGAATATTCCTTTCCTGCTCCCTGCATGCCCCCCCCCAAGAAGTCTATTTTTTGACAATGACCCTGCTTTGACAAATTTTGTTGTACTTTATAGCTTGTCATGTAAAATTAATATCAAGGCCATCATCAATTCCATAAAATAAGAATTAAAAAAAAAATCAGGAGACTGGAAGCTGGAAGCAACAAAAATACTTCTGTAGTTATGGGGTCTTTGCCAGAATAAGATGTCCTTTGAAACTGAAGTTGTTTTCATTAGTGCTGTTGAGAGTTTAGGGTAAAACACTTTTAGGAAGCTTGCCTTTATGCAGAATGCTGTAGGATCTTTTTGCCAAAAAGAGGATCCGTGGAGGGCTATAAGGAAAACCTTTTACTCAGCATGATTTCAGACCTGTTGCTAATGAAAAGAGGGAGATGTCAGATGGCTAACTCATAGATGCTAATTTTGAAGGAAATTACAAAGGAAAGAATTGTTTTGCCATCTCATTTACAAGATTTTTTCCAGACAAGCATATGTAACTAGAAAAATATGAGAAAATTAATTTGGTTGTGGAGTGATTAGAGCCTTGCTCAGATTATTTATAGCTAGGATTTTTATTTCTGTTATTCTGGCTTTAATAAAAAAATGCGGAAGAACTTGTTAAATGGAACAGATGCTAAGAAAGTCAAAATTACAATTCAGAAATAGGGATGTCTCTCAGTGATGGTGAATTTTTGACAGTGAATCAATATAGTAATGCTCATTTTGCTAAGTAATATGTAGACAAGTGTGCCCATGCATTATAGGAACAGCTGCTAGCAGGCTTTAAAGAGTAGAGTTGCAAGCTTACCAAATATGACCATGCATCTTTCCCTGTGAACCAGACATTTGGCTTAAATAAATGAGCTTAGGTGCAGTGATGTTTGTCTCAGCCTGTTAACAAAGTCACCTTTAATTTTCCACAAAAAAAGGAGCTGCAGGTTACATGTCCCATGCAGCGGGAGGGAAGGAGAACAAAACAAAAAGGAGGGGACAGAAGTCAGCTGTACGTTTGGAGGGTCGTGCTGGGCTATCTAGTATATAGAAATGTTTTGCAGGGGGCAGCTGTAAAAAGGCATTACCGTTCTGAAGACTGCGGTGTCTGCAGTTGAGTGGGCTCGAGTGCAGTTTGGCAAGTGTACACAGTTCTCAGCTGTGTACGTGACTGGTCATGACCATCAGCTGGGTATGTGATTGAACTAGGGCTGCAGTTTGCAATCTCCATTTTGCAAAAAAAAAAGTAATATATAGGAATGGCTAGCTCTTAGTCTGTTCTTGGTATGCTGCCTCGCAGGAACCCCCCTTATACCCAAGATCATAGTTCTGTAATGCTCTTTTCCTGCCATTTGTGTCTTTGGCTGTGTTTACAGTATTGGGTACTTAGCTTAGAATATTTGCAAATACTTCGCAGTATTAAGGCATGCCAAGAATTCTTTTTTGCTAATGAGTGGGTGATTGTAAGCTAGTTGTGTTAGCATGTTAATATATTTATCATACCGCTAATTTTGAAATATCTTTGGCTTCTCTTATCTTTAGGTCTGTACTTCTTATGATGAGTAGAGCCAACAATTACTGATAAAACTTGTTTGTGTAGGCTTTGAGGAAGGGTGGAATGCCAGCTTTGTTTAGGAATTTGAAAATTTAGCATGTAAATGACCTTAGCTATAATTCCCATAGAATTTTCCAAATATCTGGTATAGTAATGCAAAATATGTGTGTATATACAGCAAGTATACCTATGCATGTGCACAAAGAGGATTCACTTTAGCCACTACTGAAGGGCATTCATCTTTAAAATGAAACATGGTAATTCTTTAATAACAATTATAATGGCTGTACAAGTGTTCAGAGTACAAGACAAATAGCATGGCAGCTGATTGAAATTGCAGAATAAATCATGTATTGTCCAAACACTAATTGCTTCTCTGGGAATTCAAAGTGTAGAAGATGATAGGCTAGGTGCAAATATGAACAAATGAAAAATTTAAAATAAAAGCAAGGTGCATTTAAGAAATTTGAAGTTTTAGGCCTGGTGGGTGATGATCTACTGATGGTCAGACATTCATATTTAGTGTTTCTCATAATATATAATAATTCAGGGAGAAAAAAGGCTGCTTTTAATACCAAGTTCTGTTTTCTTCCTGTGTGCGTTTGTGTTCCCCCTTTAGGAAGCTACAATATTACAAATGTCTTGCCTTCAGCTCCTGATATGGCTCAGTTTAAACAAGGAGTAAAATCAGTGGCTGGAAAACTTTCTGTACTTGCTAATGGGGTCATGACATCTATACAGGTTAGTGAAAATATTATGATATATTAAACATCAGTTAAAATCTTCTTGTAAGGATTTAGTATCGTGAATCCTGCTGTTGGATCATATCTAGGGAGAAAAGAAAGAATTTGTTTGTGAGCTTTGTAAGCTTCTCATGATAGACAATAGATCTTTATCTTTTTTAAAATAATTTTCTAGTTGATGGTTCACCTTCCTCAATTTTTTTGTCTTCTCCCTTACACAGTTTATTTCTTTTCTTAAAATAGGAACACAAATTTCATCATGGAAGTTACTTGCTGTTACTTTATTATTAAAGTAGTAATAGTTGAACTCTTGTATTGTCTTTTGAATTGACTTGACAGTAACCCCCTAAATCTGTTTTTGTGCACAAAAGTAAGGCATCCTGTTCTCAGTAGTGTAAGGCACGCCACACTGTCCAGTTAGTTTGTGTTTCCTGTGTGAGTTCAGTGGGAGCTGTTGGATGCTTTTTGAAAACAGGGCTAATTATCTTGGAGTTTAACTGTAAACTCTGGTTCTTAGAAACTACGGTCAATTTTCTCAGAGGCTTTAAGAATTAAACTACTATTTCCTTTACAAAAGTAGGTAAAGCTGATTTCTTTCAAAGGTAAACATAGCCATAACTGTCTTTTCTTTTGCTTCTCTAGGATCGATATGGTTCATAACCTCTTGCATATCAACATAAGTACACTAAAGAAGAATTTCTCTTCAGGTATACCAGTAATCATACTGCTGATTCAAATGAAGGTTGCCTTAAGACTGTAGATGCTTTTAATTGTTCCAGAATATTTGTTTTTTCATGCAGTTTTCTGGCTCAGCCTCTTCTTACTGCTGTTTCATCTTTACAGAGCAGAAATCTTGTAGTAACTTGTTACATCATATATGCTTTTTTCTTTTCCTTCACAGTGTTGTATTTCCGTTAGTGGCCTTAATGTTATATGTTAGAAGTCTTACTTTATTATTGTTGTTGGCTGTGAGACAGGGAGGAAAAAGAAAGATGGGCATGTACACTGAAATGAGACTTTCTGACAGAAACCTCTGTGCAATTACATCCTTGGTTGTCAGACATAATTTGTCTTCTGATTGTCTTATGAGCTGTGGAGAAGAAAACTTAAATTAAGCATATGCTGAGATGGCATTTAGTAGACTGTAGCAAAATATAGAATTGAGTTAAACCTGTGCTTATCGGGAAGTAGAAGCTCTTGTGGTTCATAAATTGATATGCATTAAAATGATGGAGAAATACTGCTTTAAAACAATATTCCTGCTACAAAATGTTATGCTTAGATAGGAAGTACAGAAGAGACCATACAACTGGTATATTAAATAATGGATTTAATTTTGTCATGGGAACTATCTATTTATTCCTAATTTTGAACTTTAGAAAAAATTGCAATATAGAATCCTTAAGTGCATTTAAACAATCTGTATTGTGTACAAAATGAAAAAAATATATAAAGGGCCTAACAGATAGTTAATTATTTGTTAAGAATTTTTAGAACAATCTTATTTTTTTGATGAATTATGAAATATTGAATGAGGAAATATAGTGGGACTGTGTTTTAGACAGTCTAGAATTTATTGTTGATGACATCTTGTATAAAAGATAATTGTGACCCTAAAAACCCACAAGCAAAAATGAACTTCAGCTAATTCTGTTCTGTAACTTTATTTCTTATTTCAAATTTGTAAACTGCTGATATATAATAAAAACAATTGATATAAACTGATTTTTTAATTAAATTTATATGTGCAGGATGCCAGTCTCTAGCTTTCTAAGTACAGCCATTTGTATTCTCTCTATACAATGATCTCGTAATTAGTCTTTAATATCAATTAGTGAAGCTAGCTTTCTTATTAAGTTGCTATAGTGGTTTAAAAAAGGCAGAACATGGTGGGTAGGAAAATAAGCTACCATATGGAAATACTGTTTGAAACACAGTTAATTTAGTGTAGCTGTGTTTGTTTTTTCTTACTTCTTGTATCTTTCTGCTCTGACTGTTGTGTTTAGATTTATTAATCCAAAAATGATATTTCTTTTTTGAGAGTGTACAATATAAGCATTTGTTCTGCTTAATTGTAGAGCTTTACTATAAAAGACTTGCTTTGTTTTCTCCTTTCCTACGCTATAGAGAAGATATCCTAATATAACTAAACAAGAAAATATTACTGGTCAGGGCTAACTTTGGTTTTCTGTAATTACAGTTAGAGATTCTCAATTTTTAGACTACTCTTTCCATTAAGTTTACACTCAATAATAAATACATTACGTATAATAAACAGTCTGATTTTCAGAGTTGCTATGTACTGACAATATCCAGCGACTTGCAAAAGAGCTGCTCCTCTGATGACCTGGCTGCATATATAGACTTGAATATGGATGCAGTTGCTTAATTTAAGGCAGTAAAGTATAATAAGATATAGTTCTGATATTTCTGTGTAGAAAAACTAAACTAATGCTCTGCTCTTATTCCTTGAAAGGAAAAGTTAGGGCTAAGCGGTTTCTCAGATATAACAGTGCTTGAGATCACCTACATAGAAATAATATTTTTTCTGCAACATTGTAATAATGAACCACTCACAGATGGAAAAGTGTGAAAAATGGGTATTTTTGGTACAAAATAAGAACTATAGAGTTACTTTAAATGCCATAAAACATGTGCAATTCTCCAATAGATGTATAAACTTTTTCCCCTTTGCTGCAATTTGGGGATTATCCCAAAATGTTCTCTTAAGGGCAAACAGCAATTTGATATTTATAAAAACATTATCCAGTTCACCATAAAAGAGCACATTGGTTTTGTGCCTTCATTTGTTGCTGCAGATTCTGTATGGCAGAGTGAATGGGCGAATAGCTCTTGACCTCTGATACACCTATTTGTGTCTTTAGTAAACGCAGTAAGAACTTGAGGTGTCCCTGGGTTTCATCAAATAGAGGTGGGAAGGGATTGCCACGTACATGGGAAAGAGACAGCTTTAGCTTTTGTAGTCTCCTGGGATTTCTGGGTGTCTGGGATTTCAGGTGGCACCACTGGGCCTTCCATCGTCCTGGTGCTACAGGATTTAATTGGACAGGATCAAAGGGAGAAAATATATGACCTTTACGTAAAACTAGGTTTGCTCTCTTGCTTTCTTGTGGATCCCCGTCCTTTCTCTCCTCTTTCACCTTCTTATAACTATCTTTTGAACACATTTGTCAGCCTCTGATCAGAGGGGCAGGCAACTCTGATGCTGCTACAAGTTTGAAAGGTTTAGAGTAGGTAATAAAACCATGTAATGCGTTTGTTTTTCCAAAAAGTTTGCAAGTGAAAGTTGGTAGTGGTCACCAGTTGCATTTTGTTTCAGTTCTTCCTCTCTTAATCCCTTCTTACTACCTTTATAAATCTTGCTTTTTCAAAGCTGAAACTGGCAGCAGCAGCAACTGTGAACCATTTAAGTTAAGCTTTCCTCTTTTGCTTAAAGATGATGATGTCCAATACAGGCATTACACTTAATGGGAGGGGAAGGGGGGTTATTTAATACTTTACTTTTTGAAAGGCTTTATTTTTGTAGCTTTAACTGACAGCTTTAGAAAAATGTTTAAAGGGAGTTGTTACAACACCAGAACCACCATTAATTTGATAGACCTGGGCCATTCTTGGCCGAGTAAATGGTGAAGGAAGGAGGAATATCGTTACCATGTATTTTTTCTTTCTTCTCTTTAGAAAAGGGAAGATGCTCAGTACTGTCATTCTGCTCTGCCGGGACTGAAACATCAATTGATTCCAGTGGTGGCAGTTGCAATACCAGAGCCATTTTAATGCTGATTAAGATTTTTGGTTTAGAAGGATTTTAGATTACAAGAGGGGACTGAGCAACTTCATAGCGTAGGAGTCTGTAAACATCGCTTTAGCTGCGTATAGTCTAACATGGCTCTTGTCTGGCTCTTAACTGTAGACATTTTGATGCTTCTGCTTAATTTTTTAGTCCAGCCTTTGCCTAGGTTTCTGCTTCCATTAAGAGTCAAGGAGTGAAGCTGGACATGACGTAAAATGGTGTGTGCTTGATTTGGGTTTCGAGTGCTTACACACAAATTAGCTTTTTTGCATATGTAACTCAGGCACACCAGACTGGATTGTTTTCGATCAGTAATGGCCAGACCTGTGTCTCTCAGACCTGGAGGTGGCTGGGGCCGTGCAAAGCAGAAGAATTTCAGCCGTCCTCCCTCCTGGTGCTCACGGCTTCAAAGAGAAATAGTAGCACTGCCTCTGTCTTTTTGCAGGATCAGCTGCAGATGTCAGAGAACGTCACTTCCAGTTTAGAGGCTCTCAAATTTACTGTTAATTTTTGTTTTTTTAAGCTTTGAAAGGCAGTCTAGCCACATGGTCTCTTAGACAAAGCAGTATGATCTCATGGTACTTTTTAGGCTTTAATTTTTGTGAGACTTTTGCTTCCCTTTATGTGGTAAGCAATGTTGCTTTCTTCCCAAGAAGATGTGAAAGTAGAGAAGCACAGCCCTGGTTAGGGTGTCCACACAGCCTTGTGGTGCTCTGTGGAGAGGTAGAGGGCTCTCTACATCCCATTTGCAGGCTATGCAAGAACAGTTCTGCCTCCAGCTTGCGAGCCTCTGAGGGTACACCTTCCTCAACAACCTGCCTGCTTTTGGAGAGACGGGAGGAAAAGAAACAATAAAGCATTTGAAACTTCTCCCCACCTTCAGCTTGGCTTGCAGGTCTGTACTGAAGCTCTGCAACACTTAATTTCTTCATTTGTAGCTTCAGATTTTGTGTGGTTAATCTGACTTTTCTGTTCCCTTTGGTTGTCTCTAAGAGTAGGTTCTTGATTTTAAAGATACCTATTTCTGCATCTTAGCTAATTAGAGCTCACATCTGTTGCCTGCTTACAGGTGTCTGTTGTCATTTGAGAAGTCTTGGGGTATCCTGCCTGGTTTCTGGCTGCCACACCAAAAGATGTGGGTCTTCTGTAGTGGTGTGTCATCAATCGTGTATGCAAGGGCGTCTAAACTATCTACAAATGGGCACATGGATAGGGCTCTATGTAGCTACTTCCTATTAAGCTATATAGATATCTCCCCACCGTTTGTACTGATAGCCTATATACTTAGAGCAAGGACTCCTGTATTTTTGTTTAAGTGGGAGATTGGTATGGAAGAGCCGTGGTTCTGCTTGGTGAATGGTGGCAAAAGTAAGTATATTGTTGGCAGACTGGTTTGGGAAGACATACAGCAGGAGTGTCAAGGAGACAAACTGCAGATGACAGGGGTAAGTAGGAGGCAAGTTTGGTGAAGGGGATGTGGAGATCCTATGCTGTGAGATAAGTGTATAGCATGAGAAAAGAGGATACTGCAGTCCGATGTTTGTTAGACAAGGTCTTTATTAGCTCATCAACTTACAAGCTGATATAAAACAGGCTTTATATCTGTATTTATAATGTTGATGTTGTTGCTGTTGGCTTCTGTTACCGTAATGATTCCGAGGACAAAATCCATACAGTGAGGAAGATGGTGCAGTGCTTTGTGGCTCTCAGAATTGCTAGCCAAAGAACTTGCTCAGAAACGATATAGAAACCAGAATGAAATTATACCAATGAATGTGTTGCCTTTCCAGCACTTACCCTCCACTCAGTGCTTCAAAGGTTTGGCATGTGGAGAAGGGACAGTGTCATCTCAGCGGTGCCACTAGAAGTAGTTCTTTTTTTCCGTGTCTGTAAAGCCCAGCTGCTTGACAAAACACCTGCCTGGAGCAGGGTGAGAGCTGGGTCCTGTTACTGGAAATGAGGAAGGGGGGAGAGAAGTGGAAGTGGCCAAGGTTTCCTCAGAGAAAGATTGCACTTTTGTTATCCTGCCGCTACTCATCCCCCAAACTCATGACAGTCCCTGGCTGTCTGAGCAATGGCTGCATTGACAGGCAGCACGCAAACCTCACAGTGTGTGGGCATGAGATAAAAAACACTTTTAATTCTGCATAACCATCACTTACAAAAGCTGAACTGGAGCTGGATTGGCTATGTGTAGTAGCTGGCCGTTGAAAAGGCACCTGTTTTCTTTTTCTCTTTTCTCGTTACATAGATTGTTACCAATTTCTGCGTTGCTTTCTGGTAATACATAATGTCTCCTGTTTGTCTGACAGTTCTTTCCTGTTTATATCAAAATTACTTTGTGCCGTAATAATTCATGATTAATGCAATTACAGACGTGAGCAATGCTGGGAGATCCAGCAGCACTGCTAGGATGTTTTTGAGCCGCACAGTTCAGAAGTTTGGCCAAGTGGAAGTGATTGGCTGTTTTTTGTTTGTAACTGGCTGGACTGGAGAGGTTTTCCCATCCACGTTTGCTGCTACTTGTTTTCAATAGCTGAAAATCAATGTTAAATTATTCAATACTGAAAGTTACCACCCTTTTCTGTCTCTGATGCATGAGAACATCAGAAAATAAAGGAAATGAAAAACTACAAGTAGCTAGAGAAACAGTGTTTCACTGCAGACAGCCGTAGGGGAAGAGCTCATTTTAAACACCTGATTACAACAGGGGACAATTGATGTGGAACTGAAAGTGCTATTTAAGATACAGCAGGTGCTGCTGCTGACGCTCCAGTAATCTAGTGATGGAGTTGACAGTGTTTCCATTGGCTTCAAACGCAAGTACATGCTCCTCTCCTGCTCCCAAGCTGCGCTTTGTCACCCTCTTTCCTTGCCCTCTGTGCCATCCAGAGTGGGACAAGCTGGGTGAGAAAAAACAAATCCGGAGGCAACACAGTTGTGGGGATGGGTTTGGTTTGGGTGTTTTGAGCATGATTTAGGTGAACTAGTTTTCCAGACCTACGAAAGGGCTGTATAACCAGCCAGGAAAGTAGTGGACTGAGGGGGGAATTGTTTAAACAGGCTCTGCTGGCCAAGAAAACCGAAACGTACGTTTTCTATCAGAAGGAGCTGCAGTGTTGTTTTTTTCTGAAATTCTCTGTAGCATAAAGGTGTTAAAGCCTTACAGACCTGTTTACGCTGACCCTGCAGAATGGGCTGCAACTCATCTCATTTTACTGATGTAGGATTTGATGTTAAGAATGTGTTAAAAATATTAGCAATGTTAATTTATGAAAATCACAGTGTTAACCCAGTCTGCTCTGATGAACACACCACCTACAAAAGAGGAAAATACGTCAAAAGCATATAAATAACTGGGGGGAAATGATTTGAAATATGTCAAAGTATATGCATTTTTCCCATGCAGTGCACCTTTTTCGTGTCTTTTAAACTATTCACGTGTCTACCAAATGAATGCCAAGCAGTTCATTTGACTGGGATGGGGCATGGGAAATATTTGATTGAAAGGTGTGATAGTTTGCTTTGACTATAGAAGCCCATTTTTGATTTGTGAATGTCTCTCGTTCTCTCACACAATGTTTTTCCTGCCTGAGGGCCCTTTGCAGTGCACTGAGTGACATTGCCAGGACCTGTCTTGTGTTTGTTGCCCGGCAGGGAAACGAGTTTTGTGAAGTCTCTCATTTTGGCCGGGTTTGTGTCGGCTTGTTGTTTTCTGAATGCACGCATGTGGATGTGACACCTTTGGATGTAAGGCAGGGATGCGCGACCGTGATTTCCTCGGGTTGTCATTCTGTGCCGTCGGGCCCATAGGCGAGCAAAGCCCCTGCCCCTGCAGGATGCCCCTGGCCCTTCCTGCAGGTATTTGCACTGCGCCAAAAGATGGGCTGTCTTTATTGCAGAAGCTCCCAGGGAGAGCCGTGGGCTTGATCCCGGGCTATGGGAGGATTAATGGTAAGAAATAAGACTTCATGCTCTGGCAGTCGTTTGCAACCTTTCTAATAACCTCCCTCCAGCTCAGGAAAGACCCCCACTGGTCCTGCCCTAGGAAACATGGGAAATACTGGCTGGATAACCTTAGAATTTGAACCGTTTTTTGCCAGAAGCTGATGGAGAGTGAATCAGCAGTAATCTGCAGTGTGAGAGGCCGGGCAGAAAAGATCAGCAGAAGAAACAGACAGGGACAAGTCTGCCCAGCTAAATGTTCTCTGAGACTGAACCCATTTTATCTCTGGAAGCAGAAGATCCAATTTTGCAGAACTGTGTGCAAAAACAGGCTTCTGAAACTGCCCTGCTTTTTCTGTTCACTTTAAAAGCTCTTTATTCTCATTAACAGGCAAATATTATGTCCTGTCTCCCTGGCTTCTCGGGGAAGAAGCTTTCCTGATTTCTACCTTCCCTTTCAAGCTTGTTCACATCACATCCTCTCCCCACATGCTTCCTTTTTCTTTTTTCCTTTGAAAGCTATTTGTATTAATTTCCAAGCATTTTTCCAGTTATGAGACATCAGCTTTTTTAACATGTAACCACACTGTCTTAGCACTTCTGAATATCACTTGTAGTTTGCTGGTTTGTTCCTTTACCATCAAGTGATTTGCCTTGTAATTATTTTCAGTGTTATTAAACTGCCCCTTTTAAGGTACTGTGTGTATTTAGAGTGTTTTGGTTTCTCCTATTGTTTAATTACAGTGAGGAAATAATGCCGATTCCAGTGATCACTTACTCTTAGTTTTCTAAGACCGACTAGATGAGTGCAAAGCTTCTCTTTGAAAATTGTCATCTGTGAGTTTTCAGAGATACCAAGGCTGTTTCCATGGTGGCGGTATGAGACCTCCAGCCCATATTAGTCGTAATGACTCACCATTCCCAAAGGTATGGAGATGTGCTCCTGTCCTCCACGTCTGTGGTGCGATGGGGCAGCACACAATGCCAGCCCTCCCACAACTATGCCCTTGGCTCTTTATTTTGATGTTGCAGTGGCAGACTGTGCCAGCCAGCCATGCAGCCCACACCAACTCGTCCAGATTTATGCTCCCAGATGAACCATCCCAGTTCCTCTGCTCATTGCTTATAGACGAGTTGCCTTGAGGCCTCTATAACCTGTTAAATGGCTTGGTTCTCAGCATCGCTCTTGCTCATGTGCACTGTGAACAGGCGATCCCTGGGTGGGATTTGGTTTGAGATGGACACCTACGACTGGTGTCTAAGCTCCCTTTATAACCGGTAGAGACCCTCCCGGGCCCTAGGGAGCACGGGGTGGCGAGCCACGGGGCACTTGGGTTGGGCCGTCCACGTTGCCCAGGTCTCCCCCAAGCGCAAAGGGAGCTGAGACACTGCTATGCTGACGTGCAAAAGTAGATGTGTTCAGCTCAACTCGAAGCCCACCTGCTGTGCCTGGGTGCCAGGAGGCTCTCCAGCGATCACTGTGTTTTGTGTTTGGTGCCTGGGTGGCCTCCTGCCACCCTGCTGTGGGCCTGTCCCTGGCAGGAGGCTCTGTGCAGCGTGGCGTCTCTGCTGAAGACTGCTCGGCCTCCTTGCAGGGGGAAGAGAGATTTACTGGGAAGACTTGGGTTTTCCAAGTGCTTTTCCTGGCTGAGCTGAACGGTTACCCACGGGGGTGCCAGTGCAGCTCTTCATTACATTCAATTAGCTGCGTCTTCAGAGAGGCCTCACCACAAAACCTCTGGAAATTCTCCCAAGGATGAATTTCTCCCCCAACACACTGACCCAGAAACTCCTTAGTTTCTCTGGTACTTTATTCTTCTAGCACAAATGCTAATTTGTGCTTTGAACGATAAATGTTTCCATTGGGAAGTAATAATGCAATCTCTTTGGGCACCTGGCACTAACCTGTTGTTGGCCATCATGGGACTGAGCACAGCTCTGCGAGCAGCGAGAGCATCCCACAGCTTTTCCTCCCTGCACTGCACCCAGTTTCTCAAAAATCAGGCTCTTCCCTCTGCTGCGGGCTTCCCCTTGCCCATGTTTCTCTTACCCCGCTGATGTTTTAGGACGTTCACAGGAGCTTGCATCTGTCTGAGGTCTTTTGAGGTCTGTTTTATTGCTGCTGAATATGCAGGACCGGAGCCACGGCACTAAGTGTGAAAGCTTTCTTGGCTGAGCAGAGCGGGCAAGAAGCTGCTGGACCTAAGCATCCTGTTCCCTCAGCTTTGATGGAAAACCATAGTGGTTTCTGGAAGCCGTTACAAACCAAGTCCGCAAAGCTCAAATGCAAAGGAGACGTGTTCGTTCGAAATGCTGCTAGAACAACATGATGGCCCAGGGAAACTGGAGAGCGCGCACAGACCTGGGGAAGCAGCTTGAGGAAAAGGCACGTGGGCAGAAATGCTAGCTAGCCCTTGTGCTAGCTGTGTATGTGTAACCACTACGTCATTCGTGTCCTGATGAAGTGTGATTACTAGAGAAGAGCTGATGCAGCAAATCAATAGCAACTTTTTTACAGTAGCATTTTTTTTTCATCTCAACCATTATCCTCTCCGCTCTGGCTTTTTTCTTGGCGTTTTCTAAGCATTCGTGGGCCATATGGAAATACGGTTTAGTACTTTTATCTCCACTTTCCTTCAGTGAAAGCTCTAGTGCTCAATGCTTCCCAGGATCCCGCAGTGAGGTAGACCTGTGTGCACTTTCTTGGGTCGCAAAGGGCTTCTGCAGCCTCTGGGATGGATTCAAGCAGCAGCGAGGACAGCAGGCATGTGACGGTGCCGAGCTGCTCATCTTTGCCGGATAGAGCCGGCAGTCCTGGTTCGTAGCCTGTTCTTTTCCACTTCTGGCTTCCTGCACCACCCTTGGTTGATACCTCTTTTTGTTCCTCCTGAAGGAAGAGGTTGGTCTGAAGTCCAGGCGCCTTGAAAAGGTGCTTAATGCATCCAGTTGCAGATGCCAGACCTCCTTTTACAAGACCCTCATGTGAATCTGCGTGCCTCCTCCTAGGGTTAATTGAGGAGGCAGCCCTGCAGTAAGTAGACACTGGTGGCATACTCTTAGGCAGTGCCCGCAGCTGGGCTATGTGCCCCTCCTCATCTTTCGGCCCCTTCGTGAGGGCGCAGTGGCGATGCTGGGCACGGGTGGCACCCCTCCAGAGCGAGGCGCTCGCTGAGGTCACCACCTGGGTCTCCGATATTCAGCAATATCGGAGAAAAACTGTGCCTGTGTTGGCTCATCCTCTGGACACGCTGGCTTTTATCGGCCAGCGAGAGAGGTGCTCCCTCACTAATTACAGAGGCTCAATTCGGCATCCTGCATGTGTGAGAAAGGGCTGAGCATCTCCCATCATCCTCGCCAGCGGGCAGATGGGACGCGCAGAGTTGTGTTGTGGTCTAGACACAACCAGTCTCCTGTGAGAGGATACGTATGGGTGCTTTAACTCAGTTACAGCCTTTCCTATGGCAGATTTATTATCAGAAATACTGGGGGCAGGAGGGTATTTCTCTGAGACCTTTTAGTATATCCATCAAGCAGAGTCCCGGTGTGTGTAATTTTGGGGCAGCATCAAAATTGTGGAAAAGCTAATAAATATTAACGAATACAGGCTCTTGTGGAGACCAGCAGATCGATTTTGCAGCATGCCGAGCAGCGTATGTGGAGCTATGTGGGTAATTTCCTCTTTAATTAACCTTGAAAAACTAGAGGAGAAAAATTTTGTTCTGACTCAAAGCAATTAAAAAATACCAGGGGAAAAAAGGCAATTAAAAAATAGCAGGGGAAAAACATAAAGTAAGGAAAAATGGTTCAGGTCAAACTAAATGCTTCCTTCAGCCTGGCCAGCAGTGTTTTCTTTCAATCTGAGACTTTTTGGTTAAAGGACACTCCAAGTGCACTTAACTGAAAAACCAAATGACTGATTAAAAATGCCCGGAAGAAATCTAGGTTTCTCTGATTCTTTCCTTTCCTTTCCCCATTTGTTTTTTGGCATGAACACTCCGAAATGCACAGAATGTTTTGTTGCCATCAAGTCTACATTCTGCTTTGGCAAAAGCTCCTTCCAGCTTTTTTTTTTTCTTTCCTCTCCCCTTTTCCTATCCCTTGCTATATGCTCGTGGAAAGTTACTGCCTGTTTCCCAAACTACTCAGTCTTCCTGCTCTGCTGGTGCTGGAATAGGGATAATACCCCCGTGCTGGAGATCAGGGTTCAGGATTTAATCTCTGCTCCGTGAAGGGTGCCAGTCGTGACTTGGTTCTCAGGGCTGGAGAGGGGCCAGCAGAAAGGTGCTGGTGGCCGAGCAAAGAGCCCAAAACGCCTTGGTGGAGCCAGTCCCGGGCTCCGCAGGTGTTTCTGGCTGCTGGCAAGGGCAGCCTGAGCATGGGCGCTGCAAAAGGGCACCGCAGCTCCTGCGAAGAGCTGAGCATGCAACACCCGTGGACATGCAACAGCTCCCGTGGCCAGCTCCTGCCTGCTTGAATCGGCACAGAAACCCACATCCAATCCAAAAGGGATTTTGTTTTAATTAAAAAGAAGCCTCCGCGATGGGAGGGGGAAAAAAACAGTTGAGGTTCGCTGGCGGAGGGGTGCCCAAGAGAGGGGCGACCTGTGGGCCGGCGGCATGTGGTCAGGCTCCCGCTGCTGAGCCTGTGAGCCCCCGTTCGTGACGAGGGGAGTCCTAATCTTAGCAATTTACTCGGCGGAAAACAAAATCCCTCCTCTCCACCCAGACTGAAGGCCGACCAGTGAGGTGCGGCGAAGGGGTGGGCCGGCGGCGCTGGCCTTATAGCTAATCTGTATGTCTTTTTGTCTACATTGTGTTTGAATTGCCAGAAAATTTGGCAGTTTATTTGGAGAGCAGAGAGTAATAAAAAGCTGGCTCGTAGGTAGGTTAGCTGAGAACAAAGATAACGTCGCTTGCAAAACATTTCTGCGGGGCATCGTTTCTCACCGCAGAATTGGTGCTGAAGCAGTTCACAGAGCCGAGGGCAGTAATGAAGCTGCAAAACAGAAGTGTCCAGAGGAGGATCTTTAGGAAGATCCCGGTTTGCATGAGGGTATTCACATTATCCGAAATACAATCTTTCATTTAAAAAATAGTAGTAAGAGTAAAAATTCCCACGCTAATGGTTGAGGAAATAAAAGGAGTGTAACTCGGGGTTAGTTCTGCCTGAGCCTGCAGGGAGCCAGAAGCGGGGATGCTGATGCCTCGGTCTCTCCCAGATCTCACCAGTACTCAAAATTGCGAGGGAAGGTGCAGAAGAGGGGCGCATTTCTACCCGTCCCTTTTCGCCAAGATTGTGGCGCAGAAGAGCTGCAAGCACCAACGCCGGCCGTGAGGGGCCACACGCGGGAAACGGGGCTGGAAGGGACGAGCGGATGGTGCCGCAGTTGGCGCTTCGTTGTTTTTTTGTTCATTTTTTTCCTCCCTTTTTCGTCTAACAATTGCTGGGGGGATTTGTCGGGGGGGGGGGGGGGCAGCCTGAGCCGGGCAGGGGCAGGGGCAGGTGCAGCTCGCGGCTGCGGGCGCAGCCGGCGCGAGGGCCGATCGCAGCAGCATTATCGTGGCTTCTGGAAGCAGCTTGTCGCTTTGTTTGGGATTTTTTGATGTTTTAAAATACTTCAGGAAAGCCTTTTGTTGTAGCTGCGGCTTCCTGTTTCCTTCTATCAACAGCCGAAACTGCTGGGACTTTGCATCGGTAAGGTTTGTGATACGCTGCCACCGAGGATTGATTTTATAAGGCGGGCAACTTCCCGCAAAGGTTGGCATCTGTGGAAGGAAACTTGGGAGGATACAGCCGACATCTGGTAATGAATGTTGTCCACTGCCTAGAGAAACGACTTTATTTGTATTTTCTTAAAATGAAAGCCACTGGCAACCTGCTTTAGCCAGTGCTGACTGACAAAACTTTCCGTAATCCTTTACAGAGCACTGTGCTCATCCCTGTTTCTGTGTAATCTGCCAAGTGTTTTGCCCCAATCACCGTCTTTTCTTCCTCAAACACCGGAAGCGTTATTGTGTCAATAATTTAATTTAAAATCAGATAAGCTCCTACTTTGCATATCTGATTTCTAAGACTTCCTCATTTTTGTGGAAATGTTCATTCGTTTCGTCTCGATCTAGTTATCCATATAACGCAAGCCCTATTTAATTGGCACGTCCCTTTTCTGCTCTTTGCCGTTCTTTAACAAAATTGCTCCGATTTCTCTCCTGCCTTCGTTTTCCCCCAGGACACAGAGGGTTTTTTTTTTCCTCCCTGGAGGCTGCCAGCCCAAACTACTTTTCCTCTGCTCAACCCTTGAGCTAATATCTCCCGGGAGACCCAGCAGGCCTGGAGCAGGCAGGCGGTTGGCTTCGTCCCCAAGCGCTGGCCGCTCCTGGGGTTCACTCCTCCTCTTCCCGACGAACCTGCCTCCTTCTTTGCCACTTCTTTTTTCTTTCTTTTTTTTCCTCCCCTGTCCTGGTCTCCAGTGCAGGGCAGCTGAAACCAGCTCATCCCTGCCACCACAGTAGCTCCTCCAATTTTAGCTACCACAGAGCTGGGGTAAGAGATCGATGCCTTTGGTTGCTCGATCTGTCAGCTTAATCCTTCCCAGTCCCTCTGCTGTCGCGACGATCGGGGCTGGGAAAACTGGCCCCACTGCCCCTGCGGTGCCCGCCTCCCCGGGGCTCCTCCCGACACCCCTTGTTGTAGGGAGTTGAGCTGGGGGAGTGCAGATGCACTGTCTATGGGATTGAGGCCCAAATGACTCTTTTAAAGTGACTTCGTTTCTGTTAGTTCATCACGGCGGGTGTCTAGTTAATGCCGATTACGAGGAGATCCTGGAGCCGATAATCTAGGGAAGACACCCCGCCGCGGCGGGATCTGGGGCTGTGCCACACGCTTGCAGGCACATGCTTGGTTCTGCCTCAGGAGCTGCCTTGTGAAACCCACGCAGAAGCCAGATCATGCTTTCCCTTTGATGTGGCGCCAGCAGGTTAAAACCGGCAGCGTTGTGCCTGGTGAGGATTGCTTCATAACAGCAACCATTATGCACGCTTTCCAGGTGCTCTCGGGAGAGAGGACTCGCGCTAGCTCACACCGAGATTTTCCAGCTTTTTGCTCTGACTCTTGCACCTTTTTGCGCTGACTTTTGCACCTTTCGGCGTTTCCGGCTTTGGCATTCGGTGCATCTCAGCGCGATGGACCCGCAGCCTGCAGGGAACGGCATGGCAGGAGGAAAGCCTCTCTCGGCACCGCCTCGCTACGCCTGTGTTTGATCTCCCCCAGAGCTTGACAGGCAAAGGCCAGGAGAAAAGCAGTAGCAGCACCGCCGGCCCCAGCTTTCTCCGGCCTCGCGACGCCCAGCGGCAGCTGCCCACGCCGTCGCCCTCCGCCCAGCCGGCTCCTGGCCAACCCGTGCCTAAAAACGCCTGGCCCCAGCCAGACCCCTTGTCCTGTATAAATCCCGCTGGTGGCACCAGACTGAGCAGGTCGTCCAGGCCCGCGCGGCCAGACGCCCCTCCTCAGGCAGGGAAAACAGAGTTGGGTTTTCCCCAAAAAGACTGCGTTTCCCTGCTACTCGCGTTTGCCTCCCGTGAGGCTTTGCACTGCGATTTGCCGCACGGCGACTGTGTTGTAATGTGCTTTCCTGCACTTACAGAAGTGATGGGATAAACCTTTAACAGAAAGAAAGGACAGGGTAAAACAGATATTTGGCAATCCTCACGTAACAAAGGCTGCTGATAGCTAAAATCGTTCTGAGAGACAGGACCTAACTGTCCTTGGATAGCCAGATGCTTTTGATTTTATGTCCATGGCCGTCGCATCTTGGAGCCACATGAGGTAGTAATGCAAAGTGAACAATATTATTGACGGGTTTTAAAAATCGAGTGCTTGATACAGTTTGGGGCATTTGGATGTGCAAATGTTTGCATATCTAAAGTGAATATTTATTTTTCCACGCATAAATTTAGGAAGGCTGTAATGACAGCTGGCCAGAACTCAAACAACTGTGCTTTCCAGGAGACACAGGCTGTGTTTTGTTGAGTCTGCTGTGTTTAACTGTCCGATACCTTGAAACACTCAGCCGAGGGGAAGGCTTTAACTTTTAGTGAGAAATTCCCTTGAAATCAGCTTATTTTGTGCCTGAAATGTGCAGGCTCCGGAGCTGCCCATGGTTTTGTGGTTACACAGTCAGCCGCCCCGGCCGACGCAGCAGACTTGGCTGATGGACCGGGGTGAGCGCTGAGTTGGTAAGAAAGTCCCAGCTCTGGGAAGGCACGTCTGCTGGAGGCAACGTTTTCAGCGGTTCTCTCTGTCGTTCAAAACCAACTGAACTTTGGATTGAAATTCTTCAGTTCGTTGTATCAAAGTGGATTTTTGGAAGAATGGTAAGTATGAAGCCAGTCTTCTTGGTTCCTGTTACAGGCACACCCCTTTCAGAATCAGCTGAAATACAGCCGCAGCTGTGTGTAGGAACCCCTGTGGACGACCGTATTTTAGGGCGACACTATGCTAATGATGTATGTCTACAGGGTTACTGCCAGAGCCAGTGGATTGATTTCAGCCCAAAAAGAATGCCGGCGCTAGGTTGGGATTAGCCACCGACTGCGACGCGTGTGGTGTTCCCGGCTGGGGGGGGATATCCGATTCCGATTTGGACCAGGCTGCTGCTGCTTTCAAATCTGCTTGTGCAACCCCACCGATCAGGCTGATTTGAAGGTTCGATGCTATGGTTTGTTCAGAAAAGAGGGCTGTCTTCCTCGCTCACAGGATGTAGCCCTGGAGCTGTGGGGAGTCTCAGAGATGGGCGTACTTGGCTTGCTGGTTTAGTGCCTTCTGCCATTTGGCTATCAACTGGAAGACACAATGTTCAAAGCATTATAAGCACTTTGCTTGTTATTCCCACGTGCAAAACGCCTTGGTACCTAGCCAGGCTGTCTAATGCTCCCATTGCCTTGCGTTGCTCCTTCTGCACGGCAGCAGCTCCTTGTAAACATCTGCCCAGCTGCCTCCCACTAAGTTTCTGATCCGTCCACGCATCTCGGTGGTGCGCAGTGCCGATGCTTGGCGTTGGCCCGGCTGGTGGTTCTTCGTCAGTGCTCACCGGGGGGGTCCTGCCGGGTCCCGGTGGCTGCTCCAGCTGGCTGCGCCTTGTGTCCACTCGCTGTTGACCAGGAATGCTTTGGACCAAGGACACCCAACTTCTGGGTTGGTGGCGCATCTTATTTTGACGGAGGGGCCTCCATTTTGAGGAAGGGATCCTTCCTGGCCACGATGGGCCTGCAGTGTCTTGCTGGGCGCCGGTGCCCGCTCTGCCGAACCCAAGGCTGGAAGCACAGCCATCGCGTCCCCCAAATGCTGGCAACGCTGTGGCTGCATGCCTGGTTGCCCGGTGGGAACTGGCTGTGCCCCAGTCAGGTACTGGGCACCCTGGAGTTGTGCAGCGTCGGTGATGGGCTTCGACCTGACCCAGACAGGGGTTGTGGGAGACATAAACATCACTGACAGCCAAATCCAGGCTCGCAGGTGAAGTTATGGCATGCTGTGACCCAGCCCCCCCGGAGAGGCAGCCACTTCGCACTGCTGTGCCAGGCACCCTCCTGTCCCAGGGCGGGGAGCCGAATGCTTGAGATGTATGCAGAGAAGTGGGGGGAGAGGCACTCCGTTCCCATGGGACCTTTCCTTATTCGTTTCAATCATGACAATGTGATTTATTTAATCTATAAATATCCCTCTGGCACAGGAAATAATGCGTTGGATGACATTTTCCAGATGGTCTCATGTTCATTGGCAAGATGATCCCCTAGCATTATTAGAAAAGGAAAGAAAATGCAATCTGTAAACCCACGCATCATGTTGCAAACAAACGCCTGTAAAATCATTTTGTGTTGATCTGTTCTCACAACAAAACAGCAAGAGGGTTTCGGTCCCCTTTCTACAAATGTCCCAGTCCCCCAGTCGAGATCAAGCACGCCTCGAAACGCACATATTGCAAAACAGCTGCCTCACTACATACACAGGGCAATAAAAAAAAGTCATCGGAGGCGTTGAGAAAGCACCGGCTGGTTGCTCAGCCCGGTGAGCCAGCAGTGCCCTGCTGTCCCGGGGCCGGCACAGTGCAGCCCAGGCCAGTGGGCGCCTCAGCGTGCCTGCCCACATTCACGCAGCTGAGGACTTTGGGAAGGGTTTTCCAAAGACCTTTTGCACTCAGACGCGCCCTCACCTTCGGCCCGCGTGCCACTGGCACAACGCTTCGTCGGTTTTGGGGTAGGTGGTTTGTCAGGGCGCTCCGCGAAGGCTTCAACCCCTCCACCGAGGGAGCAGCAGCATTTCTTTAGAGAGCCTGAAGTCAGTAGGAAAATATTCCTGGCCTTTCTCCTTTCTTTCCTCCCCCCCTTCTTCATTTTTGGTCAGAAAATGACTTTTTCTGAAAGATCTGGGGGATTTTTTTTTAAGGGGAATCCAAAACCGTTGTTGCTGTTCTTGAATGCAGTTTTTTTTTTTTTTTTTTTTTTTTTTTAAGCCCAATGAAAGATTAGGAACAATTCAAGGAAGGCATGTAAAAGTTAATGTCACGGTTGAAAACACTATGCAGTTTTTCAAAGCCTTTGAGAAGAGCATCCTGACCGGCCCAGCTGCAGCGAGCTGCCGCTGGCGCACTAAGCTAAGCGAGCTACCCGGCTGCAAGCAAACACGCAGCACTGCCGCGGTGTGTTGCAAAACCCAACGCAGTCTCGCGCGTGTGGCATCCCGCCGATGTCTGAAGCCATGCGCCTCGTGGACAGGACAGCCATGCCGCACTGGTGGGTGATGGGAGCCGTGTGTTGGGCGATGTTGGCCTGGCAGCAATGGGAATCAGTGGGGAAGGGGGTGGCGTGGGGCGGTGTGGGGCAGTGGGCATCACCCCACAGCGCTGCGCCCAGGCCCCAGCGCAGAGGTGGGTGAGCTGCCGCGTTTGCCGGAGGAGCCAGGCCTGTTGGACAGAGCTGCGCTGGCTTTTTGCTCGCTGCGGGAAGTCAGGAGACTAAATGCAGCACGAAGGCTGATGCCTATGCTGGCAGGCTCCCGGAATATTTTGTACAAATCTGAACATGTATTTTCACTATAATAATTTATCGATTGATTGAGTTCAATAGCCAACTGCCAGAAAAACAGCCGGGAAGTGAGGCAACAGCTCAAAATAACCATCTGCTGGGTAACTCCCTGGGGGCAGCTCAGATCCCGTATCCGTGCTTCCAGCCAGGTTACAAGCCTTGCTCCGACATCCTGCAAACAAAGAGCTATCAGCATCTAAAAAATATCCTCAGCGTCTAAAATTAGGGAGCTATTAACTGGGAACCAAAAAGGTTGGTGTACCTGAAATGATTTAGGTATCCTTGAGCCTCCAGAAGGGCATGAGGGGTCTCTGCTATTATTTTTAGGTATTCCCGGTAATGGTGTTGCCTCAGGTGCAGGACACACGGCTGCAACGGCGACGGGCCACCGTGGCCCTGCGTGGGGGCCGCCAGCCCTCCCGAAGGGACAGCTGCCAGCCACGTCCTGAAGCCTCTTTTAGCTGCCACCGTTTCCAGCCTGGCATGTTGAGAGGGCCCCAAGTCAGCTCCTGTTTGCTTTAACGCGCGGAGCCAAAAGCAGCTATTTCGGGAGCTGCTTCCCACGGGGTTTGCTCCTCCCCGCAGGGCAAACCTGGGGACAGGCGCTGTGCAGAGGCAGCCGCAGGACCGTGTGCAGGCTGGCTGCAAACCCACGTCTCCCTGCAGAGCTTTACTCACCCCAGCGCTCTCGCTCCTGCCACTGAAGCCGTGCCCGGCTTTTCTGAAGCCGCTCAGGCAGCAAGGGCCACAGCCTTGACCCGCAGACCCGAATGCAGCAGAATGGGCTTAAAACCCAGGATACTCTGTGTCTTGTGCCTGAGGCGTTTAGGGTTTGGTGAAAGGAGCCCAGAAAGCCCGTACGATTTGGTGCAAGCCCAGAGAGGACATGCTGAGGGAGACAGGCCCGGGCAGGGCTGCAGCTGCCCTGCAGCAGGGTGATTACAGTGCTGGCTTGCCTGCTTTAAAAAGAGCCTAAGCTGGTTTTTGGGGGGACCTCTGCAGTTACTTGCTGAGGAAAAGGGCCGGGGAGAAGCAAGGAAGTGCAGGGACAGTTAGCTCAGCGAGCAATGTCTCTCGGCAGCAGGCCTCAGCTGCGGGGATGTGTCAGTGCTGAGAGTTGCGGGTGGCTCTGTCGCACTGCTTTGACTTTTGTTCCCACAGGCAGATGCTACATCGGAGCTGCAATTAGAGTTGCGGCTCCCGGTGACCTCGGCATTTGCTGTGTTAGACTCTTGCAGAAAGGGTGGGGAGGGCGCAAGCTGCTGCTCCTGTTGGAAACGAAAACCACAGCTTGGAAAAGCTCCTGTGAACTTTACCTGCTAATGACACATATAAGCACATCCTCGCCAGCCCACTGTTCCCCAACAGCTAGTACTACCGTGCATAGCTCTGCTGTTTTTAGCTTCATTTTATTTTCGTATCATTTTATTTTCGTTAGCCGGCTGCAGATTGGCTGTTATTTTAGCTCCGAGGCCAGGGAAAGCAGGAATTTGCAGTGATTATGGAGGCGCTTCTAATCGCTGCCTCCACTCAAGCGAAGGTGTCGCGGTGAACCCGGAGCGGCAGCAGCGTTTCGCTACGGAGGGAGGGTGCCCAGCCAGTTCACAGGTGCTGCAGGTTTGGGGTGGGGGCACGTCTGCACGCACGACTGCCTCCGCAACCGGCCCCGAGACCACGCTTCTCCAGGGTCCTTATTCAAGGAACCGATTTTGCCAAGGCAGGAGCTGCCTTTCCTCACGGCTTTGCCGCTCTGCAGTGCCAGCAGCCCTGCAGCCACGGCTAGCACAGTAAATAACACCTAAGCCCTCTGTGCTGGGCCATTAAAAGCAATGATGGTTTTTCCCTCTTTCTCTGTCATTGTACCGAGGGCTTAAGCGCGAGCTGCCTTCTGCCGCCGGTGAATATGTGCTTTGCGCCACAACCACAGGTGTGGGAGTGGTGCAAGTCCGACAACGCTTACTGACGTCTTCAGGAAAGCGCTCGCTCTGGTTTTCACACCAGCGCCTCCTTTCTTATCAGTCCAGACGTGGCTAGAACAAATGATTAGAGGAAAAGGCAAATAGTATGCATGCACTAGCAAGTCGCTTTTTCAAACTTAAAACAAACGCAGCTGAACCCAACCCAGTGTGCAGGAAAGACGTAGGGGTTACTGAGAGATCATAGGTGAGCACTACTTGCAGAAAACGTATCTGAAAAAAACAGCTCTCCATAGCGTGCTGGAGAGCAGGAAAACTCAGTAAACGTGAGCTCTTCTGCATATGCACAGAAGGACTTTGTCTCACTATTTAAACCCTTCACCCAGCCTTGATAAGGGCTCTGCGTTGGCATTGGTTGTCTTGAGGCGGGGGTATAAGTCTACCGCAGTCGTGTTTCCCTGGCATTTCAGTGGCTCGTTTACCCGTGCTGTCATGCTCCACCACCACGTCGGATGTAGTTCAGTGGACACGTAGCAGTTTCTGGTTTGTTTAGGCTCTTTTCTGGGGAGGGGGCTTATGCAGCAGTTCTGGCCCATAGCTAGCACGGCGCCTGAGTGCCTGCTACGCTTTCGAAGCGAGGCGACGGCGCTGTGACAGGGACAGCTGGAGCACTGCCTGAGGGATCACCAGGGAGCGAGGTCTTACGAGAAATGGGAAGGCCAGAAAGCTCTTTTGGAATTGGCCCAGACAAACCTCAAACCCTTTGCAGCACACAAGGTGGAGGAACTTTATATGAGTAGTATTCTTATGAACTAGCTGACAGGAATTAATATACCTGTGTCTATTTCTCTATTTTTTTTTGTTCTTGTTTTTCCTATTTCACAAATTTGCTTGAATAGATCAAAAAATCTGTACAGCTCTGGTGCCTCCCCAGATAGTCATGTACTGCTTTCAAAGTGGCAAAAGTGCTTTCCTTCTGAATTCGTGCATCTGCTCTAACTCAACAAGAAACTTTTTAATGAAAATGTCTACCTCCCTAAAGCCCTAGCATGCGTACTGGACCACCTTCTTTCTGGAACGTGCATTCGGACCCTAAAAGAGCAGCAGCAGATCAATTAAGAATCAGCCAGTTTTTTTGAAAATGGACCTTCTGCTGCCAGCTAAAAGTAGCTGCCTATATATATAGTTCTAAATGCATTTTCCTTCCAAATAGCCTCAGAGTAATTCACATTTTAAGCGTAATAGTTAACTCAAAAAAAAAAATCTTGAAAGACCACATTTAACGCAGAAGTAACAAAGGACTTTTTATTATAAAGTCCCTTCATTTACGGTGAGCCTAGGAACGTGATTGCCAGTTGTTTTTAGGACTGTCCTCACTGTGTTAAAAGTACTGCACAGCAGCTTAAACAGTGAAAAACAGGGTGTATTTTGCATGCTGCACTGGAGGAAAGCAATGCCGCAACTGTTCTCTTTAAATTAGGAGAACTCTGCCTTATGCCTCAGGATGGTAATGCTGGGTGAGTGATAAACATCAACACAGGGAAATGTGGGGATAGGGAAGAGCCAAAGTTCAGTGCTTGTAACCTTATCTAGGTGCCTAAATCGGAACGACCTGATTTACAGGAACTGGCAACTCTCACTGACTCCGGTGCTGCTGCAGGCATTATGGAGCTTTACAGGTTTGTACCCCTGTTACGTGCTACAGAATTTGTCCTAGAAAATCACTGCTATGGTCAGAGCTAGAGTCAGCCTGGGAATTTCTGATGATTTTGTTTTGTACGGCATTTCTTTCCAACTGGACTGATGACAGCATGGAGTTATTTTTAATGAATATCAAAGTTCAAAAAAAGGTGATGGAGGGAAATAAGCTCTGGTTTAAAAAAAAAATCCAAATTTGACACTTTCTAACCGAAAGTTTCCCCTCCAACTAAAAACAACTATTCCTTTTGAAATATGTTTTGATTTTGGAATTGTTTAAATATATAGTATAAATTAAAATTAATTGACATATTCAGAGTGAAACTTTTTTATGTGGTTCAATCCAATTTGGAGGGATTATTAATTCAAGACCTTTTTCCTTTGTTCTTGGGGCAGGGAAACCTTTTGTAATCTCAGTCTCCCACAGAGAGGGAAAATGTCCATGATTTCCAAGCACCCAAATAATTGCGGCTCCCCTGCAGCTAGTTATAAATACATCAAGGTGGCTCTTATTTATTCTTGTCCTCAGTGAGCTTCACCAGGTAGAAAGCTGAAACAGAGACACGTTTGCCCCATTTTTGTGCAAACTGGAAGAATTGTGGCCTTCAGGCCAGCTGAAGACTCTTTGCCAGCAGCAACACACCTCCCTTTGGCTTTAAATCCTGCTAGCAGACCTCCTGCTTTCTTCTGAAAGGTAACATGCTGTTCCAGCTTCCCTCCTATCACATTTTCATTTTTAATCTGCTTGCTGAACACATTTCTTGTAGTCATGGCCGTCTCCATCGGCAAAATTTATCAGAGCATATCCCTCTTTGGTGAATATTAATCAATAAATATGATATCATCCTAACAACACTGAGCTAATGCCGCTAAAAGGATTTATCTGTGTCTGCCAACTTAATTTCAGAAAGGGTTCAGCGACTTCATTGCAAGGGGCAAGTGTCTGCTAGCAAAACCATTTTTTTTCTCCTTTCCTCTCATAGAAACTCGATGAAGAAAATCTGGCAGGGGGAACGCGCCCCGGTTTCTACCTCGTTTTGGTTGATCAGGAGTACAATCCTGTTGACGCTATAGCACAAAAAGGGCTGGTGCTCTAAGGGGCTTAATCTTGCAAGCTAGCTCCTGTTAGGAGACCGCGGGACAAGTGTGGGTGGCCAGATGGTGAAAGAGGCTTGGTTTGATGTTCTGGAGAAAGGGGGATTCTCCCGGTTTGCTTAAAAACAAAGCAAAAAGAGACACTGGGAGGGAAGCCAAGTTGCAAAGCAGGAGGAAGGGGAGCGGATGCCGGCATTTTTCAGCCCCGGGGCCAAGCTGCCGTTTGCAGCCCTGCCGGGTGAGCTGCCCACGGCCATAGCCCCAGCGAGGGGCTGCCGGACGGGGAGTCGGGGCAGACGTCGCACTGAACGTCGCCTCGCACGTATAGGAGGAAACCCTCAGGGACCAAACACCGTTACACCGAGGCCAAAACTGTGTGCTTGGTTATTCCCAGTTACCATTCCCAGCTTGGCCCTTTCGACTCCGACAACATTGCGGCTACTCTCTGTCTGTCAAGGTAGAGGTATTGCAAGGTGTGTATAATATCTGAGATGGACACTATTAACAGCCCCGTTGCTCAGCAGTTCCCTCTTGCTCCCGGGTCTTTGGAGATCGTGGGCTTCCCTTCCCTTGCTGAGGTCCAGGCAGCCCTTGTGCTTTCTCCATCCCCGTAACCTTCCCTCCTCCACCTCGGTGCCGACACCGGGCGCCACAATCTAATCACCGAACGCCGGTGGCGCCACACCTGGCTCCCTCCCCGCCTTCGCTAAGCCACCATTTCCTTCATGTGCCAGGGGGCCCAGGCAGCGGCAGCACCCATTTTGCAACAGTGGTTTTTCGGGGAGCTCTTTCCAGCCACAGCGGTTCAGCGGCTAACGCGCGGACCTTCCCACCCCGAGGCCGGGGCCTGCAGCCGGCGCACTCGTTTCGAAGTAGGGATGAGAACGAAGCCAACTGCGGTTTCACAGCAATGCTCCCCAGTGGCTTTCATCTCCCAGTTTAAACCAATGCCACCTAATGGGCTGACAAGATGAGGTAGGAAATTAGCTGTAAAATCAAACCTGGGCTGAAAGCACTTAAAAAGGGGTGTTGTTTACTCAGGTGATTTGCAGCTGCGAAATTAGCTCACGGTGGTTTTTCCCATCCCAGTGATTGTGCCCTGGCTCTGGGATGCGCTTGGGAGGACTATTAGCACAGTGCCATGCTCTGTGCAGCGGTCATGGGTAGTTAAAGCGCCTCCAGCAGCCTCGATAGGCACTCTCAGGCCCGGCATATCCAGGCTCTGATTTGTGAGCAGCGATAGCATCGCTTGGATACTCGCCAGGTCGTTGCCCCCCTTTGAGTGCATGGGCAGCTGCGGTGCTTGCAAATCAGCACTTGAAGGCAAATCTAAAGTAGTGCTGGTGCAGGCAGAGCTGTGAAGTGACAGTTCAGGGACTAATCACAAAATGGCTCAGATGGGCGTGTGGCGCAGCCAGCGTGATCCCAAGTCAGCTTTTCAGACAACACGTCTCCATGTCTGAGATCCCAGTTCAGCGTCCAGACTCAGACTTTAGTATTCCTGCTCCAGTAGCCCCAAGAGACCTAAACGCTGGTACCAGTCTCTCTTCTGGAGAAACCTCGAGGCTTCTAGGTCCTCTTTCCTAGCTGCCGTCCCCACACAGCATCCGCGTAAAGCAGTGCTGCAGACACTGCACTCTTCCTGCCAGCTTCCACTAACGTAGCACTAATGTTTCACCCCGAGTACCAGAGGCCCAGGCTTGCAGTCCCATTTTGCCCTCCGGTATGCTGAAGCCAGGGCACTGCCACCAGCCCAACATGAGCTCTCACCCGGTGGCTACGTTCAGGACTGACTCCTTGTGCTCAGCGCCACGGGCTGCTTCTGCCCCGTGGAGCTCAGTCCGAGAGGCACTGAAAAGCTGAGGTGGGAAGGGGCCTCAGGAGGTCCGCTGGTCCGAGCCCTTGCTCAAACGAGGGTGAGTGTGGGCTCCTTCAGAGGCTGCTCTCTCTCAGTCATCTAAGTTCTGCTCAGTGGGAGGCTTAAGTACCTTGAAATCTATTTCAACTTCAAATTAAATCATGGCCGGTTCTTATAAAAAAACAGTTAACGTTATTTCTGGGGGGGGGGGAAAAGTGGTTTCAGATTACTTCACTATGAGGAAAACATGTTTTTGTTTAAAACCAATATCAAAATTCCCCTTTCTTTTGCGCTGATGTTTTTCATGGGTACATTGTTCTGTAGCACATGAGCAACGTGTAGTATCGCACAACCGCAAAACATGAGGCTGGAAGACACCTCTGCAGGGCTTCCATCCTGCCCCTGCTCCAGGCAGGGTCACCTCTGCCCCATCTATTCCTAATTACCGTCCAACCTCACCGATGTGCGTTGGAGCTGGTTAGATAATCATTTGCCAGGGGTAATTTAGGTAACACCTCCTCCTGCGCTAGGCTGGCTCTGAAAATTCCTCGCTGCTCGGTGGGCGAGCAGCTCCGCGGCAGGCTGCTTCAAAGCAGCAAAACAGAAAAAAACAAAAGGAAGCGCAACAAAAGAGGAAAAACGGGAAAATTAGGGAGTTTCACGACCTCGCGGCTCGCCACCCCCTCGCCGCGGTCCGCGCGGCCGCCTCGCCCCGCAGCGCGCAGCCCGGCGTCCCCCGCCCGGCTCCGCGGGGCCGCCCCCGCTGCCGCCCGCGGCGGGGCCGCCGGGAGGGGCGGCCCGGGGCCCGCCCGAGGGCGGCTTCCCCGCCGGGGAGGGGCCGCCGGTGATGCCCGGGCAGAGCGGAGGGAGCGCCGCCGCCGCCGCCGGGCTGCTCCGCGGGCGCGGAGCGGCGGCCGCTGCCCGCCGAGGTGAGCCGGGCGCGGGGGGCGCAGCGCGGGGGGCGGCGGGGGCTTGCCGGGGTCGGGCGTGCTCGGGGCGCCTCGCCGGGAAATGTCTGTTTTTCCACGGCAAACTTCTCCGCGAGCACAGCGCTTCCCCCTCCAGCGCGGGCTCAGGCGCCAGCCGGCCCGCGGGCCGCCCTCGGGCGCGGGTCAGAGCCGCGCGGCCCTCGGAAGCGCGGCTCCGCACGGCTCTGGCAGCGGGGAGCGCGGCCAGGTCCAGGCGAGGCGGCTGCGGGGCCGGGGTCAGGAGGGACCCCGCGCCGGCGCTGAGCTGACTCGGTGAGCTCTTCCAGATCTGGAGGTAACAGGCCGTACCGGTCCACGCAGACGAGGAGGTCTCCCTTCCGGCGGTGACAAAGCGCTGGCCAAGGTTTCAGTAGGGGAGGCTTCTCTTGAATGGCTTGTTAGCTTTTTCCGTGCGCAGCGTAGGTAGCAGTTTCGGAAGGGAGACGACAAAGGTGCGGACGAACGCAGTAGCCGTGCGCGTGGGAAGGGAGCTGCACGTACCGTGCCTGCGTATTCTGCAGAGCGGCAAAAGGCTGGAGGCAACTTGAGAAGGACGAGTCGAACACTGAAACTGTGAGTCCAGGTGAACGGCAGCAGCGTGGTGGGAGGAAGAGGAGAAAAGGGTCAGACGGGATGGAGAAACATGGAACTCCTCTCTGCTTGCGGCACTGGGAGCCACGGGGGGCTGGCTTGGCTGCGAGAGTGGAAACACAGCAGAATCAGTGACTGTGGAGAGTGCAATCAGCTGTCATGTTCCCAGGCAGAGGTGCCTTGAAAAAACGTAAGAGTTTGAGCAGAGATAAGGTTTGAAGCCTGAGGAAGAAGGATGGAGACTTGCAGTAGACCAGCAGCATTGCCTGGCCCAGCACAAGTATAAGGAAACATTTTGTAATGTTTTAATACATTGTAACTGTAGTAATATAGAATTTCTAACATTGGTGAGAGAAGGTGAGTCTGGAAGCTCCCACTAGGAATGAACTATCCCTATCAAATCAACATGTTGTTTCCCAATACGAGAGACTGCTCACAGTAGTTTAGATGTTTCCCAATCTTAACTGCACCCCCTCGACCTTCAGCTAGAGCCCCAATGGTTTTATAATGTGCATATGTGTTGGTTGTTCTCAGTAAATACCAGGAAAAACATTTGGGATGCTTCTCTCTTCTCTAGGAGAGGTTTTGCACTTGCATGGGTAGCGAGACCGTGCTAAGGGCAGAGGTTTCCTGTGAAACCTCTGCATGAAGTAGAAGCAGTGTGTCTAGGAAGTGGTAGGTAAGCACTCGTAATTTTTGCTCTGAAGCAGATAAAATGATAGTCTTCCATAGTGTATTTATGAGTGAAGTTCATTTGTGATCTATTACTAGCTTAGCAATGAGAGAGCAAGAATAAATTGTAATGGGAGAGTGACTGGAGCAGGGTGCCTGTGTTTGGATAGAAGATGCTTTATAGAAAATACTTTTTCTGTGATACAGGAAGAAATCCGCACTGAAAGTGGTTGCTAGTCATTTGTTTTTGAAGTGGATCATTGTGGTTTTACTGATGTTGGCTTCAATGCCATTGTCCTGTGGATTGTTAAGGATAATGTTAAAATAATAGGAAAACTAAAATGAGACTTCTAGCTGCGAACTGAAAGACTAGAGAGATGGGTAGTAATCTAATGAGAGCAAACATGAAAGCTGTACATCTTGAACAGAGCTTGTTTCCAAATGAAAGGACCCGAGGGGAATATTCAGTGTCTGCAAATGAAGAACATTTATCAGATGACCTTTTTTAACATCCTCCAAGTTAAGGGATGTGATTACTTAATCCTGTAATGGTTTCTAGAAGACTTTGGCGCGGATGGGTGGAGCCTGACACAGGTTCTCACGAGGCCAGTGGGACACTTGGTTAAGATCCCCCACAGACAAAAAGGTGTGTTCTGGGCTGGATGTTGTAATAGGTACAGTGGAGAGTCCACCTGCATTTGGAGACAGCCCTGCTCTTCACAAGCAGAAGGTCTGGTACGTCGAAACCTTAGTTGGGGTTTAACGCTATCTCAAGTCAGTTGTCAAAATTGAATGCAAAGTCCTGATTTTGCCCTCTCTTTCTTGGCTAGTACCAGTGAAGAAAGGGTGCAGCTTTGAAATCAAAGGCTTGGGAGGATGTCTGCTGTCATGAGATACTCAGTCTGGTTGATATTTCAGCCTTTTGGTTGAACTTGCTAAGGGTTGTGAGCCCAAGCACTGATGGGGAAAGAAACCCTCTCTTCGAATGGTGAAGCGACCTGCAAGACAAAACTGTAAGCAGAGTCTCAAGGCTCAAACTCTGTATGAGGCAGCAGTGTCTGGAAAGCCATACCTGAAGGCCCTTTTCTTGTTCTCACGCCCCCTCATCTGACAACAGAGACATTGCAGTCATCCTCGAAGGCCTGACGGTCTGATGTGGGCTAATAATAATCTACCTGTCATGAGCCAGTTTTAGGTATGTGGTTCAGGTAGCTGCTGGTGGCTATGACCCATGTTTCCCTTCTCCCAGGATTTGCACGGGCTCTCAAGGCTTTGGCTGGGTCCATTAGGCAGCGGCTCTACTGAAGCTTTTCACCCTCAGGGATATCATCGGGCCAAGTCCAGTGGTCATGGACTGTGAAAGCCTTGGTGTGCAATTTGGTGCTACCATTGAATGGAGTTAGGTGCCACTAAAAGAGTGCTGTTTCCTGGCTGCATGTTCTTTCTGCTCTCCTCGTGGCAACCCTTGTCCTTGTCTCACTCTGCAGTAGAGCAAAACAAGTTCTGGGAGCTAAATCAGTAAGGAAATCAAAGCCTTGAGCAGCATGAGCTTTTTGGAGGTTTAGCCCTCTGGGCAGTTCACTGCAGGGTCAGAGGCGTGTCAAGGATGAGCCTGAGAAGGAAGAGAGCGGGACTGCATACTTTAGCAACACCTAGCCATTGGTTCAGTATTGCTGTGTCATCAAATAATACTTTAATCTGGCAAGAAGTACTTATGAGTAATTATATTTCCATCTTATTTTTGTTGCATTTAGTATAGAGACAAATCACTATCCACGGGTCACAGTTGCCTTATAAAACCGAAACCACATAGATGTGCATATTCCATATATAGAAGTAAGACCAGATTAGTAGTGTATGGTGTTTAGTAAGTCTTGCCATCAGCATTCTTACGGCTTGGATCAAGCTCCAGTACATGATGGTAGGAGAGATTGGGAACACTCCTGTTTCCTTTTCTGGCAGCTCCCCATTGGATGAGCCTAGCTGTACTATCTTTTAGCTCCCTCAGGGTTGCCCTTTCCATGTTTGTTAAAACTTTGTAGTGTGTCTTCTGGCATTGAGATCTCTTTCTGTGCTCTCATCTGAGGTTGCTTTTTTTCCAAAAGCACGCCTGTGCAAAGACTTAAAAAAAAAAACCCAGCCCTATTTTGCTGGGTCACTCAAATTCCACAACAGATTCACAAATCTTATTCTGGATGGTGGTTTCACTTGGAAACAAGTGTTATGTTAGCAACTGACTTCTTTGCATGTCTCTACTGGCTTTTACAATTATCTTAAGCCAGGGCTGGTCACTGCCCAGCAACTCGAATGCGGCCTGGTGAAACTTCAGATTATAGCATTAAGAATTTTTCTTCTGGGAGCAAGGGATTAAGTACAATCATGTCACTATTCCTTTTTTTTTTTTTTTTTTTTTTTTTTTTTTTTTTGATAAAACAGAAAATACACACACTGTATGTTTTTTTTCCCAACTCTTTCCAATATAATTGCCCAAAACCTCACACCTGTATCTTGCACAGGTGGGAATACCTCCCAGTCTTGAATACATTCATCCTTGCAGTGCCTCTGTCGGATAGGAAAGTGCTTCTTCCATATTCACAGGAGGAAGGTTGTATTAGAGACAGAGAAGCAAAACCTTGCAAATCCTTGAAGATATTTGGACTTTAAAATGATTTCAAATTGGAGGTGAGCTTTTACACTTCAGTTTGAAGTGACCTGTTCCTTGTCCAATAAAAATCCTATTACAGAGCAGCAAATAGAAATCCCCTGAACCTCTGGGTAGATCTGCCGTTGGATGATCTTTCGTCTCTAGCATATCTTTGGATTTTACGAACAAAAAGAGAGAAAGACACTGTCATCCAAACTGGTGGAAGGAAAAACCACTATATCTAATAGACTTGAAGTGTTTAATCATTAACATACTTTGAAGTGCACTGTATCTCTTCACTCGTTAATGCTGCCTGGATGCCCACTTTCAGGAGACAGACCTCGCTGCACAAGAGGACAGCGTTTTAAGTGGCCTCTTTCTGTGAGGCAAGATCTACTCTGCAACCCTTGCATGAGATCTTAGGCAGCAGTGATATTGGTGATTTAACGGGGTTTGCCCACTTTCTCTCTGACCAAACTTTGCTCTGACTTGCTGCTATCTCAGTCTGCTAATATGTGCGTGTCCTTCCAAAAAGCTGCTGCTTCTCTAGCCTCAGTCCAGCATTTTCATGAGCTGTGAGGGTTAAAATACTGTTTAGACTTAAGTTTTATACACTGTTTCCAGCCCCATTACTTATACAATGAGTGTGCATGGCTTTGTACAAACATGCAGTAATATGAAACTGAATTGAAAGCTGTTGGTGGCAAAGAGCTGTATCAGTTTGCTAGCAGGTCTACTGCTAGCATCTGTCCCTTTTGTCTATTTGTATTTTCCAGCAGCTTTCCCCAGCCAAATTCTATATCGCCTTTTATTCAAACTATTGACAAGGGTTTGTATGGTCGGTTTCCTGAAAGCCAAAAGCTACCAGGTATAAACCCCACTCCTTTCAGTTAAAGATGACACTAAGCTCTACAAAAAGTGTTAAGAAACTTTTCCTGACAAAGGGCTGAATAAGACACTCGAGATACTATTTTGGGGGAAGGAGAGATACAGTTCTGGTTACACATTGTCACTGGGTTCCTGATTGTGAAAGTCCCTCTCTATCCAGCTGGCTCCATAATTCCTCCTACTACCCTTTGCGTCATGCAGTGACGCTACGTCTTTCCTCACGACGCCACGCTCTGCGCTGCCCAGTGCGCCCGCCAGCAGGACATCCTTCGCCATGCCACCCGCCCAGGGACCTCTGGTCGGCACAGCGAGGCCCAGCACCTGACGTGATGTGGCGTTAGCCCCAAACAGCGGGTCAGGGAGCTGCAGGGACCTGCGGTCCCCGGGGCCAGACAGGGGCCTGGGCCAGCGATCCCTGCTCTGCCCAGCTCGGTTCCTGAAGCAATCGCCATGGCTGGGCTCGACGGGGTGTGGGGAGGTGTGGAGCGAGCAAGGCGGAGGAGGATGCACCGGGTTAAAGGAGGGGATAAGGCCACCGACAGGAGGGAGAATGGAGGTTTAAAAGTGAGGGGTGTGCTTCAAATCACCACAGGCATTTTTGAAGCTGAGGACCAGTTATAGCTCATTGGTATTTGATCTGTTAGACTTCACAGCTCAAAGTGCTGGCCAGTTTTGCAATACTTAGAACTGGGGACTTCTTAGTATGTTCTGTTGTTGCACCTGTCACATGCGAGTAAATCTAAAAGCTTCATTTACCTGTTCTCAAAATAGGGATAGGAATCTCAGAAAGACTCCAGGCTTTAGTGCCTTACTCATATTTATGAAGCTTCCCTAAGACGTACTCAAGACGACTCGAGATCCTTGCAAGGACGCACAGGCTCTAACAGTTCAGTAAGCAGTCTACAGGCAAACGACAACTTTTCATAAAGGCAAGAAAACAATTAATCTCCCTCAGGCCTTTTGGGTGACCCAGGCCTCAGGTCTCCCTGAGCAATGAAGGCTTTTGGGGACAAGGAGAACGTATCCACCAGAAGGCCCTTCCTCCCTTCATCCCGTGTCCCACATCCCATGTCCGGCACCTTGGTGGCTGCACCGCAGAGGTGCTGCTCGCACCAGGAGAGGGGAAGAGCCCTGAAGGGCTTTAGGGAAACCACAAGGCAGCAATGACTGATTCCCCTTCAACCCTGTATTCATCTGACCAGGCAGTCAGGCCAGTCACGATCAATATCAGGATCTCTTCCTCTAGTAACCAAATTCTCTATGCGAAGGCTGTGCGCAGAATGAATAGCATTGAGCTACATTTCTTGAGGAAGCAGATTAAAAGGTAGGGTATGGGAAGCTCTCTTCTGTAATGCATTCCCATTTTCCAGGCAAAATTCCAATTGTATTTTGAAAGCAATATATTCAAGGAGGTTTAGTATGATCCAGACACGCATTGGGCGGATGGATGTGAGCTCAGTACCAATAGCACATTCTCCTGAAGTATGCAAAAGCAAACAGAACCAAATGCATTGGTTATCTCTTGCTGTTTTGTATGCGCAGTACTAGTGGTGAGGGAGCCTTAACCGCCAAGAAACTTTGACTTAGATTTAATTGATTTAAAAAGAAAAGGCATTTTAAATAGGTTATCTACACTATCTGATGTCTGCTTTTCAAAGGCCAGCATGTTTTCCTGTTAGGCCGTGATCGTGTGAATGACTTCATACATGTTTGCTTTTGCAGCACGCAAGGCGGCAGGGACTAACATGGGGGCAGGAACTAACTACAGCTGCAAACATGAGGCCGTAGGCCCCCTTTGCACTGTAGGCCGCCTTATCCCAGTGTATTTGTAGAGGCTGGGCTTGACTATAACTCTCTGCAGCATAAAGTTCACAGAGTTGTCTGTTCTTGGCAAATGTGCTAAATTTTAAACAGCAAAGGCATTATTATTAGCTGGAAGGACAGTGCAGAGCAGAGTTATGGCCCTTGGATTGAACGACATTGCTTTGACGCTGCACACAGACCATGTGTCCGATTTTTTTTCTTATTTTGTTTTTGATGAAAGCTTTGTGAGCCTTAATTTTCCTTCGCATATGAAAGGAAGGAAATGTATTTCTGTAGCTGCTCTGAAGTATAGTGCCTGGTACCTGATTTACATAACCCTTCAGCGGCTCCTTTTCATTATTCTTAAGGTTGCCTTAACACAAAAGTGTGGTGAATCAAACCCAATGGCTATTCTAAATTCCCTTAGCTCCAGATTCAAGCTTGATGTGTTTAGGGGCACCAAATGTTACTTAAAGGCTTACCTTGACAATTCTCTTTTGATAGTAGTTTGAGGTTTTAAGGCTTTACTCTTGTGACTTCTGTTTCCAGCTGCTTTTGGGGGTAAAGGCACTTCACCTGACCTGTCTAGAAATGTGTTAGACTTCTGCTTTATCACCTTCAGCGAGTTGCAGCCCTGCTAGCTTTATGGAAGCACTCGACTGGCATTCACCATGCCTCGCTCAGCGAGCAGTGTTTTGTTTCAGCCATCCTTAACTAAGCATCGTGGCTGAAAATGGAGGAGGGCCCCAGCAGCACGTGAGGTACACTCTGTAGAGTGGATGTTGTGGCTGATGCTGTGATGCAGCACACCATCCTGCAGAGAAAGTATAGTACTAAAGGTATTGTAAAATAACAGACAAGTTGATTCCCTCGTGTCTGCACACTTTCATAACAATACCAGCCACAAATGAGTTGATTTCAGTCAAAAATGCACAGTCCCAACTTTTAAAAGTCCCAGGCATGGTAAACAAACTCAACAGATCTGTCCCCAGCCCTATGGGTAAGTGGAGTCTGGTTTCTGTGAAGGAGGACCTCGCTCTTGACTCTAGCTGCTGTGGAAACTGCTAGCTGCCAGGTCATCTCGCATTGCCCCGGTAAAGTCTTAAAGCCCCTCTTTCTGACTAGGTCAGGAAACTCCTTTGCTCAGAACTTATTAAAATTGTCTTTGTTCTTTAGTCACAAAACACCTCTGAACTCAAAGCATAAGTGAATTTTAAGCAAATGCACATGCATATTTCCATTGCGATGGCAATCATGTCTTTGCTTATGGTAATTTCCCCTTGCTTTGTTTTATCCATGGGAATTACTAGATGGGACATCACCATCAGGCATCCCATAGCTGCACATGTGCCAGATACCAGCAGACACAATAGGAAGAAAACGAGCTTTTACTCTAGCGCTAAAGGTGCTTGCAGTGCTCTGGGAGGAGCCTGCTATTTCCCTGATGCTTCACTGTTGTTGCTGGAATAGCTGTTGTGAGCTGCTGCATCTATTTACTGCCCAGGACATTTCTCTTCTGTTCAGCTGCTGAGCATCTCGAATGGAAGACAAAATGAGACATGGGTATTTCCCCACTACTCGTAAGGGAGAGGTGTTTGGAGTGCAATAGTGTTCTTTCCTAAACACCTAAATCCTTCAGTTGTCCAAAGATTTATGTTACAGTTGATCTGTTCTCCAGAGGCTCAACTAGCATGAAGACTTTGTTTTTACTTCATAGGGTGGATTTTCTGCCTTAGATTCCTGAATTAATTCCTGTTTTGGTGGAAATTTCTCCTTAGTTTGGTTTAGCTGCAACACAAAACCTTGCTCTCCAGTGAAGGGTGTACAAATGGGATGGTAGAGCTGGAAGGTGTCCTTACTCTCCTGCTTGCCTGCTAGAGGGTCAGATATTGAGCTGGCATGTGCTAAGGATATATTTAGAGTATTCTGATGACAGGCTGGAGCAAATTATTAAATGAATTCTCTGTAAAATGAAGCCATCAGTAAACTGACAGACAGTCCTTTGCATTGCAAGTATGTAAATGACAATGTATCACTTACAGTCTCTCATTTTCTCTATTGTTTAAAGAATTTCCATTGAACAGGGAGCATCTGGAAGCAGATGTTACCGCAACCAGAAACAAATACACGGGTAAAGAGCCTCTCAGGGGATCAGTAAACTTGACCACCTAACTTGTTTTAAAATACGACTGGTTTTGTTTGCACCAGGTAGTGAAGGACTGTTCAACAGCTGATAATCCAAAATGCATTATTAGCGTATTTCTCCCGTGTAGAAAGAGAAACGATAAAGCAAGGGACTGGTCCGTATTTGAGCATTACAAGGTGTGCTGTACTGGGCTTCGGCGGTAGGGTTCCAGCAGCGGGGTGCTGCAGAAGTGCCCTGTGCAGGAGGAAGCCGTGAACTGCCGCTTCCAGCCAGGTCTGAAATGGATGAAAGCAACCCATCGCCTGCCGAAACTTTAGCCCGTCAAAGGAGCGCATGGTGCTTCTGCTCAAACATATTTTAGAAAGAGTGGTATCTGCTAGGGAGACAGAAGACACAAAAGGGAGACGTATGAGAGGAGACACGAAAGGGTACAAATGAGGTGACATGGGAGGATGCACATGAAGGCATAAAAAAGGAGACACAAAGAAGTGACATGGGGCAGGAGACACAAAATGGCATGAGGAGATATGCGAGGACACACAAAAGGAGACACATGAGGAGATACGTGAAGAGACGCATTTGGAAAAAAGGGGGGGGGCAGAGGAGGTGGGAGGCACGGAGAAGGGACGTTGCTGGGGACACAGCTGGAGACATGCTCTTGGCGGGAGGCGCTCAGTACCAGAAGGTATGCCTCTGAGGAACTGTGGCTGTGGGCCACCCACGCCAAGGTGGGGACACCCCTGAAGGACCCATGCTGGAGCAGGGACACCCCTGAGGGATTGCAGCCCGCGGGGAGCCCACGCTGGAGCAGGTACAGCCCCGAAGGGCCCACAGCCGGTGGAGGAGCCCGTGCTGGAGTAAAGGAGCAGTAAGAAGCAAGGAGCAGTGGAAGAAAAGAGTAAGAAGCAAGTGGTGGCAGAAAGAAACCACTGCTCACTGACCCTGACCTCCTGTGCCACCCATCACTTCACCGAAGGAAATGGGAGCGTGTAACATGTGGCAAACCCAAGGGCAGCTGAGACTAGGAAGGGGGAGGAGAGGTGTTAAGCCTGGGGAAGGGGGAGGATGGGTGTTTCCCTAAGAGTTTGTTTAATTGTTTGTCTTTTTTCCCCTCAATACCTAAATCAGTAATTAAAAGATAATGGTAACTGGTAATAAAAAAGTTGGAATTCCCCAAGTCAGGACTGTTCTGCCCTTTACAGTACACGCATTATGCTTTGATGTAAATTTGGTTTTAGCCAGGACATAGCCAAACAGTGCAAACCCCACATGGAGACAATCTGCTGGGTAACTGGCGTACCCCTGTATCGCTGTGCCCGCACTGTGGCATTTTACAAAGTACAGCTTTCTGGAGAAGGGCCAGGACCAGCCAGTTGCAGGTAGGACGAGCTGCGATCCTTGAACAGCAAAGCTGTGTGGGCAAAAGCTGAAGTTCAGATGCAGTCTTACCTACGGACCCTTGTATTCAGGCTGTAAACGTTTCCTTGTGGGGCAGGACTGAGGATAACTATTGCTAGTGAAGTGCTGTTTCTGCAGGAGGGAGCTGGGTAGCCGCCTCTTCCCCCAGTCCCAAGCTCTTTGCTGGTGCAAACTGTAACTATCCCAAATGCTCCAGGTGTAATGTGGTGAAAAATCCCCCCCTCTCTCTCACTTGCTCCTCTTCCTTACAAGCACAAGTAGAATCATAGGAAAGAGAGAGAACAGGAGAGGAGATGGCAGGATCTTGCCATTTCTTCCAACAACATGCAAAGGAAATGTGTCACCCTTTGACAATCCCAAGGAAAGCGAACGGTACAGAGCAGGAGGGAAGCTCACTGCCGTGTGACGTGTGACGGCTCACTGCCGTCCCAACCACTCCGGTACCTGATGCTACCAGGCAGATGGTGTGTCGTTTCCCACAGGCAGAGTTCAGAAGATGTGTGGAAAGGTCACAGGATTACAGGCTCCTGCTCTAATGGAGGAAAAACTGAGAGATGAACCTCAGAAGAGGTTTGTTTTCTTTTCCCCACTGAAATATGATTAATCTAAAATGGAAAATTCTGTTCTGCTATTAAGCTGACCTGTAGCTCTCTGTAGCAGGCATAATGTAGCTCTCTATTACATTATGTACATTTTTAGTTTTTCCTCATAAAACTCTTCCAATTTTACTTTTGTATTATATTGATTTTATTTCTTTTAAATTCTGCAAAATTTTACCACAAGGGAAATAGAGGTAAAGGCAAGGAAGAGATTAAAATGCTTTGCATCTCTCAGACAATTTCATATCAATCCTTTTTTCTTTAGAGAGTATGTTCTTTGTGAAACTTTACTGTTTTTCATTATTGAAAGCCTAGCACCACTTAGACTATCCAGGCTCTGAGGGAGGCGTTGGTGAATCGATCACAGCTCCCTTCAATTAGGCTGTGCATTGCAGGAGCCTGGTGCACCTTATTTCAGGCTGTTACAAAGCAGTTGGACTTTCTGGGAGCTAAATTCAGCTCTGCTCTTCCATCTGCTGCAACATATCTCTTTATGGTAAATCTACGCTTTGGACTTCAGGGAACTAAACTTGGTGGCTGGCCAGAACATTCAAACTAGGCTTGTAAAAGCAGAAATAGCACTGCGAATCCCAGCTTGACTGCCTGACAAGAGGGTATATAGGCGTCCCCCTGCACTTACTTCAGCACACTGCTGGAGAAGGCTGGCTCTGTGGGCGGCATGGGTGGGCAAGTGGGAGAATGTGTCTCTTAAAGACCAAAGCACTGCTGTACAGTACAGTAACAATCATGTTTGATTCTCTTTCACAAAGTGTGGTTTTAAATGATGAAAAAAGGAAAAATAGGCTTTCTCAGTGGAGGAAAGTGTTAAGTATTTTAAGCACAGAGTCCTAAATATATTATTAAGAGCACTGGCAAGAACTGAGGTGCAGTGTGAAGTGACATAGTAAACACTACCATGTTGTGGAGCTTTGTAGCAAAACATGGGACACAGATTAGCTATTGAGGAATAAATGGAAGGGAAAGAAGTACCATTCTGTGAATCTAGGAGCTAAGGCCTCTTGACAGGAAGAGATGGCAGCACTGGTGTTTTAGCTGAATATTCAGTTTTGGGGAAGGATGGGTGGTTCTCCCGTTGGGGTGGTTCTCCCGTTGGGGACACAAACATCTCAAAAGAAGCTGTTCCAAGCATTGTCAGGTGCCAAAGATCTAAGATTGTTAGTGTGGCAGCAAACAGGAGGACAAAGAAGAATCCAAATTCGTCTTCAGGATTATTCTTGTACATGTTTTATTTGAAAATAATGGCCTGATGAAGGTGAAATAGAACCGGAAAGACCTGAACTTACAGAAGATGTTAGATAAGGTCTCTCTTGCTGAAGACCTGAACTTACAGAAGATGTTAGATAAGGTCTCTCTTGCTGTTTCCACTAATTGTTGTGCACCAACAAAAGGGCCTGCCTTTTGTCTGTCAAACGCTGTATTTGCTCACAAGCGGCAAGTACAGTATACATTCCTCCAGGGAACCGAGGGTCACTCCTGGTTTGCGATAAACAAGAGAGGTTAGTCCTTGCTTTGCGTTTGAAGGAGAGCAATTTGAACATGGGCTGTGGTTTCTGACGAGGGCCTGCAGGCCTTGTGGCAAGACGGAGAAGCCAGGAGACTGCTTTAGAAATGACCAAAGGGGGTGACTGAAGCATGCTGGGATGAGGGGAAGTGAGGAGAGTTCAGCATGCGGCTCTGCCGTAGTCCTGTACTGTGGCTAGTGGTGCGTCAATGTCTCTTTCTTCTTTCCTCCCCTTCAGATCACAACGCTTGTCTTGGGAGAGCGGGCTCCGATGGGAGCGAGGATGCTCAGGATGCCCAGCTGTCTGCTAAAACTGACCAGAGTGATGCTGAACCACAGGCTTGGGGCCCTGTTTATCATCGTCTTTAAGTTCTTGTCCTTTGCCTCCATCCTGTTGTACTGGAGAATCGTGGAGGACCCGAAGGGCAGGGGCCAGGTGTACAGCTTGCCTGTTGAGATCCACTGTGCTCACTCTGTGCCATCTCCCCCCCGTGCCGCTGCTGGTGGGCCCCCTCCTCCCCCGGGGGACGTGTTTTTTGTGGAGACCTCAGAGCGAACCAACCCAAACTACCTGTTCATGTGCTCTGTGGAATCGGCAGCTCGGACACACCCTGGGACAAGGGTTGTGGTGCTCATGAAAGGCTTGGCAAACAGAAACGCCTCGCTACCCAACCACTGGGGCTTCTCATTACTGAGCTGCTTCCCCAATGTGGAAATCCGGCCCCTGGACTTGCAGGAGCTTTTCTCTGGGACGCCCCTTGCAGAGTGGTATTTGCAGGCTCAGCAGCGCTGGGAGCCTTATTTCTTACCCATCCTGTCTGATGCCTGCAGAATTGCCATCATGTGGAAATTTGGTGGCATCTACCTTGACACGGACTTCATTGTGCTTAAGAACTTAAAGAACCTCACCAATGCACTCGGTACCCAGTCCAAGTATGTGCTGAATGGGGCCTTCTTGTCCTTTAAACCCAAGCACAAGTTCATCGAGCTTTGCATGCAGGACTTTGTGGAGAACTACAACAGCTGGATCTGGGGGCATCAGGGCCCACAGCTCCTAACACGTGTCTTCAAGAAGTGGTGCTCTATCAGGAGTCTTAGGAGCAGTAGGAGCTGCAAAGGGGTGAGTGCTCTGCCCCGGGAAGCTTTTTATCCCATCCGGTGGCAGGACTGGAAGAAGTACTTTGAAGTGGTCAGCTCCTCAGAGCTTCATCAGCTCTTCAAGAACACCTATGCAGTGCATGTATGGAACAAGAAGAGCCAAGGGACGAGGCTAGAGATCACATCCAAGGCTTTGCTGGCTCAGCTACATTCTCATTTCTGCCCTGCCACGTACGACATCATGAAGAAGGATGCTGGGCGGCAGTGACTCAAGGGTCAGCTAAGGGACATCACCTTGGAGCCCCAGCCCTGAAGCTGTTCCAGCACAAATGAACCTTCTGGTGAAGAGAGGCAGTGGGAATTGAGAATAAAAGCCATTTGCACGGGGCAGAGGTGGAGCCCATAGTTTCAACTGACATGTGCCGCTCTTTGTCTTGACTTTAACTGCCTGGCGGCAACATTTTGTTTCTGTGCAGGACCTTTCTGCTGCTCTGCTTGGTCAGATAGAGAGGTCTCAAGAGGGCAGTGAGGCCTGGACCACTTGTGGCAGCCTCTGTCAGCCCCTTTCTGTGACTGTAAACCTGGAAGGAGCCTTTGCAGAAATGCTCATCTCAGTGTCAACTCTCAGGACATCTCAAGTGCAGTCCTCAAAGCAGTGAAGGTGTGGGAGACCAGAGAACAGGAGCTAAGGAGAGAGCTAAAGGTACGCTAGAGAAGGTGGCCTGAGAAAGATGAGCAGGAAGATGGAGAAGAATGAAAGGAGAAGTGACTGAAGCAATTCTTTTTTTCTCTTCAGTTCCCTTCCCTTCTGAAGACTGCTTGGAGGAGGGAAGTGCCTCGTGCCCTGTTTGAACAGGGTGCAGGATGCTGGAATCTCTGTTTAGCATTGTAAATGTAAAGACCTGCTTGGAAATTTGGAGTGAATCAGAATTTGAGGATTTGGCCAGCTCATCAATTTGCAGGAGCTTATGGGCAGCAGTGTTTTATTTTATAGTGGTGGTGAATTAACACCCTGCAATGAGCAGGAGAGCTCATCTGAATCACACCTTACATTGAACCTGACACAGGAAGAGTTGAACTATCTTTGACATTGAGTTTGTCTGTGTGACCAAATGCCCATAACTGTGTCTAAGCTGCACCAGAGCTTTCAGCACTTGGACTGACCCTGGAGGGATGAGATGATATTTCCAAGTATTTGCAAGGATACAGAGAGCTTGGTGGAGAACCTGTACTATCTAAATTCAAGTTCAGGAGCTGAGTTGTTTATGGAGGACCTCTTCAAGTAGCCTGGAGCACTCCTGCAATTCACTGTCCAGGAGTACAAATCTCTCCTGGGAGTTCTTGAGAAATGCAGTGGAAAGCTTTATTCTTTTTCCTCAATTATATTCCTGAACTGTGATGGAGAAAGCTAATTCATCTCTCTTACGGTCCTCTTGTGCCTTTGGGGGTTCCCACCACAGAGGCGAGTTTGTTGGACAATCCATGGGAGAAACTCTGTCCCTTCCTTTGGTGCCCAAAGGGACGTATTGATGCTCTTACACTTCTCTGTTTGAAAATGATGAAGAAAGAGCAGTGAGAAGCAAGAGTAAGGCAGAGACCATCAGCCTTGGCACATCTGTACCCCACCATGATCCAAGGGGGATAGCTGAGGCACATGAGTTTGGCACTGTGATGGGGTTGACATGGATGAGCAGAGCATCAGCCATCCCCTCTGCTACACTGCTCACAGATGATAATCTCACTGTAAAATCTTTTCCGCCTTTAGTGTGTGAGTCTTTGTATCCCTAGGAACAGCAGTCAGATGGTCCAATGGCCCCTTTGATGACCAGGCATTGGTCAGATCTCCAATGTCATCTGATCCTGAAGTGAGAGCTCTTTCAGTGGTGCTTCCTGCAAGTCCTTCAAGGGCAACTCAGATGATTTCTAGGACTGCAGTTTTCTCAGACTTGTTTCCCCCTCTGTTCTGCTTCCCATCAGACATAAGCAATGTGAGGTTTGCTCAGCTTAGCCAAGCCGACGGGCAAAAAAAGTAGACAACTGTGCATGCAAGGACATAATCTCTCTTTGTGTCTCAGGTTTATTTGCCTCTTCTTAGATGACAAAAACAAGAAAGCCAGATTGCCTGTCCCTTTTAGAAAACAGTTCCCTGTCCCCCAGGGGAAAAGGCTGTGGGTGCTGAGGAGCGCTTGCACCTTTTGGATTTTTTGTTAAATTGAGCTGTCTGCTGTTGACTGAAGGCCGATGTTGCTTTGATTGAAAGTTATCCACCTGTAAGTTGTGCAGGGCATGCACTTGGTGCACAAGCACCTACCCTGGAATGGGGAAGGTGCTGGGAACCACTCCCCACCCACCCACCCGCTTGCCTGCACCACATACGTGCACATATGTAGTGCTTCCTCTCAGTCCTGCCCTGCTTTATGCTGCATCCTGGAGATACTTAGGATCTTGAGTATCTGCAGCTCTCCCAACACTGAGCATCTTTAAGAATGAGGACTTTGTGGGCAAACAGCACATCTTCCTGACCATCTAAGTGTGCTTTACCACACTAAGTGGTAAAAATGGACACTGTTTTCACTGTCTAGTTTACTGTTGCTACTCTCTGTTTTTTCGACTGCTTTCTTTAGAAGCAGCTGCAAAACTGTCAGCCCTGACCTGGTGTGTGGTCAATGGTGTGTCTTACTGCTGGTTTGTTCTGTTTTGGGACTCATGCGGGCTAAACAACAGAACTCTTGGCAAGCTAGGAACCCGTACCAGGGATAGTAAAGTAACGGCTGCTAATTGTAAAGGCAAAGTAACAGGAAACTTTACTGTGGCAATACCATGAACTGATTACAGAAGTGTTTGGGACCCACTGCAATGAATATCTGGCTTGATATACCACTGCTTATTCTAAGAAAGTGCCTTTTCGCATATGTGTAGTGGTTTCTTTTTGTTTTTATTTGTTTTTTTCCTGGAGAATCAATGTTCAGAGGTTTGATAAGGAGAGGATTGAACCAAAGCAGCCTGTGGCCTTTTTCCCTTTGCCTTGTGAGAGAAAAATAAATGCTGTTTTTACTATTTCTTCTTTCTACCAAATGTTCCATTTTGTTCTGCGAGGCGTTGGTGGCAGCTCTGAACAATCTGTTAGTTATTATGCAGAAAAGTGTTGTCAAGTTGTATCCTCAAGTGACTCTAAAATTAGCAGTGTGGAAAGAACTTGGGGTGAGTTTGACATAAGCACATGTGGAAGGACGGCTTTGGGGACCCTGGCTACCGTGTGATCTTTGAGACTTGGGGGATGGTGCAGGGGAAAGCATAGTTCTGGTTCCTAGTCCAACCAGGTATCATCCCATCCGTCACAAGCAGTAGTCTATCTGAAGTAAGCCACTCTGGACTTGCTCAGAAGATTTGGATGTTGTGGAATAGGAAAACTCCAAGAGTGATTGTGTTGCTTTTTCCCTGGTGATGGACTAGAGCTTCCCTGAGTAATGACAGTGCCTGTGCTCTTGTAGACCTAAAAGTGGAAAACTGTTGCTGCTGCTATCTTTTCTTCCACCCTTCATAGCTTTATCTAAAAGCCCTGGAGGCCAGAGGAGCATTTTGAGAGTCTGTGAAAGGACCAGTGGGCTTTGGTGTACAGAGGAGTTTTCTTGTGACCCCTTAAGTCAAGAGCTAGCTTCCCCTGGAGGTGTACAAATATTAAACTGTTTATACAACTACTAACTGCCTGTGCTCTCTTCATTGCTGACGTGAAGTCAAGGGCGGTGGGAAGTGGTGAGAAGGTGCTAGCTGTTTCTTGCCCTGTCTCCTGTGCCCTTGAGCTCATGAAGGTGAGCTGGGGCCCAGGTGTGCAGTACGGCAAGGAGAGAAGCTGGGAGTTGGGTTGGAGACACAGAGTAGGACAGTGCCACAGAAGAGGAGTAAGGAAGGATCAATAATGTCATCCTGGACCTGGTCTCCTGGAAAAGACCAAATGTTGGTAGGTGTACAAGAAGCAAGAAAATACCCTTCACAAAGTGGAAACTGTGTCCAGGGGAAAATTAGGCAGACTTGTAAAATCTGGCAAGTTTAATATAAAAGCACTATAAGGCTGTTGGGAAAAATAATTTGAAAAAGTTTCAAAAACCTACTAACAAATTTCCAAAAGGTAAAGCTACTAACATTTTTCTTCTTTTTCCCAAACATGGAAGGAATGGGAAGTCTGCCAGAGTGGCAGCAGTTCAGTAGAAGATGCTGGATTAAGAAGGGTGTTCACAGACCAGTCTGAAGCAGAACCAAAATGAATTTCTGTATCTGGTTACAGATGGGAGGAATTTGGGGATGCTTTGTTACACTGTAATCCCTGTTTGCTACAAATGCATGCCATGATCCCTTGCACATCACAGTGTCCATGGAACAGATGTCAGGACTGAATGAACAGACAAATGATGGGACCTGATGGGATGCACGAGTGCTGAGGGAGCTGGCTGATGTCATTGGGAGGCCACTCGTTTTTAGCTTTAAAGGTCATGGAGATCAGGGGAGGTGGAAGGAAGCAAATGTCACCACTATCTTGCTGATCTTCAAGATGGACAAGAAGGAAGATCCAGCGAATTACAGGTTGGTCAGCCTCACCTTGATCCCTGGGAAGGTAATGTAGCAAATCCTCCTGGAAGCCATTTCCAAACATACTAAGGACAAGAAGGTGATTGGGAGTAGTCAGCATGGCTTTATGAAGGGGACGTCATGCTTGATCAACCTGATAGCCGTCTATGAGGAAATGACCAGCCAAGTGGATGAGGAGAGAGCAGTGGATGTCGTTTATCTCAGCTTTATCAAGACCTTTGACACTGTCTCACGTAACATCTTCATAGACAAGCTGATGAAATGTAGACTAGATACATGCACAGTGAGGTGAACTGAAAACTGACAGAACTTCTGGGCTCAAAGGATTGTGATCAGCAGCACAAAGTCCAGTGGAGGCCAGTGGTGTCCCCCAGGGGTCAGTAATGGAGTCAATACTGTTTACCATCTTCATTAATGACCTGGATGATGGGACAGAGTGCACCCTCAGCAAGCTTGCAAATGATGCAAAATTGAGAACGGTTGTGCCACCACTCAGAGGCCCCTCAATAGACTGGAGAAATGGGATGACAGGAATCTCATAAAGTTCAGCAAAGGGAAACGCAAAGTCCCACATGTGAGGAGGACTAACACCATGCACCAATACATGCTGGAGGATGACCAGCTCAAGAGCAGAGAAGGCCCTGGGGTCCTGGTGGACAACAGTGGGTCTGGGAAGCTACAGACCAGTAGGCCTGAGATTTGTTGCGGGCAGCTGAGTAGAAACTGTAGTAAACCCTAAACCTGGTGGATGTATGCATAAAGGTGGTATTTTGTGAATGAGTCAACATGGCTCAAGAATATCAGGGAGCCAGCAAGTACAGGGACAAGGAGGTACTCTTTAACTAAATAAGGGCCACCTGAATTTGGAGAAGTCATTCAGTGAAGTATCTGACATAAGAGGGAGGATTCCCAAGTAGGTGTGTAATTGGTCAGAAGAAGCCTGTGTTCAAAGGAGTATTCAGGACTGGGGTCTTGGCGTGAGAGTAAGGAGTTCTATGAAACTGCCAGCTCAGTTCTCATGACAGCCTCCTGGACAGGGTGAGCACTGGAAATTCTTAGCAAAGGAGTAGAAAAGAAGACAGCAACTGGTTTCCTGCCACAATATAAAGCTTATCAATAGTAGACTCCCTTTCTTGTCTCGTCTCATCTGGTCCTGCCTTGCCTCGTCTCATCTCTTCTCTTCTCTTTTCTCTTCTCTTCTCTCTTTGCTTCGCTTCACTTCACTTCGCTTCACTTCACTTCCCTCTATTCTACTCTATTTGTAATTAGATGAGTTTTTCAGTTTGATTCACACCATAGCTGCACAATGCATGTATCAGCCACCATATTAGATGCGCATACGATGTCACATCCTCTTTGATAAGCTTATTTTCTCCATCTGTTCAGACTGCCACCTTTCACCTTTTCAGAAAAAGGAAGTGCAAGAGCACAAACATATAGGCACTCTCAGAGATAGAAACCTCTTCAAAATCCTGTTCAGCCAAGCATCTCAGAAGCAAAAAAAAGGTAAGTAATATTTGCAGTTTCTGTGCAGTGGGACTTGTGTTTTCAGAGAAACGTAGAGCTAAACTTCCTGTATATGTTCTGTAACAGAAATGCACTGGCTCTAAAACGTTCTTTTATATCCTATAACAATGGAATTTTATTTCTAAATATCTAGAAGTGTGACTATATTAAAAGCTCCTCTTAGTAAAAATATGTGCGTAGCCTTGAGGCTTGCTCACTGTTAGATCAGAGCTGTGCTTTTCTGCCTTCTCTACAGCAGAGGTCCTGTCCCCTCAGGCCTGCTTTCTCTTCTACGGTTTACTAAGCTAAAAATGACTTGCAGCGTTCATCAGGATATAATGTGGAGGGGGAGAGAAACGGGTGTGTAAAACAGGGTACTTTTTCTGTCTGTAACACCCACAGTATGTGTTGGCGTTTTTCTGCAGGAGAAGAAAATGTTCTGGGAATCCAGGGATATTGCTTTCCGTACTGGCTGCCTCTCTGTCCCGAAAGCGCCAGTGCCCATGGAGAGCAATGAGTCCATGCTGCTGCATTTAGAAACCTACCAAGGGAGGCTACGGCTCATTTTCTGGCTAGGTGGAGAGTTTGGTTTCTGACTCAGTTCCAGTCACCAGAGGTGGATGGCTGATGGGCAGTGCTGGCTGGGTTTTCAACCTATTTCCCTTTCTCTTGGGTTACACAGTAAAGGTTTTTGTGTTTCCTGAAGCTCTCTGTTCTGGGACATGAAGATGGTCCATCTCCCTTTGGATTCAGAGAGGGAGCAGAGGGAGCTGGGAAAAATGCCACAATCCTCCCTGCTGCTTCTGCCTCATTATGCGTGTGTGCTTTCGGGCCTCCCTGGTGGGTCAGGATGTGCTGATACTGCTTTCCTTCAATTTGAGGGGAGGCTAGAGTAGAGTAGCTAATGCTAGTGCTGGGAGCATGTCTGAAATTACTTTTTTTGGTTGTTTTTCCTGACTTGTTAAAAAACTCCCCCTTCCCCTTTGGAGGAGAAACAGAGGAGGTAAGGGTAGGGTGCAGGGGGAATTGCTCATCATCCTTGTCTTTCACGTCATTAGACAATCCCACTGGCAGAGCTGAGCAAGTCCCAGACACTCTTGGCAGTGACACATGGATTAGCCAGCACCATCTACCAGATGAAATAGAAGTGAGGACTTGGCAAGGGAAGAGGGATGGGAAGCAGGCTTGAACTCTCCTTAACCAGGCAGTTCTTGTCATCTGCACCCGCCTCCAAAGCTGCCTTGTGTCATTCTCTCTGGAAGTAGGTGTGTCGTTACCTAAATTGCACACCTGATAACCCCTGAATAACGAGTGTTGCTGTGACATCTGAGAATGCATTTTGGCTGCAGAATACCATTTGTCCAGACTGCAGCTGATGTAAAACAGTTGGCAGACTGTCAGTGATTAGGAAATATTTTCCTGTGGTTTATTTGCCTCTTATTATTAGATAATAAAATAATAAAAGAACGGGCAGCCCATAGTGATAGAGCCTGAATTTAATTTACACCAAATCTTTTCCTCCCAGCTGGAATTGTAAATTTTATGACTAATTCATTTACTCCTGCATTTGTATTTGATTTCTGAGACCTCGCTGTGTTGTCTCTGTCAAGAGTGCAGTTTGACATTGTGAACTTTTTCTTAGCCTTATGTATTTGCTTGATTTTAGAGGGGTTCTTCTGTAGACGCATTTCCATCAAATGTTAGGATTAGGCTTTGAAAGACCAGGTTAAGGAAAGATACAGGGTGCTCAAATGTACTGCTTGTCATGCATTTCTTTAACTCTCATTTCAGCCTGGATTCCAGTTGCATACTGGAATCTTGACACCTCTATACAGTAACTTGCCATGGTCTGGATAGGGAAAAATGATTCAGTCAGCAATGGTATGATCTTCTGTTTTATGTCTGAATTAGTTTTCTCTGTCATTACTCTGTGCTTTCCATTTCTTCACTACATAGAAATTCCACTGCATTTGCAGGGCAGCTCTTCTCCCAAGAGGAGTGCACATACCGGCAACCCTTTTAGGAGTCACAGCAGCACATACCTGCATGCGTCCCAGTGGTGAATGTGGCAGAACAGCTCTGTGGTTTCTAGACTCGGATCTTTCTTCTCTTAGCCTCCAGTATTTTTTCTACAAAAACACTTCCAAAAATCTATTTGTATTTTATTGTACAATTGACAGAATCCTGGAGAGCACTGTCCGTGGGCGTATTTCTTGATAAAAAGCTTCCTGTCAGAAGCGCGTGAGCACAACGAATGCATCTTGGCGAGGTTAACCATTTTGGCCAGGTGAGTTCCTTAATCATGCTGACAGGACTGCTGCATCACCCAGGTCCTCTCAGTGGACGCGGCACCAGGACACTAGGTGTTGCTTCCATCTGCTCATTTCTTTTCTGTGTTCAGCAGCCCACTGCCTGTGCCGGTCCTTCAAAACAAGCTGATGATACCAGCCTGCAACAGGATAAAACCCCTACTGCCTCCTGCCAAGCCAAATGCAGCACTTTGCCTAGGAAAGCCGAGAGGGTGATGCCTGTTCGCATTTGCCGGATGTCAGAATTTGCATCTGGCCCCTGGTCTCAGACCCAGAAACTCACTTGCTTGCCACCTAACAGAGCTGGGGTAGCAGAAACAGCAGAAGCCTTTCAATTACCTTTGTATTAGTTTTTTGTGCCTGTGACAAAGCAGCACTTCTGTTTCTCGCCAGCACCTCTCTCCTCTAAACCTGTACCACCCTGGCTGTATTAGGATGGCTGGAGGAGGGGGGGAGGCAGAGAGGACGGGGGAGTGCAGGAAGCCTGATGGCCACACCGGAGGAGGAAAGCCCGGGAAAGGCAGCCTGACCTCTCGGCAAGTGGGCTCCGGGGGCTGCTCAGTCATCCCACCTCCCCCCTTCTCTGGAATAACCTGGCTCTGGGAGCAGTTCAACTGTGGTAAATGCTGGTTGATTCACCACTTCATATTTGACCTTTTTTTTTGTTGTTCTCTTGTGTTTTAATCGCGTTTGATTTTTTTTTCCAGACTGTGCTGTTTTTCTTGGAAGAGCATCACTCTGAGGCAAAGATGGGATGCCTGTGTCTGTGCTGTAAGCTAAATGCAGGCTCTCCACCTTGCATTAATCCTCATCTGCATAATGTCATGTGGGAGACGAAGGGAAGGACCAGTACTTTGGTTTGCATTTGAATGTCAGCAGATTTCCCCCCCCCCCCCCTCTTTTTTCCTTCAGATCTTTTTGGCAGACTCCCACAGCCCTGCCTCTTTCTAAAGGATGTGCTCTTTGTGGAGACTTCGGAGTGAAGCAACCCAAATTTCATCTGCCTGTGCCCCCTCAGAGGGGCGGCCTGCAGTCACCTTCAGGCCAGAACAGTGAGCCCCCTGAAGCGATCATTGCCATGCCAAATAGGATCATTTTCCATGCCAAAACGGTGTTGTTTGCCTCCACTGAGCTGCTTCTCCAGAGAGCAAATCTGGCTGACAGACCTGGATGACCTCCTTTTTGTCTGACTGGCATCCACATCCTTGGTGCAAAGCAAGAGCTGCATTTCATAGCTGTGCTGTCCAACGTCCAATGCAGTGCAATCAATTTGTGCAAACCCGCAGGCATTTATGTAGACACTGGTGGCATCTTTCTTTGGACTTTAAAGAACCCCACCACCGTGCTTTGTGTCCAGCTTGGGGATTTACTGACTTGCATCTTTCCCCTATTAAACCCAAATTCACATGCATGGAATTTTACGTGCTGGTTTTTGTGTAGTTTTATCAGGGCCTGTATCATTCAGCTTGTGTTTCAAGAAGATGCATTGTCATGGGTCTCCAAATCCAAAAAAGCTGCAAAGGACTCAGTGCTGTTTCCAAAGCAGCGCTTTATTCCACTTTTGCAAAACTGGAAGAAAGTGCTTGAAGCAATCAACTCTTCTGAGTTCAGTGCATTCTTAAGAAATGTATGTGCGACTTTTGACTAAGTTAGATCAAGGAGACATTGTTATAAGTAGCTTGTAAAATTTTGTTGCATCATCTTTAATCCCAATATTGCCTTTGTATATAATAATAAGGAAGAATTCAGCAACTGTGTAGGTAGATAAACTGAAGAATCTAAATCTTCAGTGAAAATGTCCACTAGAAAGTTCATTTAACTAAGGAAAATGTTTTTCCCAGGCAGCATGAAACAGTAGCATGTAAGATAAATGCCAGGTTGCCTGAAAAAGCTTACAGTACTAACTGAGCAACATCAAATCTACCATCCTGGCTTTGCTAGCTTGTTCATATAAAATTGCCTTTGTGTTACTGTGCTTTTATAACAGGACATGCAGAATAGAATAACTGTTACCCCACTCCGCTTGGTATAGCCCAACAGTCAGAAGACAAAAGCTGCGTTTTATCATTATCATACTATAGAGATCTTAGGCTACAGTTTTACAGTAGCTTAAAGCCAGTTTAAGGACTCCCAGGACCAGGTCGAAAACATAGGCCAAGAAAGTTTTGCCATGTTAAGTTCATATCCACAATAGGGATTTGTGGTAACAAAGTGATATCCACACCAGAATATGTTTTGCATTCTTGTAGCTATGAGAGATCTTTTCCTGCAGACCTTTTCATCAGTCCTTTCCTACCAAGTCATTTACACGTCATTTTTCACCATCCAGTACTACGTACTATGATCTGAACTGGAGCCGGGCCAGTACCTTTGAGGTGGAGGAAACAGTGCAGCAGTCCCTTTACTGGCAAGGTGCTCAGTGAAGCGATCCGTCGGTATGTTGCTTCACGCTCACTTCCCTGTGGGATCCTAAGGATCTTATAACGGTGCCGGACCAAGCAATGCTCCCTACTTCATCTATCCACTTCCTCTGTGATCTTCCCATCCATCCCTTCCTATATGATTCCTGAGTTAGCTCAGCAACATACCAATTAGTCTGCTGCTCTCTGGCTGTTTCTGGCCCTGGGAACTGCTGCTTCTAACTATTCCTCATAGGAATGGGATGGCGCAAAAAGGACCTGCTGTCACCAGAGCTGATCCAACGAGAGAACAGAAACTAGAGAGGGTAGATCTTACATCCTTTATGGGAAAAGTAGGGCCAGCTGGAGAGAGAGCAATGCTCACTTTTATTCTTCTGCTAAGAAAGATTTGGCATCTGGAAAAAAACAGACCTCTGAGGACATGTCCATGAACTGCAGCTGAGAGCACGATTAATCTACAGCAATGAAAACCTAGCACCTGGGCAGAGACGATGTCTGTGATGAGAGAGAAGTCCGCAAAGCAAGCTTACCTTGTGCTTGTGAATGCCTCTGTCTCCTGCTCTGCCACTAAGATATCTGCCGATCTTCAGACAGGAAGGTGCCCTCCTAGTTTGTGTCCAAAAAGTTGTTGGCATTGGCAAGCTGATAACAAGGTGACCAGCTAAGCCTACATAAGCTACATGGCCTCCTTCTGCTGGGCAAGTGAGCAGCAGAGCTAACTATGTGCCACGTTTGGCATCTAGCAGTTTACAAGTAAAGCTAGCAGCATGCTGGATACAGGTCTTTCTGAGTTAGCTCTTGTGTCATTTCAGGACTGCGGCTGTTATAGCTTCAGAAGGGCCATTACCCGAATGAGGGCTGGGAACAGTTCCAAAGAAATTCTTAAACCCAGGTGAAAGCTAATGCTTAGAACTAGAGATAAGACTGGAACTGGAAGTCCCTTGTTCTGGTACATTTCCAGCAACCCCAACCAGTCCTGCAAGTCCAGAAGGATACAAAGATAGCACCGGGGCAGAAAGCTCAAGGGTGTACCTGAGCTCTGACTCACTTTCTCACCCTGTTGCCTTGCGAGGCTGCTGCTTGGAGCAGGTTCAGCAGCTGGTGCCAGTCTGTTTCTTGAACTCCTGCTGCATGCTTAAGGGCGAAGGTTTGTCTGGGCTGCAGGCACTAACAACTGTACTGCTGTGCCTGGCTCACCCCCGCTCCCCCCTCCCGGCAGTGACTCGTACGCTCCTTATCACGCAGCACTGTGTCTTGCCACATACTCATTAAACTAGAGGTACATTAGCTCTTACTGCAAAAGGAGCCAGATGTCTTCCCCTGTGGTATTTAGCCTTGTGATTACCACTGTCTTTACTTTTCTAGAGCCCATCGACCTGTATTATCTGTACATATTCAAAATGGAAGTCTATCTGGCGTTTTTCAAGAGCAGACGAACAATACAATATACTAAGTCCTAATAATGTGTTTTCCAGGAAATAACTCTCACATGTGTAAGAGTGGTGAAGGAGAGACTTCAAGCAAAGAAGCTGAGAAAGTTCCAGTTCTTTGTAATTTCATGTGAGGATGAACAAGTAATGAGCTACTTCCTTGTCCTGCACTTCAGTGGCGATATGATACGTAGATACTCTAAGTTTAATATTTGTTATTCATCCTGGTAGGAGTCTAAATTCTTGGGTGACAGCTGAGGTACTTTCACTATGATGCTGTAGTTTAAATGGAATCTTTAAAAGCGTAAAAAAAGAATATCAAGTTGGTGTTTCCTCTGTGAGCAGTTTTAGTGGGATCATTGCCATTTAGTTATCATATTTTCAATGGATTTTTCATATACTAAAAGATTTTAGTTTAAAGTTCAAGAAAAAGCAACAAAGATGATAGCAGCCCTAGGAAAGCAGCTCTATTGCCTTACTTACGTGCTCATATTTTACCAAAATGGTTAAAGATGGAAGACAGCAAAGATCAAATCAGGTTCCAACTAAGACTGCATAAGCTGATTTACAGTAATCAGTTCATGTTCTCATAGCTCTAATGCACATAGAGAATCACGAATAGAAATCCGGTTATGAGGTTATCACTGGAGAATGACCTTTCATTATCCTATGTGGAGAGAATTTTAGGAGGACTTTTTTTCACTGTGCCCTAGCCATTCACTGCCCTTTGTAGAAGGGGAAATCACCTGACTAGTACAGGTCACAGACTCCATAGGCTGTAGGGTATTCATAAATCTCTAGCTTTGGGCCTGGGTTAGAAGAGACGTGGCTTAGAGCCTAGAAAGTCCATGGGCTCCCTGTAAGGAGGCTCAAAGCACCCACTGCTTTGTTTTGTCATTTCCTCCTTTTTCGTTTTCTGCTGCTATGAAATGTTCTCAAGTACGTTTCGGTACTTCTGTTTGTTGTTTGTTTCCTCATTTACAGTAAGGCTGTTCTGTCTAACAACTTCACCAGGAACTTGTTGTTTCTTTTTACGAAATGCTTAAAGGTCACACTGTCCCACATTAGTTTCAGAATGACATGCACCGATGGAAGGAAAAGAAGGTGCCTCTTTATCAAAACTCAAGGCAATAGCCTGTGTTCAGCTTCATTTCTCAGGTTTTTTAACGTGCATTATTGTTGTCACACATTATCAGAAACAAAGCAGCAGAGCTGCAGCTCTAGCTCAAAATGTATGTATGTGCAGACTCTTGCCAGATTTGCTCTTCATATGAGTTGGACTTCCTCTGGAAGGCATCGGGAAGAAGCACACCACACACTGCTGAGGCAAGAGAGTGAGAAAAACACATTTCTTCAACAAGGTCTCTGCTTAAAGGGGGATTTGAACCCAGCAGCTAAGTGTAAAATGTGATGCAAACCTCCCTCAGTCCTTTGGTTCTGGCAGAACAATCCGTCATTGACTGACTTGATTTTACCAGGCCCACTTCAGGCTGGCTGCAGAGCAGATTGCCTTCCAGGGAAGAAGAAAAAAAAATCTTTCCATACATACATTCCCCTCAGGTCAATTCTTCATAACAGTGTTCTCAGCATTTGTTTAAATATTCAGGAGGCTTAAATGGCAAAGAAAAACGAAGCTGTAAAAATTCTTGAGCAGCCTTGAACTAACAGCTTGCAGGCCTGAAAAACTGAAGCTACTTCTAGAGTCTGTCAAGGTGAAGGCTAGTCATGAACAACAAAAACTCTTCTAGGTTGAACTTAGGTTTCAGGCATTGTTCCTCACATCCTGAAGCTGTGTACTTTTTTATACGGAGGAATTCAAGGAATTGGGTGTTTGTTTTTTTAAAGCAGGAGAGCTCACGTCCTTGTCAGTGCCCTGAAGTGGCTGATAAAAGGCAGTTGGTCCGATAGTTGCTGCTGCTGCCCTCCTGTTGGAGCCCATGTAGTTAGTGATCTACATCCTGGCTCCCTATTCCCATGTCTAGGCCTCAGACAGGCCAGCGAGGCCAGTGCTTAAACCCAGGAATGGATAACCGGTTCTTGTGAAATGATGGGATTTGTCAAGCGCTTTCCCCAGCTCTGCTGTTCTCTCTGTCTTTTCCACGTATATCTCATTTCATTTGAATCAAGGGGTTATGGGTTTTGGTTCTGCGCAGCTGAAGTGGGAACGAGTCAGTGAGGTTTGGCATCCGCATGTAGTATCCTCCAGACTGGTAGAGAGGGTTAGAGCACTGCTCTCCCCAGCTTCTGCTTCTGTGATCGTCACTTCTCTGCTGTCACAGGAGAGAGGGTTCAGAGAGTAAACTGTGCAGTACAGGATTTCTCTCACTCCAGCTCTGAGTATAGAAGAATGCTCCTCTGTGTCTTGTCCTTTGGTTGGATGGGGTAGGGGGAGCGATAGCACAAGCTTATGGGAATTGTATGCGAATTACATGTTAATTCTCATGGAAATTACATGACGATTACATTAATTCTCATGGGAATTACATCTAACACTGCTGTGAACCTGTTACCCCTTGTGTGCTCTTCCCTTTCTGAGGCACTTACCTAAAGGGAGGGAACATAAATTAAAGGAGACTGAGGAATTTAACAGGATTTAATGCTCTGCCTAGGGATTGCCTGAATGACCCTACCTAGAACTTCTTTGCCCAAGAGATGTTTGGAAGCTAAGGTGTGTTGACCATACCCTGTTTATGAGGAGAAGCTGAGGGAGCTGGGCTTGTTCAGCCTGGAGAAGAGAAGGCTTTGGGGGGGACCTGATAGCAGCCTTCTCATACCTATGAAGACGCTACCAAGAAGATGGAGCTAGCCTCCACTTCTTCAGCTTCACCACTCCAGGGTGCATGGTTGCAGGATGAGAGACAACAGAGTTACTGGATATAAGGAAAACCTTTTTCACCAAAACCCTGAGCAGCCTGGCCTGATTTTACAGCTGACCCTGCTTTGAGCAGGGGGTTGGACTAGAGACCTCCTGAGGTCCCTTCCATCCAGAATTAGGCTATGATCCCATGTTGTTTTTTATTCAGTTGGCATTCAAGATGGAGGAAGCATCTTCTGCCTTTGGATGAGGAAGAGTCAGCTCTGAGTTTTCTCAGAGAGAGAACAGACTAAAGCCACTGAAGTGCGGAATGGGTTAACTGCTTGATCACATAACTGCTTCCAGAGCCTGCACGTGATGTAGGATGGTGCTAGTGGAAGGGCTGCAGCTCTAAGAGTCAGCTAGTTCATCTGCTTCTACACAGGTTATATTTTAGGACTCTGTCACCTACGTGTTGGCATCCACTGCTTGTCAAGCTGTTCAGTTCTGTTTTAGATATTTTTCTAACACTCTCTTGACTCTGTCACCCAGGCTTTATAGTGTGAAAGGAGCAGCTTCTCAACATAGCACTGTAATCCTCTGCTCTTTGGGCCACTTTTTTTGGACATCTTTAGCTGTGCACTTGAAAGCAGAATTATATACAGTACATAATTACTGGCTAATACCTATAGTAAATATGCTACTAGATGAGGCATTAATATGGTCACCACCCTGGTGCAGGCAGCTGCCGAGTCTCTGCCGGCAGGACAGTTGCCAGCCAGAACGTGAAGCCTTGGCATCCATTACTCTTTGCAATGGGCCATTCCCTCTTGCTGAGTTTACATCTTCTGACTCTGGTTTCTCTCTCTTTCTCTCTCTCCTTTTTTTTTTTTTTTTTTCTTTTTTTTTTTTTTTCAAGTTACTGATTCAGCAGTTTCACCTCTGTCTTTGTTCCTGCTTACCTTATTTTGCAGGCTGTAATTTACATGTTTTCTTCCTTAAAGCACAGCAATGATTTTTCTCGTTAAAGCTGAGCCAAGGTTACACATTAATGCATCACAAAACTAGCCTTTGGTTCACAGATAGCTGAGCTGCACAATGCTGGGCTCTGGTTTATAGTCTTCTGCTTGATAGCTGGATGTCTTTTGATACTGAGCCATTGTTACACTCGGTATTAGGGCCTAGCAGCCACCAACAGGATTCAGTGTCTTAGTGGCAACACTTACGTTTAAATTCCGTCTTGCCCTGCTGCTAGGGTTTGTTCAGGGGCTACTTCTTGCATGCACTGCTCTGGTGCACCATAGCTAACAGCACTTGTAACATTAGAAGAACTATGATACGGTGAAACTCAGTATTGAAAAGGAATTGTGTTAACCTTTGGGGACTATCTACCACTTGCCCCCCAAACCCACCTCACGAGTGATGTGGGGTTGTAGGCTGAACTTTATTTTGACTTTGACTATCCTGTGTCAGGCATGCTGTATGATGGGCAAAGTTTCTCCTCTTGTTCTGCAGCTCCAGCTGCTTGAGATATAAATATAGGTGCTGAAGTGCTACATAAAGGTGGCCAGGATCTATTGCTAGCTTAAGCTTATTAAACTTGATATTACATTAAATTTTGTTAGAAAGTGTTGCATTGCTAGCATTGTGTTATAACAACTTCATGCATATGACATATGTTTTGTTAGTGTGGAATATTTGTTCTTCACTGACAGCAACATTTTTATACATATCTTCCTCTCACATCAATAATTAGATTTATTATACCATCTGCGTGGAGTACCTATTGCCATGCATCACTATCACAATCTATACAAATTTCAGCAGTTTGTAGTAATAATTGTCATTATTGTATTTGTAGTACAACTGTAGCTTAGGGATAGTCCGTAAGGGTTTCAACATCTGGAAATATCCTGTTACTACTAGAGTCAGACTAATATACCCATAACCACACAAGTGCAATGTGACACTAATACAGATTTATTAACGATAGTGCCAAAAGCCAACAATGGGATAAGTTTATGACTTGCACAGTTCTCTGTAAACAGTTGTAATTTTCATTTGAATTTGGTTTTCTAGGACTGTAAAGCTCATAACAGTGCAGCTGTTTGTCAGCTTTTGTAATCACTATCTTTAGCTCATTTTTCATTCTGAGAGTGAAATTCCATTATAAATTCACATGCCACAATTCTCAAATACCATTTTCACTGGGTCCAAGCTAATACTATTGAAGTGTTACTGTACGAGAAAATAACAGCATCTGCTAGTATTTTTTGTATTTCATGAAGCTATTGAGCAAGCTCACTTACTTGAAGTTGGGAATGCCTGTTTTTTTGTAAGCTGTTATAGCTCTGTCTCAATTCATTCAATAAATTTCCTACTCTATCCAACTGTAATAGCATTACTGACTTTTTTTTTCAGTAATCTTAAACTACTATTTATTCTACTTAGGGAAACTGAGGCTGAAATGATGTTGCCATGACTGGTTTTGTGATATTGCTGCTTGTGACCATTACTTATGCACCTTATTGGTTCTCTCTTTTCCACATAAGAGAAAATTATTACTTTTTTTTTTTTTTTCTATATAACTTAAGTGAGAGGTGATCAGATCTGTGGTAACATTCCCTACAATGATTTGGGGATGAACAGCTATAAAAACTGTCATATCGTTTCTTCCCACAATCTGTTTATGAGTTCCAGAAATTGCAAACATCAACCACAGAATCACAGAGCAGTTGAGGTTGGAAGACCTCTGGCGATCATCTTGTCCAGCACCCCTGCTCAAGAAGAATCACATAGAGCAGGTTGCCCAGGACTGTGTCCAGCCAGGCTTTGAATATCTCCAAGGATAGAGACTCCACAACCTCAGCCACTCCTCTCAGTTTTTCATCATTTGCAAACTTGCTGAGGATGCACTCAGGCCCATCATCCAGGTCATTAATGAAGTTATGAAACCGTACTGGACCCTGTATTGATCCTTGGGAAACATCACTAGTGGCTGGCCTCCAGCTGGGCTTTGTGCTGCTAATCACAACCCTCTGAGCCTGGCAGTTCAGCCAGTTTTCAATCCACCTCACCGGCCATTTGTCTAGCCCATACTTCATCAGGTTGTCTATAAGGATGTTATGGAAGACAGTGTCAAAAGCCTTGATAAAGTTGAGATAAATGTCATCCACTGCCCTCCCCTCATCCACCAAGTCAGTCATGCTGACTACTCCCAGTCATCTTGTCCTTCATGTATCCAGAAATGATTTCCAGTACTAGTTACTCCATCACTTTCCCAGGGATCAAGGTGAGGCTGACCAGCCTGTAATTCCCTGGATCTCCCTTCTTGCCCTTCTTGAAGATAGGAATGACTTTTGCTTTCTTCCAGTCCTCAGGAACCTCTCCTGATCACCATGATCTTTCCAAGATAATCAAGAGCGGCCTTGCGATGACATCAGCCAGCTCCCTCAGCACTCACGGGTGCATCCTGCCAGGTCCTATGGACTTGTATATATCCAGTTTGTTTAAATCTTCCCTAACCTGATCCTTCTCCACCATGGGAGAGTTCTCCTTGCTCCAGACTTCTCCTCTGGTCTCAAGGGGCAGGGATTTCTGAAGTCTGGTGTTACCAGTAAAGACTGACACAAAGAAAACATTCAGTACCTCTGTCTTTTCTGTGCCCTTCGTCACCAGGTCCCCTGTCCCATTCCGCAGCAGGCCCACATTTTTCCTAGCCTTTCTTTTTCTGCTTATGCACTTGTAGAAGCATTTCTTCTCGCCCTTCACATCCTTTGCCAGATTCAATTACAGATGGGCTTTAGCTTTTGCAACCCCCTCCCTGTACGTTTGAATAGCATCTCTATATTCTTCCTGGATCAACTGTCCCTACTTCCACCTCTTGTACACTTCCTTTTTACGTTTGAGTTTAGTCAGGGACTCCTTGTTCATCCAGGCATCCTGCTGCCTTTGCTTGATTTCCCACTTGTTGGGATGGACCGTTCTTGAACTTGGAGGAGGTGATCCTTGAATATCAACCAGCTCTCTGGATGCCTCTTCTCTTCAGCGCCATATCCCATGGGATTCAAGCAGATCCCTGAACAGGATGAAGTCTGCTTTCCTGAAGACCGTGGTTGTGATCCTACTTTTTGCCTTGCTCCCTGCTCTGAATGCCACTGTCTCATGGTCATGCAGCCAAGGCTGCCTCTGGCCTTCACATCCCCAGCCAGTCCTTCCTTTTCTGTAAGTGTGAGGTCTAGCAGAGCACCCCTCACTAGCTGCTGGATCACCTGTGTTAGAAAGTTACCGCCACTGAAGCCTTAAGTTACACGTATCAGTGTGCATGTTCAGCTGGAGGTGTGCTATGTCATGTGCATACTTCTGGGCTCCTTCCTGGTTTAATGAATTGTGCGTTTATGCAACTCTGACTGCTTCCAGTAGCATTCTTCACACAGTGATGCACATCAACCCTAGATGTAATCAAGCAGTGTTTCCAAAGCTATGAAACCCACCCGAGGTGAATGGTAGGGTAATGTTCCTCCTGTGACTACACCTGAATGTTTACCTTTATTAATTCTGATTCAAAGTGACCTTCCTTTCTCCTTACCCACAGATATAAATCTAAGATCACAGGATCTCAGAGTTGCATTCTTTGACTCTGCTATGGTTTGCCTGAAGATTCTTCTTACCACATGGAGTGTCTATCCAATACTGTCTTATGCCATTGGACAAACTGTTTCTAACTATACTAGTGGGTATTTCACCTACTCTTAATTTTATTCCAGGAGAAAAATTATTTCTAAAAACAATAAAAAGTAAAATTGGATATTACAATGTTAATTCTGGAAACATGAAGGTGTAGTTAAGTACCAAAGATCTGCTTATAGACAGGTGCCATAGCTGTCCTCTGTACATATTTACAGCATCTTATTTCATGGTCAAATTTGCCCATTTCAATTGCAATACATTCTTATTGTCACCTCAAACATTCGCACATGCTTGGCCTGCCATTCTTTAGGGTCAGAAGGAAGCGCGCTGAAGTTGTTGCTTTCACCCCTAAATACAAAAAAGGATTTGCTAGTGGATCCCTCTGTATTTTGATATCACTCCATTCTTTCATTGCTAACAGACTGATTAGTCACCTGCTAAATTTTGGTTATTATCAAAATTTATCTCTGATACTGTTGTTGGTAATGTGAAAATAGAGATATTTAACTGTTTTCTGGTGGGTCCCCAAAATGCTTCTCCCAGCACTGCTTGTGATCAGTGATACTGTTCAAGACCACTAACAACTACCTGAGTATGCAGTAGAACTTTGCTGGACCTTTTCCTTCTGTTTTTGTTACTGCATTTGTATCAAATTTACACATGCCTCCTGGCATCACACAGTGATAAGAGAAAGAAAACAAGGGACTAATTGAAGAATCTCACTGTATTTTCACTTGGCCTGCAAAGCTAGATTTGGATGTTCATGACATATTCTGGAGGATCTTTGTTGTACCAGAAATGCCCAGCTCAGCTCCAGGCTTAATACCTCTAGCTCTGCATCCCATGCTAAGGGCTGCAACTACCCCTTGCTTCCCCAGCAGTACCTCCCTTGATGGGCTCAAGAGATCAGACCTGCATTTCTATTTCAGCTGCCCTTTTGGCTGCTTGCCCACAGAGGGCTTTCTGCCTGGATTTTTTGTATCACAGATGCTGCACACAAGCCACATCAGCACACTGCTCGCTGGTCCTTCATCCATTTATTCTCAAGTCTCATTTCCTCACTTTCCTTTTCCAGAGTTACAGCTTTCTTCCTACAGGTTTTATTTACTGTCCTGAATAGGCATGTCAAATTACTCAAGACCTTCCACAGAGAGGTTAGCAACAACTTTAACACTTGTCTGATATATACCTTTGATGTAGTGCTATCCAGGTGGATTACAAATGCCTTTCATTCTTCTGTCAATTGTTTTTTACCTGCAAAAGCTCCTCATTTCCCCATACAGGGTCTTATCTGGATAATCCATTTTCCTAAACTATCCTCTGTATGGAAGAAAGCCATCATTTTTTTCTGGCTGGCAGTCATTCCCATACCTAGGTCACAAACCTTAATACAGAAAGAGCTAATGTAGTGTCTCTCAAGCTCCCACTGCATGGACACATTTAGCTACTAGCACTGTCTGAAATGTCTCTAGCTTTGGACTGAAATCCTGTAAAAAAGCAGCTTGATAGACATTTATTCTCCACATAAATGACTATGCACCTGGGACACAGACAGCTGAACCTCACAAAACTGTGCCCTGGGCTACAGCATTGCTTTGCTTTTCAAGAATACTCTATAAAGGAGATTTTTTTTAATGCAGAGACCTGCAGGAATGATAGTCGAATTGGCCACAAGAGGGCACGGCTGTTGCTTTAAAATGCTGACCATTAAGGGCATCTTCCAGAGCATCTCACCCAATTCAACAGCCTCTCTAAGCCAGTCTCTCTTGTAACTCTGCATTTAAGCATGCCCTGAGGGACATCAAAGAATTACAGTCTCAGTCCAATGCAATTAGTAACAGAGGGGAGATATATGTTATGTTTCTCTTATAGGTCACCCTCTTCAGGGACCAGTGTGAGAGCCACTCTCTGTTTCCTGCCACTGCTGGGTGAGGTTGAGCTGATGTAAGGGCCGAGAAGCTAACCCAAGGCACACACAAAAAGGGAGGGGTGTGGAAAGGTTTTGAGGGCAGAGGATGTACGTGGTCTTCTCTGAACACAGAGCTATGAGGCTTGGGTCTTATTCCCAACCAGCCCAGGGATGTGCACTATGTGGAGGTAGGATCACAGGATGGGCGCTGTATATGTTCCTCTTAAGACTTGTTTGGACAGTTCATAAGACTGGAAGGAGAATTTCCTCCCTCTACCGTGGATATGTCTGCTGCAATGCTGTTAGTGGCTGTAGTTCCTCTTTCTACACTGTGGGAGCACATGATCGCATCTTCAGTTTTCCCAAGGGCCTTCCTATTCATAGCTGCTGTGAATTGATGAAATATTTAAATCCTAAATTGACTCTTATTTCTGTTTTCTATAGATTTAGCAGCTTCCTGCTCAGCGGTTCAGCTTCTCTCCTCCCCACAGTCCAGGGGCTGAGTTTGTTGCTTCCCTATGCTCAGCTGGGAGTCCAGGTACAGCCTCGTCAGCTTAAGAGAGGGCAGTCTGGCTGTCAAGTCAAAGAGCTCATTTAACAGCAAGCATGAGCTCTGGACAGCCAAAGTCACAGACACTCGGGTAATCACCCTTCCCGGTCATTTTGGGCAGGTAACCAGTAAGTGCCTAAGTATTCAGGGATCGTTGGGCTTCTCTTTCACGGTTTTCTTCTTGTGCCATTTGATGCAAATCTGAATCCTTAGTCTGTGCCTCTGTTTTTATTACTTGCCCCCCTCCCTCATCTCCCCTTTTGCTTAGCAGGTGTGTTTGCTAATGGTTAGATAATACACTTGCACCTTCTTTCCTGTAATTTTCTGCATATGTGCAGTTCTATCTAGCTTTATTTGTTAAATCTGCTAACTGCCTAGGCATAAGCTGTAGCAATTAAATCACAGAAGGAGACAAAAAGGAAACTCCTTATTCACAGCCTTAATTTATATTCTACTTTGCGAACAACATTCACACTTCTGCAGTATACAGTCACAATTTCCCTGTAAACAACTGATTCCATCTGGCTAAGTCAGCTGCTTGTATCAGTTATGTTAATAGTTAGGCCTGGAGGTTTAAGCCCTTCCATAGAAGACATAATGACAGAATTATTCAGTTCTAATGTAATTATGTAAAAACAATTCAAATTGCTTTCAGTATAAAACAAAAATGTAACATTTCATTCTCTGACATCACCAAATGTGTGCCCTTGAAGAATTTGTATGGTTTATTTCTTGCCGTTTGTTATTGCTACCTGAGCTATCACTAAAATCCGATAATGTCTCATAACAGTATCTCTCAATAGTGTATATTTTTTCTATTAGGATGTATTTGCCAACTTTCAGGGACTTCTTACAAGTATCTGCTGTTGCACTTTGAAAAATAGAGGAGTCTAGAAACTGATGATGCTTGTTTGGCTTCAGGTAAGTTTGTACTACTTGACTTTCAGTAACATCATCCAATTTTGGTTATTTCCTTTTTTTTGCTGCTCATAGTTTTGTTACTAAAGAAAATATCAGTGAAGCACATCCCTTAGTCCAGGAACCTCTTACTGCAGGGCTCTCCAGTACCCCTTTAGGGACATCCTGAGCAGATAAGAGCATGTGGTGATCTGAGAGCATCAGAATGCTTGAAGCCCCTGGATGAGGGAGTTACAAGATATTGCATCATAACAGGCCTTAGGTCCTTTTCCTTTATACCATATTTTAGTCTTTTTGTGCTTGGAACAAGGAAAGCTTGCTATCATTTACATGTCAGCCTTTACCTTATGTAATAATGTATGTCGATTGGCTTTACAATTTTTGTTTTGTGCTTTTTCCTTTGCATATTGCCATCACTGATTAGGTTAGCAAGGCTCTTAACTTTGATGTGCAAGTTGATGAAAATTATATGCAGTATTTTGGAAATTATATACTGTCAGCAAATCTTCATCAGCAAGTTCCTTGATTTGTTGAAGAAACTATTGTAGCATGTGAGTCACTAACCCTTGTCACAGTCTCAGGGGGCCACAGCATTTGCCTGTTTCTGAGTGGGCATGAGAAGGAAAAGAATTAAGTTCCTTTCATTGGGTTATTGAATACATTTTTGAAAGAACAGGGGCAGACAGGTTGACATCAGAGGAAGGACACTGACTATAGTGGGAACATAGGTGTCCATATTACAGACTTCTAAAGCTGGGTGAGAAAAAGCCACCCGTGGCTTCCACAAGTAGACAAAAACCTGGGTAGAGCCAATACAGTGATAGACTTGTGGTTGATCTTAATGATAATAATCACATCTGAGTGTTTTTCCTGCATGTCCAGGGCACTGCAGTTGTAAAAATGTATTTGAAACTTATGAAATGAGAAGAAAAAAAATCTAAAGCAATTCACCTTGTGCCAAATCAAAGTTCCCGTCTTGATGGAAAGGTATACGAAATGTATAATTAATGCTTTCTCAGATATACAGTAGTTAACAAAAAAAGAAAAGTGTGTATATTCACTTTAATATGGCCTTTTAAAACATTCCATCATCTGCTGAAAAAGTATAGTGTTATAATGCATGAAGGGAAGCTGATACAAATGTAATCAAGCCTTTAATATGAGAAGAAGCATATTTCAAGGTGGATCACACACAGAACCATAGCACACTATTCATTGACCACTTTATTGCAGACCAAAAACGAATGATTTAAAAAGTGTTACTAGAAATAAATTGCTAACTTACTCCTCCTTCCAAAAAAAAATGCTTCCTGATCACTGTCAGTACAAGTCTTCACCACTGGTGCCAAGGAGTACTGGATAGGCTGTTCCAATGTGCTGTCCATGGCAACAAACGACTATCTGTAGCTCATATTCCTCTATCTTCACTCTTTCACGTATGACACTTTCTTTAGACAGCAGAAAAATGATGGTGTAAAGGGCAAATTCAAACTCAGGGCTGACACCAATAAAGGTGCTTCCAATTGGCTTTACCAAGCCCTTCCAAGTGAACTGGAGGCTCAAAACTTGGTCATCTTCGTCAGGCTGAAAGCAGAAACAAACAATGGAATAATCTCCAACAGAGGTGTGACCAGGCAGCTGCAATTTTAGATTCTGGATTTTAGAAGAAATTGCAGGATTCAGCACTCTGCCATACAGGGGTTTGTGTCAAGAGTGAGCACTGGGAATGAGGGATGTAAAAGAACTGTTATGTAGTTCCGGATGTGAGCCCACAGTTCAGACTTCTTTTAAATTTTACTGGATGTAAGTGGTTCCTGTTTATGGTTCCAGGCATTGAGAACTGTTTTATCTTTCCCACCTAAAGAAATGTTACACCTCTGAAGACAATAGATAAAAAGCAGTTTAGGCCAGTGCCCTTGCTTTTTTCCTCTATTCCTGTTCCCCCAGAGATATCAAAATAGAGTAGATTCCTTTATATTGAATGTCATTTCAAATGAGTTACAGCTGGCATTTTTGTGGAAGGCCAAGAAAAAACTTAGCCTCCCAGCTCATAGAGATACTCATTGAGAAGCAAGTGTTACAGATGAGTGTCCAAGCCCTTCGAGCTCCTTTGCCTGTCCCAGTCTGGATCTCTCTCTAGCCCACTGCCACAGTGAATCTGCTTCTGTCACAGGTGATCTGTGACTAGAAAGTCTGAAACCTATGCTCTGGAGAGACCAAGGTATAGAACTGGCTTCTTCATACTTCTGTGATAGATTCAAGCACAATACCTGGAGAGGCACATGATGTCCCTCACCCTGCCATATCCCTGCTATGCCACAGTCCTATAGCTGGAGCAGAGCCTTTTCCCTATCCTCTGGAGCATATGTGTTCCTTCGTATCCATTAAGCATCAGCAATGTTGCAATTCCCTAAACACCAGCACTGCTGTTAGAAATCGTTTCACGTGCAAAAGGAGCTGGACTCAAGGGAGTGCTAGCATTTCTTCTGCTTGTGTGCACCTGGGCAAGACTAGGTTCAAAGCACTTGAGCCTGTAGCAGTAGTATCTGTTCGCACATGTAGTCAGGAACAGCAGAGGAGCAGCTCCCAGTGGCTAGCCGTTGGAAGTACCTGTGCTCCATTTGTCGCCGTACCTATACCTACGCTCCGTTTGGCACTGTAACGGTTCCTCACAGGCTGCTCAGCATTCACACCGGCACGCTCGAAACAGCGTAGGGTTACTGGTGGCACCCACCTCTGATGCCTGGGGGCCCCATGCTGCACTGGTGAGCTGATTTCTGCAGCACCTGCTAGGCAAGACCCCTGGGGCCAGCACAACCTGACTGTACACAGAAGGACTTTCTAACCAGTAAGAAAATACAACTGAAAAACTCACCAGACATACTTTGGCATCCCACGCTTTCACTGGGTACTAGAAAGATCCCTAAGACTGTGAAAGAGGACAGACGACCTCATCTGCTTCCTTTAGAATTGGTGGAATAGCACTTTTCTGCCAGGAAACATAAAAAAACAACCCTTCCCACTGGTTTGTAGAGCCCCATTTGTACAGTGCCCTGGTAGCCAGGCTGTTGGAGCTGCTCTAAGAGGGGCAGTAACAGCCCAGCCCATCACTGTGCCCTGGGAGCAACTGAGAGGGGACAGCTAGTGGCTCACCATGCAATGCTGTCTGCTCCAGACCCCACCAACACTGCTGCCAAGGGGACATGGCATTTGGAGCTGGTGCATCAGCCTGTGCTCTCCTCACCCACCTCAGAGTAAGCAGTAGATCTAGACAAAGCTTTCTATTTTACCTCATAAGCTTGAATGCAATATCCTAAAACAGCTTTTAAGCTTCACTTTTTGGTACTCCAGTTCTAAGCTGTCAGTGCTGCATAATTTTCAGAGCTGAGATTTACAGGCCTTGGGTTGGAAGAAGGAAGCAACAGCACAGAATAAGTCTAATTCAAAAATCACTGAAGCTGAAGAAGTCTTTTCAATAGTTTCGGCTTCCAAAGGGTGAGCTCCCAGATCTCCCAGCAATAAGAATCCAACATTGCATATTGTACAAACCCCATAATAACTTGCCTCTTCAGCAAAGTACCCTTTCTAGCCTGGGCTTAGTAATTCCCAACATGGGACCTTTTGGAACCCACTGCACTGAGGCTTAAAAGGCATCTAGACTAACAGGTTCCTGTCCAGTTTCACTTAAAGACAAGGGAACTGCAAAGGAATTTTGTGTTTGAAGGACTTGTTTTACTTTGAGCTTTTTAGTCCTCCGATGTCTTGAAGGAGCCCAGAACTGTAGACAGCTGCTGTATGTGCAATAGCCACAAATGACAGCTGGAAGAGGATGAGTGGGAGAAGTCAGTGACTGAGAAGATTTTGGATTCCTGTAGGGAATTAAAAATGAGGTGAGTACAGCGAAAAAACCAACCCTGGCTCTGTGTCATGGTACCTTGATTCATTACCACAGCTGTTCTCTGTGGATCTATTTATCTTGTCTGTAAAGGCACCCAACTCACTCTTACCCTGTTTTTATTCTGCCGGGCAACATATCCCTTGTAGTCAATTTGGTGACGCTTTTCCTGAAGGTAAAATTGCACCCAGTTGTGCAAGCCTAAGATCTGTTTACCACGGCTTGTTTCTCCAACAAAAACATGTTCAAAACCGCAGGAATCAAGTCTGCAATAAATCAAAAGAATAATAATTAGTTTTTTCTTTGTTTGAATAGTTCAGACTGGCTGAGGTAAAAGGCCAGAAGATAGGCAAACTTGCTTAGGTTAATCTATGAACAATTTTTCTTTTATTTGTCAGGTTATATTTGGGATTTGTTGGGTTTTCTTTCCTATTTTGCACAAAATTTGCATGAAATTTAGGCATGAAGTCTAAATTTCTACTTGATGATTAAGGTTGTTAGTAAAAGTCATATGTGTATTGTTATTTATCTTGATTTTAGCAAGGTTTTCAACACTGTCTCTCATAATATCTTTATAGACAAGTTGATGAAATGTGGACTAGATAAATGCACAGTGAGGTGGATTGAAAACCAGGTCAACTTTGGGGCTCAGAGGATTGCGATGAGTGATACAAAGTCCAGCTGGAGGCCAGTCACTAGTGATGTACTCCAGGGGTCAATACTGGGGCCAATAGTGTTTTAATATCTTCATTACTGACTTGGATCGTGGGAAAGAGTGCATCCTCAGCATATTGCAGAGGTTACAAAACTGGGAGGAATGGCTGATACACTGATACAGTGTTGCACTGCCATTCAGAGGCACCTTGACAGGCTGGAGAAAGGGGCTGACAGGAATCTCATGAGGTTCAGCAAAGGAAAATGCAAAGTCCCACATGTGAGGAGGAACAACCCCATGCACCAGTACACGCTAGGGGCCAACCAGCTCGAGAACAGTTTTGCAGAGAAGGACCTGGGCATCCTAGTGGACAACAAATTGGACATGATCCAGCAATGTGCCCTTGTGGCCAAGAAGGCCAATGGCCTCCTACGCTGCATTAGGAAGAGCACTGCCAGCAGGTCAAGGGAGGTGATCCTTCCCCTCTACTCAGTCCTGGTGAGGCCATGTCTGGAGTGCTGGGTCCATGTCTAGGCTCCCCAGAACAAGAAAGACATGGACTTAGTGGAGCAAGTCCCACAAAAGGCCACAAAGATGATTAAGGGATTGGAGCATCTGATATATGAGGAGGGGCTGAGAGAGCTGGGAGTGTTTAGCCTGGAGAAGAGCAGGCTCAGGAGCAATCTTATCAATCTGTATAAATATCTGATAGATGAGAGTAAAGAAGGCAAACCAGTCTCTTCTCAGTGGTGCTCAGAGACAGGATGAGTGGCAATGGGCACAAATTGAAATACAGGAAATCTCACTTAAATATAAGAAAAAACTTTTTTACTGGAATAGGTTGCTCAGAGAAGTTGTGGAGTCTGCAACCTTGGACATACATACTCAAAACTTGACTGGACAAGGCCCTGGCCTGCTCTATCTAATACTGCTTTAAGCAGGGAGTTTGGACTAGAGACATCCAGAGGTCTCTTCCAACTATTCTGCGATTCTGTGACTGTTTATGAACTATTACTAAAAATTGTTTTTAATTCCTACTATCTGTTTGTACAGAAAGAATTATACATCTAATGGGCATAGAGCTATAAGGACACCAGAGAAGGACTTTGATACACAAGTACTGCATATCAGCTAGAATCATCAGCAAGTGTTTAAACATGGTCTGTGCGGGACCAGCAAACACCTAATTTTGGCCATATTTTCAGACTGTCTTCCATTTTTGTATCTAACAGGCAGAACTCAATCTTAAATTTACATAAATCAGAATAGTGTGAGGATTATCAGGTGCCATATTAATCAAACATACCTGTTGCCTTCTTTTCTGGCATAGAGCTGAAACCAGATGTCATAGAGCTGAGATTTGAAATCAGTAAGGTTTGGCTCTGCCAGGTTTTTTTTAATCAGATACTGATGAGCTAGCTGGAGGTTAGATAACAAAGACATATATACAGTTTACTTTTCAATTCAGTGTTTTCAGTGACTAAAAAATAAAATCTGTGTTACTCACTTTCATGACTTCAGTTTCTAAGATAGCATCAAGAAAATTATTGTTTTCAGCTATTTCTTCTGGAGTCACTACTTCTGCTACACCAGTTGATGTCTCATAGTTGTCCAATAAGGAAATAAAGGCTACAGAAAAAGAAAAACTTTCAGCATGTTCATCCTGATGAACAGAACATATGTATAATGACACCTGTGGTGCAGCCATTAGAGACTACTATCACAGAAAAAAAGGCCATATAATATAGCAATGCCTTGACTGACCCTAGAGAAAGACACTCCTCTATGTGCCAAATTCCATTCTCAGCTACACTATCGGGTGAATGGCTGGAGGTGACTCAAAGCCAGATCACTGACTGCTATACTTCTTTTTAAGATATTTATAAACAATTTCCTATTCAGCTCCATTATGGACTCAAGTGGCTGAAGTAGTAATGACCTTCTACCAGAATAAATCACTGAACACACAGACACAGGCTTATGAACTTCAGCAATGCTGACAGAAGACTTTGTGGGCATTACTTCAGTAGAGGAATAATGCAGCATGAATCAACATGAGACAGCTTGAGCTTGAGCTCATGACCACTAAAGGGTGGGTTCATTTTCTCCTTTATTCCCCTTTTGCTACCCATGCCCTCCCATCACTTTGACTGCACCAGCTCTGACACTCAGGGGACTCTGTGGGCTGATTCAGCACAGAAAGCTGATAGAAAAAATACTTGACATCTAAAACCTAAATATTTTCCTACCAGGTTAGTGAGCTGAAGTGACTCAGGGTAGGGTTCAGTGAGTTCCAGAGCTACCTCACCAGGGACAGGATTGTGTGGCTGAGAGGGGTCAGGGGAACAGAGGAAAATGGTGCTCCCCCTTATGCCAGCTGTTTGATCAGCTTAGCAACATATGTAACTCCAGCCTGGGAAAATAAAAATCAAGGAAGGAATCATATACTCATGGACGTGCTTGAAGTATAGCGCTGACAGAAATGCAAGTGATATCTGCAGACTCAGTGCTCTCTGAAAGGGGTTAGAAGCTGTGAGCAAATAAGAAAGGTGTAATTCGGCTTCTTTTTCAATACATAGAAGTACATCAAAGCAATAACACGGTCTCTCATCCACTGCACTTTGTAGTGGAAGAACCTCAGAGGAATCCAGATTTTGACTAAGGCACAAACCAATGTTCTTCCTGAGGCTGAGGCTACAGGTAATCTCCATGACCTCCTCACGAATGTTGAGGAAACTACCTTCAAATGACAAGCAGCCTGAAGATCCTCACCTCCTTCTCATCTCACCATCCAAATTATACATAATGTTATATTCTAAGAATACACATAAAAAACAAGACAGATTCTCCATGTCATTTCCACCCTTAACAAAATAACAGAACTCACTTGCAAAAGTTTTTATGCTCTTCATGCGTTCTTCATTTACGTAGTGAAACAGATGTCTGGCTGCACTGTCTCGGGTAGCATTGTCACTTGCTTTTCCCTAGGAGAAGTGCCACAATAAAACAATGGCGAAGTAAAACGTACTTAGAGGATACAATGGCTGTCTTTATAGCCAAAACAAGAAACATAATACTATCGAAATTGGTTGCTATGAATGATCACCTTAGGAACAAGAGGAGAAATTACAGAAGAACACCCAGCATCAAGAAAAAAGACATAATCTCTAGCATTACAAGAGTTTGAAATTCCTTTGTTGACACTTTTTCAGAGATGACTGTGAGTACCCATGTGATGGCACAGATTTTAAAAAGCAGATCTGGGCACCTACCTGATCTGTTCCCTTGCAATCCACAGACCCACTGCATAAAGTTTATGAGGCCATAGAGGGAGCAGGAGAGGTATTGTTTCTTTCCTGAGTCCCAAGCCTGCTCCCCAAACTAACCAGTCTCATGTCTAATCCTCCTCTCTTCCCTACTATTGCTTAATCCAGCTAGCTCCTGAGTAGGATCCCTCAGGCTCAGCCCTTGTTTTCTCTTTCTGGCTTCATGACCACAGCCCCAGCCATCGCCTCAGTGCCAGGGAGGAGCTGAGACAGCTCTGTGCAGCTCCAGCAGATCTGGACAGGCAGACGTTCAGTTGTCTGAGGTTTTCAGAGACTTCTAGTTGGCTCATGTTTAAGGGCATTTTAATCAAGGTTATGAATAAGCACATCCAAAACAGAAAGGAGACATTTTCTGACAGTTTTCAAGTTCTGGCTCCAAAGAGGGCATTCTCAAGGAAAGAGGGGGAAAAGGGTGAGTAGCAGTTTGTTAACATGGGCAAGGAGTAACCAGAGCCTTGTTTTGAGAAGCAGAGAAGCCATATGGGAGAAGATTTGCCCCATACACCTTCTGGCCTGAGGTAGGTACCCCTCTTTCAAGTTTATCAGCAATAGAAAATTATATCTTATAATAGGAAGCAACACTGTAGTAAAGTGTGTGAGCACCTGTCTGAGTACAAAATTGGATGCTGACTATTCAGTGACCTGCTGCAATTTGTGGCCACAGCAGATGGTTATGTTTGCACCACACTGAGTCAGCAGGGAGTGAAATGGCTGCTCGTCAAATCTGATACCTACTCCTCCCTCACAGTTCCCTGGGAGTGACAGCAGCTGCACCAAAACCCTCCTCACCCACGTCTCTGTGCTACTCTACACTCTCCAGGAGAGACCCAGGGATCCTCTTCCCTCTGTGTCCTCCCCCAGTCTCCCAAGAATGGCTTGGGACCTGCCTCATCTTCTCTCTCAGTGCAAGTCACTCAGACCATACATGCAGTCATACACACATAGAAACACCCAGTCATACAGTCACAGAAACATCTAGAGTGGCAGGGACCTCAGGATGTCTCTAGTCCACCCTTCTGCTCAAAGCATGGTCAACACTGAATTCAGATCATATTGCTCAGGGTGGTGTCCTGTTGGAGCTTGAAAACCTGCAAGGATGGAGGTTTCACAACTTCTCTGGGCAACCTGTCCCATTTGCATTTGTCCCTGTTGAATTTCATGAGATTCCTTAAGCCCATTCCTCCAGCCTATTTAGGTCTATCTGAACGGCAGCCTTGCCCTCGAGCATGTTGACTGCTTCCCCCTAGTTTGCTGGTGTCTGAAAACTTGGAAATGTTGCATGTCGTCTCCTCCTCCAGGTCACTGATAAAGATATTAAATAGTGCAGGATGAAAGACAGACCCCTGAGGGACTCCACTTGTAACCAGCTTCCAGGTAGAGTGTGAACCAGTAACATGTTCAGCCTCCTGCCTTCTCTGTATTATTCCCTCTCCCAAGTGACTCTTCCTCATCGGGAAGTCCTGGCTGTGCAATTAATGAAAATTATGAAGCACAGGCAGCTCTTAAGAAAAGGCAGTTTCACCTATGCCTTTTCCTACAACACCATCCTGCCCTTAATCCTTATGTTACTTAGTAAGTAATTACCTGCAATTCAATTGCGTAGTCTTTCCCAGGCATAAAGCGGTTAACATCCACATCCCACATCTCATTGAAAAGTTTAGAAAGTTCATGGTTTAAGGCCTTCCTGCCAAGAGATACAGCAAAATGCACATGTTGAAAAAGACACATACTGTTAGGTCTTTATGAAAGTCACTTCTAGAGTCTTTTAGTGTCTCCCTAACTATGTTCTGGATACTAATCCATTGTCAGGGGAGCTTGCTCTTCTCCCAACACCTTGCTGTCAGTGTTGCTGTGAAAACCATATAGCATATGGTTGATGTTAATACCTACAGAATGCAAGTAATCTGCAAGGGAATTTGAGCCTCTCCCCTGAAGTTATTTTAGAATATATTTTAACAAAGTTCCTCTTAGTAAGCTTCCCTGCTGTCTTCCATGCACTGAAATAAAAATGAACATACTGGTGTTTCATTCAGAAGGATTCTACATACAAATCACAGACAAGCAGGAGATTGTTATCAGCAGGCAACATGCAGCAACACTACTCAACAAAGCAGGAAGCAAAAATTCTTTCTATGATTGTTTTTCTAGCAACAATCTTCTACACACTCTTTCTACCAGTTTCCTGTATCTCAGTACTGCAGGAGCCCCTATCAAAGATGTTCTCCTTTGCCCATATTCATGGTTACACTAGCATAAAGCTAGAGTAATGAAGGGTCACTAAGACGCTAAGCACAAAGGTTCCAATGAAATTCTCTCGTGCACTGATCCCAAGTGCTCATACAAACCTGCCTAGGCTGGTCCTTTCCTCATTTTAATGGACTTTTACCCCACATAATTGTGTATAGTTCTCAGAAATCTATCCATCCATTCATCAACAAGATTTAGGAAGATTTATTATTGTGATGAACTGCCCAAGAGTAGCTCCAGTTCTGGGACATTATGTCCACACTGACACACAAGGTAAGGACAGAACATAGTGGAGAAGAAAGAGGAGTGGATTAGTCTTAAAATGACTGATTAGTCTTAAAATGACTTAAAATGACAGCACATGCATTGAAGCCCAGAAAAGAACCCCTGAACTTCTGTTGCAATGCAGATGTTTTCAAGAAGAAAAGTGTAGAACTTTGTCAATGATGTGGGCATTTTTTTCCCCAAATAGCCACTTGAGCAACTTGCCATGATTTTAAAAACTAGTTCTCCCAAACTGGACCAAGGCACCTTCAGCCCAGCTCTGAATCTCCTGACTGATAACTGTTATGTCCTCTCTTGCTATTCTGGACAGGCTGGAGATACTGCATCCTCAAGCCAGTGGCAGACTCCATGCTGTCCAGCAGAAAGAGCAAACAAATATTGTGGTAAGTTCACAAACAGTCTCCTGACGTGGCAGCCTAGATGTGACTGCACAGAGAAAGCTGTGCAAGAGGCAGTCGGAGAGCAAGGACGAGTGAGCCAGCCAGGCACACCCTGTTGTTGGCCAAGAGGGCACAGAATTCATAGCAGAAAAGAGGGCATTAGCCAAATGGTGAGAGATCACTTCAGGAGCAATACAGCAAGATTTTACGTGCCTTCTCCTGTACTAGACTGTGCTTTGTGGCTGCCTCAGAAGCTGCTGTTCTACATGACATGTTGATGGAAAAATAAAGTAGCACACTGTGCCTGGAGAACCGCAACTTTTTTTCACCTTATTGAGCAGTCCTTTTTCTCTGGGTTGTAGCCCCTACAACCTAAGATTAAAGTCCCGAAAAAGTCCTTAAGGGCTTATTGCCTACAGAAATTCATACCCCTGAGTTAAGAGCCAAAATCAGCTTCTTTACATTAATGCACCAGAGGATAAACTGCAGCAGCTCAAGAGCATGAAGAATATCTGATATTCAGTTTGAGGAAAGCAACCTCCTACAGAAGGGTAGGGCAGACAACCGTAACTAGTTTGGCTGCCACAACTAAGTCTCCTGCAACTGGAAATCTGAGCCATCATGTACCTGAACTATGCTGGAGGCACTGACGGCATGTTTTTGCTCTGGCTCTGTGATACTTGGAGATTATTGTTGATGGGAAAATCTACAAAATCACTTGATTTTGAACTGGGCTTGAACAGGTATGAAATAACTGAAGGAAGGAACAGGACTAAAAAGTTCTAGTACATGGGAGCCAAAGGATATGTTTATTGCCTGGGTTAAACATGAATATGAAGGAAGGTTTTCGCATGGAACAAATATTTGCATAGGTCTTACAGTGGAGTAGAATAAGGCTGTTCTAAAGCAGATGTATTTAGCCCTTGCCCAACCCCATGCTCTGCATATAAAGTAAAAGTACGGCTTGTGGTATCACATTATCAATATTGACTGTACAGCCCATACAGGATACCCACTTAGAGTCCATATCACAGAGGCAAGCAAAAGCAGCATTTTTATTTATTTTCAACTCTACCTCCACAGTCTTTCCTGAGTCTTGAGGATAGTAATTCCTCCTCTGAAGAGCTTACAGACCAGCGCTAAACAGAAAATTGTTCATCTCGTTAGCTCAGCTGAAGTCCCAAGAACAGGATCTGCAAGTTCACAGAAGACTACCAAAGATGTTTTTCAAACTTCAAATGCTGTCTACATTCATGCTCCCTTGGACTGACCTAATTTTACTGGGTCACTTTTCTCCTGCTTTCTGAATGCTTCTGCTGTCTACTCCACTGCATCGACTGATGTTATCTGTTTGAATAAGTCCATGATATGTTTAATGGAGCTTTTGCCTTGTTACGTTCACCTAAGTTACTACCTATGGTAGAGAGGTGCTGTCTATTGAACATTCAAGGTATGAGAAATATTAAGGGTTTTTTTCAGCTTTTTTTAAAGTATTTTTACTATATGGATAGCATTCTGCATACATATATTTTAGTAGATATGTATTTTGGTGAAAATTGTCTTTTCCATACAGGAAATCTGTCGTTCCCTGCAATACCTCCTGCTTGTTCTTGGTCCTGGTCTGCTCTTGGCAGATCTGTGCTGTTTATGAAGGACAGTTGGGGTCTGTTTGGTCTTTTCTCCTCTAGAAATGTTGTGGTATATTCCATGCACTCATGGAGACAAGCTCAAAGTGTCCTTACTCGGAAGAGGGTTACAGCAAGAGCATACCTACAGATTTCAGTCCTCATTTATTTAATAAACATACTCCTGCTAAACATATTCCTGCATTCAGAAAATGTGACCCAAGACTTTAAAATCACTTAATTTTATAAAATAAATGCCTTTTCTCTCCCTTTCCTCTGCTGGGTGCTACCACAATATCATCAGGGACTCTTCAGCACCTTTTTGTGTCCCTTTCATTTCCAAAAAGAGGAAGAGAGCACCTGAACACATTATACCTGAAGGTTAGAATAAAGAGAAATATATCCCTGCCAAAGCAAAGAACTTGTTTAGCGACTTACACAGTCATCTTGTAAAAACTGTTTCTGGACAGCATTTCTTTAAAAAAGGCTTATAATTTAATGTACACATATGAGGTAAGACAACTTCAAAGTGAAGAAGCCCAACACCTTCATGTAAATCCATGACACATAGCATTTAGGTAAAGTTTTTCTCAAAAAGAGTATTGTGTATTTACCTTCTAGTTTTCAATATGATTGCATGTATGACTGAAATCAGAGAGCTTTATCATTAGCTTTTAATCCCCTCCCTATAGTGATATCCCTAAGCTGTTAGATTTGTGATTTGGAATAAATCGTTTTTGCACATGAACTCCAGCCAATTGGATTTTGTCCAGCTGGAGTCTTGCTCAAATCTGCTTAAGTGCACAAAACACAAGCCCAACAACAAAAAACACTTACTCGGCAGTAAGAAAGAGCTGAGAAGACTTTTTTGGGGAGGGTCATTGCAAAAGTAACTCTGAGGTAACAGCAGTACAGCTAGAGCCAAAGAATCTCCATTATTATTATTGCTTTCAAATGAAACATTCACATGATATGCCAGTTTTTCCAAGTGATTTTCTTGTATGAAACCTTCATTCTGTACAAAACAATTCCCCAACAAGAAACCTTTTATTGTGATCAATCAGAAAAGACTCAAGAGATGAAGAGAATTAAAGGACCAGCAGAGAATCAGGTCGGCAGAGAATGAGGTCAGCAAGCCAAATCCAGAAAAACATATATTGCCAATGGTCACAAAGGGCCGTGCAAAGAAGGTTTGATTGAACATCTTTTCTAAAGTAAATTTATCTTCACAGGTCCTTTGAACAATGCCCAGTTTTTAAAAATCCTTTAATCTTAGCCTAGGGGGCAGAAGCATTTGGAAAGCTTGATAAGCAAACTTTTACAAGAAGTTTTCATGCATTTAAAAAGATTGATTCTAATGTTGTGAAATACATACACCATCTCATAGGGTTAATAAAATATATAAGCAATTATCTTGATTTTCCTCTTTCTTATACTGGTATGTATATATTTTATTGACTTCAGTAGTGGTTTTTTTTTAGTTTAAACTAGATATTTGAAAGACAAAAGAATTAATAAGACTGTTTTTGTAGGTGGAAATGAAAATTGATTGTCAAGTCATAAAAGTAGAAAGTTATTCAGTAACACTCTGACAAAGTCCTGGGCAGGCAAATGATGACTAGAGAAACAATTTTACATTATCAGCTATGTGTAAGCAAAATATAGTCTTAGCATCACCCTACTTCAGCTAAAACAGTTTATGTTTCCGTTGTCTTTTTAGTCCTCACCAACATTGAAGTGAATTACTAAAACAGAATAGAAACAAGAAGCAGGATTATTGCAATGCTGCATTTCACGTATGTCCCTTTTACACATACTTCCCAAACAAATACATTCCATTCCCACTGTCCTTGGTGTTAAAAAAGAATTAACATGATTTTCTCTTACCCATGAGCCATGCCAGGAAGAAATTTTTCTCTTAGCAAATACACTAAGCAGAGAAAAGACAATCCGAAGCTCAGATATCCTTTGGTAGTCCAACAAATGGAGTTGTCTCTGTCTTACACTCCACTTGCCTGCTTAGGACTGTTGACAGGCAGGGCAAAAAGGCAATTAAGAAGCAGGAGGTGCTAAACCCCACAGTAAAACGTGGCAGGCAACAACAGTACCATGTCTCATGCCTCTGTCAGCAGAGATGAACTAATACCAGGAAGTCAGACACCCCTCCACCAGTCCCATTCGGCGTCTTATCATTGCGGGCAATCAGTATAACAAAGAATATAGAAGGACATGGCGGAGCTGGCTTCATTTCCCACCCAGGTTTTATATGTGAATTTGAGATCCTTGTACAAACTTTAGACTTTAGTCATGTGATTACTTCTGGATTTATGTTGGATTATTTATTAATGGAGTTTAGATCCCCACATGAATGTTAGGCCCCAAAACAAAGCACTTCAAGTCTGAAAGCCTTGGCTGACATGGACAGGTTATTCTACCATACTGTTTTATGTCCAGTTATAAAATGGCAATGGAAGGGCTTCTTGTGCTTTTCTACTTGTAGCTGAAATTGCTAGTTGGGATCTTTTAAGTATTAGGAGGCATTACAACCAGGAAATGTTTTACAAATGCAGCACTGCATGCCCCACTGGAAAAAAGTGGTGGCAGGTGCTTGAAAGTACAGGTACTCCCTCCAGTACCTTTCCTGGGAAGCGTGCATTCATTTCATGGCTAAATTAAAGCTTCAGGTTTAAAAGCTTATTTTTGTTTGTTTGATTTTTTTTTAATTTCCTTCCTCATACTAATTAATTCCTGAAGACATAGCTTTAGGTTTTAGACTCAATATATACAGAAGCCAAAATGTTTTGATGTTAGGCTTCTATTTATACAAATGGTTCTGTACTTATGGTCCATGTACCCCTTCAAAGAAACAGAGATAAACAAAACTCCAGGTAACAAAGGTGTCTGCTACATGGAACTGCATGTGGGACTGGACATGTAGTTAGCTCACTCAACACACTGAAAAATGAAGCTTTATTTTAACACTGGCAAGAGAAATTAATGTATCTCAAAATTCAATATCCTTAATTTTATTGGAAATTTTTCCTTACAATTTTTTATTACCATTTATTGCAGTTGTGGCCAAGCAAGATAAACAACAGTGCCTGTATTTATCATCTGAATGTAAAAAGTCTTTTCCTAGGCTTTAATTTAAAATACATAAGCCAGTGGGCATATTCCTTCTATAACAAAGTCGTAACTCCTTTAATCACATTAGTGGAAAGAGAGTTTGGGAGCCTAGGGAATTTTCTTTTACAAGCAGCATCTCCTCTGGAGTTAGCAGATTTAAATTTTTCTTTGATAAAATTTCCACTGGGGCTTTGGCTCTGGCCATCAAGTCTCTCCAAGCTGTTCTCCTGAGTGAGCTTCCCCACAGAGGTGTCTGGGTCACTGCTTTCTGCTGGCTTTCCAGCACGGCTGTACACCGCTGAAACCACGCTGACGCTGAACAGCACCGGAGGCACAATCTGGGCAAGTCTCAAACTGGGGCCTCACCTTAAAGAGTCACTCCTACCACGCTCTGTGTTCCCAGTGCCTGTCCTGCCTCTTATTTATCTCCCCAGTTTTCTAAGCCTCAGCATCTCAAAGAGAAACATGGGAGAGGATTACACAGCCAGGTGTATTTTGTCATAGAAATACCGGAAATTAATTACTTCATCCCTGCAGCTAAGTGCCAGTACCTAAAGCCTTCTCATTTCCTTGCAGTGATACGACCTGTTTACCTTCAGTTTCATCTGTCGACTTGCTTTCATTTACCAGTGCCAATTCTCAGACTTAACGGGTAAGTCATGGTTGATTTATGACTGTTCTCATGACCAGATTAGCTGCCTGGGCAGACAGCAATCCCGGGGAGAAACCAATACCTGGGAGAAAGCAGAGGCTGGGGCATGCACGAGGCTCAGTACTCCAGTATGAGCCAAGTGGCCAGGGGAGGACAAAGGTGCCTCTTTTTATTGTTTTTTAATCTTAATATTAGGACTATCAATATAGGCTTTTTTGGTTAGGAGAAGCTGTATGTAAGAATCATTGATGCCTGTTTACTGTAAGTTACAACATATTAATTAAAGTGCTTGGGGTGTTTTACCTTTAGCACAGATATAAAGATGTGTTCACTTACCAGTCATTAATTTGTATATGTCAATGTAAACCAAAATTTTCTTAAGCCTGGTTGAAAACATCCTCTCTTATTCCAAAACTCACTTTTTGTACTCTTCAGATAAACATCGTCATCAATGACTTACTCTGAGCTACAGGCAGGGGTTGATTTTGTAGAAGCATAAGCAGAGAAGTTGAGGCCTAAGAAGTTTTCATGATATATATGGATTGTGTTGTTGCAATGTTGATAAACAGAAGCTATCCTCTTCTTATCCTCAAACGGTATAGGGATTTTCCTTGTCTGTTAAAAAATAAAGATATTATGGTTGTATTAAGTAGAATACTTGTTTTTCCTAGCATTATTTTTTGTTATTAGGAATGTGCAAGAGTTGTATTACTATACTATGATAGTATGATAAGGATGAAACCTTATCATCCTTATGATAAGGATAAACCACATGAAAGTGGTTTAGCTAGTGAAAACTACACCTTTATTCGTTCATTCTTTGGTACAGACAGGCATAGCTGATAAACATGCAAAGCAGATAAATGAAGCCATGCTTGTTATTTCCACAGATCTCCCAGCATGATATTTTCAGACATCATGACGCTCGGCTTCTGTCAGCCGGTAGGGAGGTAAATAAATTAAGCGGTACGCAAACGCGACCCGGCCGGCTCAGACGTTGCCACCGCGCGGGGCTCGGGCGCCCTCTGGCGGTCACCCCCCCCCCCCCAAGCTGCCGATAGGGGCAGGGGAGGGAGCATTTCTGAGGAGTGGCACCGCGCGGGGTGCGGCAGGTAACGCCTCCAACGGCCGGGCCCGCCCCGGAAAGGCAGGCCGTCGCCCCTCCCCCCACCCCGCGGCCAGGCCGCGCCGCACCGTGCCTCAGGCGCCGCCGCGCGCGCCCGCCAACGGCCGCCCGCCAGGGAACGAGCGCTGCGCGGCGCTGATTGGCGCGGCGCGGGGGCACGTGACGCGGTGGGCAGGGCGGGGCGCGACGGGTGGGGCCGCGCCGCGGGGCAGGGGGGGCCGCGCCGCGCCGCCCTTCCGCTTCTCGCAGGGGGCCGATCATGGGGGCGCAGCTCAGCACGGTGAGGGGGCTGCGCCGGGGGGGGCTGGGCCGTGGGGCCGACCGGGCAGGGCGAGCGCGCTCCTCCTTGCCCTTCTCGTGCCTGGGCAGCGGGCAGGAGGAGAGGGCTGGGTGACGGGAGCGAGGCTCGGCGGCCGCCGCGGGCCAGGCCGCGGGCAACGGTCGGTCCCCAGCGGGCGCCGGCGCGGGGGGCAGCGGCGGCCATGCGCAGCTTGTGGTGCCGGTGGGATCAGCAGTCGGGAAACGGGGCTGCTGTAACCCTGCCCGCCGAGCTGCGGGCGTTTGCGTTTGAACGCGGCAGGCATCGCGGTGGGTGTGCTGGCAGCCGTGCCATCATCGACTCCTTGGAAGCACTGATCCTCGACCCCTTCTGCTTTCAGCTTCCCGGTCATGGTTGATTAAAGAAGCCTTTGTGCCAAAGGCTGTGTCCAGAGCGTGCCTACCGGGAGGCTGGTGCTTGATGCAGCCTTTTGACAGCAGGCATTTAAGATCCTGACTGCCATAATTTTGTTTTTTCGCAGCTGTCAGTGCTGCCCAGGTTCACTCCAGCTAGAAATCTGGCCTTTAAGTCTCTTAATATTAAAAAGTTGTGTTCCACCTTCTCCTATAAAGGCTGCTTTGAGCATAGCTAGGGTCCGTAGTTTATTTACTGAGGCCTAAATGTGGGTGGGAAGAGGACCATGGCATTTTGCTGTGATTCGTGTGTGTGTGTGTGTGTGTATATATAAAAATAAAAAAAATATATAAATGTGTATATACAAAAATATAACTGCACTGTGAATCCTGAAAATAGACAGGAATGCCTATGGGTTTTTTTACTAGCATCTCTGAATTTCTGTGCTCTTGCAGCTGTCAAGGCTTTCCTGTAAAATAAAGGTCATTCAAACGTGTTGCAGAGATAATTAAGATTCCTGGTATATTTAATGCTTATATAGTGATAATCTAGGAAGGAAGAAGAAGGTATTTGTTTTAATAGCTCCTTAAATACTCTAACAACAGGGTGGTTCTGTGACATTCTTATTGTTGCTGCCTCCCATAGGCCTTGGTATTTGTGCTTATATGAACACTAAATGCTGTGGTGTATAGAATAATGGTGTTTGTGTTGGTTGCTGTGGTGTGGAAGTTTGGGGATTTTTTTCTTTTTACTCAATTCCCTGAACAGTTTTTTCAATATCCAGACTGAAGGCTTTAAAAATATTAGCCTTGCAGCTGCTGTTGCAGTAGAGGTCTCTTTCAGAATCATGTTTGCTGAGAGACAGATTTGTGATTCTATTATCTTTAGCATGCATCATTACCCTTTTCAAGCAGCTTCCTGGCATATCATTTCATTCGTCTGATGCACCTGCTTAAACAATTCTGGCTGTAGGCTCATGAGAAACAGGATGGAGGTGGGTGCAAGATGTACTAATTTGGGTACAGCTGCCTATTAAATTACTTAGAAAAGAATTAGATAGATGGTAAAGCTACAGAAGTAAAGAAATGCCCAGCCCTTCATCCTTTCATCATCTTCAAAATAAAATGAGAAGAATGTTTAATCAAGGTTACTTAAAAATTGGGTCTGGATGAAGAAGTAGGAGAGGGGGGATTGGAGCTTAGGGTACAAGATCTTCTTTCCAAAGAAGCATTTGTTTTCTTTGTTTACAGAGCAGTTGGTGGAATATCCTGCCGTAAGCTTACACAATTTACAGTGGTTTCTGATTGATATGTTGCCCTTTTCTTCAGATATTCTTGGATCTCAAGTAATGCTGGCTATAAAATGCACTTCCCAAGGGATATAATTCCAAACATTTAACTATGTTTTACTTGCCACGCCTTAGTGGAAAGGGCTGGCAGTCTCAATGCCATGGTTTCGCCTCTTCTTGTGGCCTTTTTTGTTTTCCCACAGCGGTCAGTTTCCATTAGTAAAAATTCCAGTTCTATTATTAATTTTGTAATCTTTGTTAGCAGAGCTTTGTGCCTTTGGAAACTATGAATCACCAGATCTTCATTTAGTGACTGCTGGCCTTATCAGGAGCCAGTCACTCTACTGCTGTAAATTAATGCAGCTTCCGTGACTGCAGTGCAACTGTTTTCATGGGTATCTTGATATACCCTGCGATAAGAGAATACAGAACATTCTTAACCCTGAGAGTATATTTCTTAGCAAGGACTTTTTAAAAATCTTTTTACCTGTAATTCTTATTTTCTGCCTGCAAGATGACAACACAGCTCTTCTACTTCCTTATTCAGAATGTATCTGTATTAGTGGGTGTGTAGCTGCTTTCCAGGCTAGATTCCATGGGGCTCTTGCATTAACTGACGGTGAATAACAAATTGCATTCCACTAGGGTAATGCTGTGTTAAAAGAATATATCAAAATTAAACTTCATTCTTTTGAAACAGATTTTGTGATCTGGTGAATTGTTTCAAAAAGTGATGGTTATGCACCTTTGGGGAAGAAGGAGGTAGTTGTTTACTAAATAAGACGTAATAATGGTAGTTTGGCCCTGACATCTGGTGACCCAGAAGTTATTTGCAAAGGTGGGAGAAAAGATTTCTCTCTGCTTACAAGTGGAGAAGCCAACTTACAGAGGTGGTAGTTCTAACTCCACTCTCCTGCCTTCCTTGTCCTCTGTGTCAGCAAGCACATTCATACTGGAGTTGGGACAGAGGCCAAGTTTCTTAATTCCTAATATCAGCTGCTAGATCACAGCTGCTTTTTTGCTCATTTAGGATGGCCACCTCTTTAAATAAAACTTTTAACATATTAATATCACATTTGAAACATCATCTGTTGTGGACTCAGTTTACTGTCTCCACCAGGTCTTAGTCACCTATTGCAGTTCTCATTAAATAATTTATTTGCTGCTCTCTCGCTTCCTTTTACTTGTTTTTCTTACTATACTGTGAGGTGCCTCTCACTTGCACTCTTTTTCCCTCCTTTTTCTGACTCACTAACAAAAGTTTTTCCCACAGCTGCTCTAATCTGATGGTTTTGCAGGAATTACAGAATAACATTCTTGTAAACTTAATTTTTTTGAGAAACAAGTTGTGTGTTGCTATGGCAGCATCTGCAAATAAAGGAGAAAAATGTAATGTGTGTATGACATGGTATGCTTTCAAGCTATACCTAGTATTGATATCTTTCAAATCTGTAAAACTGCATTTTGAGAAGAAAGAATTTATGCTCTCCCATTTTTTTCTATTAAAAAAAATTGCACTTGCCAGAATTTTAATAATCAGGACATTTTTCATAGCTTCCTGACAGACTGATGCATTGTTTAACAGTTGCATCACCATTACGGAGATAGGAATCTAAAATAGTGGTCAGGTCACTTCAAAACAAAATGAAAGTGAAAGCAGACCAGACATCGCTCTGAACTCCTTCCAAGAATAAGTAAATGCATTGTATGCCATTTAAGTAGTTTGCTAATTTTGAATTTTCCGTTCAATCTCCTCTCTTTCTCTCCATAGATATTATGGGAAAATGCTGCAATAATGCTGGTTTTCCACTCTCCTATGTGAGAGTAAAACATTGAACAATAGATTACACAGTTGGAGAGGATTTTTTTCAAGAAGTGGTAGTTCGATTTACTCTCCTGTCCCAAGATAGGATCAAGTCTAGCTAAACCATTTCTGACAAGTGCTCATCCAGCTTGTTCTTCAGAACATGTAACAAAGGTGATTTCTTAGGCTGTTATAGTGCTTAGCCAACTTTGCAAGAAAAGTATCCCTGGGAGTAGGCACTAGAGGCCAAAGTGCCAACCCTTAGGTCAGTACTGGTTTGGTAGCCTCTGCGCTTGTAGCCTGCAGGTGAGAGATCTTCAGCTCTTTGGACCCACTGAGGGCCTGAGCTAAGTGCATATGGTATTGAGTCATGTTCAGAAGGCCAGGTAGGTGATGTAGGTCCTGCACCTGGGGAGGAATAACTCCATGCACCATTACATGCTAGGGGGTGACCAGCTGGAAAGCAGCTTTGCAGAGAAGGACCTGGAGGGCTAGGTGGACAAGTTGACCATGAGTCAGCAATGCACTGTTGTGGCAAAGAAGGCCAGTGGTATTCTGGGCTGCATTAGGAAAAGTGTCAGCAGCAGGTTGAGGAAGGTGGTTCTTCCCCTCTGCTCAGCACTGGTGAGGCCACACTGGAGTACTGGGTCCATGTCTAGGCCCCCCAGAACAAGAAAGGCATGGACTTAGTGGAGCAAGTCCCACAAAAGGCCACAAAGATGATTAAGGGATTGGAGCATCTGATATATGAGGAGGGGCTGAGAGAGCTGGGAGTGTTTAGCCTGGAGAAAAGCAGGCTCAGGGGGGATCTTATCGATGCATATAAATATCTGAAGGGAGGGTGTAAAGAGGATGGGGCCAGACTGTCTTCACTGGTGCACAGTAACAGGACAAGAGACAACAGGCACAAACCGAAACACAGGAGGTTCTGTCTGAATCTATGGAAAAAACTTTTTACTGTGAGGTTGAGTAAGTTGTCCAGAGAGGTTGTGGAGTCTCCATCTTGGGAGATATTCAGAACCTGGCTGGACATGGTCCTGGGCAACCTGCTGCCGTTGACTTTGTTTTGAGCAGAGGGGTTGAACTAGATGATTTCCAGAGGCCCCTTCCAGCCTCAGCTATTCTGTGATTCTGTCTCTCTCCTTTCATCTCTCCCGTCAGCTGTCATGCAGCAGCATGGTCTCTTCTGTACTTTCCTGAGTGATTGAATCTCTCAGAACTAGGTAGCCCACACATTAGGCCTTACTGCTGGCTGGTAGTATAGAGCTGGAGAGACTTTGGTTTGGAAGGATGGTACAGTATGTGGGTAGAACCTGCTCCTGTGCTGTGGGACTTGAACCTGGGCCTTCTAGATGCAAGGGGTGAAGTATACGCTCAAATGGGTATAAAAAAGAAACAGGCTACCACGATGGTTTCGTTTGGCAAGTGTTGTGATATGACAGGTCAAAAGCAATGTGGGCTAAAAGTTACAGCTCAGGAGTAATGCCACATGCTTACAATACAAACTTAACATGTTACACTAGCTGGCATTTTTTTAATACTTCCTCTTCCTGTTCATATTATTAGCACACAGAAACGCGGTTCTCTTTTGGGCTGTTAGACTTGCCATGTCATACTAGCTTTTCCTCCTTATGAGAATAACTTTTCCTTTTTGTGCAAACAGCGGTGATAACGTTCTTCTTGTATTGCTCCAGTTGGGTTGGATAGTGACGTACCCATTATGGGTAATCTACAGGACCTTCCTGAAGTTTTTCGGGAATCCCCATCCTCCAATTACTCTGAAGGATCCTGAAGTGAAGTATGCATTGAGGCTGATTGATAAAGAGGTAAGTCCATGTACAGCGCTGAGTACGTAGACACCACGCCATGAATACTGTAAGATGTTTGTAGCTTCCTAAATCTTGGGTAGTGTTGCAGCAGGTCTGTAACTTGTTGGAAATTGTAGCTGTTTTGAAGGCTACTGAGTTTTGTTTCTAATGAAATCATGCAAATGTTTATATTTGAAGTAAATAAATTATTTATAAATGCTCCTTGCCTAATATAACTGAGTTTTGCAGTGCACATTCCTGCAAGCCAGTTTGTTTCCAAAGAAGTGAGAGTGGAGAACACTGCTTTAGAAATGATCAAACTAGTTAGTAGTTCCTGTCATGTGTGGCTCATGCAGTAGAGTACATCAGCAGGAATTCCTAAAATTCTAAATACATAAATATATATTTATACAAAATCCTAAAAATAGATTGGTTACAAGACAGAAGTCACACTGTCAGGCAGAGCAGGCAATTCTCATGATCAATAGCATTCAGCATAGTAGCTGCTAGAAATATGTTGCTATTGATTCCTCTTATCAGATGTATGTACTCTGCTGCATTATAGGAAAAAAGATCTTTAAGCAATGTAGTCCAAGCAGCAGCTGAGCTCTGTCAGCTCCCTTTTTGCCCTAAATGGAAGATGTTCTGTATCGCCTAGGGATGCTCAACTGTAGATCCAGTTTTCAGAGGAAAGCCTCAGCCCTTTCATTGGTGAATCTCAGTATCAAAAGTTGATGACTCAGCTGTGTGAAGGGAGCCAAATCCCCAAGAACTGAAAACTTCAGATTTCCCTTCAATAAACTGAACATCAAAAGTATGAGATAGGAATCTTGGCTTTTAGGTATGAAGTTATACCTGAGGACATCTGTAGTGTTGATTCTTTAACTGCATAGATTTTAAATATTTGCCATAGGTGGGGCTAGCCAAAAAATTATCAGAATGATTTTGATAAAAAGGACTTCAGACTAGAAGAGAGCTTTCTTGAAAGTATGCAGAAAGCATTGACAGTTTTGCTTTTTCTTTGTTCTGTCTATCAAAGAAACAATTATTTTGTTTGCAAACTCTGGTTTCTTGGGAACTGAAAGCTTCCCTATGGCTTGGGCTGGGCTCCCTTACTGCATTTGCTTCCCACGCATGCTGCAACAATGCTGTTACTATGTACTCCCCGTCTCCTCCTGAAATCTGTCACACACAGTGGTGACAGATGCAGTCTGCCTGACCTGCAGAGGGGAATGGAGCTTGAGGTACTGCACATGCCTCTGAGAATCAAACTGCTTGAAGTTTTCTGATGTATCAGTTTATAACAGAAAACAAATCACATTGCATTTTTTGCTAAATGCTGATTTTTCTCACTGCCCTCTGTTGTTATTTTATGAACATGGGATGGAGGAATAGCTCTTCTGTAACCAGCTGAAATGCTGCTGCACTTGATAACCTTGATCAGCTGAGAGAATTTGAATGACGGATGTATTTAATTTTTTGCATAAATGGGAAATGTATCCTGGAAATAGAAATTGCTCTGGAAAAATGATAACTTGGTACAAGAACTGCTTTTTTTCCTGAACCATAATTCAGTGTTTTCAGTAGTGGTTTCTAACATTGTGCCAAAAATCTGGTGCAAACCCTGTGACCACTAGTAATATACTTATCAGCATTGCTGCATCCACAGGTAAATGAAGGAGGAAATAAACCAGAGAATTTGTGGAATACTACAGTTTATATTTTACAAGCTATTAAAAATTGATGAGAGCTTTAATCTAAAAATACCTATAACTTACACAAAAACATTTTAAAGTAATTTGAGAAAAGAGGCTTTCATTGTGGAAGAAGAACCTATTCAAGACATCTGTGTGGTTGGCTAGGGTTTACCTTCAGATGCAAGAGGACTTCTAGTAAGCTGGCTCCATCTTGTGCTGTTGCTCTCAGTGCTTCCTCAGCCTGACTGAAGACCCTGATATTTTAAAAGTTCCAGTTGTTCCTCTTACCTTGCTGGTATTCATCACTCTACTGTTCGTGACTATGAAGCTGTTTGTAATGTCACACAGTCAGCCAGATCACCAAAATTAATTGTATTTAAAACAAAAAATGAAATGTGTTTTGGGGATTAGCTGAACAGGGTAATTTTTAATTTGAAGAATTTTGATGATATGCTAATCTTCTTGTCATCCACTAGTGCCTTCTCAAGTCATCTTCTACATCAAAATGATTAATTTGTCTTATTTTGAGACATCTGTGGTAGTTTTTTTGTCATTGAGCTCCCTCATATTTAAACTTTACATGAGAAATGAAGAACTGATTAGTTTCTTGTCTTGTGGTGGCCTCACAGACAGCAATGTAAATGTTTGCACCATTTAGAAAGTTACTGTTTTGGCTCACCTGCAGTATCTTACCAGGTTTTGCTGTTAACATTTAAATACGCATCAGGAAAATCTTTCCATTTGTCTTGTACATTTTTTTTTATTTCTCTATTGCTTCTAAATATTTTGAGGAAAAGTTAAGTTTTCAGTGAATTTGAATGAAAAGTTCACTCCTGATACAGAATTGCCACATTCAATGGAGTTCTTTACTTATTACCTCCTTACATTATACAGAATTTTCAGTTAGGAATCGCCTGTCCCCCAAAAATTTAACTCTGCAGCAAGGCTCACTAGCAACAACATAGCTGATTATTTTTTCTTTTCCTCTTCCAGGAAGTTAGTCATGACACAAGAAAATTTCGATTTGCTCTTCCTTCTGTAGATCATGTTCTGGGTCTCCCTATAGGTATGTCCTGTTTTTCCCTGCCAAGAATCACAGTGTTATTATACTTGTCTCAGAAATCTAAAGCGTGACTTGCAAGAGTCTTAAAATGTCTTAAAATTTATTACTGTTATAGTAATTTGCATTGTGATACCAAGGCTTTTTTTCTTACAGTTTGTACTGTTGAATTTTAAATGCTCTCTATGTGGCTTGAGCCATCAGCTAGTATTCATAGCACTGTAAAACAGTCCTCATGGTGCGAGTCATGCAGTGCAGTGTCTGAAATCATGTGTCCTTGCAGAGAATGTACATCTAGCTTGTTTCTTTGAACACATTAGAAACAGATGTTGGCCTTTGGTTCTGTTTTCCAATCTTAACTTTCCACTGAGCATTATTCCCCAGATGCTTGGTCTTCGTGGTCTATTTCCATCCCTCAAGGCGATGCTCATAGCTACTTCTCTCTCTCCTCTAATTCATGCATTTTACCAAGTGATCTGCTAACCTCTGAATTTGCAGCCAGTCTCATGGAACTTTTTAATCGCCATGAAGCAGATGTTTCCTTAGCCCTTGCCATATGCCTTGTTATCTTCTATAACAGCTTAGTGCAACTGTTTCTTACTGCTTATGTAAAGAGCATATAATTGTGACTTGTGTTTGATAGGAACTGCTGCTTTAACCATCTCTTATGATGTTCTGTGGATCAGAGTGACCTGATGTTACCTAGTTACCTAGTCCTTAGCATCTTTCCAGCTTTACCATGCGTCATGTTCAGGTTCACTTTTATTTAGGACATGCTATTCTTTTGATCTTGTTAAGTAGTCATGAAGGGCAAAGCTAGTTTACTTCACTGTGGAGGGGGGACTTTGGAAGGAAGGGAAGCTGTGAACTGGAGAGAATGTCAAAGCAGCTGGGAATAGCAGACTTTGCAGCTTTGGGACAAATACTGGAGTGCACCCTGCATGTCTGACCCAGCACCGGCATTTCACTTTTAGTAGCCAGCTAGAGTGCTGCAGAAAAAGCATGATTAACTCTAACAGCAAGTAGGAGCCTATATGGCTTCATCCTTCTGGTTAACCTAGAGTAGAGTCAAGGAGATCCTTGTGCTCCCCAACATTGGCCGTCCTGTCAGTGACGGCGTAAAGCTCTAATGAGAAGGAGCATAAAGTATGTTTTTCCCTTTGGGAGAAGCACTGTTTCCTGAGTTTGTACTAATTCTTGTATGGCTTACCCTGACAGTGGCCTTATCTATCCAGATTCACATTGTGAAATATTAGTGATAGGTATGTTCCAGAAGGGGGGAAAAAGGCCATGGCTTGCCTGGGAAGAAGGAACCAGAAGCTGCTGCTGCAGTTCTCTTCAGTTCTCACCCAGCAGGAAGCACATGCTATTTAATGTGCATACGCTACATATGCCTCACTGAGAGGATTATTTAATTATTAATAAATATTGCATTTTATCTGTGTATAGCTTCAGGTCATTTATAGTTGCACTGTTTCCAGGCTCGCACACCATCATCCAGACTCTTCTGACTCACAGACCTCCAGTTTGCCAAACTAGCTCCCAGTAAAATCACCTCTTTGCACACACATGGAAGGCAGAGGAGCAGTACAGTCTTTGAAGAGCTACATCAGTCTTAAGGATAGTAGGTTGTTCTGGCTTAGTGGTGTTACAATAAGGAAAAACATTTTTCCCCCCTAAATATTCTTTAATTATGATGTCTCTTAAGGGCATTGGAATTTCATAGGAAAATCTTTTAAAGAAGTTAAATTCTAGGATTTTTTCATCAAAAATATACATGTTGACAAACTGTGGAGAGATTTCGTGGACAGTTCAGCTAATGTGCAACAGGTTGAAATGTGACTGATACACTTGAATGTTGAGCTGGAGAAATAACAGGGTTAGAAAGCTGCTTTATGTCTAGGCAGCCTTAGCAATGGCAGCTAGATCTCTAGTCCTCCTGGTAGACATGAGCCATCCCTTGTGGAAGTAAGAACAGTTACTTGTAGCTAATGTGTTAATAAAGTGTGAACCACACTTTCAGGTGGCAGTTGGCAGTTGTCCTTGTATGTTTTTTTTGTGTGTCCGTATGTGAGAGAGAAATCACACTTTCTGTGTGGAACATTTCACTTGCAGTTAGGGCTTCGGTAAATATAAATACCCCAAAATATCAAAACAGACATGATAGACATATAAGGTTAGCAGCTGAATCATCTGCCCTTTCAGGTAGAATCTGTACATAGCTAAGAACAACTCTGGCAAGGTGTTAAAATGTCAGAAAAATGAGAGAGGAAAAAATGGTGTCCCAAAACAGGGTAGTTAAGACAGCTTTGAGATGCCATTTGCGGTTTATGCCAACCTGATATGTCCAGTGAAAGAAAAATCTCTTGAAAGCAAACTGATTTTTTTTTTCTCCCCTGCATGTAGGACAGCATATCTACTTGTCTGCACGGATTGATGGGGCTCTGGTTGTTAGACCATACACTCCTGTTTCCAGTGATGATGACAAGGGCTTTGTGGATCTTGTCATCAAGGTGAGACTATCACTGTGTTTTACTAGACTGGGCAACTTCTGAGCCCAGTTTTACACTTGCAGTGCTATGTGAAGTCTGATTCTACTGTGATGTGCCAAGTTCTGTTCAGTGATCTGCCATTATGGGTTTTCATTATTGTAACAAGTAACGTGGTTACCTACAATCCATACAGCATTTTGCAGGCACTTCTTTAGTCCGTGTGTCCTGTGAGCTGCTATGTAGCAGACTGCCATTTTCCAAAGTCTCTGTACACTTGCAGATGTTCACACGCTTTTTTTAATACTTTTGAAATAATGAATTAACCTTGCCTCAACCATCAGCTCGTTCTGTGGCTAATGTGATATTGCCATCATGATGACCACAGATTATTAAAAAGAAGCAGAAGAATTGCTGACCTAGTGTGGATGTCTGATGTGTTTGACAAGAGTGTGAGTTTAGGTCTTTTAGGTCTCGTGGTGATGTGTGTTTTGTCTCTTGGTAGTTAGAGTAAGCGAATATGTATTTAAAGCTGATAGGAATTTAAAACCTGAATTCCTGCACTGGATTTCTTGTCAGAATTTTATTCTTGAGTATTTTACTTGTTTACAGCTAATAACATTTTGTTTATTTACTGTTAAAGTGAATTTGTCTTTTTCTACCTACTTACCTTCATGGGTGTGTTTTTGGACACTGAAGACATGGCAAAGGAAACTATAAATCTTTGACTCATAGGAACGCTTCACAGACCTGTCACTCCCAGGATGGCTCTCCATGCATGCAAATGCTGCTGTTCTTGTAAAAGTGGAGCTTGTTTCAGCTTAAAACTTTCATAGCCATGTGAGCGAAACCAAAAAAGCACACTTTCAGCAGTGTAACTACCCACTGATACCTGTGGGTGAACAGCTGAATCTTCAAGTAGTTGGTGTCCATTCTTTGGTTACCCTAGCCTTGAAATGAACAAGTCTGGGGAATATTCCTTTGCAACTGAGCTGTCAAGGTACTTTCATAGATTTTTTTTTTTCTATTTGGATTCGCAGTGACTGTTTTTGGTTTTTTTTTAACGTGGGTGTCAGTTGTGTTGCTTATTTAGAGAGCTTTTCTATGTTACAGTAATACAATGGAGAGATTGCTCGTCTGTGCCTAGCCTGAACAAAATCAGACCAAGGTTGGCATTTTAATTTTTCACAGAAAACTCGCCAAAGTGATTCTTTTTTTTTGTCAGTTGAATCTGCCTTCTTGTAGGAATTTTATCCTTTGAATGAGGAATATGAATACATAAATATTTGCATGGCAGAGATACGGGCAAATGCTCATATTTAAGCTGTGGGATTAATTGTTTCATTGTTGTTTTTACCAGGTTTACTACAAAGGTATCCATCCAAAGTTTCCTGAAGGAGGGAAGATGTCTCAGTACTTAGACAGCCTGAAAATAGGGGACACTATTGACTTCAGAGGACCAAGTGGCCTGCTTGTCTACAAGGGAAAAGGTAAGGCTGACTTGGAAAATATTGTTTATCCAAAGTAAATAACACAGGAAAACATTACAAGATTTTGATGGGTGAATAGTAGTACCGTTCATGTTTTTTTCATCAGGGTTCACTTCTTTCTCTGTGCAAAGGAAACTGTAAGTCTCTTAATTATGTCAACAGCCATCTTTGGCAGGGCAAGGGTTACATGACTGTAAAAGTGCTTTTTTTTGATACAGTTCTCAAAGAAAGGAGTTTGCTCCCTACTTATATGGACATAGTTTATAGACTGGTAAAAACACTTGGTATTTGTGCAGTCCAATGCTATTTTCCCACGTGAAAATAAACTTTAGCAGTAGGGAGTACTTCTATGCCAGTATGAAGTGTGTCAGGTAGGTATAGTGCTGCCACAAATGTGTCACAGAAACCTTCTGGCAGTCCTGTGAGCAGCAGAACTTAGAAACCTGTCTTTCCAGAGATTTGTATTTTGTGTTCATGTTATCCTGTAGGAACGGATGGATAAACACAATGTTTCTGGGAGTTTCAAACCCACTGTCAGGTTTGGCTGAAACTGACAGATCAGCCAAAAAAGAGGGAATAAATATACAAACTATGTAACTGCTTACAGCTCTTTTTTGTGGAAAACTACGCTAAAAATCATTGCTACCCAAACAGTCCAATTTTGTATTGACTATCTGGCCTAACATACAGTGCTACGAAATACACTTCATACTGGTTTAAGAGATTATGGCCTGAGCTGTTTTGCAGGGAGGGGCAGGGGGATTAGTCAAAATAATACTGGCAGAGCAGGCGCAAGAGATTCCTCCTCTTTTTCTGGGAAAGAGCTTTGTGCAATCTGCGTTGTAAAATAATAAGGCTGAAGAACCTGGAGGACTGAGTGTTTTAGCCAGGCCTTTCTGCCCATATTGTATGATCCTGCTTTCTTCAAGGAAATGATCTTTATCCCAAACTGGGGTTAACAGCAGAGGTGAAGAACAGGGGCAACTGAAGTCAGTTATGTGCAGTATGTACCCAGGAATTGTTAAACATATTTCATACTGGAGGGAAGTAGTTAAGCAGTAGTGAACTCACTGCATTAAAACAACAAAAGCACAAAGACAAACTCATAGGCCAACTACTTTCTCTCAAACTTGGCTGTGACAGTATGCAATCTTCCCTACCCTGCAGTGCTGCAAGGCAGTACTCTGAGGGTGACAAACTGTCCATGTCGTGCTTTTACTAGATGCAGACTGGTTTGGTTGATAACTGTTTGGACACTATGCTAAATCCTGTTTCCTTGCAGATTTGGGGTTTTCCCTTAAAATAACCTGCATGGGGAAAATCAGCTCTCTGAGCAGATTGGTCCCTTCATGTAGAACTGTTTCCAGAGATGTGGGCCTCTGAACATGATTGAGGGTATGGGATTTGGGCAAACAGAAATGCAAGTAGTGACAACTTGATGCTACAGTCCAGAGTAATAACCCTTGTCAGTGTTTGATGTTATCATCACATATTTTAAAATCTCTAATAACCTTTCAGGGTTTGTTTTTCCTGCCCTATTTTGCGAAGGGGAAGGGTGACAGGGCTGAAACCAAGTTGGAGAGTCGTACAAACTGGGAAGGTATCGTAGGCCCAGTGTTTGCTGCTTTCTTCAGTATTTACCATCTCTCTCTCTTTTTTCAGGCCAGTTTGCTATTCGGCCTGAAAAGAAAGCTGAACCAGTTTTAAAAAACGTGAAATATGTGGGGATGATCGCAGGTGGGACTGGTATGTATGTATAAAGATTCATACTCGGTTTCTGACATCTGATACATGTATTTCTTCATATTTTCACTTGCTCACACTTTCTTCACACTCTTGCACTTCTCTTTCAGGGATAACACCTATGCTGCAGATCATTCGAGCTATCATAAAAGACAAAGATGACCACACCATTTGTCAGCTGCTGTTTGCTAATCAGGTAATTCTGTCCTTATTACTGTTTATAAAGCTTTCCTTAACAAATGGAACTCCACTCAGCAAATGCAGCTCTTGGTGAGAAAGCACAGTACAGAAATACAAACCCTGAGGGAAAAATGAACTGAAATGTGAAAAACTTCCCATATATAAAAACATTGTAATGAATTCTCATGTTAGCATTACTGTCCAAGTGCTGATGTTCTTCCAGTTAATGCTCACTTTCTTTTGTCTCTCTGCTCTGTTTCTAGTCCAGTTTATAAACATTTTAAGACTCTGGGTTCCTTTGTGCAAGTTGTTAATAAATTTTGGGCAGACTTTCAGAGCTGTCTTTCTTGCATGAAAGAAGTAGCCATCTGCCTCCTTCAGTAATTACAACTCCTCAACTTCAGAGCAGGTTTTTCATGTAGAATCTTTCTGTTTGAGAATACATTACGTGAGATAAAATTTAAAATTGGTCTCCAGCAGCTTCCTTGAACTAGAGCTGTGATTCTGCACAGCTGTCTCCCTCCTTTCATTCCCATTCCCTCCTTCAGTCCTTCATGCATTTCTTTTGCTTCCCAAAGTTACCATACCAGTGTTGGACAAAGGGAAGATTTTTTCATCCAAGAGTACTTGTGATGTCAATAACTAGGCAACCCACGTGGTGGTCTAGTGCTAAAGTGCACACATCTCCATTTTCTAACATTCTCCTAGTATTTACCTTTTTGCTTTTAAACTTCTTCCTCCTAATGTTTATCTGTTTCTGGATTATGAGACATTCATGCCTGTATTTTTAGCTTCTTTAGGCTCTCCTCTGTCGTTCCTCTATCCCCTGATACTCGATATAGTCTAACTTCCTTCGTACCATATCTGAATTATAAGACGAGACCGTTTTTCTCTCTGGAAATTGTGATCCAAGTGACAGTGTAAGCATCGCTCTAGTGCTTTGCTACTGTATACCCCGTTAAGAGGCCTAGCGGTGCCCTCTGGTGCTGGTTGCTGCAGCTGCAGCAGTTGGTCTCTGCTGAGCAGTTGCAGGTAGCAGGGCAGGAAGATTTGCTGTGAGCAATTCAGAATCACTAATATAGGGCTAGAACTGCTTCAGTAACCTGGAAAACCTACTGCTTCTTGGGGAGAAGCTTCAGGGAACAGTTGCCTATCTAGTAGCAAGTCTAAGTAAACATCAAGCCATGGCTTTGAAGAGTTCCCATACCTAGTAACTGCAGAAATATAGAACAACCTACTGACAGATGGACAGTCAGTAAAGCTGGCAGACTGGAGTTTAAGGGGTTTTTTTGGTATGTGTTTTGCTGTTATTTTATTTTGACCCTCCTGAAAAGGTTGTTGATTATAGATGACCATGTATGTGGGTCAGTATTGTGTTTCTAACTAACCTATGGCTTGTCTACTTCTAGATTATGTTACATGTAGTCTTTTGGGGTCCTGCTTTGAGTTGATTAGACTCAGGAACAGCCTTTTTGGAATATGTGCAATTACAGGTCCAGAAATAGGCACGTTCTTGGCAATAGTTGCTGGTGCATTCCTCCTCACCCCTGCAGTTCCAGACATACTGGTGTCCATAGCACCAAATTAGTAAGGCTGTGAGGGATGATGCCGCTTTTAGTGTCTGCCCTGTCCCTCCCCTCCTGAACTTCAGCTGCTCTTATGGGAATAAGGCTTTCTTTTGGCCTTCAATGTTTTTGCATCAGGGAGGAGCAGAACTTGACACTCTGCAAAACATTTGTTGTTCCAATCAGAACTTGATACCCTTTTGGATATATGTTGTTCCACATCCTGTTTAAAAGCTAAGCAATCTCTATGTGGCAATGTTAATGAATTTTGAAGTGGTGAAGGTGAGAAACTTGACCTTTTCCTGATTGAATGGTAGAGTTTGGAGGAATAATGAGATACTTGTGCAGTGATGATTAGTTTTTGATGAAAGTTGCTTTTGTAATGGGGATGCTTACAGAGGGCTTCACTGTTACAGTGCTACAGCTAATTCCCCTTATGAATGATGGTTCTGTGTTTTGATACAGGTGTTGTTTTGTTTTGCTCTATTCTTTAGAGGGAAGGCATTGCATGTTGGTCAGAGTTCAGGGAAGTTTTGAGCCTGTTAATTAACTCTGCCACTGAATAGTCATGGAAATAACTTGCATTTGCTCTCTTTAGCTTCAAAAATAGAGTGGAATAATCTGTTGAATCTTACAGGAATGCAGAGTAGCTAATACTCAGTGGTCATCTGAGGGCTGTACTGAAATGCAGAGTGTAATTGTTGTTTTTCCTTATCCTGCAGACTGAGAAGGATATCCTGTTACGTTCTGAACTGGAGGAGATCCAGACTCAGAATCCCAGTCGCTTTAAGCTTTGGTATACGCTGGACAGAGCACCTGAAGGTAAGATATAACATGCTACCTCCACTGAAACCTTAAGTTATTGAGTATTAATGCCTGTGTTTGGTAGGAGGTGCGCTGTGCCACAGGCATACTTCCAGGCTCCTTTCTGGCTTAGTGAATTGTGTGTTTATCTCTGAATGCATCCAGTAGCGTCATTCTTCATGTGATGCACAGAAACTCTAGATGTAATCAGGCAGTTTCCAAAGCTATAAAACTCACCCCAGATGAACAGTAGGGTAATGTTCCTCTCATGACTACACCTGAATATTTACCATTATTTACTCTGATCCAGGGTGACCTTCCCTTTCTCCTTTCTCACGGATATAAATTTAAGATGTTACCTTATTGTCTCATGTTTGGAGCATGCATTAAGGCAGCTGCTGTGGAGTGTCTGAAGCACCGTATCGCACTGAGGTGTGGCCAAACGCGGACTCTTACCTACCTCTCATTGCAGGGAGGTTCACGATAGCTGCTCTATCAAGGGAGGAAAGGAAAGGAGTCAGGGTAATTACTGTGCAATTATTGTGCAATGGTAGCTGCTTCCTAGGCAGTGGAATTGCCTTTGCATTAACAGTGTTTCTCAATGAATATGTTGTTCTGACTCGGTGCAGTCCGGTTTTAAAGATTGTGTGGCTTGTAGCTGGCTGGTCTAGGTGAGAGAGTGAGCTGTGTGCATGCCACCCTCAGCCATGCAAGTCTGATAAAGAGAAGGCTAAAAAGAACTGCCTAGGGCCTCCTCTCTTCCCTAATTCCTTGTCATGCCCACCCACGTCAGGGTAGATTGACAGTTGTATTTACAGCGGTAGTTTGGGGCGGAGAGGGAAGAGCTGTATCCCTGCTCTTACCTTGTGGCCAAGAATACACTTCCCCTAGTATGGTGTAGAGGGGCTGCAGAGCACAGAGTCTGTTGCTGTTGTGTCATCTTCTGCAATTAGTTTTCTCCCTGACTCAGTCTCTGAATTTATAGGGCAGCTTGGATTCAAGTAAAAGCGCAGTTCTTTCTTTTTGATGTGTGTGAATTATGAACTGAACTGGGCAAAGCTGATAAAAATTCCTCTCTCAACACTGTTCTGCAGAGTTTCACTGCCATACCTGAAAACAGAACAAAGTTGGAAATTTTGGATAGACTAGGGCAGGAAAAATGTGTCAATCTCATTGTGCCAAAAGCTTTGGGCCAGCAGTTTTTTGCATCCAGGGCTGGGGATATGGTAGATAAACCTGCATTAACTGACTAGCTAACCTAGTATTAACTGAGTAGCACAGTGAGGGTTCCTATGGGGAACAACTTCATTGGCTAGAATTCTTGTAATGAACATGTAAAGAGTGGGTCGAGGAGGATGGATGTTGTTATTTCACAACACCGGAGCTGGGAAGATTCTTATTCTGTTCACAGCTCTGTCTGAGATTTCCTTGGAACTTTTAGGAAGCTTTTTAAAAATTAGCCCTTGTTTTCTCTGTACATCAGTTTTCCACCTTAAAAACCAGGATGGCAGTTCTTCCATGTAGTGTAATTGTGCTGAGGACATGTGAATGGAGTGTGCAAATACTGCAGGCTAGAATGTCCCTTAAAAATCCACCCGAACTTCATAGCAAAGTGACTTGCATCTTTCTTTGGCTGTCTTTGTCCTCTTTCTCCTTTCCCCACTTTCTTTTTTTTTAACAGGTTGGGAATATAGCCAAGGATTTGTGAACCAAGAGATGATCAGAGATCACCTGCCCCCTCCTCAAGATGATGTTCTGATTCTCATGTGTGGCCCTCCTCCAATGATCCAGTACGCTTGCATTCCCAACTTGGACAAACTGGGGTACACCAAGGACATGAGGTTCTCCTTCTAAAGAAGACGGATCATTCTGTGATCTTGTGCAGAAGGGAAGAGAAAATATTTAATGGGGAACAAGACAAAGTTACACAAGTGGCTGATGCACAGTGCTGAGAAGCTACATTTAGGTTATAACTGCTTCAGTTTTTCTAAATCTCTGGCGAGTAAGATATTCAAGCTTAACTATAGTCAAATTATACTCTGTTTTGCACAGAGACAGCTGTATTGCCGAGAGTGGTGCCTATTGCTCAGTTATATTGTACTTGCCATGGCTGTCCTATAGAAAGATTATATTCCATTTCAAGGAGGGGAGGTAGGCTTCTTAGGGCTCTCAATGGTTTACACTTTGTTAGCACTGTAATCAAATGGCAGTAATATCCTGCTTCCCAACACCGTGCATACGCATACTCAAAATTTTACTTGGAATGAAGTATGAAAATATATGGAGTGTGCTGGATTATTTACCTTGCTTATGCCAAGCTTTAATCCTTACAGAGCTTTTACACCATGGAGGACAGGAATGTTTGCCTTGTATGCATAATCTTTGCAACATCAGAAGCTTCAAGATGACTGTTCAGTTGAAGGATGGCGATTAACTAAGTTGCCGTGTTAATCAAAATAGAGAGGTAGACATGAACACAAAGTTTGTTTCCTGTGTATTTTGGAATGGCCTCTGTTAGATGCAAACACTTTTCCAGCTGTCCACTTTGAATAGCCATTCCCATCCCTGGGCAAAGAAAGGAACTGTGGAAAGCAGGAGGCTTTATTTACTGTTCCCCAAACAGCTAGGAATCTTTGCTTGTATGTGTTTTGAATACTGAAAAAAATACTAACTTCTGTATTTATTTTTAAATAGCAGAAGGTGCTGTAGGAGTACAAAAGCAGTTGTTCTGCATGTACCATGCAGGAAAAATATCTGGGTGACAACAGGATCATGGTTGATCTGGAACCATAGGTTGATCCGGAACAAGGGGAGCTCCGTGCTCATCGCTAGAGCAGGTTTCACTAGGTAGTCCAGCTTTGGATGTGGTAAGCCAGAGCTTCACCTGCATCTGCATAACTTGCTCAGGCAAAACCCCAGATGATTTGCTTGAAAAGGATGAATGGGAAAAGCCTTAAGTCACCTTACTGACAACAAATTCAAATGTCTCACTGAATCTAAAACTGTTTCTTAGATGCTATTCATTATAGCTCTGATTTATTTTTTTAATTTACTTTTTTACAGCAGCTTTTTACCTAATCTGCAGTAAACTTAAAGCATCTTGGTTGCAGAATCTTCTGCTTCCAAATAACAGAGATGCTGCTGAGATTAAGGCTGCCTGCAAGGAATCTGTGGAACTAAAAATCTTGTTCTGGTGATGGAAAACAGAGTGATTTGAAAGGATATTTAGTGAAATGCAAAGTAATGTGGATGCTAGTTAGTAACAAGTATCAGTGTATAAATCACTTTTTTTGAGGATTTGGGTGGGTATTTTGAAGCTGTAACTTGCCGTGTTTCCTTTTGTGCCTGTACAACAGATGGGTATTGTGGAATTAAAAGGTTAATTTTCAGTGTGAATTAAAAGGAGAAAAAGATACTATGGTTTATTTAAGGAATCTGGAATGGATAATACTATTATTAAACTTACTTATTTTATTAATTAGACTGTTGCCTCTGAGATCTTGAATTTTTGGTGTGTGCTTCTGAAACTTGTTCTCTAATACTATGCTCCAAAGTTTAAATAAGATTCAGTTGAGTTTCAGTCTGTCTTTTTATGAGGAAAAATATGGAAATTTGAGTGTAGTTACCTTGCTGCTGGTTTATATCAGTGTGGGATAAACAGATTTTTTTTTCATGACTGTATTTAATGAAGTTTACTTGTCAAAAATAGCTAGCTGGTTAAGCATAAACTGTTTTTGTATTACTTATTTTACATACTCAATTACTGGCTTTTTTTCACATCTGTATAAGAAATAAAATATCTTGCAGGTGAATCACCTGTGTGTTATTTAGCACATCATCTTCATAGATAACTCTTCAACCTCTTGAGAGGCACACTATAATTTTAAAACACTCTCTAGAAAGTGAAAGTTCAAAAAAAGTCTGTTTGTTTGCTTTAATTACCTAAGTGCTTGTCTATCTGTTCCTTTGCCTGAGTTTGGTGAAGACTGCTATATTTGGATGCCAGCTCAGGGAGTAAACATGCTTCTCCTCTTTCCTCAACCACTCCAATATATTCTTATTATCTTGATTTTGTACGTCTTCCTTGTGAACATGTAGCTCTTTTATGAAAAAAAAATTTTTTTATAGATATATATAATTTACTGAAATAAAACTGGATCCTGGTCCCTTTTGTTTTGTAGTCCTGTACAACAGCATTTAAACAGATAAGTCATAAAGGTCATTTTTGCTACTTTTATGATTCTTTGAGCCAATTCATCTGTCTTACAGAGAATGTGGGCATTCCTCTATTTTCTGACGAGACAGGCTGAGTGCTGCCAGCCTCTTTTACAATATTACACAGCAGCTGAAGAAACATGAACTGCCTGCATGAACAGCATTTTGTGGAAAGTTGACCAAGAGAAATAGGATCAAAAGGCCTCCTGCTGCTGCTTTGCCTCCACCAGAGTTGGGTCCCCTTCACTTACTGCTGTACAGAGGTAGATAGGCCTCACAAATAGTGAAGACATACATCAGGGCTTTTTCTCTGAGGTGCTGTTTCCTCTTTGCAACAGAGGATCTGAGAGGAAGGAGGTAAGAAATGAGACAGTCCTTAATCTCACTGCTTTAGTTGGGTTGTGAGCCTGTGCTCTTTCTTGTGGTGCAGCAGGCATAGCTGTTTCTGCCTTCCAGTGCCAGCTCTGCAGGCAGCTTCGGGGTCAGCCTGGGCCTGCACCACTGCTGCAAGCAGCTCTCAGGTCTGGGGCCTGGCATAGGTGCGGGGCAGTAACCAGTTGCCCTGAGCAAGTCCTCATCTGGCCTGGATTCCCCCATGTCTAGTTGCTGAGGGAGTCTCCGTATGCTTTGATCTTTTAAGGCACAGTGGGCCAGATGGGGAGGTACAGGTGGTTTAATAGTGTGCTTGTCCAGATTTTTCTGGTAAAAATAATTGGTTTATGGAGAGGAGCCATGCAGTGTTGATGGCCCTTTCTCCTCTTGAACCTGCCTCAGCAGGGAGGGAGGAATAGGAGGTGGATGGCTTGGGCAGTCAGTATAGCTTTTCCTTCTTTTTGTGACTTCTCACACGTGCGGCAGGGAGGAGGCTGTGGGAGGACTCAAGGCTGGCAACAAAACAGCAGAGACAGCAGCAGGGAAATGTAATTTTCTGTGCTCAAACAGCCTAATGGGGTAGAGGTAGCACTACCCAGTGTGTAGTAGTTCTGGAGATCTTGCCCGGCTTGCCCTCCCACAGTTTGAACTAACAGCATAGGACACTGTTTTCAAACAGCTCTGCCTCCATCAGTGTGTAGCACTCTACTCTTTTACTCACAAGCTGTGCTGCATCAGACTGCTTTCCTTTGTCTGGCCAGTGCCTGCCTCCCAGCAATGTGCTGTAAGAGCTTGTGCATGCAGCTAGTTAAAGCACTTCTAATCAGTCAAATAACGTGTGGTAGACTTTATCCACCAGCATCTCATGTGGTGCTACTGCCCCAGCCCCTTGAGCAGGCCAGTCCCAGAGCATTTCATCTAGTTCCCAGAAGCGCTCTGGCAGCTCCCTCCCCCCCCCGAAAATACCTCCTGAAATATTCTCTGCAGCAGCTGTGTCAACCCAACTTGTGGGCTTATTCCCTCCCTCTCCAACCCCTAGTGTATTGCCAGACTCACTACCCTGACATGAGACTGTGCCACATCGCAGAGATGAGATGCCCCTGAGACACCCTTGAGTGGTGATGGGAGTTTAAAAGAATGTGTTTTCATGTTACCTGGAAACTCTGTAACTAGCGCTTGAAAACTTGCATATAGGTTCCTGCCCCCCCCCCCCCCCCCCAGCCAGCAATTGCAGTGGTGTTATGTATACTGTGGTTGCTTGTAATGATGGAATATATTAGTATACATATCAATACAATACCATTATGTGTACGGTGACATGATTAAGGTGACCATCTCTGAGAGCAGCTGAGCAATAGAGGTGCTGTGTGACATGAGGCATTTCACTAATAATCATCTGCCCTATTTGGTTGAGCCAGTATTCTGTTTCAAAACCAGAAGTGGCCTAGACCACTGTGTAAACCTGTTTTTCACTGTGTATTTTTCTCATCTTGCAAGCTGAAAACTCAATAAAGCCAAAACACCTCTAGGTGGTTTGGGGGGGGGGGGGGGGAAACAGAACTACTCCAGCACAACAGAAATAGCATGAGTACTCAGGTCAGCTTAAAAACAAAACAAAACAAAACAAAACAAAAAGCCCCCACACATTTGTTTGCACAAATATCTCAATTATTATTTCTTGGGGGAGAAATACTAAGCATGTATCTTAAATTAAAAAAAGTCTCTTATATTTAAAAAGGGTGGGGGTAGAGTGTTTTTGTTGCTACTTATTTTCTTGTTCTGAAGAATTACCTGGCTAAGTTAATTAGTTGCAGCAGCTGCTGCAAGTTTCCTGTTTGGACAGAAACCTTTCTTCTCTGATCTACCCTTACACAAGCTCACTGGCTCATCCTCAGCAGTTTCGTGCATTAACCAAACCATTCATTAACAAATACTGTCAAAGAAAGCAAAAAACAAAATAATCTTTGCTTTTACTAACTCTATTACATGAATTACCATTGGATTAAACAGCCTGCGGTCAGCAATTTACCTGGTAAAATGCATGTGCAGTTACAAAAGCATGTGGTATGGCTCTGAGTCACCTGAGCTGAGACTATGGTTCAGCTTGGCTGAATAAATGAGCAAAGTCAAATTTACATTGTAAATACTTTGTTGTGCATCTTCACCATTATTATTACTAGTAGTAGTACAGATTCTTGGCAAATTCCCACTGTCTCTGAGGGCCTGGGCTCCTGAGCTGAAGCCCAGAAGACAACGAGATGAGGACGGTGATGCACTGTGGGAAATGTAGCCTGTGCCCCCAAGTAAGGGCCAAACCAACACGACCTATCTGAGGTACCAGAGTAACTTTGGGGATATGAATTGAATGACCAGCTGCCCTCATGTGTAGCTTTTAATCACTTTAATAATTCAAATTCTATATAGTCAAATCATTTTGATTTTCCCCTTTATTTCCCCAAATCCAAGAAGTATGGACAAGTTTTTCAGAGATAGCATTCTTATAGAATTGAATAAATTAAGAGGCAATTCCCAAACGAGCACCAGATATAATCTAATCTAATAGAAAAGCAAAGCTTTTCTGCTAGTCATTTATGAACCAATCAACGCAGCTAGAATTCTGACTATGCTGTTTATTTAAACAGCTCCCCCCCCCCGATGGTCATACAGTCCTCACTGTCTGCATATATCGCTATACCTTTACATACTTTCTTTGTAAAAATACCAGAGTTATCCACTCTGTCCTCTTAAAACCCTGCTACACAAACAAAAATACAATGATGCTGGAGCTGTAATAGCAACTGTATGTCAGTGAACTATTTCAAGAATAAAAGCCCTCCCCTCTCCATACCAAGCCACATTCGTGACTGGCCAAAAAATTTCTGTTCCTTTCCTATTTGCTTTTATTCTCAGTTCACCTGTTAGCTTCAGTTCAGACTTCATGGAAATCTAAGACTGCTGGCATTGCTACTGAGGCATCTTTATGCCTTTTTTTCTTTATAATTGTGTAAATAACAGCCTTTATTTCTCAGTTGTCATAGGCTGACCATTTTATAACTCAAGTATTAAAGAGTAAAATATGAATGACATTTTGAAACTATTTTTATTCTGTTAAATAAAATGAATGAAGTAAATAAGAAAACTATCTGCAATGGAATTTTGTGGCCACAAAAGCTATTGACAATGTACCAAACAAAGTTACTTCAGAGTAAGTGGGTATGGTGCCACGGTGGCCCATAAACAAGGTCAGTGAATTTACCAGTTTGAAAATTGATCAATATTTCCTTTCACTGTTTATCAGATTCTGAAACTCTTGTCAACTAAAACCAAAGGGAAACGGAATAACTCACTACATAAATACAATTAGCTGCTAAAATACTGAAACAAATTCAGAGTGAAATAATTCTGCTTCCTACAGACTTCTATTTGGCTACGCTGACTGGTCAGCAGCCTGCTTACATTGATGTGACAGACTAAACTCTCACTGACTTTGCCAGGACCAGGTTTTTGTCCCAGTTTGTTAGTTTCCCCAAGTTTCCTTTAGCAACTACCACTGCTTTTTGCCACACCTTAACCTGACACAGCCACTTAGAAGGAACAGGCTTTGCAGCAGGGGCTGACGCTGCCCGTGTGTTTCTTCAACAGGTTCCCTGTGCTGAGCTCTTCTTGTCACAGAATCAGTAGCCTCACACTGATTTATTTTTAACAGGCAGGTAGTAGTCTTTTCATATAGCCTATTTCTATCTCAGGGAAAGGCTTTTCCTCCTCAGTATGAAGCAGCTCACTCTTCCAGAACTGCATTATTAAGCAAGTCCGTGTATTGGCCTTCGCTCTCATTCCAAATCTTACGATTAGTAACAATATATTTGCATTATTACAGACTCAACCCCCTATTAAAAAAAAAGAACACCAAACAAAGCTGCCTTTTCTATGCACACAATAACAAGGCTATGAGTCAAGTGAGAACTCCTAAAGGCTTGGGGTGATAAGGCTTTCATTGCGTTCAGGCAAGACTTAATGTCTGGCAAACAAAAAATGTTCTGGAAAAATTACGTGCCTTCTATAAACACATTTGCTGGCAGGTACATCCTGTTGTTTCAAAACCTGGAGCGACTGAATCATCTTGGCTTCTGCCGATCTCAAGGCATGATCTAAGGGAATGTGATGGGTGGAGGGGGAAGGTGGGAAACAAGGGGGTGGAGAGGATGGACTGAGAGAAGACTTAGGCGGCAAGGAGAATCGGCCCCAAGCATCCTTTGGTAAGCTAGTGCACAAAACCATTGCTGTTAACAAGTGGGTTTAGAAAGTTTATGTACACATTGCCCACCTCCTTCAGTCCATTTTTTGTGCAGACACGGTTTTCTGGCATCTCATTTGTGGGCAGGAAGCTGTCAGTACTCATGACAAACTGCCTTAGAGCATTCTTGCCTGCCAGGCAGCACTTTTGCTTTTCCTTGGCAATGCTGCCTAGCATGACTCCGCGGATGTCCTTAGGCTTCCCTGGCACGCCAAACATGAACAAGCCCAGGCAATCCTGTCCCACCAGGCAGCAGAACTTGGCCAGCTTCTCAAACCTGCTTTGGTTTTGGAATGGCTCATCTGCCAGCGTGGCTTCCCTGCAGCTCTCATCGAACGCAGCAGCCAGTCCACTTTCATTACAGAAAAGCTCAGCCATCTGTAAAGCCTGCCCAGCAAAGTAAGTTTGATTTGCCCGTCAGCTCCAGAAAGAGTCCAGATCCACTCCACCCCAAATAGCAAGGAGTGCTGCTTGGTCATTTTGCTGGTTGTGATGCACTCCACCACTCCCTTTTCAACACAGAAGCTGAAGTTGATCAAAAAGATCTCGTTCAGAGTGTTTGTGGCAGGGTGGAATTTGCTCTGAGGATCTACAAATCCAAGATAGTCTTTCAGCCTTTGAGACGCGTGGACCACACCTTGGCTGAACACTTCACAGATTACTAGACTTTCAGCCTTGTTCTGCTTGTCTTCATGTGATATTTTCTGGCCCATTTTCTGTGCAAATGAAGATCTTTCTGCATACAGAATGGCTCAGGGAAGTCCCTTCCTTTTCCAGGGAAGGCTCTGTAGTCGCTGGGCACACTCATACCTATTAAATATGCACAGTGGTTATTACCTGTTACCTTCTGGATAAAAGTCATGCCAGTGGCAGAGCCAAGCTGTGTTAACAAGCTGCTGTTCTGGAGTTCAGTAGGTGTTGCAGCTCTCTGAACAGAGACTAGCCAACAGGCTGAGGAGCTGTAACACCTACTGAACTCATCTCTGTTTGTTTTCCTTAATTCTAGCACCATTTGTTTAACTGATCTTATCTCATTCTACTTCTAGGACTATTATAAAGAAACTATTTGATTGGCATGGTTCCCAGGCATGAATCTATTATTATTATTATTATTTTTAGGCATCAAGAGACCCAGTGAGCATCCAAACCAGAAGAAATCTAGAGGGTACAGGAAATGGTGTGGTGGTCTGTTTTGGCCGGGCTGCTTGCATGTATTAACTGCCATTAATGTCAGTGGCATTAACTGTGCCATGACAACACACACAGACTCAGTTGGACTTCTGGCTCCCTTAAGAAGCTTGTACTATTGCCACATATAATTAGATTATCTCAGGGAACAACGGCTAGTCAATGCACCACCACGCAAGACTATCAAATATCTAACAAAATCTAAAAATAAACAGGCTTCTTAACCTTACAGAATGCAGTCTTCCTAACTGCAAAAGCTGGAATGGGGGTTACTGCTGCAGCACGCTGCAGGCAGGAACCCTGTTCAGTTCTGGGTGCGGCTGGTGCCTAATTCTCCATTACAAGAATTCTCCTCATTTGCCCAGACCTCACCAGCATTCTTGAAAAACATACTCTGTCCTGTTGCAACTAAGCTCTTCCTCCTCCTCTTCATTTTGAATGAAGAAGAAAACCCGAGAACCTCTCTTTCTTCTGCTCCCTCTCCCCTAATTGCTCAAAACCTCTCATTTGATCTCTTCTGTTAGCAGATGCCTTTGCATTCCTACCACCACTGGGGAAACTCCTTCTCAGGCACACAGGCTTGTCAGTCACTCCTCTGCCCTAGGATCTCCCCTCTCCAGGAGACAGATCATGTCCTACACACTTGTTTTTTTTCTTCCACAGTTCTTCAAATGTGCCACGGGCCAGGTCTCCACTCCAGAGCTCCTTTGCGATCTCGTAGCTACAGTGAAAGGGCACACCACCTTTTTCTTGTTCTGTTATATTTGATCTTAACTCTAATTTCTATTCCTTTTCACTTATGGGTTCCTCAGCACCTAATACTCTCTCCTTCCTGACCAGGGCTCCAAATATATTGGCAACTTCAAAGGTTTTGCTTCCATTTTCACAGCTGCCTCAAAGATTACTATCTTCACTTGGGAGGAAGAAGATCTTGCTGCAAATGAAAATGCTAAAGTACTAAGGTGAAGCATGAAGTATGCACTAAACATTCACAATGACAAAGCAGTGCAAGGTATAAAAACATGCAAGTCAAGTAAGCGCAACTTCTCTGCTAGAGGGAATACAACAATACCTAATGGAGGGAAATCAGAAGAGTTATTCCAGAGGTTATTCCAGATTCCTTCTCCATTTCTAAATATATATATATTTTAAGTGAACAGAAAATGCTGGGCTTTATCTCCCCAAGCTCTCTATGGGTATGTATCTTCTATCTTCTTTTGCTCATCACTGTAAAAAGACAACAAATATTTATTATAGTCTAGCTTTCAAAGTGCTTATTTTGTGTTCACAGAGGCACGTTGATCTTGTGCCCAGGAACAAAGAACAGAAGAAAAGACAGGAGTTCTGTATTTTCTGGTCTGTTATCTGGGCTACACTGGACAAAACATTTATCATCATTTGTGCTTGCATCCTAGCAACAAAACAGAGTTTGAGGAAGCTTAATTCCTGTTGGCAAATTAGAGCTCCTCTGTAGAAAGGCTAAATATAAAAATAGTTTTGGCAGCCGATGTCTGCTGCAGTACCATGTTCAAGAGACCGGGTGCCCACCTAAACATGAAGAACGAGGGGCTGCCAGAGGAGCTCCAACGAGCCCTTCCGAGATGGGTCAGTCTGTGCCACCCACGCAAGGGAACCTGTTGCAAGGCCACTGGCATCGCATGCCGATACACAGAGGCAACAGCACAGCAGCCTTTCTGCCCACCGCTGTGCGCAGCAGGGTGATGGACACTGGGGAGCAGAGACATCCTCCCCTTTACAGCGGTGACGGCCCGGGCTGGTCTCTCAGCCCCCGCGTGGACTCACTGAGGAGCGGGCAACAGGCAGCTGAGAAGGTACTATCTCATCACACGCTTCCAAACAGCCCAAGCTAGTTTGTATCCGGACCTCAGAAATAAGTAAAAAAGACTTGGGATAGTCGATTCCTTAGGTGATAGCTGACCTTTTCTGCAGGCATCACACACAAATGAACAAATACACAAAGCCTCTGCAATTTTGTCTGCCCCCTCTCCTCCCTTTGCCTTTCAAAGAGGGGGGGAAAAAAAAAGCTTCCTAGGAAACTAAGAAGAAAAAAAGTGATACATTTAAAAATTACTAGCTTCCAGAAACATTTGGCATTTTCCAAAGGTTTTATTGGATTTTACATGGCAATACACAGTAGTTATGCTGCCCTCTTCAAAAACACACGAATTAAAATACCACAATGGTACCAAATGTGTGCACACGTGCATGTTAACTTCTGGACTTTTATCACTTGCTTTCATATTATACCCCCATTAAAAAAAAAAAAAAAAATCAAAGTTCAGATGATAGGTAGCTTTGAAGGGACAACCTGTTTTCCAACCAGTAAATGCAGAAAAGGATTGTTCTGAATAGAATTCTATTTACACTGGACTTAAAAACAAATGTTCATATGCAATTGTTGATACGCTCATTAACAGCACTGGATTTAAATGAAATCTTTCTGAGAATATTTGTTTGTGGCTACTTCAGTATGTAATATTGTGTCACTAGCCCCTTTTTTTCCTGTGAATATCCAGTCGTCACGTTGACTAGCCAGAGAGTCTGCTAGAAGAGTGAGTATCCTGGGACGCTTTGCTCAGAAGCCCACACCACGACTTCTGCTGCTTCTGCAACATTTGGCAGAGCAGAGTCCCAAGCCCAACTTACATGTAAATAACAACCATATTGCAGATTATTCACAGAAAGCAAGCCGTGTATTGCATCACAGGTATTTGCACCTGAAAGCTGTCACTAAGCCTTACAGAATGTGATATATCTGCCTAAAATAGCTCAAGCACTTGCAAAACTGCAGAGGAATATGCAAATTATTTGTGGATATTGTTTAGTCAGAAATGTTGAATAATATATCAGTTGTGATCTTTTTGTAGACAACCCGTAAGTGGTATAAACTATTTTCTGAGTACATTATGGACTGTTTGCCTGGCTCCAGTTATGAAAGAGAAAATGGCAGCACTTGACATTATATATAACACAACTGGTCCTCATCAAATTTTTCATCTGTACATAAATAATAGCCTAAACTACACATCCTTCAAGGAACCAGACTGGTAATAGCTTATAAGCTTATAATAATATAATGGTAGAATATGTCTCCAATCTACCCCAGCATCTGATGAGGGCATCTCTGAAACTCCTTAAAGAATCTTTCTTCCTTTCCTAACTTTGGTAACAATATTTCAGGAATACCAAAGTCAGCACAAATCTAACATCCTTTATCCCATATAAGTGATGTGTCAAAAACAGTCTCCCTTCCAACAAAAATAGTGATGAAATGAGTGACAAACTCCTGTTAAAGCAAAACAACATTGCAAGGAACAATTCTAGCTGTGTTTTTTTCCTGTACAAAGCAAAGAAGCATCATGCCATTGTGCTAAAATACATGCAACATTCAGCACCATACAAATGACCATTTCAACAAACAGAGTTACTTTTTTGTTTGCTTTTGGCTAGGACACCTTGTAATACAGAAAGTCTGACAAAAGATATCCACTGGCTAGTTACGATTTATGAAATCTGATCTTCAAAGCAGAACAGACTTGTGCTTTAAGAAGGTAAAATGATGAGCAACATGTTTGATATTTGATTTTTTGAGGAAAAGCCCCACCTTAGGTTTAATATTATGAAATAATATATTTCCTATACATTTCTCTATATAACTTTACTTTTTTGCAACTACACCATCTTTACGTTAGTCACAGCACAGAAATATCCCTTCCATATGCAAGGAGTACTCTCAACTTCAAGAGGAAAATTCTCCAGAATATTTTGAAGTCACAGAAGTGTTAATAACCTTGTCTGAATGCTAAACTGCTGCTGGGAGCAAGAAAGAAGACGCTTTTAAATCTGCAGTTACTGAAAGAGTCACTGCAAGAGGAAATATGTTTTATAACTGCTTCACCCCAAAATGGAAGATCATTAAACTGTGCACTTTGCAAAAAGGAAAGAAAGCAAACAGTTCCAAAGGTCAGCCTGCCTTTTCCAGTAACCAGCTGGTATGCAAACTGGGATAATCTTTTTACAACGCTTTCCCCTTCCCCCATATCTCAAGCTTTCCATCACTCTATGTCACAAAATTTAAATTTCTGCTTTTATATGTACTTCATATACTTTCCTCTTTTTTTTTTTTTTTTAATATAAAACAGTATAAAAATAAGAGCAACAGTTAAGAGTTACCTGGGAGATTATGCAGGGCACAAATAACTAAACTCCTATGTTGGATACTGTGGGAAAGGCAGAACTGGTATTTGTGCTGGACAAATCCATTTGAAAAGGACAGCAATGACATCTTTTCTCAGCTGATACCCTAGAGAAAGCTGATGCACGACATCTACAGATGCAATATTTCTACCTAACATCTTGTGTTATCTTGGAACAGTGTAAAGGAATACCTCAGGAAATGACTACGCAAAAGGAGCATTATGATAACATGTAAATTTAAATGCAACACTCTGAAACATATCATCAATTTGTACATTAAATATAGTAAAAACAATTAGCATTCACCAGTGTCTGGGTGTTTCTTATGGCAACTTTAAAGTAGGCACCTTTTTTTCTTTTTCTTTTTTTTTTAATTCTCCACCCCCCAATATCACTTCTAACAAACAGAAGCAAGAGCAATGTAATGTACATGATCTGTTGCTCATCACAAATAATAATGATGTTTCTTGCACGTAGGAAAGTGAGCCTTTATCAGTGCCCCGTGGTTACTGTCACACGTTGGAGTCCTCATCTGTTATACTGGTGCTAGGAGAGCGAGTCGTAAAGTCTTTAAACATTTCATCTTCTTTTAACATGTGCTAGAAAGGAAATGAGGGAACAGTCAAGGTTCAGGCACTCACAACTAAAACCAACACAACTAGAAACTGTCCGGGCTCGTGCCTGGCGGCAAACATCGCCGTGAGTGCTGCCGGCCATCGCTTTGTTCTCTCCCTCTGGACTTGCCCTCTCTGCTTTTTATGGCTGCACCGAGGCCTCGGTCGGGGGATCACGCCAGCCGCAAAATAACCCACCGACAAAACAAACAGTGGGAAGAAGGAAGAGATTTTTAACACACATTGGTTCCCTGGTCAATTTATGGCTCAGTCCCAGCCCTGCTGGCACAAGCAGCTCGCAGAGCGCAGGCTGGGGAGTCCCTTCCACCAAGAAAACATGCAGGAGCCCTCTGTTGGCAACCCGTCGCCCAGGGCATGCTAGCGTCGCGTACCGGGAACCCCTCGCCCCCGGAGCTGCAGGGTTAGGCGCTGCAAGGGGCTCGCGAGCATGGGGCAGTGGTCCCCGGGCCCCCAGCCAGCACGCGTGGACATCTTCCTGACCCTTGAATTTTTCTTCTCCTCTCTGCCCCTGTGAGAAAAAAGGACCTCATCTGACCCCTTGCTTAGATGAGGCTTCACTATATTGAATTTGCGCAGTATTTTACATCCTGCAGTCCTCAAAGACCAGTGGTGTTTCACCTCATCTAAACACTCAGCGAGTCCCACTATGCACTGAAATCCATCAAAGCAGTTGCGCCCAAAACTACAAAACTCAGCTGCCAACCCACCACTAATAGCAAAGAAAAGTTGTATTTAGCATGTTCAGAGATAACTCAGGATGACTATTTAATACCAGAGACTGCCAAGGGTTTTAGACTAATCTTAGAAAAACAGAGCTCTTATTCCACAGATCCCACTTCTAGGGCTTACTGTCAAGTTGTTGATGCCTTCAGAAAATGCTCCTATTTGCCTCACTGTCCCTTCTGAATCTTCCATCTACAAGAAACAGATAATGGGAGACATAAATTTTGTGCTAATACACAGTGCAGCAAAAAATACAACTGCTTGATTACACCATACATGGTCAGAGCAAGGGAGAAGTGTGTCCTGTCAGGAGGGAAGAGGACTTTTATAACAGACTAAAGATGCTGCAGTCACAGCTTGAACTTCGTGTCAAGAGACATGTGTTTGTGGTGCTGTGCAACTGTGAGAAGTCACGGCTTCCATGGGCCACATCAAAGGGCACCGAAAAAGGAAGGTTTTCCATCGAACCTGACAACACACAGCCAATGACTCCAAACTGTTAGAAGTGTTTTACCTGTTCCAGCCTGTCCAAATCGTCATCGTCATATACTCGGATATCCAGGCCAGACTTAAAACCCTTCTTTGACACACTTCCAGACGCCTGCCCCAGTTCCATAGGACATACATACTCTTCCACATCATCCTGCTTCTTCTTCCTCAAACTCCCAAAATTGCTGAAGGCAAGTTTCTTTGGCTTATGAATGAAGAGAAAATTGATAGGAAGTTAGACAATTGATAAAGAATTAACAAATCTCTTACTCTTGCATTCGGTGTTTCAACGTAAGCAGATGAAGAGGGGTCAAAACCCCACTGCTTTCATAACAAAGATCTTTTGCAGAGTCATATTTCACAACAGTTATATCTGAAAGAATAAGATATGTAACCTCATTCTCCCGAGTTAGACGACAGCATTCACAGGATCCCAAATGAGATCAGAACCCTATGGCACTAAAGCACAAGCATGTAAGTAGTAAGAGACAGTCTCTGTCCTGGACACCTTACAGTACAAACAGAAGGACGACACACAAGAGTGCTACCTCTTGTCTGCACATGAGGAGCTGAGACACAGCGTGTTTATGGTAGACACAAGAATCAAACCCCGATCCACTGATTCCTGCTCTAATGCTTTTATTAGTAAACCAGCCCCTTTCTTAGACCTTACTGAATTGCACCCCAAACATGGATAAAATGAGCACACTGGAGATCTTAACGTCTGCCTAGAAGCTCATGCACAGATCCAGAACAAGCGACCTACCTTTACTTTGGCAGTCGCTGTTAAGAGGACGTAGTCTGGGGACTCCATGGCTTCGCGTTTCTGCTGCTGAGCCTCTTGACCAATAAGTAGGTTGAAATGAGTTGCCAAGTGCCGTCTCAGCAGCGTCTTGTTTGGTGGGATGTTCAGCAACTGTGCCATGGTTTCTACATTGAAACGAGGCTCAAAAACCTATTAACCAGACCACAGAGAACCCAGCTGAAGTCTTTACTGTTTGAAGAGGTCTCAAATACATCAACAGGTATGCCTCTCTTCCTCTGGTCACTTTAAGGTGGTTTTGTTTGTGTTTTAGAGGAAATACACAACAAATGGACATATGAGAATTAACTAGTTACAGGATTCATAAAATGCTACCTCCAGGATTTCTTTCTTCAGTTCTAAATAGGAACAAACTGGCAGGTAAGAAGAAAGGAACAGATAAATCATTAGCTCATGCCACGTGTGAAGCTGTCACAAAATATTTACCCACCAGCCTCTTTTTTCTGGAAAATGTAGCCAGAGGAATGATGAAAAATAAACAGTCTTAAAAATTTGGAGAAGGGATGTATTTCTCAAACACCACAATAAGCTTCTGCAAATTGGAGTCTCTCGCCTGGAGCATCTGAGGCTAGAGCAATTAAACACAATGCTGGCTTGGCATTGAAATCATAAATTTTACAGGGGAATCAAGAGTTCCTCACACACGAAAACCACATTCAGATCTAGGAAGGAAAATGGTGGCTATTTAACAGCATGACAGAAGTGTACAGCATCATAGGGCAGGAGGTAGAAAATGGCATACCTAAATTAAACCGTGAGGGGAATCCAGGTAATCAAACCCATTGCTGCCCAAACTAATTTTGGCCACGACATTAATGTCTTTTAAACAATAGGGTAACAAATTTTGACAGTGACTTATTAAGCAAAATGCGAAGATAAAATAAAGGCGTGTGCAGCAAAGATGTCAGAACTTTGTTCTAGTGATACTCATTCATAATTTTTTTCTATTAAATGGAAAAGCCTATTTGAAACCTTACCATCAGTCCCCCATGCACACCACTCCCCCGCAGATTAGGTGCATACTCTGCTAGATCAACAGAGCGTAACCACTCCATCACGCGATGATTGGTCCACTGCGTAACCTCCGAAGGGGTGATGTTGTTCTGTGAACAGGAATGTGCAGTCAAGCAGACCTCCTAATTCAGCTGTCTCAGCCCCAATCTTTACTGAAACAAATCTTTATTGTCCTTAATGAACACATGCCCACTCTGCACTTGAGAAAAACTCCCACTTTTTTGTATTGCTATCTTGTAGCATTTCCAAGCTGGACAATGTGTCTTCACCAAACCCCAATCCTTCCCCAAGCGCTGGAGGATTTCAGAGCAGATGTAAACTGCACCTTCATCAGAAATGTTGCATCTTTGCATTGCACAGGATTCACAATAAGCTGAGCTCTCCTGAGTTTCCTAAGCTTCCTCTTCATCTCAGAGTCTGGTTCTCTTAAATCTTTAAATAGTGACACTAGTGAGACACTGATACGAAGCCACCTTTCTGCTGCTTTTGTGATTGTTACAGGAAGAGTCTCAAAACTTTCAACTAGGTAGTGTGGTTTGAAATTGGCCAGTTTTAAGTGGCGACCAATTCACAACATGAAATATTTTATCTTTCTAATAACTCTGAGTCTGGAGCTGACATATGCATAAGGCAGCTTGTGTTTATCCTACTGGGAAGTGATCTTGTTTCCTATTATGCTTACAGGAGCTTGAGACAAATAATATGAGCTGTGCCTGTGAACACAGTGGGCAGGCCTGTACTACTCTTACTCTACAGTTTGCTCATCCTGCAGTGCACCGGGATTAGTTGTAATTTCCACCAGCACAACTGAAAATTAGCTAGCTCAGCAAGCTGTTGTGAGTCTTTTGCGGATACACATCATGAATCTAAATCCAGGGCTCTGGTTTGCCTCATCATCCACTCATCACTGCCCTATCTGGCATACGCTGCTTCCAAAACAAACTGACAGCAGTTTCCCATCTGATAACAGGACCAAACTCATCTTACGCAGAAAAGCTGGAGACAGCCACAGATTTTACAGAGTTGCACAAGGACTCATGGCAACTGTGCATCAGGTTGAAGATGATTTACATTACAGACAGCACATCAGAGACTAGCCCAAAACAGCTGACTGTTAACTAAAAAAGGGAAGAGGAGATTTGGCAAGAGGATATGACTCGGGGCCACGGCTCGTGGAGGAACAAAAGTGGCGTTTCAGATGGAGAAGGCAGGACAGAAAAGTTGGAAAAACAGATTGAGGGAAAGGAAAATGAAGATGAAACAGAAAACAGCCAATAAAGAAGGAAGGGGCAAGGCAGGAACAGTCAGAGATACCAGGATAAGAACCCTAGAGGAATCCTCTTCACAATTTAGTCTTAAAACAGTACCTCATCAGATGGCCTCCGGCGCAGACAGTTGGGTTCGAAGTTATTTATTCGCAGAACCTGAATGGCTCTTTTGATGCTGAGATGGTGGAGGACGCTAACAACTTTCAAGGACAGCAAGTCATCCTGTGGAAGAGCAAGGGGGAATTAATAAATGAACGCACTTACTAATGGAACCAACACCTGCCTGGAGGAGACAGCTTAGGTTTCTGGCTTAAAATGCCACATCTGACACATACTGGGTAAGTTTTTAATATTTAAGATATGTGGCTAATATTAAACTATCCCCTCCCCAAATAAAAACTTCTTGTGTACCAGCTCCTGGGTAATGTTCTTCACATACGCTGTAGAGCTTAATGCAAGACATCTGGGGCAACGATGAGGAAAGAGGGTGAGGATGCATCCTCAGCAATCCAACTAGAGACAGAACAGCTTTCCAAACACAGTACAGCAATCTCATTTGATGTACTAATTTAATTCAGTCAAAAGTCTCAATACCACAAACATTCAGCTAAAAGTTTAACTGAAAACAACAAATTGACCATAAAAAACAAAGCATCCTGTATGGTTAAAAGAAAAAAGAAAAAGAGGAAGCCCACAATGGCAGATAAGTGTTTTTTCAAAATGCTTGTCACAAGTAATGGAACAAACAGCTCAGTGACCGACAATACGAACTCGCCGTAAGTCACTAAGGAGGGAAAGGACAACCATACAAAGGCTGCTGAGAGCCTTGCTTGAAGTTGCTTGTGGCCTCAGTGCACCATCACTGGCTAGATCCTCTCTTGTGCAGGCACCTTCTACCAGTCTGAGTGCATGAGGAAATGCTGGCCAGGACCACCAATTCTTTGCATCAGCGCGTGTGCCGGGGACACAAACATGCAGACTATCTGGAATTTGACTCCATGACAAGGCAACACAAGACAAACTGTCTGCAGATTTACATCACGTCATTTTCAGTGAGGGATGAGCTACTTCTCATATATCACAGAGCGAGAGCACGCGCCCAGCAGTTCCCAGAGAGTAGCAGCTGCCTTGTAAATCCACCCATCTCACACTGCTGGGCTAACATGCCCAAGCCTATGGTTGTGCAGCAACGTCCACTTAGCCCTTGCACACGAGCAGCAAATTCACATTCTGTAAAATGCCTGTGATGGGAGTGTTTAGCAGGAAAAATGCTCTAAAAATGACGGGCATCTCATCTTTTTACAAAATAAGAAGACAAAGCCATGCTCTTCCATGCGAGGCATCAGCAATACTAATGAAAACAGCTTGTTCGTTCTCCAGAAGCTTGATCCTCGCAATGTTTTTTTACTCGCACATTAATCTCACTGAGGGACTCAGTTCATAGCTCACGCAGACCAGCTATCCAGGCTCCCACCAGCCACAATGGAGAGAGCTGGGCATCTCCTGAGGACAATTCATCCCATGCCAAGAAATGACAACAGGGTGCGGACAACTGCCTTAGACTGAGTGGTTCGATTTTACACATCAAGGGCTGGGTGAGATGAATTCTGCCTTTGTGACTACAGTAGCAAGCAGGAGTTTTGCTTTGGCTCCATGAAACCTCCTCGTTCTCCTTCTTGTCCTCAGGGTTCCCCTAAACCTAGTTACCACTGAGGAGGGAAAAGACAGAGCTTTTTGCTACCCATGTGGGCTTAACACGCAGAACACATCTGGGGTGGACAAAGGCAAAAGAAGAAAAGCTTTTTATCAGGCTTACAGGTTAAAAAAAGGCTGTCAGTGCTATTAGACATCCTGATCTACTGACAGGCTTGCAATCTATGCAATGCAAAAGATGACACGTTTTGCCTACATCTGGTTTCATTCCAGCATCTAGCCCCAGATATTTAATATCGCAACCAAAATAATTAGATTCCCTCTCATTCATACAGCCCAGACATGAAAAGCTTGTTGTAAGGAGGTGTCCACGATAGGTTTGGCTAGGCATTGCAGCTCACGCACAGCTGCAGTTCCAAAGAAAATGAAAAAACTATCCTGCACTGTAATTGTGGCTACATACGGCGAGACTTGCACTCTTGCAGAGTTAGGCGCTTAAGCTGTAATTCGATCCTAACTATGCGATTAAGTATCTCAAAGTCCAATTCCTTGCTGGAGCAAGTTGGCTGACTCAGATGAATTTATGCATACTTACGTCAGCGTTAATCTGACTTAATATGTTCTAGTATTACTTACTTGTTACGAATATTTGTGTTATACATGTATTTTCTAGCAAGAGTCCCCATTCAGACCGTGTTCAAACTTCCATTCCAGCCACTGGCATACACAGAGATTAAAACTAAGGACTCCCTGGACAATTTAGCCGCTCACTACACAGAGATCTGTCGAAGAACTTCTAGTTCAGCTGCGTGCTTTCTACAGAATTCTGAGAGAATCTTCAGAACGTTGATTTTCATTGCAGCTTTTAATCAATTTCAAGCTGCACATCCAAAACTTAAGAAACTAAGCTTAGAAATTGCAATAGTATTCTACCAAGAAAAAAAGAAAAAAAGAAAAAAAGAAAAAAAAGGAAAAAAAAGGACTCTATTTTATTTTGCCAGAAGAAAAAATTAAAACTAAACTCATCACTCACCCAAACGTTTCATTACCTTCGACTATCTTGACGATGAATCTAAGATCAGAGTTTCTATTTTGGGGCTTGCTATTTTAGTTTAAGTCAGGGTAACTTGATGTGATTTTTAAAAATATTTCTTTTACACTTTGCATACAGCTGTATTTATAGTTGACTATTGACATGGAAAATCTTGTTACAATTTGATGGTTAAACTCCTTCTAAAAACACACAGAGAGATCTAAAATTAAGGGGAAGTGAAACAAGAAAAGTATCTATTTAAAAGGCAAAGCCTTTGCTACACATCTCTCCTCTGCTCACCTACTGCTTTTTTTTAATAGAAAAAAGACTGACTGTTGAATAATACAAAATTCCTTACATTACAGCCCATACTGTGTCTTATCAGCACCCAACCCTCAGGCAGTTAGCACAGTGATAAAATTTCCCAACACAAGACCAAGATCAGTGGAGCAAACCAGCATCAGATCACGAAGACTTAAGAAGCAGAAGAAACAAACTGCCTCCTACTTTTATATCAGTGTCCAATCTCAAAAGACTAAAGGAAACAAATACAAAAATACACTACATAAGCAGCGAATAGTTAGACCAAAATGCACCCAACAACAAGTCACACCAGGTAGCTGAGGCAGTTTGGTCCTGGGAATTGTGTGCTGATTTCCAAACCCACTGAGGCACCTAAAGGAGCTGGCAGATGCCAAGTGGGATGGTTGAGACTCCAGTTTTACCTGCTCAGTGCCCAGCTACGGTATGCAGCATGAACACACCTCGGTGGGGCAGGTCACCAACTGCTAGTGATTTCAATGGGAACTGAGTAGCTTTTACCGGGAAGGAGCCACAGAGCAGCAGGAGTGACTGCAGTTCCCACACCTGGCCCACTGGGCTCTTCAGCAGCCCTGTGCTCGTGTTACGTGAGAGCTAAAACAGACCAACTCTAGGCATCCTCCTGGTGCTAATGTAACGACTATACAAAAATGCACGCAAACACGGAGTAAATGTAACTTTTACTCTGCCCATGCCGCAGCTCATGAGAGAACAGCACTGCGATTGATTGTTTTTTGTGTTATACAGAAGGAAATAATGTTGGCGATGCTCTGTTTGCATTTATGTCTCCAGAGAAGAACATCTTATCTCACCTTAACTGAGATCTTACCAGCCCTTAAACAAATGAAATCTGCGAGGTTGGTTTCACCTAACAGGCAGTAAACTGGGGAGCTGATGCTGGTGTTTTACATTTTGAAATACACTATGTAAATGCTATCAAATGTGGCCTGTTTTCAAACAAGCTGTCACTTAAAACTGCAATTACCTTCAAAGCAAATTGCTTGGGTTCTCTCACCCTAAGCATCCACATGAATATATTAGACTGAATGTTTGCTCATTGAAGAAAAGAAAAAACTCCACCTACTTCTATTAGTTAAGAACAATTCGAACAGCAAAGGCCCAGCTCTTCAAAAGAGGGCTGCATAAACTGTGACCCCCGAATTTGCACACTTCTGTGTACGTACAAATGCTGTCTGAGCATATCAGACATCCCATGCACAGCTGTTAAGCACCGGATTGCCTATTTCTCATGCGTGGGTCTGAGCTTATGCTCACTGTGTTTGCTTTCTCACCTTAAGATACTGCCTTTAAAACTATAAAAAACAGAAAATACTTGCCGGTGAGTAGTACTATCAGGACTTCTCTTTTCTATAGGTTGCAGCTATTAGCGTTAGCTTAACACAGGATGCCCACAAGAATATCAAGCAGTTCTTGAAACACTGTGATATAGCACGGAGACAGACAAATACAGCATCCCAGACTAACCTTTTAATGTTAGCAAAGCCTCTGACATCCTGACACCTCTTAGCCATCTCCCTGCAACTATTCAGAAAGTTTTCAGACCCAATTTACAAACGGGTCAACAGAAAGTCCAACAAGATGCATGAAATGTTTAGCTGCCAGACAGAATTCTGTACTCTTGGTACAGTATATGTGTGTATGTGTAACCTTTTCTTCACCATAAAAGCAAGTAAGAATAAGCTCCAACTTTAGCTTCCTTTCAGTAGATCTGGGGCAAAATGCACACACACAGAAAGCAAGCACAGCGCACTTTTAAGCTCCCTTTTAAAAACTTCCAAAACGGGCCCGAAGTAATGCACAGATGTTCTACTGGCCTCCGGACAGGTGTGAACTTTCTTCTTTATGAAGCTACAAGCCAGACTGCCATGATCCAACTAATAGGCTCCTCACTGCAACTGTACCCTGTAAGACACCCATCTGGTCCTGCTTTCCCTAGAGGAATCTGAAAACAGCTGTTTGAGAAGCGAGAGCTGCCCATGCAGCCAGACCTCCCCTCCTACACTTGCTCACAGCCTCACCCACACAGGATGCTTGTGGGGCCACCCAGGATTTGGTCGGTGGCCGCTTCCACGGGACAGTTGAGGGGAAAGAGGGTTGGTGATGGCACCTGGGAGCCATCCCTACATCCCCAGCCAGCTGTCTTGGTGGGCCAGCATCTGCCTGGCCCTCTTCTCACTGACGCAGCAGCAGCAGCAGCCTGCCCTTACAGCAGGGACGGAAGGACGAGTTTGGGGCTCTGCCTGCCGCTGGGGAAGGCTCATGCATGGAGGGATCAGGCCAGAGGAGGTGGACGCAGGAAGGAGAGGAGGCTGTTTGCAGGGTTGCTAGTATTGTGGGGTGAAAAAAAGGCTCCTGCCATGGAGCCAAGGGGAGCAGGAAGAAGATGGAGGTTGAGGTGAGGAGGGAGGGGTGTGTGAAATGAATTGAGTATCTGTGCAGTCACAATGACACACACACAGCAGGGCTCTCTAGTCTCATCCGGTCTTCAGTGAGCTGTCTGGAAGTCTGCCAGCATGCAATAAAATGCGGGTGAAAGCAAAAACACAAAAAAGATGTCAGGAAAAGCCGTTTACTCACCACGCTCATGTAATGGAGCATTCGGCCATCCACCTTTCCTTCATCGAACTGAGTCTTATACTGGGGGAGTCCAATGTCATCCAGCCATCCTAAGGGAGAGACAGCCACCAGCGTCAGTGTGTCACAGCACTTCTGCGTTAAGGACAACTATGCAGTTGCCCAGCACCAGTAAACGTTATTCTCACTCTCTGAGCCCAAAACCACCCGTGAGTAACCCTTATCAAAAACTGCAGCCACAGCATGTAATAAAGCCTTACTGGTAACCCAGTGGTAATCCAGTTTTCCATGATTGTTTTCCTCTTCAGACCCTAGCGCCTGAAGAGCAAGCTGAAGTTTCTTCCGATGCAATGGGTGCTTTATCCCAAGCTCCTGTGAAAGTAAAGAAAGCAGAGAAGCTAGAGACAACACTGTATTTTATTTCTCCCTTTGTTACATATGAATTACATACAGATTTCAGAGAGTCAAACAGCACACAGCATTCACTGGTGACTTGGCAGGCATATTTCCCATTTGCTGAGTACCAGCATCATCTCAGCGTATGTTCAGCACTACTGAAAGGCCTGTTCACTGTGGTGGATTAATGGATTTAGGTTCTTTAAAAGAGTTTGAAAATGTTGGCCATGGTATTCTCACATCAGGTTAAAAAATAAAGTCAGTATTCAAAAAAATACTTGTTGGGATTATTTATTTCCCTCCCACTTACGCAGATAAGGTTAAAAGAATTACTTAGTTTAGAGCATAAAAAAGTGCTAGGTATTACTGAAATTTATCAAATGCTTCCAAATGCATAAGAGTTTTAATAGTTAGTTGCAAGTGCAGCTATCCCAGGTTCTCTTCAATCACATATTATGTTTTTATCAGCATTTGCTATTTAATATTGTCTGTGACTATTACAAGCCAGTAAGTCCATACCACACTTCTCTTATTTTGGTTATAGTATAACTACAACTTTGAATTAGCTCACAATCTAATTGAGAAAACAGGCTTACTTTTTGGTGAGAATAGTAATTTCTTAAAAGCTGAAAATTCAAACACTAGTGAATATTGTAAATTCAAAGTAAAAATGGAATCAACTTTTCATTTTAGAAAACAACACATTAACAGTTCTGTAATGATTTAAGACAGAGACTGATCATCCTGTGTGTCACAACTCAAACCTTCATGCTTGTGTGTGTAAAACAGGCAGGAAACATAACCAGACCATAACAGCAATTTTTACACCCACCTTACATAGGTATAAAATAACTGTACAAAGCACGAGCGTTAATGAATCAGGACTGAAAACCCATACGACAATGAGGTACTCTCTTATTTGCACATTTTAAAAAAGTGGCATGAATGACTGATGTGCCAATGTCTAGTGAAGTTAAATTACATATTTGTGATTATTAGTTTCACTACAAAATATTGCATTTCTGTAAAATTTCAACTAATTAAGAAATCTATTTTGCATCACTACAGATGATAATATTTTAAAGACTCATCTTCAGGTACTTTTTTATATTTACTGGTTGCACTTTACAGACATGGTTTACATGCACAGAAATACCATTTTTTATACGTTTAATTGAAAACAGTATTTCCAGTATCTCTCACCTTCTCCAGATCCTGCTGAGAAGCCTGCAGAAGTGTCTGCCCAGACAGTATCCAGTGTTTGCCATTACTCATGTAAGAGCCTAACCCTTGGTCCTGGAGCCAGTTGCAAACCTGCTCCTTTGTCCACTTTGCAAATGGCATGTCCAGCTCGCTAAAGGAGATTTAATTAAAAAAAAAAAAAAAAGACTAATAAACACTGTGCCCCAAATCTTCTATTCTCATATATAATAATACAAATTAAAAAAAAGCTATTCGTTTGCGAGTATTTTTGTGGAAGCTTGAACTATCTATAGGGGAGAATGTGAATCGCTGTTAGGTACTGGGTGAACTTTGTGAGGAAGAGGGTGTCTCTGCTCCTGAATCCTTAGCACAATGGGATCACTGCTCATCCCATACCACTGTTAGAATAAACCTGGTTTATTGATACTACTGCAACAACCACCTCTGTCTAGAGGCTGGCTAAAACTCTGAAATAAGACTGTAATATTTTTACGGTAGCCTTTAAATCCCCCAAAGTGCACCAGGACTCTCATGGAGGAACAGTGCTATTGCTATGAGAGGGCTCATACCTGGTCACCCGCAGCCTGACAGCTGCACTCCAGCAAAGCCATGGGCAAGAACGGCTTCACTTGGCAACAAGATCCCACCCATGGACTCTCACCACCCAACCAGCCTCAGCCCTGGGAAGACCATCCTCTTAACAGAGGAAACAGCTTGGATCTGCCCGTTTTATTCGCCAACAGAGGAGACATTTCATTCTGGCACTGCACATTTCTGCTTGACGCAGCATGAAAACAGGGTGCTGGGGAAGGCGAGCAGAAGCAGGGACTGCAGGGCACTTTGCACCGCTCGTCTTACTTGTGAGACTGCCCCAGGTCGCGTGACCAGCCCAGCCGCGGCCCCGCAGTAGCTCTTGTCCCTCCTCTTTTGAACTCCGTCTCAGACATGTCCTCTGGGTTGAAGGTGGTGGACTGACTCCTTTTAAGTCTAAATTAAACGGAAAAAGAGTATTCACATTTGGCTAAGGAAGAGGCACACTTTTATTACTGCAACCAATATGGATAAGATTTCTTGTGGTGTTAATAGCCCTTCCTTCACCCCCTGCAGACCTGCTGTTAGCTCCCTCAAATGCTGTAGAGGATCTTACAACAGTCACTCCAATCCCAAAATACGCCTGCCACCAGCCTTGGAGTAAACCACGGAGCCACAAAAGTATTTGCACCCTCTGTCAGCACCAATGATATTTATCCAGTCTACAGAAAACAAATAAAGTGCAACAGCAGGTCAGAGGCGATGAAAGAAAGATGAGAAGCTGGGACAGACTTAAGAGAAAGCACACATGACAAAATGATGCAAGATACAGCAGTGCCTCTGCTAAGTCCATGAACTCCTTCCTCAGAGGCTGCCCAGCAGCTTCCAAATGGGACCAGCTTAGACAGTCCCAGCTCTCTGCTGGACTTCTGGTAAACCAGACTGAAGGGCTGTGTAAACCCCAGTCTGGGAGAACGATCATTTCTCATCTTTTACTTACTTTCCAAATAACTTCTTGATTCCTCTGGCCTTTTTCTTGGAATCCGGAGAAGGTGGCGTCATCTGCAAACTCTCAGTTTCTTTTGGTCGAGGGGGCAAACCAGCCAGATCCAAGTGATCTGCAGATCCCTTCTCTGTTTCAGCTATTAGAAAACAAAGCCTAGTCAAGACCTCCCTTCTGCAGGCCTTTACAGACACGCTCCTGAATTCTGGAATGACTCTTGCTAGAATTACCGAGAACCATCGTGTTTAAGAAAATGGGGCAACGAAGGACGGGAAAATACAGGAGGAAAAAGATACGTTCCTCTGTCATGGTCCTAACTGGCAATACTCCAAAGTAATGCTCTGTATTGATTGAGTGCTTTGCATCAAAGGTAGGCAAAAAAAACACACTTAATGAATCAATTAATTAATTAAATCCCTAGTTCACTTTCTCTTCCAGGAGTGCTCCTACAGTCATTTCCCAAATAGAGCTGAGGCACACAAAAACCTAGCAACAAATCAGTGGTGGGGCAGGGGACAGAACCAAGAGACCCCAAAGCACAGAATAATAATTCCCCTGAGGCATCTTTTCCTAATAACCTGCAGTATCTCTTAAGATCCCTACCCAGGAAATTCCAGCAACAAACAATTCTTCCCACCCCAAAACCAGGAGGGCCCTTCCCCCCCTTGAAATAGTTTTTTGCAAATAGTGAAATATTTTGTTTCTGAGCAGAGAAATACCGTGAAGTTTAGGCTCTGTCTGAACTAGAATACCACTGATTTTCTTTTAAAAGTAGAGGGATGCACAGAGCACCTCTGTGATACTACACATTCCCATCTTGTTTCCGGTGACAATAAATCTGAGGGCCCCGTCATCGAGAGAGAAGTTATCACAAGATTGTTTAGTAGAAGCTAAACTAACAAAGAAAAAACTACTTAAAGACTACTTAAAAAGTGAGTATTTAAAAAGAAAACTAAACAAACTGCATCATCTATTAGTCTACGTAAGCAGAGATGTGCCAGCAAGTGCCAGATAGCTGAATAAAATCACCACGGGGAGTTTCTGCCACTTACTTGCTAAGCAATAGTGCCTACCCATCTACAGCACCAGCCTGCGCAGAGGAAGCAGCCGCGGCCATAAAGCAGCCTACAGCAGGCTGACAGTGAGGCCTGTGGCCACTTTTACCATCTTTTAACAGGGCTGTGTGATCAGATGACCATCATCTGTTTTTGAAATGGACTCTTAGACTTCCAGGAGAAAACCAGACACGTTACATGAGTCAAAACAGAGCATACATTGCTGGGATATGGGGTCTAGGGCTACAGAATCAATGCTGAGGCAGCCACAATATGCCATTAATGCCAGCAAACCGCAAACTTTATCAGCCTATCTTCCAGTTCGGCAAAGTTTCGATGCTCTAGCCAGAATACATCTGAGCATGTCCCATTTTCCTCCAATGCTTTAGATGTTAAACTTGGAGGTGAAGCAACAAGGTAACATAACAAGATGACTTCTGGGCATTTTAGTTTGACTGCTGTTGAATAAGGGAATCCTGTCAGTGAGAGACAGCACTAGTGTTGAACCTGGCTTTTGCATTTGTGGTTTTTGCTTTATCTATTCAAAGAAAAAGTGCTAGCTTTAAAAAAAACAAAACAAAACAAAACAAAAGCACATTTAAACAGCATTCTAGAGCGAGAATACCAGAATAAGGCTGAATGAATTAGTAGCAGAGATTTGCGGGTATTGCAATGTTTGTTCCTTGTGCCTGGCTCTCCTGCATGCACTGACAAAATCCCACACAACAGCCGACATGTAAAAGGTGACCTGGGAACCTGACAGGGCTGAGAGCACTTGTGTGCAGCAAGGCCCACATCTCACCGGCTTTACAACTGCCCCAGCTGACACAAATACAGTTGCTTGTTAACGCAGGCCACCGCAGGTCTTACCCACCCTCATTGGAGCTGCCCAGGGAAAGCTCAAATCATGAGACTAGTTTTTATGGAATGTGTTTTTACATGAATGGCTCCATTCCAACCTGTCCCAAATCTTGCTCATTCATTTATTAAATAATAACTACTTCTAGAAGAGGAATTACATATCCTTTCCCTTAGGAACTCTCCCAAATGGAAACCTCACAAGTATATCTAATTCCCTACTTGGCCACTCTTCCAGGGGCTCCCAGGCAGACGACAGCACAAAGTCCTACCGACCCAAACGATCGGCACACCACAGCGAGGAGAATGCCGCTGAGGGCTTACACGTAGTTATACGCCGCTGATGCTCACTTGCTAACTTGGTCTATGGGTGACTTTGTGCTCAAAGGCATGTTAGTCTCTGCAAATCAACCCGCAATCTCTCGCATTAGTAGCTGTTGTCGAGAAATGGTGCAGCCAGCTTTTAGTAGAGGGCAGGCGTTACATGAAAATTCCTTTTAGCGATGGATGAAAGCTTCAACGCAGGGTACTGGTGTCTAGCTCTGTTTTAAGTGCACGGCCATAACCAGCTGTTAGCAGGAGTCACAATGCAGCGCTGGTACAGGCAGACATGCAGGATTACTATACCTAAAGTAGGTGCACTCGCGCTTCGACTGCGATCTTCAGATATCCAAACAATGCACATAACCACACGCAGCACAACGGGAGAGAACACGCAGAGGGACAAGGTAAAACACATGTCAAAACTTACGTCAGCAAAATACAAGACAAAAGGAGGGAGGTACAAGAGACACATGCGCCACACACAACGTTGCGTTCACGCAGCGATTAGGATTATCAATTCACTGTCAATCCCTCTCTCATGAAAAGGAAATGTCGGAGAGCTCTGTCGTGGAGAGGGTAAAACAGCACCTCGGTCATTTCAGCGCAGGGAGGTAACTTGCTCCGTGACGCACTGGGCACGGGACTCACCCGGGCTCCCATGAGGTGGCAAGTACCTTGACACCAGCTTTACAGATGGAAGCATTGAAATCTGGGGAACATAAATCGCTTTTTCAAATTCAGACAGCCCAGGGCCATGATCTAGATGGCCCCTCTTCCAATCCCTTGTGACAGCCACTACAGCTCCCTTTTCAGCTGGCCAAATGAACTTCAGGAAGAAACAAGTGATAACACAAAAGTACACATGAAATAAACTCCAAAGTTGACTCCTCGTAATAGACTATACATCTATTCCAAGTAAAGCAGCAAGTTTTCGTGTTATACGTCACAGGAAAATACGGGCAGTGTATAATAATTTATCTGTGGATATGCTATTTCTTTTCAACAAGTACTGGAATTATCTTTGAGTAAGTAAGAGCAGGAGACTCTTCTGCTCAACAGAGCAGAAGCTAATCTCATTTACGTTTCTGAAAGACAGATCTAATTTCCTAAATTTTTTCCAAGGGAAAGCCAAAAACTTTAGATGAATGGCTGTAGATCTGATGCGCAGACTCACTTGATGCTTGAATTGGAAGGGTGGAAAGACTTTATTACAGGAGAGCAGCTAATGCAGATAGGATTTCATTTGGTGGTAACAGCTGCTTCTGCATTAAGCAGAACATATTGTTTATTTCTTTGTCATGTGCAAACGTCATCAAACAACAAGACCAAAATGAAAACTCCTCCATCAGAAGTCCAGAAGTCAATATGAGCTTGAATAACTTGTCAATCCCGTTCCTGCTGTCAAAATCTCTTTTGTAGGTCTGCTTAAAAACACATAGGTAAATGAAGAGGAATACAGAGTGCCGCTGCCTCATTTCTGTACGTCTGAAAATCTTGTGAAAGATAAACTGAGGATGGAGCCAGAAAAAAAAAAAACAAACCAAACAAATAAAAAATCCATGTGTGAGCTACTGCCAGACAACTGGCATTTCAAAACTGCAGCAATCCTGGGGAGAGATCATAGCAGAAGCTGAACCAGATCTGATGAATACTTTAGTACATTGGTGGGGTTTTTTTCCTGTTTCTTTGTCAGACTTTTTTTCAGCCATTCTACCGAGAAAAGCGCCACCAAGTCATGGTAAGACCAAAGCTGGCCTTTCTGCTTCTTAGGACAGTTACAACACTCAGAAAAATAAACTCACGTTTCTCTGCCGTTACAACTCAAAATACATGGCAGCCGCATTCAGGCGCACGATACCTACCCAGGTTGGGAGCACTTGCTGTCCTCTTGTTATTTTTTATCTTGAAAAAGCCTCGTCCAAACGAAGACCTGGCTTTACGAGTGCCAAAGCTATCCTCATCTCCTGTGCCACCATGAGAAGGAGATTTTGGAGGCAGAGTCCCAAATTTGCTACCTTCCACGGGAGGTTTAACCTGCTGAGTTAGGGAAACAAAGCTTAAGAATTCACCACGAGGGCATCACAAAAAACCTTTCGAGAGAGACTGCAAAGTGACTGCTCACAGACGATCTGGAGAGTCACCCCTGCTTCTTAGTACATGAAAACATGACACAAAAGCCATAAAAGATAAAATCACCAAGATTTTCATTTAACTACCTTAACGACCCACAATTGCTATCACTACCTGCTAAGGGTGACCTGCCTTCCTTCAGGTATTTCCTAGTTTCTGAAAGTCTGGCTTAGAGGTGTGGGAAAGGCAAAAATAAAAGTATGATCATGGGAGACTTTGAACTTTCTCAGCTTCCCAGGGTTTCTGTCCTCGCTACCGAGAGCTGTACAGGCAGCGGGAAGCAAAGAGGGCAATGAGACCCCCCCACAGTACATCAGTCCTCTGCCAAGCACCAGACAGCCCCCTTAGCCTAGCAGTGCTCTGCAGGGAGCAATTTTGGGATGAGTGGATTAGTTGACTGTATCCATTGCCAAAGCTCAGAGGAATTTAAGTAGCAAGCAAGGGACACATAAGACAGGACAGAATCAAAACCATCAGCTAGCCGATTTACAGCAGTAGTTTTAACCTTGCTGTTTGTTTCGCTGTCCCTTTAAAGGAAGGAGGAAACAAACCCATTCACAATCCAAACAAAATCCTTCAGCTTTTGCTGAATGGATACTGTATTCACCATAAAAGCGGTGTCTGATGTGTGTGCTTTCTGCTAAATTCTTCCAACAGGCAATGATTGCATGCGAACTATGGCACTATGGGACTTGCGTGTAACTATCGTGTAATGACAGACCTTTGGAGAATGTAGTTGTTAGTCATAGAAAACAATTTGAAATCCAAAGGCTTTTAACAGATACTAATCAAAGGTAATTATAGAGTCAATAAAATACTTAAGGGTTAGCTCTGCTAATTATATAGCAGCAGAACATGCTGGGGAAACAGTAGCTTAGAGGGCAATTTTATCCTCAACCAGACTGAAAGATAAGCCATGTGTGAGAAGGCAAGAACACGTGAGACACTATAAACCCGACACAGAAAGGACGGTGACACTCTTAACATATTCCTTGCTCTCTTGTTCGCAGGTCTGCTATTCCCCCTTTGCAAGCAGACGCTGCAAGGTCACAGAAGTGAGGCTTTCAAAGCCCCCAGGCTGCCTGCGCTCCTCCGCACACGCCTGCACCCACGCACACCTTACCTCTGCTGGCTTCTGCGCTGGCTCCTTGTCCTGTTTGGGAAGGGTTAAGAAAAGCATTTGAAAAGCTTATAGTTTAACAGTTTATAGTCAGTAATTCAATTCAGTATGGCTACCCTGAGTCGAGTTCTGCTCAAAACACCCGTCTCTGCCTGGTTTTTCCCCCCAAAAGAAATCTCTTCGGAGCTGCGTTTCACACAGATTAATTCTTGCTTTCTTTGAGGTCAGTGAGCTGACATGAAAATAGGGTTGCTTTGGCTTGCTTTGTAAAGGATTAGCCGTGTACATAATTAGCCACATGCAGTCCGATAAAAAGGAAACAATGGGTACAGTCGGCTGAAGGGACCCAAAGCAGGAATTAGGCAGGGTAGAAGCCCTGTAGATAAAACACCCCCAACCTCCATGCCACGGCTGTGCAAATTACCAAATGAAAAAACCCCTCAATCCACAAATTCTAGCTTTCATCACCAAGTTCTGGTTATATCGTCCCTCCCCTCGACGTCCCTCCTGAGCAGTTAAGCACAGCTGAGCAGCTTGGGTATCAGGCGGAGAATTTAGGAGCTTTCAGCATTTCAGTCTGACAAAAAGGAGCACAGGAATTACCCTGACTCAATGACGTTGTGACAGGCAAACTGATTTTGGTCACTTCTAAAGAGATTTAAGCTGAAGCTACCACCAGAAATACAAAGGGGCTCAGCATCTTGTTCCAAACACCTAAGACACAGAGTCAACCCAGGCTATATTTTATAATGAACTGATTGCATGGCCTTCCAAAATTATTAGTCTTACACACAGACAAGAAGCGCTAGGGGGACTTATTTTCTTTGTGTCTTAAATCAGAAAAGTATATCAACTCAAGTTAAAAATAAAAGAAATACCTCATTATCCGAGAAAAACACAGCATGAGAGCCTCGGGTGAATGCCTCATGCAAAAAAAAAAAAAAAAAAAAAAAAGGTCTAAGGAAGGACAGATTCTCTCCTTTAGTAACATCTGGAAGCTCTCACATGCCTGGGACCACGGCTAACAGGTGATGCGAGGAGCCACGCTCTGACTCAGAATTACTCAGAAGGCGGCGACAGGACAACTCCGGGGAAGCAGGGCCAGGCTGTCGCACCGTCCGAGGGGCAGGAGCCACATGGCGCCCGCCCGCCAGCAGACTATGGGGAGACGCCCCCGGGCTGCCCGTTCAGGAGCCCGAGGGCTCAACGCCACAGCAGAGGAAGTATTTTCAAGGGAGAGGAAGGAAGTAACCGCCCAAACTAACCGCTTCCGACGCCTCCTTCTTCAGACTGCTCAGGCTGCTGGACTTGTGCAGGGAGCAGCTTCTGAAATAACGGCGTAAAGAACAAACTGAGCGGCCTGGGACACAATTTGCTAAGATAAATACACTCCTAAGAATCAGCTTTACGAAGAGCATCACAACGCGTGGTGAGATGCATTCAAAAGCAAAGACATTCTGAGCTAAGGCAACCAGCGCGCTAATAAGAGCCCGCACAGTTTTATACGCTATTGCAAGAGGCACTTCCACATCATAATTACTGATGTTAATATTGCAGTGCCATGATGCCTACCCTGGATATTTTTTGGCTTCTTACTTATATTTTCAGAAGGATAAGCAGAAATTACATATGCAAAAGGAAGTGGTACCAAAAAAAAAAGTTATGCAAACAGTAATTTTAGCAACAAGCTTCTGACTAATTTAATCTTTAAAGAATCCAGGCCTACTAAGTCAAGCAGGTGTATTTTAGTATTTTATCTTCAGTTCCATTTTCGGCAGTGAAGCAAGCACTCAGAAATCCCACTGACTTCTGGTGGGACTTACAGTCTAAGCGCTTAAGTCTGTTTGAAAAGAAAGTGGCCATTAGAGCCTTCCCCCACCCAGGTGTAAATGAAGAGCAACTTCACCGAATTTCACAAAGTTACCTATCTTTATATCAGCACAAGGGGGAGCAGCATTTGACTTCTGCCATATTCTCATGGCACTAAATAAGTCACTCAAACTAAAAGCAGCTGCTGGGTCTTACGCTGTGCATCAGACAAGCCCTGTTGACTTAGGTCCCTTATTAACAAATCACTGACTCAACCTGAAGTTCACAAATAGCCCCACTGATTTCCCTGGGCAATAAGGCTACGTGGCACAGGTTACAATTATTTTTCTCACTGTAGTCAGCTCATTACCCTTCCCCCACTGTCAAACCACAGAAAACTATAAATTTAAAAGACTATTGACATTCTGTAACTCAATCAGAGATGCTCCCTAATGTAAAAGAAATTAAGTGCTAGTACATGTGCACAGATGAAGCACTGGAAAATATCGGTCATGAAAATACAGGACCTTAGCAGAAAACCACCACCACTGAGTACCGACTTCGCTGAAATTATTTCACATGTTTAAAGAAAGGAGGGGAGTTTCAACCATCTTGGAAGAATGTTTCCTAGACATTATTTGATTATAATACTTACACTGGGCTGTCACTCAGCTGAGTTTCTGGGGAGGAACCTGCTGGTCTCCCTTCGCTGTGAAAACGAATAAGGTGTCAAAAAAATAAGGCACTTGTGGATCCCTTCCTTAAATGTTACTGATATAGCAACCCTATCATCTCGGCCTGCTTTAAATCTCGTTTTCACCTCAGCTGCTACAGCACTAACGCACGTTGAATCTTCCCTTCTACGCTGGCAGGTCTTGCGAAAGATAAAAGGCAGCGGTGAGCTCAAGAGCCCCCAGAAAGACAAGTCGCAATATAAATTAATTAACGTACTTCGCTAGTGAGCTAAAATAAGCGAGGAGGTTACGGCATACGTAGGGTCTGAAGCAGCACCACCGCAAGGGAGATCGCGGCTCCCTGCAATCCAGCCGCAGCGCCGGGTGCTTTGCTGGGGTTTTGGTTGACGTCGCACCGACCTCAATTACAGCTTTCAACGCACGAGATTTCCTCGCGTTTGGATTCTTAATATTTGACACTCAAACGACAAAGGCCATGGAGGCTGGGTTTCCTGGCTGCTGAGAGGAGGGCGCTGCTGGGCACGGCGATGGGCCGAGACCCGCGGGAGATGACTCGCTGTCACCCAGCACCAAGGATACCCATTTCTCCTGTTTTTCAAAACGCCTATTCAACTTCCTTCCCCCCACCCCCAATTTGGTGGCACCTTACACCAGATTTCTAAAAATCTTCAGTGACTGTGGGAAATCTCTGAATGCAAATTGTTCGCAATGCATTTGCATGAGCACAGCCAGCACTATCCCAGCCAGACCGAGGTGATGCATACTTCCATAAAAACAGTGATCGTGCGTCCTTCATTATATTAGATCGGTTTTTCACTCTTTCTGTTTATTTCTTGTGAAGCAGCTGGTGCAGAACATGAGCGCTGCTACACACAGCTACAATCAAACTAACACTTACTTACTGAAAAATACATATTTTTAATCAATGTATTTGATGAACATACAGTTTAGTTCAATATAGCCGCTCACACGAATGTTAGTCTTCATTAACCAACTTAATGACCGGACAGTATGTTAATTAACAGATCACTTTCGTTAAACTTCATAAATCTTTGGTTCTACAATTGAAAAAATTCATGGAAACAGTAATACCTCATTTCACTTGTAGCTTCTGACCTAGGCTGTGCTTTTACTTTCTCTGCAACAGTTTCTGAGCTCTTAGATGTTGGTGAAAAAGAAGGGATTGAAATCTGTAAAATACTGGTGTGGATCTGTAAGGAATTCTAAAAAAGAAAAACAAAGAATACATATTACACTGAAATGAGCTGAAATTAAGGAGTCATAAATGGAAATAAGAATAAGCAAACGCACTATGAAAAGAAGGGTCTGAATTAAAAAAAAGAAAAAGATTTTTATTCTTTGATTTGTAATGTAAAACTGGTTTACTACTTGAAAGATGGCCAGACAGCACTGGAGATAAACCATGAACAACCATACAAGCAAACTATAGCATAGACAAAAATCTTACAAACCTTCTGAAGCTGCCTACTAAATCTATTTGCTAAATCCACCACAGACTCCATGAAGAGTGGTTAACTTTTCAGGTTTACTCCTGTCCTTGGCCACTCAGAGAACTCAAAAAAAGTTGCTAAATAATTATTTAATTTAATTTAATTTATGGTGTGTGCATGCTGCTTAGTTAAGTCAGTCAAGTTTGCATTTGACTGAGAGCTCCAACAGAAAGGATCTGTAGTTCAATTACTGGAAAATGTTATTGTAAAAATCAGAGACTGGACTATAACGCACTTATTTCACTGAATGGATGTAATGATTATTGTGTCCTTTTAAATATTTGACAGGATATATTAAACCAGTCCCAAGATGCTTACTTCAAATTCCCAACAAATTTGGGAAAATATGCATATCCTTATCTGATATCCTAATATCCAATATTCATAACCTACAGCAACCATGCTTGATACGAAATAAAGTTTAGACCCGTTCTCATGACAAATAGAGCTATTTGTTTTCTTGATCCCAATTGACGATTAAGAAAAATAAATTCATCTGAATTCAAAAGAAACTCCTCAGCAGCTTTCACAAGAAATCTACATTCCCCCAAAGGATATGGGAGTTTTCTAAAACTGTACAGCCAACAGGAAACCCTTTCAGAAACTTGAGTTCTGGCTTCCGTAACGCAACTCGAGCAAGAGTAATGCTTTCAAGGACTAATGGCATTAAAAGAGGAAAAAAGGAACGATACCTCTTCGTGAACATTCATGTTAAACTCCTCGTGGCTTGGAGACACTGTTCCTGGGGTTGAGGATGGACTTTTCTCTGGGTCAGTGAGACTTGGCGTATCCAATAAAACCGTGGAAACAGACCCTGAATTCAGGAACTCTTCACCATCGCCTTCCTTGCCTAACGAGACAGAAAGACAAAAACGTGTTGGCTTTATTTCTGCAGGCACGGGGAGCACTGCTCCTATGGCAGGCACAGCCAGCGTGGTCACACAGGGCCTAAGCCGGGGAGAGCTGGGATTACTTTCTTAAGGGAGAGCACCACATGAGAAGGGGAGCCACCACCAAATGTCACTTCCCAATTCAACACAACAGGGCGAGAGTGGAAGGGACACATACACCCCTCAGCAGAAACTTGGGCTCTCCTCAAGGGCATCTAGTGGGATCAGTTTCAAAAAGCTGAATACGCTGAAGTACAGTTATTTCCTATCCCCTGTTCTGGAATTTCATACAAAATATTTTTTCCCCCTATTCAGTAGGGAAAGACCAGAGGTGCAAGTCTGTCCGGAATTTAAGATGAGGAAACAAAAACTGTTTCTGTGGTATCTTCTGAGTTACCCATAGGGAAAATGCAGCTCATAGCACAGAGTATAACACTAGTGTTTTAAGTGAGTACATCAGGCTTGCACATTGTCACAAATTAAGCGCATCTCTTTCTGCGAATTCAGCAGCACACAGCAGCATCTGGCATCATCTGCTTCCAAGGAGTGACTTGCTGTCCTTGAACAGCCTCAGGCACTACAGAAAGGCCCAGATTTCCATGAGTGTGACCGATACCAGAGTACTGACACCAACAAGAAAAATTTCAAGGCAATCGGTACTTTCTAAAAAAGCCACAAAACTATCATTCATGGCCAAAGATCTGATGCAAATACAAGCCAAAGTCTGGTTACGCTGAAAACCTTCCTTGCCCATTTTTCACTAGCTGAAATCTCTGTCCATGTTTTATGAATTGTTGACCATAAAGCACAGTTCCTGGAGACCTGAGGTTTGTTTCAACACCTTCCTGTCTTTGAAGGCATAGCACTGCAAATGTGAAAAAAACCAACCCTTATTTCAAAAACGCTACTCTTTTTCTCTAGTACTAAGGCACGCTGCCTTGCCCTCACAACCACCTTTCCTCTTCTCACATTGACTCAGTGCTTTCCCAGCCTAGGCAAATTGAAGATGGGCAAGCTGTGTCCTTAGTGCCACTGAGCGCTGGTTTCCAGGATGGAAATGCTCTTGCGTCTTGAGATCCAAAGCCCACAGATGGGAAGGGCTGCCTGATCTCAAATACTTTATAAAAAGGGAGGAGGGAGCAACTGGTGTCATTCTGCCACTCCCCTAACAAGGAGGTAGCAAAAAGGTTTACCTGTACAGCCGGTGGTCAAGCTGAGCCGGATTTCAGCCCAGCACATTACCAGGCACACCAACTCCAGTTTGGGCTTATGTTCGCAACCCAGACTGACAGTTGTGGTAGCTCCAAAGGCAGTTTCTGAGCAGATGAGCTGTGCCCACCTCGGAGGTGCAGGGCTTGCTGGGGGATCGGGGCAGACAGCTGGAGATTGCAGCCGAGGGCTTTCCCACAGCCTTGCAAATCAGGCAGTGCCCTCAGCCGCACTGCACCCATCAGTGTCTTCCCACCCTGATCACTGCCTTTCCACCAGGGCTGACCTCCCAAAAGCCTGGGTCTGGGACTCTCTGTGGCCCTGGGAACCTGGCTGCTTCTGCTGAGGAAGTCCATAGGATTGTCTATGCAAGTTCACCTGCTTGCTTCCTAATGGCTGGGGCTCTCCTCCCAGGATGTGGGAGCGCACGGGCTCACAGCACGGGCTGGAGCAGACAAAACTGAGCTGGGGAAGGCAAAGAAGGGTGCAAAGACTCTCTCTTCTCTCCTGTATCTCACTCCCAATCCCAGCAGCATGATCGGACCTGACTCTCCCCTCCCCTTGGCTGCCTTGGCCCCATGCAGCAGGACTTAAGAGCTCAAACATTTGAATCCTCCTCCACTAAAATAGATTAGATATTTTGCCTCCTCACCGATTTCTGGCTACTGACAACCTTCACTCTTGGAAGGCATCCCTGGGGGCTCCCACATCTGCCTCATAGCACTCGTAGGAACGTCATCCACTAACGTCTGCACTGCTAATAAAACCCACTAGCCCTTCTTGTCTATCCTAAAGCAGCTCATGCAACAAACTTAGGTTAATTCAAGATCTATGGAAGGCTGGGTTGGCCTTCTGTGGCCTTCAGAGGACTCAGCGACAAAGGAGGTTTCCAAAACAATTTAATGCAACACTGCTCTGCGCAGACATCTAAATTGTGCATACGTTTGTATCAGAAAATGCAAGGCAGATCTCTCACTAGCAAAATGCTAATGTCTGAAATTTCTTGAACACAGGTCTTCTAGAGAACAATGACCTACAAAATGCAACTCAAGCACTAAAAAAGCAGGATGATGTGGGGGAAAAAACACCTTAGGTGCTGTAATGCATATAGGGCAGGAGGATGGATTATAGCTGTAAAGGTTGATGCTCATTTTCTGAGTATGTTCATTTGGAAACCCAGAACCATTTCAGTGTGATGCTCTACATGTTTCTTTCGCTTTTCTTTTAAGGAAAAAAGGAGAAAGAGAAGGAAGGAACTCAATACAATTGTGTGAAATTGATGACCACCATCAGCAACATCTATCATCTTCAGGGATCAAAAGTTCCTGGAACTGGAACACTCCAGTAGCCGTCAAACGCATGAAACATACCATTATATGCTACAGTACATATAATGCGTACCATTTGAACCACATGGTTAAGTCCATTATCTGGTGGCAGAGAAGGCTTTTTTTGCATGAAGAGAGGCTGGCAGGAATGATCAGGAAAAGCCAGCTTGGCCTCCTGCTGCAGTAAGGAAGGAGAGCTATGCCATAACTGCTGCGCCTGGCGGCTTGTGATGGTTATGTACATGCCAACGACAGGCCAGGCAGCACAGCTACTTTGCTGCAGACATTTCTGCAGCTCTCAGGCCTTGCTGTCGCACTGTGCACAACTGCTGGGGCACTGCCGGTTCAGCTCATGGGAACATGCATGCTCAGCAGCTGTTTTGCCCAGCTACCAAACCCTCCTGAGGAATACAAGCAAGAGAGGGGAATGGTGACTTTTAGCAGGTAACGTAGCAACTAGCCCAGAAAGGCATTTCAGGAGACAGCAGAAAGGTGTTAGGATCTTATCATATACAAAGTAATTTTACAGCGGGGGAAAAAAAGCAATGTGACAATAGTAGTTACTCCTACCAGGTAGTAAAGGGGACAACATCCAACTGAGATAAATCAATGCAACTGCCCTGGAAATTACAATTTACTAAGGAAAGGAAATGTGCCAATTTATACCAGCTGAAGAATTGGCCTTAACTCTACCTAAGAGATACCTCCAAAGATGGTAAGTCTGAGAGCCAACATAACTCTACCACCTACAGAGTAACATGCACCTACAGTTTAAATGGGAGTAGAGTTTAAAATCTTTAAAATTGCACAATACCTTTTTTACCTTGAGCCAATATCACCATGTCTTGAACTTTTTTGTACCGATTCAGAGATTGCCGAAGCTCTTCTATCTTCCGATCCTAAAATAAAGGGAAGCTGTGATTGTGTTTTTCCTACAGTAAATCAAAAATAAGAAATACAAATACTAGATATTCTTCAGTTTAACTGGCTATTAAACTAAAAATAATGGAAATGGGGATAGGACAAGACCCAGAACTTTGAGAAGCTTTGAAATATCCAGAACTTATAATTAGCAAAAACTACCATCTGTTTAATGACCAAAATCATCCCAGACTTGAAAGTGGATTTTAGCTGTCTAAGTTAAAGCTAGAGTGTAATAAATATTGCCATGTACAAAGAAAGAAGTAATCAAAGGATTAGGGACTTTGGTGATCAAAAGAAAACATCCTGCAAAATGCACATGCATATGAATGTACAAAACCACATATGAAAACAAGGCCTACTTTACAGAGAGCCCTGTTGGAAATGTGGCCTGTGGCATCTCATGGGACCTGTGTGGAGTACTTTACATTTTGACAGTATATTGCAAGTTGCAGTCCCACTGAATTTAATGACACTGTGGTGTAAGGACTCTGCGTGCACAATGCAGAGCTCATAAATGCCTAATCGTATCCCTTATAAAGGCACTGCAGTGCTTCTTTTGACTACAGTGCATCCTTGACTCCTACAAATTCGCTGTTGTAGTGAATTGTGACAAGTCCATGCTTGCAGATATTCTAAGAGGTTAAACTCAGTTGATGAATGATTACTGAAAAAATAATGATCTTGCTACCTTCTCTTCATTTGCTGCCATCAGAGATTCGACCGCCTTCTTCATTTTCTGTACCTCTATATCTAAAAACACACAGTACAGTTACCGCAGTCAACTTAAATGAGACGATACAAGAAAGAAACAAAAACAAACACAAAAGTCAATAATTTCTGAAGGTAAATTTACAAATTAAAACACAAACCGCAAACCACTTAATTTCTATTTCAGACTGAAATAAAAAGAGGAAAACCCTTTTTCTGTAAAACCTTTTTTCTGATGTTTTTATCAAGCAAGTGACCGCATTTAGGAAATACCCCTCCCCGAACCATAGGAAAACTGAAAGGTCAAGAGTAAAACTACTGCTTGACTTGCATTACCTCTGTCTTTTAAATAACCAAGTAATTATAAAACAAGAGCTCCAAAATATAAAATACTATAATTGGAGTGCAATAAAACATGTCTTCAGTGCAAGAGTCGCCAAGCACCCCAAACAGTATCTCAAAAACCCACCATACAAAGCAATAGGATTAATGGACATGATGAAAAAGCGTTGTGCAGTGGTGCTTAGTGATAACTCAGAATGGATGTAGGCATGAGGACAGCACAATGGAATGATACAGGTATTTGCTGTGATGAGCAGTCATGCTAGAATACATGTCGTAATTCAGGTTTGAAAAAGGTCCCTACTACAGAGATCAGTGCTCTGTGCTTCACCTATAACCCTTACTTACAAAGCCGTACAATACTCGGAACACTTATCTTCTAACCGTCTAAGAGGTTTGATTTTGGAGGCGTTTTGGACTAGATAATTTTAAAAGGAAGGGAAATAATCTTCATTTTTGCAAGAAATCTACCTTGCATAAATGAAGTAAACTTTAAATTCCATTGCAAACATAGAGAGGTGGCCAAACCCACAGGCAAGCAAGCGTTTTACTTTGTTTTAATCTCCTAAAATTCCTCCCCACTGTGGGTTTTTTCAGAGAACATTTTCCTCCTTAATGAAATGCAAGAACAAAACAAGCTGCCTGGCAGACTTTCTAGATAAATCACATTTAGACATACTTGGATAAAATCCCAGCCGATACAGCTCCAATGATTTTGACTCAGTTATGCTAATGGGAAATCTGGCTTACTGGATTGTGACTGCATTTTATTGAAAGGCAACTGTTTTATTTGCATGTGCATCTTAAGGAGAAAAAGAAACTTTGGTAGTCTCCATGAGACCAGATCTTTCTTTGTCTAGCAGCTTTTTCCAGAAAACTTTGTATTTTGAGGTGTGACATATCCACCCTTATTCTCAAATTTTACTGTGAGTGTAATTAAGGGTTATAGATGATGCAACCTAACAAATGTTTGTTAAAGCAGTTTTATAAACACATGCAGAAAGCTATACTGGAAAGCACTTCTGAAATACAAATGCTTGTGGAAAGACACCAGAAACCTTACTTTTATCTTTGAGCTTCTTTTTACAATTTTCATCTGTGCAGGAAAATCCATTGGATTTGAAGTTAGCATAAAGGTTATGGCATTAAATAACTTTTAACATAATATTGCTACTTAAGAACAACCTATTTCTCACATATTATGCAGAAGCAAGCAGTCCACAGTTTTAACCTGCACTCCCCTGCTGCTAATGTTCCTAAGGAAACAAATAATCTCACTGCTCTCCTACACAATTACCTGTTTCAAGGGTATTTTTTTTACCTACATGTTTTCACTTACAAGGTCTCAAATATGCCTTATGCCAACAAATTACTCTTAAGTTAATACTAGGCAAAAACCCCAGCTAGTTTATAATGTACAAATATTTGTTCAGAAATCACAGTTCATCTAATGGGGCAGAGAATCTGTGTTATCTGCAAATAGCATTACTCAATATTGCTCCAAGGCAGCAAAAGCATGGTTCATCATGGCAGAAGATGTCCATCAACAGTAGACCTTCCTGAGCTACACTGAAAACTAAACCAAAGCTGAGTACCAAAATGCAGAAGGAGCTCAGCGCACTCAGCAGCCCGCAGGAAGGAAAGCTCAGAATAAGTAGCACCAAACGCACCAAACCCAGACCTTGTTCACCTTTACACATTCCGAAAAAGGAATCACAGCCCACTGTGGTCACTTGTAGTGATCTTATATAGTGCTATTTAAAATGAGTACTTTTATTAAATGAAACCTGACAAGCTATACACTGTGGTTTCTGCCCCAGGTCTGGGAAACAGACTAGTTAACCTCTTGGGGCTTTACATTTCTAAAAAGCGAACTTGAACAGCACCATCTACACTCAGTGAAAACTCCCAGGAAGACAGGTTCAGAAATGAAATTTCAGGTCAAAAAAGTCTGTGAAAAATTTTGGGGAGTTTTAAAAATTTCTTTTTTTAAAAAAAGTCCAAATCTAATTTTCTGCTTTTGTTTCTTCTTTGCAAACAAATTTTAAAAAGCATCTGAAATAAAATTTCTGTGCTCATCCAAAAGTTTAATTAGGATTCAGACTCCTCTGGTGCACAAATAAGAACCAATCCTCAATTTCACCCATTGAGGGCCGGTCCACGCTGAAGATTTGCTGGTACAGATCACACTTTGGTATGCAATATGGTTTTTCCCCTTCCGTAACAGTGAGAAGTGTATAAGCAAAGCCCAGCACAGATGTTTACACAGGAAGTTCCTCTCTCAATATAATCTTCTTGGGGAACTGGTTTAAAGCAGTTTAAAGATATCTTTGCCAGTATAAACTGCATCTTTTGAGGCATGCGGACCACATGAAGGGCTAACTAGGGATTACCAGCTAGCTTCGAGTTGATCAAGAACCTACTCTAAGGGTAGGTTCAGTAGTTGCGTCGTGAATACTCACAAAATATTTTAGAAGTAAACATGAAGACAAAAAGTATATGGAAAATCGAGGTTTTAAATTTCCCTTACAACAATTCACAGAAACGTTAGATTCAGATTAGGTGACGGAGAACTACATGATGCCTCTGCACAGTCCTAAGAGAGAGCCTCCCTCGTGCTTACCTCTGTCCAGTATCTCAACTCCTTCTCCTTTCATTTTGCAAACCAGTTTTTCTTGCAACCTTTTTACCTCAGCTTCCTTCTGCTCCAGTTTCTCTTTCAAAGCTGCTAGTTCATCCTGTAACAGATGCAGAATCAATTATTGCCAGACTCCACATGTATTTGAGAGGTTTTCAAAATTCCTTTCTAGGAAGCGCTGAGGATGGATCCTCAGTGGGTGGGAAAGATCAAGGGCCCCTGACAACAGGGAACAATTTACACTGGCTGAGGATGCCCCCGCTCCCAGAGTTTCAGTCTCATCTATAACTCCATGGAGGTTTTACATCTGAATTAAAAAAAGAAAGAGTAGAGCCAAAAACCCACTTTTCTTATTTATTTAACCTTGCACAGATAGAAGAATTATGGGTGATGAGACTGAATGCTACAACTTACAAACAATGACATCTGTATGATGATCTCATGAACTTTGACACCTGCAGAGCATTTTGCATGTTCGCAGTTGGACAGTTACTGAACTGCACTTAAAACAGGCTGAGGACTATATCCAAAATGACCACTGCTTACTATGAAAGAAAAATCAATCACAACACCATCAAGCACATAAACACGCTCTGAAAAGCAATTCAGGTGACAATGTAGCACCTTTGCGACAATCTGGGTTTGCTGATCACGCGTTAGGGAAGGAAGCTAAGCGCTGAGATTTGTGGGAGGAACACAGAAGGTGTTTGGGGGAGTTGGGGTATATCAGATAAATGCTGTCAAATTTTAACTTAGCTCTAACCATCTGCACTAGCAAGTGACTGGCACTGATTCATGCATTTAGCTCTTTAAAATTTCAGTCAAATCCTACCCAGTTTAGGAACATGTTTCTTAGATGTCTAGGGATATCTTGTGCAACAGCATCGGCAAGACGTGACCCTCAGTGCAAACGTACCCTATGCTGAAATTTTAATTTGTTCAGTTCATAAACAAAACAAAATAAAACAAAGAAAAACTCGTAATCTTGGCATTTGTAGTTTCTAACTGAGGTATTAAATCCTAAAAGACATAACCCAAACTATAATATTGTGGCTTAAGTATGTTCCTAAGCTTCTCTCAAAAGATCCATCACAAGTATGCATGGAAGCGATATCGGTGATCCAAACTATGGCCCAAACTACAGGATTTCCTGAAATCAGTTCCTCTTTACTCTAAGGCATCTTAATAAATAAATAAATAAATAAATAAAAACACAATCTTGAAATTCTCAAGAAATCAAAGCTTCTTCCAGAACTGAGGCTTTATAGTACAATCCTCCAGTGCTCCAAACTGGTACTGACTTTGCTGGGATTTCTGACAGCGTACAACCTGTGCTTCTCCAAAACGAGACCCTCTCTCAGTCACTTGAAAAGCTGTCAGTATACCTATGGACAACTGCAGTTGCACGTGGTTGTTGGTGTTGTGTATTTTCTGTCTTGGATTAAAAATATGTTCTGTAAATTTATACTTGGTGGGGAGAGGACTCTATAAAGGAATCACTGTTTCGTGGTTAGTTTTCATGAATACATTTTCTCGAAGGTTAGAAAAATTTAGTTTTCAAAAATGGATGTAAGCTAGAGAAGAGGCAGTGGAAGAGGAAAAATGTTAACCTAAGTCTAATTCAGTTATGAGTAACCAATGCAGAGCTCACAACACTAAAATCCTCTTCCATCCAATATGAAAGCTATTTAGAAGGAATTACATGAAGAGTCTTCTACATCTAACAAGAAAGGGAGCACTGCATACCACCGCACAGCAATTAATGCAGAACACAGAATGACAGCGAGATGCAAGACAGACCGGAAAATGGTGGAACATGAAGGATTCAAAACAGGCCAAATTAAACTACCACACCTTTAGCATCTGGCATTTTTGCTCCATCCGTTGCTTTTCATACTGCATCTGACCCACTTTGATTTTCATGCTAGAAAGTTTGGCCATTAAAGACTGGTAACAGAGACAGAGGAGTGAGAGAAAACTAAAGATAGAAAAGAGACAGGCTAAATGGCAAAGAGAAGTTAAGACACTTACAGAAACAGAACGCTATAATTTCTTAGGTGAATGCTTTTTCTCCAGAATACAGTGGCTGATTTTCAGCACATTTCGGAGAAAATAAATGCTCAGCTTTGGTCTCACCCATGGCACACACCTTAGGTACTGCAACCGGTGTTCAATTAAAACGCAGGTGAAACAAGGATCTAAACAGGTGATATATTTACTGTTAATGGCCACTACCTGGTACGCTGATCCCTCATAAAAAACGGTGTCTAGATCTGAAAACCATGACAAGAAATTTGGAAATAACACCTTTCTGGGTTTTGTTGTTGTTGTTAAGTGAGTGCCATGAAATCCCTGGGCCTGAGGTTGCTCAGGGCTTTGCAGGGTATAGTAAGGACTGGGGAAATGAGAACAAAATTTGAAAACCTACAACTCATACCCATCTCTGCTGCTTCTCCTCAGCTTCACTTACTTTGGTAGTTTTAAGTTTTTTCTCGTACTGGAGTCTTTCATTGTCCATTTCTCCCACTCTTAATCGCAATTCATTTATTTCCTGGATCAAATCCTGAGCAAAGGGAAGAACAAGACCAGAAGCAGAGAAATTCAATAAACGAGGCAGAACGACAGCTGACCAGGCATGCCTCAGAGGCAGAATAAAACCACAGCAGTGAAAGGGGCTCTGTGCACAGAAACACTCCGCCCAAATTCAGAGTTAAGTCAAGCATCAACAAGTATCAGCATACGCGTTTAAGCATGAAAGGCCACATTGACTGCCACTACAACTAGGCTTCAGGAATTCACCCTGCTTTGGAAGAGTCTTGGAGCCACCACCAGTTTGGACCTGGCTTCTTCAGGAAAACGGCTCAACCTCAACCTGCCAGGTTATGAAGGTAGCCCTGCGTGCTGCCAGCTGTACAGCCCCCCTCCTGCAGGGGATAAATGAACCCCAAGTTTGACTGTGCCCCACCACAGTATTCTTTTTCCAAACATCCCCACTCACCAGATGGGGAAATGGGATGCTAAGTGGCAGCTCCAGACCTGCAGGAAGCCGGTGGGACAGCCCCGGAAAGCAATCACGCTCTGCGGTCCCAGTTCAGACCCGACCATAAAACTACTCATCCTTCCAGACAAGCATCCCAACTGGGTTGCCAAACCTTGGTCCAGAACTCATATTAAAGTAGTAAAAAGGGCACTTCTCCCAGCATCATGGAGAAAAAAGCTCTAAAACAGGTACGAAATAAAACTATAAATACAGGAAAACAGCACAAGAACTAGACTGTGCTGGAAAAGAAAGGAGGACTATACGTATGTGGAGTCTCTTACTGCTCTACATTATTGGAAAGTGTGTCTCTCCACACGAAAGATAACGAAACACAGTTTTGGGAACTCATCTTCCTGCTCAGCAGGGGAACAGACAATCAGAAAGCAGCGGCCTTCTCACAAGTCTGAAAGATGCCCCAGCAAGCTCCTCTGTCACGTATAGCTTGCTAACCTTTACCTTACGTATGGACACCAGATCAGCGTACCATGTGGGTGAGGAAAAAGATAATAATAATTAAAAAAAGCATTCCTAAGCAGCTATTGTCACGCTGTGTCACTGGAAAACCCTTCAAAAGAGCAGATGAGCTCTTTGTGCACCCTGGAAAACAGAAGAGGACTCAAATTGCAGCATAACAGCTTTTACACTACTCAGAGGGAACTATGGCACTTGGGTTTGCTGGCCTGCCTATGGGGTAGGGCAAACTGCACCCATGTCAGCCAAGGCTGCACATCAAGCTAATAGCCGTGAGTGCTGGAACAAGCCACGAGCTGCCATTTAAAGTGTACTCATGGGTCCCTGGAAACACCTGCCTTCCAGCCCCATTCCACATTTTCCTACACCTTGGCAACCTCTGATTATTGTTGTATGTGCTTAATGAATCTGATGACAACATAGCAATATCTGTATTTAGCAATAGATCCAAAGTGCTCAGACACCGGGTGGAAAGCTATCACGCTCTTTACAGCATAGGACAGCACAAATCTTACCAAGAGGAGAGACATGAGCACGAGTGCAGCGTGGACAAGGACTTAAGTGAAGGTTGTGTAAAGCCTGCCACCTTTTATTATTCCATAACAGAATTGGTCATAATTTAAGGACAGAATATTGCTCATAGCAGCAATTAAATGAGGTCCATGATTGGGTTTAGTCTCAGGAGATGAGTCACTGTTGCCTTGCTTCACCTGAACAAAGCCACCCTCCTGTTCAGTAGGAACTGAGCTCCTGATATCTAGAAGTTTTGTGGCTTCACAACTACAGCACGAAACAGCACATCACTGCTAGGATCAGGGTCTTTGCAGGGAAGGGCTGGACTGGGCTTCCCTAAATGGAGATGCAACAACAACAGGAATATGCAAAATCAAGTTGCCTGCAGCCCCAGCAAGTCCCTGTCCTGCTGTCTCCATAACTTACTGCTTTCTGGCTAAGACGAGCAGCCTGCAGCCCTCACTTCTGTTCTGCAGGGCAACAGATATGTCTCTGAGATAGCAGACCCCTTCAGCACACCCACTAAAAGCAAATGTAATAAATATCTTCTGGTTTCTGTGAGTACAGACATAACGCAAGCAGACATAGGAATTTCTGTGATGAGAATAACCAGTCATTTAAGAAGGCTGCAAATCATTTTAAAAAGTGAATTCCAGTAATGAGTCACAAACAGTTCTCCAGAGGTTGCAGTCTAGGATTCTGATCCAAATGAAGGCAGAAGGAAACTGCAGTTCTTGTTTTTAAATTGATTAAAGCAGTAAATGTGTGTCGCAGTGGCTGAAAAATAATTTACCTATGTATACTTCATCCAAGCTCAGTTACCAGAGATAGTAGGATAATGAAAAGGTACAATATTTTAAGGCTATTAATAATTACTACTGCTAATGTACAACTTTCTAGTTTGGAGATACTTGCAATTCCTCATTGATTCTTCAATGTTTGCTCTTCACAAAGCTCATCAGTCTAAATATACAGATGACAATCCGTTTCATTATAGTAATTGAGCTGTTCCTTTCCAACAAGAATTGTTAAAGATCTCTAACAAATCTATGTTCCTAGGGCTGATGGTTAGCTTTAACATGATGATGATTGATTCGTTCTGGGCTTTTCTCTCCTGCTACCATCATCTTTGCTTTGGCATGATCCACTGTCAAAACAGTCTATGTAGCAATAACTGCTGAAGCTGTCCTCTATGATCTTAGAACAGAAACTAAATTCTGTTTATTCTTTTAAGAGCCTCATGCATAACTGGCTCATTTATCATTGATCATCAAAAATTTTGATTGGTCATCAAAAATACTGTACAGCTTGTTCAAGGGCTAAATAGAATTAAATAAGAGTCCTTAGAGCATTCCTTACCCTAAAAATATTTTCAATTCCTCTCCTGCAAGTGCAACATTATCTGGTGTCTTCAGTTATGTATAATACAATTAGTGCAAATCACATTCTCAGTTTTTCAAGACAGAGGAGTACATTCATCAGGTTTCACGCAGAGATGCTCACTAGTACAAAAGGGATGGTCAGATCTTGCGTAAATGAGCACAGGAAAAAGAAAAGACCCCAAAAGCTCCATGTTCCCTGCTGCTGACTTGCTATTTAACTTCGGGCAAGCCACCTGAGGCCGAGACTGTCAGAGGCGCCGAGGTTCCCTAGGAAATCCTAATCCTCCAAGTGCATTTCACTTCTCTGCTTGTTGCTCTGATGCATTTACCCTTTTCTCCCATTACTTCTCTGTTCAACTGGTTTTGATTACAACCTTTCGCAGCAAGGGCCATGCTTGCCTCTTCCTGCAGAAGCCATAGCAAGGAGGTCACAACTTTGTCTGAGACCTGAAGGGGTCAATAACTATAACTGCTTATGACCTGAAGACTTTTGGGGACCAACGTCATGTCTGAGGCGCTTATGTTCCTGTGGCACTCAAGGCATCAGAAGGTTAATCAAGATTTTTGATTGGACCGAAAAGCCACTGGCTGCACTGGCTGACTTCGATGAACTACCAGGAAAACAGCCACCCACATGGTGGTCCACTGTACAGCATCTGCTCTGCTTGCATTTAAAACTTGCATTTAATATTTCCTCTTCAGACACCCCTAAATGGTTTAAAATACCTGCCTTGGGCTTATTCTCCATGCTGAAAACCTGCCAAACAGGAAAGGACCATTACATCGGGCTCTTCTGAGCTTGTTTCAGGTCTCTCCATAAAAACACTCAACAGCTCCACTTTGCACTGGCCCTGACGGGGCTAAGTCATATAGATTCCTATTTCCCCAAAGCCTTTTACTTCCCAACTTGTTTTACTTGCACTCTTCATTGCAGGGCTAGAGAGGCACAAGACATGAATGATAACTTTAAGTTGGGGTGGGGGGGGGAATACTAACTGGCACCGGAAACACAAATTACGTTCATGGTTTTGCTCCACTCAAATTCATCTCTGTAAAGGAGCCTGCTGGGGTTTAAATTACAAAGAATTCCCCTTGAGCGAGCCAGTTTAACCTCTGGCTGCTGTTTCAAAGACCATGTCTGGTTATGGACTCCTCCCTAAATAAACTCCCTACTACGATATTTTCTTACATAAACTCAGCCCAACTCAGACCACCCATGCTCCTTAAGGAAAATCATTGTCTGCTGGGAAAGTGGCAAGACTGGAAGGATTTAAAGAACAGATCAACTATAAATCTCAATTAATTATGCTGTGTATTTGTGAACATCTAGACAGGAAAGTCCTGAAGCACAAAAGAACAAAAGCTTACTGCTGAGGCCTCTGGCCAGAGAAAGAGTGGCGAATATGAGGAACTCACCCAGCCCGAAGGGGCAGTGGTAGCCACAGACACAAGCAAAACTGGATAGTATGAAGGACTGAATCTGAACAATAATTCTGTGTGAGATGGTAGCCCCTGAATAAATGCTACCTCCAAAGTACTGGTCAGAGGTTTCACAGGTAATCTCACACGGCTGAGAGCCTTACAGCTAATTAGCCATCCATTCTCCATTGGACAAAATGGAAATTAAGACATATTATTCCTTTCAGTGTCTAAGCCTAAGTCTTCTACAGCTACAAGGTGCTTAAAGACAGAAGTAACAACATAACCATTTCTATGACACTAAACTACACCATTCTGGTTTTTAAAGGAAGGGGAGAAACATATTTTAGTAATAGTTCGTTAGTTCTGGCATAATTTTCCAGCAAATAAGTCTACCTGACCCCTAATTATAAGAGTTACATTTAAACGTAATTTAGATGAGTTTATCTTTATCAAAGGTGTGAAGCACATTTCAAGGTATTTCAGAGAGAATTCACAGCTACCATGCGGGAAAGCCTCCTGCACAGAGCCTACAGAGCTGCAGTGCATGTTGCGATCCCCATACTGCAACCTCTTATCCTGGAACCGAGCTAGTTCCACATCTGCTTTCTCTGTCTCCTCAGCTGTGCTATTAAGTTATGGAGAGACTGCAGTGCAGGGGGAAATGAAAGGGCGGGGATTACAAGAAAGATCAGGAAAGAATCATATTCAAAAAAAAAAAGATAAAAGGAGATGAAGCAAATCACCTAAGGCTTAAACACTTTTGTTACCTGTTTTGGTGAGCACAAGAAACCACAGGGTGTTTATAAATGAACATGCAGTCGAATTCATTTCTAAAAACACCAGTTCACTGCAGTCAGTTGCATCAAATCTCACTTCCCCTCAATGTTATTTATTGCTGGTGTCAATTCATTTATCTATCATTCGGACCGCTTACAATGGGTGTCAGTACATAGGTGAAGAGATTTATCTGTTGCACATTAGAATTTACGAAAAACTAAGTTGTGTGTGGGCAATTAGACCTCATGGGAGTCCAGAAAGCAGCCAATTCTTAACTGACTTCCTATGGAATCAAAAAAATGTCAGGAATTCTCTCCACCTTTCCCTCTGCCATTTTCTCCAGCATTGCTATGCATAGCACTTGCCTGGACTGCAAAGTCAGATGCTTTTAGGGTAATTCTGTGATTTTTCATACAAAACCTTGTAGAAACTAGAGGAAAAGGTGATGGAACTCAACATAAATTCTACCTACAGCTTCACAGTAGCCAGATGTTCCACCTTCTAAAAAAAGGTGGTGCCATCACTATGTAAATGATCATTACCTTTTAAATCAGAACATGATTTAAGTCACTAGTTTTCAACCTGTGGACCTCCTTGGATCTGTGGATTACTTCAAACAGGCCCAAAAAAAAGCAAATCAGAAGCAAGCCTAGCTTTTTCCACTTGCGCTTACAATACAAGTGAAGGAACTACACTTCACTGGAAAACATGTAGAAAAAAGTAAAGAATTTGAAAAACCACCGATTAAAATGAGGGAGGCAAGAGCTGTCTCCTGTGATGACATTATGGTTTCTTCCCTTCCAGAAATGAATGACATCTGGAAGGTGCACGGTCTGAATATCAGACATTTCAGATCACTGATGAGGTCGGAATTGGAAATTTTCCTCTGCTCCCTAGGCAGATCCCAAGGTATTTCTGCAATTCTGCCTGGTCCTGAACACCGCCTGGCTGACGTGAGCCTGAGGAGAGCATCTGCTGGCCCCTCAGCCCTGGGCTTCTATAGGGCTGGGGTTTGGACGGAGACTTCAAAATGCCACCACACTGAGTCATCTCATTCTCCCTCTTACTGAATTCAAAAGCCATGTCCTTTAGTGTACGTGCAGCAGGCTTTGTAAGTTTACCTCAAACAAACAACCTTACTCAGAAGTAGCTAGATTTCAGGTTGGGACAGGAAAGTGCAACATGTTCATGATTTAAAGTCCTCCTGATATCTGATGACAAGAACTAAAATTTCTTTTTGGAAATTTTTCTTCATAAAGCTAGCATTTACCAAGGAAAAGAGGGTGCTGTTTTTACTAAAAAAAATGAATGTCTTAACCTTAAAGATGAATTCCTCGCCTTGCCTGAAGAAATAAAATTCCAGGAAATTTGCAGATAATGTGAAGCCATACAAAGTTCTCACAACCTATTCAGTTGTTCTTTTTAACTCACCTCTGTGTCTCTGAATCTATCCTCATAGTCCAATCTGTCCTTCTCTACAGACGTAAGCTTTAACTTCAGATTGGAAATCTCTGCCATAAGATCCAGCTTCTGAGTTTCAAGGGATGTTCTGCTCAAAAGCTCCTGATTTAAGATAAATAGGAAAAGAACAGAATTATTCATCCAAGGGAAAAGAATTCTATACTTAGCACTAAGATACATCCACAGAAATAGGTAATATATCTCTACAGCTAAAAGCCTCTTTGATGGAATAAACCATCATATTCATCCTTCCATGACACAGAGCCCTGGGACACAGTACTTAACCCATCTGATAGACTCAAGGCATGTAGGATGCATCTAAAATCATGGGGGTACTATCACTGGTTGCCTGCCAAGACTAGAAAAAAACTTGTCTGTCATCACAGCTGCTCTGGGCAGCAAGGAGCTTTGAGGGGAATCCACCCATCCTGCCAGAGGCTTTAATCCAAACCTCTTTGAAGTTCAGTGGGGAAAGGCTCAAAGGAGAGCAGGACTGGATTCCCGTAGCATAAAGCAACGTTGACATTACTAAGTACAAAGATCTTAAAACAAATATAGTAGGAACAGAGGAAAGAGACTTATCACTTAGTTAAGTGACATCAAGGGATAAAACATCTTGAACTGAAGCACACTGCTCTCGCTGAAGCAAAATGCAAATCATTAAGACAGAACAAAAGACAGAGAGAGACAGAAACGCTTCTTTGCAATACCTGCTGCAGCATTTCCTCCGTGGCATTCAGCTTCTCCCTGTGTTCCTCTAGACAGAACTCCAAATCCCGAATCTTTTCTCCCTGGGCCTCTACCTGGTCAGTAAGCACACTTACCTGCAGAGTGGAGATAAAGGAATGCACATAAGTACCTTGCACCTATACAGATCATATCACCTCAATGACCATACATATTAATAATAGTGCTGGTTTGGCCCCAGATGAAATACAACAACATAAGGATGGTGCACAGCAGGGTGCTGCATGATGAAGCTGACAGAAGAGGAGGGAGAACTTTCCCCTCACACTTACTGGAATTTTGGCTAAACTTCTGGCAGACACACTGCAATTCTGCATCTCCTCTCCTGACCTGTCCTGGGAGTTTTCACAAGGAAGTCACTGTTGCATTTTACAGCCAACCTGTAAGCAGCAGACCTGCTACTGCCTCCTCACCAAAAGCATGCTATGTCATTATTTTGTAACACATCAAAATTAAAGATGCCGTTGGCTGTGACAGTGCATTGACTAAAGACTACTAGCATCTACCTTAAAATTGAATAGTTAAACCTCACCAAATGCCAGTTATTCTTTCTGAGTGATTACATACAGTGTATCACACTGTACAGCTTCTCCTTTTCCAAAGGATAAAAACAAAGGGGGTTAATGCACACCAGCTGAGGCCAGGCAAGAACAACCGTGACAACACCTTCGAGACTGCAGGCTGATTCCCATTTAGCCTTTTCTGAATATAATCTTGTTTGTTTTAAATAGGCTCTTTTGAGGGAGTGAGAACTGCTGCTGGGAGTGAGGCTAAGCCAGCTGGAGCAGAGCTCTGCACCATCACAGGCAGCCCTCGGGCCAGGTCCATGTGAGGTGACGTGCAGCTTCTTGTGCAGAGCAGACGGAGGCCTGCCAGGTGATCCAGACGCCTGACGGCAGGAGAAGCAGCCATCCAGCAAGGGCGGCTGGGGTGAACTCCAGCACAGTCCAGTCTCAGAGTGGGACCTCGGAGGGCTTCGTCCACTCCTGCCCGTCAGCCAGTGCCACAGCTTTCATTGCCCTCGTCCCCCTCCAGAGCGTGGCACATGCCTGGTGGCTAGTGGCCACGGGGGGATTCTGGTAGGTGTAAGGACAGGACATCTGTCACCTTATGTGGACAGCATGTGAACGGTCAAGGAAGAAGATGGTCTTAAGGATATATAGGAAAGCAAGAAGATGATGGCATTGCAGACCAGCCTGGCTAACAAGATTCAAAAAGATCAGACACACGCACAGAGGAAGGCACTTCGACTTTTATTCCAATCTAAATTCATGCCTATCCATAATCTGGGTTAACCCCCAGGCATCAGCAACACTTCCAATCACTGTGTGAGATGGCACTGCTGTAAGTAAATCCTCAGAAGCTTAACCATATAATAGAAAAAAGTCTTATTAATGCAAAACAGAAGAAAATAATTTAGGTGATGACTCACTTGCAGAACAAGAGATTCCTTATCATTTTCCAAACGTGCCAGCCTTTCTTGATATACATCTCCATTACCAGATATGTGTCCATTAGTCTGAAAGAGATATCAAATATTGTGTCTGTTAGTTACCATATAATAAGTATCATCCTTCAGTATAGCTTTAAAACCATTCTACGCAAAAACTAGTCAAACGCGGTTAACACAAATCACTGCAATAAGGATATTTAAAACACAGTATGATGAGCCAGACATACCTCGATGGCAGGGTCAATCTAAGCCAAAAGGGCTATGCTGACTAATGCCATTTAAGGATCTGAGATGCAAAGCTTTCTGTGCTGTAATGTTCATCAGCTTCAAGTAACAGTCATGTGTAATTAGCTATGGCACAAATACTTACATTAACATTCATACAGTCTGTGGACTATCAAAGATCTGCAAAACCACAGGCTGAAAACCAGCAAGCAACATGCAAATGTCTCAGAAGCACTGCAGCTAATATTTCTAATTTAACTTATTAACATGACATTATCATGTATTTACTTAGAATGGCAGTTTCCTTCAGTAAACTAATATACAGAAAGTAACTGAAATTTTCTTAAAGACAGAATATAATTGGTAAAAACACACTCTGAAAACAGATCATATGTAAAAGAACCTAAATGTACACAGATCTGACTTTCAACTCATGATGCTGCCACTAAGAAGAACAATTTTTACATGCCAGTCAATGTCATGAACACGCTTATACAGTATAACTCACCTGCACAGTTTAAGAACAGATTTATAATATTTTCCAGCCCCCCAAAGGGTTACAAACAAAATAAACTGTGAACAAATGATACAGGATCACAGTTCAGGACCAGAATTGTTCAGGGGCTTAAAGATGAGAAGGGAAGAACTTTCTGGTGACCCAGTTCTGCAGATTCTCTTACTATGCATTCAGCGTTTCGTTAACAAAATTCGTGCTCCATGCTGTACCACGCTAAGCTTGCAAAGAGACAAATACCCCGAGACATTCAGCAACTGAAAAAAATCAACTTAAAACCTACATAATGTGCATTATGCTTCTTGCAAGTCAAACAATTTTTTTTAAATACACAGTAAGACACATCCTTTTACATCAGGCACATTTTACTGCATATGCGTGAAGGTCTGCACTCTAAACACATCTCTTTATAAAGCCGCTTTAGGCTAAAGAGAAACAAAAATACATGTTAATGCTATCCAAGAGTCCAGAGGAATCAGCAACTTTCTTTCTTCATACTAATTTCCATGCTCTGAAGCAGGGAGAAGAATTTTTACTCTATGCATATACAAAGCTGTCTCCAAGCACTTTGCAATGTAAGCCGCAATCAAATCTCAGTCCAGAAAAAAAATTCTTGTTGCTATGATTGCATAAATCAGTGAAGCTCGAGAATTTGGACTAAAATCCAGTGCACTGAGCATAGAGACTCCTCCTGGCTTCGAGAGGCCTTGACTTCCCTCTGAACATTTAATGGCAAGAAATTGGGCCACTGACTTTCATGCCCGTATGCATCAGCAGAGCAATCTAGCTGTGAGAGGCCACTCTCACTCATGAGCTGGAAACCTCAGGTGTCTGCTTCAAATCTCCTTTCCAAGCAGGCTGTCTCCCCCGATTACCGAGGATGCTTTAGATGAGCCAGCAAAAATACCTTTTTTACGTTACATGCTTGAGGTTGGGTGGCGTGAGAAATGCCTTTGTTTGAACTTGGGGGGGCGACAACCACAAACCACGGAGCATTAGTTAAAGATTAGAGGCAAAGCAAACAGGAGAGGATACAAAGTGTTTGACCTCACCTTCGCTCTCTCCTCAAGAAATCAGGCTGTATCCTAGCAGTTTTTAAATCAGTGTGCAGCAGCAGAAATATCTCCCAAGCATCTACATGCACAACTTTTACAACATCTTTCCTCAAATCACCAGGAGCTACAGTGGGGCTAGGGAAACATGCACCCTAGTAATTTGTATCAACATCTCATACCATAATAATACCCTGAATTCCACATTTTGAAAGCTGTCTTGTATCCAAATTATTTAGCAGCAAGTTACCAGGCCCTCTGACCATCTAGCATCTCAGCACCAAAGCAGAAGTACTCTAAACTTCTGAGTTTGCACTGTTTTTCCCCAGCCTCTACCAGAATTTAGGATCATGCTATAGGATTTTCATTCAAGGTCAGTGAGATCTTCAGTTTTGTAACAGTTTTAATTTAGGTGAAAGAAGTCCAGGAGTTTCTGAAATAAGCTTGTTAGCTGCTAAGCTAACAGATTATCCTTTAAATTATGCAACTTGACTTGCGCAGATAGTGCAAACAGCAGGTTTTTGCATAGTTCTTGTTATACTGTAGCTCCCTCCTCATTTACAATCCTGTGCATCTTAAGCAGTTACTTGGTTCCCATTATTATAGCATCTGTATTTTGTAATATATAGCACATTTATCATTAAAGTGTGTATCTCTGACGTTAGAAAGTGATATTTAGCCCCCATTACAGACAGGCAACCGAGGCGCAAACTGAGGGTGCTCACATGGAAGTCACTGTCAAAGCACAAACTTTATTCCCAGCCTCCCAAACAACACATCTGTGCCCTAACCACTGAACTTCTTGCTATCTCTAGTCAGTGTAATCAGACACAAAACCAAAGACTGCATGAAAAAAAAATGGAGGCTGTAAGTATTTATTTTACACTATAATGAAAAAGCCTTCCCAATACTGTGAAAATTAATGAGGTGTTAAAGCAGAGTGTTAGTCATTGTGCATAACATCTTGCTAAGACACTTTTGCTGTTAAACTCTGTTCACATTCCTCAAAAAAAAAAAAAATCCTGTTTTGCTCAGCAACTCATACTGGGTTTTAAAATAGAAGTGTTTAGAGAGTGAGAGTTCAGCCCATATCTGCATATTACCATGAGAAATAGAGAGGAAATGACAAGAATCAAAAGCAGAACTGGAGTAAAGATTATTCTCCCACAAAGCCAAATAATATCCAAATTTATTTAGCTTTACCAGCAGTGGCCAGAACATTTTATAAAATCTGCATAAAACCAGACCTCCTGTAATTTACTGAGAACAGCAAAATTTCATGCACCACTCAACAGCAGTTTGCTTTTTGCCCGAAACATCGTATCTTCTGCATAATACCTGGGTTAACTCTGCAACGCCAGAGCACATTTTAGGTATGAAAAGGCAGAAAGTCATTGACTTTGGTTACAGTGGCCATGGCATCTATTTCAGAGAGCAGCAACACTGGAACTTCCCATAGCAGTCCAGGGATGGGGACTGGTGGGTAACATTCATGCAACACCTTCCAGCAGGTCTCCTCTGCTCTGTCCTCTCCCCGAAAGCAAAAAGTTGATACCAGGCACATTTTTCCTCCCAGGAAAAAGGGAAAGGCATAGCTTCACTGGGCAATGGGGCGGTGGGAGCAAGTAACAGCAGAGGAAAGGGCTGGAGGGAGTTTTGAAAGATAGAGGAAGGGTTTCTCTGCACTTGGAGGCTCCCAGCCTCCGCTAGGATGGAGCCTGGCAACTATTGCTAAGTGCAGAGCAAAGGCGCTGTTTAAAAAAAAAAAAGAAACGATTCGACAGCAACTGCAAGAGTATTTGGGGCATTTGTGGCATTTGGTAGGTCTGGACCAAATTTGTATCATCCAAGTCTATACAGGATTAACACAGTTTACTAGCTGCAAAATGCAAGCTTTTCCATCTTCCAAAGAAGGCTCTTTTTCATCAGTAACTTAAAATTTATCTTGAATTAAGCTGTTAGACTTTGCATGTGTTTTTAATTTAGGGATTAGCTGCAAAACACTGGATGGGAAGAGAGAATGCAGATTTACCAACGCTGATCTTAATCCTATAAACAAAAGAACAGTTGTCACGATGCCACTGAAGCTTCTCACAAGTTTAAAGTTAAGCATTTACTTAAAATGCCTTATAAGATCAGATCCAGTGCGCTTAATACTCTGCAAGATCAATCCATTACTAATCTGTTAAATATGTGTGTAAGCTTTGTCTGCAGTCACGTAAGTAAAAATCCATACTGCTTTAGTGGGAATTATTCCTGTAATAAGCAGATGCATCACAACTTTCACAGTTTGCCTGCCCTTTGTCTTTTAATCCATTTTCTCTAGAACTTATTTAGCCTTCTAAACCACAGAGAAGTTTCTAATAGCTGCTGTTTTTAACCCACCCAAAAACCATTTTATTGTTTCCCCTCAAACACTGAAACTTCCTTTCAAAAATAAAACTCTTTAGCCTACTGTAGCTGATACCCTCATTATTCTTCATTTTCTCTTTTGCTTTTGAGACAAAATAGCAGAACAAATCACACCATTCTTGCTGAAGAGGTGAGCTGATTTGTATAAAAGGTACCACCACTCCCCAGCGTTATTTTTGGCCTATTCTTTGTGTGAGAGATTGCACCAACTGTTTGGACCACCACAGCACAGTCAACAGTTCGGCAAGTGGGCTGTCCCAGACATCTCCTTCCTGACCATCTGGAGTGAAATTAGACCTCATTAACATGCCTAAGTTGCTCAAATCATTCTAATACACATTACCTACACCTAGCTAAGCACAGCTATTGCTCACCCTGTTTTAGGGAGTCCCCTGCAAGGGGGCTTCTTGAGCCTCAGCTACCTCAAAATCACTTGGTGGGTCACGGGCAGATCTGCAAGGTCCTCCAAACCAACTGCTCGCCACTGGTTTTCCTGTCACACAGAACGGTGACAGCTTTGCCCTTTGTGCGTATTAATTCCACCTCAAATTCATGCTGGCAGAATGACCCAGAGCAAGGTGTAGGCAGTTTGCGGGGAAGCCCATCACTGCCCCCACAGCCCTGCAGCTCCTGCCTTTCATGCATCCCTGCCCATCGCTCCGATGTTTCAGCCGGCTCCACAAGCTAGGACAGCAGGCACGCAGGTCCACTGCCAAGCCTTTTTTTAAAGTTTACAGAATGGTTCTTAAAGAATGAGGGAAAAAAAAAACAAAAAACAAAACCTCACGTTACATCTTAAAGGCTTCACTAAAATACAAGTGAATTTCCAAAAGAAAACCAGCTCGAAACAGATCTTCACTCTGAGGAATTTACCTGAAACATTTGCTAAACATAAGCAACACAGCTGATGAATAGGGAAGGTGAAACCATTTCAAAATGTTCAGTTTCTTCAAGAGCAGCTCAGCTGGTATCTGATACAACAGAAAGATGAAATGCTTATTCCCCAGCAGTACTACCAAGCTACGGCTTGTCACACGGATAAATGCAGGAGCCAGAACGAGCACAGATATTCTTACCTTATTTAGCCAGACACAGTGGCCATGAATGTCCCAGCTATACTCCATATCAGTCACAATTATCTTCATGCATTTAAGGATGCGAGTGACTGTGGCATGGAGCCGAGGCTGAGCGCGGTGGCCCCGGCAGCTCGGCGCAGTGCCGCCAGGGCTCCTCCACACCAGCCACTGCGTGGAGAGGTTAAGCAGAGGCAGATCTTCTCATCCAACCAAAGACAGAGGAGAACGTGGCACCGGGGTGGGAGAACGTGGCACCGTGGGAAGCAAAGCTGTGAAGAGGCGTTCCTCACAGGCGGAAAGCAGCTCCTCCAGGGAATTAACACATCAAAGCCTGTGAGGAGCAACCTTTCTTCTAACCCGAGCTTGGAGAGCTCCACCACGAGGACAGCAATGTGCCCAGCACACAAATCCTAGACAACGAGATCATTCCCACATGCCCAGGCTCCTGTCTGCGATGGCTCGTGGTTCATTTGTTCCCTTCATTAACTAATTTCCTCTCTGGGGCTAACCTGTCAGACAAGATGGACGGACCCGGTGACTTTGGACATTTGCTGCTCACCACCCTGCACCTCATGCGCAACGGCCATCAGAGTAGAGCACTGGACGGGGGTCCCTGCCCCAGTCCATCAGGGTCAAATACACCCAAACACAGACATCCAGGGGTGGCCCACAATCCGGACTCCTTCATCCAGCCCCCCCGGGGAGTCTTTATAACTCATACGACCAAAACAGGTCAGAAAAGCCATTTTCAGCAAGGCGCGGAGCCGGGCTGGCTCGGGCAGAAGTGAGCAGGTAAGCTGCGCTACTGTGCAAACCTGACCGGGGCGAAAGCAGCCCCACACACACCGAAGCTGCCCATCTCCACAAGGGCTCATCTCATCCCTCTCTGAAGAGCCTTCCTGGTGAGAACAGTTCTACACCTCCCTTGTCTGTGGAAATAATTCAAGTTAAAAACACAAAAAAGAGAGATTCTGACCCCACTGCCTGATTGCAAGATAAACAGGAGGGAATTTTCTTCTCTTGATAGGCTATTAATTTTAAAAGCTGGAAGAATACATTTAATTCGCATGCAGGTGCCAAGAATAAGAGGGGAAAAAAGTTAACTAAACAGTCTCAAATCTCACATGCGGCTTGTCTCCGTTTATGTTATACTTAAGAATCATTTAATCCAACCATAATAACCAACTTCTTTGTCCTCACATTTAAGCTGCAATTTCTCCAGTAACAGCAGCATCATTACTAATTACTAGTATTTTTTACCTCAATGCCTCACTCCCAGAGTCCTACGCTTACCTGAAAAAGCATAGTTTTTATTAACAAAACCAAGATGTTTACAACTCACACTGATGGATAAAAATCTTGAAAATATGAGCATTAAAGAACCCAGAACAAAAAAATGAAGCGAAAGAGGAACAGAAGCAGCATTCTTTAAGCCAGACTCATGTATTTTGGATTGCAAACCATGGTTTTCAAATGCTCTGCCACCCTGCCGTTGGGGCTGCTCTATAACCAGAACAGATGCTACATGTTCCAGAACTGGAGCGCATAGATTTTTCTTACTGCCAATGAATTCATCCAAGATGCACGAAGATGCCAAGCCAAGAAGCATTATAAATTAATCCCAATTATCTTCCAATATTAAAAACACTCCAGTCTGGACAACCATATTTAGCAAGAAACAGGGTCCTGTGTTTCAAGAAAATTTAGAGTTAGATCTCCCGTGAACAGAAAGGATAGCTGGGAGACAGTTTATGATGACAGACTTAAATGGCATCGCAAGGCTCCTTTCAAATTATGACTTGAGGAAGGATTCGAAACAGGTGCTTGGTGGTAAAGCAATGTGCCACACATCTCCATAAAGACATTTCACTAGCTAAGCTCAACATAAGCACAAGCTGAGCCAAAGAAAAGTACTGTACGCCCACGCTGCGAGAATCAAACAACAAACTTTGGTTTGAAGACAAGATTTTTCCATGAATAAAAAATATGAAATGATTTCTGGCTAACCAAACTGCTTCCACCACATGGGAACCGCTCTGTCTTCAAAATAGGCCAATATATCTCTAAGATTACAAGCTATGTTTACCCAGCCAGGAAAACTTCTCTCTGAAATATCTCTTCATACAAACTCTCATTAGTCCCAGCCACTCTCTGGGAGAATTAACTCACTGAAGAAATGTCAAAATCTGAAGCTGATTTGTGAGAGGGCAGATCCGTCATTCACAATAGCTACACTCTGGATTCAGCTGGCCGTTGCAGGTACCACAACTCAAATAAACTAGCAGCTTTGGATCAGCTGAAAACCTACTCCAAGTAACCTCTGGAGACCATTAAAGTTTGTTGCCTTTTAAAGCTCTCACATTCAACATATAATGCTACGGATAGTCACTTCTTAAGCGAAAACCAGTTTCATTTGTTGATCATGCATGTTTTAAAGGAAAAGTATTATCCTGTCTCTTTTGTTCAGGAACCCACCACAATAGCTCGACAAGGACCCACATCTGAAAGTTCTGATCAGAAGCGTGGGGAAGCTGCCTGTGAAGGCTGGGAAGGGATTCACCATCCGCTCTACCCTCCGCCCTCCTCTTTAACAAGACACAGTTGGTTTCATCTTTCTGGGAAGGCTGTTGCACAAGACGTCAAAAAAAAATAGCACTGTCAAGAAAAATAATAACCAGAAAGAAAACTGTCTCTTGTTTGTCTCAGCTGAAGAAAAACTGTACATTCATGGCTAGCAGCAAGTTTTTTAAGAATTATTCTTCCACAGATCAATCTATCAACTTCCAGCTGAACACAATAGGGCTGCATTGGTTTTGCAAAATGCAGAACTTGATTAAAATGGTCTTGTTACCGGTGCTAACGTTACAGATTACTTGTAAATTGTCTATATTCAACCCAGAAGCTACATTTTTTAAAGAGTACAGCACATGCTTTATAAAAGTACACATGAGAAGACATTAAACATTTCTGTTGATCAGAAGGAAACGTGAAAAACGCTAATACCGTGGAATAGTTACGACCTGCCTATGGATTTCAGGGCCGATCTGCATTTCTGTTTCCCTACTGAAAGCACGCAGTCCCAACACTTTTCAACTTAGGGAGGGCCTCAGTCCTCTTCCAAACTTTGAACACATGGCCTTGTTTCTAATTTTAATCACAGCATTCATTTGCCATCAGCTTGCACAAGGAGACGTGCAGGGTTTCAGCTACACAGAGATGATTTTTTAGCTGTATGAAAATGAGGAAAAACACCACAAAAACTGCTAGAAATGGCATGTTTTAATTAAACTGACTTATCTGTGCAACAGAAAGCTCCATTTACAACTCCTCTGAGTTGCCCAGTGGGGACTACTTGGTCACGCCACTGGGAAGGGCTCAGCCAGCTGTTTGGGCACCCTGCATGCACGCTGGTGTCACGTGGCCATCTGGCACCCACCAGCTGAAACACCACCATGAGATGTTTTAACTCTTTGGCCCTTTGTGAGTGCTTCTGTAGTCTTTTTAAACACCTGCCATGCAAACCGAGTAGAGGAGAAAGGAAGTGGTCCCTAAGAACCAAAACGGTGACACAAGACAGTCAATTCTGACACAGCAAAATTGAATACTCTGCCCCATTTTACAGAAGTGAGCAAGTTTGGGAGGCTGCTGTCAAAACCCTTCCCTGACTAGGGCATCAGCAGTTTCCCTTCAGGATGGATTTTTTGTGTGTGACACATTGTTTGGCAGCTGTGAACAGTATTTTTGTTTTCCTCTGAGACGTCAGAGACTTGGCTAGAGCTTCGGATGGGATGTCATGTGCTGGTTCTAGTGGTTTTGAATAGGCTGTTTGGTGTATCTTGTTCACAAGTGGAGGATTAAACTGATTTCAAATGAGGGAGTCATCTTCCCTTCCTTTGTAGGATAGGTGTTATTACAGAAAGCCTTTCTTAGAATCACCTGGGCACCGCACCCAACACCTCCTGTGCTCAGACAGGGATCTGCAATATTGGTAAATCCTTTAAATCTCATGATCCTTGCCTGTAGCACACTACGGACTGTAACATTCAGTCTCTCATACTAGGGCTTTTAAAGACACCACAGATATAATTCGGGGAATTATGAAGAATAATTTGAGGGATAAGAAGTACAGATGGAATAGATAGGGCATCTTTTATACACAAAGCCTGTACATTATTTTCAGTGATCACGAGCCACTAAAATCAGTAACACAGAGCACTTCTTCCAAATTCAGCTCTCAGCCCTAAGGAAAACCATTACTGTCTCATTGCCATTTGGTGATCTATGTCAAAGGACTCTGAAGGATTTTGTTCCAGTTCCTAGCAAGCAGGTACCCTCAAATCACACATTCATCGCTACCAGGGGCAATAATTGGCCAGGCACTGAAGCCTGAAGCAACAACCAAGCCACACCGCCAGGCCCCGTCACTTCAGAATAACACGTACAGTAGATTGGCCTCACTAAGTGTGGACTACTGATGTCTGTGCAACTCATGGGGATTATTTTATTTTCCAGGGCTATCTGGCATATGAACATTTATTTATTTTTAAAGCCCATACTTGCATAAAATCTGTTATGCCCCTTGATTTCTGTTCCACGCAGACTAGAGCCTACTTACAGTGATGTTCAGTGCTGTATGTTACAGAGCAAAGAAATGCTGATGGTAGCAGGAACTCTATGCTTTAAAGATCTGACTGTAACATCGCTCCCGCATCCTCCTCCTGATCTTAATGTTTTCTGCCATGCTTTGACAGAGGGGGTGAGATCCAAGTCCCACTGGAGTCAGTGGAAAAGCTCCCATTTGCTTCATTAAATTTCAGGCATTTTCAGTTGAGTAGAGTAAAGCAATGTTCTCCCCTTGGAACCCTTCTGCAAGAGAGCACATCCCCTGGTAATTCAGGTCCCTGTCTTTTCTCACAGAGGCTGCACACAGCCCGCATGCCACTAGATGGCATGTCAGGTCAGAGAGAAGCAATTTTGGTTTCACACGAAGGGTGACATTCTTAGGGTGCAGGTTTTCCAAACATTGCCTCTAATTCTGCCCCCGTCCGACACCATAGGGTGCCCGTGACAGAAGTGCACTGTGCTGGGGTGTCATGCGCTGTAAGTGAGGATTGCCAGCAGCAGGAGGGGCACTGCTTCTCCTTACCACCGCCCCAACCTCCACGCATGTGATCCCGCAGTTGCTCTTGCCCTGGGTCTGGCAGACAGGTAGCCACAAATCCAGATCAACCTGCTGACCTGGTGAAGAATCAACTATAAACCAGAAATAAAAAAGTTTTCTGCCAGATCAGCTACAGCCACAGGATCACTGAACCCTTTCCAAGGTTGAGTGCAGCAGAAGACAACCATGACCTCCCTCTCTGACAGCAGCCTGCAGTAACAACACATTTCATGTTACACAGACCCACCGCAGTTGGACCTTTCCCGGATCAGACCCGTGGTTCGTCATATCTGGTATCCCAACTTCAGCAGCACGCTATTACCTTGGCCAATGCCAAGTGTGTCAGAGGAACGCATGGGGACACTGCTGTCGACAGACTTGGCAAAATCTAAAGACATGCATACCGGCAGCTGTCACTCTGATTTTTAATAGTTACAGATTGACTTAAACCCTGAAGCATGATATTCCAAAATAAGTCTTAACTTCCATTGCTAGAGCTTCCCTGAAATTTGTGCACACCTGCACCACCACAGGAATGCAAATTCAGCCACAAATCACAAGCACAAGGACTCGTCTTTGGACCTGCTAGGAAGTTGCCAGCCACAGGGCACCTGGAGGCAAAAACAGTGGGTCCTTCAAAAATGAAGCTGTAACTTACCTTCTACTGAGCACAGATTTTTCCTTCTCAGTGTTCTCTTCAGAGAGACTCCCAATATTTAATTTGGGGGGAAAACCAAGGCTCAGGGAAAGAACAGCCTTTTCAGGCATATTTTGGTGTATTTTTAAAGCAAGGATGACAAAAACTGAGACACTCAACAAGCACAGAAACTGAAAATTTGATTTGGTTTCCAGGTTAAAGGGATGATGAGTTTATACCACTCACTTCTATTATAAGTGAGATAGGAAGGCCAGTAACAACACTAGCACTTGCAGAAAATGTTCTGTCAAAAACTTTTCAAAGAAAAGTCCAATCAAAACAGCTTTTTTCTGTTCAAGTGTCTGATTCCTATAAAAATGTCCTTCCCCCACCTCAGACATGAAAATCCCATTACTGAACACTTTTTCCTCACGCAAATGAGGCACAGTGGTACATCAAAGAAAGTGCAGGCCAATGTCTTGCATCAGGTATCTGAACTACAGCTTTTCTGAGACCCCACAGCAGCATCTCCTTATCAAAATCTCTTCCCTTTGGTTCTTTGATACCTACTCTAAAATTTCAAATTGCCTGCATAAAATACACCCCACCTTGTCTGAGCCAGCTGGGTTTACATGCAAATAAAACAAGAAGCCAGTGCTTTACGGGTGAAACAAGGTGCCACCGTACCATTTGACTCTGGAGCCACTCAATCAGAGCCTCTGCCGTCGAATCTGGGACCTGGCATCGCAGCCCTTCTCTTTCATCCGCCTCCATCATCTCCAGTAGGCCTCGCAGATCCTCCACCAGATGCAGCGCTCGCAGGCCCCCCATGAAGGGCGAAGTGGGGGACTGGCAGTCAAATATGCCATTGGAATACTCCAGCGCCTTCGAACCTGCGTCGAGCAAAACCACACAGAATAAATCACAAAGCAAACAGATAAATACACAGTAATATGAGCAAGCTTTAGACATCCTACGCATCTTTTCCTACCAATACAGATTTATCTTAACCGAACTTAGAGCTGGTCCTGGATGCTGCCTCCTCTTCTCCACCCTGGGTGGTTGCTATATACAACACCACAATTTGGAGAAAAGCGATCCTTTGCCGACGCATATTTGGAGTTCTACTTCCAACAGCTTTAATGCACAGGAACCGCACAGGGAAGAAGATGGGCTGATGGGACAGAGGAGTCACACACCACAGCAACGCCAAAGAGTTCAAGGCAATGGCTGGGCTCCCGCTCCCAAGCGTACCAGAGGCTGAAAATAACGTGGAGGAAACATGCTCTGCTGCTGATGCTTTGGGTCACCCTGTTGCACTTGCATGACCCGAGTTAGATACTAACGGTTTCCAGAGGAAAATTTGCTCAGCATCTTTTTTCACAGAAATATGTGACACTGCTCTAAGGCTTTGGAAAACTTTTGAAAGAATAAAGAAACATAAGAAGATAAATAGACTGAATCACTTTTACAAGCACAAAATTTAAAAAAAAGTTTGATATGGAAGTGCTGACATTTGCATGCTAATATAGAAAAAAAAATCTTATTTGCATAAACTCACAGTATGTATGTTTGACCTACATTAAAACTTGCTCTATGTGAAGTAAGGAAGGAAACTGCAAATTCAGGATTAAGGCTGATATAAAGTAACCTAGCTAATTCCAACTAGAATTTCGGCATGTTGATTTGTGACCTTAATACTGTAATGCCTAGGCACAATGAGACATATTAATGACAGAACATTAGCTTTTGTACTGTCAACTTTTGGAAATTACAGAGATATGCCATATATGCACTTCCACAAACCTTCATTCATCTCATCTGGCAAGACAAAAAAAGAATGTAAGTATTCTGCTAGTTCCCTTTGAAAAAAAATAAAAAGAGAAAAATTCCCACAGAAGCGAAGGAGTTGATATCCCTTTGTTATATTACTTTGTAAGTCTGTAAAGACACATGGGTAAATTAAGTCTGTGATGACTTAAATATCCCAAGAGCACATTTTATTTTTATATTAAACCTCATACTGCCATAACCAACTTAGGCTCTCAAAAATACAGATACTTGATCTGATCCAAATACTAATATCTACTTATGGAAATTTCTAAAGTAACAGCTTATATGTATTTTTAGAGATTATTATGATCCAACTGAACCCACTTTACATCTGCGCCTGCTATGTGTCCTTAATATCTTCAGGAAAACTGCAGAGAAAAGTTGTTGTCCAAGCGAAGCACGCACTGTTCGACTTTTTTTTTTCTTAAAGGAAATTATTTTAAGTGGAACTATTAAAGACTTTATAACTATGTTGCTATCCTTGCAGTATATTTTTTTCAGTTTGGATAGCTGTTTGCATAGCTCTGCTGGAATAAGACTAAACTATTAACTTCTTCCTGCTTTGCTGCTCTGTGCTGTGTATTTATGTTATTTTCCAGCTCACTAGACTCAGCTTAAAAAGCAGAAATTGTATACTTCATGATCCCTCTCCTTAGTCCACTTAAAATTTACAGGTCCTTATAAAAAACACTAAAAGGCAGGTTCAACCCAAATGTCTGGACCTATAGCATTCCAACTTTGGGGAAAAAAAAAAAGAAAATTCAATTCATGGTTTAACTCTTCAGAGTTGATAGAAGTACAGAGTAGCCAGAATTAGACCAACTTTCTCTTCCAGCCATGCAGCTGCTCTTTTAATGCATCCATCCTGGTTTGAAACATGCCTAGTCCTCAGCTTTCGTGATGCTGCATGCACTAGCTGAACTGCATCATTCAGCCTTTTTGAGTAGCATTTTGATAGGGGGTGGAAGAAAAACTAAAACCATTGTCTGTGGGTGAGGGTTTTTGCAACCCCCCCACTCTGTTTGCTTGCAAGCCCCGCGCTGTAAGGGGAGATACTACACACAATCACAAGCACATTCCCTCCTCAGGCTGTACTTCCGCCCTCCAGACATGAAAAAGGAGGACTGAAGCCATTAAATGAACAAACCGCCCCGAGTTTTTACCTGCTATAATGCCGTCCATCTGCTCCAAAGCGGCAGCCAGCATGTCACTTGCATCACTCATCATCTTCTCTCTTCTCAAGGACGATCACCAGCTATACCATAAGCAGTAACAAAACACCAGCAGTGGGAGGTGGATCCAGAGCCTCAGGTCTGCAAATCAGTCTGCAACAGAAAATTTCATTTCACTGTGTGGTCTCTGAATTCAGATAGGGCAGTCTCTGGACCAGTAACAGACTGGGGTTGCTTGCTGACCACAAGCAAGACTTGGAGATGTTCATCACCAGGCATGAACGGACATTTTGAAGTACCACCTTAATAAGCCAGTTCCTACTTTTGGTCAGCCTGTGACCTGCTCTGCCTGCAAGTCCCTACACTGAAGGGCATCCCAACAGAGCACTTCAAAGGACCCAAACAGCACTCCTGAGAAGCTCACATAGAAGACGCAAGGCCTCCTGCCCCTAAAGGTAGCTGCAGCTAGCTGCAGCTCCACGATAACCCAAGTGTCTTTCCTTTATATTTGTCCTCCCCAACAATCTCTTGGTATAGAAGAAGAGGAGTCTGAATGCTTGCCCAAGATTCCTGGATGCCTGATAATCCAAAAGTCTTGGGTATATTGCCTTTTGCCTACAGGCCAGGTATCTAAAATGTCGAGGACTCACTAGACGCAGCATGCACACACAGACTATCCCTTCTGAAGACTTTGCCCCCGGCTTACTGGAGCTACACGCCATGACGATGGAGCCTAGTCTTACCCTTGAACTTTTGAAAACCAGAACGGGTCCCCAGGGGAGTATTTCTAGTAGAGTCTGGAAAAGCTAACCTGCCTGACATGCTGCCCGAGCAGGTGAACCAGCAGTTTTTAAATCCCGATGGGCTATATAAAGAAAGCACTGTTAGAAGTTAAGCACATGCTTAAGCACTTTGCTGAACTGGAGCCGCAGAGGTCAGGGATGTACCCTCTCCTTCCACTCCGGCACAGTGGACGCACGAGCCATTGAAATAGTCCAGATTGTCATGGCTTTAATCTAGGACACACGAGACTGCTACAAATATAGATACGGAACAAAGCTAAACAAAAACCAGGAAGGAAAACTCGCTTTAACCTTTTGCATACCCTGCTATTTGGTTGTGTATTAGCCCACACGGCTGCTGACATTTGCTCCAACAGAAGCAATTAAGAAAGTTGTTCACGGTATCTCTGGCATAAGTTCTGGCATAAAGTCTACTAAAAACCAAACCAAAACATCAAAAAATCCCAAATGTTATAAACTGAATTTTCCTTCCCATAGGCTGCCTTTCTGGTTTGACCCAGCTGATAGGTAGCTCTTATTGGAGGCTGCCAGCTAGCTCTGCTGAAATGCTATCCTTAAAAGGCCAACGAGCATTTCATCCTCTATATTAAAACTTTCACTACATGAAGTGGATCCAAACCCTAAGGCAACTTTTGAATGATGCCAGAAAGACTCCTCAACATAATGGCACTTGCCTTGTTTTATTATTTAGTTGCCAGAATTAGAAAAAAACAAAAGAATTTTGAGAGGTGAAAATACCTATATGTGAATGTGTCGCAAATCTATAAAAAACAAGTAGCACCATAATTAAAGACTTCCAACCTTCAAGGAGGCATCCCCAGATTTTAAACACAATCTGAACAACAAAATTCCAGCAGTATAACACCTGTCATAACACGCAGCTCCCGCAAGATATTTGGTCTGGTGCCTACACGTGTGATAAAAATGAGTAGAAAACTCGGTTTTTGCAAACACATTCACCTACATAATTCTGAAGACAGTCTTGTCCTTTCTCTTCCAGATTTCCCAGCTCTGATAACCAGGTCCTGCTGAAGTCTAGCAAACACGGATGCCTATGACCATACAGTGTAAATGATCTACATGAGATTTATTTCTGAAGGCAAAGAGCACAACGAGAAACCCCAGGACTGCTGCTGCCCGAGACAAAAGGCTGATTCTGCACAGCTGTAAGTGGAAAAGGACTAACAAAGCAAAGCACCACCCAGATGTGCAACATCCAGTTAGTGAATGGGAACTGGCAGTGCCCATGATCTTCTCAATGTGCGCAAACATCTGATTGGAGGGAGAAAAGAAAATGGAGCCAGACTCTTCCCAACGGCACCCAGTGACAAGACAAGAGGCAAACTGAAATACAGCAAATTCCACTTAAACACGAAAAAAACATTTTTACTGTGAGGGTGGTCAAGCACTGGAATGGGTTGCCCTTGTGGAGCCCTCACCCTTGCAGCTATTCAAAACCCAACTGGCCACGGTCCTGAGCAGCTTGTAGGTGACCCTGATTTGAGCAGGGGGCTGGACTGGAGACCTCCAGAGGTCCCATCCCACCTCAGCAATCCTGCGAGCTCAGTCCAGCTCACGATGAAGCCTTAACTAAGACACCACAGAGGCTGCCACAGAACAGCCAAGATGCAGGCTAAAAACGTGATAAGGAACAGAGAGCTCCCTAATCACATCTGTACAAAGTGCACCCCTTGTCTCTCACCTTAGATTTAGGAAATATGTTATTTGGGAGTGAGGAACCTCTAACTTAAACGTGCACAATAAAGCCATGGCTTGTTGGCACAGGTAACTCACCATCACTACACTTCACCCAGGCACAACCTCTGTTCAATTTTCCATAAGAAGTACTCCTCACTTTTCCTGAACAAAGTTTGGTCCACTGTTACCAAAAGTCCCTAAGGCAGCTGTACCGACCAGAGTAGCAGGGTCTGGCAGTGGTACTGACAGGATGCAGGAGACCTCTAGCATTTACCCCACTGTTACCGAGTCCTGCCTCCAAGGACAGCTAGAGGCCAGCCTGCGCAGTGCTTCCTCCACTGCTGCTGCAAAAGGAGCCGCACTGCTGGGAGAGGCAGCGAGAAGTTTTAAGATCAAATTTAGTTAAGCAAGACCGTGAAATCCGACTGATTCTCCAGAAACCCTTCCACCGCTCATGAAACATCTGTCACCAGACTGACCAAGCCTACAGCTGAGAAACTTTGAGAGGTTGAAGAAAAATGAACAAAAAGCCTCTAACGCAAACAGCTGGAGATGATGCAAAAAGATCCTGTTTTCCCCAGTAATCTGGCCCTAGAAAGTGGTCACCAAAACCTAGCCTGGAACAGCACAGCCTTCTCTGGCCACCTTCCCAGCACAGTGCTTCACATCTAGCAGTCAGGAAACAAAACTGCTGTGACAGAAAAATAGTACTGGAGGCAAGCTTCCCTGATAAAGGCACAGAATCACTCTTATTCTTTACACACCATCACCAGCGTGTATGGCACAGAGAGGCAGGGAGAAAATCAAAGCCCTCATACACCAATGAACTAAAGAACCAAACTCCATAAAACAAGACAAGACAACAAGCCCCAGGAGGAGGGATGTAGAGGAGAGTAGGAAGGGAGGTGCAGAGGAAGGCAAGGAAATACAGTTATTAGATAGAAGTCACAAACCAGCAGCCCTTTGTGTATTAGATTACTCATCTGAAGTTCAAGGTACTTCTAGTGCAAATAAAATAGAAAAGAGTTCAACACTGAAAAAACAGTGGGTTATTTAGTACCTTCTGCAAGGGCACGGAGACCACCTCTGACTTCCAAAGTCTGAGAGGATCCCGGACTGACTGCCAACCCAACGGACCTTCCCTAACAAGTGCATTCCTTCCCTAGCTTTGCTTGTCATGACTTTGTCTGAATAGAAATAAAACCTAACAAAATAACTCGAGGCTGCACTTTGCTGGCAGTGACTAGGGATAACCACACAGTCAGATAGCACAAACAGAAAATCCATCTTGAAGAAGCACAATGGAGTTCCTTAACAAAATAAGGAACAGCTAAGATTTAAGATGATGTCATATGGAATAACTCCTTCCTTTTACAAAAGCAAAAGGAAAGAAAAAAACCATCACGTAAGCACAGACCGATCTATGACACAGCAGATGAGCAAGAAACCAAGGTACACACCGAGACAAAAAGGTAGACACATGAAATTCGTCCCTGACCTAACACCACCAAGGACACACCTGGGAGAAAGCCATAACAACCAGCCAAGTGCTGACAGTGCTCTGCCTGGCGGACCATTTATAGTAAGCTCTCCCCTGCTTTCCAAGAAAATGACTTACCTTCCTTACTTCTTCAATGCATATACAATAAGCACAAGATATTTTTTGTTTTGTTTTTTTTTAAATGAAGCAGATCTCTCTTCTAGAGCTCACAGCCGAATACCTTGCTCATGCTGACAAGAACAAGCATTACTTCATCAAGGCTATATTTACAATCCACAATTAAAAAAAAAATACAAACACAGCTATCTCCATTATCAGCTACAATTACTCTTATCACTTGCTGACATTTCTACCGTATCTCTCCCATTATAAAGAAGATGTTATTTAGTCTTACTTGTTTAATGTCCTTTCCTCTGGTTCCGACGCACCAGTCCGGTTGCTAGGGCTATGCTGTTCACTTTTCAGTAGGTGGAGATTTTTTATTTTTATTTTTGAATGACATACAAACCCTCTGGCTATGGTGCTAGTGAAGATATATTCCAATCAACTCACAGAGAAAAACAAAACACCGCCTTGCAAATAAATCCAAGGAAAGCTATAAAAACAGGGGGCTTTTGAGCTCTGTGAATGAGAGCTGCAGTCTGCTAGATTCAAACAGGAAAGCTGTCTGAATATGGGTTTTAAAATTAGATATTTAATGAAGATTGCAGACTAAAAAAGAAAAAAAAAAAAAAAAAAGGAAAAGCACTTGAACATGTTACATATGTTGGGAATTATAGTTTCCCCACCCAGAGGCTCTCTCTACATCAAGCTACAAACCTAGAGGTGTCTAGAGGCAACATTTTCAAACCTGCTTTTTGTTTTGCGATGCTTTCCTGCTGAATGTCAACTTAAAAAACACACTATCCTTTAAAACCCAGATGTCCAAAGAAGTTGAGGAGAATGGGCTGCCTCTCAACAGGTCCTGAGGCCATGAGGAAACACAGTGTCCCCCAGCACCACCCCTCTGAGGAAGGACAGCGACTGGCCTTTTTGTCCAGTTCACCTTCCTCTTTGCACACATGCTCTGCGAATGAGCAAAACTTGACAAAAGGTGTCAGCGACAGATTATTTTTGTGATATCATGCAGTAAGGTGGATGACTTGAGTCTTCCATCTCTCCCATTCCTACATAACACTCTTTAAAACAGGAAATTCTGATACACAGAAATGAAAAATTTGATTACGATTTGTTTCTTAGAGCTGGAGGGAATAACAAAGGAACCCTGAAGACAAGGCTATTGCCCCAGCAGTCTGCCTCGAAAATACCATTGAAAAAGCTAACAAATTACAGTCATACTTTAAGAGAGATGCAGGGCGAGGAAAAGCCAAAAATAAGATCCCAAATTTCACGTTGCTGTAAAAATGAATTTCAATGTGTTCTCAATCCTGTACGTAAGAGATGACTGTGCAAGTGGTCCAAAGCATCTTCTGGCTTTGTCTCATTCACTTCACACCTCTAAGCTAAAACATCCTCAGCAGTTAATGGTTACAAGGTGAAGCTCTATTTTGTTAAGATAAAAGCCACTTCAGACACGTAATCACACCTATTTGTGCTCTAACCGGCTAGCCAGAAGAGAAACCTGTACACACAGACTTATTTGTAAAATACATTTGAATTACAAATAAAAGCTGCTTCAAACAAAAGAAATCTAAATCACTAGAATAATTTCTCAGGTTTTGAAGATCCTGAACTATAATGCTACCAGTCAGCAACTTTTTAATGCTTAATAAGAAATATATTCAACAAATTTACACTAGGGGTCATTAGCATTTCTCTTAATAAAAAGAAAAAAAAAATCACTTCATGGGTTTCAGGCCTAAAAAAAAAAAACACAGTAAAAAAAGAAAACAGAACCTTGCTGAATGTATTGCTTTGATGTTTTACAAGAGAAGAACAAATGACATTTAAAAATTAAAATAAAATAAATGCTGGGGATATCTTAATGGGAATCATTTAGACAAATATCTTATCATAAGACAGGGAGAATAAATTACTTAGCTCCCAAATTCATCCCACAACATGTTGTGAGCTGTGCTACAATCTATGCCTCAAGCAAGGAACCAAGTAGGTGACAAAAATTATGATGGAAGACATTAATCTACAATACAGTTTAGACCAAACTGCCATTTCTAATGCTCCCTCCCCTCAGCTTGCAAAGGGAAAAACAAAAATCTGATTTACCTAAAAGCGTAACAGAAGACAAACACATCCCCTTTTCCTGTAAGAGGGGGTGGGGGGCGATTCAGATTGCCCCTGCAGAGGAGAGGCTCAGCTCATTGCAGGTAGGTAGGCGAATTGGCCGGGGTTGGTCTCGCGCCTGCATTTTCCCAAGGGAGCTCCACCAGTCACTCTGCTCCCATCCTCCTTGCATCGCGTTTTTGGAGCACGTGCTGACCCCCTACTGTCTCGCCCTGTAATACCTGAACAGTCATTAAACACGTGCCTAAGCAAGACGGTCTGGTGAGAACATCCACGTCCTGAAGCCGGACCTCCCACACTTTAGGAAACAGCCCCATTTTGGGAGGACGGCTACAGGTAGCCTCCGACCCGAGAGCCCCGTGGGGCCAGGCTGACATCCCCGGCCAACCCATGGGCGCAGCAAGGCCCAAAGGCTGAACTCAACTCCTCCAGACAGCGGGTAGTGACAGTGTCCTAAAGAAGCACCGTTTTAATCTGCTTTCAATGGCTCATCACAGGAATGCAGGAACTGCCATGCTGGATTGGACACGAGGTCCACCAGCGCCCGGTGTCCTACCTCCACCAGCGCCCAGCACCGACTGTTTCCAAATGAGATGAAGGACGTTCGAGGCAGACAGATGTCCACCACATTAAATCTTCTCCTTTTGCTAAAGCGTAGAGCCCAGGATACGGATTTGTGTGCAAGCCGAACATTTGACTTCAAGTATGAATAAAAGGCGCTTTTGGAATGGTCACAAGTAATTAATATTTTTGCACAGCTGTGCAAAATGGATAATTATAAACATTCTTATGAATTGAAAACAACCTAAATGTTGGCAGAGGCTTACTCTGACAATGCCTATTTATATATATAAAAATATATATATATTTATGTGTATATATAAATTTCTTCTTGAATTTGCTAAACTATAGCCAATGACATCAAAGCAGTACTGTTCTTGTATTAACCAGGACTGCAAAAAAGCAACGAATGTCCCTTTGTTTCCTAATTCTAGAGCCTTTCTTTGTTCCCTGAATTTCATTATACTTCTTTATTACAAAACAATTATTACACAACAAATATTTCCTTTTACTGATGTAAATGAACAGAAGCACTCTGAAGGGGAAAGCCTGCCCCATGGTACATAAGATACATCTCAAGATAAAAGACGTCAAGTCATAGAACAGATTTAAAGTATACTTTAATATAACAAAGCACGAAAGTCTTTCCAAGATACAATTGCTTATATTTGGGAAAAACAGCTTTCTACCTTGCCTCAAAATATGCAGTAACTTTATTACCAGCCAGCTTAGTCCCATTACATATTTTTCATATTTTTCTTTAAAATTTGTTAAATATGTTAAAACTGATGCAAAAACTAAGCCTCAATGTGATAAGCATGCTGCAGATACTTTGACAGACAGGCATGCAGCAAGCAGCCTATATAAACACCCAAAATCTCAGAGTCAAGGTTTATGGCATAGGTTCATATCCCGTTACAAAACAAACTATTTAATTTGGTCTGCAGCACTGAAATTGTTCTGGTTGCTTATCTCTGCTACCCTCTCCTCCAGCAGTCCTTTTCTCCTGTAATTGAAAGGAATTTCAAAACTACAGTGTATGACGGGTTATTTGCTTTGTGATGGACAAGGCGGCTCTGTGCTCTCCAGATTACACGGAGCCAGTCAGAGCAACGGCATTTAACCAGCAAAGCAGATGTGTAACGTAGTGCAAATGCTTGTCTGCAAACATTGTTCAGACTCCGCTTCGCTATTGATGCACAAGTAATCCAAGGTCCAAACAGAGTCTTACAAAAGTGTACAGAGGTACTTCATTTTAAGCCGTTCATATTTTACCTGCTATTTCGTAAATATTTTCGACTACTCGGATGAAAGTGCCTGAGAAATCAATACATTATTTTCTCATGTGTTTTGCCTGGGCCCACTGATTAGAAAAACAATTGAGATATTCATTTCTTGTGCTGCGACTGCTCCCGCCGGCACGGAAATGCCTCACATTCCCCATCAACACGTTAGCGACGTGCTGCAGCCACACAGGCCACACAACAGAAGGGACCTTGCTGTCAGGAGCCCAAAAGGTGCTTCTTCAAAATACCTCAAGAACCACCAAATCCCAAGCGTAAACCAAGGTTTTGATCAGATTTCATAGCACGTGCCTCTTTCTTTCATGTTTTTGTTTCCTCTCTTTTTGGTGGAATCCAGATTCACAAACTCCCATATCCAAAAGGGTTCAGCTTTGGATTTTAGACCTCCAAGTCTAGGAGTATCTATATCCACAGTTTCAGTGTCAGCACTGTGCAAAGCATTACTTGGGGGCACTGAGGATCAAAAGCCAAGAAAGTAAATGAAAATATATCTAGCTTGAACTGCATTTGTAAAAAAACAGTCAAAAAAACCCAATCCTTTGCAATTCCACAGCACTGTGGGAAAGCTTTCCCATAAATCCTACCATTACATCCCTGCCCCTGATTTTGTTATCCGAAGATTTATTTTTCAGGAATAATATGCAAAAGAAATGTGGCTTATCTGAAGTATGTATTTTATGTGTGAAGATACTGCAATAACTTTTTTAAAGACTCATGACTTCTGAGTACTGGAGGTTGGCAGTACAACCATTACACTACTGATATGCTAACACTCTCCCCAAACAGCTTGATTTGCAGTATCTCCCCCCTCAGTGACCTAAAAATTAAGCAGAGTAAAACCTGACATGGTTGAGGATTTTTTTCTTCTCTCATAATGGGGATGGGAGAAAGTTTTAAAGAGAAAAATAAATAAAAAAAAGATTAAAAAACAATATATTGCAGGCCAATTTTCAGTCTGATTGTCTTGCTCACCTCAAAAACACACGGACCTTTTAATTTTCTTTTTACCTTTCCTAAAGCCCTTTGCCAATAGCTCATGATGGAGTTATGCCAACAGCTTATTTTTAGATAGTGCATTTAGGAATCTGAGAGATTCTAAATCAAGACAATCTGCTTTAGATAGCATATGACCGTAATTCCTATTTAAAAATGACACTTTACTTTTGAGATTATTAAAATGTCAGATGTAGGTACTGTGCACTGCAAAACACGGACTTCAAATCATGAATTAATCCCTGGCTTTGGAAAAGTTTGCATGCTAAATGCATATCCTAAGACTTGTACATTTATTTGCATCAGTCGGAAAGCAAAGCCACACACAACCACTTTCATGATATACTGCCTACCAGCGCAGCCCCAGAGCAGAACCGCATGGAGGAACGCACTCCCAGCTGCAGAACAAGGAGAGGTTTCTTGTCTGGGGAGCACAGACCTCCTGGGGTGCAAATAAGAGCTCTCATGACTGGCACAACTCATAGCTTGGGACTCTCGCCCCCCTCCTTCCCACAACCTCCAGGACACAGCCTGCACACCCTGCCCCAGGTCCCGAGCTGCTGGTTCAAGCCTCATGCCCATCCCAAGAAAGTACAGACACAGGGGGAGGAGGAGGCACCCGCAGCTGCTGCTTTTTCCCAGGGCAGCCCCAAATTGCTGCTGCCACGGATGGAGCTCAGCCAGCGCTGCCCCTTCCTGCGCCGCCTCTCCGCGGGCTCCTGGCTCCCCTCTTCCCCTCCCAGCACACAACTTCCACTCCCCCAGGACAACGCTGCTCTGTGTCTGATAACCAGCAATTTTGGTGACGGCAAAGAGGTTTTGTTTTTTTGGTTTTTTTCCCCGGCAGAGGGACAGGGTGGTGCTGTTGATTTTGCTTTTTTAGCACAAAAGTTTAAAGTGTTAACTCAGTGCCAAGAATCAACAGGCAAAAAAAGCTGACCTCTCTCAACCCCAAGGCAATGGTCCCTAGGGCCTTCCAGGGAATAATGCCAGCTGCCTTCAGTGCGGGGCGGTGGGCTTCAATTCCCAGCCCCACACAGCCCCTGCGGTGCAGTAAAGCGGTTGGGCCATGCAGACATCAGTCCTTGCTAACTGCAGGTTTAAAGCACGCTGCCTCAAAAGTGCTCTCCTAGATGCCATACTAGTGAGCAGCACGCAAACAAAACAAAACAATTTTAAAGAACCATATGTTGTCCTGAACACGGGCTAACACTCACTGGTGCTTCGGTAGGGAACCAGGCGTCCTGCAGCGCCCAGGCAGCACACAGCTGAGTCAACTGGGAGCCCACACTTGGGCTTGCCCAGTTTCCAAGCACGAACGCTGTTTTCAAAACCATTTTTCACTTGTATCCACACATATTATTATGGGTGTGGCAAAAAACGAGCTCCTGTATTTGTGCATCTAGTAAATGGAGCTGAGAGCAGTTGCACTGAAAAATTTCAGACTTTACAGCTGGGAAGCAGCAAAACAGCTGTCTTCCGGTGGGCTCTTTTTTCATGAAAGCCTAGGGCTAGCTCTTGAGGACAGAGCTGCTGCCTACTCCTTCCCATCTCGTCCGCTCCTTCTCTCAGCAGACCGATGCCTCCTCACAGTTCCCTGAAAGAAGGTATTTTTATGCCCTTGCAGCTTTTCAGCCTCCTGCATCACCCAAGGCTAAAAGATTTTGGAGGAACAAGGGTTGAGATGCACCTGAAACTCAGAGGAACTCGCACGAGAAAAGTAACGGGCACTGGGATGAACTGGAACCATGCTGGGGCTAGGTGGGGGACAATAAAGATAACATGGATGTGGGATACAGGTGATACTGAGGGGTAGGATGGTTTTCACCAGCAAAGTAGAGAGATGCAACAGGTTAGCACTAAGCCAGAGCTGTGACCTCGGTAGGAACAGAGCATGAAAACACCTGGTCCCAGCCCTATGGCCATCCTTTTCTTCTCCAGCAGGAAGGAGGAGAGAAACTGGAAGGAAAGGAGACAGCAGAGGAAAAGTTGACTTGGTCCCGCTTCTCCTCCAGTGGCAGATAAGCAGCCATGGAAGAGGAGCTGCTCCTTTCCACCTCTATCCTATGGCCAAACATCCATGTGCATGTAGGAGGGAGAAATATCCCACCCACCACTGATGGCCCCATATCAGGAAGACAAGCAGAAAGCACTGGCTTAACAACAGAGGTAGGTGTAGTTCAGAAGACAGAGAAAACTCTTAGTGACTAGAAACTGAGGACAAGCAGAACCACTACTTGCATCAGTGCATGTTTGATGCCCTGCCACCTGACGTAATGTGGTAGGGAGGAAATAAGCTAACTAGAGATAAGGAAGAGGTGGTGTGCAGATGAAGAGCAATGAAGATGCTGTCATGGCAGGGCTGATACAGGCAACTGCATGAAGTGGCAGCATTCACCGCACACCACAGGCAATGGGACAACAGCAGCGCCGCCCGCCAAGCCCTGAATCAGCCTCCAGAGAAACATGCTGGTTTTGTGCTTCCTGGCTGCCCTACCCTCATAGCATTGCCTCTCCCCAGGTCAGCAAAGAGCACAGCCTTCTTTACAGGGTGTGCTGCCTCGGTTTAGAGGGTGTTACCACACTGCTGAAGCAGCAATTCTGACTGGCAAAAGAATAAGCTAAAAAGATCCTCTACAAATTTGTTTGGAAAGGTCTTACAAGTTCTCCTGCTCAAACTGCAAGAGCCAACAGCACTTTCTCTCCATGTGCCGGTTCAGCCACCAGGCTCCTGAAGGATTCTGCAGGGTCAAGGGTGACAAGGAATCAAATACAGGGGGAGGCATTGCAAGTATCTGCTAAAGGCGCATAGCTGGAGATCAAGGTAAACAAGGCTGTGGGCTATTCACACCGCTTCCTAGAGGAACCCCGATCACTAAACTCAAGGCTGTTTGCAGTTTTGCAACAGCTGAAAAATTCTAGTGCAGAACTAGCAGCAGTAAGAGGCAACGTTGACCTTTATGCCGACATTATTCCTATACAGGTATATATCCAAATATACCTGTAAACTACTTGGTTCGGGTAGCCAGAGCAGCCTAGCTGCAGCGATAGGCTGCAAAGCTGTCTCAAGAGACAGGGTAAGCGTGTTAGTGGACCCTGCACCCTGTGCTGCCCCAGCTAGCAGTGCCACGGACCCACCTCAGCAAAGCCTGAAACAAGCTGAGGTGCAACTATACCATGCTCCGATAACAGCGGGGTAGAAATGCCCTTGTGTGCAAGAGCCAAATTGCCGCTCTCCATTATTATGCATCTGTAAAGCACTTAAGCCTGTCTACAACTTTGATATGCCAGTCTCGTTTACAGACTCGGCTGCAAAGCCAGTTTTACCAGAAACCTTGCAGTATCTAGTCTCTCCCAAAACCTGACATCTTGCAGAGAAGAAATTCCGCTCAGTTTTTGTTATGAAAATATCTATTGTTTTTGAGCCTCATGGTTGCTGAAGGAAGTTTAAAGTAATCTGAGAATATCCTAAAATTTTGAACGCAGGAAGCCCCTCATTTGAAATGTAAGATCTTAATGCACAGAAAGGATGGGAGAAAACAGGATTATTTAAGAAAAAAGTCTGCAATACTGAAAAAGAAAAGAAAAAGCCTAGGATGCTGTTTCCCGTCTTTCTCCCTTCCCCTAACCTACAGATATAATTAAAATAAAACTTCAAAAATAATACAAGAAAGTGTAAACTATTTCAATTAAAATACTTGGTTTTATAACATATAAAGACTAAAAGTGTCACCTCACTGCTTTTTCATATTTGCACTGGGAAAAAGTGGTTTGTGTGTAACTTCATATTTTTCCAATGTTTTGTACATGCATGCAAGCTATAACAGCCCATAACCCACATAGCAAGGATGGAACAATACATCTAGTATTTGAAGTCCTACGTAGCCCATCGTTTATATACATCTGCTTAGCTCTTCCAACACACACACACACACCCTTGAGCTCTGGGAACTGCTAGTATAATCCATGCAATTAAAAACTTTGATGCCAGAATCCCTGCTTGCCAAAAAGGAAAAATAACAACCCTTTGCTTCAGCGCAGTTGGGCATGTTTTTACAAGTGTGAATGCCCAACTGTAGAAAGCTCATATCCAAGATCTGAACTCTCTCAGAGTTCAAGATATTCATTAGAAGTTTCTGCTCCACTCTCTAACAGGAGTGCCACAAGCCCCACGCATACCCCCAAGGACACGTCTCCCAAGGACCACGATGCCCATACTCTCGAAGATTAATGCAAATCACAACTTTTGAGAGCTTAAGGTACTGAAGTTTTATTTGCCTGTACCAAGTGATCTCTGTTGGCCATGGGGTAATAATATTGAATGAGTTTCACGCTGCAGCAACATCATGCTTTGGTTTCCCTGTCAGACTCTACGTTAACTTCTCAGGGTGTCACGGACACTGCCAACACAGACAGATGAACGAAGGACCATTCGCCTACCACAATGCAAAATCAAAACTAGCACTGAATGAGTCAATGCAGGCTGAGTGGCAACCCTCATTATACTTTGGATGAATTAATCAGCCTTAGTATTTCCATACAAATGCTCTTCCGAATACACATTTTCAAGATAAAACTTCAAAAACCTTAAGGGACCAGATACACCTTTAATGTTATATTTCTTTGAAGTACTTTCCCTTTGTATTTCAATGACACTTCAAAGTTTTCCTACTTGCATACACATCAAATTAGACATCGATGCTTGTTTCATATATAGTACGTCCATAAAAATAACCATTTATTTCAGAACTTTTGCCCCTATGTTTCCTTTTGTTGGAGCTGACTACTTTTTCATGTCCCTACCAAGCCAGCACTAGAAGGACTGTTTTCGGGGGCATTTCTATCTAGGTCTGAAGCACTGTGGATTCTGTTTGCACGGCTAAAGTTAGGACAAGATCCCCCCTTAGAGGTCTTGCCCTGCTCAATGGAAAGGAAGCATCTATATATTCTAGTCTGGGCTTCCGGGAGAAGCAAATCCAAAACTGGCAAAAAACGTTTACTACATGTATACAATAGAACTACAGTTTCAGCCCAGCTCAGAAGAAGAAATTTTGCTTGTTTCAGAATATAAGTCATCGTATGTCTGCATGCAGGGGTCCCATCATAGTATGGCTCTTCTCAGGGACAGTTCATCATTTACTTGTTGCTATATGGTTGAGAGCTATAGCATTCAAACAGGTATGTGAGGTTGCCTCTTCAGTCACTGGATAGCAAGAGGATGGCTCTAAATCATAGGTGGGCTGAATTGCTCACAGGAGAAGTCTGCCTCTTTACCCACCCCTCCCCCAACACTATTGAATCCCTATGGCAATTACTGTCCTTATAGCACTAAATTCCACTGCTTGAAATAGATGGATTCATCCACCTCACAGTTTTGCTAGTAAGATATAACTACCATGATATTCTACTTGGTATAAGTTCAGGTTTTGTTGATAACTGCTAATACTTTTGCCAACAAATTATTATGCATCACCATGAATATACTTACTGTTGCTATGCCTTCCTCTATTCTACAGTTCTGCAAGTACTGAAATACCCTGGAAATACTGTGTTACTAAAATAACGCTGGTTTTGGCAAGTTTCTAACAACAAGTCCAAAAAATAAGACCGTAGAAAAGCTCTAATGGCTTAAATGCAGTAACAAATGGAATTTGCTAGGACAAACTTCTAAGACCATCCACTACAGCTGTGCAAGCAAGTTTGCTTAAGCTTTGTGCTCCTGCAATTCACCATACACTTTAAAAGCTTTATGCAGGTGTACAGTTTTACTGGATCACTGAAGATTGATACTGTGTGCATATAAACTCCAAGTGCAACAGGAAGTCCTGCTGAAATTTATGGAAATCCACCACACAAGTACAAGCTCCTCGCATGTAACAAAGAGCAAAATCACTGCTGTTAGAACTTTAAGAACACATTTTCATTACATTACATGCCATTAAGAAGGTATTCCCCCCACTGCAACATGCCTCACCTGAAAAAGGTTACTGAAGATTGAGAATTTAAAGGAAGGGTTTCTTTCTCACTTCTTAAGCATAAGATTTATTGCAATACAATCTGAGTGCGAAAAACAAATGGACTAATATTAAACTTGTTGGCTTGAATACAAGTTTATTAGCACTGCCAAAGTAGTGTTTTCTGAAATGGAACTATAAAATGTTCTACCCAAAAGTATTCCTGCTTTTATAGACCTTACCCAGCAAATTATCTATTGAGCTCCCAACTCTCTGGACTACATTTTTCAAGCCAAGTTAAGGAGTCTTTGACAGAAGCCCAACTCCTCAATGTTGGGAGGTGAGACAGGGGGAAAACATCCTGAAGAGGTCCCAACTCAATTTAAATAAATAAATAAGAATGGCATTGTCCACATCACAGATCCTTGGAAAAGCTGTGGTTCCCTCATTTTTAAACAATTCTCTATAAACTTTTGGAAGAGAGTTCATTTGGCCATACATTTAACAATGAATAAAAGAAAGGCAATCACCACTCCAGCTTAGAAAATGCTGGTTCAACATCTAATATTAAGAGTTCACAGGTACATTCTGAAAAAGAAAAAAAAATGGACAGGAACAGGTATCTCAGTATGGTAAATTCAGAATTCTGAATGTATAGGTCACTGAATCATGTAGCTGGCATTTTGGGGTCCCCCCACACACCTCTTTTTAAAAATTTTTGACAGTTCCAAATAGCAAGCTTTTGTTTCCTGCAAAGGTCTCATGGATCATAAATACATTCAGTCCTCAAACAGTATTTTAATGAAATATCAGTTATTGCTCCTCTACTTGACTTGCAGGCAAAACGTGCCATTTTAAGGAGATAATCTTAAGTTACTCTCTGAGAAATGTCAAGAATGCTAAATAGTCATTTCTGTGCTCTGATTTGTTGGGTTTTTCCCTAGTATTCTGTGTAAATTGTCTTTAAAAAAGAAAGTGTGGCGCTACAGAAGATGAAGTAGTGTGAAAAGATGTGCAGTATTTTACAGATTGCAAAATGTAATGTCAACTAATTAAAAGCCTTCAAAAAGCAGGGTTTTAATTGCCTGCATTGAATTATTTTACCTAAAAAAAGACTTAGAAAAATAACATGAACAAGACAACTACTTAAATGGTATTCCATTTTTCTAAACCAAGGAATCAGTTATTCTTGGTTTACCAAGTTAACCAAAGATGGAGACTCCATGACCTCTTTGGGAAACTTGCTCCAGCGTTTTACCAACCCCACAGTAAGAAAGTGTTTTCTTATGTTCAAGTGGAATTTCCTGTGTTTCAGTTTGTGCCCATTGCCTCTTGCCCTGTCACTGGGCACCAGTAAAGAGTCTGGCCCCATCCTCTTGACACTCTCCCTTCAGATATTTATACATACTGGTAAGACCATGCCTGAGCTTGCTCTCCTCTGGGCTAAACAGGCCCATCTCTCCCAGCCTCTCCGCCTACGAGAGAAGCTCCAGTCCCTTAATCATCTCTGTGGCCCTCTGATGGACTTGCTCCAGTAGCTCCATGTCTCTCTTGTACTGAGGAGCCTAGATATGGACCCAGCACTCCAGATGTGGCCTCATCAGGGCTGAGCTGACGGGATGGACCTCGACCTCCGTCCACTTGCTGGTAACACTCTTCCCAATGCATCTCAGGAGGTCGTTGGCCTTCTTTGCCACAAAGGCACATTGCTGGCTCATGGTCAACTTGCTGTCCACCAGGACCTCAGGTCCTTCTCTGCAAAGCTCCTCTTCAGCTGTTCAGCCCCCAGCATGTAGTGGTGCATGGGGTTATTTCTTTCGATGTGCAGGACTTCTCACTTCCCTTTGTTGAACTTCATAAGGTTCCTCTCTGCCCACTTCTCCAGCCTGTCAAGATCCTTCTGAATGGCAGTGCAACAGTCTGGTGTATCAGCCACTCCTCCCAGTGTTGCATTGTCTGCAAACTTACTGGTGGTGTACTCTGTCCCATCAACCAGATGGGATGTTAAATGATGTTATGATGAGATGTTAATGGGATGTTATGATGGGATGTTAATGAAGATGTTAAACAGTACTGGACCCTATACTGATCCCTTGGGAACACCACTAGTGACTGTCCCCAACTGGACTTTGTGCTGCTGATTACAACTGTCTGAGCTCACCAGTTCAGCCAGTTTTCAGTCTACCTCACTGACCATTTATCTAGCCCATACTCCATCAGATAGTCTATGAGGTTGTTGTGGGAGACAGTGTCAAAAGCCTTACTGAAGTCGAGGCAGACAACATCCACTACTCTCATCAGTCAAGTCAGTCATCTGATCATAGAAGGCTATGAGGTTGGTTAAGCATGATTTCCCCTTCATAAATCCATGCTGACTACTCCCAATCACTTTTCTGTCCTTCACATGTCTGGAAATGGTATCCAGGATCAGTTGATCCATCACCTTCCTAGGGATCAAGGTGAGCCTGACTAGCTTTTGGTTCCCTGGATCTTCTTTCTTGTCCTTCTTAAAGACAGGAGTGACATTTGCTTTCTTCCAGTCCTCAGAAACCTCTCCTGATCACCATGACCTTTCCAAGATAATCAAGAGTGGCTTTGCAATGACATTGGCCAGTTCCCTCAGCACTTGCAGGTGCATCCCATCAGGGCCCAAGGATTTATGTATATTCAATCTGATCCAACAGAGTGCAAGACTGCTCATAGCAAATTGCCAGCTCTTTCATAACTGGGAGTGGCAGTACTTTCTCTTCTCCTACCCGAGGGCACTGCAACCTTTCCTGCCCAGGCAACTGGGGAGGAAACACTTAACATTGACACTACACTGAGTGCCCAGAGAGAGGACCTGCACTCACAGAGCAGCACCCCAGCACCACAGGTCCTGCCCTGGGAGCCTGCAAAGGGGAAAGGAGGGGGCAATGAGATGTCCTGGAATGGACGACGACTTCAAGTCTGTAACCAATACTGAGAAACCACAGCCAGACAGCTGCGATACTCCTAGCTACACGAAAAAATTTCACATAGTCATAAGCAAATTCCCATGCCACGGGTACTCCTCGGGCTATATTTGGTGTTTTGGGGAACATGCTGGAAGCTGCTCAAGGCCAAGACTGTCTGCTCTGTGAACACATGGTACGTAGCACAACGGGAGCCTGGCTGAAAACTAAGTTTCCTGATACTACAGTAGTAGTAGACCAAGGCAGGAAGCTTCCAACTTAGGTGAGAATAATAATTTTGAAAATCTACACAGCAGTCTGCCAACAAAGACAGGTCTACACTGTAAAAAGTAAAATATTTTCCTAACTCCCTCTGGCCAATTCAAGAGGGAGAACCTGACTGGAGTCAGGCATAAAGATGAAGTAAATTAGGTATTAAGTCAGAAGAAACAGCTTAACTAAACCACAGTTGCCCCAAAGGGCTTAGATTAAAAGTTGCTAACCTGAGATTCCTGTTACCTTGTCTTCACTGCTATTTTAATGGGTTAGCCTACCTGAGTAAAGCACATGTTCTTCTACCTGCGTAAACATACCCTAAAAGATTTTTATGAGGGAACTGGCCCACAGAAGAGTTGGTGCTTCATGTGGAAATAGCATCTGAGAATTTCAAGCACAGTTCTACACTGAATTGCTGGTTGAAATATTTGAGATTTGGGGGGGGGGGGGGGTGCATGTGTGTGCACGCGCATGTGTAACTAAAGATCACTGTTACTAAGGTTCATACTTAGCATGGGTGGATATTCAGCTTGTGCCTGGCAACTGTTATCTTGTAAATAATCAACACTATACCTGTCTGCATATCTCAAGCAATTCATCCTCAAATCATTTAGAATAGAGCACAGTACTGGGAGAAGGGCATCAGGCGTCATTTCCCACCAACACTGGAAACTAATACAGTGGCTTCCTGAAGCATGAAAATATAAATTAACAATAAAAAAAAAAAAAAAAAGAGAGAAAGACCCAATACACATACATACCAAAATACACATGTCATCACAAAGTTGTGTCTGGTGTCTCTGCAGCAACAGTCTGTACCTTGGAGGTTTCTCGTCCAAGGACTGTGACCCAGCTTGATGCTACTTTGCTTGCAAGATCTGACAGGATCTCAAATTAGATCTCAAATCGCAAATGCCTAATGGCAGTAACATGACTACACATGTTTCCCCTCCTATTGTAATGCAAGCAAGGCTCCAAACTTGTTCTAGATAATAAAGGAGATAATAACTCAGTCATATCTCAGTACTCCATGGTGTGGATCATGGCATTCACTACACCTGTCAGAATATATTGTAAATTATATACAACACGTACTTTTAATAATGCAAACCTCAGAACTGTCTACATATTTTGTCGTAGCAGAAGTTAACAGATGTTGACAACCAATCAGATAGCAAGAGCATTAAAATAAACAGCTCACTCTATTACTACTGCTTATGTACGTACATGGTTTCTTGCTGTCATAACCATCTACACTAATGGTTTCTTCTTCTGATGTAGCAACGTTGGTGGGCTTCTCTTGCCCATTCTCCCAACAGGCAGCTATTCCAGCAAAAACATTCAACGGTGCATATCTACTCCAAACAGTGCTGCCCCTCCTTTTATTTACAGGGGAAAATTACTGGCTGACGACACCCTACTCAACATGGAACCGTAACCTTAATGCTAGACCAGGCACCAAGGAAATCCTGGCATCGGACCCATCATCCAGACCAGCACTGAACACTTGTGGGGACTCTCCAGAGCACATGATACCATACTGACGCTGGTCTCTGCCCAAGCACATCAGTTCTTCTACTTCTATGCCCAGGGCGCTGCAGCACAGGTTGGAGCCTGGCAGTGCTGTTGTGAATAGGAACAGAGCTGCATACAGGATCCCTAAATAAAGACCCCTTTCTTCACACAACATGCGCCAGATAGACAAGACAGGCTGTACTGGCAGAAGATATAAACCATGCAAGCGTGGGCATGGCTAGCCACTCTAGATAATCATAGGATGCAAAGGTGTTAACCTCAGTGTGGTGCCCGAATCTGCCAGGAAAGCAACAAACAGTAGCAAACTGTGGTACTAAGGATAAGAAGCAGAGAGAGGAAAGCAAAGGCAGCACTAATGCAAATCTATGCCAAGTCCTTGGACAGAAAGGCATCTAACCCACAAAGGGCCTCTTAAGACCATTTAGAAGTTGGCAATCCCAGATACCCTTTGCTGAGTTGTTAGATTATTTGGGGGCTGAAATGCTGACAGCTGACAAGGCTACCCAGAGAGTGGCATCTCCTATCTGGGAGATTTTCATCCTGTGCTGTGAGCTGGGAGCAGATAAAAGGGCCCCAGAGCAGCCATGAGTTTCCTTGGGTTTTCCCAGCAGCGCTGTGGCAGCTGATGAGATGCACAACCCTTTTCTCTGCCCTCACATCAACAAGAAATGGTTGTTCATTGCCCAGAGTGGTGGCCCTGGCAGAAGCACCATGGCTGCTTTACCACTGCCATCATCTGGTGGACCTCAGGAAGCACCACACCAAGGGCAAATCAAGTCCTGGCCACTCAACAGCAAGCCAAGCAGGCAAAGGGGCCAAAATGCCCCTGGCACTGAGCCTTCTCAGCACAGCCAGGAGTGGTCACCCAATCCCAGCACAGCATTAAACTTTCAAAATATTATGAACAGCTCCTTACCAGCAGAGTAGCTTTACACCAGCTCAGCACTCCTGAGCATTTCTAAACCAGTCGCCTTAAATGGGACTGACTGCCTGGCTGAACCACGGCCTAAACTAGAGGCAATCTCTCTGTTGGCACAGAGTATTTTCAGTGAGACCCACCCAGACTGAGATCAGTGAGTTGCATAAGCTTGCACTTGACAATAAGCACGCACTTAACCCTGCTGAAGTCGATGGTATTTGCTACATGCTTAATATTAGGCACCTGTTCAACTAATGGACCAAAGCAGGACCCCAAAATCCAGATCTTCCCAACTTTGCACAACCTGTGGAAGCTTTCAGTAATATCACAATTCTATTCTACAGACCATAGTAAAATACTTGCTTTTCCCAGATGAACGGACTTCAGTGTGTTAGGCGCCACACAAGCCCTCTGCCATAAACCGAACACAAGCAGGTCCCCACAAGCATACTCATAGTTATGGCTACAAGCTTCCTTCCTTTTCTACTTAAAAGCACTACCAGAGCACAGCTGTGGGGGTGTGCGGGTTCAGACTGGAGGGAAATGCTGCAGTTGTAAAACTCAAGTCAAGTCCGCAACAATGACACATTGCATTTCAATACCAAACCAGAGCAATTTGGCACAAGATAAGTATGACATCACCACTACACACAAAAGCAGCTGGGGTTGCTTTGTTGGTTTTGTTATCTTTCAAGTAAAAAGCTCTGCTGTCCCTACTTTACTGCAATATTTCTAGGTAAAATTTATTTAAGGTTATATAGGACCATCGTGACCATCTAGTTCGACTCCATACAGAAAGGAAAACAAAAATTAACCAGTAAATTACGGCAGATTAGGGCTGCTCTATGATATGAGAGAGATCGTAAGGAGGAAGAGCAGACTAAATTTGCTGAAGGGAACCAGCACGGAAAAGCCTCCACAAGAAGCGACAAATACTGAGAGTCTTGGAGGAAGTTCACCCACTCGCCCACCACAGAGACAGCAATTTAGCTAAAAATTAACAGCCATTACCACTGACGGTAAGGAGCAAAAAGCTGGCCGCTCAGCCACCAAGCTGCAGGGACTGCTCAGAATACTAGTTTATTAGCTATTGATTCTTATCAGCTATTGAGTCTTATATGATTATTAGTTTCACTGTTGTTAAAGTAATCAGCTGATAAGGACATCAGAAAGGAAAACACTTTGTGATAAAAATCCCAGTGGCTTGGGGACCTCCTCCAGGTGGCATGGTTGCTGGTTTGGTTAAACTGAGCTCTTGGATGATGCCCATTTGTCACAGCTCCCAAACTGCAGCTTGCTGCAGGTCTCTCAGGAACAACTTCATCTCCCTCAAACCAGTGGGTTTTTTTTCAGGGATAAGCCTCAATTCCTACTGCTTTATATCCCTCAAATCACAGTGCACTGATCCACTGAGGGGGAAAAAAAAATTTTTTTTGAAAGCATGTTTCCCAACCCTCCCCCTCTTTACACACCTTAGTACAGGTATACCCAGAGGTAAGACAGGGCAGAATTAGGCCTTTAGAAGGCAACACAAAGGAAAGGAAATATGGCAATTGTTGTACTAGTCTGATGAAACGGACTGAACTCTTTGGCCTTACCATTACATTAAACACTATATGATTCAATAGCATTGGATTTCCTCTCATGAGACAGGGCTATTTTGCTTTCCTACTTTCTTACAGTAACACAGATTTGTCTGTGTCCTATTTTGGGCATCTTAATTAAGAATATTGCTCATAACCAGATTATATGGCATTTATTCTGAAGAGTAAGACATACTGATAGAGCTAAAAATTCAATATAAACACCCTGTAGATGTAAGCCATGGCATTTATATACCGGATTAGAAAGTACTAAGAGGAATTTCTGATGTAGGGCACATGACCCTCCCTTCAGTTCAAAGTGTGACATGTTCTTGAAAATGTTTGCAGACAGGCAGCTTTATCCCAACCACTTCCAAATCTTGAAAGAGCAATTTCAGGCGAATCTTCGGTTTTGAGATAAGAGAACATCTGGGAGTTTGTCTGTATCAAATCAGCACACATGTATGTGCTTACTAGGAGGTAAGCAGGCTTGAGACAAATGTCAATTTTATGCAACATGGATCTAAAGCCTCTCTTCAAAAAAACTGAGGGAGGTGAACCAACACAGAGTTCCTGCTTAGGCCAATCTCTACTTTTAACCAGCATGATTTATGTTGCCATTGCTGCCAATGTCAGCGATGAATTACAGTCAGAGGAATGCTATTCCTTAGCAAGTTCCTGTTCTGGACTACAAATCCTCTTTCAACAGATTGCTGGAGCAGTCTTGCTGTTTAGAGCGGTTGTTGTCTTTCACCCCTTTTTACTTACACCTTGATGTTTTCCAGCTATGCAAACCTGGAAGCTACTATCTTATTAAATTCAAAAGGGTGGCTTACAGTTTTAATCACAAAAACTGAAAGCAGCCAGGCTCCCTAGACATTACTTGTCAAAGCTGGTCAGCATAAACTCAGCCTTTCCACAACAGGAGAAAGGGAGAGAGGAGAACCGCTGAGTTTGTTGTAAGGAGAGCTTAGCAGATGACTACAGCTGCTTTTTCCATCAAGATCTTTAACTTCCCAGGGCCTGACAGTACTTTGATGTCCCAGGCAAAAAAAGAAAAAGACAAAAGAAAGCCTCCCAAGCCCACTCTTAGGCAAGAGCCGCCAGCACGGCTGGGCCAGTGCCTCCCAACCCGGGGATGCACCAACACCCCCACGGGAAGGGGAGCACACACCGGGTGCCTGCGCGCCCCGTGATGCAACATGCCGCCCTCCAACGGCGGCTGATGCGACTTCTCATAAGTGTCACTGCTGGATTTTGCAATCAAAAGATCACGTCTGTCGGAGTAATTCTAGCTGTTTCCCAAACCGACCCTGAATCCTGCGGTTATGTTACATTAGACGGCCTTTTCCTAGTAACACTGTAAAAAAGAGAATAACAAGAAGCAAAGCTATCCTACAAGGCTTGCACATGAGGGGGTGGAGATGCAGGCAGCTGTACAGGCAGATTTAACATGGAAGTTGCAAATTGAAGCTCCTCCAAGTTAAGAAATACTCTAAGTTCTCTTGTATTATTTCAGAACAGAATTTAAGTTATACAAATAAAACTGGGGAAGGGGCAATAATTAAGCTCATCATATGGAGCTGTACTGGCTCAAGTATCCACTCCCACTACCTACCTCCTCTTTCCCTTAGGCCTTGTTTTTTCTCCCTCCTCCATCAAGCAGCCTTCTGGCTGTTATCTCCCACTTCTTCTTTCCTTCTGTTCAAACTGACACCTCTTCTCCCATCCCCATTTTCCCTCTCCTGATCTGTTTCTACTCCCTCGAGTGTCTGTGTTATTTCTGATCTGTGATCAGCCTGTGATATCTGGCAGCTTCTTCCTTCTCTTTGCTGCTTGGGAACAGCTTGGAGGAAGCACGAAAAATCCCCCCACCCTCCGTTCTCGTGCCTGGTAAAACCACAGCCAGAAACACAAGACGGCAGGAAGAGTCCTGTTCAGCCCTGCAACTTCTGCAACAGGGCTGCCGGTTTGATCTTGGAGCGATGGGACCCCCAGGAACCGACATCGCGCAGGACCGTGCTCAGCAGCAACACAGTCTCAGAAACCCAAACTCTCCAGGCTTTACCTACCAACAGAAGGAAATGCAATTCTTCTCTAAGTTGAGCAGTTATCCAAGTTCTGGTGGATATGTCTCTGGGGGAAATAGAGAAGGAAGAAGTATCTGGACAGTAAGGTAGCTCTCTGTGCCTAATTAATACACAGAGATGCTAATGCATCCAAAAAATTTCCTTCTGTATGCATATCAGCATGATCCAAACAACTTGCCCTAAACACGTGCTTGTAAGCACCTACCATTTTTGGCTGCAATATCTCAAAAAAAAAAAAACCTCAAAACAAACAAACAAAAAATCCAGCCTAAGCTGAACTTACGAATCGCCACACACACTGGGCTGCTGAAGTTTGCTTTAAGCAACCAAAATCAAAGTGTAGTGAGAGCCTGCAAAATTCAGATTCCAGCCCAACTCTGGGGACTCTCCAAGCACAGTGACCATTCAGACTGGAGATGAGACACATTCGGTTCCTCAAAAATAAAAATCACCTGACAAATAATCAGCAATTCAGGAATCAGGACAACCACTGGCTGAAGCAGCAACCCTCTGAACACGCCATAGCACTGGAAAGCTGAGCAGGACAGCTCTGTTAAGCACTGCAAGGGAGGAAGCAAGCACATACAAAAGAGGTATAGCTACAGAAGACTAAGGGCTGGATCTGGAGCCGTGATACGCCTATGTGACTAGTCAAGAACGTCTTCAGGAGAGACGGTGCAAGCACGCTTTACCACATACATGATTTCAGAAGCCTGAAACATGGTACAGCCAGTGGTTGAAAAAAGACTCAAGTATCTCTCCCAGCAAAGAAGAAGGAAAAAAAAGAATACTGGGAATTGCTATTACACCTTGGTGCTGCTGTCCATCATCAAAGCTCTGATCTAAGGTATCAGGTGAAGGCTCACTGATGAGAAACAGAAAACCAAATACATTGTTAGAGTTAAGTCTTGATCCCCCAAAAGGCTAGGTAAAATTTCGCATCCCCAGACAGGGTGTATGGCTGAAGACAGCTTCCCTCTCCACTGCCTTTACTACCGGGACATGTGTGGAATAAAGTTGCTTTTGCAAGTCACGCAGGACTCTCATCAGAAAGAGCTTATCGAACATGGGATCTGAAGCCGGACAGAAGGCAGCCTGGGAACTTCTGCAAATCTGCGGAGAAGCAGCCAAGTAATTTTCAAAAGAAAGATAAAGAGATTATTCCTGTAATTTCCACTCCTCTGCACCAAGACACTTTCTGCAGAGCAGATTAGCTATCCTCCCCAAGAGGGCTAAACTGTTCTAGTGCAGCGCAGTTCTCCAAAATATGATAGACTTTGTAGAAGGCCAAAATTCCTGAAGAAAGCAGAAGTTTTAACTAAATTTAAACCAATAGTCAGCCATATTGTTATCATGATTTGCACAGCTGCTCTGTAACAGAGTTCATAATTCCACAAGGGACTACTTAACTGCAATCACCCTTCCTACATGGGCATGTAGCATTCTGGGAGGCTGATCAGTTAATTAAGCAGCAGTAACTCCACAGCATGCCCTATAGCCTAGTGCAGTTATATAAAATTATTTCTGCAAATGAAGTTCTCTCAAACACCACTCAGAGAGGGGGGGGGAAAAAAAAAACACTGTAGAGCGCAGTGGGTGAAATGAGAAAGAGAATTATTTTCTACACATGCCACATGTCAACACAGCACTCATTTAGCATGCCTAACTCTCCCCATTTCAGTCTCAGCTGGAAAAAAAGACAAAAAAAGATTTCCAAATACAACAGAAAAGGTTTCCACCACTGCTGGTCGGAGGGGGAATCAGGAGCAAAGGAACAGACCAAGTCACCAGCCAGCAATGACTGAGTGCTCTCCTCCTCAGCCACTCTGGTAATTCATATGTTGCTTTAGCTTTAGAAGCTCCAGGCAACTCCTCACATACCTCCCTCCAACCACAGAGATGCAATAGCCACGTCAGTAAGTTAGACAACATATTAAAACAAAAAAAAACAAAACAAAAAAACAGCACATGCAGTCAGGGAAGTGCCAGGACACTGTTCCACCACCTGGCCAGGTCTCTCCCTCTGGAAGCACCAGCCCTCACCTAGAGGCTCTAGCCCTACACCCAGATTCCCAAGATCACATCAAAACAAGGCGGCCCTCTCTCTCCCTCCCTCCCTCCCTCCTTAATTTAAACAAGAAAGAGGGGTGGTGCTGTGCTAGTACAAGACAGCCAAGCCAGGATTTCAAGTTCTGATTTTGTTTCTCCTCTCATGGCCTAAGGTCACCTGACTTCTCTTACTCCTTTATCTGTAAAATGGGGCAAATAATTAGAAACTACTATCCAATGTTATACAAATTATTTAATTCATAGTTGTACAGCTCTTTGAAGATATAAACAACATGCCAACTATTATTACTAGATGATGATCTATTTTCCCCCCAAGCTTCCTAAGGGAAGAAAAAAAGCATGTGATCAGGCAACTGTATTTCTAATGAGATGCAATATTCAGAAAGTAGGACATTTTAAAACAGATTGGACAATCTTTTTCCAGCTCAGAAAGATTATTCCCAATACATAAACCTCACAGGATTATAAATTCATGAAAAGAAAAATATCATTTTACTAGGTTTCTGCTGACAAAATAAGATTGTCTAAATAAACAGGGAAAATATATACTCCCAGTCTTTAAGACAGCAAAAAGAATTTCTCAAAGAAGCAGGGGCAAAAATGAAATTAGATTTGAAAGCTTTGTGGGGGATGAATTTAAATTTTCTGAATACGAAGCAACTGTCAGGACTGGAAAAGTCAATTAAAAAGGGACTGGATAAGGCGGGGGGGGAATGCACTGTGCAAGAGAGGTCATGTGCTAGATAAACAGGGCAGTACACTAAATATTTATGGATAAATACAACTCCCTTTCTGTCCTTAGCCATAGATATATTAGAGAGCTACCATCAGTATTCTGGGTGAAGAGGCTGTTAAGTTACATTAAGGTTACCCAAACCACATCACTTAGTGACTGAGCCAAAGCAGAAAAAAAAAAAACCCATACTGTTCTCTGCAAGCAGCAATATTCCCCTCTCAAAAGAAGGGGGGGATCTTAAATATCCTGCCTCCTTCCCCACCACTGCGGACACCACCTGCCAATGGTGTCGCACTCCTTCCCCAGCCCCGCAAGCCTGAGGTTACATTCATTCCCAATCTGAAACCAACAGATCTGTGGTCTTACCCCTTGCTGAACCTAGCAGCTAGCCAAGTCAAAACCGACCTCCGACCGGCCCGATTTCCCCTCACCTGTAGGGTACGGGAGCCCTGCTTCAGAAAGTGATGCTCCTGCATCAGGAGTCTGAACACGGTGCATGCGTAGGGATGCACCTGTATGCTATGAACAAGCTTTATGTCTTTTTTCTTTTAATATCACATCCATTCAGACAACATATCTGCAGTATAGGATTTTTAATGTTGGAATACAATATTCATATTTTAACAGTTCACAGAATTACTATTTTGAGCACATCTGACTTTAGCACAACTATCAAAAGCCCAAGAAAAGCTCAGTCTGGGCTGGACTCTGTCAGACAAGTTATCTAAGTGCTAATAAACGCAATCATGAGAAGTATGCACAAGAAGCCTTGTATTTCTTTTCCATCCATATTAAATGTGACACTGATTAAAAAGAAGAGACCCGTTTTTGCCTTTTGCATATGGGCAACATAATAGCGTGGACTAGACGTGTGGTGTTTTGCTACTGCACGTGCATGCTCTGTCTCCCTTTCAGACACGAAGACAATCTGCTGAGTGCAGCGTTAAACTCAAAACAGTCCCAAGTGTTGGAGCAAGGAGAAGAGGCAGTTAAGCAGCTGGAATTCAGTGAGGTTAACGGCACCTCAGTAAAGCACTTCTATCTGCTAAGGCTTATTTTAGAAGTGTTATTTAGCTTTTCCAGATTATTTATACACACTTCCTTAACGTGGGTCACAATATGGACTGTCAGCATCATGTTTAACAAGACACTTGCTATGGAACAACAGGATGGAAATCCACAGTTTCAATCCTAGACAGAGGCAACAGGCAGCAACACTGAAACTTCAGTCAAGACACATCTGCATAGTTTATGTGGTGAGAACAGAGCTCACATATCCGGGCTGAACTTGGGGCAATACAGTAAGAAATTCCATGTTCATCTATCTTGTTGGGAGAAGCAGACAGTAGCTTGTAATATAGTCCACTGTTTCTGTCAACACTGAGTCAGAAACCAAGATTTCTTGCCATCTTGTTAGAAGAGGCTTTTATTTATTTATTTATTTAATGGTGAAAGCAAGTAGCAGCAGGAGAAATCAGTTCCAGCTTTGTGGACAGATTGCTGAGAGAAACAGATCTAACTAAAACAGAATGCCTCCAAATACCAGAATTACATTGGTATTTGGGCTACAGGCATGGAGAGAGCAGGACTGAGCACCAGCTATTACCATCTGGGCTAGACACGGACACACACCCATCCCCAGGAGGGGCAGCACAAGTGACAGGGAAAATAAAACAGATTTAGGTCCCAATAATTTTGCTACAGGTGGAGAAGAGAACGGGGGAACAGCAGCACATCTGGAAACTGAGGATGCAGAGACTTCCAGCGAAGGCGAGGCACGTGCATGGTGACGCCAGCAGACTGGCAATCTCCAAACACACATCCAGCAGAAAGTGGCTGCCAGCCAACGTCAGACTTCTAAGGATGTTTTTACAGCCGTGACTGATTCAAACCCAGCGGGAGGGCCTGGCCAGCTGTAGCGTAATCCCAGCAACACTGATAAGCCCCAGTAAAACTGAAGGAACAGGACCAGGGTGGGAGACAATAGGTGATAACCGCTCCTGGAGCCAGCCAGCCACTGATTAAACACCCAGGGAATAAAAGCTGTTAGTGCTGGAGTTTAGGGTTCCTGACAGGCCAGGAGCAACACCCGCATCCTGAGACCCAAGGCAGCCTGCAAGAAACCCAGAGAGAGCCACCACACAGTGATTTAGCATGGGAAGGGTTGGCGATCCAAGAATAGGCATTTCAAAGGTTGTGGGGAGGGGAAAAGGCAGGAGCAAAGAAGGGAAATACTAGCCCTCGTGTCCTGCAGTCCTGCACCGCAACCAAGGATGGAATACAGTACAGAAGAGCAGCAATGACCAAAGCCAGAAAAGCCCAGAGCCCTTGGCAGCTGGACTCGAACAAAAAAAAAAAAAAAAAAAAAAAAAAAAAAAAAAGAGGAGATGCTTGCTGCACTCTCCAAAGCGGAATGACTCTCCTAGCAAACTTCCAGGCACAAGGTGAGCATGTCTTTGGATCACAGGCTGTTAAAACATTATGAAGAGCAACAGCCACTGCTGCTGGTCTCAGCTGGCTCTAAGGGTGGTTAAGAGAAGATCAGGGCAAGCAAGCAGCCAGCTAGCTGTACACGGCATGCAGGTGAGCAGGGACAGGATTCAGTCCATCAGCCACACAGAGCAACGGCACAAAGGCAGCACGTCCCAGCTGAGTGGGGAGACAGCCTTATGAAGCAGTTATAGCACCGTCCCAGCTGAGTGGGGAGACAGCCTTATGAAGCAGTTATAGCACCAAGATAGCCATCAAGAGAAAGCCCAATACAATGTGGGACAGAAGCTGGAAGATACCATAGGCAGACTTTTAGGGCCCTTGGACAGGACCAGGTGAACAAGGAAATGACCAGACCTATTATTTAGCCTTATGTAGATGCGCCACAAGAAAAAGTATGCTTGCTTCTCTGGTTGGATAACACACAACTCGAAGAAAAAAAAAGCAAACAAGCATATACTCTTTATCCAGTGATAAGGCAAGGAAGAGAGGATCAGAAATGAGAGTATCCGAACAGCTGTGAGCCAACGGTGAAGGTCACAGCAGACTAGTAGACACTGGTCTTGCAAAGCATTTGTACAAAATATGAAACAAAGCAACAGCATGAGTTAAAACGGGAGACCTAGCAACCAGCCGGGAAGTCAGCTGTGTTGTCACAGGGGTGAAAATACCGAGGAAGCCCCAGGCACATTCCAGTTGCGGGGCGCATGGCTGACATGCAAACACAGCAACTCAAACTAGCTCCTTAAATAAAGGGCGAGCTGGAATCTAGGAACCTCAAGTCTTTCGCATGATAGATTATACTGTGATATCCAAAACAAAGTAGGCAAGGGATAACCATTCCCAAAACAAAACTGCTAGCTCTGACATGCACTAGGCTACTTGGATCATATCAGTCTAGAACAAATGCAAGATGCTGTACCTTGAAGTCACCTAAGTGAGCCATTTCCAAGGGCTAACACAACAAATAGAGCATTTGACAAAATAGACTTCCACATAAACTTGCCCCAGTAATCCAAAAGTCCTGGGCAGTTTCTCTGCACATTGCAGTTGAACTGCTGAGTCTGATTTCACTGCACATGCACAGTGCAGCTGCATCATGCAGGCACAGTAGTTCCTGAGGGCTTTGTACTGAAGCATTTCCACTGGCTGTTGTACCCGCGCCATGCAACAGAACTGCTCCAAGTGGTCATTTCAGATTATTTCTTGAATGATAAAAATATTTGCTACTACGCCACAGTCCATACGTTAAGTTCAAAGCCACTGGCTTTAAAATGTGGAAAGCCTCCCTGAATCTAAATAGTGGTTTGACCTGCATAAACAATGGCTATTGTTTAAAAGATAGCAAATAAATGGGTATTTACACAAACAGAAGCAGTACAATGTTCATCTACAAATCCTGCTGGAAACTGTAAGCAGCCTAATTTTAACAACTTTGGAAATAAAAGCCTAAAGGAGCTGTTGTGTAAGGTACCAGGGAGAAAGAGACCAGGTACACAGATATTAAAGACGTCAGTGGTGAGGAACAATTCAGTGGATTAGATTACTCACCCAGGGGCGCAGACTTAATGCTGATCTCCACCGTTACTCTTGAGCCAGTACCACTAGTCCATATAAAGTACTGACGCTAAAAAGGGAGAAATAGAGAAATAATTTAATCAATCACCACAAAGTTAGAGGCAGCTTAACTGTGAGATCTTACAAAAGTTGATTATAAAGTGACATGGGATAAGGAAGCAAGATGGATGATGTACATAGCAGCATTAACAAAAACTCCAGCGCGAAGAGATTAAAGGATGAGAACCAATGTACGAATGGGAAATGAGTTTGGTTATTCCTAATAATTCCCAGTAACATTAGCTCCCAGTATTTCTACATTACATGTTTGGCCTGTGCCTGCCCTCCACCTTCCCAGGTGATCATGAGCATATAGCACAAAATGAAGGTGGATGGTGCCTTCCAAAAGCTCCCTTCTCACTCTGGTCGCCTCCAAAGATCCCAGACAAGCACCCCACAGAGTTGTAGGTCTAGAGGATGGAGGGTTAAATAAAGCCAGTGGAAGCCAGTGCAGTGCACAGCACTGAACAGACCCTCCAGCTCTTCTCCATCATCAGGAAGGATGCTCCCCTCTACGGATCACGATCAAAATAAAACCTATCTGGTCTGGCAAGCTTGATCTAAATGTTCTGTGAGAAGGTGTCAGGGAACCTTCGAATTTGAAATGCAAAGCAGAGTTTGGGGAATAAAACTCTCGTCCGATAAAAAACACGAATGCCAGACCTAAGCAATTACACGAGCTCCCACTAAAAGAGACATAAGAAGCAGTAACTTCAATACAAGTTCTCAGTGAAGTATGGCTGCCAGGATTGAAACAACTCGCAATACCTCTGAAAAGCTACTGTACTAAATAATTCTTCTAGTTATGACTCCAGTGTACCCACAGCCAGGATACTGTGCTGGGATACCAAGATACTGCTCTTGGAACAAAAACGATGCCAACAGCAAGACAGAAAGACTATTGCCAAATTGACAGAAGTTGAGGACAAGCAAGCAACACGATCAGAACACAAAGAATCAGCTCAAAAATTAAGGACCAACACAAACTAACTAGCTGTTGACTTGGGGCAAAAAAAGACAGACTGCAAATATTCAGCAGGTAGAAGCACAATGAAAGCAGAGAGAATTCAGCCACATAAGCATACCTACCAGACGGGTCCAAAAAAAGATGCAATTTCAAGCCTGGATACTAAAGCAGTATACCAAAGTCTCAGGGCACACAAACGATTAGGTGATCATTGCTTCTCAGAACAGTTTTTTAAACTAGACTGGACAAAAATCCAAGCAAAAAAAAATACACAGAGCACAAAGGACAGGGGCATATGAGTCTGTGCAAGCAGACTCCTTCACAAGACTGGGGCTTCAGGCTATTGCAACAGAATAATTATGTACTGAGACCTGTGCCACACAGCAAAAAACCATCTGTCAGATGGAAAAGAGAAAAAATCTGGTAGGAGAGGGGAGGGAAGAAAAAAAATAAAGTATTTGAGGTTTCTATAAAGGGTACTGCAGAACGTCATGTACGAAACTAGGGAAAAAATGTTACTTAGCAGTGTTATTTTAAGTGTGCTTAAAGAACTACCAAGGGCGCAAATGGAAAACCTATAATTAGACGGAGTTTCTCCTCTCCATCCCAAACACTAAACTCCAGCTAAGGCATGCAAGGCTCAAACTGGTCAGATCTTTGGGATTCCCACTGCCTGGGCTGGGAGGACCCGGAGGCAGCAGTCGTCAGGCAGAGGGGAGGGAGATATGCAGTGTGGCGGCCACGGTATTTCGCTGCTGTGCCCCACTGAGGGGTGCTGGCCGGACAGCCAGCTGCTCCGGCAGTTGGCCTGCTGCTGTGGACACCAGCTTCAGAGGCAACGCGGTCCCAATTTCTTCATCATCCTCTCCGCCACAGAAAGGACCTCCAGCACAGGAAACTCCCAGCAACTTTTCAGAAAGAAGCTCTGTCCCGATTCTGCCCAGTCTCTCCCCTTTTATTAACTCCATCTTTAAAGAAGGTGAAGTTAAACTCCCTGCGAGTGCAGGACTGATTAATCTGTTCTTCCCCCAGGGGAGGGCATGCAGCATTCATTTACAGGCACCAACAGCTACTCCTGAGTTTCTTGACCATGACTATTTTGGTAAATCAAAGATGTTCTTTGTTACTGTGGTTTGACAGAAAGTTTTAGTCATTTCCTCTTCAGCAGACTCAGAGTTACACATCCAAAGCCCACACCTCTAGCAAACAGTATGGGCACTCACTACCTAATGAAAAAGGGAAAAAATGCATGCATTTCTCAAAAGTGAACTAACTGAACTAACTAAAAGTGAACTAACTTTATATACTACGTTGTGAGCTGTTCCCAGAAGATTCAAGGAGGCATTTCACAGTTTGTTTCGAAGGCTGCTAGGGGAGTCACCCACCTATATAGTCTTTTTCTTCCCTCCTCGAACTCAACTTAACTTTTACTAATGAGCCTGCCTAGAAAACTCAGATTCTCTCTAACTCTACAGCTAAAGAAACCTCTCTTACTCCCCTTCTACTTTTGCGAGACTCTTCAAAGGCAAGCAACCAAATTCAGCACTCTGAACGCTGTGCCTGTAGGGCTGGCCGTGATGTTCACCTCGGCATTTTTCCTGACTGAACAGGGCACGAGACACAGCCACCCAGGGGGTTTTACCTTCCCACTTGCCTTACAATCCCAGGAAGGCTGACAGGCCCCCAAGCAAGTCTGGAGCTCAGGGACACTGGATGAAGACCAGGACTTGTTGGACTTCTGGGAAAGGGTGGAGTTTTTCTGGTTTAGCTGGGAGGCTAAACTGCCATCCAAAAGCGGCAACCGAGGGAAGAGCAGCTCTTGCATCACACCAACAAGCATGCCATCCCTGCACAAAGTGCCGATCGGAGGGCACGCAGGCAAACACTGGAGTGACAGGAGATCTCTAGCCTTAATCGTAAGCTCTCCACAGACACCAAATTCAATTTAAGTTCAGTTTCAGTATCAGAAAACAACCTCCCAGAAAACCACACTCATAACCAAAAGCCAATTTTTAGGACTGATCATTTAAGAAATGCAGGACTATGCAAGACAATAAGATAAAATTTAAATGAGTTTTTGCTTTTCTGCAGAGAAGAATGAAAAATATAGTTGTGCTGGAGGAACCCTCCCAATATACCCAGGAAGAACCAGTACCGCAAGGCAAACAAAAATAAAGAGCAAACAGAACAGAGGTGCAAGACATGAAATCTCCTGTCTCTTCCAGATGTAATCTCTCAACCAAGAAGAAAACCCAAGCCCTAATTCTACAGTCTCGTATGTCTTTGCTCAGCAATAATACTTTACCTTGCCAAAAGTTCTATACAACAGCCATCCATTTCTTTTTCAAATTAAGGAAGCACAATGGCATACAATTATACACTGCAGGAATTTAAAAGGGACACAATCCCATGCCTAAAGATCTGAAAGATTCATGTGTTGGCTGTATTTAGGGCTGCGGCTTAACAGTAAAGCAGCAGCTCTATTTCTTTTCTTTGTACCTGCTAAAAACTTTGTTTCAGAAACATTTCTGGAAGAACTAAAATGAGGAGTGCTGCAACCAAATAATGTGGTTTACATCTGTTCTTTACTAGATAACGATCAGCTTTGCCTGATCACTTCTGGTCAAGAAAAGGACTGAGTTACAAGATCCGAAAGATTTCCCCTCCTTTCTACTAAAAACATCTATATAACATGGGACTGAAATAGTCACAGCACAATTCAAATTACCCCTCCTTCCCACACACTCGCTTTATGTCTGCATGTTTGTGTTTAAATTAAAAAGCTACAATGATATTCTTCCTACATTTTTGAAAAAAACAGGGCGGTACATTCCCCAGGCAATGAAACTCCTCCAAAACCTTGTATTTCAACATCTCCCACTGCTGCCACACAGCCCAAAGCACTTCACGAGTTCAGGATCCTACACACACAGAAGGAAAGTGGCTGAATTAACTGCAAGGGCCGATTCTGCTCAAGATTACAAGACCTTGTGTTTGCTGGTCACTTGGGTGACTTGTACCTCAAGGATGCAGCCAGACTGGTGCCCTGGGTAGGTTATCCAGCCACTTCAGCACCCAGAACTTGCATAAAGACAAGGACATCAGCTGAGCGGATGTGGCTGTTTAGGACAGAATCAACCAGACAGCAAAGCTGGGCAGGTTAGCTCAGCCTGTGGCAGGGGACAGCGTCAAATGAGGTGGCCAAAGTTTTGCCAAACAGAGCATTTGCAAAATTAATTGGGAATATTCAGACAAGCTATGCTGCCTGCCATGCTACAGGAGCGTACAAGGGATGGCAAATTGTATTAATAGTTCAAAGCTGGTAGAGTTGCTTCTTCAAGAAACATTGGACAAGAGGTGCCACCTCCCAGCTCCAAGCAGCCATGTCCCAACCTCTTCTCCTTTCCAAGCCAGCTTGCAAAAGTTTCTGCTTTCTCAAAGCAATGGCATCATGTGGAGCTCTCCTAAAAGACAGCTCTTTCTGCAGCTTGCTTGCCAGGAGAAGAGGTTGATGCTTGCAAACTCTACCTTTTATCTGTTTTTATAAATGGTTTTTCCTTTCCACTTCTTTTGCTTTTACTTAAAAGAATGAATCAACAGCTTGCTTCACTTGATTCAAAATTTATGAAGGAAAATTAATAATTGTACATTTATAAGGAAGTCACCAATGCAAAGCTGATTGCATCTAGTTATCTTGCCTCAGAAAGGTGGGAGTGGGATTTAAAGTCAAGCAGCAAAGCATTGAAGAAACAGTAGTTCAAATGTTTTGGAGACCTAAAGATTTTCCATGGAAAAAGTTTTTGATGCATGTCTTTTATATTTGGACACTAATGGTCCAATTTTTTGTAAAAGGCCATTAGGCAAAGGCTGGTTTGAGACTGAACTGAACTGAAGTTACCAGGGTTACAGCTTGAATTTCACCACATCCCATGCGTATCACCTATCCACACCAACTATCACCCACAAACACCCAACCTCTGTCATGGAAATCACCCTGTCCTGGCATACAACTTTTCAGCTGCCCCAGACCATGTAAAGGATCTCATATTCCCGATGAAACAACCTAATCATATTTAAACAAATGTGTAGAATATGTGTTTTAGCCCTTATTTTTATTTTTGGTTTCTACAGCATTGCCTATCTTTTGCCACACAGAAAAGCCTCACAGCATCCACATTAACAAACCAATATGGTTTGGGATATTACTGCACTCACAGCTGAAACCCAGAACAGCACTTGTCCACTCTGCAAGTGCTGTCCTTGACTGACATCAAAAAAAAAAAAGAAAAAAAAAAGAAAAGAAAATCAAGTTTTCATCCAAATTTTTGAGTCTCAGCACTCGCAGAAACACAAAATGAAAACTAAGGAGACCTGAACAAAACTAACCACATGATTGACCCCAGCAACCCAAACAGCTGGTATTGCCTACAGCAACAACCTCTACCACAAAAGGGTAAGTTTGAACAACACACGCACATGTGTCACTGAATCAACATGCCTGCAGTGGAGCATCCAGAATAGCATAGCCAATTGCCACCGCAAACAAACACTTTCCAGTAGCATATTAAGTATTATTTATTATTCTTCTGAGTCAGAAGATTATAACAGACAGATCATTTAATAAAGCACTTCATAAAAACAGTAGCAAAGATGAAATTACAACTGCAGAAGGTTTAAATAAAATCTTTCAAATCGCTAGCTGATCAGAGCTTAAGTGAAATGAGACATGATCTGTTCAAGGAAAAATTTTAAGACTATGACTGATTTTATATTAATCACTGACTGAGCCAGTCTTGGAATTGGAGACTGCATTATTTCTTTCGGCTAACTCATTGTTTTAATTCTACAAACCAAAGTAGCAAGTTATGCAGTTTATCTCCTGTAAAAATACGTGAGTCAACTGACGGAAGATGCAGAAATAACCAGAAGACATGGAAGATTATTTTATGAAGTTAATTAAAGCTCTCATGCCTGCAGTCCCTCTCTGCTGTGTAAGTAGCGTGGCGAGAAGTCCATGCAATCAGATATGAGAGAATCCATCTTTCAGCATACGGAAGGGATGTTCTCCACTAACACAAAGAAGACACCAAAAAATACTGGCTTTGTCAGTATTCTGCCTCTTTTTCAGTTCTTCATGTCTGCTGACAGGAAGGTGATTAAATCCATTGATTTTGTTAATCACATGGCAGGTGAGAGCACGCAGAGCTAACGGCGATCTTCAGAAGTCATTTCTGTCCTTGCAGAAACACCCGTAACCTGTTGAGATGTCTGGCAGCCCTGGTACTGGAAGCCAAGAGGTAACAGGAGTTTTCCTAGAGAAGATAGCTTTTTTAGAGTCAGATGATCGCAATGGGATGCAACGCCGCAACCACTAAACTAACAGGAAGAGATTATCAATTTTTTTTCTCTCTCTCACAGGCACCAGTTTGAGCTTATTCCTCTACGCATGCTAAAGAGCCAAGTAAGCCTCCACGTGTCACTGTTGAAGGTTTACAGGATTGCTTAAATGCTGGTATACTCTATCAAATGGCAAAAGGCCCTGCTGTGTTAGTGTCATCATCTTCTTATTTTGACTGTTCTTGCCAATGGCTTTTGTCTTCCCGCTCAATGCTAGAAATAAACACAAAATACTCCTGAATAAAAAGAGATTGGGTTTTTGCATAAGGTTTGTCATAACACTTTCCAGGAAGATGCCCCTCCTTCAATTATCCTAAACTGTTATGGGCATCCCTCACTTTCAAGTCTGGTCACAGCAATACTTTGCCATTTCTAGAAGGAACGCAACTGGTTCCAACAACACTACCTTACAAAACCTGCTAATGAGGCACAATGCACCCAAACTCTGTGATTCCAGAGTTGAGAAGCGAGGTGAAATCTCAGCTATACAAACACCAAAAACTAAACGCACTTATCAGGAAAAAGAACAACACACACCATTTTTTGTTATTAAGAAGAGGTATCCAAAGGATTTGAGGAAAAAACCCTAGAAATTAAGATCAACATAACCAGATGCTTTCCCAGCTTCACAAATAAAAGCTTTATACATTTATTTTCATATTTCTCCAAACACTCGGTTGTTTCAGCCCTTTTAAGCTCGTTACGTGCTGATATACATGCACAATAGGATTCAGATGTTATGTTTTCATTTGTGCTGCAAATAATCCTGAAAATACCATTTCTACTAATCACATTGTTCCGCACAGTTTTAAAGCACATGATTACAGACTAAACCCCTCACCACGTTTTTTGGCCTGGATTCTAAAGGAAATTAAGCTTATATGGTAGTGTTGTCTGTCAGTCCTCACTCTATTAAATTTTCAGTTCCCTAATCAATTTTGACTGCTCTTGGCAGAAGGGAAAGCGATCTGAATAGATGATACGGTCTTATATCTTTGGGAGCAATTAGTGTCTAGGTAGCAGACAGACATCCAACTTAGCCTCACACGAAGTTAGAAACCTGCAAGAACTCAGCAACTCCCAGCTTTGCTCGGGAATTCAGCGCAGGGTGGGCGGTCTCCTGTCCGGGCAACGTTAGAAACACTGGAGAGAAACGCTGGATCGAGTTACAAGGGAAGGAAGAGAAATGAGAGACACGTCATAAGGGGCAGGAGGGATAGCGAGGACGACAAGGTCCAAAGAGAAGGATTTTGGATGACGATGGAACAAAAGGCCACATGCCTCAAGAACTAGGTTCATCAGCTCTGCCACTTGAGAAACAGTCGGTGGCAGTTGTCTGTTATCTCCATACCTAGAAGCAAGAGGACACCCTTGCCTGTCCTCTTCGCACCCTGGTCTCCCAGCATATCACAGAGTAGTTATATGTGAGCCAGGTTTCCTCTTCAGATTCCCATAATGACTCTGAATGCTATGGGGTCACCAAACTAACAGTGCTTGCGGTTGGCGGATGGGACAGGAGCAGAACAGCGGCAACAAAGCTCACGTTTGGGAAAGAGATGGGGTAGGCTGGGCCAACACCAACCCACCTGCATCCTAGCTGCAAGAGAGAGCAAGATCCCTCTCCAAAATTGTGAGCTACAAGTTATAGCCACCTTTTGCTCTGTCCCAGAAGAGAGACACACACACACACACCCCACCCCATGAAGCATTTATAACAGGCTTTGCCAGGGAATTGCAGCAACCCAGTGGTGCTATTGAAACAAGGGAAAACAACACCATTTGTAAGCAGCACGAAGGGAGCAAAAGCTTCAGCTGACCTGAATCGAGATCACTTGTAACCTGTGATTTTTTCTGTCCAAGGAGCTCAAAGTATCATAAACCAGTGATTAGAGCCCTGGACAGATATGGGGAACAGAAATGGGCTACCAAACTCTCTCAATTTTAGAGCAAGGGGAAGGCTGAAGGCCAGAAACAGATGAGGACTACCCCGAGAGGCGCCGAGCAGCACCCTGCAGAGCCGGGGTGGGCACCCATCCCTGCCAGGGCAGCACCGACCCTGGCTGTTACCCACAGCCACCCCGGGGCAAACCAGGCTGGCCCCTCTCCCTCTCTGCGCTTGGCCGCGAAGGGGTGGACAGCGGGAGTTTTATTAGCACTCGTGCTCAGAAACAAACATTTCCACACCACGAAAGCAGAATGCAAATGCCTCCGCCCACTCCCACTCCCTCCCCCCCCCAAGCCTTTTTGGTCTGGTTTGATTTTATTCAAGAATCTTCTTCATAACCAGCCTCCTACAGCACTTTATTTAAGCAGTAAGGAAGGACACTGCCACCAGCATTAAATACCCTACTTTCGCCAACAATTACAGTGCATTATCCTCGGAGAAAAAACTTCATTAGCTTTCAGTCTCTTTCCCTCTAAAGAGGCCAATGTCTCGCAACAACAGAACAACAGCTTTTCTCTCAGGGAAAATACTAAGGAAGCAGTGTCTGTACCAACCAGGGGGAGGAAAAAAAAAAAAAAAAGTTACACCATTTAATTTTCATGTCTGGAGGTAACGTTGCCTATGATTAGATCACAAAGAATACGAACATACTTTCAGGAGCAGATTTTCAAATCCCACAGTAGCAAAACCAAGAAACAGACAGTGCACATTTTCAACACGCAGAAAAGACGCAGACAGAGCAAAAGACTCGGGACAAGCAATGAGATACGAAACCATTTTTCCCCTCTAGGCCACTGCTTTAAGTCCAACACGATTACATGGCAATTTAAGGAGTTACCAGCACCGGCTACCGGCAGCCCGTTCCATGGCCTTAAAATGCAAGCCATGTTTGTGGTTGCAGCCCCCTTGTCTGTGAGCATTTCACCCAGCACACACACGGAAACCCTGTGCGACTACAGCTGGCAGCAGGGACCGAACAGCTCGACCAACAGCCCGAACAGCTCGACCGCTACAGCAAACACACACCCCAGGTCGAGAGCAACACGCGTCCTTACGACAGCACAGCGAAGACGCTGGGCCTGTCAGCAGCACCGTATCCAGCCCATGATTAGACCATCTTTCTCCAACGGTGACAGTCTGGCTCCTTTCACTATTAGCAAGACCCTGGCATCCAAAGGCCAGGGCACTCTGCCAAATGCTGTGGCGTGTAAGCAGAAAGACTGCCAGGTTTTTTGGAACAAAGCTATGACACCTGCAAGTGGGAACAAGGCAGAGTTTAGGCATAAAAGTAAAGGTACTTAACAAATACAGCGAGCCCCAATACGAGAAGTGCAATGAACCACCGCCAATGAAGCTCAGCATTGTAGCTGAGCTTGAAACGGAGCAGGTTGAGCAATCTGACCCCAGAAAGCAGCATGTTCAGCTGCAAGCTTTCAGCTGAACTTGGTCCACTTAATTCTCCCACGTTACCTACCCTGTTTTCACACCCATGGAAGTATAAGCAGCCCTAACCAAGATAGCAGTCAGTCAGCAGCTTGTTTAGTACAGCAACATATACATCGTATTTAGTGTGGGAGGGGATGTTTGGCTTTTTGTTCTTTTAATTAAAAGAAAAAGTCAAACTTTACTTAGAATCCAGAATGAAAGCCTGACATGAGAGAATCACTTACAAGATGCTAGGGACAAACAAGTTCAGCATTAAGTACGTGTTGCATTGCATCTTCATTTAGAAATCACCTTAATAGCCACCCTTCTCATTGGGGACAGTCAATATTAGAAGCCACATATATCCTACACAAGGATGTCTTTATTGACCATCCTACATAAGGATGTTTCTAGACTCCAGTAATTTAAGAAAACAGACTTTCAATTCACATATAAAATTCTGGTCGTACCAAAAAACTTCAAAGTCACTTGGTCATTTTCCACCATTCAAACTGGGGATTGTATGGGAAGAGACCACTTTTTGATCAGCTCTTGCACAGAAGGAGAGGTAGCAGAGCACAGGGAGTCCCCATCCCCTGTGCAGAGTGGCTGCTGCTAATCCTAATCCTCTCACTCAAAGACTGCAGAGTCCATTTCCTCAAGTTGTACCTAAGAATTGCCTCACTCCTACAGACCAGGCGGTGGAATCAATGGAGATGGGAGAAGCAGACAAGATTATCTCAGAGAAAGTAATCACATCCCTCACCTTCTACAGTCCAACCACCTCTATTACAGTACAGAGCAATTCATTTTGGCAGAGCACCCTCCACAGACAACAAGAGATTGCTTCGGTGGTAGTGCCAGTCCTTATTTTTTCGAAGTACAGAAGTGCTTGCAGGCGAAAGCATGTTTCTACCTCAGTTCCCTTCCATCCTACAAATCTGTGAAAAAGAAAAATACAAAACAAAATAGTTTCTCCCATATCAGATAATAAAAAAAATATAGCCACTGCTTTAACCACAGGGCAAAATTTCACTTGCCAAAACATTGGTTTTAATCGGGTACAGTATAAAGGAAGACGTAAGAATACACAAGTTGTTCTGAATTTGTAGCACAGTACCTTCCAGTGGCTACCTGAAGTGCTTTTGTGATCATAAACAGTCAGCTGTGAAGATCTTCATTAGCAACAGGGACACAGCCTCAAAAAGAGGTGAAAGCCATTTTATTTTGATTCCACCCAAAAAACCTTCAGCTAGAGAGCTCCAACACAACTTTGTCTCATTTCTTCCTTGTTCACTACCTTGTGCACAGTGAACAGAGTTAGCAACTCCATCACTGAATCATCATCGTCCTGGGGGCCCAGCACAGGGAAAACATTTTACTGTAACAGCCATTAGCACAAAATAATCGCCTCACTGCAAAGTCCAGGAGAAGGCAAGCAACAGTTTTACTTTTGTGCGACTAGTCGCTAACCCCTTGTATAGCACATCCTTAACCCCAGTTAAGATGAGCCTTAGCAGATGTCAAACCTGTAGAGCACTGGTTTTAAAAGAGGAAGCGAGTTGAGATGAGCACTATAAAAGCAATGAGGGTTATCTGCATGAACCAAATGAGCATGAGAATTGAAGTACCAAGAAGGGGCACACAGACAGACCAGGAAAAGTTTGTATGAGTTGAGCGCCCAGCGCTGAACAGCGTGCCACACTGAAAAACCAGCTAGTTGTTTGCAACAGAGAAACACGTCTCAAGCACATAGCCACCAACATGCAAGACCACATCCCTTCTCCATCCAGGATTGTTTTTCCCCTTCTTTATACAAGCAGGGAACCCGTAGGCGGAGAGCTCACTTGCTATAAGATGAAATTAATTAGGTAAAATTTACCACAGATCCTACCAGGATTATTAAACCACAGTAATTCTCACACACACACAACAGCAATGTAGCTTGCCATAATGCTTGCATCACTGACTCTTACTCGTTAGGAAATTTATTATAATCTTTATGTAGATTTCCTTTATTTAGTGTAATTTGCCAAAAAGCAATCACTCTCCTCTTCCCCTGTTAATACAAATGAGACAAAGTTGTAAGAAGTTATTTCATTTGCAGTTTATTCCATAGTTCTGCTTTCCAACAGTTTCTTCTAGATGTTCTTTAAGAAGCCGGGTATGTTGGGTCATTACAAAAGAACGCCTCATAAAAACACAATATTTTAAGAAGTTTTGTGTGGAAAAATGAGTAGTTTAGGAAGCTTTAAATCCCTGAATTGACTCGGCATTTCTTGCCAAAAGAACCCATGAACTCCATCAAAACTTGAAGAGCACTGATGAATCCAGCTCTCCACTCAGAGCAGGGTATATTGAGTTGAGCTAACTCAGAAGAAGTCACATCTATGTGAAACAAGCACAAGGAAGGACAGCATGACAGAGATACTCCTACAGACCTACACCACGTGCAGGAGAACAGCTACCCTGAGCTCGGTCTCCTCCAGCTCGGTCCATCTCGGGAGTCATCGCAGCGCTATCTGGTAATTACCCTGCAGTGGGGTCTGGGAAACCGCAGACCTCTGGCTTCAGGGTCGGGGCTCTGCTGCCAATTCATTCAGGGGGTCTGAGCACATCTCTCTACCACGTTGTTTCAAACTTCCCTCAGTGAAAGCAAGAAATGACAGCCTAACCCCAGAACCATTTCTCTGTACCAAGAATAAAGTCCTGTGTGTACAACACAAGCTTTACCACTCTTCAAAGGCCAATTTCAGTATAGCTTCTGCAATTTGTTAATGAACACGTATGTGGATCTTTCTAACTCTGGATGCCGAGAAGATCACCACTGAGATAATCACTATGATACAGTGACTACCATTTCCTACAAGTGAGTCTAAAATAGGGAACACAGATTTGTTCCTGGCCCTCCCTGTAGTGCAGAAGTGTTCACAACAGATTCTTTTCTGATTCTAGTTGAGCCCTAGTCCTTGTAAAGAGTCCTCAAAATTTCTGTAGACACTCACCAAGGCAGAGAAGTTGAGTGATTTGCTTTCAGCCTCTCATTCCATGTAAACCTCACAGCTTTAGCTATTTAAAACCACCCACCCTGAGCAAAGGAACAGATAGTAGTTGGATAGGAACAGTTAGGGACTATTACAGGTAGCAGTTACAAACTCCAAGCAGCACAGAATAATAGTATTTAGATAAAAGGTGGAAGAAAACTGGTTGCCAAAGAGTAGACTTCAATTCAGAAAGTCAGCATTTGCAAAGAAGTTCTTCTACACACCTCTATGCTTCTGTGTTTCCAAACAGTCTTTCCGTACCACAGTGAATATGGTGTTATTACTAGCTAGTTACAGAGAAATATCATTGTTCTATGTTAAATATTAAGGATTTGACCTACTATCCAAGGGCTCCACTACTTTTAATTAAAATTGCACACTACAACGTTGTTAAGACTATGCAAATCCGACACTGTGAAGTCAGCTCTAATAAGCAAACACGTAATCTTAGAGCTTCCATACAAGGATGCTGAGACAGAATTTTAAAATAAGCCTTGTTATTATGGGAAAAAGAAAAAAAAGAAAAATAATGAGTAAGTGAGGTACAGGAAATGTTTTAGAAGGCTGAATTTAGCAAAATCCACCCTCAGCATCTTTTCAAAGCTACTACAAGTCTCCTCAGTTCTTCACTTAAATAAAGAATTTTAAAGCAATGTATTCTATCAGATTTGCAGCAGTTGGAAGATTGGAGTAGAGATTTCCAATTGGGCAACCATGCAAATCAAGCAGAGGCAAAGTAAGGCAAGACCCCACCATGCTGCAAAGTCAAGAAAGTGGAGGGCATCAAACAAGATCAACAGGAGAGTCTGCTAACCCAGGCCAATAACCACGCATTTTCTGTCTAAACGCAAAGGATCTAGTTTTGATTCAGAGGGCTGTTCTTGCATAGTTACAGCACTGACTTAATGGAGCCTGAATATCCATTAGCTTGAGCCAGTGCTGAATTAGTCCCTGAGAGCCAAGTTCTGATGTTAATACTTGCACATCATGAAAGTGGAAAGAGAAGGTGCCTGGGCAAGGCTAACCAATTCCCAATCTTTTCTAAATCCTTTCGTGTCGGTCACAGATCTTTTATGGTGAGAGTTGTGAAGACATAGTCTAGTCTTGAACCCCGAGGGAGAAGGAGCCAGACATACATATACCCACTGAATCAGTAGCTGGAGCCACCAGCTCCCCCAAGCAGCAGTAATTAGCCTTGAGAAGGTAAGAAGGGGTAGAGCAGGGTGGGAAGGTCTTTCCAGGGCTGGTGAAAATGCTGGAAGAGCACAGAAGTGTTCAGTGACCATCTGAGAGCCCCAACATGGACCAGAAGTCAAGGCTCTCCCTGCCACCCTGCTGCTTTCGTTGCGCTCCTGCACCGCAGTCCCGCAGCTCCTCGTGCACAAACCTGCCCGGAGAAGGGAGGAAGAAAAGCTGGAGAGCGTTGGGCTGGCAAATAGTCCCTGGGGGCTGCTGCCAGCTCACGCGAGCGGCTGCCAGCTCACGCAGGTTAAAATTGCTCAGAGCTGGACACAGAAACAGGGAGCTGTACTACACCCCTGGCCAGTCATCTCTTCGGCTTTGCTAGGCACAAACTTGATGGAACTGATCATCTGGATGAGTATCTACATAAACACAAACTTAAAGCTCCATCCAGTGCTACAGCTGCAACAGCTGAGAACTGTAATTTGGCAAAGCGCAGGACCTTTCGGAAAGCACAGCCAGGAAAACGACAAATAAAAGGCCTCAAGTCAGTACAGTTTGTCTCACTGGTCCTCTCAGTAGCCATGTCATTACATCACTATTTCCCTACCTAATAAAGGTCGAACTATAATTTACTCTATTTCAGATTTATGGTTTCCCTCAAATGAAAGGTATTTTTATGCCAGGAAAAAGCAAAAGATTTATTTGTCCTACAAGATACTGCAGCAAACTCAATTCAAAAAAAAGAAACCATTGTTTTCCTAGTCTTTGTTAACAAGGGGGAAAAAAAGTGAACAAGAAGCCAAGATTTTTTGTAGACAGGACAGAAAAAGAAAAAGAGCATTGAGAGCCCGCATTCCCAAGAGCTCTTTTCAAATACTTTAGGAAGCACCAAGCAATGCAGTTGTACTTCCTCTGACCTGTAACATTAAGTTTGAAAAAACTCTAAGAAGGCCATCGAGCCGGAATACTTTACTACACCCACACTGCGGGAGCAGGGCACTAAACTCTGCAGTGTATTACGCTGGGGCATACAGATATACTGAAAGATACTGCGAGAAAGTCCTTTCTGATGGCACGGGAGCGAAAAGATGCTGATTTACAGAACAGTCTGTCTCTAAAACAGCATATGCTCAAACCTTTATATGGTAACACAGATGCACTATTGCTTCATAGCAAAGAGTCTGGGGCAGCAACAAGAGGGAGAGAAAAGCACTATCACAACATACAGCTCATACTAAACAGATAACACACATGCCCATCCTCACTCACTCACAGCCTCAAACAGTAATGCTGGATATCTCAAATTCAGTTCATGATAAACTATAGTGCGTTAGCATGCTCTTCCATAGAAACACTAGGCCATGACGCAGAAAGCTACACACACAGTGCATTTTACAATACACACACAGCCTGAGGAACGTCGCTTGATGTGTTATTAATAAGCAGCCACTTCTGAAACAAGACAGACTGTTTGAACAGCATGCAGCAGGAGGGGAGGATATAGGACAGAATAAAAATGCTAAACTGCTGCAGGATTTAGATAAACAGACTAATTAGCAGAGAACTTGTCTGCATTGAAAAATAACTCAAGTGCTGCCCCTAACTTGACCTCCTATCTGCATGCAATAAACCTTTAATTTGAGCATAGTGCTTTTAACTTGAGTTGGCAGGGGACAGAGGCTAAAGTTTGATCAAGCACATTTCAGTAACACCTAAGCACTAGTGTAAGCAGGCAACACTCAGGTAGCCCTAAGTCCTCCAGTTTTCCCCCCAGCCATATGCACAGACAGCACCAGCCTTGCATCCCGTGGACAGATACAGAAAGCAATCAAACTTTTTTTTTTTTTTTAATAGCATTCAAATCCCAAGGTATGCTGCAAGTGCTGATACAGCTATCCAGAGCAGCACTTTCAAAGCACGCCCAAGCTCGCTTGAGCTGGACGAATTTGAGAGGAGTCAGCTCTACCAAGATGTAAAGCTGGAGACCACCTCTCCCCACAAACTCTTCTCTTAGGCCTGTCAACAGAGGAAGGGGTGGCAAGAGCACTCTTCAGTATTTCAGGCACATAAGCCCTTCATCGTGTCTGTATCAGCAGGAGCCAGCATCAAGCTTAATATAAGTTGGCAAGGCGGCTAAGAGTTCAACTGAGTCCTGAAGAGTGTTCACAAGAGGAAAGGGGGATGAAGTTGCCGCTGCTCCTGGGGACCAGGAATGGGAGGTAATATTACACTTGTCAAGGGCAAGCAGGCATTTTGCCTGAATTTTGCCAGATAACGGCCCTTATGATCACGAAAACACCACTGAATCTTTACTGCTCACAAGTTGTCTGGAACACCGTTTTAAACTCATTTAAAAGACTTAAAGAACCCCCTTCTCCAACACCCTGCTGAGATACTAAGTTGACACTTTCTCCATTCTTGCTTTGACTGTTTTCCATTATTCAACTCCCCGTCATCTAAATGCTTTCTAACAAAAAAAAAAAAAAGAGAGAGAGAGAGAAAAGAGAGACACACACATACACACATGTATTTGTTGGGGTTTTAAAAAATTTTTTATACTTCCTCCCTGCACATGATGCCACTGGAAACTTTTAGGTATACTTAAAGTATTCCATATGCATACATAATGAAATTTTGCTCCTACCTGGATTAAGTGTCTGCATTGCTCGAGTCATCTAGCTTCTGCCTTCTAAAAAAAATTAAATTAACACAAAGCATCACAAGCGCTCTCCGACAACTCAATTTGCAAAAGGACAGACCAGCATTCTGCATTGTAGTAGGTGGTTTATCAAGTGTTTTGAAGAAAGATCTTGTCCAAAGCCTTGTCCAGAAATTTAACACCACCATTTACTATTCTAGCTATGCAGTCAATGAACAGCAAACAATTACATGAGCACAGCCAGGCAACTGCTCATTCTGTTCACAGGCTAAGTTGCTTCGCAATCTTAAAATCTAGAAATCTCTGGGTACCAGCTAACGTAATCCAACCGAGCTGCAGCCAGGATCAACTCTGTGAAGGCAAGTTAATACTGATCTGCTTTATTCTGTTTTTCTAAAATGAAGCCAGCTCTGAACTGCCAGAGGCCCCAGTCTTGCAAAGGGAACAGTTCCTGCTCCCGAAAAGTTGCATGCGGTCCTGGAAGAAACTCCCCTGTACAACTCCCCTCAGAGGACTCGCACTAGAGGGAAAAGATGCAGAGAAACTAAGACAACATCAGGGCAACTCAGTACAACAAAGAAGCCAAAGAAGAAAGGCTGCTACGTGCACACGAGCAGATGCCCGTACAGAAAACAGAAAAAAACAGCCAGGGGCAGCAGTCCAAACCACAGGAAAGCAGTGCTTCTGCGAGCAGCGCAGCCAGAGCCCTGACGTACCGACCCTGCTGTGACGGCCCCAGCTCTCTGCTCCCTACGCACCGCTCGGCTCCCTGGTGCCTCCCTGCAGAAACAGCGCTCCCGCTCCGCTTGCACGGGCACACCGCGAGGTCTCTGGACACTACACAGCCAGATGCACAGCGCTAGAGGAGCGTGGGATCCAGAAGAGGAAAGACGGACAAAAGGCCGGACAACAGGAAAGCAGAGAAAATGAGTGAGGCAACGTATCCAGGCCTCGGAGGAAAAGAGCGGTGGAGTTAAAAACAGACCTCAGGCTCTGGCCCTGTCCAGGCATCCGCAACAGCATCTGAGTCATGGGTACAACCAGCTTTTCTCTAAAAACTTAAAGAGTCTGTTCTGAACAAACACTCCTTAAGGGGGAAAAAAAGAGAAAGATGCATCAAGTGAGATTTTTGAGACAACTGCTTTTGCTCCCCAGTTCATGGACTATTTCTGTACGTTGTCAGATGCCAAAATGACATCTCTCCCCCTCTGCACATACTCAGCTGGACAACATGAATCATTGCATATAGTGCGGTCTGACAGATGGTATCCGCATGCAGCATCACAGATGTGAGTTACAATAGGAAGTCTTGAGAGGAAGCCTCTTCTCTGGAGATCTAAACATAAGTAGTTAATATGCTCATATGCTAAACACACAGCGAAGGGGAGGAGAGACCCACAAGTGCATGGGGCCGAGAGCTAGAAAGTTCCCTGCTCCCCATCGGAAGCATTTCCTCAGTCCTTTATTCCCAAGTCATCTGCTTGGAGGAAGGGGGGAAAAAAGCAAACATGCATGATTCAAGCAACATAATACAGAATTATTCTTTTCCTCAAATATGGGTATTATCATTGCACACGATCACAGCTAAGCATCAGCATTTCACTCAGAAACTGCTTCTCCTCAGCCATCACCAATCTGCAGAGAGGCGGCAAATTCATTTACATCCACCCGATCAAGACAATTTCCTTACATGCAAAACATGACTGCAAAGCGCCGCTTTTACGCAGAAAACTTCTGCATTCCCATGCTGACCTACGGCCTGCGACTCCTGCGCAGCAGCCATGCCTTCCGCCTCCCAGGCCTTGGGGCTCTGCTCCTGCGAGTAGCAGATGGTGCTGTAAACCCTCTAGAGCAACGCGCTGTCTGACTGTTTAAGCCCAGAGTAAACCGGACTGTAAAATTACCCCAGTCCATCTCTTGTCCCCACTGCTCTTTGCCCCCGACGCACCTTCAAGAGCACACACGTTTTGTTTATACACTTTCAGTTCTTCACAGTGCCTAAAAACCTCCGCAGAAATTTGCCCACTGCAGCCAGCAAAGGTCCGCGCGCCCTGTTGGCTGGCTTGAACTTGACCCAGGGGAAATAACACTGGTCTCTGAGGCTGCCCGATGCCATCGTTGCTGGGAAGTCCAGCACACCCTCATCCGCTCCCCAGCACTGGGCAAAAGGGATTAGCCCCACAACCAGCTTCCCCCAGAGCAAGTTTTCCTGCCTTGCCGACACAGCCGAGCTCTCCGTTGGCTGTGCAGCCGCTAACCGACCTTCAGCTTTCCCTGATCATCATAGGAGGTTCTGTAACCAGAACCAGGCTGTCTCCTGCCTGCTCCAAGACTGGCCCGACCACATTTTTTCCCCCTACTTTCCATATTCCTACCGCACACTCTATCGTTGAGCACGAGGAGGAAGCATGCATACCAGAGAGACATGCAAAATCCTGTCATATAGGCTAACCAGCTGCAATCTGGCCCGTATTAGCGGGGCACAAAAACTGACCTCTCCCTCATTTATAGGGAGGAGTGTGCAAGTCCATAACCCCAAATGCATGCTGAGCAGGCCCATGTTTTGTTTAGCTATTTAATCTTCGGCACCGCTCTGCCTCCCTGTACCCATAGTCCTCTCCCATAAATCAGTTCAGAGAACCTCCTGTCTTGCAAACGCCTACACAGTGAACTCGGAGTACTGGCTTGTCTCAAAACTTTGTCAACACTAATATAGACCCAGCCAACTAGAGAAGGATTTGTGTTTCATTTTTCATAGGTTAAGCTACGCAACACGTTGGATTCTGCGCTACAATCTCCTATTTATCATGGAACGTGTAACCCAGTTTGGGCTCATTTCATGCATGGCTTCCATCAGAATCTGGAGAACCTCTGGCTGCCCGAGTGTTTCTGTATAAACATCAACGAAATCCAAGCACCGGGCTTTAGATAAGGAAGACAAAGTCTCTGCCTCAAAAGTTTTACGGTGCAAGTTAGACAAGAAGGATTAAAGAAAGGACTCTGCATAAATTACAGTTCTCTCATTTTCCTTGTGCCCCCACAGGAGACTGCATGCCACGGTACACAAGGCAGGGGTGTACGCTGCATCGCTCAGCAGGCAATAGGTCACCTAACAGGGTACAATGCAGCTACGGAGCATGACTTCCAACAGAGCTCACGTCTGCGTGGACACATCCAAGGGTCGCACACCCTTTGGCTGCTAAGGTGCCCCTTCCTCTCTCCGGCTCTCCGAAGCGGCATAGCTGCCTGACAGGCAGGCAGGGCAGAGCACGCAGGGTCCAGGGCTGCAAGCTTGCAAGACTGACAGCTGCCGTGGCAGGGGACAGCGTGGGGGAACCAGCCAGCTGAGCAGGTCTGAGCCAAAACTTCACAGGCTTGCAGGGTTTTTTTTGTTAGTTTTAAGTCAAGCTGTAATTCAGCTGGATACTTCAATCTCAGTCTCCTTACAATATCAAGCTTTCATAAAGGTACAGTAATTCTCACATCCTTTTAGAAAACTGTAAGGCATGGCAGGACTCTTCTTCCCACAAGTCACACACAACAAGACAGTATTTTGGACTGTGCTATTATATCATCAACCTTCTGATTTCTATTTCCTGCAGCCTGTTGTGCCACACCTGGCTCTGAAGGAGCTCTCATAACCCAGCTAGCCAGTCCCTACCCTGCCAGCTCTGCCCGGTCCCCACTCCTACCCACCCAGACCCCACTATGCCTTATCCATCCCAGGAGATGGGCTAATCTCAACAAAGATGACAACAGCAAAGATATCTTCACTCGGGCCATCACTTGGTCTCCATCCCTGTTTTCTTACAGCAATCCCATATCAGTCTTTCTCTCTCTTTCCAGAAACAATGGCAGTTTAGACAAAGCGATGTTCAGGTCCCACCAGCACCAAAAGCAGGGCTTTCATGGCCTTTAACAGGTATTTCATCCACCATGTTGTTATATCTCACCCTGCTGTTATAAACTGGAGAACCAGGTTCTGATCTTTACATTTATAGCAAGTAACAGCCTGTCCAAAAATGGTCCCAATGCCTTTGGGCAAAAGGGACAGCAAATGCAACGAGGCTCAGAGGAAAGGTGGCAGGGCATCAGGACATGCTGGATACTTTTCTTCTTTTTAACACAAAAACTCCTAGACAGTCACTCCAATTTGGTCCTAAACACACATGCTATGAGAGCCACATGAACAGAGCCCAATTTAAGGAATGGAGATGTTGTTCCTCAGTGCATGCAACAGTAAAGCCAGGCCAGGCAGTCATAGAAAGATGATATAGCACATTTCATAAGAACAGGAATTAACTGCAATGTCACAGCCAAATTCCAGTTCAGCATCAGCAGTCCAGCTGGATACACTGTCCTAAATGACTGGGTAGCTGATCCTAAACTATTGCCACATGTGTTGTTGTTTCCCTGCCCATCCAGTCCCTCCCCTCCAAAGGGGGTGGCTGCGATAAATCAGCATATCAAAGCAAGCCCCTACAGAAACATTAACTTGTTTCAACTGTTTTTGCATTTACAGATGCCTGATGGTAAGACAGCCTTGCATAAATGTAGCAGGCCCAACTCTGCAGCCTGTTATTTTTATGCAAAGCCCCGAAGCGAATGGAACAGCATAAGGCACAAATACACGCAAAGTTTGTCTTCACATATGTTTTGACAACGGCATTTTCATACCAGTACTGTATTTCACCAGGAGCAAAGTGACTGTTCAGGACAGTGCAGGACAGCACATCAAATGGCTTCTCCTGCCAGAAACAAAACAGGCCCAGGCATTTATTGTGAGAAATTCAAAAAATACCCTTGTCTCAATTTTTGCTCATATCTCCAAGATATTTTCACTGATTAATGAATAAATTATCTTGTCATTTATATCAAAGGCAAGATTTCCAGTTGGAAATTATTTACTTTCACCTCAATCGCAGCAGCTCTGACAGTCTAACTCAAGCTACAGATTACGCACAAGTCAACCAGCAAGGGCTCACATGCTGGGAACTGTTCAAACAAGAATAATTCAATCAGTTTGTAGTTTTATCCCAGCTAATATGCCCAAGCTCTCTCTTTTCAAATGTAACATAAAATATGAGATAAAGCAAGCTGGATTAAGCTGGTAAATTCAGAATCAGTTCATCTACCAGGAGTTCAGGTCAGTTAGTTCCCCATTTAAAACAATACCTTTTCAGCTTCACAGGGTTAAAAGAACAAAAATTTATTGCACTAAACAAACACTTCTCACTAGACAAGCCTGCAACAGTTACTGAACCAATGCAAACAATTTCCAGTCCTCACGCAAGGAATGTATGGTGTAATTGTAGGGCATTCTCTCTTCCACTGGCATTTAGTAAGTACTTTTCATGTAGCTATGGAGACATGAAAGCCTTTTTTTTTTTTCCTGCTGTCATAACTAGCCAGCTAGTGATTTATTTGTAAAATTCCTTGAAGAAGCAGAAAAGGAAGGGGGTAGTTTTAAGTATCACAAGGTTTGAGTGCAACAAGTTGAAGAACACTGTAACAGATTTCAGACAGAAACAGCAGCATGAAGGCTCCTTGCACGAGGTAGCCTTGAACTCCACATGCTGCTTTAGTACTTCTGCCAAATAAGAAATAAGAAGGTAAATAAACACCATATATAACATGCAGGCAACTGACAGATAGCCTCCTAACCAGGTCAAAAAGGAAAAATCTCTCCAGCTGCCACTACCATCACCCTGTACTAAAGGAGGTGATCTCCAAAGGCCTCTCTAGAGCCATGGTGGGAATCCATCCCTGCAACATTGCTGCAACAAGCGGGGCAAAGCAGGGCTCCAGCTTCCAACCTCACTTTGAATGTATTTTGTAAAGCCTGAAGACAAGCAGTAAATGGAGGGAAGAAGGTGGGGCTACTACGTTTGAGAATGCGCAAAACTGCTTTTATTACAGAAAGTCTTCGATCACTCAATCAATATGGGCAATCACCACTCAGGGCTCAAAGATGTCCCCCACTCCCTCCAAACAGTTCATCTGGAAATCTCATCCCCAGGGGGGTTCCTCCTCAAGTCTCTTCTACCTTCCCTGTGCATTACACCCCAATGACAGATGACTACTTGAACAACTCAGCACTTAACCCTTCTTTCCAACAGGAGCTCAATAGTTAGTTTTATAAGACAAGCAAAACGCTGGCCTCAGTGACCAAGTCCATCATGATGTCCAAAATAACCCTGAGAGAAATCCCTTTCATCACACTGATGTCTTTATGATCAAAAACTTCTGTGTACGTGGATTTAAAATCGCACATTGTGACAAGCAATTCTGAAACCAAAGATACCGACCTGGAAAATACTGTGTCACACAGATAAGGACATGCAAATAACTGCAGATTGAGATCCCACTCAGAAACTCTCTCAGTAATGAGAACAACATATCAGGCTGGTAGCAGACTTTTTCCTTTGGATAAAACAGAAAGGAAAGCCTGTTCTACCAAAATATTTTTTTAAATTCACCTCAGACCCAGTCACAACAATGGAGCCAGAACCTGCAGAATTATCTCTGTGGCCAAGTTACGGGAAGTTTACTAGCACCACCCTGAAAACAAATTACAATGCTCTTATCTCCAGGTTGCGTTTTGCTTCTCATGGCTGCTCACTGAAAGGACACTCTAGCAAAGCCAGCTACGCTGCAAACAGGACAACAAGCAAGACATTGCTGCAGAAGCATTTGCGCTGACAACATGTTTATTACTGCTCTTTTCATGTAATACCCATCCGTCTGCAGAACTGCGTCATCAGTACTATTTCATTAATTTGCATGAAGGCTAGGAAGGGAGAAAGGATTAATCACTCCCAAGCTCCCCAAGAAGCTGGCGGAGGAGCGTCACCAAAGCCTGCAGAGCATAGGCTGCCACCACGTGCTGGGGTGGCAGCCTTGGCCCTAGGCAGCACCCAGACCACCGCTACCAGGAACAGCCACACGGGCCCATGCCACAACTGCCCTGGCCGCAGCGTTACCCACCGCTGCGTGGACACGTCCGTCTGCAGTGGGCGTTATCAGCCTCCATCGAAACAGGCTCCAGCTCTCCCAAGCACAAGACAGCGGGAAGAGGGACGCCCTTCCCTGTGGTGTCCAAATTCCTGAGGGTATTGCATGACTTGAGGATATCCTGAAAAATGCATTTCTGTACCAGAACTGTCAGAGACGCTCATGGTCCTGCCCAGCGTGCCGCAGGATGAGTTACGAAACCTTCTAGAGGATACTTTCAGTTAAGACCTGTTAATTACAGGTTTTACATTTAAGAAAGGTGTAGACCAAGGTATGAAACTATATGCTCTTTTTGAAGGAAAAAAATCAAGTATAGGAAAAAAATGCCAGCCTAAGACAAGAAAATCTCCTCTACTGAAATAAGAAAATCAAGGTCTCAGAGCCAATCTAAGCAGAGCCAAGAAACATAAATATGCATTTCTGAACCTTTCCTGATGTTTCCTTTAAAAACAAAACAAATTAGAAGTGCTTTGACAAGTTGAACGAACCTCAGTTAAGTGAAAAGGAAATACCGGAGGGCTCTAAGATTCAACTGACAAGCCTTTTCAGGTCTCTGCTCAGAACCAAAACCAACTGCCCACAGAGATTTTAATTAAGAATACAAGAAATTGTCCCTTTGTTTAATGCTGTTTTGACAGCAGGAAAGGATATACTATAACAAAGCTAGAATCTGAACCCATCAGGAGCCATCTAGCTATCATATGCCTATCCTGGAGATTAGCTACTCAACACACCTCTCTCTCTCAAGCAGATCTTTTCCCTCACAACCTGTACAGCAGCCGACAGGAATCACAGACACTGTGTGCTTCAGTTGCTCCACCGTATTTTTGTACCCCTCCCTTTATATGCAAGCCACTAACTGGGTGAAACTGTCTGTACTGCACAGTTCTCCTGAAATATTTCTATATTTTCAGTCTACACATCTATCCCTTAACAGTCCAGTGGTCTGCCCCTTGACTAAGAGAGGACCCCACGACCCAGGAGAACAGCAATTTGAACTCAGCTCTTGAGAGGAGTCACCAAGGATGGCTATTTCAGCCTCCCAGCTGTGCCAGGAAGGTGCTCCCCCCTTGCAGCACAGAGCAGTCCCCAGGAGGTACAAAGCACTCGTCAACTATGGTACAGCGCGCATTGTATTTTCTGTGCATCAGTTTTTTAAGGAGGATGGATTTTTTGTCTTGTTCTTAAAAAAGAAACTCAATGTACCTTTTCTCTAATTCCACATAACAAAAGCCTATCAGAGATGCTTTTAGTCTGGGGAGAAAGCAAATGGCTCCAGCTAAGCAGCAGAGGGAGTAGAGATACCAGACCATCACCCTCTTGCCCTAACAGCGTTTTTTCAGCTCAGGCATTTGGATGAGAGAAATCAGTGGTCCCAGCAGCGACAGACACTCCCTGCTCCTACACGTCATGCCACACAACCACAGCCTGCTCCATCCATGCCCCAGCCCCTTGCTTCACTCCAAAACCCTGTCCAGAGCAGCTCTCTGGGGCAACATGCTCCCTACCAGGCTTGCTCCCAACACTCCTCTGCGATTGGTAAGGATAAGCCCATGCTACATCTTAGTGCAAGTTTATAAACCTAAAGCTAGGGTGGTACAGAAGACACTTCAGATCTATAAGTTTCCAAAATCAGGTAAACCAAGGCAAGCCTGTGTGCATGACTGACATCTATGAGTATTCATCCACACCTGAACTGAGAAGATCTCAATGGGCTATGTGCTCCTTCTCCTTGCCAGCACTTTATCTCTGCAGGACTTTTTCATATAAGCAGAATATCTGACTTGATACTAAAGAAAAACAGAATTCTAGCACTCTTGATATGGCAAGAGTCATTTCTCCAAATCCACATCGTCTTTGTCCTTATTAAACTCTACAGAACCTTAAACCACAAGTGCACGTGCTACAACCATGTTGGATGTTAACTGTTTTTGGAAACACAGCAGCAGTTCAGTGCTTTTTTTACAATCAAGATCACTTGTTGTTCATTAGCCTCAAACCCCACCAAACCTTAATTTGATCCTACAGATGCCTTCACATGCTGATTCCATGACTTCTGAAAACACAGAGACCAGCCTCCAAAGAGCCTGGATGTTCTTCCACTATCCCTTATATTCCCTATGATCTGGGCCACTTTAAATACCTAACCTCTTTCAACAGTGCTTGCATGTTCCACATGTTTTTCAAAGTTTATATTTCTCCCTGGATCTCATATATGGCTATAGCTAATGTGTATATACACATTAGAGAAAAGATATCAAGTCCAGACTTCGGTAAAGCACCTATCTAGACTTTGTGGATTAGTCTGGATCCTTTGAATGGACTTGAAGTTCCCTGAACTTTGGAGGTAAAGTAATCAAAAATGAGATTCTGCTCCAACCAAGACCCATGCTACAGAAAGCCACCCAACTGCATATAACACATGAGCTAAGCACATTCAGTAAATCCAGCCCATTCTCAAAGTGACTGATTTACTGCAAAAAGCTCAAATCAACTACTGTGCGTGTAGTAAATGCCCTTCTCCCCTCTATCTGAGAGGTCTCCAGGAAAGCAAGTAGCCAGCAGGAGGCCACAAGCCACAAAAAATCTCCCCTGATGAACAGCACAGAGCCCATGAGGCATGGCTCCGTCACCGCTTTGAGCGCAAATGTGCCCGCAGATCTTAACTGTGCCTTAGTGCTCCAGGAATAGACAACAGCTAAATTCTGTTTTGAGAGAGGCAAAAGCCAACAAAACACCCCCTGATTCACTCACCAAATGACTCCTCTTTACAGAAGGAAAAGACATACTGGAAATAATTAAGGACCTTCTCTGTGAATTTTGGAACTTGGCCTGAAACGCCCTTCTACTAGCACTGTGCTAGATTAAATCTCTCAGCCCAAGAACAGTCAAACCATGTAACCAGGAGAGAATTAGATTCCCATGACTGTGACCACTGCACAGAGTGGATGGACAGCTGTGTGCAAAGCTGCCCCAGGACTGACACAAGGTACCACCCATCCTCACACTCACTAACTGCTGCTAACTTGGTAAATGCATGCGTTTTCTTGATTCCATCATTCATAAGAGATGACTACAGGGGAAAGATTTGTAAATGAGGAGACTGGGGGCTTGCTTGGGGGAGCTGCTTTTGTCTGTTGTTATTGTTTACAGTATTAAAGCTATCTTTCTGTTAATAATTTAAAAATTGCACACATTATATCTCCCTTCAGAGTCACTGCAGTATATATGAACTTTTGGGGTTACAGTCTGCCTTCGTATTTTGAAAAGAACCTATACCATTTCCCCAGGTTTTTACTTCAGAACTGACCACTCCAAGAAAAGACATTTAAGGCCAAATCATTAACTAGAGGCAAGCAAAATAAGCCTCCTAAAACCTCATCATCCATTTAATCGTTCCCAATTTCTCTCTCTCTTAATGTCTCTTATTTTGCCACATCTGTTGCAGAGGAAGCAAATAAAGTTGTTCTGCCAAATCAGCAATACTTGGTGTCATAAGAACTCTTTGAAAATATGATAACTACTAGTCATAAATCAGCACATTTGAAAGCAAACTGAGACAAAATTAGGTTGCTGTCTTTGACCATGCAAAGAGTTCAGACGCTATAATAGCTGGCTTAAGTCTCAGCCTTAAGTTCTCCACTAAGATTTAGCAAAAAGGCTTTAAAGATGCAAGTCCAAATCTACTTTTGCATCTATGTACTTGCTCTTGAAGCCTTTGTTCACAGGTGGCATTCAGTGAAATCAATGTGATTTTATTCATGCAAGAGTTACAAGACTGTGCCTACTGGAAGTGTGATTATCATCAGGTTGCATGCAAACGGATGCTCAAATTTACACTTCTTGTTATTTTTATCTTGCCTTGAATGCCTCGAGACAGAGCCTCCTTAAATGACTTTTGGCCCCAACTCTTCGACTCAACCAGTACTGCTCAACGATACACAACAACAAATGGGAAAGCAAGCGTGCCTGCTTTAACAGGCTGGGACACCAATCCCCTGTCCAATGCCAGACAAATGATCACCTAAGTATTCTCACGTGATACAGGGAAAATCCAGTTCCTGTACCTCCCAGTGGTTTTAGCAAGAACTGCCACTTGCTCCATGCTTTTGAAGAAACAGGAGAACATTTCTGGTCTTCAACAGGGGCCGTTCCCAGTGCCCCTGGGATGATTTGCAGGAAAAGATAGAGCAGGCAAGGAATGAGGGGGAGAAGATGAACAGCAGCAGGCCCCCGCTACTGCTAACGAAGAGAGCCCTGATGAAGCACTAGCTCTCTCGGCCCAGAGGGGCCCAGCACTCCCTAACAAGCCAGCACAGGACTCCCACCCCAGCAAACGCCTGCGGGGCCTCTGCAAGCTTTGAGAGGCCACACCGCACAGCCTAAACCCTTCCCAAGGCCTCCTCCTCCCTCCCCTATTACAGAAGGGGATGACCAAGAGGGAGGCAGCAAGAAGAAAGGCTATAGCTACAACTGGTTTCAAGACCTGTATCTAGATATATTTTCACTGAGGAAAGAAATCAGCTCTTTTACATAATTGGTTTATCTTGGCCTTCTGACAGAAACAGAAGCGCAGCCATTGGAAAAAACATAAAGCTTCTAACCCACCGCACTTTCCTCTGGTACAACAGAAGTCACAGAGGAACAAAATGCTCCAGAAGCTAAAGATTTCAGGAAATCGTATATGCCCATATCAGAGGCAATACACATCGTGGGCAAGCAACTGCAAATCTAGTGTGACGACTGAATTATTAATGGAAAAATTCAACCTTTATCAAAAATAAAGCACTATCCTGGCAGCGCACACTACTAGATAAATAACAGACAGCCTCTATCCTTGGCCTGAGCTGAGCCAAAATACAAGTTAATTTGTAAGAGAGAGGTGAAAAACAGAAAACAGATGCTTTATTCACTGCACCTTGAGGTGCGTTCACAGCTGAACAGCCTTGCTAGGCGCTTTTTTCAGAACAAGGAGATCCAAAGGAAACATCCGACTGAGATAATTGTTACAATTTAGCATAATCCTCTTTCAAACTCTCACTCGTCTAAACTTAGAGACATGCAACAACTGCAGATAACCCAACGGCAAGAGAAATGCTGTCCTCCATAAGAAAGACCAAGCTCTAATTCTGGATTGAATGCTGACTTTTCCAAATGTTGGGCAGCAGATGTAATCTCTCAGAAATAACATGCAGCCCCTCCTAAATTAGACTGCAAAGATTAACGTTGGTAAATGTGTCGTCTTCAAAGAGCTATGCAAGCAGTACACTTCATTGATTTCTGAAGTTGTCTTTAGGTGGCAATCTCTCTGTTCACAGATCATCTGTTTAGCAGCGAATGTTTCAGCCATAATACCCATTTTCCTACCAAGACACAGGGAAGGCTGATCCCCCAGTCCCACTGAAGCCAGAAAAGTTAACACAACTACAGAGACTGACAAAGGAGAACTAGACACAGTATTTCTATTACCAAGACATTGCAACAGTCCAGGTAGAGCCTGGGCACACAAGCAAATCACAGCAGGGAAAGAGAGGGTGTGAATCTATAGTAGATCAGCCATACTGTGCTAAATGTCTGGATAATAAGTCCTTACCACTAATAAATATGAGGCAACGCAATGTAGTTTACTGGATCCACGAGCAAAGTCGCTAACAAAATGACTAATGGGATCTCACAGTTACAAATGGGGTGGGGGGGTGGTCACCATTCAGCCTAAATATAGGAAGATACTCAGTGGTTTTATTTATTCTTAGTACACAACCGGGTGTGTACACAAGAGATCCACACAGAAAGAGTGATCACAGCAAAATCAGTCTGAATCTTCTAATAAACTTATTCTCAGCATTTATAAAATTACAGATTTGGCTAGGTCAGACAGAAAGAGGTCAGATTGTAATTGCACAGCTTTAAAGCAGCAACATCGCTCGAGTTTTACTTTGCAGCCTGAAAATAACTAGGGAAGTATGAGAAGAAGCAGTCTCAGGTATACCAACTTGCTAACTCACATACCACCATTTATGAGCTGAGGCACAGGTTGCAGGGACCTTCTTCACAAAAAGCAAGGAGATTCAGCAGTGCGAAGGGAGCTTTGCCAGCCACATCTAACACCACAAGAACTTCCAGGATGCTCAGTTATCTCCCCATATCCTGCCCAAAACGTGGGCTATGACTATTTCTACTGAAAACTACTCCAAACAAAACTGTGGACTCCTCAGTCATAGGCAGTTATTTTCTTGCACTCCTCTTACCCCAGGTCCAGAGTCAGAGATTCATTTTTGGACTGTCTCTATCAGATTTATGGTCAAGTCGCCTCTCAGTGCTCCCCCATCTTCACAGATAACACATAGCACGACAAAGGAAACCAGTCAGTTATTCAGACAGGTTTGCAGCAACGCTCTCTTGTCCTCAGTAAGCCAAAGGTGTATTTTGACGCAATCACACAACTGTTAAGAAAGTGACTAAACGTTCTTTGGCCCAAACTTCTTACTTCAAGGAACCCAGGCAGTTTCCATGAACATTAAATGTTTCCCTTGAAGCTATGAAAGACAGAAACCTTGCAGAAGCCCTAGCTGGATGGATTCAAGAGACACAAGACTCCTGAAGAACGCTGTATCGTGCATCTTACACCACACCGTGTTTCTTGCTCTCAGACCTGCCGCGTCCAACCATCCAGACTTGACTGCTGAGCAGGCAACAGGCTTCATATTCTGTGTCAGGAGTGCGTGATGAGACAAGACAGACTGTCAGCATTGCGTGGGAACCTCAATCTCCTGGGAATGGCTGTAATTTCAGGAACATTAACACCTATCTTCACTTAGACATGGGAGGCAAGCAGAGTCTCCCCCTTCCCCTCCACAGACCTTTTCACCAGGACCCAGGGTTGCTTCCTGCCACGTCTTATGCCGCCTTAGCAGTGCAGCCCAAAGCAGAAGCAGTCCGACACCTTGGCTCACGAGGCCCTAGCAGCAGCTGGAAACTGCAGACGTGAGGCCACGCACAGCGTGTGCTGGCCTTGCATCAAGCGAGTTAGACGTCTCTTCTCTGAAGCTACTACTACACAGTAGGGGCAAGCTGTCCAAGAAGGTGACGAACTGTCTCCACAAGAGAGATTCTAGCACAGCACTGCCCAGGAGTTAAAAGCCCCAGGAACAGCAGCTGCAGAAGCTCCCTGGGAAAGTAAAACAAACACTTAAAATCAATAGTGTGAGAAATATCCTACAGGCTTAGCCTGAAGGTCCATCTAGCCCACTGTTCTCCAACCAACACGGCAGCAACAGAAAGTGCCACCCAAGGACAACTTGACTCTAAGGAGCCAAACAAAGAGGAGATTTCCCACTGCATGTCGTTCCCTCTCATCGTCTGCAGAACTGGGCTTTTATTATAAGAGAAAGAGGGAAAACGGAACAGTTTGGACACAGGGTCTTCTACCAGAGAGCCACTCGGAAACTTGGTGGTACAGTAATGAGATGGAGAATTCTTGTCAGACCCTTTATCTACTCCAGCACAGATCAGACCAACTACTCGGTCGTGCTCTTCTGCCCAGGATTTGAATCCATGTGAGAAAAAAAGAATCACATTCACCATAGCCTTCCACCTCACGTGACATCCCTGACTTCAAGGTGCTCCACCCTGCATTTTGAGGGACAAGCAGAAATGGTACTCACCCATATTTCAGGAGCATGGATCTCCTGTAGACACATGCACACAAGACAGATCAGCTTAAATATTTTTCACCAGAACTATTAAACCCAGAATTGAGGCAGCAAACAGCATGAAAACCCAGGCCAAAACTCACCAAAGCTGAGGAAGTGCTTGAGTCTGGACCTATGTGTTTTGACTCAGGCTCTTGCCAGCATCGCATTTAAGAGGGTCAGCAGCTGTTGAATACTTAACAGCATCTCGTTCAAAGGGAGCATGCCCCAAAACCGGAGCAATGCAGCTTAAGACAGAGAACCAGCTCCTAAGGACCAAGCTCTACAGCTGAGATAACATGTGGAGCTCCTACTGCTGACAGGGAGGACAGAAACATCAATGTCATACTCCAGGCACAGGAGCACCAATCTTAAATTATGAGGAGCACGGCACCCCTTGACAGTCAGTTTCCCTGGCAAACCGAACAATTCCTTTTGCTTCTAGGAACTGATCTATACGATACAACTTTCTAGGAAGTGATATTAAATCCTGTTGTCAAACGCTCCTGGAACAGCATCGAAGCTAAACTAGGGGACACTTCAGCTCTTGCTTTCCTACTCACAAGAAGTTGTTAAGAGACGAAAATGTTGGTTTCATTTAGAAGCAGAAATTTAAACAGATTTTGTTTTCCTGGTTACTGGGATGCCTCTCTAACCAATTTGCCATACTGCCTCACTGAACAAACTGGTTTTATTGATATGTACATTCCTGGGTTTTATTATAATCATAAGTCACTTTTGTCCTTCACAAACGTAAATCCTCAAGCTATGACTGTTACCTTTAATAGAAACCATAAATCTGGATTTGGCACACCCGAACATCTTACTGTTAGATATGTGATCACGTAAGCACAAAGAGCATTCTCACTTTGAGTGACCCATTTTTGTTTAGTTTTTGGAATGCAGATATTTGTATTGCTCAGCCGTGCTGCCATTTCGATACATACCAGAGCTTACACATTTTGCTGTCGATAGCATCTTTCCTTGGGCTAAAATAAAAAGAACCAGCAAAGTCTCTGAAGGCTCCAGACGCAGGCGAGCTCTAGCCCTGAACACTTCATCTGTGCTTTTGCACAAAACCAGCGGCGCTGCGCTCCCGCAGGAGAGCACATGCCTGTTGTTACACCACTGCACAGCGCTCCACAACACAGCTTCTTTCTTTTCCCGCGTGGAAATAACTACAGAGGTATAAAGCAACTTTTCACTGCTGCAGCTGCACCTCAGCCTGGGTGTGAGTTCACACAGCTACTTCAGTTTTTTAGAAGTCTCACAGACCTAAGAGAAATAATTACAGGATGTACAAACCCCAGGCCTTAAAGCAAAACACATCTGTTCGCTCAAGGCACAACTCACAACCCAAGTTTTACAGCACTTGGAGCTGAAACGTCCTACTAAAGACGGACTAAACCGGAGCGTGCCTCTCCCCAAAGTTTTGCGGAGCGCTGCGCCAGTTCCAGGCGCCTAAATAAGTTTACAGAAAGCCACAAGCTGGTCGCGGAGACTCCCTTCGCCCCAGCCCCGCTCCCCCTTCCAGCGAGGACGCAGCGAAAGCAGCGCTTAACCCCAGCCTTTCGACTCAGCCCTCCACCCCCAGCGCACGAAACGGCCCGGCGGCAAACCCAGGGCGTGATTTCGCCCGCCCCCAGGACGAACCGCGGCCGACCCCCCCGCGGCACGGCGAGGGGGTAGAAACCCGGGCCGGGCCGCAGCGGCGCCCGCGGGGGCGGCGCGGCGGGAGCCGTCGGGGCCGGGCGCGGCGCAAAGTTGCTGCAGTTGGGTTTTGTCCGGCGCTGCGCGGGGAGCGGCAGCGGCAGCGGCGGCGGCGGCGGCGGCCGCCGGGGCCCCCCCCCGCCCTGCCCCGCGGCGCCCCTTACCTGCGCCCGCCGCCCCGCGGCGCCTCCGCTGCCGGCGCCGCGCCGCCGCCGCTCCGCTCCGCTCCGCTCCGGCCCGGCCCGGCCCCGCCCGCTCTCGCGCCCTCGCACACGGCGGCCGCGACCCAGCGGGGCCGCGCCGGGCTGCGCCGCGCCGCGCCGCGCCGGGCGCCCGCTGGCGTCACCGCCCGCCGCGGGGCCGCGCCGCCCCGACGGGGCGGGAGGGAGGCAGCGCCGCGCCGCCGCCCTGATTGGGCCCCGCGGCAGTCACTCCGCGAGGCCCCGCCCCGCCCCGCCCCGCCCCGCCCGCCAGCGCGGGCCTCGGCCGTCGCGGGCCCTCGCGGTGCCCCGGGTCCTCTGCGGTCCTCTGCCCGGCCCCGCTCGGTCCTGCCCCGCTGCCCCGCCGGCCTCCCGCCCCGCCGAGCGCGGCCTCGGCGGTGGGTTGCGTTGCCGCCCGCCGACTTGGCGCGTCGGGGTCAGGCGCCCGCCTGGGCCCTCGGCTTTCTGCCCAAAATCCCACTCCGGGGGGAGAGGAGAAGAGAGGAGAGGGAGAGGGAGAGGGAGAGGGAGAGGGAGAGGGAGAGGGAGAGGGAGAGGGAGAGGGAGAGGGTCCCACACAGGCAGCGCTGCTCGTGTCGCCGAGGGCGCTCGGGGAAGGGGCAGGTGCCACGGTGAGAAGGGCCGTATCAGGACCTGATGCCAGCCTTCTTCACACGCATTGCAGAGCGTTCAGTGGACATCAGCGGCGGAGACGCACTGCATCCATCCGTTGCCCCACATCTGACCCCCAGGATTAGCCTTTTCTTTCACGTTTCCCTCTCGCGTGGTGAAAGGCCACCAAATATGCGCTTGCTTACATCCTCCGTTCAGGCGGGGAGCTGTGTTGCCGACAGGCGCGGGGTCTGGCTCAGCGGCTCTGCCCCATGGATAACTGTTTGCATTTTGTTTCAGGTCCACCCAACCCTTTATATTCTCACAGAGCAGCCCTTCCTCCACCCGTCTGCTCCTCCAGAGGTTGGATCAGACAATACGCTCAATTTCACGTGTTTTAATGTTGGGGGAAAAGTTCCGACTGTGCTTAGTTTCTAATCGCAGTTTTTAAAAGAGTGAAATGTTCCATTCAAGAATGTGCTAAAAGGAAACTTTTCAAATTTTCAGCAGAAATCGAAGTGTACCATTTGCTGTTTAAGCACAGTTTACAAAGAGGGTAAGTTGATTCAAAACACTTTTCACGCAAGTTATCTGTCTGCAGTGTTAGCCGTATAGTTGTAGTGTATCTCAGATTAAACTGGGGTATAAAGTTTTAGACCCCAAGAAAAGGAAAAAATGCAACCATCATGCAATCATTCTTGGGTTTCCTTGATCTCTTTAACTTCTAGTTCTTCCGTTTCAAAATCTAGGTGTCTAACTACAATTTTTGAGGGGAGGATATACTCTAGGGTGAATTTCTACAATTGGTCTTTCTGCCTGTTTTCCCAAATCTTCATTAAATCTCCAGCCATTTTTAGCACTCTGCCATGCAGCTTGCTCTCCACTAGTGAAAACGCTTTGGAGCTGGGCCGAAGCACAAACCTCCCGGATCCAAGCTCCTCACTCCTCATCCCTTTCGGAAATGACTGAAGTTGGATTTGCACAGTAAGAAGTGCTTGGAACAAATAGTGATCCCTGTTGAGCCCCAATATTGATCAGTCTTTGCTTTCTGAATCGGCAGTTCATTTCTGCTGATTCCTCTTTTTTTTAACATTTTAATTACTTTTTAACCCAGAAAGTCAAAGAGTGTTATTAAAGAATCTAATCCAAAAGGGCTTAGTCAGGATGGTGCATGAGCGAGTTTTGTCTGAAAGCAAATCTGAGCTGACAGAACATTTCAAACAACTATTTGAATTCTTTGCTCAAAGAAAATACCTCTGCAAGTTAAGACAAATCTCTGATAAGGCTTTCTGGCTTGCTTATCTCTCATCTCCCAAAATAGCTTGGCCCTTTTTGCTCCAGGCTGGTTTGTAAGGAAAGGTTGATGTTCTCTACCTTTCTGAAAACGCAGTATCTGAGAATGCAAACATCTCACTAGTCCGTCCTGTGAGGGCAGCGGGAGACTGTGACAAATAAGAGTGTTTTCCAACATTTTTCACTGTTTGACATGAAGAGAAAGACCTCTTCCCGCACTTTGCAGTAGTAACACTTACTGCCTCTGTAGTTATAAATCAATAAAGGGCATTAAGCTTATAATTTCAAGAGCTGTCAGAGGCATTTTGAAGACATAGCATACATGATTTTCCATTATCTTCTTCAGGCAATATTTGAATCTTTTACACATTCAAGGCATTGCACAACTAGGGGCATGGTTTTGCCATCCTAGACTGCCCTACCGCCCAGCTGGGTGCTCCTGTCTTTCCTCCGTCCCCTGCTTCATGTTGCCAGCCCCTGTTCAGCATCAGCCTTTAATGGTCAGGAGGTTTCTGACTGTCTCAGGTTGATCTGAATAAGTGAAAAAATGATTGTTTTCTTTTGTGGGGTTCAGGGGGATGAGCAGACTCACCCCAGACACCCAAGACCACTGGCGCAGAGAAGGTGCCTGGCGCGTGCAGCCAGGGCAGGGGCACAAGCAAGACCATGCTGTCCAGCGGCAGCAGGCTCTGAGACCAGATTAAGCCCATTGCAAAACAGCAATTAATAACACTTATTAAATCTGCAGTGCATCTGTTCCATGTTTTTGCCTGAGCCTCATTCCTGAAGGATAAACATACTTCACAGTTTTTAATGCAGTTATCCTTACAACACTCATGCAGGCGTTGCTGTCTCATTTTACACAGTTTCAGTGACTTGCCTTGATGAGCTGGGAGTGTTAATGACTTCTAGTGGTCAAGACTCCAGTTTTGCTCTCATCTGGAAGTCATCTGGCTTTAGCAGCGCAGTGGCCGTGGCCAGGAGCCCCACACCTCAGTGTGGGTGCTTGCTCACAGGCAGGGCCTTTCAGTAGGCCAAGCGCAACACAGCCCATTTCCTTTTTTTAATTTCAGCACCTCGTCAGGCCCCAGAAGTTTTCATTCAGACCAAAACCACTCCCCAAAATACAACAGCTGAAAGAGCCGAGAGATCTTGTTCCAAACGGGAAATGGCTTCACACCCAGGCGGTGCACACGCTTTCATTGCAGGCTAGATTAAAGGTGGCCTCTGCGAGCTGCCCTCTTTATTCCCAGGGGGGTGTTAACCTGGAGCTGGGCCAGAGCACGTTCAGGTCAGGTCTCTGCTGCCGAGGCTCCTGGCATAGTTGTGTCAGCCAGAGCTGTAATGAGATAAGATCCTTTGATGGCAGAGCTGCGCCAGCAAAAGCACCTTGTGCAGAGGTAGGTATAAGCAGAGAAAACCATGCTTTTGTCAGGACGGCTTATTTCGCTCGAGGAGGCTGGAATTAGCTCTCTCAGCAAAAGCGTGGTTTTACTGGTGTGAGTGAAACCTCCTACCTTGGAAGTGTTTGCTAGTTATAATGTCAACTATCTTAACTATACTATAGTCAAAGCTGTCCTGCCTTTCAGCTACCTGAAGCATCCTGACTATTAAACACATAACTATTACAGAGCCAATTGTTTCAGCCCAAACCGCAAGCTTATGTATGCCATAGTGTTCAGCCCTGGGACAAAGCACCACACAGTTTCCAGCTGTCAAATAAAGAATGTAACCTTCCTCCTCATGTTTAAATTCCCCTCCAATCCCTTCCTAAAAAGGAGAGAAGAGGAGATTCAGTTCAGTGCCAAAAGCATCAACTCACTCCGCAGCAGCCTCAGCACTAAACGCCCCCAAGCTGTACCCGCCAGAACTGCCGTATTTCTGACCTTAGCTAGTCCATCCCTACTTCTTCCAGCAGCTAAGCTTTTAAAATCACGGTAAGAAAAGCCTAGCACACTGAATCTACTCTTGAACTCTCCAAAGGGATGCTGCACTGATTCTGCTATGCTGGCCCGGAAGATCAGTTCAGTGCAACACTGCTTCAGGCCTGGAGATTTGCTCTGGAGTTTCTCATTTAAATCTCTCGGAAGGAAGAATGCCATTTAACAAGTACGGGATCTTCTTCTTCTGTGCACGGGATCCTCTGAGGCAGGATTACCCAGCTGGCCCGGTAGTCTTCAGCTGCAGTATGTGGCGAGATTGCAGCATGAGGAGGCGGAGCACATCACTTTTACATTTGGGAATCTGAGATTTAGGGGTTAATAGTGAAATCGGTCTGTAAAGAGTCTTCCCGAGGGCTGGATAAAACTCACCCTCCCAGAGAGTGCTGGGGAGAAGATGCCATCTCACACTTATGTCATCTATGCTGTCTTTGGCATGTTGCTCGGTGTGGCCAGCTCCAGCCTACTGAGATGGCTAGTCTGGAGTATTTTGTCTTATCTGGGAGCTTTGTGCAGCTAGTCCCTGAAGTGTCACCAGGAAAAAGCAAGCTCAGGTTCCTTTCAAGTGGGCAGGAAAGTTTCCATAAAACTTTGCACACCCATGCGGTTGAAAACGTAATTAGCTGCAGGAACTTCTCCAGCCTGAATATGGAGACGAATCTCAGAGAAGTTTCAGTGTGCAGCTGTGAGAATCACACAATAATACTAAGGAGGAGCAGCAGCAACACCATTTACATAAAACGGGCAAGAGGCAACCTCCTGGCCTGAATACGAAGTACAACGTAGATAGAGGAATATGTATACATCTGGTGACAGTGGTGTAACTGTTGAAAAGATTCGGTGTTTCCGGTGGCCTTTTGTCTTCCTTTTGTTATGGATGATTGTTATCATTAAAAGCAGGAAAGAGGAGATTGCAGTTGAAAGGTAAGATCTACATTCTTCAGTTTCTGCAGGCCTGCAAAACATTATTTTTCTTTCCTTTGAGGTCTCCCACTCACACATTTAGCTATAAATGTACCTCAACTGGAATGAAATATTCATTAGGTTCATGCAAATGCAATTTTCACACCGTTCCCTCTGTATCAGAAGATAATTCTACTTACGTTCAGTAGCTGCTTTCTGGTATACTTGGTAAAGACTACTAGATCAAGAGCTAGTCAGAAACCCTTTAAGTATCCAGAGTGTTTAGATTTGGACACAGGAAAAAATATTCAGCAACTTAGTGGTGTAATAGTAATCAGAAGAAGGTATATAGGTAGCAGCTCTAAATTTTACTGATAGACCTCTCTGTGTAATGTACCAAATAAGCACATCTCCTATAGGTACACCCTAAACCCTTGTAGCAGGGCTCTTCGGCTGGGAAAGAGCTAGTACAGCAACAGAGTGTTTTTCTTAAGAGGATCTCAAAATATCGCATGCCTTTATATCAGAGAAGATTGAAACTAAAGCATTCTCTCCATAGAGCCAATGAAGAAAACAAGGAATAAAGAAGTAAAGGATATATCTAAGTTTGCAGTGTAACAGCGTACTGAGGCCCCCTGAGCGAGGTGGTGTGTTCACAGCACAGTAGCAGTAGTTGCGTTCAGGCCATCCTCTCCCCGGGCTAACTTGCTCTGCCTCCCTGCTGGAAAGAGCCGCCAAGGTGCCGTGTCTGGCCCAGTTCCTGAGTAGCAGATATCTCCGTCTGGCACACTGTAGACATAACTGTAGTGACTTATTCAAGATCATGCATGACTCAGTGTCAAGGCTAGGAACAATTAGCTCAATCAGCTGGCCCCTAGGCTCGTGCTTTAACCACAGAACTGGCCTTCAAAAGAGGAAAATAATGCAGGTTCAGACATTCCTTAAATACTAGGGCCATAAGGGCCTCCGGGGAAGGCAACAGTATCCTGCTCAGACGAGAACAGGAACAGCATTTGCTTCCCATTTCCACGGGTTTGAGATACTTGCATTTCGTTTGTTCCTGGACTCGCTTCTCTGGAGTGAATTTTGCTGGTGACTCATTGACATGGGAAACAGTGACACCCCTCCAAGGCTGATTCACCCTGACACATGCAGGGTAGGAAGGCATGCTTTAAGGTGTCAAGCATCAGAGAAGTTAATCTCTCAAAACTACTAAAATCATCTGGTTTAGAGAAACAAGAGGTGGTAAGCAAATTCTTAGGGGGCTGACTAGGATAGTGACCAAGCTGTCTTACTGTATCAGCCAACATGACACTTGCCGTGCCCCAGGCAAAGTGACAGACAAGCGTGAAGTAGAGATCATCTCTGAAAGAAAAAAAAAGGGAGGAACATGGAAAATACAGGCCAGAAAGAACACAAGGAGCTGGTGATAATCACTCCAGCTTCAATCTCCTTTCGTCTCTCTCTTTCTCTCTCTCTGTCTCTCTCAACAGAGTTTACACCTTAGAAATAAGAAGATGAAGCTTTTATTTGTGGAAGAGACATGTTTTTTTAGGTTAGAAAAAGCATCAAAATGATCTTTATTCTCCACATCACTTTTGAGCTCTGTCTTTGCTTATTAGGGATAAATAAAAGAATAGCAAAAAGGGATTTTGTTTAAGTGGGGAATAAGTCATATTTGATTTAGTATGGCTGATATGACAGTTTATAAATAGGACTTCACTAACCTTATACGATTAAAAATATTTACAGTATTTGCTTAAAATAAACCATTTAGGGACCATTCATCAGACAAACATGGAAAACCTTTCAATTAAAATCACTCTTCTTCTGTATTTTTGTCAGAAGGTATCTAGGATGAGCAGAATCTTAACTATCTGCTGGTTAACAGGAGAAATAGTTGCCCCCTCCCATTACAACACTATCTGAATATCTATCTTCCTGAAGTTATTACACAGATCATTTAAATCTAAGATGTCAAAACGCTTTTTCAGATTTTATTTACTCAGCAACGTGTCCGTTGAAGCTGGCTAAATGTTTTAACTTCCATCTTAGACAAAGTCCTGATTTTGACATTTTGAGATAAAAGCAGCAATGATTTGGGATAAAGAGATGAACATTTAGGGTTTTCATGAAAAAAATAATCCAAGAACCGGAGCTCAGCAAATTTGTATTTAAAAAGAATGTAAATATTGAGCTATTTCAGGAGACTACATCAAGGTTTGTCCACCTTTAAATCCCATTAAAGCAGTACTGAACAACAGAGGAAGTGAGGGCTGCGCTGGGATGAATGCACATCGGCAAACAAGTAGCACGGAAGTGCTGCCAGGCGAGGGGGTCACTCTTTCTTGTTGAGTTGTACGTTCTTCATTCTATTTAGATATCCTGCTGCCGTGGCAGCCCTTTATAGAGATGAGATGGACAGGCTGCACAGGGGTTGCAGAAGTAAGTGAATGTGAGAACAGTGAAACTCAGCTATAAAAGAAAACATAAAGAATAGAAAACAGGCAAGCATAACAAAGCAAAATAGGGGTGGATTAATCAATGCACCTCTCAGACAAGATTAATTACATTTTCACTCTGGTCTTGCTGAAGGTGGAAGGCTCACCTCCCCTGGCAGCTTGGCTTCACGGAAATACCTGCAGCTGTCACTTTGTGTTGGCTAAACACCATCATGCAAAATGGTTTTACTAGCCCCATCAGCTCCTTAATGCACAATTTGCTAATGAACAGGGTTGCAATTCTGCCTCAGCTGTTTTTTTGTCTTTGTGCCAAAAACTGAGAACATCTTTAAAGAAACAGTTCTCCTTAATTTCAGATAACAGACTGAGATGCACCCTTAGTTTCACCAAAGCCTCTAAGAGTTGAAAATACCTTTCAGTGAGAACAGCTGTGTCAATTTTCTATAGTAATGTCTTTTGTTCCTAAAATAAATATTTATCTTAAAACTATTCTTAAAGAAATGCCAAAATTTAAGTGATCAAAGTCATTGTCTTCTTAATATCTGTGGATAATTTAAAGTAGTAGGAATAATAAAGAACTACTTATGTATTTCCAAATAACTTGTTCTCCAGTTCCCCATACTCACATGGTTTCTTGCAGAACATCATACAGCGTTGCCATAGACCACCTTAAAATTCAACCAAAATGTCAGGAAGTTCAGATATGAGGTCTTAATTCATATAGAAGACACATGCAAGGAACATTCAAAAGAAGTTTTAATCCATCTTAGGTTGCTGAGGAGCGACATTTTCACATTTAAGCTAAAACATGAGTCAGAAGTAACCGGTGTCTTTTGTCATGTGTTTTTCAAACATATATGCCTGCTTTAATCTTTGGAAAATAAAGACTTTGGACGTGATATTTACAAATCTTGTTTTCTTTTAAAGTATCTATCTATCTATGTAAGCACTGAAAGTGAATTCATTAATAATTCAACACTCTGCATTAGACATAAGCCTATTTAAAATGAAGCATGAAATTCTCACACTGGTTATTAAAACACAGGTTTAATAGGTTTTTAAAAATGAATTAAACAAAATCCAAGGTGAAAACCATAAACATTTGCCATTAAAGGTTCAAAGAACATAAAATCACTGAACTCATGGAGCTACCATCTGAACATCTGGAATAAGAACTGGCTGCACTGAACCAGCCTTTGATGACGGTGATTTGTCTACACGTGCGAAAGAATATAGGAGTTGAACAAGTTGAATAATCTGATATAAAAATAGCAATAAGTTCAAAGCTGAGAAACTAACAGGGAATTAAGAGCAAAAACCTTGTGTTCCTCTCTAAGCTGTGAATAAAAATGAGGAATGAATGCATTACCTCTATTAGTGCTTAAGTTTTGGGGAACACAGTGACCAATTCACCCACTAGGAGTGATGCTTCTCAATTGACTAGTTTTGATGAAAAACATATTAGGCTAAGTTTCCCCTTGTTTCTTCTGCATCAGCACATCTTCTCATTCTTGCATGAGGTGAGTAAATATTTTTCTTTGCCAGGCTGGGCCTGCTTTGACACAAGCTCGGCTCGATTTGCCTCGCACTGGCCGAGGCAAGCCAGCTTCTGTGCACTTACCTCCTCACGCCCGCATTTATTTTTAGTCTAAAGGATTCATGCACGTGTAAGTAATAGTACCTTTGTTAGCAGAGAACGATATACGTGAAATGAAAATAAGAGTACATAAGCTCTGGCTCCTGAAACGATTCTGAAGGATGTGCCGAATTCACAGCCATGTATTTTCAGCGGCAGTACGTAACCCCTCCTAGAGACGGGGAAGGGGGGCACGTGAAAGCCAGTCATATGCCTCGCAGCCAGCACAGCAGAGGACATAAGCAAATTCATAAAGCATACCATGGGTAGCGAGTAGGGGCACTTATGGTGAAAAAAGGACTTAAAAACATCGTCATTCAGCCCACAGAGTCCCTATAGGCAAGAGTAATCAGTTCGAGCTGTCAGCTACCAAAACTGCATTATGTGTGTGGTGGTGTTTTTAAATGAAACATGTCTTATTTTACATATAGAAGAACGTTAAGGCAAGCCGTTCTCTTGCTTTTCGTAAAAATTATGCAGCTGATTGCTCCTGCGTTAACTGGGAGACACACATCAAAGGAAGGCTGGGAGACTCGCGCAGGCCCCCAGTGGCATCAACCAAAATGAGTTTCAGGCAGTTTTGAAAAATTCATCTCATTCAGCCCTCGACGGAGTAATAGCATTTCCAAAAAAAGGGGCAGTGGAAGTGAAGTCTCCTTCTGCCCAGAACTCACAGCTCCTCCTTTGTGCTGAGTTTTCACATTTATTTATGCTGGAATTTGCCCCATTGGATGTGCCCCATTTCCAGTGGCTCCCACAAATGCTGTGGGAAATGTCTTCTGGGCCACAGAGAAAGCTGTTGCCCCTCAACACCCAGGGCCAGAGCGCAGCAGCTATTCTGAATCCTCAGCAAGAGGTATTTCAAGACATGAATGCAATAGCTATACTTCTTTGAAAGACAGATTAGTGGGACATAGAAAGACCTGTGATGCTCTTTAACAATTAAAGAGAAATCTGAACAAAACCACAAATGATGCCAATGACAGAAATACAGTTTCAACAGATGTGGTGCAGAGGTGGCAGTGTGTCCGGCCGCTGCCATTCGTATCGTGGTGCACGAGAGGAGCGGAGGCGCGCGGCAGGGCAAGCCTGCCGTGGCTCTCTGGGCTGCCGGCAGGAGACCCAGGCTGAAGTCCCTGGTGCTGCTTTCTCTTGCTGTAAGCTGGCAGAAACTGGGGAGACGGCAGAGGCCGGACGCTCAGCTAACGGCGGCTTGGGCAGCCATCTCTGCTGGCAGAGGAAGTCTCGTGCAAGAAACTTGGCCGCTTCTCACTGGGGCACGAGACAGAGAGTTAAGTGAGGAAAACAGAAAGTGTCATGACATGGGAGCCTACTAAAGCCTCCAACCCTGGAAATCACGGAGACGCAGAACGCATCCGTCAAGGGACTTGGGTTTTAGAGGCCTGAAACCAGGCCAGGCTTTCCAAGCAAAGATTCTCCAGCAATGGCGCTCCTGCTGCAGCCCAGCAGTCTGCCTCAGCTACAAGCTGTGTGCAGAGAAGCCCCTTGGCCTGCTCAGATACCTCGTAGGAAAGACAGAGATAGCTGATGGTACCTACAGACGGGCTCTAAACCCTCTGCCTCCGCATGGCTAATATATTTTGAAAATGCCAAGTTACATAACAGCCATCTACGGTCGTCTCATCCTTGTCCCTGTCCTCCATCCCTCGCTGCTGCCCGTCGTAAACGCTTTCTGCTTAAAACTTACAGAAGCAGCTCCAGGAGGCAAGAACATACGAGAGAGCTGCCGGACACCGCAGAGCCATGCTTCTGTCTTGCCGGTGGCACTGAGGTACGCCCTGATGGAGCAGGAGGAGCAAGTCTGTATATTGACGGCCATGCTGCCCCACAGCACTCTGAAGTTTGCATCTGCACGATGTTCAGTGCGGGTTAGTATCGTTTAGTTGTTGGTGCTCTGCAGCTTTTCTGCCTACCTACCTGCTTGAGGCTCCTGCTTGGGGAAGAAATCCCCTCCAGCTTTTCAGACAAGCTCTGTAGTGTGGGGGGAAAAAAAAGGCAAAACAGCACAGAATGATACTTAGAGCAAAGCGTCACCAGCCAGAGCCAGCAGATCTGGAGGGAACGTTTCTGAACCTAAGCTAGCACGAACTTTGTTGGGAATAACTTGTTCTGCTGCCTGTGCGCCGGTGCACTCGCTGGGGACTTCTCTGGCTCTGTGGTGGGTCACATCTGTCAGTTAAATCACAGAGCCACATGCTGTCATGTTAGACCAGGTGCTGAGAAAGACAGAGGCACTGCAGTGGTTTTTATGTGGCGATGCCAGTGTGTACAAGCTGGGGATCACACTCAGCATATGGATGGCTGTTAGAGCCCAGGGAGGGTCACACGATGAGAGAGCTGCAGTGAGCAATAACCACAGTCGTTCTTTTTTCCATCCCTGACTCATTTAAATCATGTTCAAATAATGTTCATGTGATAGAGGAAAACCACCCACTTTCCTCAGATCATCACAATAATGTTTCAAAAGAAAAGTATAGCTTCTAAGCCTGAAAGAACGGAGACTAATAGGAGGCAGGAAATTCAGCATCCGACTGTAAAATGTCATTCCTGAAATGACTGAAAAGGGGCAGTTTTGTATCAAACCCATGTAGCAGAGAGCACCGTGGAATAAAGGAAACAAGCCGTAACATGAGAACGAAGCCTGCGGTAAGCAAGCCCCATGCACCCATTTGGGGCGTAAATCATCTACACTCTGTCAGACAACAAACTACTGTGCTTTTTCATAGCTATGGCAATATATTGTGCCAGCACATTGCATGACCAGTGTGCCTTTGCTTTATTGCTGTTGCATGCTGTGCCGCGATCCCCACTGTACAGTGCTGCAATGCATCTCTCTCCCAGGAGAGCAAGGCTGGTAATGCCTGCGCTTAATGATAGGACTTGCCTTGGTAGTTGGAAGGAAGTGCTGAGGCAGGAGCTTTCTGAGGTGTTTCATTGATCTGGAAGAAAAACTCTTTACTGTAAGGCCAAACAAAAGTTTGAAAATTATCCAGCAAAGTAGTAAATGGAATAACCTTATTTTCAAAGGGCATTCATTTTAGCACACTCACCTCTTACTGTGAGACTTTTAATGCGTTGCTGGGTGATCCTTTAATAATGTGAGCAGCAGCAGGTCCACTATTTCACAGTACATTGATTTTTGACCAAAAGAGAGGACGGGAGCTGGGGTTGCTCTGTGCCAGACTCGACCATTGCGAAAGTCAGAAAGACAGAGCCAGTATGCTGAGTGTGAACAAGAAACATATTTAACTTAGAGAGGAAAAAAGGTGGAAAATGGGGGAAGAAGCTATGAGAAAGCATGTTTTGTTTCAGGTTTCCTACTGCTGCATGTCATTTTCTGATGCTGGAGCTGCTCTTGAACCTAATAGGGTTCCTGCTGCATTTCCTCCTTCTGTTACTCACACAAGTTGGTGAATGAAAACAGATTTTGCATTAGCTCTGCCGTTCCCACGTGCTTTCTAACTGGGACTGACATTTTGCAGAATTTCAGAGAAACCTGACTGTTTTTTCTGGCCTAGTCTGAGCACTGTCTTTGTGCTGTGACTTATGTGGGTGAGTGTTTCAGCTCCCAGCAGTCCCACACGTGAACCTGGAATGACCCAGAGATGTATTTTGGTCACGCACCGCTTTTCAGTGGGCGCCAGTCTTAAACTGCTCTGAGAGGAACCCTTGTAGTCTATTAACATGTGAGGATAGTGAACCTACAGCTGCTGTTGGCAGCATATTGCATTGCAGAATTATGTCTTCTGTGCATCATTATTTGGGATTTAATATTCAGCTGTATAGTATACAGCTGGGTGGACTACTGAGAGACAGGAAATGCTATAGATAGTAGCACAGCACTGACTTTATTTTTAGCACAAAGCTCATCTTCACATGCAATTTCCTCCAAAACTTTAGAAATGTCAAGTCACAGAACTCAGACTTACTGTCAATCTGGTGAGATTTCAATATGAACAGTGTTTGCAGTAACAGAAGCGTACAGCTAATGCGCTCCCAAGTTATCATTTTCTTTAGGCAATCACAGATCGACTCCATCTGCTGGTTTCCAAGTCAGCAGCTGTGTCCCAGCTATTGATTAGACTTTAATGAATCGGGCAGAAAAATGGTGTGGCTGCTTGCAAGTGCAGTTTCTGATAAGCAACTCACGTTTGGCTAATCATGCTTATTTTCTGCTTTTGAAGTAGACACTTACCAAAAAATCATTACTTTAAGGCTCCAACTTTCCTCATCAGGCCAGGAGCCAAAAGCAGCAAACAGTAGCACACAACAGAATTTTTGAGTTCTTGACGTCCTGCCACTCCAGCATTCCCCCATGCTCTTCTGAAGAGGCACCCTAGGCTACGGGAGGTTTAGTATTTGGGGAATTTAGCATTATCAGAATAACTCTTTCGTGTTGTACCATTTGCAACACTTTGGTTTTAACTCAACTGTATACTAATCTATTAACATATTAGCAAAAACTTTGCAGCCCATCCCTAGGCTAGAGTACAAGCTACCACAGTATTGATTTCCTTATACTGGTATGACATTATCTATCTACTCTATGCGTAGTTTGTAAATGCAGTCTCCAGCTTGAAAATAAGTGCATTTGGCAATTATTAACTTTCCATATGTGCTGCTTTCCTGAGAAAACTAGCAGAGTATCACTAATGTCTGGTGTTCCTCTGTCTTGTGCACTTCATAATCCCTTATCCCACAACAGTTGAGCATTCATTCTCACAAAAGGCCTTTGAAGTGTGGAAGTACTTTGAGCCCTGTTTTCACAGGTGAGAAACAGAGACAGCAGTAGTAACTGAATTCCCCAAGGTCGCACAGGTAGTCTGTAGCAAGGCAGTAAAATTGGACTGTGCCAGGCTAGTTGATGATTGTTCAGCTTGGTATTCTTATATGTGCAATGTAACTTAAAATATAGAGATATAAGGGCTGCCTGTTAATTTCCTTCTCTTCCACAGGTTTACAAAAAAAATCTGCATAAATATGTGTGTCGTCAAATGCATCTTTAATTTAACTAAAGAGGCCTGCTCTAGCTCCTTGTGAGATCAAGAAGAAACTCTCACCAGCCTCAGTGAGGGCAGATGAAGGTCTAGGCACTGATGTTAAAGCACTGGAGTCTGTCTGTCTGCCAAACCATTGCCAAGAAGCAGATCTACTGCAAGCAGGATGGTTCACTCGTGCTCACCTTCCAAGGGCATGAGATTTTATGGGAAATTAAGTTTCTTGGGGACGATGTGCTCAGCCTTGTCACACCACTGAAAATATCAGGCAAGTATTTGAGTTTGGTTCTAGATCTGACTGGTTTTGATTTAAAAATCTGAAGAATCTTGATTCTAAAAGTTGTCCTAGTTTGTTTGTTCTCAGCTCAGCTTTTTCTGTGTCCCGCCTGCTGGTAAAAGCTCCCATGGTGGGGATCACCCTTTACGCTGAGGTTCTCACAGACCCGGGCATTACAGACACCGCCTCCCATCTGCACAGTACCTTCGACTGCAGGCTGCGAACATACAAAACTCATCAGGAGGGTCACTCCAGTATTTGAGTCACAAGTATTTATATACTGCAAAACAAACATGATCACAACTGGTGCTGTGTTATAACCTGCTTTTGCAAACTTGGCAAAGAGTGGAGAGAGAGCACAGCATGAAACAATCCACGGACTAGCAATTAAGATCTTTTAGCACAACCTTGGGTTGGGGCCATTCAGTGCCCACATCCAAGTTTCTGCTTCTGTAAGAAGACAAACATACAGGTTCAGGAGGTAATGTTTGCAGATGTACAACATCTAAAGGTACACATACCTATACCTACAAATACCTAAACTCTTATTTTTATTGGGTGCTGTGCCAGACCTTCAAGCACAAAAATTCCATTGGCAGCATTATTAATCCAGATTAGTTTAACATTAGTAAAAGGTTAAAGAAAAAAGATCTCCCCTGCCAAAGCTACAGTTAACAAAAAAGACCCCACAGCAATACAAGTCGGTCAGCTCCAAACAGCAGTAACACCTGTCATATCCTAGCAAATTTTCAGATTGGATGATCTAATTACTCTTCCCAGTCTTAAACTCAATTAACTGGTATCTCAGATGTACTTGTAGCCAGAGTACTCCCATGAATATCCTCGAATTAAAAGCCAGATAATGAGATTTTGTAGATCAAGTCAGTCTTGCTCCAGTTTTCTTATTATGGAGACCAGGTAAAAAACTATTTGAACCCTCCTTATTCAGAAGAAAAGGAGGTGAGACGCAGCTCTGAATCACCCCGTTATGACTTACAGTGAGATTGGGGATATCTCGTAAAACTGGAACATGAAAAATGTCAGTTCTGTTGAGTCCATCTCTGTTTAAATTTCCACTTGTCTTGACAGCAGGACTTGTTACATGTAGGCTATGTGCAAGTGACTGAATAGCTGATATTTTCAAAGAAGCAGAAGAGGGTAAGGCCTGCCCTTCTCATGGAAATGTAATAAGAGATGGCACGTAACTCCCTTACACACTTTAGAAATAGAAGCCAAGCAAGGGTGCTAAACTCATCAAATAAAGGCTTAAGGAGAGAAGCATACATATGGAAATAAGCTGGGGGACTCAAATCCTGACCAATAATTACTCTTCTGTTTCATTATGATTCGGGTGTGGGGAATGATCACACCTATTTGAAAAAGGCAACTTCAGCATTGAATGATCAATATTCATTTTGAGCTAGATTGCAAGTAACATGGTCATTTCCAGAGACTCTCATTTGTGCTCGTCAACTGAATTGGGCTCCCTTGCTCCTTATCCTTCTGGCCTCGTGAATCTTTCCATTTTTCCCGTACAGTGGCCCAAGCTGCAACAGCGGATTGGAAATAGTTTCCATTTCAGTTTACAGGCCTGAAACAAGTAATCAATTGCTAAAGATACACAGCAATAACAAGGAGAGAACACTGAGAACCGATAGGCGAAGCTTAAAAATCTGGAAGTGGTATCCTGAGTTTCCAAAAAGGAAGTCACATCTGTTTAGTAAAGTTTGCAGCTATTTGTGTATGGCTTTGCTTAAGCTAAACGACCGCTGAATTCATATGTTTATCCTGACATTGCTCTTCAGCCAAGTTTCCTATCGCCACGGCAAAAGCTCTGCTCAGCCAGTCATTACCGTTTACATTTGTTACGAAATTTCAGCATATGCCCTTTGCACCGCAGTGTCCTTTGCAAGGTAAAAAGAAGCTGGTGCTTCTTTAGTGTTTATTGAAATATATACCCAAGAAAATGCTATTCATACCTTATCTACTGTTAATGATCTCATGTGTTTCTTTAAGAAATATTTTGACTAAAATTGTTGCACTAAAAATCTGATGGATTTAAAATTGAGGTGCAGATCCCTCCTATGCGGTTTTTAACTACAGATCTGCAAAATATTTCAGTACAATTTTGATGCTGTAAACTTTTACTAAAAACTGAAATCTTTGCCTGTGGAATCTTTACCTGTTTTTCTGTTCTCTCTCAAATGTTTTGCTTCCAGTGCAGAACTCTCCTGCTGACACAAGCTGTTAAAAACTCCACTTAACCACCAACCAAAGCAGCACTTTAATCTGTAGACCGTAGTCCTACCTTGTAGACTCTGAGTGCAAATACTTACTTAAACACACGACTAATTCTAAACAGAGCTAGTCAAGTGAATAAAGCTACTTACGCTAAAAAGTCACTGAGAGTAAGCTTTTAGGCTACGTTTACCCCATGGTGAGCAGAGCTGTGTGGAGATGCCCAAGCTGGACCTGGAGCCAGAAGCTGGAAGAAAAGCCAATTAGGTCAGTCCTGCCAGCTTTCCTATCTTATTTAGATGATTTCTAGGATTCCCTTTGCCTGGTGCTGGACTGTGCCATACACAAAACAGCCTGCTCAGAGGTAGCTCTGGGATCTCTCGACACAGCACTGCACAGTGCTATCGCAGAATTAGTGGTATTCTAAAGCAGAGATCCTTCCACAAGGAAGATGCTACCTCATTTAAAAAAATTATAACAGCACCTTTTCATACACTGCAGATATTTTTAAAATATTAGGTTTAAAACTATTTTTGGTTATGCTTTTTCCAGCTGAAAATTCAAATATATAAAATCAATTTTAGGCCACTATTTCAAAATCTAAGTTCATAAAATGAACCCCTCTGATTATGCAAAACTCCAAGGACTGCAGTTTTTTAACTGATGGTTAAATTTAACCATCATGAAAGGAAGTAATGATAAGAAACATCATTAAGAATCTACAACACTTCTATGCTTTATGATTTTCAAACCCATTAATACTAATCTTAAAATATAAAGTGACCATCCGTTTCTCTTAGCTAAAATAGTCTTGTATTTCCATGAACACGCTGAAGAGCAATTGAAAAACCGTTCAGTCACAAAAAAAAAAAAAAAAAAGATAACTTCCCTGAAATCGCAGAAAGGCACCAGCACATCTTCAGTAGAAATACTGAAGATCCTTTTTACTATAATTTAAACAATGAAGTAAGTTAAGTGAAATATGAACTTATTTCATTGTTTTGACATAAGCATCTTGCCAAAATGCTGTTTTTAGATATAACTTGTTCTCCACATGATTAACTATGGCACTATCCTTGAATGCAAGACATCAACAATGCTATATTTTTTATTTTTCTTCCCTCTTAGCTATGAACAGCTGTACCTGCCTTAAATGTATTAATTCCTAAAAAGCAACAACCTTTAGAAAGTTTGCTCATATTAAAAGAGAGATTACTACATCCACAAGTGGTCAAAAATGTTCCGCTATCATGATCGCATCTGCAGTCTATGGCTCTAGTGGATTAAATATATACACAAACACACACATATATACATCTCCATATGTCTGTGCAATGTTAACTGATGAGAAAGAAAGAAACAAACAAAAAAGCCTAGCTGTAGAGAGAGAGGATGTCTGTGTACGCCTAGCCCATTTTTATACTTTGAATTTCAATTTTAACAGTCACATGGCAATTATTCTTAATATAGATCTTGGCCACACTGAAGCCAGAGGCAAAGAATCTTACCAATTCCTGTGGCGTCAGGTTGGCACTCAGTAATATAGTACAGTATAATTAATGACAGTGTTAACATCCACTCAGGACATATCAAAAGTCCTACAAATTCTAGTCTTGCTGCTCAGTGAGACTCAACTTTCAGAAGAAATAAAATTGCAAAGAGCTAAAAAGTCATTCTCCATTACAACTATTTTAAGGGTTGAGAAAAGCCTACCTAGTTGTTTAACAGCAAGGAATAGATTAATGATCCAACGACACACACAAGATTACTATGGGCAGTTCACTGAATTACAGATAGAAGTTGCCCATACATTTCCCTGCACATCAGTGACCAAAATAAAAATACCTATTAAAGTCTGATCATTTGAGAGGAAAAAAACAATCCAGTCATCCCATACAGCATGTGCCTGATTCCTATATCAGCAACTGGAATTGTTTCTTGACATGTAGAGACGCTCAACTGCTTAGAAGTTCTGTCATACAAAAAGTTTCCTGCCATAAAAATGTAAAGCTAATTGCTAGACTCTTTTAGATTAAATTACATCTTCCAAATTTCTTGTTCCAAAAATACTTGAACAAGTTTGCCTCTGTATTTGTTTGGGTGGGACAGGCAGCAGGACTGCAAATGCCTTCCACAAATCCAAATTTTGAAAGTCTTATTCACTATTACCCTGTCCTAATAAAGCAAGATATTAAAAGCAGGCTGAAAACAGCAAGATGAGGAGTTATACCCGATAACTTTCCAGTCCTTCCAAAAAGGCACATGCTTACTAATACAAACGAACAGCAGTACAAGTTCCACCCAGTGTGCCCAAGTCCTTTCAGATGAAGGTGAAATTTCAAATTCTGTTTCTAGGTAACCTGTAGTAACCTAAAACCAGTACTTACAGAAGTACAACAGAGTGGATTAGCCCAATGGGTTTGATTATTCAGTGGAAATGACTGCATGAAAAGGCAGCAGTTGCATTCTGGCCTAAGCAGGAAAATAATCCCCTCTAGTACGTTTAAAATATTTTCCCCTAAGACTGCTATCAGCTACTGAGCTACCAGCCCTTGTGTTTATCACCAAAAGCTGAAACACCATTAAGTTGATTGTGATAAGAAAGCTTACCAGAATCTGTAAATATTTGGAGGTGTAAATACGAAAAATATGGAGATGCAAAACAAACAGCAATCCAACCCTCTTTGCTTTAGCACAAAGGAATTGAGCCGAGTACCATTCCACAACCCCAGTCATACAAGTATTTTGCTTGTAGCATAGTATAGAATTGCACTTCACATCACTTAAATAAGTAGTTATCCTGACTGTCCTTTTTTGTGGAAAACTTTAGTTTTTCCTGCAACTGTATCTAGTGTTCCATTTCATCTGATCTTTTTGTTTATCTGCAAACTCCCACAACGTTGGACTGTTTCCCATGGCTTTCTACCAAAGCAACTGTAAGAACTTTGAAATAATGACCTCTCATTTTTGAGATACACAACACATGTTTTTATACTGGAAACTTAAATGTTCCTTACAGAACTTGGACACAAAAATACCCCAAGAGTTAAAACATATCACAACAAACTAAATAAATGTTTCTTTTGAAAAGACAATAGAGGAGCATGCTGCAAATTACTGTAATAAACCTCAAGCAAGACAGTTCTGAAGAGCTGTATGATTCACAAAGTTTTGAAGCTGTGGGTCCATAAAGGGGGACTGTCATAAAAATCAGAAAAGTCACGAGTAACACAGAGACAGAAGATAAAACACAACTGTTCACTGTCTTTGCCCGTACAAGAAGCAGTGATCACCATATGAAGCTGGTAGGAGCCAGGTTCAAAGCAGACGGAAGTGGCTCTTCATGCAGCGGAGGTGAGAGCTGTGGCACTTGGGATTAGAGGATGCTGCAGATTCAAGTACTTTACACGGGCTCAAGGGGGGTGCTTGACCAGACGCACTTGGAATAGACCTCCTTTAGGATTTACTAAATAGACAGACCAAATCAAGCTCAGGAAATCCCCCAAGCTGCAAGCAGTTGCTATGCTTATCCTTTTCTTTCTTCTCCTTATGGCCATTGCTGGCCACAGACTAAGGGGCAGTCTGAAACACCGCAGCTGCTCTTACAATCCATGCAGCCTGAAGTGGCCACCAGCCCTGCACCACTCCGAGCTCGCTTCTTCAGAGCAAGTGTTTAGCAGCTGGTTATATCTTGCCAAAGTCCCCTAAATTTTGTAGAACAGATTGTTGATGTCAGGCCACATACACTTTGGACCTGCAAATGCTGGGGAAGAAAAAATTTACCTCCCAGATGGGGCCAGCACTGCGCAAGCAATGAACAACCAAGGAGACTTTTCCCACACAGCTTTTTATGTTTTCCAAAGATCTTGTGTTTATTTCTAGAGTTTTGACATGTAAACAACTTACTCAAGGATAAAAAGTTATATGCACTTTAACTCTCTTGTAATGGCCCATACATAGGCACTCATCCCTTAGTAGATCAGATATATTTAAAGTACTTTATTCTTCTTTCTTTCCCATTTACCTAAATTGGAAAGCACTTCACAGAAGCTGACGTGCCATAATACATGCACATCTCAGAGCCCTTAAATATGCTTTATTTAATGTAATGGGCTGGTGTATCTTGGCAGCAGTTCCCCAGGACTTTGAATAAGAGTGAAACTGCTCTTGGCTACTTCCAAGGGACAAGAAAAGTTATGACATGTCTCAGGAAGTCTGTCACTTCCACATAAGTACGATATGAAGTGTCTGAAAGCAACTAAGCCAGGAACAACCCAGAAAATTTAACCATGACAGCGTGCTGTCAAAGGGTCTATCTAGAGGGGGTCTATCTAGAGGCATCCTCTGGAAATGAGGTACATGCAGAAAGTGCTACAGCAGTAGCAGCATGCTTTCATGCTTGTATTGCAGCAGCTCATCTACCACTCCACTTACCTTTTTCTGGATTCTCCAGATCTGCTATTCTGAAACCCAGCTTTACATCTTGTAACCCGCAGGAACCTATCCTATACCTCCAAGTATCTTCTTGACCTCCATATTTGTGTACAATAAAATAATTCTCATCAGGGACGGGGAATAAAATGATCTTAGGAGAAGTCCTATGTAGCGCACAGCTTTCCAGCTGAGGATTACTTCCTGGAATTCCAAAACATTTTATGAACTTATGTGATGTATGCAAACATACAAAAAGGTAGCAAAAGACTAAGCGAAACAAGCCAGAAGTCAAGGTTTGGGCAGAAGCAGCATTGCTTATGCAGAAAGAAATCCCTCATTTCAGTTCAGACCATGAATAGGAACACAGAACTGCCAGGGGCCACCAAAATGCTCGATTCAGCCTTCTGCAGTTGGGACTACATCAAATTTTCCAACACTCTAACATGCATAAGATCCACAGAAAAAGTCCAAACTACAACACGCCACAGAAAAGGAGGAGCAGGGAACAAAGCTCTGTTTTAGATCCATGCAATTGCACTGTGCCTGCCTAAGAACTCCAAGCGGATCCAAGAAACAATTACATCCTGCAGCGCAGAGAAAGGATTTTTCCCCTTCTCAGAAACTATTGTCAATTACTGTAACAGGAAATGCAAAAATTAAGGTTTAACATATTGACGTCTTTTCATGATTTCTCACTGTAGGACAGGGTGGTATTCCAAAACACCATGTTAATCCCCTGCATCAAATGCCGTTCCAAGCCTGGCTGCAGCCTACATCTTCTCTTGACTCAGCCTGTTGGTGGCCAACAGATTATTACTTCTAACCCAGTCAGAATATTTTCTCATTCAAGCCATATCCCAGATGATGTTGATCTGTTCTACATCTTCATTCCCTTCTCCTGATTCTGAAATGAATTCTCTCATGTTTTCCTGTCAACACAGGTCCCAGTTTCCCAGATGAGCTGGTTCTTATATCAGAACTCTTCTCCCATCAAGCTATTCTGATCCCTAACTGCATATGTTCTCTCAGTAATAAATTCATTGACCCATCTCTAGTTACAGTCATGATAATTAAGCAAGCTTTTAAGGGCTTGTCAATACTTGCTTTATCACTCAGCATGCCTACTTGTGGCAAGACTTTCTCTGTAAGAATTGTACCCACATACTCCATTTGCTTCTGGTGCTGTTCTAACAGCCTCTTTCAGGTACAGGCTATAGGTACTCTCCTTTCCAGAGACACCCTGATTAGGCTGCAACACTTTTTTTACTAGGCCCTAGAAAATACATGTTAGTTTGGATTACAAAGTTATCCTGGCTAGCAAATATTGCCCTGAGCTACCAAAATCCACATTAGTTCAACCTTTCTGTTTATGTTTGTAGGGAATGAGCCCAGGATCTGAAAGCTTGAGTACTTAATGTTTAAATTCACTGACTGGGTAGAATTATTGGCAGACTCTCAAAACAGTGCATCATAGGTAATATTGTATTAGCCTGATTTAAACACATCCTCTGATAACCTGTACCATGGCAAAAAGAAAAAAAGTCCGTATCTTGGATAGAGTTGTACTGTTTTCTTCAAATAAGCATGTAAGTACCTTAACCGTATTCAAAATTAATATTAATTTTGCCTCTTCATTCATCACAAATATTCACAAATGACACTTTTGTGTAGGACAGTTTGAAATCAGAAAATTTTGCAAATGGTAAAGAGAGGATTTGATAAATTAATAGAGAGCCACAATACTGATCACTGATTGCAAAAGACTTAAGGTTACTTTTTTCTTTTCATTTTTTAGGGAAATCCAAGATGAATCAAAAAAAATAGTGGTTTGATTCTGAATGGTTATATAAATCTTGTGAAAGAATTAACACACTCCTTCAGTAACTAAATCTGAATAATTTTCAAACTAATTCAGTTAAGAAAAAAACTCTGTGTCTGGAAAGTCTGTAAAGTTTAAAGTTATTTATTTATTTCTCTGTGTTAACTACAGTATTTCTTCTTTTATTTAGAATTTATTTTTAGCTTCATGCTCAATCAAAAGCAGAGAAAAGAGAAACTGCAAATAAATTGCATTTCACAATAGCAAGATTGAAATTTTCACTTTTCAATTACACAAATGGAATCCGATCAATTCTTAAGAAAGCATCTGTTTATTTTTCTCAATTTGCTCCACAATATTGCTTAAAATTTTCATTTTATGTGGAAAAAATTTAATCCAGTAAAGCTAGACAACAGATCATTTTGGCCCCATGCTAAAAAAAAAGAAAAGTGAATGCAAGAAATCGTGTGCAAGTTCAATGAAAAAAAAATCTGCAGACTTAAAAAACCCCCAAACCATTCTAGAAAACTTGGACCAGATGTAACAAAAAATTGATAAGTTCCAAAATCTTTCATATCTGTAAGATATATAGCTGCTCCATTAAAGCATAGCAGTCAACGTGTGACAAAATTGTGTATCCATTCATGAAAGGGTAGTTATCCAACAGTAGAAGCATGACATCTAGTGGCTACCTACAGAAGTTACCTCTTTGTTCTTTAAATATTATAGTTATACACATACCTCAGTTATTGTTGAAAAAAAGGATCTGAAACAGGCTGCCCTTCACTCACCGTTAGTGTTAAACAAATGCGATAGTGCTTACGACTGTACCTGTGTTTAAGCTTTAGTGTTGGTAGTAAACAAAAATATCCACACATCTCATAAATCTTCCAATGCTTTCCTTTCATTATCTGAATTATTATTATTATTTTTTTTTACGGTATAGTCCACTGATGCAAAAATTTACCTACATCTACAATACCAGAGATAAAAGATCCACTCTGGATACTAATGTGATATTGTTTTAATGCAACCTATTAAGTGCTATGTTCCTAGGTGATCTGCTATAACTGGGATACAGGCCTTGAAAACCCTGTCCCTCAAAAGATCATCATACATAGCATTTACTTATAGAGCTCTATATTACACAGAAATATTTTAAAAAGCCACAAACTCAAGAAATAAAAAACCACCTTAATCTCTCCAAAACACAGATACTGTAAAAGATACTACATAATTTAAATATTTCCACTGATATACACTGATATCCTTATTTGGGGACCGAGACAATCTGTCCAAATTTCTCTAATCAGCAAATAATCTGTAGTGAGACCAAAGTGCTTTATTAAAGTTACATTATTACTTTTCTTTGGTTATATACTCTGTCCCTCTAACAATACATCATACTTAATACAGTGTAATAATTAAGATTTTTTCCTGTCTTTTCTTATACCCTTGTTATGTTTGTCCACTGGGGAAATAATCTTTTTTCAAAATCTTTTCTTCTGATTTTTATGATGATCTAACTCAAATACTTGCTCCCAGAATCATATGCTCTATTTTTACTTTTGACTACAAAAGTTGCCCTTCCAAAAAGGGCAAGGAATCACTGCAACGTTTAGGAATTAAACACCTTATCTAACAACTGTAGAGTGCGCAAAAATCATCTCAATGAAATTTAATAGTTACAAATATTCTTAAACTGTGTAAGTACAGTACATTTTACAGAAGTAACATGGATAATCAATACTTCCATTTGAAACAAAAAATAATTACAAGCTTTTTAAATGTATTATAACTAAGAAAAACAAATTCCTGTACATTGCACAGTATCTTTCAGTTAAAGTTTCTTAGCAAAAATATAATAATGTGTTTTAAGCATTCCAGTTGCAGATGGTTCAATATTAAAATTTCAAGGTTCTCCATCATGAAAAAAATACTGTATTTTTCCATAGGTGCAGCAGAAACTCTGTGAACAAGGCTTAAGCATTTAAAAATATATAGATAGTAGTAAGTATGAATTCAGATGAAATGTTAAAAAAAATTACATTATAGTACAGTACTGAGGATGTATGGTTGTTGTGCATTAAGAACTTTACATTCCTTCTTATTATGATAAAGCAACACTACAGAGCCCATTGTATATCACTTAGTTCAGCTGGATCCCCAAGTCCTCCATCAGCCTCCAAGTAATTCATGAGAGCAGTCATAGCAGTGTCATCATTTTCACATATTGCATCAAAGTCCAGCTGAGAATTACCACCTACAAAATTATTAAAACATTTATTTTTGCAGTACAAAGCATGAAGAATATGCTAACTTCCAAAATGTATTTGTTTTTAAACAGCACCTGCCTTTGAAGTCAAGAGAAAACGTTTGCATCCAAGTGTTCATAAAGATCAAGTAATTCAAATAGTGGCTGTCAGCAGGCTGTCATAAAGACATACATAACTTCATTTTGAGACTCCACCCTTGCCAATTCATTGGTCTACCCCAACCTGCTAGCTAATAAAACTTGTATCCATGCAGTGAAGCTCACGTCACTGAAGCAGAAAACTGCTTTCCAGTTCATGTCACTTTAGTGGGAAACATAATCACGTGCCTGAATTCTTGTCTGATGTACTGTGCCACATGAACTCCCGAAACCTTACAAGCTGCTATGTGTTGCCTCCAGAAATCAACTCCATACTCTTAGCCTTTAACAAGGGTAAAGTAAAATGCTTATCTTAAATACCAATGAAAAGTGTTTCCTTGCTTATCTTGGATAAATGCTTTTTCAAATCCTTACTTGAGAACCAGCATCTGTACCTTTTTTTTAATTGATATAAAGGGCTTATAGCTCAACTGGAAGAGAGCTACAGGTTTAAATAATAAATAAATAAACCTCTAGTAACTGATCAATAAAAGAGGGAGATGGGAAAGTTTTTCAAGGCTGAAATACAGGCATAAAAACTGCTTTATTATCACTTTGTCTTTCATGTTAAAAATTATACAATGATATTTTCAAATCTCTTAAAACTTTACAGTTTTGAGTGCACCACTTTACAACCATGTATAAAATCACACCATTTGTAAGAACCATCTTGCCCTGCACCCCCCAAAATACCCAAAAGAGAAATAAAATAAATCTTACTGAGAAGAGGTTCATTATTGGGAAATGAAATAGCACCCTGGTTTTGTTCTGAAGTCTCTAGAACTTCTGTTTCTGAAGTACATAAGTGAATCAACTCTTTATTTGGCACCTGGAAGAATAAAAATAGTAAAAGGGACAGAGTTAAAGAGTAAATTTTATTACAATTATTACATTACAGAAGCATTATAAACTGCTGCCAAAGTGTTAAGAACTGAGCAGATAAAAATATGCACTGAAAGGGACATCTACTGCAATTAAAAATCCATTTTTGAAAGGTTCACATAGCACTGGATTTGGTTTAAATACAGGGTGATACTTGCACATCTGTCAAAGCTACTTCACAGTGATGGCATCTGGTTTCTCAAGGGTCTAATTCATTATCCAGCAAATAAATCCAGTGCAACAAAATGTACTGGCACACATTTTTCCATGTCCAGTACCATAATCTACAAATTCCCAGCCACATCACCTATGTCAATGTCAATACATTCCAGCTTAAAGACAAAGCAAAAAACCTCATACTTCCTATTCTACTGTTGCTAGACTAGTGCTTCCAAAGTGCAAAAGGTAATTTTAAAGCTATTTAGACTCGTACTGTGCTGATAACAAGATGCAAAATAATAGAAATTATATTTTTATAGTTCATGTAGTTTGATGCATATAGAACCTGGGAAGTATGAGGTATATGGTACTGGACATGGAAATGTGTACCTTTGAGCTATCTGACAGTAACCTTTTAGTTCTAGATTTTTATATGCAGTGATAATACTCACATTGCTGCAGTTTACAGCTAAAACTGGAGAAGGTGACTTCCTCAAGAGATGTGATGGACTTAACTCCTCAGATGGTGAAGAATGCAACCTAAAATTATATATGTATAGTGGATTTACCAAATCACATTGATCATAAAATGAAAAATAGTCTGTGTGTTGCAGAACCCACCAACACCCTCCTAACCAATGAGGAAATATGAGTAAGCTAATCCAAGACAATGTTGTCCTAAATTCTCCTGAACACTCTAAATTCTCCTGCTACAGGTTTTGACAAAATAAAAAGCAGAAGTGATCAATAAAGACCGTGGGTCATAATTTCTTGAGCATACTTTTATTTTTCTTTAGAACCATCAGCACTGACAGACCAAAGAGTAGCAGGTTTCAGAAGTAAGCACACTGCGACGTATAGATACATTTAAAAAAAACCAGAAAACAGACAGTATAAGGAAGCTTTGCTAAATGGTGGAGGGAAAATTAAGAATATCTCCTCATACTCCCTCTGTTATTATTGTTACACCTGTCTTTCCATGTTTTCATTAAATTCTGACTAAAAAATAAAGATCACTTGTCTGTTACCAGAATTCTTTGAGCTTCTGTCTGTCCATCTTCTCTCACTGAACATGCCAGATGTGAAACTAACAGTGAAAATGTCATACCTGTGCCCTTTGGACAGTTCACAACCATCTCTCCCTGCTCCTTCTTACTCTCCAAAAACAAGGCTATAAAAGAGGTGGGGGCACTCTGGATGCTTTAGTAACTATCACTTGCTCAGATCCAAAATGTGGTAAGGAATTGGAGATTTTTTTATTTAAATGAATAAATAGTATATCTTAAATAAATCTAGTTATTTGTGCAGAATATTTATTAATTCTCGACATTCCAATATACAAAGCACAATCTGGTAAGTAGGCACTGCCATCTCTAAAAACTGGGACATGGACTCTAGATTGAATAAAGAGTTTAGGACTGCCTTACTGAAACAATCATTTATCAGATGCTAAACCAATTCAGATGTGCTCATAAGTAGAGTTGCATGCATAGGCCTGAAGCCTTTCAAAACTTGGTGATGCTTGAGGCTCAGCTTGAAAGTCATCTCTGTCTCAGCAACACTAAAAAGTGCAGAGAGCAGATTCAGGTAGTAAGTGCACTCATTCCATTGGGTTAAGTTTGTGGTCACAAAGGAAAAAAAGTGGTGTTTGATGAAACAGAGCTGGCATTATCTTGTTTTGACCATTCCTTTGTCTAATTTTGATTCCCCCAGCATGCACAGGATAGTAACTTGCTTTCTACAAGATACGAAGAAATAGCACGAAGTCTTACTCTGCAGCTGAAAAGAAACACAGCACTGTTCTCTGCAATGGTTTCTGAAATGTGAAATATATCTGCATGCAGGCAACTATGTCTAGACATCTCCAGAAAAATTCATTTGTTACTGATGAGGCCTTTAACGCCCATTCGTACTTGTGAATGTCTCTGCCTCTTACAGAGATAAAAATATTTATTTTCCTCTGAGATACAGGACTATAGGACAAATATGATGCCAGAGATTCCACTTACACAATGCTATTGCTCTTTTCCAGAACTGAATGAAGTGCCTGCCTTTGGGTCACACAGTTTACTTATCCTGGATGACTTTGCTCTTAAGCCTTTTCTTTCACCTGCATAGCGACTTCTTGGGCTGTTAGTGTCAGTAGAAGTTTCTTTCTCAAAATTTCCAGTGTCCATGGACAATTAAGACTACTGAAACAAACAGGTCTGCTCAAAACTGAAATGGCTCAGATCACTGTGGCTGATGGAGCTGGCAAATCAAACATTTTTCCTTTCAAACTACTGTGACATTCAGTCCATTAGTTGTGAAGTAAGATGACTGTTCCCAAAGAAAGCAGTATCTTCTTGTTTCATTTGCTAGCCAGTATTCAAAGTGTGAACATAAATGAGAAAAGCATTAAGTTCAATCAGTCACTTGAAGAATGAGACTAACTTGGTGCTGCTTGAGGCGAGTATTCATTACTGCCAGCATTTTCACAAATACTTGTCCAGGAAAGTAGGATTCCACAATTCTTTGAATCCTAAACTTGCCCAGAATGGGGTCTTCTGTGATTTTTATTTCTTCTAGCATCCCACTTTTTAAATGAGAAGCAAGTCTGGACTATCACTGGGATCAGATCTTTCTGAAGAGATACTTTGATAGGTCAGATAGACTGGAGTAAATGTCCTGTTGCCTTAAACTGCTGCTCCATAAACCAATAAAGCCATGCTTTACTTATACAATGAAATCAAGGTATCTACAACATGAATCTCAGAGATATAGAGGTATGCATCATAAAGAGCTTCAAGCTTATGACAAGCAGACAAAGAAAAAAAATAATGATAGTGCTAACAGTATCAAAGTTGAATTTCCTGATAAATAAACTCAACCTCTGTAAGGTCTGCAGTGCACTGGAAACCTCTGATGATCTTCTGGGATCTGGAAGAATTCAAAATAAAGATTCCCCTGAAGACGCCTCAGTCATCTTGCCTCCACTGTAGAGCATAATTCTATTTAAACAGACTTCTTGGAAAAAAAAAATCCCATCTTTCCAAAAAATTCCCCTCAAATTGGGGAGATTAATTCAGTACTATAATCTCTGCTCAAACTTGCACAATTCTGTCCCTCATGATGGATTTTCGTTTCCTAAGGTGAAAACAGATACACTTTGCTTTCTTGTGATCTGCTGAAATCTGAGACTTGCCCAGAAGAGGAGAAATGGGTTGATTTGATCTTTATGCAAAGCTCAAATTTTCCCTTTGTTCCTTAGGAAGATGTTCTTCCTGGAACTGTTGTCTCTGTGGTACCATAAAGAGAATGAATACTGCTTGTGGTTCTTAAAAATACGAACACCAAAACTTCAAGGGGTAGCTTCCAAGAATTTTCCCAGGCATGCATCCATTCCTCCATCGTCCAGTAAATATACTATTCATGTAAATAATAGACCGGTTCCTTTTAGTTGATGACATGGATCATCACATGGATGAGCGTTTTCAGTGAAGACCAGGTGATCTTAACCAAGAACATCACCTTGCTGAGCTGACTGAAGCCTCTAGAACAAGAGTCAAAATAAAGCTCTTGGGGCATGCCTGTATGTTACTCAGAGATGAGAACTTCTGCCAACTTACTCTGGTCTTCAGAAAGATTTTATAAAAGCAACTATCTTTCCTGTAGGCGGTACTGATGAAAAGACGTTAAGGACAGTATTACCAAAAATGGAACATCCCATCCTTCTTGCTGAGGACATCTGTCCTTTTTTCCCTTCTGTTGTTGCTCGTGGTTTTCCTCCTTTCAACTTCATTGCTGGAAGGTGATTCCAAAATACTGAAAATTGGGTAAGAAGCATCCTACTGTTAGGCTCAGGCCATTGTTTCTACTGTTTCAGAAAATTAAATAGCATTTTCTGATGAAGAGACAGCTGAGAAGACAACTACGTCATCAGGAGATGATCTATAATCCTGGATTTCATAGAGATCTTCTAGTATCATTTCTAATAACTTGTTAGACACTAGTAAGGGAAGTGTTTCTGAATTGGAAATACTGGCTAATCCGGATTAATCAAATCCACTAAGATTTTTATCCTGTCCTCTCTGAAGAGGGACCATAGAATAACATTATTGGTCAGTATCCTGGTATGTTGGTATGAATTACACTTGATCATATTAATCATTTCATATTTGCATTATTCTGTAGGACAAGTCTTGCGTTTCCTCTGTAATTATGGCTACAGTATGTTTGTACAGTGTTTTTTATTTACTTAGAAAGGGTCCTCCTTGGAATGTGTGGGAAATGAATATATCAGAGTTATCAATCAAGTAAGGTCTGGAATTTTGAAAGAGGTTATACTGACCTTGGCAGATATGAAAGAGAAAACTGCATATCAGTGCACATGGGGAACTTTCATGTCCCAGAGGAAACAAAGAAAAAAACAGGCTTCTATCTCAAAGAGAAAGAGGTTACCCAACGTGGTTCTGACTATGTATTTTGTTTATGAATCTCATAAAAGCACTTTACCTACTGCTACTACAGAAACAGCAGAAGCTGAATATGCCATGGCATATGAAACTATTCCTGACACCTCTACAAGCATTTCCAAAACTGGGGCATTCCTTACTGGAAGATTTAATATTACTATGGTCTTCCAGGTGTCATTGAAAAGTGGCACTGGAAAGATTTCCATGGGACCTTGGCACACACTGCTATGCAGACAATTTCTTGGCACTTCTTCATCTGAAAGTGGAAATACAAGAGTTAAGGCCTGAGGGATGGCTTCAGTAGCCAAAGCTGACATTTCAATGATGTGCCTTGTGCCCTGATGAGATGATAGTACCATTATGCTATATTTGACCTTAACAAAAAGGGTTGGATTTTCTGATGAAGTCTTCATACCTGAAAGAGTTGTCACTGAAAACAGACTTTTTCTGTACATGTGCACCCCAAAGTCCTGGAATCAGCTGGCTCAGAGCCTTTTAAAAAAAGTTCTTAAACAGCAAAATGTTGATATGGTGCAAAGTGCTAAGGAGTAATCTCTCCCTCCATAAGTAAGCCAGGCACCACTGTGGGTGCACAAAACAAGAAATGCAGAAGGACAAAGCAAGAATATCAAAATTATCTTTCTTCCTTTGGATTTACATGGCTATCCTGACATACCTATTATACTGGGAACCTAGTAAAATTAATTTACAAAACGGGTAATCTTTAACTAACATTTTAAATCTAGAATTGATTTAATTGCTTTGGAATGATGAAGTGAGGTTTCTTAATCTACACGTGGGTATTGAGAAGGAATTGAGCTATCACTTTATTCCATTTTCAAGACAATTTGGGAGGCTATGAAAGTGTTCCACTGGGCACTATTTCAAGGAAAGTTCTACTAGCAGAGCAGTTGTCACAGAAATACAGACTCTGTTCACAGGCAACTAATTCTCCATTCCTTAACGGTTTTATCTATCCATTTCAACCTCAAATGAAGAAGCTGCATCAGAGTAAGTTTTGAAGTCACAGTTAAATAGTTCTTTCATTAAGAAGGGAAATTACCTGCCCAAAACAAAACCATTTATCAAGGCCAGTGATCTGTACAGCCCTGCAGAAGGCTCATGTTAGGCTGTTATAATTGGTATCCCATAAATGCCATTGTGAATCAAAAAATATTTTTAGACGCAAAATAATAAAAACCGAACTTGAACAACCCCCACATAATCACTTATACTTCTTTTCCATCTTCACTTAAAAGCCTAATATAAGATTTTAAAATTTTGTTACCTTTGTAATTCTAATACTTCATTTGCAATTTCAGTTCCTATACTTCCAGCACCAAGAACTGTTCCGGAGGACATTCCAGGCACAGCTACTAAGGACTGTTTTGTGGTATCTACAGTTGAAAAACAAAATAAAACCTTAAGTTTACAGCAGTTTTGTTATACAACAAGAAACAAATCACCTCAAGGATTCATTTTAAAGCAGTTTTTGTTCTGTATCTCTTATTTTTAGAAATTAAATTCCTTAAGACACTAATCTTACAGATGGTGGACCTCCTAAAGAGATGTTATAAATCTCACTTGAAATAAAAATAAGTGAATAATGTAATTATGAAAACTGCTGATCTTCACCAATGAAATTATTAGTTTTAAGCACTACCACCTCTAATCTCTCTTGCAGACAATGCAAAAAGCAGGAGAATACTTGGATTTTCACAAATGGAAAACAGTTATTAAAAAGAACAACTTCAAAAATGAAAATAATCAACTTTACAGTGAGATTAAAAAGGACACAGCACATGCAGATCAGACTCTATGCACAGCAAATAAATGTTAAAAAAACACATATCAATATCACCCTACCTTCTGTGTTTAAAATCAGATAGTACAATTGCATAAACCTCATTTCTTTGGAAAAATAGGCAAAATATGAAGACACTCTGTGATAGAAGCATAATATCCTATCAATCAGAAACTTAGCTACAGTAGAATCTTCTAGAGGGAAAAGAGATGCTGCAAGCCCTTCTGATGACAGTTACGTGAATTAGGATGCTGAATAACCACAAATTGTCACTAGAATTGGCTTTGAAAGAGGTAAATCCTCTCTCACAAAACAACGTAGAATAAAAAGATTCCTGGACTGGGTAAATCTAAAAATTGTAACGATAGATCAGAACATAAACCTATGATAATTGTAAGAAGTGACACTTGCCTTCTGCAGGCTGGGAACCACCGGAGACCAGTTCTTCAGCTGACTCATTGTGACCTCTAGATTTAAGTAAATAAATAAATAAACAAATAAAAAAACCAAACACCCAGCAACTTTGATAAAGGCAAAACACAGCATAGTTGTGTTTGATTTGAATCATTACCTCAGAGTTAAACCCAACTCCCTCAAACTAGCAATAAAATAAGATATTCCTCACATATTTTCATGCTCAGTCTTCTGCACTATTGTTTCTGAAGCACTGGGTGAACTATTTATTTCCACTTATTCTCCAAATAAAACAGGGTGTTCCTTCACAAGAGAATAAGGCTGCCACTTTGCCTCCTAGGAGGGAAAGCAGTTAACCAGAAACAACCATAACTAGAAGAACTGCTCCTTCTGCCAGTAGTTGCTGCCCACCTCCCCCCTCTAGATAGCTGAAGATGCCTAGATCTCCAGGGCAGGCAACAGTGGCATTTGGCCATTGGGGCAGCACTCACTGCTTTACCTGCTCTGCTCCATCTTCTCAGGAAAAAAGGTCATGGCCAAAATAGGTGGACCATGTTGACATGAACTAACTATAGGATGGGTGAAAGACTCCTTGCCAACTTGGTTTAATGGAAATAAGATATATCCATCCCCCTCGCCAAAAAAATTCCAGTCATTGGCCAAGATCCACAATATCTTTTGAAAAATTTAAATTACATCTCCATTTCCAGGCACAGACAATGAAAAAATAACAAAAGAATGAAATATACAATCCAACAGTTCATTTAATATCTCATGGACTCCTCCCTTGCAACCAATTTGAAGAATCTCTCCTTTTTGTCCTGCCTTGCATTCCTATGAGCTATCAAACATGCTTCCCCATATTCTGACACATGGTAGATAGGGCAGCACTTAAAATTAGGTCAACAAAGGCACGTGCAGTTTTTTTACAGCTTAGAAGGAAAAATATTAGAACACATTTCCTATTTGCATTTATTCCTGACTACTTTCTCGGACAATATTTCTTTTTCTCCTCTAATAAGAACTCTTCTTAACTCTTCCTTTAATAAAAACTCTTTTCTCTCATTTCTCTACCAGGAAATAGCACAGCCTTCAGAGTTAAATTTATGACCTAAGCCTAAAATCAGAATCAACTGGTAAACACAAAATATTCTTCCAGGTTACTCCACCACTTTCTGCACTTTCCTAGTCTTGTTCTGCTTCTTAAAACAGGCTGCTTTCTATTAATGCTAATTGTAATTAAGACAAAAATTAACATGGAGATTCATATCACAAATTACTTACAATACTACAGTGTTATTTGACACAATGTACTCCAGCTCTTTGGTCCATGGATTCATGAAACTAAACCACTGACTCCTTAAAGTAACAAAAGTCCCATCTTTTGCTCTAAATTTGTAGGAATTCGTAAACACTTTTTCTTTATTCTGCAATACTAGATAAGAAAGAAAAGTTATAACCACAGTATTTATACTTAGGAGGACAGAGTCTAAAAAATTGTTCTATAACATCAGAAAAAATGTTTTTGATAGCTAGAAATACATATCAAACAACAAAAGAACAAAAGACAGGATGCCTACGAAATCAAACTACAGTTTCTGTAATACCATTAATCTTAAACTAGAGCCCATGTACTGAGTTTCTGCAGACTACTAGTAGGGAGACTCCTGATTTGGTGAACCTTTATAATCGGTGTCCTTAATTACACGATTAGGCAAATTTGCTCTTCAGGACTCCATCCTCACTCTTATAAAGAAGAATTGAAGCAGAGGGTTGGAAGAAGCATTAATGATATTCCTTTGTGACTAAGGCACTGCACCAAGATCCAAGACAACAGAAGCTTCGCACTGGTTCAATTAGAGGCTTTAGTGGGCATGTCTTAATGTAGAAGCAGAAAGGGCCAATGTTAAGACTGTTTACTTTTATTAATTCCCAGCTTCTGAGTTTTTGATTTGTACTGTTTTCACACAGCAGTTACATGTAGTTCTATGTAGTCTGTGAGGACCAATCATTTTGTACCTTCTTTATGTTTTTCAGCTAGGTGATTGTGATCATCTTGATGGCAGTACTCGTAACAAGAAGTTCCTAGAAGCTCTTGTGGCAGATACCCTAAAATTGCTGTTGCACTGTTAGAAATAAAAACATGAACTACAGTGGATTCAAACAACTGCAAAGCTTGTTTTCTTCAGTATCAGATAAAACAGAAAATGAGTATTTAAAAGAAACAGATGTTGTGTTCATGTTTGGGAAAAGATATAGCATTAGTACAACTGTAAAACAAGATACATTGACTGCAGTTTACCTTGGATCCATTTGCAATGGATAGTACAGGATATCAAAATTTTTAAATAAATGGCAATTCAAAGACAAAATAAGTGTTTAATCATGCACACCACTTACATACACAATTTAAATGCACACAAAGTACATATGGTTATTAGCTCTTCCAGGTAGCTAATAAGGGTACTGATCACAGGTAATGAATCGTTAAAAAAATTTAATAGTTGAATTTTGCTCTGCTACTTCAAGGAATAGATTTAAACTGATACTTTTAAATGAAAGAAAATTACTGAAAGCAATGAAAACCTTCCAGTGACAATAATCAAATTCAAAATAAGAAGTGGCAATACAATCCATATCACATATAAGAGTCTGTTTTAGAGAAGTTCAGAAAATATTAACTTTGCTTTCACTTCTAATGAAATAATTATTTGGTACCTCATTTAGACATAATGCATTTGTTCCAAATAATAAGATTTCCAGAAGCAGTAATTTTTGATAAAGTCTTAACTACCTGCATACAGATACAGATCATACATATAGCTAAGCAGCTCTAACATGAGATGTTTCTTTAATGAATAAATAAGCATATGAGTGCATTTTATGACTTATATTTTAATCTTGGTAGCCTGCCTTTTCCTATAGGACAATACACCTATTCTACACCACGTTTTACGTACGACAAGAAAAAAGCCTGACTATCCAGTTTCAGGAGGCACCTCTAGTTGCACAGAGCATTTAGAAATTCTATCCTGCTCAAAAAATTACAGCTCTTTGTGACAGAAAATACTAGAAAACCAGCTAGTGATGTCATTTTCATTTCTCTATTAAAGAACAAAATGCTTACCGCTGATCTACATAAACAAATTTTCCATCCATGGCAAATCGCGTAACAAATTCTGTTGCTTTGACTTTTATCTCTCCACTCTTTTGTGGAACAACATAAGGGTGTAACCTCCCAATTGCAACAAGACAGTTAAAATTACTACTGCCTTTTTCTACATCATTTTCTTCTTCCACTCCCACCTCATTAGGAGACCAGTTCTTCATATATCCAGTACAGTGAATGGTACAGTACTTTCTGTGATCTAATAAAAAAATGACATAAGCAGTTATGGCTCAAAATGAAATTTAAATTTTTGGATTACTTTCACCATAAGATCAGCATTTAGATTTTATGATTACCTACAACAAGGTACAACTGTACAAGGCTATAAGTAATTTTAGAGAGTATTTAATTAGTTAATTTTGTACTACTTCATTTTGGCTTACCTGGAGAGAGCACTTCTGTATAGTTACAGGAGTCGGCAGTTCAAAAACATTCTCACAGAAGAAAAAGTAAACCAACAGTCTAGTAATACATAGATCACTTTCTCTTTATATGGTTTCATATGTATTACGAATTCAAGCAAACTAGAGAGGCCCTCCCCATAGCTTCCAATTCAACTTTTTGTCTTGCGAACACTATGACCATAATACATTCTTACTGCAGCTGCTGAAAGAAACGTCTGGGAAGGACAAGGGAAGGGCAACCCCAAATCAACCAAGCTTACTTTCTTTTTATCTCAGGCTTCTGGACGTCTCAATTTTCTGGGAATACAAATATGAAAAAAGTCCCTAAATTATAACATACACCGTCACTCATTCTTGCAGCTGGGAGACCCTTAGATATCTTTATACGATGCAAATACCCTCATATACTAAAGAGCAGAGATGATATACTGTGTCTTACAGTCATTATTTTTCCAAAAATTACCAAAATATTCTTGATATCCATATTCTGAACAAACTATGCTTTCCATAAATTTAACTGGATCTACTCTATTAACTATGGAAACATTTATCAGCTGTGAGTAATCCTACAGTGACTTTGTCACAGTTTCTCAGACTGGCAAGATAACTCTTCCATCAATATTGCCTTCCTGAAACACATTAATACAAGTTAAATTCTTATCTCACCAAGTTGGTTGGCACACTGAGGGAGCAAGAATTCTATTTACTTACAATGACAGATCTATTTTAAAATTTACTCTTGAATGGTATATATCAGTAATAACACGTTACAAGTAGCAAGATTTTTTTCAAGGTCAATTTCAGCACTTTTGCAAATATCAATAATAAGGTGTTAAATAAGAGCTAGTAATTAAGTTTAAAAAGTAAAATCCACCCTCCAAAACAGCAGCTTTGCAGGTCTTATTCCTAGAGTTATCTTCAAGACATACGTTCATCTCATTCTTCTGACTGGCTCCAGTGCCTTCAAAAATTTCCCTGAGATTTCTAAAACTTGACTGGAACAGACTATGTGCTCCTAAACACCGCCACTGTACCTCAGGTTTCTCCCCTCACTTTTCAGAGGTGAATAAGAAAGAGAAAGAGTACAATTAGGCTCTGTTTTTCAATATGTGTCTCCAGTACATACTTACACTTCTCTACAATTATTTTGTGAAGTCATTGATAACTACAAGGACCACACTACTCACTCAGAACTTAAATACACAGAATTTCATGACAGAAAGGCCCCCACTGCATCTACACTGTTTGAATACCTTTCTTCTTTGGGTTGGGCAAGCATTCCTTTTCTTCTTTGACTGCAGTCTTACTACATTTTATCCGACAGAAGAAAGAACGTCGAGCACCAGAATTCAGGCGAGCTGGTCCAGCTTGAAAATCTGTGTGTACTTGCAAGCCAGCTTACAAAAGTTTAGTAAAAGTAGTTAAAAAAAGCCCAAACCCAACAACAAAAACTTCAGACTCAAGGCCTTATCTTCATTTCAGTTTCTAGTACATTCTCCTTACTGCTTAGTTGCGTAAATTCTGAACTTACAATTAACTATGAAATAAGTCTTATGACTTAGGGAAAGAAAATGCAACTGTCACATAGATTCCAAAATTAAAAAGAACTACCAAATTATTTTAATGCCCTATTTGATAATATGAATTTTATTTTAATAAATACGCTTTATAAACTTTTAACTTCTACTGGGTATAGGGAAGAACTGCAAAGATTTTTATAAAAAACAGCTATAAAATAGTGATTAGCTGCACAGTACATAATGCTTTCCTTATTAGTAATAACTGTAAACAAAATAAAATTTGGTTAAATTAGGATTGACACTTAGCATTTTCAGAGAAGACAGTGATTCTTGATATTGAAGTATTTTATCCCATGTTCGACTACATCAGGTCTTTTGTATTGACAAGACCTATCAAATACAAGAAAAAAAAGTAGTATGCCTGGTAGGAAAAACATCAGACCACATCTTGGTAAATGTTTAACAATGCAAATTTCTACCATTCTTATTACCTAAAATAAGTTCTTTACTGGGCTAGCTTCTAAACTGTAAGCACACTCTAAGCAGCAGATAAGCATTCAAATATGTTTGGTTCATAGAAATTGTATCTCAAGTACAAACATAAATGCACATATGAATACATGAATATGCCCTCCATAATAACTGAATTTATTAACATCTCTTAAAAAAATCTCAGTACATTCATAAATATGACTTACTTTTGCCATCTATGAGCTTTTCTCTTGGAGAAATGTCTGAAGAGGAAAGTTGCTCCTTAACTTTGGCGACATCTTTCGGATGCAAGTAATCAAACAAACTTTGTCCAATTAAACTGGCCTATTTAAAAAGAATAAAAAGATGACTAAGAACCACACTGTTCTAGAACAGAACACCACACATTAGTCATCTCAGAAACACAACTTTCTATGCTATTCTAAAAAGAAATCTTTCAAATACCACAGTTACTCTAAATTTCAATATTTTGATCTGCATTTAATTTACCACTGTTTAATATTATTTTCAGAAAAAAATGGTAATAAAAATGTAATTGATAACTTCCCTTTGAAAAATACTGGATTTAGCTGGATATTAGAAAAGAGTCAGTACTATAAAATACAAAAAAATCCACTAATTATGCATGTTTTATTTATTTACTTAATGTGATTCTTGATCACCAAATGCGATTCCAGAACCAAAGAAGGTTAAGTGCAAAACAACACATACCCTCACAGACTTTGTTTTGGGATTAAGAAGTATTCACAGCTGCTGAATGACTCAGGCTCTCATTTGGTTGGACAAAATGGCATCAATGAACCAGGAGCTCTCTGGAAGCTGCACAGGGGTCAACTCACTTCAGCGCTCCTTAGTAGGGGATACTTATAGGGATTTCTCTGTCTGGGATCCTCTCAACCTGCTGACCTGCAACTTCAACAGCCTCTGCTGATCCAGTCAAAATAATCAGTCTGATGAACTACTCCAGGCACCATTAGATTCTTTGGAAACAGGAAGAAATTCTCGCAGAAGTGGGCTAGTTTTTTTTTTTTTTTTTTTTTTTTTTTTTTTTATACTGCTTAGCTTCACCATAGCAGGTCAGATCACTGGGTAGAAGGCAGCTGCGTTGTTAAGTAGTATTCTAGACCCAAGCTATAACTCATCTTGGACCCTTAACACTTGCTATGTGACCACTACATAAAGGGAGCACCTCTCCAACAGACTAGAGCTGGAAACAGGCTAAGGGAAAAGCTTCTAAGAAAGAAGAACAAACATATAGCCTTTTCCATTTGCACAGTCCCCCTCTAACCTTAACGCAAAGGCGAAATGCTGAGTGCCACTGAGAAAGGCTAGTAGCAGTCTTGTCAAAATACATAGGAATAATAATGGGATTTACAGCTAGAAATGATTCCCAGATAAGCTAATAAATCCATGGCTTAAGTCAGCGACGTCGCCTGAACCTAGTCCTTTTTGCCTCTTTGGCTGGAATAGCAATGATCTTATGGGTCTGGAAGCAGACATGACTGATGGGAGAGACTCCAAAAGGTACTTTTTTGGTCCCTCAGCAAGCTGAGATTCTCAACAAAAAACTGCTTTATGCTTCTTCCCATATAAGATGATATATTCCACTTTTTTAATTAAAAAAAAATGACTAAAATGTGCACCTCATGATTTCTAACTTCTAAAAATAGACAGACAGAATCATGCAACTGTTCTAGTCTTTGCTTTTGAAATGGAAGTGTTACACAAACAAGTTATCATGCCTTGATTATTTGTGGTAATTGTCCACAATGTTAAGTGTGACCTAGTGCAAGGTAATTTATACTACCTCTCTTTTCAGGTTAAGCTAACTCACAATATCTCATTCCCTTCCGGTTAAGGGTATATATATGGATAGTTATTGTGGATCAGGTGATACTGGGAAAATCTGAGCATAAAGCCATTACTAAGCTGAGCTTTAATTAACTTGAACAGCTGAAATACCAATTTTCCTGAACTTAAAGAAAAAAAAAGAAAAAGAAAATAAAAAGAAAATCACTGTTTAAAAGAAAATCTCTTGGAGGTGGAAACTAGGACAACTAGTCCCCTCAGACAAACACTTTCCTTAAGGATGATCAATTGCAATCTGGCACTGTCCCTCAGGTCAGGAACACTGACTGTACTTGCAAATGCTTCATTCCAGGAAATACCACCTTATTCTTAACAGAAGGTTAAATCAAAAGGATTCAAAAAATGATGCACAAGGATTATTTTTTAACAAAATGCAAACAAATTTTAGAAAGTTTAAAAGTTTCTAATTAAAAGAAAATGCAAAATAAAAACAAAAACTCAATTATAGCAACCTGATCATAATTAAGTATTTTGCAAACTGATTCCGAAACAAACAGAATTTTTCCTCTGTTGCATCCCACCACAAACAGGAATCCATCTGCAGCCTGAAAATACAAAGATATTGTCTTTATAAACAAACAACTAAAATATTTTATGAATATTGATTACTGCAAGGAAGTACACTTGTAAATCTCAATGTTTTTATTGTTATATATCATGCAAAAAAGCAATTAAAAAGATTGCAAGCACCAAGTTAGACTGCAGACAGGTAAAGTTTCCTAAACATGACTTTGGGAGAGAGAAGGCCAGCTGTAAAACATCTTAACTCAGAGTCATTTGCCAAATTGTGTTATTGCAGCAAAGAAAAAAGAAAATAGTTGCAAATGAGAAAGCATAAAGAAGTGTGGGTGTGTGAGTGTGTGTGAAAACATGAAGAAAGATTTTCTTTCAGATATTATATCTACTTCTATTTTAAAATACATCTTTAAAAATTAAAACAAAGCACAGAAAACAACAGCAAGTATATGTACATGTAATTAAAAGCATTCTCTACACTTGCAGGCAGAGTTCAATATCAGTATAAAAATATTTTATGTATTAATTATGCAGTTTGTATACAGATTTACTGTCCTCAAGGGTTGCTGTCTACCCTATTGATGCATTATCTTCCATATCTCTTTAAAAAACAAAAATTCTGTATAGTGTACAGAGTTTATCAACAAATACTCACCAAGCACATTAGGGCTCTTACTTGAACAAAAAAAAAAAAAAAAAGAAAAAAAGAAAAAAGCTCTCTCGAACTGAAAACTTAAGTTAGTGTCTGGCTTTAATAAGGACATCATTTGACTGAGAGTTTCCTTCTACTTACCCTAAGGATTAACTGTCTGAGCTCATCATCCTTTAAAAATGAAGGTTTATACCGGACTTCCGAATAGGAGCTAGTAGAACCTGGAAAACAGCTTATTTGTAGACATATATACAATGTCAAAAGTTACATTTTAACAGGATTATACTTGGTTCATATTTTAGAAATTTTCTTTGCAACCAATAGCTGAATAAAACAAAAAAGACCTCTTAAGCATATCCACAAGAGTAAGTTAGTAACTTCAAAAAAATGCTGATACTGTCCTCCTTTATTTAGCACAAATCAAGGAAACTTCTCTTCAGAACTCTTTAGTGTACTGCTAGAGAAATGGTGTTATAAGAACTGGATTATGCAGAAACATTTTTATAGTCTTGTTTCAGAATTCTTAACATTTGCTGAATCTGAATAATTCTTATACTATCAATTGTCTTTTGGGCACGAACAAGGCTTCATTAACACTATCCAGTGATCCAAAAATCACTCTATGTAGTTAAGCCACGTAACTACTGTGTGGTGTTCCAGCTCCCAAGGTAAATAATCTAGATTCATTCTTAAACACTGCAAGTATTTTGGTAACTGCTTTTGTTAGTACTCTGTAATGCTTCACGGTGTTCAAGACTTTAATGTGAAGAAAGTCATCCGTTCTCAAAAAGTATATAAAGTTTTGTTTTTTAATGTTCCCTCTGACTGCTCTTCTTGCAGGCAAAAAAAAAAAGAAAAGTTGAAAGATGACTGTCTGTGTCCAAAACCAACACTTTCTTTAGTCTTATGTGAATGGTTTTGGTTTCATGAAATTACACTGCACAAAATTAAACTATCACTTAAGTGAGTTCTTTATGCTCCCTACCCGTGCAATTACTTAGATTAGTTCTCTTAGGTAAGCATTAACACCGTTTCCCATTGTTGAAGAGGCTTTTTTCTGATCTCACGCTTGACAAATAACTCATCAGAAGTAGTCAACATTTCTTGAATGACTTGGCCTTCAACTTAAAGCTTTCCCAGATTTTAGGTTATTTTTTCTTTTTAAATGTTTTCCACATCTTGTTTCATGATGTTGTATATTTCAAAAAGTCATCAGCTAAACAAGAAATTCCAATGCAGGGACAAAGAGCTGATGCAATCAAAAACACAGAAACAATGAACAGGAGCACAAAGACAATTTGCTTCTCTAATAGCAGTACAGCCAGTGGTTTGGGTAGAACACTGCAGGTACTGCTGTTAACAAAGTATGAGGGAAAGCAGAGAGATCGCAGAACACACATTGATTTCTGACTTAATTGCAAAGCATACCCTTAGCAGACAGAAGATATCAGACACTGAAGGGTTGTTTAATACATAGCAGAAAAAAAGACAAAACAAGAAATGAAATTTTGGAAGATATAAATATGTAAATTTAAATGAAAAACAGACAAATTACAGAGAAAAACTTCTATATATGGGAAGTATACAAAATTACATACTGCTGCTAATGAACAAGAAGTACAAATGTATCTAGAAATGATTATGTAGAAGTATACACTCAGAACTGAATTCAGTGAGTAAACATATGAAATAGAGTTATTTATCATTAAAGAAAATACGTAGTATAATTCTTGTTAGAAAAAGGACTTTTAGGATCATTTTTTCTAACTCACCTTTTAAAGATTTTAAGTGCTGCACAGCCATCCGTAACACTGTAAGCTTGTCTAGTTTTCGTGCCATGGGATTGCACTGAGGTATCATAGCAGACAATTCTTCTATCAGATTATTCATTTTGTCTCTTCTTCGTTTCTCTGTCTGACTGTGTGCCTCTCTAGGAAGGAGAATTATTTTAAGAAAGACGCAGAACACAAAATCTCCCCCTCCACCAATACATCTATTTAATTTGTGGAGGAGAACACACCACAAGAAATGCTACTGTGTTGAAATAGTTTTTCTTACACTTCGTGTACTTGACAATTGAACTGGTTTAACTTAAACAAAGCAGCAACAGTCAAAATAATGATATGAACCACTGAGAGAAAAAGCTGTCAAGCAACAACTTGATTATAAAGACCTTTACAAAGTTGTGAAATTCTCCTTGTGACCCTTGAGGTTCAAGTGAATACCCTGACAGCTTACTGTACACCAGAGATTATTTCATGTCATTAGTAATCACTGGAAGACATTCCTGCTTCCTGACCCTTCTGATGCTATTTCTACTTGGCCTGTGTAGCTCAGATGGGGGACTCATTCTACTGGCTTTGTTATAATGAAGAATGGTCTAAGAAGCACGTGCTAAAGCGTCTTTGACCTCCAGTTTATGAAAACTCACTGTACACTTAGGTGAGCAATACCTTCTTGTTTTCTAGTTACCTTGAAAGTCACTCAAGTTGAAGACAGACACAAATACAAGCATTTATTCATAGCACGGCATAAGCAACAGACAGCACATTTACATATGCTTAAAAGAGATACCGTGAAAACTGAAAGAAAAAGCTATGCTTCACCTATTTTCACTAGAGGTATTTCAGAAAGCTTCCCTTTCAGTCACAAGATAAGGTGGTAGAAAGGGTTTCAGGCTCTGTGCATACCCTATGTCTCAAGTTTTACCTCTTCGTAAGCCTCCATCCAAGAATTCAAACACAGAAAAGGGCTTCTCTTAGATAGTTTTCATCAGAAAAACCTTCCTATTACACATGACAGTACACATCACAAATCTATTTACATCTCAGGTCACCTCCTCTTTAATTCTTTCCAGTATGTTAGCTTTTCTAGCTAATCTCCCTCCCTCTAACATCCTCTGGCAGGTCGAAAGAAGTTTAATTCATTCTATTTTCTCCTTAACCAGAAGGCAAACTGGCCACTCAATTAAAACGAAGATCATTTTTCTTCCTGATTGAGACCACACACAATGGTAGTGAACCAAACTGAGAGACAATGTTTTGCATAACTGATCTCCGAAATGCTTCCTCTTAGGCATACTGTAACAGAAGTTATTAAAGGTAATTAAGTTAACTAAATCTGGCCTGATGAGAAAGAACAAAGTACAATTTTAAAGACATAGTCTTCTATTATTTCTATTATTTTTCTTTAGAAGCACAAAAAAGAAATTCCCCTCCCTGCAAATTAATTTGGGTCATTCACCTAAACAATTTGCTTTTCTCTCTCCTCTACAGCTTTATTAAAAAATTACTTTCATCAGTTGATTCTCAGCTCTACAGATTGACCCGCTTTCTCTTTGTGTCAGGCAGCAACAGTAATATATTACACACGCTCGTTGAAATGTGAATGTCTGGAAGACAGATACAAACATTTGGGGAAACAGACCAATCTTCCACATCTGGAAGATTCAGTAGAAACTTATGGAACATAGAACAGGTGAATACAGAAACTCCAGTGATGACTGGATGATGATGCAAAAAGCCTTCTGTGATATTCCCCAGTTACAAAGAAGGGAAGAAAGTAATTTCATCAATAAGCTTGTACAAAAAAAACACTGAAGGGAGATATTTGTTGTGCAAACCTTCAAAATGTCTTCTAACTTTTTCAATCACAGAACCAATACTTGAGAGAGGAAACAACAACAATACAGCACAAATGTTACCAAAGCACTATACAAAACAGAATCTTGCATAGTGATTGGGATACCTATTACGGAAAAATGAATTTTGGAGTTAAATAAAAAAGCCTGTAGAGATAATATATTTTGGAATGAACTTTGTCATTCATTTCTTCTGTTTAACTTAAACTACAAGAGTATTTCATAATTATCAGTTAACATACTGTAAAAATAATGCTTTTGACAGGAGAGTGAATTGTAGATTTCTGCTATTACATCTTTGCTAACATGGAGAAAAGAAACACTTTTTATTCTGAAACAACTCTAGTTTTACTAAGTGGCTTGTCTATAGTTTAAAATAATTGCAAGGATGAATCGCAATTGCATTTAGTCACATTGTATTTCAATAACTTTTAATTTGGATTAAGGTAAGATGTGAATTCAAAGTGCAGTGGCAATCCCTAAACAATTCCCTATATAAACATTTGTTCAAGAGTAAGAATTCTTGGACATGCTTTAGCTGGATCCACTTTCATGTGGAATACTTCTCAAATAACCCCATGTGTAGACAAATCTAAAAGAAACAATCCCCAAACTCTTATAGTCTCTCTTCACATTCATCAGCTCCCTTTATATACAGCTTGAGTGACTGCATGTAATTCTTACCTTGCAAATTTTAAGCCTCAGGTTTTTGCTAATGTCTGAAGTATTTTGCAACACAACTTTCATTAAAGTTAGTACAGAATAAAACCCCCAAGGAGGTCTAACAGTTAATATACAAGTAGGGAAAAATAAAGGAAAAGGTGCTAAAACTGTTAAATATTTGACAGTTTTGATGAAAGTAACCCACAAACTCAAATTCTTTTAGTGTCAATCCTAGTATTTACTAGCAAAATTACTCTTCTGGTAAATTTGTACCTGAAATCTTTTATTTTAACATGTTCGTCATCTTCACTCCTAGAGAAAACAAGATATAGAGTTTTAAATTGCATATTTAATACTAGACACTTCTTTCCTCCCATGAATTCAAGAAGATACAGGAAATTCTACAAAATCACTATCACTCCAACAAAATCAAAACCACACAAATTCCTAATATGAGAATTATCTAGCAAGTGATGTATTATACAAAGAGAGAACAAAACATAACTTTGAATGTTTGCATAATTATTTGAATATATTATGGGGATACTTCATAATTACAGGTCTATTTATATTCTAGAGAAAACAAAATTAATGGAACAGCAACAAGTTGAAACCCAGCCTTGATTTTTTTTTAATTTTGCAAGAGATATCCTCTATTGTATGATTATTTCCAAACTCTCACTGCCAAAAGATAAAAACAGCACTCTTAGCTTAGATTGGGTCTAAAATACCATCCTACAATTGCTCATGAGAGCAAAAAATTAAGTATTTTCCCTTACTATACAGTAGTGAGTAGAAAGGGTCTATATAATAAAAGTGTAAATGAAAGAAAATCAATTGCCTGTATCATGAAAAATACTTGGCAGCAGAAAAATATACATGATGATTCAAATGAGGGCAATGATCTTTCTTTTTCCACCAAAATCTCTGTACTCTTCACCAACAGCTTTTAAAAATGTCATAAAGTGGCTTATTCGCTATCTTACAAATTCAGTATAAGCATTTTTGTACTGGCAGAGGGAATCCAGAGCAGTTCCCATATTAACATTGACTACCATTTGCTTTAGAGGGAAGGAAAACTAATACAAGTATTTTTTAAATATATTTGCAGCAGTACTTCAGCTTTTTAAATTTAGCAGTGGAGCCATCTCACGCTGTACTCCAAGCTCCGTTCCAGAGGAGACTCACTAGCCTCAGCACTGTCCCAGAAGAGGCATATGTTCTACCAGAAGGGTGGCAGGGAGACAGGCCAATCAGTCAGCTGCTGCTTCCTATGAGAAAATGGAAGCAGGAAGTAGAAGAGCAGTTGGAGAGTAGAGATTTAGGAAAGATCTCAAAAGCTGCTTCCAGCTGTTCCACCTGTAACTAAGCACTGACCCCTGTGAGAATACAGCAGCCAGAGCCAAATTAACGCAAGATTCAGAGATCCAACTCTTCAGCCTGGGATTTCACTGGAACATAGGCTTCTTCTAGACAGTCTGATCAACCAAAACACAGGAGTAGGCTGAGCTCACCTAACCTGTTTCAGATTTAGAGGATTTATCTATAACTGATATATATATGTATGTATGTACGTATTTATAAACTTTTACCAGAGACATGTATGTAGTATGAACTCTAACAGTTACTGCACTATTGTCTGACTGCAAGGTGAAAAGAGATAAAGGAAGCCAGACCAACTGCATTGCAGCACGTGGCCTATTGACTAACTCCTCCCTGAGGAGTGCCACTTAGGCAAGAAACAATCTTGCTGCTCAAGGAATCAGTCAGAGTCTTCGATGGGTTTGTATAGCCTCTGTCATAACAGCTGTGCTGTTACTGATATAAATAGCTAGGTTAAAACTACTTTGACTACATGAACATACGGTGAAATACTACCTTGTGGCTGTAATGCAGGTGTATTTAGTTTGTACAAGCAAGAATAGAATTTGAATTATTCAGAAAAAAAAAAAGAATACTATCTTTTGCTGCATTTTTCTAATCTGATTTATTAAACATACTTCCCTATTAAAGAGAGAAGCAGAGGTCTTAAAAAAATGCTTCTTTTTTGCATTTAACACTTTTCCATCATAAGCACCATGGAAAAGTCCACAAAGAAATAAACAATTTATCTCCAGAGAAAGATTTTAATACTATCCAGTAAGCCATGCACCAAACAGCGACTAGAAGGATAAAACAGCATACTGGATAGCTACACATAAACAAACATATATTCTAAGTAAGGTAGTGCCGTGCAGAAAAAGAAATTACAAAAATAAATCACATAATTAAGACTTGTTCTGTAGTGTATATTTTCCATGTATTTTTAATGCTGTGCAGCCTATCTTAATTCTGGCTTGTCACCTTGTAATAGAATTCTTTTAGCTTAGGTTTGTTAGGTATATTTTAAAAAGCACATTGACAAGGTTAAAAAAAAAACAAAAACAAAGAATGTTTACATAGACCAGTCATAGATGACTATGAGACATTCCCTTCACCTCCTTAGTCGTCTTATTCCACTATTACTCTTCTTTCTTTCCCATTCTTAATTTCAACCAGAACAAGTGAAGTCTGGCAAAGTTATAAGCAAGTCAGAGCATCATCTTTGGAAGAAATATCAGAAAATTTTAACAATGAATGGTTCTGTCTACCCTGTTCATTAGCTATATGTTTATCACCTTGTGCTGTACACATCTGTGCCCTGTAAATTTGTGCCCTTAGACTAGCATTCCTTAAGGCAAGCAAACACACAGCTTATCTAGCCAAACAGAAGGAGAATGTGACATTTATAACACTGAAAATAGTAATGGGTTCATTTATAAAAATGTACCTTTTCTGAGGATCACCATCAACTTCAGGTGTGTCCCTGCAAGAACAGGTAATGAAGTAAGCAGAACGTACTTGAAGCACAGAAAGATGATTTGATACACCCAATGAAAAAAGTTACAGAAAAATGTTACAGAAAAATTTCAGGGAAAACCCCGCACTTGAGCAATTATTCTTCAACAAGAACATCTGCTTTAAAATTAATTATTCGTTCTTACAAAACAATACTGTTTCAACTAAACATTCCATTTTGGACATGAAAACTTCTTCTGACAGAAGTTTCACGATATCGGGGACTGATCCAGACTTTAGGGAAACACTGTTGATGAATCAGTATCTTTACTCAACAGGTAAAATTAACAAGTGCTACTGAAAAATAATAGAGATATTTTTCAGAAACTAACATAGATCACTGAAAACTCCAGAAATAGAAGATACACTTGAAATTGAGAGTTGGACAATTTTATCAACATCCACAGTATTGGATATATTCTGTAGATCAATGGACCATATAGAAGAAGTATGGGTTAAAGAGAACTGCTTTCGTAATCACAAACACAAATTAATCCCGTTCCCCCCCCCCCCTTTTTAAAGGTGGATCCTCCACACTAGTTTGGAGATAGCAGTAATGCACTAACCTACATGCTGACTTGTCCTTACTTGTAACTTGCAAATGATGTTTAAAATACAGCGTAGAATAGGTCACTTTTTAAAAACAATTTTTGTCTGTAAACAATTGTATGCATAACTAGCACCTGTATGGCAGTTATCAAAGACATCAAAAGAGCTGACAGTGTCATCTCAGGAGTAAAGTGTGACCCACTTAAAGAGGCCAAGGACTAGTGCAGTAAGGGCCCCTTTTTTAGGTCACATTCTGTCTAGATATTTAAGTAAACGGCTGCCCTGGTCACTGAAGAAGCAGTTCTGATTCTGCAGTTCTAGATCAAAGAGCTTAACTAGTAATCTTATTTTAGACTTTAGGATGATATTCTTGCGTGCACTTGTGAGACTTCAAACAATTTAATAAAAATTTGCTGCAAACAGAACTTGCCTTCAGTAGGTGGAAAAGAAAAAAAAAGAGTTAGGATTGAATTTTCAGCATTACAGACATATTACCCAGATATTTCAGGCCAGGAATCAGCATTATAGAATCCAACATATATCTCTTGGATTTAAGAAATATTTTTTTCTACAATTTTAATCACTCAGAACTGCCAAAGAACGTATTTGGAAGAAATTGTAATAATAAATAATCATAGCATACATGGCATTTCAGAAAAGAGGATTAGAAAGATACCATGTCATTGAAATAACAGATGAATGTCTCATCTTTATGTTGAGGCACAAACAGAATCAAGTCACTTACTGGTTATCAGAATCACTTCCTTTGCGCTTCCTTGGAATCTCAGCCACAAAAGTGTTGAAAGAAGTGGTTGCAGCAGGCTTAGTTTTTGTATTCATGAGGCTGGGGACTCCAGAAGCAATGCATGGGTTTCCATCTACCAAGCAACTATCTGTGAATGAGGGAGGGGAAAAAAAAAAAAGTGTCCAACAAGAGCTATAATATCATGCATCTATTCTGATTTTCATTTGGGAAAAAAAAAAAAAAATCCAGTTGGTGACTCCTAGGCCTCTGACACAGAAACCACAAAAGCTGCACTGCTACAATATAAGTACAAAACCAGCATGTTGTCTCCCCTCGGTCATATAATGGTCTCAACAACCCAATCAGCACACCGATAAAATATAACATATACCTCTCCTTCTCTTCTCAGCAGACTACGCTTAAATCCTCCAATACCTCAAACATCCTGCTGCAAAATCATAAGAAGATGTAGCATTACCTAGCAGATCAAAATACTGAGACTGACTCTAATTTATACTTAAAAAATACATACACAGCTATGCTTTTTAAACAAGCTGGACATCCAAAAATGCAGACTTGCTGTAACTTGTTTCTGAAATAACATCTACAATTACATATAATTCCAATCATGTCACTCAAAATAGTACTAGAAACTTGTCAAGCTCTGTCTCAGACTTCTCTTTAAAATTCTCTCCTCAGTCAAAATGGCTTTAATTCTGGGAGGGAACAGAAAAGCAGTCACAAGCCAAAAAAATCCTATCAATCGACTGGGAAAGGAAATAAGTCTCAGGGAATCTAACCACTATGGCACTTTTCTGTGTCACATTCTCTTCTCTTATTTTACAGGTGATCTGCTAACACTTGTCACCCATCCTATCTCAATGCAAAGCTATCACAAAGCACTACCCAAATGATGTTTAGGTACAGAAACAAAATTTCTGGTTCAAACGTGGGCAATCATATATGCTCCTTGCACTAGTGAGGAAAGTATCCTGTATACATCTAAGAACAATAAAAAATTAATTCCATGAAGGGACAGATGAGCATTTAACAAAGGTCATTTAATGCAGTGAGCAACTCCTACTTTTAACAGGAGGCAAAACTCAAGTCGGACACTTTTGAACTCCAGCAGAACGGAAAACTGGATACTTCTTTTCTGAGCATTGTTAGCATATGCAATGTCAGTAAATCGTAGGTAAAAATGTGTGAAAAGAATAATACACTGTACATGTTTTTTTTTCTCTTAGGTGTAAGCACATCTTACACCAGAAATTTTACTTCCTAAGCTCTCATTTTTTGTTTGAATATTACTCTGGAGAGTTAAAAAGAAGAAGGAAAAAGGCTAATACTTGAAAAACAGCTTGCCTAGTCTTCCGCTAATCTTCTCTCTACCAAGTCAGACTACACAGTGTCAGCTCCTTTTTCATTTTAAAACTGTCTTTGACTATTAAATCCCACAAGAAGTTCAAAAAAACCAAAACTAGGTGGAAAAGCAAAGAATCAAAAAATACTTGACAAATAAGTAACAGTCTTTAGGCACCTGCAACAGAAAGAAAATTTGGTCACTCCATATACACAACATATTCACATTAGGGATATTAAAAAGATATTAAAAGAAATTACACCATAAATACAAGGACACACATGGTATATGTTTGAAATATTTTTGTGATTAATCATCACTTCATAACAGTCTGATTTTATATTTCTCCTATAAATCCTTGCACTTATAAAACAAAACAAAAAAAAACAAATCCAAAGGCATTCTGTTTGTAAAGAGTAGTTTTAATTCACACTTACATAAACAGCAGTGTACAATTACTAGATTAAGCTACTGAAGTATAATTGTACTTTATAAATATTTATGAAAGAGTACTGACTAAACAGAAACCTAAATCAAAGACGAGAATGCTTTCAGCACAACAGATCCTTTCATCCTGTAATAAAGAGAGACAGAACAGACCCACTGACCTAAATACTCTTTTGCACACAGATGGCCAGTCTGCTTGCTAAACCACTTCCCTTTAAAGAAACAAAATGAAATTAACTGATGTGTCATTTACAGCTTTTCCAAATTATCCTTCATATGATCAAAACAACCACAATTTTTCTGAAGCTCAACCAATATATTCTTAACACTGCTTCTATTTCCTTTCCATCCCCTACTAACATCCTTTTCACTTTTTCTTAATTAAGAAAAACACAAGTTTTTAGGTTATCAACAACAACAATCCATTAAGAACTTGTAAACTAAAAATGTTAGGTGGTATGTTGAATTCTTAAATATTTGATATGTTGAATTTTTAAATAGTATCAAGATGACATCTTAAATTAAATGCCATGTTAAATGCCATCTAACTAAAATTTCAGTAAGGTATTTGTAGCTGGCCGATCTTAGATAAAAAGATAAGGTAAGGAGTTGATATTGATTCCTGCCATGTAGAGCATGCAGCATTGACATACTCTTTAAGATTACCAAAATAAACAGCAAGTCTAAAACAAACAAACAAAAACAACAAATAGGGAAACAAATCTAAAGTCTCAGGACTAACCCACGTAGTAGAAAAGTATTTATTCAGAATTTAACACACAAGACAATTTTTCTTTAATGCCAATACTCATTTAACAAGAAGCATACAGAAGGAGTTCACAAAGCTAAGTCAGTTTTGAGAAGTCAATAGAAGCGCTTTAAATTAATCTCTTACAGCTTTCCATAATAGCTATTGTTATGATGCTAGGTGATTCCAAGGTGCTTACCCTCTCCTTGAAGAGTGTCTTAACCTCCTATACTCTGTGATGAAAGATTCCTTTCCTTCTCTGGCTATATCACTTTGTCAGGGATCGGTAAAGGATTTAAAGATCTTTTGGGTCAGGAACTGAATGAGCTGGAATGTAACCCAATAGCTAGGGGGGGCACTGATAACAGGAAAAAGCTAGATTCTGACCTTTATTTGTGCATCTGACCAAATTTTTTATATTTTTAATTTTTGTGAACATTTTCATATCATTAATATTAAAAATGAGTACCCCCTGAAACATACAAAGCAAAACTAAATGTTTCCCCATCTTCAGAGCAGGCTCGATGACCAATAGTATTCAGAAGGACTGTGCCTTATTGCAAGTTTATTTTTCCAGAAGATTTAAATCATTAGCCAAGTTTTAAACTACTGAAAATAGTTTAACTTAGCTACAGAAATTTTGTTTTACCACCCCAAATGCCATTATTTAAACCAGGCTGGTTAGCAAGTCAAATAAAATTCCAAATGAGAAATCATACTGTTTTTATTAATATTCATTTCAAAGTTTTGCTACTATATGGGCATACCGATGACTGAATTTTAACAGTAAATGAATAGTTCCTAGAATACATATGCCTATTTCTGATCTAGGTTTGGTTCTCAGTATTAAGCATGTATGCTTATCTATATTAAGTATTAAAAATATTTAAAAAGCATAACATGCACATCAAGACAGATGAAAGTAGTATTGAAAAAAGAAATCACTGCAATCATTCTCCCTCCTCAAAAACAAAGCATATCACAACATTACAATTACAGAATATGAAAAACAGCTCTTCTCAGTAAATGTATTATAAAAACTATTACCACTCTAGTATACTTCATAACCAGACAAAACACAGTATTTATGGAATATCAATTTATACAGTTTTCACCACATCAACATACAGAAGACTGTATTCTACTGAACTGCACCTTTTCTCACACCTTTCTACAAGAAAATTTTACAGTCCCCAAGAGGGCTGGCAAGGAAATGAACAGCTTCAGATGAGCTATATGAAATGATCATTTGAGGGTAGGATAGGAAGTAAAGATATATGAAAACAATTGTATCCCTGAGCTCAGTGAACGTTCTGTGTAAGTCACATGCACTGCGTTCATAAACAAGGCTCGAGGGAGTTAAGTTTCCGCATTTTTCTAATGTACCTCGTACCACTTCTGCTACCAACAATTTCAAAACGTATGCCATATTTCTAAGCTGTTGTCATCACTACCTGTTTTGAAGTTTTCAATTTCTAAACAAACACGCTCTATTAGAAAAGGCTTATGGGGGAACTCCACCAGCCACTAAAGGCAAGATTCATCGGAGCAAATAAAGATGTCCACATCTGAACTAGCCGTTCTAGGCTTCCTTTACATTCAGTGGAGAAGACATTTCTAGGGTGATTCCTCTCAATCTAAAATAGATTCCCACAGTCGATTAGAGGAAACACAGTCTAAGAGTGCCGACTTCTCATCACTAATTATACAAAGACCTAAGTAACTAGCTCAGATGTTGATATACCCTCTAGACATCTAAAGCTGGGAAAGATGAATGTCACTCAGGGGTGACTATAAAACTACTGTGCAATTGTTAAAATATAACATAGACAGTGGCCGGTGGGTGACATGCAACAAGATCAAGTTCAAGACAATCTTTCAAACTGATAGCCTTAACTATGCACTACCATTTCACAATCTCCCTTTTGGCTAGGCACAAAGTTACTCCTCGTAGTCTTTCTTCCTAAAGCACTAATATAGTATTACAACATTTATTTTGACTGTTTTTAATTATCAAAAGCAAATCAAACAAGAGAAAGATAGGCACTCCAGAAGTCAACAGAAAAATAAGCCATGCAAATATTATTGATTTAATGACAAAAGCTGTCAATCAGCCCCCACTCAGATTAAAAAAGAATGCCTAAATCCATCTACCAGGATATCACTGTGAAATACACTTGAAATAAATGTTACAGTGTAAATAGATTTTTAAAACTCACAGGTGGCATTCTTCACATTTTGAGGAGAGATGTACATGCTTTCATGCTTATAGAATTATTTTCCATGTTACATGTCTGCAGCTATTTAAGTTATCAACGTGGTAATGCTGGCGCAACCTTTCCAAGAATGAGAAGGCATTTTCATTCCAGTTTCCTATTTTAAAACACTTTCTGGCAGAAGGAGAGGGGAAGAAAGAAATTGCTTTGCACTGCAATTCCTAAGATTACAGATGTATTTCTCCTAACATTTGAAGAGACTTCTATGAGAAGTTCTGAATTACCAGAGTTTTAAAATATGTATTTTCCCATGCTGAAATGTATGCTTCCCTGGCACATACATTAACCATTAGCAAGAAATTCAAGCTTTGACAAAGAAAACAGAATTGTGTTAGAAGTGAATGTGGTTAGCTGGCACACAAGTTTTCTTTTTTTCTAAACACATGAATAGCTTATTGAAATATAAATCTTCTCACATAAGCTATTAGGCTATGTCTATACTAGTAAATACTGTGGAACATCGACAACAGGCCTATTGACAAAAGCAGATGGTACAAAAGCCCTCATTTCTAATTTATATGTAGTTCAGGGGGCTTCTGTTAAATCACATTTAACCTGGTTCACTGGACCAAAAATCCCTACAATACATGCATTTTAAAGCTGTACAAGAACCATGCATAGATTCAGTCCCTTGTTCTTGGAGTCGGGAGTACATGTGGCATGTGCCCGGAGTTACACTAACCTTTCTACACTAAAATTCTGGTGTAGTTTCTTTTGAAAGCAATCTGGCTCATCCGTACCAAAACTGCTCTGCAAACTAAACCACTGCACAGTAAGTGGGGATGACTGAGGATTTACTTCAAACAATGTTACTGCTTTAAACCAAAATGCTAATTTTGATTAATGCTCGGAGTACTTACTCAATTTCAGGATCTCAGTCTAAAGTCCTTATGAGTGCAGTCACACAGAGAAGCAGACACACACACACAAATCTAGACAGATAAGCAACCAAAGTTTTCTAAGCTGAGGTATTATTCAAGATGTCCAATTGGATTCTTAAGGTTTGTAGCACTTGACAGGCTCAAAACGGTTTTTGGGGGGTTTTTTTTGGAAGATCTAAAATGTCTTTGATTACCTAAGCAGTTCTAAATATACCTATCTATACACACACACACACACACACACAGAGAACAGCTACTGAGTCAAATAATTTCAAATAATTGTGTCATATGAATTGTTTTATTTTACTAAGGAGTTATTTTTCTACAATTATTTTAATGAATTCTTACTGCAGATGTCCATTAAAGAATGAAAAAAATATACCTATACCCTCCATATATATTTGCAGGTAAGCAAAATGCTACAACAACGTTGTACAACGAGAGGTACCGATGCCATGATATGTATCACTTTACAGGTCCTGCGCATCTGAACACGTACAAAACAAACAACTATATTCTATAAGCAGGAGAAAGAACTGTATTCCATATATTTTTTAGGGCTTTAAAAGAAGCCATAAAAAGCACCTTCCAGCTACTTACAGTGAGTCTAGCGTTCTGATTGTAGCCCACGCTACACTTTCATTTAAAGCTGGAGCAACCGTTTTCATAAGGGTTAAGTTTTGAAAACAGTAGAAGTGTACTTGTCTAAAACAGATATTCTTCCACATTTCTTAAGCTTCCATAAAGCAGGAGAAAGATACTGAGAATTTAGTAATGAAGTCATCTTATGCTTAATACTATTCAGAGAACAATCTATTTATAGGTTAACGTAAAAACACAACACTGGATTTGTTTTTAGTACCATGAAATGGTGAAAAGTAAAATTATTATACCGGAATTACAGAAATGAATTTAAGCCAAACATATTAATATGGGCAACTGATTATTTTATGCATCTGTTTTTGCTTAGTTATTTTAACCATTCACTCACGAGAAAGTAGCCATGAATCATAACCTACCAATTAAATAATACATTTACTTAATAAATCTCAACAACCTAGTATTTGGCCAAACCTATTAGTGTATTAAAAAGTATGACTGTAATGAGCTAATGAAGAGATACCACACAAGCCCTTGAAAGATTACCCTGCTTCCCCAGTCACTTCCAGGTTCAAATCAGGTAGCTGATAGAAATCTAGAGTCTCATATAACTTAGTTCATTACTGAAAAAAACACCTCGCCATAATACAGTGCTAAAGAAATTGAGGCCAGCAGTTCTTTTGTAAGTTTTAGATCCAAATTATCGTGAGTAAAATGCTGACTTTGTCAAGTGTGCTGCAGAACTTCCATGGCCTTAACGAGCCCGGGAGTCCATGAAGGGAATTTTCAGAGTATTGATACTGATTCACTTCCCACAATCATTCACAAACTGATTTTCTTCTTACAGTGAATTTGACCCTTAGCTGATTTGAACCGTCCAGTTCAGAGTGTGTTTTTCCTAATGTGCAATAGTAACACAAGTATATGGCTCAAATGAAAAACGACTAAGCTGACCTGAACCTATTCCAATCTTTAAGCCCTTTACACAAATTAATATACTTGTATCTTTCAAAAAGTAAATTGCTTAATAGAAAGAGACTCTGTTTCTTCAAAATCTGTTAGAAGAATAGGGATAAGCATAAATCACAGAAGGAACCAGAGCAGGGCGGGGAAGGGTTCTTTCACAATATAACATAAAAGCCAATGGTTTATTGCCTTCCCATGGCTATTTTTATATGGAAAAGTGCACATATTTTGATTTTTCTTTATTTAGATTATTTCCTTTCCGCACAATATATGAATGATACAGAAACAATAATTTCTCATTTTTAACACAATTTTACAGACAGCAAAAAGAAAAAAGTCCTACAACCCCCCCCACTTTACTTTCAAAAACTAGATTGCTTGCTACAAAATTATAGCAGTATTTAAACAACCAAGCAACAACTAATCTTCATAAATTAGAAGCACAGAAAGAGACAGAAAAAATACCAACTATCTCAAGACAACAAGAACCCCCATATACATAAAAAACCACACACACACAAATCCTCCAAACACATGTTAAAAAGATATCAACAACCAGAAGAGCTGGTGCTAATTAAACAGAACTGCAGTGATGACTGTAGTTCAAATTCATGTTTTTCATCCGCAGATCAAGGAGGAAGCAGCATGTTCATTCCCACAGCAGGAGGAGGACAAACAGCTCCTGCTGGTTTAACCCTAGCCCTGTTTTAGCACCAGAAACTTACGATGAAGAATGAGGAACATCAAACATCTGCCTCTGTACAAGTGCACATGCACACTCACACAGAGAAGCCACATTTGCTACCCTTAAAATGTTGAATTACATCTGCCTACAGAAAAAGAAAGAAAAAAACACACACTAACATATCAGGAACACATAAAACATCTAGTTGTGTATCAGAAAGTGTACATTACACACTAAGTTAAATATACGGAAAGAAAAATATTTTTAGTCCAGATCACTGAAGTATGATGACACATCTACAACAGCAATAACAAACCTAAGCAGAGTGCGAACATTCCTTTGGGAGTGCACAACGTAACACCACTGGGTCCACCACCGTCTACCTTAACTAGACTTAAACGAACTACCTTAACTAAACTAAACGGGGGAAAGAGTTGCTGGAGTTCAGGTCGATACTCTGGGCCAGAGCATGACAGACAACGGCACAAATTCAGAAAACACAGCGTGACACTGGAAACGCAACCGCACCGCAATGAAAACAAGAGGGGACACGGCCTGCGTGGGCTCCTCTCCACGCGGGAAGGCAACACCCCCCCAACGGCCACGCACGGACCGCAGACCCTCGCCCCCGAGCACACAACCCCCCGATGGCCGCGCCGGGCTCACTCCTGCCTCACCACGCAGGCAGGCAGGCAGGCAGACAGACCGACCGACAGCCCGCACTGCACAACGCGGACGGCGCACACATCCGCGCGCGCCAGACCGACCCACGGACGCCGCGACCCACACGCGCGGGTCCCGCCCGCGGCAACGCCCCGCCCGCAGCCGTTACCCTGCGCTCGGGGACACCCCGCGCCCCCCCAACGACTGCCACCCTCGCGTCCCCCCCCCCACCTTCCGTTGCCCGCCGCTCCTCCTCGGCCCCCTCGGCGCTTCCCGCTCCTGCCTCGGCCATGGCGGGCTGCCCGTGCCCCGCTCCACAGCGCCCCTGGCACCGGCGGCATGCAGGAGGTGAACTAAGGTGAGGAAAGACGGCCCATCCTGCCCGCTGGCCCAGGGGAGGGTCCACAGGCGCCCCGCCAAGCTCCCCCCCGTCACCGGCGCCGCCTCAGCAGCGCCGCCGCCGGCGCCATGCCCCCTCCACTCCCCGGCCCGGCCCGGCCGGGCACTTCTCGCGAGACTTCCGCCCGCGCGAGCGCGTGTCGGCGGGGGCAGAGGGTGCTGAGGCCAGCGGCCGCTGAGGGGCGGCGGGCGACGCGCGGGCCCGGCGGCCCTTCCCCGCCCGCCCCAGGGTAGAGGAGGGCCGGGAGCGAGAAGGGGGTGAAGACCGTTGGCCACCTGCACCCCTCCCGGCGCGGCAGCCCTGTTGCCCGTGACAGAAGCGCCCCGTGGCGCAGCGGGCCGCCCCCGAGCCGTGCGGTCTGGGGCATGTCGCGAAGCTGCCTGTGCCTCGGGGCAGGCACCCGTTGCGTTTTGAGGGTGCTGTACAGACCGTGCTGTATCCAAGGAAGAATCAGCATCTGGGACGAATCTAGGTCGGGAGGAAGGTCTTCTGGTCCACCCCATTAGTCAGAGCAGGGCAAAGGAGAGTCATGCGTGTGAGTACAAGCAACCATAAAAATAGAGGTAACTTCTACTAGTACGTTAAATTGTGTTAATGGGCCTGGATTCCGCTAGGTACTTGGGGTGTAGCTATGTTTTTAGCTTAGCAGGAGTGCACTTCTGAAGTGAATCTACCCACCATCCTCACTGTGCTTTGGCTCACATTCTGGAGTGGTCTGGGAGCATGTGAACTGTGTTCTTTCTGCACAAAACCTAAAGATGCACTCTTGAGAGCTCACCTAATGTGCTCCAACTCCAAACGGGCATCCACTCCGTGGGACCTCACTGGAGCTAATCTGAAATAAGACCTCTAAGGCACATACAGTGGGGACGTTGGGACCTCAGCGACACCAGTTCTGTTTGACAGAACCGCCCTTAGTGTGCTGCCCTGCCTGTTGATGCAGCCTCTACTTGCTCAGTTCCAGGTCTGCGTGTGGCAGAATAGACCGTTGACGAGACCTCAGACTTCCTCACCTGGGCCATCTTAATGGGCTTGGCACCTGCCTGCTTCTGCCTGTTGAACTCATATGTGAGGGAATTTGCATATACAGTGCAGGTGGTATTACTCATCAGTAAGGCTGGAGGCACATGATGTGACCCATGTGAAGGAAGTTACTTCTCCAGGTGTACTGTACAGTGCACCTTCGGTGTTTTTGTCTATTGTTAGTAATAGGGATGTTCTTTTGGACCTAACAAGATGTACTAATAACGATGAAACATTAGGCTCACTGACTTTATGCTCACTGACTTTATAAAGGGTGCCTATAAATTACCTTTTACTATGCGTGCGTTAACATAGGACTTTGTCATTGAAGGCTAGTTTCATTGAATGCTTATCTTTCAGAATTCGGTATCTCAAGTGTTGCAAGGAATATTACCTTCTTTAGTCATCTGTCCTAGTGGTTAATATCTAAACTGTTACAATTTATATCTTTCAGCTACAGAGCAAGTGATTGGTTTATTCAGGTCTTATTATAAAAACATCTTTTCCTGAAAGTGAAAAGAAAAATGTGCAAAGTACACCAAAAAGATTCAATTACTTTTAATCAAAGGAGGAATATTATTTACTTAAGTATTTTCATAATTGGCTATGTTAATCCATTGTGTTGTGGAAAAATACCTGTATATGAATGACAGATACCTGTCCATGTCAATGAAAACTACAAACATGCAAAGGGTTAAGACAACCCATGAGTAATAAAATTGTTCTTGGAGAAATAAATTGCTTGAAAGATAGTTTTCTGAAAGGCGATTTTCTTCAAAAGGATGGTCATGCACAACAGAACAATAAGCCAGGAGCTGTACAAACAGTTCAGAGGGACTCCTGTAGTAATGTTTGTAAGCACCTCACCGTTGCTGATAAGACAACAGGTGGTTGTGGCTATTTATAAAATCATTGGAGATTGTTTACTACTGACTTTCTTAAAAAGCTTTTTTTTCCCCTAAATTATGGAAATTAGGCAGTCCTAGTAAAGAATCTTACTATAGTTTGATCTGGCTGGCTGGCAAAAGCCTTACATGTGAAAAGTAGCCTTTTCTATGTCTGTTTTCTCTATGTAGCTATGTTAACATTTATTTTTAGGAACACCAGTACACTGGAACAGAAGTCTCATCAAATCTTTGCTTCTCTGTTCTTGTCATCCCTTTAACAGTCTCTTCTAAGACAATAGTTTGGTATTGTCTTAGTTTTCATTATGTATAAATGTGCATGGCTGTCAAAACACTTTATGAAGCATAAGGAAGTAAATCCTCACAAAATGATGTGAGCAAAATCCATTTGACCACCTGTAAATTCAATGTAATATAGTGGAGGATGGATAACTTTCCTAGTTAGAGCTGGGGGAAAACAAAAGCCAAAAATGGCTTTTCATTTATAGTGTTCTGAGATTTAAACAGAATTTAGTTGCTTAAACTCCAAACTATAATCCTGAAAACCGCTAGACAGATGCAGTCCGTAGCTCTGTCCCATCTTTTTTAACTTTGAAGCTCCCAAGACATTTCAGGTTCTGCTTTAGCATGTAGCAGAAGTACCTTGTCTGTATGAGAGTGGGCAGCTCAGTGTATTGCCCATAGCTAAGCCCACGGGTGCATTAGAAATGGGTTTTCTTCTACCATAGTCTCCTGAAGGTCTTAGATTCCAAGTTCATTAATACCCGTTTTGTGCAATCATAGGCCTGGCAAATACACATTTGATCAGATTCGAACACAAATGTGTGATTGTACTTCTGTCAAATCAACCAGCACATGCAGCATGGTGCTTATCAGTTTATTGTTTCATGCCAGCTTCAGACTGGCTGCAGGAGAATGTATGGTATCTAATCCAGTGTAAAGTTAGAGTAGGATGACTGGTCAACCTTTTCTGCATAACGTTGACCAGGAAACAATTTCTTTAATATTTGTTGTAAACATAGTCCTGCCAAAAGGAGTTTGTCATATTTCAAGCCTTTGTACTGCATGAATACAGCATTCTGTATCTTGTACGAGGTGCTCTAAAACAAGATTTACTGTCTTTTGGAGCCATGGCTTTAATGTTGTAGGTGTTCTCAGACTCTGCTTACTAGATGAGGCACGTGGAAAGGTAGAGTGGGTGAGTAGCTCCAGCAGAACACACTTGTCTGGCTGAGGAATCTGGGTCCCAGCCAGCAGTGTTGCTAAACAGATGCAATTGCAGTACTACGATACTGTCAATGCACACTTTTTCATAGGCAGCTTTTTTCTTCCCTGGCAAAACCAACTTTCTGCCGTTTCTGAATTTTAAGTTACACGTAATCCTATAGCTACTGTTTCACTGATACATGTATTGCACCATGCTGGTTCAATTGGGTCTAAGGAATTTGTATTGGAGAAGAGCAATTATAAACCACTTCTGTCCTAAATGAAATAAAAAGCAATAGGAAGGGCTAACAAACAGTTGTTATACAGCATTGCTGTCTTTGAGAAAATCATTACTACTGATGCACATTTATTCATATAGTACAACTGGTATTGAAATAAATTTCCAAGAAGCTGTTCATAGGCAGCTAAAATTTCATGTTTGGCCCTACTAAAATACTCTTTTACACCAATTTTGAAGCTGGGAACACCCTCTTATCAAGTTTCCATCATCAGGAGGCGCCCAACTGTTAGGGAGAATTCAGAGAGCAGGTAAATTGCAGCTAGTCAGCCACATTGGCTGAAAATGGTTCAGATAGTAACTGCAGAAAGTTAAAGATGGCCATTCTTGCAAAGTTCAAAGAATTAAAGATATAAATAGTTCAAAAAATATGTATGTTAGGCTATCAAATACAAACTCTCTCCATATGAGAACATTCAGTGAGGACATTCAGAACTCAGGAGGTCAAATGCAATTGTTTTTTGATAAAAACTTACTAGAGATGGTGCTGGTTTGTCTTACTTACTTTTCATTTAATATTTTAAGGGCAACACCAGAAGCACTTGTAACACAGTGAGTGCAGAAGTTTATGTCACTTTATCATTTAACTGGGCCAGAAAGTCGGATCAATCCCTTAGCAATATTTCTGCATGTCATGCTTTCTTTATTATCTTCATAATCTCTGCATTTCTCTTCCTTGCTCGATGTCACTTCTCTTGGCCCGTAGTGCTTATAAGCACAGTGCATTGCCAGTTCATTAACACAGATTTTAAACATTATTTATTATGCTCATTTCTTGATTTGAAGGTAAGGCTTGGTCTTTTCATTGAACATTTTATATATGACAGTAACTGGTGTTCATAGCATATAGTAAGCCTTGTTTCTTGGCAGAGTAGGATCCTAATTTTCTGTAAAGTGCTGATTTTGAGTAGGCCATACTTGATATTTTTGCCCTGTTCTTAGGTGAGCACTTTCTCTTGATTAGCTTTTAGCAATAAAATAGAGAGCAAAATGCTTTATATAAGCAACAGATAACCTCTTTTTTTCCAAACAACTTACACAACAACTTGTTAAAGGGGGAGAAAATAATAAGCAAACCTCAGAGCAGTTTAATAATAATCTATCACTGCGCTGTAAAAGAAAGGTGTCTGTATTATTGCTCCTTTTTTTTTTTCTATAGCTTGTTAACGAAATCTGAGGTCTAGTATGTCTTAGCTGTTACACAGGACACATCCAATCAGTTTTTCTTAGACATATCATCCTGAAGAGCTTGCTAATTGCTTTGTGTATTTACTGGGGCCATCCTAGATTCATGCACACTACTCTTAAGAGACCTATTTCAGAAGAAGAGAACAACCGGAAAAAAGTGTTCCAGCCTCCCTCCCATCCCTGAAGGAACAGTGAGAGCTCTGACTGTGTCAGTAGTAGACTGACTTACATTGCCTTGCTTAAAAAAGATATTTAGATGACTGCTTAGGGCTAGCTAGCTAGCTAGCTTTTTCTGCTGGAACTTAATACCAATAAACTGAAGTTACTCAGCACTCCTGTACATGCAAACATAGATTTTTCACACTTTCTTCCAGAAGATAAGCCTTTATGGTTTCCCCTCAGACCAAGGTTCTACATGGCTCAAACTAATAAAAAGAATACCTGTGTCCTGAATCAAGTACTTTTTATAAAGTATGTGTGAACAGGCTAATAATTTGAGGAATATGAATGAATACAGCTCTTAAAAAATCTCAATCTGTTTTAGACTGCTTTGTGCTTTCCTGGAGCTCAGTGGATTACTTTTAAGGGCATGGCAAGAAATTTCTTAAGATTGCTGTAAATTCTCTGCCTAGAATTCTGTATCTCTGATTTTTTTCAGGGCATTCACAAATTGAAAGGAGTTGAAAACCTATGCTTTAAGGCATTGAAAACCTATGCAAATCCCCAGACAAGCTAAAATCTGTTTTATATTGCTGGAAAAGTGGACCAAACAAGAGAGTCAAAATATCCCTATGGTCAATACATTCATTTTTTTAATGCACTATATCCATTAGAAAAATATACTGTCATTTTAAAGCAAAAGTTCTTCCCAAAATCAGGAGAGTCTTCTGCTTTAAAACTTATATAAATGGCATAATACTATAATCAGCCTGTAACAGAATAAGCTTTTTAAAATTATTTCCACTCAATAACTGGTACAGAAGCCCTTCAAAGAAGTGAAAATCCAGCTCAAAAGAATCCAGGCTTTGACAGCAACAAGCTGCACTGTATTTGCACAATACAGGAACTACTGAGTAAAGTTACATGACTTATATTACACAGTATGCCAGATTGGATTGTGATAGCGATATCTTCTGGCTTTAAAGATCTATGGATCACTGACAAATTCCTTTCATGATGAAACAAGTTCAACTTGAGCTTTCAACTCCTACTCACTCTCTCTCTAATCTAAATATTGGGCCAAGTGGGTGAATCAATTTACTTTGTGATTTTTGTAAGAAAATTTAAAAAGTCAGGTAAACATTTTCAGAAGTGTACAAGTTATTTTGGAGTTGTAGTTGATGAGGTTCGTGCTGTGAAGTAATTTAATTGCTTGTAAATCTCTTACCTAAAAGTTGCTTAATTTGATGGTGCCACTTTTGATTTTTTAAAAAAAATAAATTTCACTTTTTAAATAGTCTTTTCATTCCTGGCAGAAACAGCTGTTTTCTGAATGCCTAGCAAGAGCCTAATGCCTAATGTTTTTGCAGAATGATATATTTGTTACAAATCTCTACACAGGTATAAATAAAACTGCTTAGGGGGCTATGTTTAGGCAATTGAAATGTGCCCATGATGTGCAGCCCACAAGCTGGATCCTAGCTCACTGGATGATCCCATCCAGCCCAGCGCCTTTTCTGCTCTGGCTAGAAGAGACTGAAAGCAGCTGTGAGGGCAGCATATAGCCTAAGGACAAACACATCTTTTCTTGAGCTTGCACGTGACCAGTATCTAAACCTCTGAGTTGCAATTGTTTCATCCATCTTGCCTGCACAGAAGGTCCCAACAACATTGTACGTCACGGTCATATACTCTCTTGGCCAAAGCAGACCTGTCACCCATAGTACAGATTCCAGGTCCCTTCCAGTGTTAACATCCTCAGCTTAAACACGTGGTGTAGGAGTAATGCAGAGATAAAGAAATGTAAACCACCTTAAGTATGTGCCATTAAATCATGACAGAATTAATTGAAAACAGAAAGCCAAACACTGTTGCGCACAGTAGGCTAGTAACGATATCTAACGTTAATTACCCAGCAGGATTATGCCAATTGAACGCAAGGTGTTCATTGTTCACTGACCGTGAACTTTGCAAGTCAAGGAGTCATGCTGAAATGTTTACTACTTAGAATATCATTCCAATTCCATACTATGGACCAGTCTGGGTCATATTCCACAATGATGTACCATGCTGTTTCAGAAAAATACATTTAAATAAAGCAATAAAACCTTTATGTGGCAATAAGGCAAAGGAAATTTGATCTGTAACACCTGCAGTTTAAAATAAACTGTACATTTTGTCCTTGATGTGTTAGTTTAATTTTGTTGACCAAACAAAATAGGTAATACTTCCTCTTTAATACCACCAGTACCATGCAAGTTTTTCACCTTTGTATTTCAAGCCAAAGTGAATCCTCCAGAGGTACTGATTTTCAACCAGCGGAGTTCTACCTATAGTGTAATCTTTCTGTCCATTCGTAAAGAACCTCAAAGCATGGCATCAGCAAACAGCTTGCTTTTGAAACCTTACTTGTTCACAGATTTCCTTGGGCTGTAGATAGAGATCTTTTGTCAACATCAGTGAGAGCTTGATGAAACCAAAAACCTGGAGACATGTGTTTCAAGGTCTGGTTTACCAATAATTCACTACATCATGATCCAAAAGTTGCTAAGGCTCCTATCTGGTCACTTGTTATTATTAAACAGATGTATTAAAGTCATAGGTAGACTTTACAGGGAAATTAAGTGTCCAGGACCAGCAGAGCCGTTGCAGTTTTTGGCCCTGGAGATGTCCGCGTTTGAATTAGTGCCTCTGTGTTGACCCCCTGAGTTCTGCAGATGGCCACACGCACAGAAGTGCACAAGGGATGCAGCTGGGGCAGGGATGCTCTGGGGGAGCATCCAAGTACCAACTCCCTGTTTGAGTTACACTATGTTCACTCATACTCTGCATCCATATGGAGGTGCAGATTCTGCTTAAATCCCTGGAAGGACACGATGTATTTTATGCACTTTGAGTGTATGTAGCACTTGCTATCTGCAGCTGCTGTCTCTCTTTCAAAACATGGAACAGGGGTAGTGGTAACACCCAGCTTTTACACAACCACTTCAAGATTACAGCATTTACTCTGCTGCTACCATCATTTAGTTTCAGAGTCAGAGCCAGGAAATGCAGAGGCAAGGGAAAGATTTGGTCTTTGGATGGGGGTGCACAGACTTCTGGAGCAGGTGGGAAGTAGATGGGGAGAAACTGCTACCAGCTGAAGGTGGGGGACAGTATATATGGAGAGCAAGTATTTCCAGAGAGAAGCAGCAGCAGCAGCAAGCAGCTCACTGAAAACAGATTTAAAGCAGTTGGTGTAGAAACAAGATGTGGTATTATCACTTTTCATCTTTGAAGTTCAGCTCTTAGGTAGGCATTTTAGAACCTCTGTGATACCTGAAATTTATATACATGATAAATACTTCTTTATGGTAATTTTATGTTAAGTATTGAATGAACTGCATATGCATCCTTGTCTGGTCCAGTGCTTGGAACAACTGTTGTCATCCCTGCCAATAGCAAGCCAGAGAAACTAAGCACCTCCCTTCCCTCCTCACAGGAAGATTGTCAGAAATGCATTTTATTGTTCAAAGCATAAATATTTTGCTTATGTACATGGAACACGTTGTGCAAGAAGAAATAAAGAAAATTAAAAATGCACATCAGATATTTGCAGTATGTTTTATAAACACAGAACTATAATATCTTTTTAACAGTGGTTGACTTCAAAAAACATTTTTGAACGTGCTGGAGGCATAGCCTCTATATTCATCTTTAAAGTGCCATATTTTTGAGGAATATTGGATTTGGTAATTCAAGGAAATTAAGAACTAAGCCTGCATTTCCTTATGATATGTAACTCAGTGCGAGACGATATCTGGTAACTGGAAGAAAAGTGCAATCCCATTAAACATTATTGGTAAAATTCTGTTCAAATTGTATCGAATTACTGAGAACAGTGATTCTCAAACAGAGGGCTATTATTCACTGGAGGGCTACAGAGAGTGCCAGTCACCAGCTACTAGCTCCTCTTTGCTTTCAGCTGCACAACCCTGTAATAGTGTTTTATATGTCTGTTTTACTGCTGCATCTGCTGCCACTGCTGTAGACTCGGTAAGGAATCAGGAACAGTAGGACAAAATTATTTCTATAGTGAACTGAAGAACATGCTGCCCATGGAAGCCTTACTTGACTAAATTATGGTCTAGGGGGAAGAAGAAAGGGAATATCTTGCGAGGAGCAATAACCACTTCAGACCTAGCTTCACACGACTGCAGCTGGTATAGTTAAGGCAATTCTTACCCTCTAAACATTCTGCTGAAGAGTAGTCGACACTGTCAGTGGAGTTCAAGGTGAGAATACACAAAACAAAGTGTCCCAGTTCTTTAAATGTCTGTCATTCTGGAAGGGAAACAAATCCAGTCCCTTCCAGTAATAAAGTACACTATCATAAAAAAAAAAATAAAAACGGCAACTTTACAAAAAGAATGCTACGTTTATTTTCAAATGCTGTAAAAAGCCTCATATAAATTTTTATAATGCTTCTATGTAACTTTCCCAACCACAACTAATGAAACAGTCTAGGAAAAAATATAGCAGTTGCCATTTAGACTCCAAGAATGAGCTGCTGTAGTATATCAACATTAAAAGGACAAGGTACAGTATGTTACAATGCTTGTAATTGCTCGTATTATTGAAAAAGTGAGAGCACTTCCTAAGCATTAAGAGTATAACCAGGCTAAACTGCAGTATTCCCTACTTGCTGTTGCAGAGGAGGAAAGTCACCCCACTATAAGGAGCCCACACAACACCCTTTGTACTGCTTATGCCCCTCTATCTTAGTAGTGTGGAGAGCTTTCAGCAAGCCCCTTTGCACTTCGGTGAATTCACCTATATCAGATGCTGTTATCCCACACTGTATCAAATGACTCAGGTGTTTAACAATTGACCTACAAAAATAACACTCATATAACTCTCCAGCAAGGCAAATTAACAGTGCAAATGCAGTATCGACAATATGTGATTTCTGAATGCTGGCAAATTTCTTCTTCTTTTTTTTTTTTTTTTTTTTTTTTTTTTTTTAAACTCCTTTTGCACATGAAATAACCTCTGCTGATGTCCTGGACCTCAGGCCACTCACTCACGCTGATTAGAGAGGGAACCAAGCACAAAAACTCAGTGGCTTGCAGTCCAAACTTCCTCCCCAGTTTCAGGGTATTCAGATCCAGAATTTGGGTTCAGGCTCACCACTTCCATTGATGCACTCAAGATTTCCCTGCTGGAATAGGTTAACTTCCAAGATCAATTTGCATACACAGTTCCACATTTTAACAGAAGTTAACAAAATATACTCCCAGAAAATAAATTTTCACATGGTTGCAATCATCAAGCCATTTCAGGATCTTTGGTACTCCAAGAATAAAAAAAAAATGGCACGGTAACAAACATCGCCAAAGGAAAAAAACACAGCCATTCAAAAGAATAAGACAAAAATAAAGCAAAAGATATGTTACACGTCCATTTTTTTGGAAAGCCAGTGTAGATTAACCTTCTGTTCTCTTTAATCCATTACAGTGTCACAGCTTTACCTTTAAAAAAATTCTATCATCCTAAAAGCAGTAGTTAATATTATCTTTAACTTGACTTACTGGTTAAAATAATGCCATGTTTTCAAAAAAAAAAAATTTTTTTTCAACTATCGCAATACAGAAGTGTTTGCTAAAGAGGCTGCAGGCTGTTTCTGTAAGGATATAATTCCTATGTGAGCACTGATATGATTAATCATCTGCAATTTTATATGCATATTATCTTTAGTGTTACAAATATAAGGGTTGAGCTTTTTTCCAAGGTTGTAAACCGGTGAGTATGTACAGACATAGTTGTTTAATAGATAGCTTTAAGTTAAGTGTATATTTATCTCCCCTGCCCTAAATCCCACTGGAAAAAAAAAAAATCACCAGTATTACTGAGCATTTGCAGTTTCCATGAAACTTATCATGTCTTGGCAAGTTTAAGCAAATATTTCTTTTTATATTACACAAACAGGGTAACTGTGGTCTTTTGAAATGTGTTGTTCACAGGAATTCCACTTCTAGCGCACATAAGCCCCACAAACAGGATTGGGAATTAAAACTAAATAAAAAACATCTTTTTTGAAAGGCAGTATCCTTTGGGGCCAGGCTTATATTTTGGATCATCCCTAGGGCAGGGAGACAAGAAAATACTGCCCTACTAGTTCTAGGCCACTGGCAGAAAGAAGTTGTAAAGTATAAATGTGGATTTAAGCAAGTTACAATTTTTAGAGAGTCTTTGAATGGTTATAGGTGACCTTCACTTTGTTGACTAGGCTGAAAACAACCCCGGGAGAATTTCAGAAGGATCCTGTCTCAGTAGCAGTCAAGGGTGTAAATTAGTGCAAGTTTCAGGAAGAAAAACTGGGAGATAATAAACTGTTCCTGTATAAGTCAAGCCTTTAGGCAAAAATTCAGCTTAGCCATATTCTGATATAATATTGCATAAATGGGGTGGGTCTGGGGGCACCGGATATTCCTCTCTGATGAACTGAAGACTGAAATTTTTTGTAGAAAAGCAGTATAAACAACAGATGTTAGATGTTTGAAGGGAGACAAAATATTGAGGAAAGACATGACTTAGGCCCTTGAACTTAGCAGCTGTTGGATCAGGGAACACACATGTCTTAAGCCACCAATGCACAGAAATTTTTCTGCCAAATGGACTTCTATGCAACAGATGAACACCCCAGTGTGTTTTAAAGCATACAAACAATTCAGAACAGCTGATGTCATGGTGCCTAACAGCCATATATATTTCTGTAATGGCTTTATAAATAATTGGTTCCATTTTGCTGAGGAAAAGAAAAAAAAAAAAATCAGTCTAATGGAGTCTTTCCTACTACACGCCAAAACGCCCTGTGCTTCACTCCAGTGGGTGTCCCAGGGCCCTAGAGTGCCTTTCGCTAGCATTCCAGGCTAGCTGTGGGATGGAGGAAGACAGCAATAGTGACTTTGCTTGTTCGGCTCCTGGAGTATTGTTCAATTGCTGCAAATCTCCTTTCTAACCAGAAAATGACATCAGAGATCTCCACTGTACTGGGATAAACTGTATGTACTGCAAACAACATGCTAGTATGGGCAGAGCTATAGATAAATTTGCCAGCAACCACATAATGGCAAGCTGCCAGCAGACCTAGCAGTAGGAGCCCCGTACCTACTGTCAGTTTGTCACCACCTTGCACACTGGGCAGCACAGCGTTTAAAGGCTCTGCTGGCTTCAGTCAGGGTTGTTTGTGGTTTCCTGTGACTGGTCTCCAGACTCAGCTGATCCCTTCCAACCCCATGGTCCAAATTCGAGAGAGATGCTGGAAGAACATGGAGTCTGCAGCAGACTGAGTCTGTTTGCTCTGTCTTAGAGGAGGCTGCTATGGGATATGCTGAAAACAAAAGGCTGGGACAGGATCCCTTCTGTTTGGAACATCTTAGGGAGAGGAAAAAAAATAGTAAAAGCAGCAGTTTGATCACTTTTCTAGAAAACATGTTTTGCAGAGACAGAAAAGGCTATCTGAATTCTCAATAGTGGTAAGATTATCTGCCTAACAACAGAGACTGCCATCTTCTCAAAACTTGGTATCAGGAAAAAATTTTCTTTCTAAAAAAAAAAAATCATTTTAATTCAGATTCCATGTTTTCTTCTGAATTTGCTAACAGGTATAAAGCTCTATCATCTTAAACAGAAATATCTGTAACTACACTTTGAAGCAGAAATGCTACTAAACAGATCACAGGGACTGTCTCACTGTCACATAGGGGATAAAGGAAAAAAGAGAAGATGAGGGATGATCTACTATTAAAGGCCTCTGGTGGGGAGGAATGAGGCAGGGTACAAGTAGGCCCCACAGGACACTGCTATTTTAAATAATCAAATGTTGTCATGCTCATGGGGTATCTGTAGACCACAACTGGAACATCCTGGAACAACTGCTCAGAGAATTTTGCAAATATGGGCAATGGTTTTCTATACTGCATATCTAAAAACCACCAGGTAAGCAGTATAATAACAATGCTGCATAAAATGATATGTTCTTACTCCTGGATGGATTAGATGGTTTACAGTACAAACAAAGCCACAGTACAGAGAGGCATAATTAACCGTTATACACACATAGGCAGTGCAGTTACAAAGGGATGTATGTTCCTTTTATTCCAGTACCTTTGTATAATAAAGTTAACAAAAATATTCAAATATTAAAAAAAAAGCCAGCTGGCACTGCCAACTAATTCCTGTAGTAGTCTTAGAAATCCTAATCCTGTAGAATTTCCGTGTGAAATTGATGCGCACCAGAGTCAATGTATCGATAACTAACGCCAAGCGGGTCTGGTGATGCAGCTACCTGAGGTTTGTATTTTTATTTCTTTTGTGGGTTTGTGTTTCATTTCACAACTTCCCAGCTTTCATGTAGGAAGGGATCGTGCCACGCTGCGTGAGCCCTTCAAACCTCTTGTAGGTGTAATTGAGGAAAACCCAGTCTTTGGATTTGTAGTCAGGTTCCGTTGTGTTTGGCACTGGAATTCAGAAATAGAAGTAAAACAAACAAAAGAAACAATTAAGAGCAGTACTACTTATGAGAGGGCTTTTCACATGGCACTGAAGTAAGTAAGTGTGAACTTCATTTCCCTAGTCATCAAGAACCACCCAAAGAAATCCTGTTTCTATTAAGGTCAGTGGCGTTATGCCACTGGTCTGAGCAGAGTTATAATTTCAGCATACCTCTCTGAAGCATAAAATGTTATTTTTTTGTATATGTACACACCATAACAAGCTCCCATCCCCTGACAGGAACCTCTACTACTACCATGAGATACATAATTACTAAAAACATAATATTTAGGATGCTTCATATACAACCAATGCATATATACATACAGCATTATCTTCACCATAAGCACAAGAAAAATGGTATCCATCCCAAGAGAACTACATATATTACACATATTTCACTCTTCTAGTATTTCTTCCCTGCTCATAGCATCTGCAAGGCTTCTACAGCAAGTGGGAGACCTAGTCACCTTTAATTTATGAATGACCAACATGGCTGGCATGCTCAACACTGATATTTGTTACAGTGAGCTTCTAAATTTAGCATTCAGGTGGGTGTTTTTAAGAGTTCTATAACAATATTTTCAGCTCAAGGTGCCAAGAATACAGGTGTACAAGTTCTTATTTAGGTATCTAGATGTACAGTAATATTTTCAGTGCAGTCTGAAATGCCAAAACCAATACAATATACTTTGCATTACGTAAATATGGACTTACATACCTAACCTTAAGCACTGGAGATTGAATGCTTTTGCCTTAGGACAAACTTCTTCACCATTAAGTAAAGCCATTTCAGGGAAAAAAAAGCTTTTTGGTAATTCTGATATTTATTAGCATATGTCACTTATCTGTAATTAATAATCACTGTAATGTATCTGCTTATCTTTAAGCCATAAATATTTCACTGAAAACAGTGGAATCTGGGAGAATTTGGTACCTCAGAGAATCAGGCCTTTTATATATATGAGAATTCTCTGCTACTTGCCAATAGGAAGTAACATTAAACTAAATATTTGTAGAGCCACTGAAGTTCATAATTTGCTATGTTAAACAACTTACAGTTTGCTCTTATTCATCTGTCTTTAAAATTTCTGCCCACAAATAATTTAAAATTCATGTTTGGCTCAAAACTCAAAAGCTATTAAAGATCTAAAGCAAATCAGTGCATAATGCTTTAACAGAATTTGGTTAGACAGATTATATGGTAGAAAACTATTGTTTTCTACGTTTACTATGTGAAAATAAATGCAAACCATTTTTACTAATTATCTTAACAGTAAAAATCTATTTGTTTTCCCCTCCCCCCCGCAAGCTCTACGGAAGCAGAAGCTACATAAGTTTATAGATTTACATTTATATTTGAAAGCAAATCTCTAAATCAAGCCTGTATATTGCCTGGATTTGTATATCAGAAAAATGAATACAAAAAAAGTTCATAGTGTATTCTGGCATATCATAGATAAAATTTGAAATTTAAGACATCAGTCTCACCTGGCTGTAAAATATCAGATTCAGGAAATTCATCAAAGTTGGAAGTATCATCAATGCTTTTGATTTCTATAGGGATTGCAGCTGGTCTTTCCCTATACATAGAAATAAATCCAAGAATAGTGAATATTAGGAAAAGATACACTGAGTTCCAGTTCTGTTTAACTTCTTATCTTTTTATAATTACAACACTCCTTTTATTTAAAACACAAGGGTCCACTGAGTCCTTTTGAAGTATATCTGACTTGTGTGTTTTCCAACATCATGGAGAGATTTATTGGTCTCTTAGCATTAGTATTTTCTTGGCAACCTTGGGGAAAACATGCTTTTCTACTAGCTAAAACTACATTCCACTTCAATTTACCATATAACTATCGCTATGATCTTTGTTGTTACCAAGAACCACTGTGGTTACCCTCATTTCACAGATCCAGCCTACCCAGCTGAGCAGGATTTTGCTCCCATTTGGAGTCACTAGACATTTTGCTTTACAAATTCAGCACTCATCAGCCTGGAACTCCTCCAAGTACTTCCCCACTGTAGCTCCTGTTTCTGACTCTAGGTCGCCAGTAACTCATCCAAAATCAGTCGACTCTAACCGCTGTGTTAGTTTAACAATCAGGCAGCCCTTTAAAAAGATGGGGGGTGGGGGGGGGTTAATAGTTGCTTAAGTGATCTGCCCCATGAAAGCATTTTCAACTGGAACATGGCACTGTGGGAAAGTTATTCGTTTACAACTGTAAGTTTATTACAGCTGTAATTATTACAATTCAATCCACTTTGGGGTGGAGGTGGGGAAGCTTCTTTGCCAGCTTGTCAAATGTGGTATGAGTGGATATGTTATTGCTCTTGCTGCTTTTCAGTGTCTCCTACCCCAAAAGAAAAGTCACATGAGGCTTTCTGCACCAGAGGAAGTGAGAAGTACAAAAGGTTGGGCAAGGTAATCACAAGTCCACAGTATGGATTTTCATGTACAAAGCACCGTATTACTGAAACACTGGATTACCTCACAACCTTAAAAAGGGCTGAATAGGAGCTATTATTTCAACTGAAAATGCCTGTGGGACCACTAAAGCCTACGTTAAAGGTGTTACCACTTTGGGAATGCACAGAAGTGGCTCAAGCATCTTGCACGCGCAAGTTCATGATAGAACTGGTGCAGCTGCCTCGGCAGGGCCCTCTGGCTGGGCTGAGCCCAGCAGGATCAGGCCACTGAGGCTGCCGTTCTGAGATGACTCAGTGCCTCTGCCCTGTGCTCTGCAGAAATACCAGGTCACTCGGGTGCAGTATCTGCAGCATGCTGTGCAGACATGCCCTGTGCTTTACTCCTACTTGCAGCCTTTCCTTTTCATTCTTCCATTTCCCCTGTATTTTGAGAATGCAATTTGCCTTTCTCTTGCCCCTATTATAATAAAGTCAAATATAGGAGTAGCTGCAAAGCCTATTCCCACTGGAAGAGGAGCTGTCTGATGATATCAGAGTGTAAGTCAGGAATAACGTAGCCACCCTACCACAATTTCTTTCCATCCCAGGCACTCTGGGCCAATCTGAGGCATTTCAAGATGGTGAAACTCTGATCAGATCTATGTACGTCAGCAAGGCCTGAAAACCTTGGCTCCCACCCACTAATTGGTAGCAACTGCCTTTCAAAATAAAAGATAAATTGGGAAGAATTATTCTTGCTATCACAGTGCAGGAAATCCTTGCTTTCATGGCTTTTATTCTTTATATAAAATGGATATTTACCTGATATGTCCCCAGTCCACTCCTTCAAAGAATGGATGACTTTTTATTTCCTCTACTCCATTACTACCAATTCTATTTTCTGAGTCAGTACAAAACCTGAAAAGGAAGAAAAAATAGAGGAAATATTACAATAAAGGTAGACAGAAGCAGCAGCAAATAAAACTGCCATGGTATCCTATATCAGGAATTTGAGGAATTTTTTAAAATTGTTCCATCACTTGTGTAACGTAAAAGCAGCGTATTGCATCTAGGAGAAGAGGGAAATATTGGAAGGAGAATATTATTAGAGTCCCAAAACAGAAGGCCATGATGACAGTAACTTACACTTTATCTAAATTGTTTCACTCCCATCTTCAAGTTTTGTGAAAAGTTGCTGCTCTGCTCGTCTTGTAAGATGAGTTTGGAACGGTCACTTTTCAGTCCCTACCAGTGAAAACTCCTCTGCACATTCTCGGCCATTTAAAAAGCATGTTTTAAAGTCAAGCTAACAGGTACATACACACTAAGTGAAATAGGACGACTGTCTGCTTTGACATTTTGGAGCTACAGTGAGCCAACAGACAACTTCAAAACCCGCCGTGTCCGTAACACCCTATTCTCTCTGTCACCCCCTCACTTCCCTCGCTCAGAGGTCCAGCTGCTGGCATTACAAGGATCCAAGGCCTAGCTCTGACATGGCCCAGCTGCGTTACCTTGGCTCAGACTCCTGAAGAAATTGCCAAGCTGTGAGAGGGAGCTGTGAGGAAGTCTGCAGAGTAGAGCCAACCAAGATAAGAAAGGTAAAATTGGAGACAGAGCTGGGACGGTTGAGATGGGGGTTGTTACTAGCTGAAGGAGTCATCAGGAGGAAAAACAAGGAAAGGTATGAAATCCTAACAAAAAAAACCCAGGAAGATGGAAGCTCCCCAACAGTAACTCAGTGACATGGAGGGTTTGTTTGAGGGAGTCAGAGGCTGACCCTTCTCCTCTAGACTGATGCCTACGTGCCTAGAAAAGATTCTTGAGTATCTTGTCAAGGAGATAGTGAGCATATTAATGCTTAGCATAGGAGCTCCATTAAATCTTAGCAGTCTTTTGTATGTGTTAGCAAAGAAATAATTGCTTTGTATTTTTTACACTGTGCCTGCAGAGTCTCTTCGAGCATGGCAAAAGTTGCCTAAAGTGACGCAAAGAGGGAGGTTTACTATAACAGAGGAAAAATGTTAAGGCCCACATCAAACAGCTTGGTCTTGCCAAATGTGGAGATACCCATCAGCCTACTGGGAGCAGAGTGCACTTGGTAATGTGTGGATATGGGCCTCCTATTGCTCTAAATGTCATGTGGTCTTTATCAAACGAAATACTTTTTTTTGCCTAAATGAGCAAAAGCCTCTGTTTATTTAGTCATCCTGAACCTATATAACCCCTCCACATGATCACATCATCCATATTCACAAGTCACTCTTCTTTTCACATGAAATACATCCCAATACAAAAAAGGTCGTCATCTTGCCAGTTAGCAGAATTTCCGGTAGGTATTTCAGTAATATAGCAAGTGAGGTTATAAACTGTCTACAATGATAAACTATAATGTTCTCTCGCTTGTAGTTGAGTGGCGCTTGGGAAATAACTGCTCATATTTCTGCTGTAGCTCAGCCAATTAGCTGTTGCCTGGTTTTAGTAATAGACCTCAAACTTTGTAATAACAGTTAGCCAGACCAGGTCTCAGGATTTTTCAGGCCTTGTCTCAACTTGAACTTATTTTAGTTTGGTTTTATCTGTATCCACAAAAACTAAGACACTTTTGCTTTGTCTGCAACTCGTTTTAGGCTCAGATAACCATTGCCCAACTTATCCTAGCTATAAGGCAAAAGTACCCAATGGTCAGGTGTTCGTTGTCTAACCTGCAGTTTTGGCCTTGTTTTAGTAAATTGTCCGACTAAAGATGTTTTTAACTTAAGTTCTTTGCTTAGCTTTGTGCAATTGCATGGTTGTACCTTAAATGAAATAATTTAAGCAATCATTGTATAACTAAATTCACGAGCCAATCAGCAAGACGTTAACAAACTGTCTGAAATACATAAAAATGCCTCAAGCACACCCAAGACGGAGGAAGAAGAAATCCTCAGCAGCAACACTGTACTCTTCCCAGTGAAGAACTCAGGGTGCTGACAACATATAGGAAAGGTGAGCAAAACACTAGAGAAATAGATACTAAGAAGTTTGTAACAATTTTATTACATATTAATCAGATTTAGCAATAACTAAGTAACTTGGACTGTAAGTGGTAGCATCACTAACTTTGTTATAAGAATAACTGTTTGTTGTATTTGTTGGGTTTGTTGTACGCTACTGAAGCACTGCTTGGACTAACAATGTATCTTAGCTCTGTATATCAAGTGCATACCCTTTTTGCCCGTAACAAATTCATATAAGCTTGTAATACTATCTTTGAAAAATATCAAAGTCAAAACCAATTCCCCCCCCCCCCCCCAAAAAAAAAACCTCCAAGGGCAAGACAGCCTTTCTGCCTGACCCTTGACACCAAAAACCCTCAGGAAACTAATGCAGACAAAAGAATGGCAGTTTTGAAAATGTGACTGGATCCAATACATCCAAAAATTTCTGTTCAGTGCATTAAATACTGGTGAGTGGTTATTTTTTAGTTCCTTCTCTAAGAACTGAAAAACTGTGTTTTACTTGCTATTTTCTTTCCAGTCTGCTCTGTTTTTCCTGATACAGTGGTACAAATCAAGATCTTTAGAACTTATTCCCTCATGCTAAACAAAATGCAAACAGAAAGGGACTGAGAAATTCATCAAGGCTGGTGAGATGCAGTAAGCCAACTCCTCCTCCTAGTCTAAAGCTTCCTTTCTGCAGGATGGAAAGTTATCCTAATGGAAGATGACTATGTCTCCGTGTGGGCTTTTGTTACTGACCTTAAAATTAAATCCTTTGATTTCTCTGAAATGGGCACCTCTGGGGGAAATACCAAAGTTTCTTTCCAGTTCATAACTTTCCTGTAAGTTTCTTGTGGTGTTTCTGAGCAGAAAGGCGGATACCCTACACAAACAGAAAGAAAAATTAACAAGTTTTACCTACAGGAGGAAAGTGACCTGGGCCTCTGCTTTTGCCACCATGGCTCCCAAATCTAAAAAGTAGTACTAGCCAAAAGTCTTCTCCTTTATAATGCAACATTAAAGGTTATTTTGTTATTTCCAGGTAATGAGACTGAACCTCAAAGCATTTAATAGTGAACAATCATTCACTGGAACAATTAACTGAGGCATACGGTAGCTTCCTCATCTCTTGCTCTCTTCTTGGAAAGATGAGAGGACTTTAAAGCTTTCTGGAAACTGAGTTTGGGGCTCACTTCAGGAAGAAATGAATGATATTCTATTGCCTGTGTTATGGAGGAGATCAGATAAGATGATCTAACGCACCCTGCTACCCTCTAAACGGTTCTTGGGTTGTAGTTTTTAACATACCTATTAGCATTTCATACATAATCACTCCCAAAGACCACCAGTCACATAGCTTGTTATACCCAGTCTGCATAAATACTTCTGGTGCAATATAATCTGGAGTGCCAACAGTAGAATATGCCTGGGGAAAAAAGAAGAAGAAAAAAAAAAAGAGTAAACTCTTTAAAACAATTATTAGATTTTTACATTTTGGAAAGCTTTTTCCTGGGGATTCATATACAGTATCTTGTTATTTGGATGGATGAGAATGCTTGATTATTCACAATATCTAAAATCCCAAGAACATTATTCTTTTACATGGATGAGCACAGACACAAAGAGAACCTTGGAAGTGAGTGGAAACCATTCTCCTAAATGTCAAGAAATCATAGAATATCCTGACTGTAATATCAGAAGGTCACCTTAGCTAATGTTTCAGGGATAAAATACAAGTAACTCTATTACCAAAATATCCAAGAAAGGGCTTTTTTGTTTTGTTTTGTTTTTTGTTTAAAGTATATGAAGTGCTAGATTCCCATGTGTGATACTCCATACATGCTAACTGTTCCACATATTACCTTGTCTTAACTGCAAGATTAATTTGGGCTTTTACTGGACCCGGGCTCCATCCCTTACAAACCAAAAAAGCCCCCTTAAATATGCAGGCCACATGGTTATGGGCTAAAAACTAAATCTTGAGGTAATCCAGAATTCTCTTTTACTGATGGAAAATCCCTCCCCCTACAAAAACAACCAAAAACAACTCCCTCAAGAAAAAAAGACAATTTTGCCAAAAAATTCTGACTTTTACTCTGGAAATTGAATATTCTGCTGTCATTTGTTTCACCAGGAACAAAATACTTAATCTGGCTGAATTGAGCTGAGACATTTAGTTTTGAACCAGTTAAAAACCAAGAGTGTGTTTTCTTTATGAATAGTTTTGATACAAGTCACTATTTTAACCTTTTCTTCTCTTTGTTGGACTGTATGATGATCCATCTAGCTTTACCACCTAGTTCTGCCAAGTCAATCTTTACTAAATTTTGAGATTTACTCTTTCCAGAGATGCAGAACCAAGAGAGATAAAGGGCTTGAACTATGAGGTAACATGACTGCAGTGTAATCTCAGTCTATCGCATAATGAAGCCAAAACCAACTCAAAAGCATTTCAGAAATACTGCAGCATATCACTTCCTAAACAGAGATCAAAATAAAATGTTCCAGAAATTGCAGATTTAGGGTTTTGGAACTGCTGTTCAGAGAAAATTATTGGCATGGCTGAAATTCTGAAATCTCCAGGGTGACAGACCGTCTTAATTTTACTTCCATTCGCTTAATGCCAAAGTGCCCATTATAACTTCTCCACTCTGCACTGTGGACCCAGGCTGTGCCACTCCAGTGCCAATATCCTCCACTGCCTTTCCATAATATTCCCATTCAGCAGAAGGACAAACAAATTTTCCCACGATTCTCTGAAAAATATCAGACAGCTACTCGTCTCACTGCAGCACTGTGAAATGCAGGAATCGCATGCAGGAGTTTGCAAACACACACAGTGTCAATATGAAGTCAATCAAGCAAACTCAAGATACAGCTTTGCTGAGTGGCTGCTGACACTTCCGATTAGTTTGTCCAGATGCTTGTAAGGGAAACAAAGGCATAGAGGAGTGCAGGGATTCTCTAGTCACAGCTCTGAAAACGAACAAAATAACACAGCTGATAGTCACCCTACCCTCTTCCCCAAAACTCATGAGCTAATCCACAGCTGTAATCACTAGACCACCTCGTTTTCAGGGAATTAGAATTTCAGAAGCCTAAAGAGAGCTGCATCGGTAAGTGATGAGGGCCTCTCAGATTTTAAAAATCAGCAGCATTAATGTCCAGTCTTTATTTTATGTTTTTCTGTATATATTTTCAGAGGGAAAAAAAAAGATTATATTTAATTTTATTAACTCACCAACTGTCGCCTGTTCTTCTTCCATGTTTCTGCTTTTCTCTTTGAGTTCATATTCTGAAATGCTAATTTACAAAATAATTATTAGACGTTAAATGCATTTGTGAGAAGTAAAAGACAGAAAAGATTGATAGCCTGCTGTTTTCAATGAATGACTATTTTGTCTCTTTAAATTGCTTTCTTCTAGAAACAAATACCTAATCATAACTGGAGAGTGGAAAAGGCCAATGAATAACTACTTTCCAGTTTGAAGCTGAGAATCACACAAGTAGGATACTTCATCAGTGATTCTACATTAGAACTTTCTGAAAGTTTCACAGATTAATCTAAGATCAGCAGCCCTTATTGTTGAGGGTGGTAGTGTATATCCAGGTATGATACAGAACATTGCAATGTCTTTTAAACAGCAAGTGTAGAATCCAAGCAGAACCGCAGAAGAAGTTTGCGTTTGTAGAATAAAATACTAATGTGGGAGTGTGACCAAGGCATATAGATGAACAACTTTACCCTTATGAAAAGAATCATGAGATCATCACTGACTTCAGTCAGTCAGCACATGAAACCCATTTTCTATCTGAAAGAGTATTTTTACAACTTCAGTAACATTGGTATGAAATATGCATTAAATACGCATATGCATTAAAATACATATGAAAAGGGGAAAAGAAAAAAAACCAATTGAAATCATAATTTCTTTCCTGTGAAATACTTCCATGTTCTGGGAACAGGTTTTCCAACTAAATGCATTTGGCCTGACCAATGTTGCTTAACCAAGCAGAAATGAATTTTGATGTGGCATAACTGCAGCTCAAAACTATTTAAACATTTAATTAGGACACCTTATACTTACAGAAGTCACTTGGTGGGTTGTGTGTAAGGTTCCTGTAGAACTCAGTTCTGTGAGCTTTCTTTAAACCTGTGCATAGTCCAAAATCAGAGAGTTTTACATGACCCTAAAAAATCAGAGAAGATAAAAATATAGTAGTGCTCGAAAAAGAAAGTTGTTTTACTAACTGCACTTGCGTTCTCAGGCCGCACGTGAACAATGGACTTGCACCGGACTGTCTAGTCCGAGGCAAGCAGGCAAGTAATTATTGACTCCTGACACACCAGGAGAGCATGTTTTCTTTCAAAATGGTTCTCATTGCCTACTGGGAATGCTTACAGTCAACAACTCCACAACAGCTGAGGGCAGCTAGCTTGCCTGGGTTTGTTTTGAACTGGATACCATTGAGAGTCAGAAGCCTCCAGCAGAAATTGCTTTTGTTTTGTTTTGATGGTAACCTGGTTTAAACCACATTTCCATAGGTCAACACCAGACAGTCTACAGGCTTGTGTATGACGTTTACTGGGTCCATTTCAGGGCTCACAATGGTCAGTCTAAAGGAAGACTGTTCCTGCTGGCGAGCAGATAATAAAACAAATGAGGTAACTGCAGGAATTGAAATGATCATTTAGAAAGTAGCATAATCTGAATGTTTCATGCTTTCACACTTCTTGAATTAACCTGAGTATATCAATTTTTGATGTGTATGAATACAAGCATCTAGACTCTCTTATGTGAGTCTTTTCGTGCTCAAAAGGCTCTCCAACAAAGAAACAAAAAGGGCAGTTCTGCTTTGTTAAGCATATAGATATTCTACAAGAAAGAGGTAGGGACCATTTTCTGCCTTTACTACAGCTAGTTTAAATCACTGGTGTGACACTACTGTTTCATGGAATTACTCCTGATTCACACGACTATAAATGATACTATCTGCAGACCAAGATGTTTAAAACGTAGACAGTTTACATGCATATTACATGCCTTAGCATCCAGCAAAAGGTTGTCTGGTTTAATATCTCTGTGGATGAATCCCAGCTGGTGAATAGCATCTATGGCCAACACAGTTTCAGAAATGTAAAATTGTGTCTCCTCTTCTGATAAGGTGTCTTTCTTCATTAGTAAGGTCATCATGTCACCTAATCAAAGAGAAGAAAATACAGCACAGAAATCAGACCATTTTAATCACAAGGCTAATTCTAAGAGAAACCTCAATAGATTCCAAATCTAACCTTGCAATTGACCTTCTAGCTACTAATTATAAAACTACTATTGCAAGGACCTACAAACCCAACATACTTTTTAGTAAACTGCATATAACCCTGTTGAAAATTCTAAATATGAATTTTAATTGGATAGCCCAGGAAGATAGTGTTTGTTTTTTTACAAAATTTTAACATATACTGCTTCTGTTGCACAAATAAGTTGTTTCAGCAAGAGCTATCTTTTACTGTTACTAGCTTCAGCAGAAAAAGAAGTGGAACGTTGGACTAAAAGAATTATTTAATCCAAGCCTAGAAGAATTATTTAATCCAAGTCTGCAGTTATATTAACACCCTCCTTAACCTTCCCTCTTCCCCTAAAATCAGGAACAGTTACGTTACTGACACTACACTTCAAACAGCATTAAAACTTTGTATTATCATAAATTTCATAGCATGCTTGTTTCTAACATTTTTATAAAGCTGACAACAAAAGCTAAGGAAGAAGTACTTTTATGACCTAGCAACACAATATATAGCTTACCTCCAGGTAAGAACTCCATGATCAGGTAGAGATTTCTTTTATCCTGAAAACTGTAAAACATTTTCACCACCCAGGCTCCATCTGCTTCAACCAAAATATCTCTTTCTGCTCGGATATGGGCCACCTAAAATATGTTATTTTTAAAATACTGTTATTAAAGGGCAATTTAATTACTTAAATACTGAATGTCATGTTATATTCCTAGTTCTACAATATATTTTCATGATCTTTGACAAAGAAACTGTTTTTCATACAGAGACTAGATCCCACAAAGTCCTCAAAAAATCCCCAACAGAAACCTACAGAACTCAACTGAATGTTGAGAATAACTTTTATGTAACTTTTCAGAAGCAACCGCTAGAAACACAAAGCATAACTATTTAAGCTGTTTCTGTTTGTTTGTAAGAACTGAAAAAGTTGGTGGGAAAGTGCAGTTCCCCTTTTTACCATATCCTAAAATGAAATAAGGTCATTAAAAAAAAAAATAAACCTCTGTAAGGGTCAGCTCGGTAATGCAGCATCCCTACTGCAAATTCACAGACAATCACACAAATAGCAAAAATCCAATCTGCAACTCAACATGCAAATCCTGATGTAATTATTGGAAAAAGACAGAGCTTGTCTTAAATAATGCAAGACTTAAGAGGTGAAATGACAGATACACCATGATTATGGTCAGAAGTTACCCAGTTTCTCCTATAAGTATACAAAGAAATGAACTGGAAAAGGGCAAGAAACAGGACAGTCTTGGGCTAGAGACGGGGGAAGGAGGGAGAAGAGCAGATGGAGCCATTCCTCCAAGCGATGAGCAGGAAGCTGGCCCAGAGCCGATACGGCCACCTCCGCTGCTCACGTCGGTCCTGGGCAAGTGAGTCTGGGAACCTCTGACCTTGTTCAGGATATTCAAGTCCCAGCTGCGTCTTTGAAAACTATTAACAAACTTGCACCAAAAATGCATTAAGGAACGTTCTGGGATTTGAAACTCTCACTTGAAAACAGTATTGAAATAGGACCGGTCACAAGAGATGCTGGCATGCTACTGCTTTCTGCCACAGGTAAGCAGGTCAACCACATGTTTTTAAAATCAGTTTTCTTTTTTTATTTTGGAGGAAGAAGAAAGGAAGAACTTAGTTCTCTGCTAATGCTTCTTTTGCTATTTTCTACTGCAAGTGTTGGTTTTGCCACTCGCACAAGGAGCAGAAAGCACACAACAGAAAAGGCTGGAATGCGTGCACTAAGTGGGAAGTTTTACCAGGTTCTCATCTAGAGAAGGAGATGCTCTATCACATATATCTATGTGATGCTCTTGAAATGAAAAAAAAAAAAAAAAAAAAAACAACAACAAACCAAAAAACCGCTTACATATGTCCTATAATGATCTGAAGTTGCATGTAATCTTTTTGGTGCTTTTGGAGTGGTAGTTTAAAATTTTAACAGCATTTCCAATCAACAACTTTCCCAGACAGGAGTATTTTAAAGGAGAAGAGGCTAAGATGCATTTAAGGTTGGATCAATACAGAGAAACGAAAAGGTACAAGCCTACCAATGCTCACTTCAGTCTTGCTGCTAGAGAAAATGCGGTGGCTTTGAAGTCCTCTGGCAGCTTTGCTTGCACATGCTGAAGTTAATATACTTTATTTGCAATAGTACTGTTACTTGAACTAGCCAGATTCAAATTCTCATGGGCAAGCCTTCCCTGGGCTACAAGGACAACGTCATTTTGCTTTGTAGTCAGAACCCTAGCAGAGAAGTTTATGCTTAAGAGCTACTACCCCATGTATTCACTGGAAACTAAGAATAAAGCGCACTGGAATAATATGCACCACCTGGGTGTTTTACTAGAATTCTAGAGGAAAATAAAAAAAACACAAGCATGGAAAAATATTTCTTGACAGCTCTAAGATTCTCATGTTTCAGATACCAGAAAGCAACTTCTGGAAAGAAAATATGCACCACTCTTTCAGCTCTCAGGGCTATTTCCAACAAGCAGCGAATGAAGTCTCCCCTTCAACTTTTTCCCCGATTCTACTGACCAGCAGTAGCTCTATGGTAGGCATGTGACCACTTCATGTTGTCATGAGTTCCCTCCCTGTAGTAGGCACTCCCAACTCATTTGATTTATCTAACTCTATCTATTCTATATATTCTCATTAAAAAATATTTCTTTGCACTCCTCTCTTTCTACATGTAGCTTCACCATATAAAATTAAAACCTTGCTCAAAAAACAACCAGGATATCTCCCAGTGCCACCCACACTTTGAAAGTCTTAATTTTCTTGTATTTGTGTCCATGCACATCCTGGCTGCTGTGCAGAATATGCTGCTTCTCTCTGGTTCTCTACATCCAGTACATGGGGTTGAGGAGCCAAGAAGTCTGCACCAGGAAAAAAAAATGAGGTGCTGGTACCACTGCAGGAAGATGCCATAAAAGAGCTAATGATGGGGTTTGAACAGGTTGGGAAGATGGAAGTCCTCTAGCTATCCTTCCCTTGGGACATCTGCACTTGATTTCTTTGCTTTGTGGGCTAAAGCATTTGCCTCATCCTATGGGGAATTTGCAGTGAATTGTTGACTGAAAAGCAGAACAAAAGAGATACAAAGCCTGACTAAAAAGCAAAACAAAAGCAAAGCAAAGCCAAACACTGAACAACATGACATCTGTTGGTATCTGACCATCAAAAGAAAACATCAAGTACTCTCAATTTTTACTTTGGCATGGTATTATTTCTCAAGCAGCATTTTCCTTGAAATGCAGAATTAGGCATTAAGCACTAAAAGGTCTGCAATGATAAAGGAGGAGTGAAAAAAATCCTTTGTTACTTTTCCAAATTGGTTGTAAATAAAACATTTTCACAAATCTGTTACATGACCTTATTTCCTAACTTCTATTTTTTCTTTTGCACTGTGGTAGACCTCCACAGAGGCCTTGGACTGCAATACCATTATTAGGGCTAAACAGAGTAGGAGCAGAAAATACAAACAAGTAATATCTGGCACAAGGAACTTCAGCATCTGGCAATTTTCTAGACAAAGTAACTTTGAAATCTGGGAGCCTTATATAACACAGACCTGCTCTTTCTCCAGCATATCTGCTTTTCTTAGTATCTTCATTGCATAAATATGGCCTGTATCCTTCTTCTGAACAAGGCGTACCTATAATGAGAAACACAACCCAATCAATCCTATATACCTCATAAACTAGACCCCAGTGAGCTATCTACTGGAAGGCTCAAAATTGCAGGGCACAGAAAAGGTTTTTTTATTACACTTTCAAAAACACATGGATAAAGAAATATGTCATACCACATATTGCTACACCATTCTAATACTAGGTAGACAGTAGATAATAGATAGCTTGAGGTGGTTATTTTTTCAAAAAATTTCTAGTCCCTGAATTCCAGACGGCTGTGAGACTGCATATGCTGAAATGTAGGAGCAGCTAAAACCATGATGTGACACAGGGCAGGGAGGAGGAGGTTTGTGGGGAGGGACCATGCAACTGCAAATCCATCACTTCAGAGGGCAGCATGGACATCATCAGCTGGGGCTAATAGAAAGCTGCAGGAAACTAAGGCCCTTTGATGGCCGTTGATAAATCCATGCACGTAATCCATTAGTGGTCTTATTCATACTTGTAGACTTACTAAAATAGCTGTTTTTCTGCAATAAAACTGCCAAATTGGAACTTCTTATTCTACAATTAAAATGGTTAATTTTAACGTTCGATCCAATTTTAATATCCTCTTCAAGCAAGAAATCCACAGACCTCCCCAAATGCTCCTCTTCCTATAACTTTCAAAGATTCAAAGTCATCCAAGCCGAGTCGAGTCCTCTTCAGTCGCAGAAACTCAGTTTCTTTGCGGGCGTGTTGTGACCTGCGCAGCTTCTTCTAAAGAAGCATATCACATGGGAACTTATAAGTCATTTGAGACTAGAAAGTCAAGATATATAATCTCCCTTCCTCTAAAGTATTCTCCCACCCATTAGGATTATAAAGAAAATGTGAAAGAGAAATCTTCCCGAAATTCTCCGAGTATAAGCCAAGAACACAGCATTTTATATAAAGGCACCAGTCCTAGTTTCGCTTTTTTAAATATATATATAAATATATATATATATGTGCATTTATATATTTATTTATTTATTTTACTGTCTCTTTATATTTAAGTAACAAAATCAAAGAAAAAGCTTACTGGTTCAAACAAACTGCCTCAGTCACGGGCCAAGGCAAGGGCTCTACTTTTGGACAGTGTGAAGGAGGAACATCAATAAAAGCTAAGACTTGCACATGGCCAAAACCAGTGACGGCAGGCAACAAGGAGCCTAACAGACAGCAGAGAGCCATATTTTGTTATCTACAGCAAAATCCATTTGGTTCAGGGAAGGAAAATATACCTGTATTTGAAAGAAAGTTCTTCCCAAAGTCCATCATGTATTTTGCCCTATAAAAATGTCAACGGGGTTCACTCCAAGATAAGCACGCACCTATGCTCCCAAAGATGCCAAGGAGATCGCAGAGACTGCTAACAAGGCCCATCTATCCAGCCTGCTGGATTTTGTACTAGGCTGATAATGTCGTTTAAAACCACAAGGTGGCATCATACACTCACATTCGCCTTTCACTCTGCCCAGAAGTTATGTCGAACTTGAGAATCGACCGAGCCACTGTTACTATTTATTTCAGTGCCTATGCTGAAGGCAGTAGAGGCAGCCGTGATGTGATGGACCTCGGAAAAGTAATTTATTCACCAAAATTCTGAGACATGCCAACTGCATAGAGCTTCCTTCAAGTCCAAATGGAGCAAGGGTGCACCAGCTTTACTGTTTACATGAGAAAACTGGTTCAGCATTTTGTTTTCTAGCCACTTCTCCCATGTGCATCTCACACTTTTCTTGCCTCTATGCCAAATCAGATGATAAGCAATTTTAAACTTCATTTACAAGATAGAACTTAATGTCATGCTAGGTAATGTTAAAGGTAAACTCTTCAAATGCGAATTTGAACAACCGTTAGCAAAGCAATCTGTTCAAATATTACATTAGCGTTACCTCCTCATCCGCTAGGCCTTCCTCTTCCATAGCCACTTCTAGCTTCTTCTGCCTGCAAAGGAGAGACACAGTAGGTTTTTTTTTTTTTTAATTAAAAACAAATATAGGATTATAGCAAGACAATACAGATACCAGATACCAAAGAGCTTGCCTCAAATGGCACATCTGAAAATCCATTATTCACTTCGTGAATTACTCATTTGTAACCAAATCTGTCAAAAACTTATAAGCACATGCCTTCTGAACATGCTTAAGCACATGTATTCGCAGATTTAGGCATTAAAAGCCCAATCATACAGTTATTACCCTAGGAATTTTTATTTCTTTAAGTAATCTTGTTGAAGTAAGGTTATTTATTCTGATTTGTAATCCTAACTAATAAAATAATAGAAATGGTGTGTGCGTGGGGGGGGGGGGGGGGGGCACAGCTTTGCCTCCAAACATGCATCACATCTCAACCCAGCATCAGCTTCCACCTGCAGTCACAGCCTTGCTGACCTCTCCCAGATACTCACGCCTGGTCCTGCTCACCTTACCCTCAACTAGTTCTCCCCTCCGGGATTCGGCACCACCCTCTCCCACTGGTCTGCTTGGGCCAAGGCTCCGCCAAGGTGCCCGAGAGGGGCAGGCAGCTTGGGAGCACCCCGCAGCCAGCCGGAGGGTGAGCAGCAGCAACAGAAGCCTGCTTCTACCAAACATCTCTTTTTTCCATCCTCGAGATGTGTCCTTCTGATCCTCAGGCTGCAGCTTTTGGAAAGCCGCTTGCCCGCAAACAGTGGCTAAGAGTTTGAGCACCACGTACCAGGCAGTTTGTGTCTTTCTGCACTTCAGGAAGTACAGCAGCATACCCTAAAGTAAGGCCCCCATTAGACAGCCTATTCTCATAATCACAAGCAGCTCAATTACATGGGATAATGACTGAATACGATGAAGAGATGGAAACCCTGCTGCTTGGCTGAAAACCCCTCAATTAAAAACATATTACCAGGGGAATGATAATTTCACATGCTGATGACGCTTTGAAACACAACATTCATTATAATCAAATGCTTGGCACTTTGACACTCAATTCAGTAGCACTTCACCACAGTGCAGGCAGAATGGGGCACTGATGACTGAAATTAAAATGATGACAACTGATCAGCGCCCCAACACAAAGAGTGCCAGGCAACACAGTGCCAGAGATAGGTAGAGGTGGGCACTACATTGACCCCAAAATTCTTCCAGCCCACCCGAGAGCCTACCAAACCCACCATCACCAACCCCACTCTCTCTCTCTCCTGTCCCCTGTTTCCACCCCAGACCACCCTCTCTCGCTTTACCCCATCATCCTATCAAGCCCCACAATGTCGATCCTCTTCCCTATTTCTTATAAACTCCTGTCCGCAGAGGCAAGGGGTCTTGGCAGGAGCTCAGTGCTGCGGAGCATGAGGAGACACCACAAGCCATTGCCCTGTGCAGAAGCAGGTTACCACACCTACAGGTCTGCAGTATCGACCCCTCTATGGGGTTTATTCCCTGTGGGACACATGAGGGGGTCAGTTGCTAACCCCTCCACAGAAGTAGAAACCTCCCACGTGCTGCAAAATAAGACACTGCACAGAGTGATTTCCACAAAGTAGCAATAATTTGATGAGGAGGTGAATTGTATGGGAACTTCAAAAGCGCAGGCTCAGCCGCTCAGTGACCGCTTTGCACAGCGCCACGGGATGCTCACGGGCTTAATGGCACAGACGACAGCTTAAAGGCAGGCTATGCCCTTAGACGATCAGCTCTTTGCTTCTGAGTAAAGAAGAACGTCTAAGAAACGCTCTACGCCTGGGGACTGAAGTGCCCTCGTGCAAATGCCACCAAAAGCCAACCCCAAACAGCTGCCAAGAGGCAGGAGCAAGCCAAGCTGGTACCTGGTTTCTCGCTCTTCATGCTGGATAATGAGGTTGCTGTAGAAGTTCTCCAGCGTGAGTTTGGCCACCGTCACTCTCTCCCGGGTGTGGTTACTCATGGGAAAGGATGTTGTAGTGCCTGCAGTCATCGCCATGGTAACATGTACTGAAACAGAGCATGGCAAGTCATTACTCACTTGAAAAATATATATATTTCTCTTCCCCGCTCTCCATCCCTAAATTCTCAGGCATTAGGAAATTCACATGAAAGGCTTTAAGAAAATCCATTAAAAAAATTGTATTATAAATTTATCCTGAGATACGAGGAAGACTTACTGCCCACTCTCTAAAAAAACAACATCATGTTGGCAAAACAAGGGGTGAATCACTGCAAGAATTATGCAGACTCCGCGCAACTCACCCAGCAGCACTGGTCTGCAAATTAGAAAAATGTACCTCTGGCTGTCTCAAGCGCAGTCTGGGGGAGAGAAGAGGCAGTGGAGCAGAGAGCGCAGGAGGAGGAAGCAAGAGGAGAAGCAGGCTGCTCCCATGATTGGACGCGCAGAGTGGTATCATGACATTTTTAGATTGAAGAAGTGCTAAGGTGCTACCGAAAGGACAGGATAAAATGCAAGAGTAAACGGACTGAAATGCTAATACCGTCCGAGAAAGAGAAGCCATGCCCAGCATAAAAAATAGCCATCAAATATCTCATATTTCTAAATTCAACAGAACTGCACATGGACAGCTGGGGGATTTTGAGAAGCCATCCCACCAAATAACGTAATGGCCATATTTTAAATGGAAAAATTCTGTTGCGGCCTTTTTTTTTTTCTTTCCTCTCCAAAGAACGAACCGTCAAGAATAGAAAACTCTTCCACACCCCGAGTGCATTAGGCAACCAGCTATTTCCTTTGGGACCATCTCTATGCCATGCTCATAATCCAATGAGCATTTTCTGGAGTGCCTTTAGAGAGCTCCCTGTACTGGGAGTCTCAGCTTTTGGAGAAGTCTTACAACAGCACACTCCAAATCCAGTGCAGCTGCACTGTTTATGTAGATAATGTACTTATGGGTCAGGGCATGTGGTCACTGAGCACTTAAAAACTGGAAAAAAAGAGGAAAAGAAAAGAGACCAAAAGACTGAGCTCTCAATTAGATTTAAACCTGGAATGCAAAAAACTTGGATGTGCAGGAACAGCCCTTTTCATGCTGGACAAAGCTGCCTGCAGGCTGTCCCGGCTGAACGTCCCGTTCCCCGGCACAGCTGATCCAAGGAAGCAGAGGGCGTTAAAAAAAAAGTACAGTTTGTCCTAAGGCTCGCGCTCTACCTTGAAGGGCTTCAGGCACATTAGGGAAGCGCTGCAGCATCCCGGAGGGCAGCTGCTGCAGCATCCCGGAGGGCAGCCAGGCACAGCAGCGTCTCATCCTGTTTGCTTGTTTGTTTTCTGGGAAGTGGCACAGAAGTAAATCCACTTCCCTTTTGCTCATTCCTGTAATCCTTCCATTTCACCAGGGGATTTTGGGGGAAGACAAATCCTGAATTAGTTTTATCATCTCCGAGCCGGTCCTAATGCCTTTGTAGGTGACTTGATTAAAAGTTTCATGCAGAAGTAAATTGTCATTTTACACCTCCCACAAGAAGGTTGTTTAATTCTGGTTTTGGTTTTGGGTTTTTTTTTGGGGGGGGGGGTGTTTTGGGGTTTTTTTGCTTTGGACATGCCTGCTCCTCTCCCTGTGTGAGGGCAGCATTTTATCTTGCAGACTTTTAATTGAATTTGGTGTGACAATAAAGTATTTGTTGCCAGAAATGCAGCTGCTGTGTCACAAAGAAAGGCGTTTTATAACATTATGTGGATATTATTATTTTCGCTGTGTACTTTGGAGGGTGCAAGATGCCCGAGTTCTGAGAATAAAAATGTATTCATCTCTACATATATAAAGAGGCTGGAATAGCACTACAGCTGCTTTATGATGCTGCAGCTACTACTATTTTTTAAGTCAGTATTTTTACCCCCTTCAATTTTCTACAAAAGAAACATGAGAGCTGTCATCTGTTAATAATCTCTACTAAGAATTAAGGGGCTATATTCTTCACACAAACCCGTACTCCATAGCAGAGATTTTCCCAAAGTTAGAAAACTTCGCTGTACTCGCCCTGTTCAGTGGGTTATACAGCATTAGGCTCTTGGGTAAAGATAAGCACAGAACAGGTACCTGCAGAAATGACAGGATGGCAACACACCCAAATCAAACAAAACATCTGCTGAACACACACTGGCATCAGCGATTAGATTATTTCAAGAAATGATCTAACATGGCAAAAATCCGCCTTCTGATCATTCGGGAATGTCAGGATAGCGTAGCATTAACCCAGGCTTGAAACGGATTAACCTTCACTTAAGGCATAATGAGCACACTCTAGCACCAGCAAGCAACCGGATATTTATCATCGGCACGGCTTGTATTCCTGGTAGAATAAAACAACACAGCGATTTTGTTTCCTGTTAATTTGTTTTCCCCATGCTCCTATACTCACAAATGCAGACGTTACCAAATAGCAAATCTAAGTCACTTGATTTTATTAAGCCTGTAGAAAGGAGATAACAATTTTGGCACTAACACACCAAGCTATAAACAGCAGGGCTGAGACTAACTGTAGGTCTATAGTAGGAAAAGATAGAAGAGAACCCAAGTGGTAAATTAGTGAGCTCAGGGAAAGCTATTTAACAGGTAAGAAACTTGCATGGACATCACCGCCGTACCAAGGAAGGCGGGATGCATCACCGTAAGCATTTGCTTTCCGCGTCCCACATACCCTCCCCACTAGCCAGGCCTCTGTACTGAACCATAAAACCTCCTCAAGGAAGAACGCAGTTTACATTTGCTCACTTTGCAGTTGGCTCCCAGCCAGCCACCAGTTAGTTCCAGCACCATGAACAAAACTTTGGAAAACCGCTAAGTGCCTGGAGCTCTCCAGATCCCCCGCAGTAAATGCACGAGAGCGTGGACCTGGCAGGAGACACCAGGCACCCTGTGAAATCATGCACTGATGTGCGGCAGAGAAAGCCTCTTCATCCCTCTTCTTGCTACCTCTCTGCTTCCACTAACTGACCAGCCCAAACCAAGCACAAGTCCACATCCCAAACAAAATATTCGGTTGGGAGTAATTACGTAAAATGCTTAAGTATGACCTTTATAAACAAATGATGCAAGAGGGGATGGAGGCAGAAGGAAGAAGCTTCAAAATGGGGCCTTTTAGCACTATGTCTACTGACCTCACCACATTGACGGGAACGTTTTGAATAGGTGCCACCCAGAGTTCTTGGAAATGCCCTCAAAAACCTACTAATTCGCCCAAATTCATGTCATCTGCATAATGGAATCATTCTATTTCTGTCGCACCCCCAGCGTTGCATCCGACTTGCTGGCCCGCAAAGAAGGTCACATTAACTAAGCAGCCCTATTTGGCAGAAACTTCTCTGGCTGAGGAAGACCTAAGACCTTTCTTTCCAAAGCGCCTGGTACTTCGGAAAAAATGATACACCGCAGGCTCCTAATGACAGAGACATCAAAACGATCTAATCAACCTGAGATGCGAAGCAGCCTGTTGCCTGCAGGACTGCGCTTGGGAGCTGCCAGGAGCAGAGCAGCCGTATGTGCTGCTTGGCCCTGAAAAGGAGCCGGTGCCTCCTGGACGGATGGCTGAACTCACAGAGCGAGCGTTTCGCCTGCTGCCCTGGAGGCTAACGGGCCAGCACCTACGGAGCGGGCGCAGGGGAGCGCAGCTGCAGATACGCCTTGGTTGTCGTGGGATGGTTTACAGCGAGAGGCTAGTGGGACACCAGCGCAGAAGGCAGGAGCTGAAGGATGCTACCGAAGGAAGAGGAGGAGATGGGTACAGCGGTAGAGAGGGCATAGCGGGCCCCATACAGCAAGCTGGATTTTTCAAGAGCCTCGCCTGAGCAAGACTCTCTCCTGACCCACATCTCCTTTCTGGTAGGAAACACGGATCCAAGCACGTTTCTTCTTTTTATTCTCAGGTCTTTGCTAACTGGAAAGCAAAGGGAAGACCAAGCAGTGTTCACTACAGCTTCAGTCTTTGCTCAAGTCTACCCTGGAAGCTCCAAGTCAAAGCCTTGACTGATTTCCCTGAAAGTGCTTCCACTGTTGACAACCCCTAACCCAACTGCTGCGGCACAAATGGTAATTGCAAACTCACATCCTCTCCAAAGCCCTTCTGGCAACTCCCACAGTCCATCGTTAATGTTTTCATATTAGATTAAGGCTCTGGTGAATCAAAGCAAAATAACTGAAGCACCCAATCCTGCTCTCTATACAACTTGGAAGAGGAAAGCTGGAAGAGGTCAAGGCACCTGGAGAACTAGTCTCCCCTAAAAGAAACATTTGCCGCTTAGCCAGGATCATTTTCTACTCAGGAGGGGAGCAGAAGACAAGGCTCGAGCCTCTCACGCCCCACCTCTAGCCTTCCGCGCTCCAGCCCCACACGGAGGTCCGAGCACACAGAGGTGAGGGAGCGCCCGGCCTTCAGCCCCCAGCCATGGCTCCCACTCGGCAGGGAGCACCGAAGTTCGGCACCCCCGGTCATTTTGGAGCCTCTTTCTATTCATCCAGGTAGTTCTTGACTTTAAAGAGAAAAGGTTAATGAGGAAGGAAATGGGACACTGGCACGGAGGTGCTACAAGTCCTCAAGAAATTTGCTTTACGACTCCATGCTATGGTTTCCAGCCTGTGAAGTGGGATAATGAGACAGGTATGTGTGGAGCAGACTGCCTTAACGGTAGAACTGGTAAAATACTGCCAAACATTTGAACTGTAGCAATGGTGAACTGTATTCTATCAAATGCTCCGACAGAAAAAAAAAAATAATGTCTGCCATTTCAGATCTTTCTAACACACTCTCCTGGCCCTTCCTGTTTACCTGTTTAATGACTTTTCATTTCAATATTTTAATGAAGAGATAAATATGTAGAGTGTGTTACTAGCAGTGAGAACTGAGGCCAATCTTGCCGTAAAGAACGATGCCTTCCTTTTTAGAGGGTTTCAGGATACCACAGTAACCAACATAACCTATTCTTGCTTTCTCTTGCACAGATTGCCAGTGAAAGAACAAGTCTGTGCAAGTCAGGCAACAACAGATGCCATAGTTGGACTTCATTTGTGTAAGAACTGGTCTAAAGATGCCCCTCTCTTTACAGATAAGTCTTCTGCGCAACTGTGTTGTATCATATAGCTTGTTCTTACGATCAAATGAATCTAGATCTAACAGTGGAAATACTCTTATTTTGGAAACCACGCATGTCATATAATTACACAGCAGCCCTTGAGTAAGTTTACTCTGTACTCGTTACTAATGCCTATTTAAGCTAGGGAGCAAACACCACATCACTCTTTCAGAGATAAAAACATGTTTTTCAGCAAGTTACAGACCTATAGCACATTCCTCATGCTATCGGGTCTCTGACTCGGATTGAAACACAGTGTTACATACACGTTCCTGAGGACGGGGAATACCAGTCCTTCCTCTCAAAACAGCTGTGCCATTTCACAGAAAGGCTGATATAACAATTCTCATTTTTACACCCCAGCATGCTCCTAAAACCCAGCAATTACGAAGCCGCTTCCCTACTGCAGTAAAAAGGGCAAAACTGCAAAGTTTATAAAATTCCCATTTACGCCCCGAGGGAATCGGGCCCTTCAGTGAAAGCCTCTGGGTAAGGAAGATACGGAAACATATTTCTGCCTTTCAAAGTTCTCATGATCCTCTCAGCACAACACATTTTGTCACTGAAGTTTCTCTTGAAGTCAAGCATACAAATGGCATTTTTAAGAATTAGAAGCTAAAAGACAAAGGAGAGAAAGAGTTTTGGTGCCAGAACTGCTCCAAAGTAAAAGCACATAGCTCAATAAAGCAATTACCTTTAGAAAAAGCCTGTTATCATCACTGTGTGTGGAACTGGAGCTCTTCTGTGTAAGAAGCTGCAGCATGTGTGGCAAGGCTGCTTGGCTGTTTACAGACAACACAGCAAAGCAACCAGCAAAACTGGGCACTCCAAAATACTGGTGGATAGGACTACATTTCAAAAATGAAGTGCTATCTAGGAAAGCAGTACAGATATGGCAAGGCTGGAAGTATGATCGCCAGCCCTGCTGTCTCCAAATTGTTTGGATTCTCTTAAGGAGAGACAGGATATATATGCGTATATATATAGTAAAAAAACAACCACTGTACACAAATAACTGCATGATTCACACCAAAAGGCAGTGGGCAGGGACAGATAAATGAACTAAGCAACCAAAGGCTCAGTGGGATGAGGTGGTGTGACACACCAGCAGCAGAAAGGGGAGGAGCAGCAGCTGGAGCAGCAGCTGCCCAGGCCCCGGGGGCAACTTTGGAAACGTGCCCATCTAGGTATTACGAGCCGATATGCCGGCATAAAGCAAAGATAAAAATCACTACAGTGCCTGCTAGCACAAATCTGGCAATCGCGTTGTGCATGTTTCTGCCATCCAATTGTTTATACTGAATCTCCTCCGGGAGAGGTTCCCAGTCTTCTTTTTCTATAAACCATTTAAAATCCACTTCCAAAACTTTGGAGAAGCCTCCAAACACAAACAAACCACAAACCTACAAAATCCTGAAGTCTCAGAACAGGAAGCAAACAAGAAAAACCCCACACTAGTCCAACCTATGTCAAATGTGGGCCCAATATGTTTCAATACTTCACGTTATTACTAAATACAGATTTCTATGTTCAAAATGGAGCCTTGCCCAAAGTTCACTAATGCCAATGAAAAAAACTTCATTTCAATAGATTTTTATTTAATATTCTTGTGCTGGCATCTGGATGATGTTAGCTGTGCTACTGCTGTTACTGAAATTCATAGTTATGAGATCGGTATGTCTTCATGCACTGCTCTGGGACATGAATCAGAAAGAAAAATAAATATTATATTCCTACGTAATTCATGTTTTCAGTAGTGTCACCATTCACAAGCCTCTATTATATTTAATATGCTACCTGAAAGAAGCAACATTTTCTGCCAAATGCAGCAAACTTCACACGCAGATTTTTCTCCAACTTCATTGCCAAAACAGATCTATCTTTTTATTACAGTCTCCATTTGAGAAGGAAAAATGAAACACAAAATTGCAACGAGCAGCCACTAACAGTTCCTTTAGCATTTCATTTACCTCATTTATATACTTCATTTCCTTTAGTTTGTTACTAGTATCCCAAAATGCATTATGTGCTAATAAGTTTTGCTACTTTAAAGTTACAGAACAAATTACATTTGTTCTATTTAAAGTAGCACTAAGAAACAGAGTAAAGTTAGTCCTGTCAGAACAGGCTTTGCTATTTAAAAGCAAAAGATGTTCAAATGTTTTAGCCATTTTAAGTCATTCTTCCTTTCCCTGTGGAACGTCCATAATGAGTTGCCCGTTATAGTCGCAGCTAAAAGCAGATAGAGCTCCATGACTTGCTTAGCCCCAGCTAATAAACCAAGCAGAGGAGACGCTCCCAATGTCTGACCTCCACAGCTGTGAGAAAATCTTGAGGAGATATTCGCAGACAGGGAGAATTCAGGGAAGGAAACGCTTCACAGCTCACGTAGCCTCCACAACCGCTGCACCTCTGGTTGCAGGCACCAGGTATACCCAGAGCGCTGCCAGGCCACCAGAGCAACTTGGGGTGTCAGTAGCTATCTCCAAAACGCCCAGCACATTCATCATCCCAAAACTCCCCCCAAAATTTTAATCCAAGAGGCTTAAGTAAGAGATGTTTTTTTAAATGAAGTTACTTCCTTACCTTTGGGTAGACTCCTAAATCTATAAATCCCATCTAGCCCAAAGTATAAGAGAAGGGCTCTGAAAAGACTAGGCAGGAGGAGGAAAAAGGAGAGAGAGAAGAGAAGACGAAAAAAAACTAGTTGTACGTGCATGGTAAGCTGGCACTAGGCAGCACTGTTTCTGAAAGAAGCCGTCCCACTTTCCATGAAACCATCTGCTTGTTTCTTTCCCACTGCCATTCACTCCTCTGCGCCAGCACAGGGGACTGTGTAACCTAGATTGGGGAACTGAACCGGTTTGAAACTATTCCTTTTAAAGTGTTTTTGCTGGTTTTACTTGCATTAATCGAAACGGACCTTGTTTTTCCATAGGCTACCCCCAGGCCGAGATCAGTTCATTCCACAGGAGTTTGTCTGAAGGTAAGCAGCACTAAGCAAACAGGCCCTTACGCATCCTTTTGGTTTGGCTCACAGAAATTAATCTCACAAACCATTACAACACACCCGCAGTAATGATAAGGAAATATTTCCAAATATGGAATAAAAACTGAATATTTGAGTTCTGCTGCACTTCAGGATTTCCTGCTATTCAACTAAGTAGAGCAGCAAAAGTCTCCCATGAACAACAGCCTGTGATTCAGTTCTATCCTGCTTTCAATAGGCAGCGAGCACAACTGACAAATGCAAATTTATTTCCCTGACAGGAAAAGATACTGGGTGGGTAAAACTGTGTACACATATATATATATAACACACACGTGTGTATAAATACACACACACACAACATTTTTTAAAAAGTTAATTTTTCATCCCCTTCAAATAGCAAAGAAATTTTGACCCAAACATTTTAACATTTGTTTTGACTAACAGAGGGAGAGAGCAATTACCAAAGTTTAGAACTGCAAAACCACTGATAAGGTCACTTTTCATCTCAGCTATACTTGACTCAACCTTTGACGATACAATTACATTCTTTATATTCCACTATCAATAGCTCTGTTCCAAAGTTAACAGCACAATTCTGAGACATCCTGTACTTGGAGCATTCACTCAACGTTGAATGACTTGCAATGACATACCAAAATCTTTGTGAGCTCAGTCCTTTCAAATAACTCATTTTATTTTCTTTACAAAAGTGTTCTTTGAGAAAACAACCTAATCATCTGGGTCTTAGCGGTGCCCTCTCAAATTACTTTACTGTGCACAACTGTGGTTGCAAGATAGGCACACACCATTAACCTCATGCAGAGAGAGGAAAATAGAGAGTTTGAACTTCTGCTCTGTCATTAAGAGGAGGGCTAGAGCCAAGACAGGAAAGGATCAGAGGAGTCTGTGTCCCCCTGCACTGCTCTGCCCTCCCAGGAGGTCTCCAGCTCAAAGGTCAGCTCAGTACAACACACCGGGGGGCTAAACCAAGCACAGCATGTGATGGGGAACCTCCAGTCCCATGTAGCCCTCTGTCTCTTTCAGGGTTTACCATGGTGCCTGAATTGATGTTTTAGTTTACTGGCAACAAGGGAATTCAGTCACGCTTGCTAAAAGACAAACAGTGTTGTGCAGCAAAATGACATTTCATACCTTGCTTTAGCTCACTTGCTTCTTCCCTTTCCCTTGGCTCTCCTCAAGAGTCACAGTATCGCAACTCTCTGTCCTCTTAGAATCGTCTACAACAGGAAGCTCTTCTTCTACTAAAATAAATGCATTCATGTGCACTTAAGCATTTTATCAGCTTTTAGCAGCTCCATACAGCTGTATTCACCAAAACATTGTTTTAAGATCTGCTAAAGTAACTGGTACATAAAAACCCATGCTTAACATATTGCTGTAATGTTTTCAACCCTTTGGAATAATTAAGAACAGAACAAGGTCAATATTTCAAAGGTCCCTGACCAAAAATCTGTTTCCTTCTCAGTTCTTGCGGTTTTTTGGGATAAAATTGTACCATTATAATGGACGATATGTCTCACTTCAAAACATGGACAATTGTCTGAAAGTAAAATTCAGTCAAGTGGATTTCTCTGGGTCTGACTCCACCATGGCCAAGAGACACAGCTTAAGACAGCAGTAAAGAATAAGAGGAGCAGCTTCTGATGCAGCAGCTGCATTAAGGTTCCTTGAAATTGTAATACTTTGTCAGCTTTGGTCCAAGAAACTCAACTCGTCTGAATTTTAGGGATGCTGCACAGCCTTTCTCTTTCTAATCAGCCTAGGGAGGCAGAAACACAGGGAGCGTTGGCCCTTGGAAACTAGGAGGGATATCTGTATTGGATAGCGCTGAAGGAGAAGAGGGGATTAGGCTTGTTTTTCTTTTATTGATGTATGTTCAAATCCCTGATTCTCTCTAGGCTCTTTTTAGATCACATCAATCAAATTAAATATAGTAATTACACATGATAAGTCTGTGCCAGCAAAGGAGCTGACTGCTAAATGAGACGCAGAACATCAATGACCGCTATGGCCTGTGCAATGCCTGTAGTCAGGGTTAATGAGCACAGTGAATCCCTGTGGCCTTAAAAAGCTACAAATGCAGGTAGCAAATCTTGTTAGTACATGCACCATTGGAGAGCAGACGTTTGCCCATTCAAATCCCGCTGCAACAGTTTATTTCTTTAACTATCACTTTTTTTTAAGATGGAGACAGCTGTTGGCACATAAAGCAGACTACTGTGATGAGGCCTGAGATACACAGAGCTAAACAGATGCTTGACCTAAAAGGGGAATACATGCTACTGCCTTTCTAGTTCCTGAAGCTCAAAGCAGATTTGGAAGAGGTGGGGGGGATGGAGCCGTACCCTACTCTTACCACCAAAACCATCAGGAGCTCTGGGCATCAGTACCAAAGGTGGAGGAAGAAACTTTATTTCATGAAGGTATGCCACCATGATGGGAAGATCACAGTCCCTACACTAACAAAGACAACTGAGAAGAGTGGGTACTAACATTCTGCCTTATTATTGGGCAATTTTAGGGTAGAAGAATCGGGGGGTGCATACAATCAAATTTTTGCATTCTAACAGCAGCTATACATCATCCTGAAAGCAAAAATACTGCTCAACAAGCTTCTGTCAGCAGCTGAGAAAGGCGAATAAACCCAAACCATATTTTCTCATGTATTCCACAGATTTGCTTGGCACTGCATGCAGGTAGTTGGGCGTTTTATCCTTCTGAGATTTAGATGCTTAGCTGTAGAAAAAAGAAACTCTTTCAGATGCACTCAGACTCACAGAGCCTTGCCTTTACGAAATCCGAGTCATCCAGCAGCTGATTGCTTAATCTGTCACAACTCTGTTTGCTCATCTCCTCCAGGGTGGAAGGGTGACCACTGGAGTGTTTTGTTATGGTTATGTGTATATATACATAACCCCTCCTACACAATCACATATCCACACTTTTAGAGAGGTCAGAGAAAGACACAAAAGAAAAGAAAAAGATCTGCACCTAAGTGAAACTTGATGAGGTTTGTCGTGGTCAGTAGTTCCTGTGGAAGTTCATTCTCCAGTGTTGGCCTGAGAAAGCTCACTCAAAATGAGTGGTATTTTTCTTTAAATTAATATCAGATATTTGATTAAATTACCTGATTTCCTAGTTAAAGGACAAGAGAAGTAAAAGCAGGGTGTGGGCAAAAGCTCTCACCATGGCCAGCTACACGAGAAGATGAGAGGGAGAAGGAACAGAGGACATCTGCTCATCTACTTATGTTCCTAAAAGGTACTAAGGCTGCAGTGTAGCTGCTATACTATGGTTCAACATACAAGAAGTATCAAATTTCAAAATAAAGAAATTCTAAAGAGCCCAGTTTCATATGCTTTCAAGATAAATTTGATTATGGCAAAAATAAGAGAATGACAAGATAATCTCTCTAGGAGCAAAACCCTCCTACCAAGAAAGCCTTCAGAACAACCAGTCCTGCAACTTGTCCTGAGGACTAGGTATGCTCTGAATGGCTGAGAAAAGGAGCAAGACTCATCAGTAAGAAGCACTCTCCATGCAACACGGGTCACTTCATACAAAGGTTTAGGCTTTATAGGAAAGTAGAAGCAAAACCAATACATCTGCTCCCACAGAATAGCTCTCACTGCTCCTTTTCAATGTATAAGTCTCTACAGCCCTATAAGGTGACGAAATGTCATTATGCCTCCACTTTATCCATCAAGCAGAGATGAAGACGGGTGGAGTTACCTGCAGGAAATCTGAAAGGAAACACCAGTTCAGTGCCAACAAAGGTTAAAGACAGAGATGGATGGAGTGGCAAATAAAGAGGTCTTTCAGGCAGTGATCTGCATTGCTTGACAAGTTGGATCCAACCAGCCATTTCCCATAAATAGTAACTGGAGAAAAACCCAAATAAGCTGTAGAAAGAATGAGATCATTTCCACTTCTGAAATACTATTTAACATTAACGTTTCTTACAGAGATGGGTCCCAGCCACAAGGCCCTTGCACAGCAAGGATGGAAGTTGTTGCCAAGTCCTGTTTCAAGGATTGTCAACGCAGGTCCCTGAATTGCTTTCTGGAGGGTGAGGTCTCGCTCTCTCTGCATCGATCCCTCGGATCCTGGCCATGCACTCCTACTGTTTTCCTGATAATGCAGTTTGTAGCGACAAAGCCACAAGGTGAGCTAGATCAGCTCACCAACCAGACAAAAGTAAGGTACAACTCCCCCACCCCATACCCTTGTAAAAAGACAATCATTTTCCAAAAGATCAGTGAGCTAGCTTGTCCCACCCTCTTAGCCACACGACTGCTAAATCCAGTCACGGGGAGTGCTGAAACATATGGATAGGCTTGGGGCCAAGGGAACGGGACTTTCCCTTTTGCAGGCACCTCAATTTAGACTACATGCAACCCAAGGGCAGGGTGCTTGTGGCAACAGGAGGGCAGGAGAGTTATGACTGCTCCTTTTTCACAGGGGCCACTTAGATCGCATTAGGCTTAACATAAAACCACAGCCTAACTGTGAGAACTGTTGGACGAATGTTAACTCTCACCAAGGAATTACATTCTCCTTACACTGACTTTTGCTGGCTCCACTTGGCAGTGAGCTTTGCAACGCTTTCAAAAACTAGGCCATGACTACTTCCTCACTACTTCCTCCTCTACTTCAAGCTGCATCAACATGGAAGACAAGTCATTTGCTTTTGATGAAAATGCTTCTGGTGAGACTGATCACAATGAACAAGTGGACACCCCTAACGTAGGCGGTGCACACATCAGCATTGCTACAGAGGATCTGACATACATCACTGACAGATAACCCCCGGCTAGATTTACAAAGGCTGGGAAGGGTTTGTGCTATGCTTACGCTTGCTCTGGAAGCCAAACCAAGTGCTCCTCCTAGGGTGCTGCTTAGTTCTTGTTTGTTGAACAAAGCCCAACATGGGTATGAAAGCTCAGACAGCAACGCCGACACAATTCATGTTAGAATTTGAGTAGTTTTATGATCACCCAAGGAATGCTGAGAACAAAGACCGAGAGCAAAGTCAGGTACCTGAATCACAGTAAAACACCAGAAAAGCCCACCTTAAGGCCTGCTCTAGTTTCTCACTCACTTTGCAGTGTCTCTCCTCTCATTTTATCCTACTACCTCTACCAGAGGAGTTACCAGCAAAGGCATCCCTAATGAATCCCCTAGCAGCATCCCCAACAGTGACTTGAGGTGGACGACCCTTTCTGCAGAATAACACACACTAAATTCCTGGTCTTTGCCAATGAACCAAACATTTAAATCATGAACAATTTAAATCTTTTCTTTTTTTCTCTCTTTTCTTTTTTTTTTTATGAAGTTGTGAATGATGTATGCACAGAGGAAGGATGCTCTTGCGGCATCCTTCAGCACAGGAAACTGCATTAAGTAACAGATGATCTGGATTCTAGTCCATTTCCCATGTGACTTAGTGCAGAACTAAAACCCAACACCAAAAAATAAATATATCTACTTAGTGCGTGCCTCAGTTACCCTACACGAAAACAGACATTTCATTCCTGAAGTATTAACAAAAATGTAGTAACACACACTCTGAAAATACAGTACTCAAACTGACCCCCAAATTATGAGGTATGTGGCCCCTTTCTTGTAACCGCACTTCTATGAGCCACTCCATTTCATCAGACTAGAGAAACAGTTAAGTACTCTGGGAACTCCAGAAGAGACATTAATCTGTATATTGTGCATTTGGAAGGGTGTGTGGCAAGATAAGTGTTTTTTGCTTCCGAAGATGGGGTTGAAGTTTCATTCTAATTTCAGAAATTGGAGGAAAAAATATGGGAAAAAGACATAAAAAAATAAGGGAAAGGACCACTAAACATTCACATAGTGCAAGTGGCCAAGTTTGGTGATAACATTTCCAGGTTGTGCTACATTCACCCTTGGCTAAATGTTGCTATTGTGAAGTACTCATTTGAATGACTCCCTAATCAGTGTTTACACATTCTGTTGTTCATATGCAAATAACATTAATCAACTGTCTTTAGAAGTACTGATAAATGGATGACATCTGGAAAGTTTTACGAGTTTCCCAGTACAGCCATACGTAACAACAGGAATGTAGTTTGTCCCACTGAAATAACATAGGGTAAGATAGCACCTGCTTTCTAGTGATTTGTGAAATTAAGTACTCTATCTTTTTTTTATTTCTTCTGAAGATATAAAGAACATTAAAAAATAAAGAGAAGTGAGTCTAATAATGCAGCATTAATACAGAATCAAAAACATTTACATTTGCGATTCCTCAGATGATTAACTATAGCTTCAATTGAGTCTTAAAACACATTTCGCCTGCATTCATCTACAGAAAGAAAATCCCCTAAAATCACCCCTGGCAGTCAGAGAAAATCTGCGCAAGAACTAGCTCTTTTATTCCACAGACCATGCCCCAATCCTTAGCCTAGCTGTGCAATTAAAGTTTCATTATTCTCCCCAGGTCTAGGACAATAGCACAGGGATGGGAGCAAGATCTGGAGGCTAGTTTCCCCCCTCCGCCGCCTTCATCCTGGGAGTAAATTCTTGCTGGGGCCCTGCAAGCCCAGGGCAGCTGCTGCGCTGGCAGCCTCCGGGAGGGCAGGGTACACCCTCCCCCTTCCAGCTGGCCTAAAGCTGCCAAGGTCTCTTGGAGTTATTACCAAGCCTGAAGCTGCTTTTCTCTTCTTTGGGATGTTCCTCATAACGATGCTACAAAGTCTCTTCCAATGAACGAAAGCTGCAGGCACTATTCCGCTCCCCTATGTGATGTCTCTACCTCCCAGCCTTCATCAAGCACATAAAGTTTTGCTTCACTTTATAGTATTTTCTACCCACATCTCAAGGTATTTTGCAAAACTGTAATGTAAAACACAACATCTTCATAAAGCTGGTCAGCAGTAGTAGTACCACCGGTTACTACGAAGGAAAGTCAATGAACCCAGGCTCAGTGCTCAGAGAACTTAAGGGAGCAGGAGAGCAGAACTTGAGCAGCAAACCCTGCCTTCTAAAAGCAGGTCTGCAGGGAGCTGGGGGACAGATCCATCCCCACTCCCCTCATTTAGCAGTAGGAATATTAGCATAGCTGAGATAACATATGGGCTGAGATAGCATTCTCCACATATTGTTCTCAAAATACGAGGACAGCTTTAACCTGATTTTAGAAGTGAGGAAATCGAGGCACAATACAATTAATCAGACCAGCCAACAAATGCCAGAGCAATTTCAGCATTTCTGAACCCCCTTTGCACTCACTCTCCTTGTCAAGAATATACAGACATACAGTAACATTGCCCAAAATTCCCATGGCTTTTCTCATATACAGCATCATCACTTCATAAAAATACCACTGAGCTTTAAATGCTGTGAGGGGAGAGAAAGATAACTCTATTTGAGTATCATTAAAAAAAAAAAAAAAAATCCATGCACCACCCCACCACCATGTGAAACACAAAGCGTAATTTGTATAAGCTGCCAGAAACTTGAAAGAACAGCTGAGAAACAAAATCACTGCAGCAGTCCTGACTCTTACCTTTAGTTTAGTATTACAGAGTCAGATCAGGTCAGCAGTTGAGCACTGGGGAAAGGCAAGCTATCTCTCTGGCAAGACTTCATACAGGTGTGCATATTTGAAAAATAAAACTTGTGCACTTAAGAAAAAAATGTTTTATGAAACCCTATTTTTAACACTAAATGGCACAATGAACTAAGGGAAAACTGGGCTTTTCAGAAGTGTAACTGCAGAGGAGCCATACCCACTTACACTAATATTTACACTGGGCCCTAGGGCTTTCACAGCTGCTGTTGAGGAAGCACATTCTCAGGCTCCTCTGGAGGAAATTAAACCTATTCTGACTATACTGTTTGCCAAACAAAAGGAGTCTGTGAATTCCCAAGTTTTTGCATGCACCTGCAGAGAGACTTTACCAAGGTGAGGTCAGCTGATTTTATCTTTGTTGAACTATCCACTGCCATAGAAAACAGTACTCGGAAGTCACATTCATGTGGCAATAAGAGCATGAACATGCATGCAAGGCAGCACAACTGGCAGTCCACTGGGGCCTTGCTTGAACCCATCTTTTTTCTTCCTGAAAAATATGTTAATCTTTGTTTTACCAGGTATTGCAGCAGAGTGCTAAAATAGTTAAGTAAAATAGTCACCTTCATAGAAAGAAGCAGCAGATGCCTCCTCCTAAGGCAGTTCAGAGGAATCGGCTTCTGAAAGTGCTTTTTCATGCCCATTGAGTACATGGCAAATTAGGATGCCTAGCTGAGACTTGGGTATGCAACTTTTAAGCACCTAAGTGAAGGTAGATGAATGCTACCTGGCAGCTGACAAAATGCCAGCCCTCACTGCAATGGAGGTACCAGGCACTAACCTTAGGATATAGCAATTTGCTTTTCCTGATCGTCTCAAAAGTCTGCAACTGTTGGCTGTGTCTGTAACAGATTCCTCAAGCACATTCAGAAACTGAGCCCCATCAAAAAGTATTCCTACAACAACTGGATGTGACTTACAGTTAAAATATGTTCTAAGTGTGAAACAAAACAACCAAATCAGGTGGCATCTCTCCCTTATCCCCATCTCCACAACAGGGCACTTGATTCTCCAGCAAAGGAGGACTGAACAACTCTCCAAGGTAGATACACTCAGCTTCCACCAGAGTTAAGAGAATTTGAGTCCAGCTGTGGTTTGAGCATCTTGTCATTTTTACATCCTTTAACTCTGGGCACCTCATAGGCAGTAAAAATATTCTCCACAAAGAGAAGAAGGTCTGAATCTCTATATATAGTGTTTGCTAAAAATACCTCTTTGCAGATATCTTTTGCCAAATAAGTGCCAAAACTTCAAAGGCTGAATTATAATGTTGAAATATTTGTAATGTAAGTTTGTCTCTCTCATGTTTCTTGGGAAGCATGGCAGGCTTGGTGTCTTTCAGCTCGAAGGCCTGGTCTAGGCAATAACTGGAAATAGCTCTTTTGTGGCTTACGTGAAATGAGTCAATGAATCTCAGTCAGCTCTCAATAAATTAGGAACCACATCACAAAAGCATCTGTAAGAGTTACTTCCTGTGTTGATACCATGCAAAAGGCCAAGGACTTAACAATGTGGGGAGAATGAATTGCCCTCCCTCAAAATAGTACGTTCCTTCAAAACATGAGGTGCTTTTCCCTTCCATCTTTTGTGAAAGCATCCCAGTGTATTTTTGCAAACTGTGAACTAAGCTTTCTTCAAGAAACATATGCAACCCCATACGTTAGCAGCAGGGAAAACCAAGACCTGCTGACTCTCAGCATATCACAGCCATGCAAAAGGAGGGCAGCCCAGAAGAGTGTCCAGTCCCGCATGCAGGCTGCCACCAGCCTTCCTCCCAGCGTACCTGCTTTGGGAGCACTGACAGCTGGTGAGGGGAAGCTCAGTGAGGCTCCCCACACGATTCAACTCTGCAGCCAAAATCAAAGGATTTCTGATTTCTAGAGCCAATGCTTTAACTCCTATAGTTTTTTTCTTGAAGAAAGTTTAACATACAAATATAGAATCTTCTTGAATAAACTATTCAGTTTCAAGGACTCATGTCATTAGCAATCTTGGCGTAGTCTCTTGCCAGTAAAGGGACATGAAGCAAATAATCCAAACTTAAAGCACTAAAAAATTATTTTAAACTTTAACTCTGCTTTAAGAACACAGGGTAATTTTAAGAGGACACAAATAATACAGGATCAAAAGCTTTGATCATGAACATCAACCTTCATTTGTCATAATAAATCCCCACATCCGCTGGAAAGCATTACATAAATCCCAGTTAATTAAGTTTGCTAGAAAGCTAAACTGTAAACATCACAAATACGATTTAGAACAGTATTTTTGAAAAAAATCAATCAATAGTATTAACTAATCTGAACTCTTGTTGTGCTCAGATGACACAAGATAATTGAATATTAACACAATAACACATTATTAGGAGTCTGGTGCTGCTCAGCAAATTTAGAGATACCGTATTGAGAGAAAAGAACGTGTTTCATTTGAAGACGAAGGCATTCTGAATTTTGGTGCTTTGTAAACAGCTTCTAACCTGAGTGAATTATACCTGTGAATTATGCAGTGTCAAAGGTGGTCAGTATCCCAAAGAGCACCAAAACCACCTATAAAGAGATCTTGGGACGCAGTACATTGTCTCTCTGCCTGTCCCCTCAAAAAATCTTCTGGGTATTTAGAACAGAGACTGGAGTTTCCTTTTCAGTCCCTTCTCCCTTGAAGTTGATGAGAACAAAAGAGTTCTTGTGTAGAAGCAGCATTGAGCATAGTATCAAAGGAAGTCAAAAATTACAGAGACATTTCTAAGTGTTTTTTATTTTATGAATACATTCCTCATTGGCAAATATTAATTTAGGTACCATTAATTTAGAAAACCATTAGAATGCATTCAGTGCAGCTTTCTTACAGAAGCATAGGTCTGCTAAATTTTACTTCCCTTAAAAGCCCTACGCTCTTGGCCAAGCACAAACTACACTCCTGATCTATCCTCTCAACAGAAGAGAAAAGAGGAAAAAGCACAAACAGGTGCAGCACTTACTATACCACATGCAAAAAAGCCCTTGCTTCCCCTCCCTGGATATCCCTACCTGATGGGAGCCTGCTTCTGTAAGTGACTTCATCTTGTAAATCAGATGCTTTGTTGACAAGATGATCACCACCCTTGAATACAAGGAAGCTGCGCCCTAAGCACAGATTCAAACGTTCCAGACAGAAGTCTGGCCTTCCATCCAAGACAAATATGGCATTTAATCTGCACTGCACTTACTGTGCTTTATTAGGTTGCAATATCTGGAGAGGAGTTACTTTACAATTCCAAGGGGGGGGACCTTACTTAACCAACCTCTCCAGCCCTGCCTCAGCAGCCAAGAGAGGAAGGGAAAGCCCAAAGATTTCACAATGACAGAGGAAAATCTCATCATGCAACTACATTCTTCAACTGCACACAAGGCAGATGCAGGCTCACTATAGCTTTCATATTCCTAAACAAGAATACAGAAATTTACCCTCTTACTCTGCATGGCAGGTTCTTTAAAGATGACAAGACTGCTTTAAAAGCACTTGCACAAAAGAACCAAGAAAATGCATTTACATTGTGTTTCTCAGACTGAGGGAATTACAGTCAAGTAGAAATAAGGAGGATACTGTAAGTATGACTAGTCTCAAAAGTGAGCTTCTACACACACACAAAAACAAAGAACATTACTTTTTCTTTTCTTTTTTCTTTTTTTTTTCTTTTTTTTTCTTTTTTTTTTTTTAAGAGCCAAATAGTGTAATGGAAACTCTTGTATTCAACAACCATTCTTAAGTTTTCACTCCCTAAACACAGGCCCATCCAGCATCACAGTCCGAAACTGACTGAAATTGAACTGTAAACAAAATTGAAACTGGCTGTTTGAATTTTACTGCTGGCTTGATAAAAAGGGCAGGAGGGAGCTAAACTTACTTGATTTTTATTAGAGTATAACTATTTTTTTTCTCCAGTTACCTCATAATTACTCACTTCCTTTTTCGTTTCTGACTTTCCACTATTCTTTCAAATGCAGTGATCTAAAGTATGCATAAAAATGGATGTGTATCTATGCATGCTTTTTCTAAAAGGATTTTAAAGATTGTTTTACAAAGTAGGCTGGTATTTTGCTTATTTGAACAGACAACGTGTAAGCATATTTCTTCTTTAAACCCTCACCATGGCCAGAGTCCTGCGTCCTACTGAAGAGTGAAAACGAAGGCAGCACCATTTTTGGCAGGCTCCCAGGAACCACGTTGCTAGTTCCAGCAAAGGTATTCCAGGTTGTTAGCAGCAAGGCTGCAGCACAAGCTGTGAGCAGCTGCTGAAATCAGTGGTGTAGGTCATGGTAAATTCATACAAGTGAAGTTCTTTCATCTCTGATTTGGGCACTGTAACATTCACTTTTTTTCCTAGCACAAAAATGGTTTTACCCATTTTTTTTTTCAGTTGCCACCACACAACTGGCTTAGATGCCTCTAAAAAAAGTAAAGAATTGACATGACTATGATGTCCCTTGAGATTAAATGAGGCTTAATGCCATTCCAGTGAGAACCTAAGACTTGAGAGATGAATGAACCATAGCTGTCAGAGACAACACTTGCAGTGGGAAGATAGAGCAAGCAGTACTGTGACAGCAGGAACCATGCAAGCTTTTTTCAGGACACATCTGACAACATCAAGCAGAAAGTTCCTTTAAATCACCACTGATATTGATTGAAGGAGTTGTGGTTAGAGCTGTGTATACATGACTGAACTCAAATCTCCACATGTTAGTAAGCCCACTAAAACGCCCACAGTCTGAGACTCACAGCACCATCAGTAGGATTGATGATACCAGTATAGTAATCACATTGTACTCTTCATCGTGACAAAGCAGCAGAGGAGTAAGTTTTGGAAGACAGGAGGATGCTTCACTGTTCCTGTCACAGAAAACTTTGATGGAAGTTCACCCAGGTCTAAATTACAACCCAGGTATAACAATCCTTGGGAAATGCAAGGATTTATACACTCAAATTGATTAGCTGGTAAACATATAATCCTAACCTGGACATCCGGCATGGTAGTAACATGTGAAGGCTGGAGAACAGCTGAAATCCAAATTTTAATCCTACACACTTGTTCTCCTGTAACACTATCTTAGCTACACAGTCTCAAGTCTTTGGAGACAACTCTGCATTTCCTTGTGCACCTGGCGCACACAGTGAATTTCAGTGTGTTCCTTCCTGTGGAAGGAATGTAGCCTGTAAACACTACTAATTACTGAGGATTGGAGCTAGTCTAGAAGCGGTGCATGCTACAATGTATGGAAGAAGTTGAAAAGTTTTCCAAATTCTCTGAAGGTTTGCCAGAAAAATTTGAAAATCTAAAGCATTCCACTTGATTTCTCTCCCCTCAACTTTATCGCTGGCTCATGAGAAAAGGAAGGAAAGGGAGGAAAAAGAAGATGTAATGGGGAGGGGAAGGAATCATGCCTTCTCCACTCCCTGCATCTTTCTACCCAACATAAACATGTTTTTCCAGGTCTTTCTCTCTCTTTGAAATGAGAAAGTTGTCATTCTCAAATGAAATCATTTATTATAAAAAAGTATTCCGATATTCAACTATTTCCAACTATAATGCTGCCAGTTAGCATCAAATACTTCTCTTAAAGTACATGTTCCGTCTGTGCTGATAGGAATATAAGGATATGAAGAATGCAAAATAGGTATATCCCTCAAGCTCAGTCAATCTGCCAAGAAAGACAAGATTGCTTATGATGACCTTCTAGAGAGGGAAGAATAAATAATCTGTAATTCATTTTCTTAACTGAAACGACTTCTAACAATAACTGTACCTAACGCCATAGCTTAGTGGTTTGCAAAACGTGGTCCACAAGACACGGTCAGCAGCATGGGGCTTGGTCAATGGAACAGCCTTTTCAGTGTTTTGTTTGTTTTTTTTAAATCAAAGATGCACGATGGTCTGGGGAGTATGTTGTGAAAAGTTTGTGATTCAGTGGACTTGACAACCATGGCTTAACTTTTGCTGCTGATTAACCACTCTATGGTTTGCATAACTCAACTTCATTGACAGCTGTAACACTCAAGATTCAGCTGAAGAATGTGAGTTGTATTTGACTTTTTGTGTATATCCCTTCTAAGCAGATACTGCTCTTAAGGTCAGTCAGGTATACTCATGTTTTTATTTTCACTGTGGAGATCTGCTAAACTTTATTAAATCTTTTTGATATAATGTCCATATTCTGCACCTTATGTTTTTCAAATACTTCCAAGAAACAGTTTCAGCTCTATAGATTTTCATTCATCTTAGTGTAATTTTGTCTGACTTTAAGTTCACTCAAATACTATTCACTCACTATGATTCAAAGGGTGATACTGAACATAATGCTTTTCTAGAGGAAAAAACACTGAAAAGTTTTTAATTATTACTTATGCATCTGAGCAGTGAGCTCACCACATCCAACTGTGCTGTACAAGTGAGCCAAGATGCTCACATAATAAATATTTTATATGAACTCTCCCTACCTGTTAAATAAAACTCCCTGGGAGGATGCACACAGCAAAACAGGGAAAGAACCTCCATACAAAGATTAACCACACAAGAGAACCCATCTGATACATTTGCATATACAATGGTCACCTATATAGATTGTTATACAAGATTTGAGAGGTGAATTCATAGCAAATTTCTACTCTAATAAACCTTGCTTCTCTGCCCTTAACCACTACTTCATAATTAATAAGACACTAACTATGCCTATTAGGATTGTGGCAGAAAAAAAAACAGTAAGACTTTACTATAAGTAGTATTTACAACATATATGAATGTGAATATTTTCCCCCCATATTTTGAAAGCAGGCTTCATCATACATTTCCTACAGTTAGCAGAAACCAAGATCTATGCTGTAACTAACTTCAAGAAGTAGGAAATTATTTTAAACCATAAGGAGAAGGTTTGAGAGAAGTTCTATTTAGGCACAAGAAAACTTTCAATTTACGCAAATGAATATGGCAGGTCAGTCATGAAGAACATCAATCCAGCTGCTCACAATCAGAGTATTTTAAACTTTAGCAGGCTAACCAAACACAAACAAAAACAACAAAACTCAGTGACAAAGATACACTTGCACGATGCTGCGCATTAGTGATAGCAGCAGTGGTAATTCCTTTCATTCTCCTTATCGGGAAAGTCAGAACTCCCTGTGATGAACAGACTACTTTGCAATATATGCCACTACTTTAAACCTCACCACAAAAACACCTTACTTGGTAAATAAGTCTCACCAAGTGTATTTACTACACAAACATCTGTTAACCAAAAGCCATTACTCCACTAAATAGGAATGTGTGTCAACAGTTGGCTGTTACCTGTTTGTAACAGCCACTTCTTTTATTGTCTCTCATTGCTGTACGTTTGTGCCTACTACCCCACAGAGAAGCTCATATTCTGAAAACAAAGTTCCCTTATACTTTAATAAGCACAAACATCTTGAACTGTATGATTAATCTCAAAGACAGACTTCATTCTCAGTCTTCAATTTCTACAGTTTGGAAAAACAGGTACTCCCATTCAATACTTACTTTTTGACTGAATTTGTTCTCCTTTTCTGCTCTGCCAAGCTCTAAATACCACAAAACAGAAAAAACCTAGTTGTCTTTAACTTCAGGAAACAAGTGCCTTAAAACACCATGCAATGCTTTTATCTGTGGAGCTACCAATGTAAGCTAGCCCCTTTATACAGGGCACAGCATGCTAAAAATTAGTGACATTTTAAGTGGAACAATTCTTTCATCATCAGGCTGATACTTGGCTGGCATTCTGGTTACCTCCCTTATAAGGCTTCAGTGAGAGGGAGGGGCTGGGAACACATTATGCAACTATTCATTATAAAAAAATAATTAAAACAAGTTTTAAGAAATGTCTGTGATAAACTCTATCCCAGTATACACAGGCAAGACAAAAGGAGCCTGATGCTGCTGGACTAAGATCTGCTATTTCTACCTGGCTACTTCAGAAAAAATGGATTTTGCCCTAAAAGGCAACATTTTTCTCAGTTCTTATAGGAAGAAGGGGAACACTTAAGCCTGAGAGTTTCTCCTACCTTCGCCCCATTTTTGTTCAGATCTAGCTAATTAGCCCAGGAGGTAGCTATTCACTGGGAAATAAAGCGAACATACTAGGCCATGCCTGTGTCCTGTCATCTTCTCCACACACTCAGCTATGATATATGAAGACCTAAGATGGCTAACCGTAAGTTTAACTTGAAAATATGGTAAAGGGTTTCTAGGGCTGGGTAACCTGTATATGGGCTAACTTGCAGAAAATGCCTTTCTGCAGATTATGAAATACCTTTTGGAACTTTTCTATCATTTCAGCTATAAGCAGGTTTTTCTATATTAGTGTACTCATAACAATACCAGGGCTTTACAATGAAAGAGGCTATCGCCATTGTGGTGTTACATGGCAATTGACTCAGACCCTCCTCAGTATGAGATTCAGCTCTACTCATTCTTTAAAAGGCAGGTGTTACTTCATTTTTTCCAGCATACTGTATGAATTAGAAAAATGATGATCTGTGAGAAAGGTCAGCTTTAAAAAGCAATCCCCTACAAGTGACTGGACCCTTTCCCACAAGAGGCAGACTGAGTCCCCAAACTGGCTGGGGTCTGCAGGAAGAGAACATACCTATCCTCTGCGGGTGTTCTCAGCAATGCTACCACAAGTTCAAGGTGAAGCACAGGTGTGCTGGACACACTGCCTCTCTGCTGCATCACAGACAGGGAGATGGATCATAACTTTGTAAACCCTGGAGAACCCGCCTAAGCACACTTCAACTCCCCACTTTTGGCAAGATGCTCTGTCAAGTGGCTTTCTTTTGCTCGGTCCTTGAGTCCTCCTTAGCAGAAAGTTTCAGGGTAGTCATGTGTCTTACAGAAGTAAGACTTAATTCCCCCCCCCCCCACCCCCAATCTAACCTTCTGCATATAAAAGCTGACTGTATTTGTAACTCCTATGGCTTGGCACAACCCTAGCATCTTCCTTTTAACTGCACCCAGCTTAAGCAGAACTGTATTTTGAATAAGCATTATTCTTCTACATAAAAGGCTCATACAAAGAGCCCTAAAACAAGTACTTCTTTCTAGCAAGGTAGGCACTTGACTGAAGTTTTCCAATTGTTTGTCTAGGCAGTTTGTTTACTTGTTTTTTGTTTTACTGCAAAGAGATTTAATATCTAGAATTTCTTGGCACATTTTACCAATGCAGTAGTAGTGCCTCACAACTTGATGTGACATTACACGCAGTACTCGGAGAATTGTAAAACTAATATATTTATTACACACTCTAGAGAAAGGCCTGTTTTTGTTTTTAGAAGGGTCTCACAACCTTTCATCTGCTCAAGAGATAACAAGAACTTATTTGTTTCCACTTCTGTGGAAGGATATTTAATGAATTCCAATATGCCAAGATCTTTGCTAAGTCTGCAGCTCCTCTACAGCGTGTCAGCAACCACAGGCTCAAACTCTGGAACATAAGAGACATAACTAATGTAAGTTGCAATACAATAAACACTCTCCCTCTTACATGGTTCCTCTGCCCATACATATCTGAGTTAGCCCCTTACTTCCTCCCTCCCATTCACTCTCCCAACTGTCATGAACTCAATTTTTTTGGGCAACCTGTTTGCACCAAACTAGTACTTAATACTGTCTGTGCTTAGTTACTAAAAGATGACTAGTCTTCTCTGGTTTTACTGCTTCAGGACATTTTTGCTATTGTGAAATCTCATATACCCGGAACTACTATTTTAATCAAACATTCCTTCCTTTTATTAGTAAGACTATAGAAGTCAACTGCTACTCTGACAATGAAGCAGTCTTCTAAAGTAAGTTTATTACATTAAAATTCTAGGTATCTGTTTTCTTCAATATATTCTATTCAGTTGTGATTCATATAAAACTGTATTTCAGCTAAAAAATTGCATGTTTAACTGTTTGTAAATATAAATATTAAAAACTGTACATCACCAAATACATCCTAAATTTACATACAGTTCAAACCAGATGTCAAAATTACTGAGAAATTAGAAAATTAAGTACTATGATCAGTGAAGATACTTGAATCATAAAGATTAATATTCTTTCCCAATCTGCTGTTTTGTTTTGCTTTTTCAAGCTTAGCAGAGTAGTATGGAATATTAGGTGAGATATTAATACAAACCTCAAAGTGACCCAATTTCACAAGCAAAAGACAATATTAAGTATGACAATTGCCCATTTTAATGCTTTCCATGCTGATCAACTGATTTATGATGAGGAAAGTAAATTCTTCCTGATTAATTCATTCATCCCCCCTGGTCCTTGTTTTGTTTTTACTGTTGTGAAAGAAAAATGTTCTATTGTTTCCTCATGCAGATGCAGGAGCAATGGGCCTGCCAAAAGTTATTCTGTAGTTTTAGACTACAGAGCTGCAGGATTTTTCATGCCAATCAAACGATCAAGTTCACTCTTCTGTATTTGGCAGCGACTTAACTTCTGATCCTTCAAAGAAAGGATCCCTCATCTTATATCTATTTCACCATGTAAATTCATACCATGTACAAAATAACTCTTCCCCCTAGTTCATATCCCATAACATGAGATTTGGTTACTCTCACTGTTATTTCTGCCTACACAACAAAAGATGTTCAACAGTTGTTTAGTCACCAGACTTGGGGGGAAAAAAAAAAAAAAAAAAAAAAAAAAAAAAAAAAAAAACAACCTGCATCAATCCAACCTGAAGAATTAAACTTCAGCCATTTATTTGCCAAACACACATTTCAATGCTACAGTAATGCAGCTACTATTGATGGCAGGTCTGCTCCAAGTGCGGTTATATGTTGAAATGAGCTGGGAACAAGAGAAGATTAAGTGATTTTGTGGACAATAGTATGTTTGATTTATGTCAACTGTCATTACCCTAAGACATACAAAGCCTCTTTCTGGGGGAGTAACAGCAAACCATTTACTGTATAGTATCAGCTTACTCTTTTGTGCTGATGAATACTGTATTCAGAGAGGTAATTCTTTTTATTGTAATATACATGTCTAGCCTGCATTTCTTCTTAGAATACAAACATCAAAGTTTATCTTTACATCTTGATCTTTATGAAGTTTAGCTTTACATTTTAACCCCCTGCTTATACTTGCTGAGAAAAGAACATTTCTATTTGAATAAACATGGACTGAGTAAAAACTGAATTTATGGGAGGAAAAATAGGCTTTTAAAAACAAAACAACTTCACAAGCTAATTGCAGCTACAGTGGACAGAAACAGTGCTCCCCAAACTGTGATTAAGCTCCTTGTAGTCACCAGAAGACTCAAAAGAGATTCCAAACTATAACAAGCTTTAAATAGTTAAAAAAAACTCTACCTACCCTTCAGGCTTCCAAAGCATACAGTCAGATGAAGCAATGGAGGCTACACAAAAGTCCTGAGAAACAATAAGCTAGACAAACCTCACTTGTGCGCACAAGAGGTTATAAATTCCATATGACTACTGTCAGCGTGCAATCCCCTATCACTTCCATCGACGAGAGGTCCACCAGGGACTCTACTAAGCACAGGATCAGATCTCAGAGATCAGCAATAGAAGGCTTGCACAATTAGGCGCACAATGGATTGCTTGACAGAAGTCCAAAATGTATGCTCTCCTGGGGATAGTCTCCCATTGTGCACCAAGAGTAGGGGGCCTGATCCAATCACTGCAAGTTAAGAGGGCTTGAGGTTTTTTAAAGATTAACTTTCTGCAGATTAGGCTCAAGAAATAAAGCATAAGGCCTGCCTGCTATAAATATTTGCCTCTTAATTCTGTTTAGTTAGAAGTTTTTGGTATTGTTTCTCCTCTGAAATTGAAGTGACATAGAAGATTTACTTTAAATATTGCTTAACAGGCTTAAAAAAATTCTAAAAGTGAACATACACCATGCCATGGATACAGTGAAAAACAGCTAAGTTTCAATTCCACAGAACAAAGTTGACTTTTCCTAATTTGAAACACCCTTTTTATAGAAGTAGGAAAACATGACTGCATATATCACAGAAGATAAAACTGCATCAGTAACAGATCAGCATTAATGTATGCATCAGCATACAGTAACAGATTCTTCATACATAGTGAGCATGACCACTGCTTATCATCTCTCAGATTAGTAGCATATTTATAAGTATTTCAGCTAGTGCCCTGAGTAAAGTTAAGACTGATACTGTTTCATACCTAAGTTTCTAAATGATAAGGAAAGAAAGCAACTTTTAAGATTTCTGTGCATTTTAGGTATGTTTTATAGAACATGCACAAACTTAGTGAGATTATCAGCATTATATACACTTACGAACAAGATTTCTGTACTTGAAGTGACTTCTTTTCCAAACAGCTATCAGAACACAAAATCAGTATATGTGACAAAACCCAACATCTTCCGTCTTAAAAATAAATCTCATTGGTCTTTTGTAAACAGCAAGTAAAGAGTAAAACCACATGAACGAATCCCACGAAAAAACTGAAAAGTGACTCCTATCAGGCTGGGTTGGGGGGGGGGGGGTTGTTTTGCTTAAGTCTTAAACTTCAACATTGCTTTTCATTTAGAGACTATCCCAAAGCTCATTCATTCCTATTCTGGATTTTGCAACAGGAAGACAAGTATATAACATCAGCAGAGGCAGTCTTTCAGCATGCACATGAAGAATCTATTATTGTGATCCAAGCCATATGAAATCTGTTTTTAAAAAAAACACAACAAAAAACAAACAGAGACATGTCATACTTCTTAGCATTCAACTTTTATGCCTATCTATCTAAGTCACTGTAAATTTGGCCAACACAAGCAAAATGAAAGCTGAACTGTCAAACTACAGGCCAAATCCAAAACTCCTTTGAGTCTGGGGAAACGTTACAAGTGCAGTTTTCGATTCCTTCATCTGAGAGAGTGGAAACAGTGTGGGGGGGTTTTAGTCTAAGTACAGTACAGAGATTAATTTGTGCCCCTTTTAAAAAAAGGGGGGGCGGACACCAGAAAGCCGCGTTAACCACTGCCCATACGCCCCGCAGCACCTCCTGCCCCCCCCCAGGTAGAGCCGAGCTGGACCCCTCCTGCGCACCGCGCGGTGCCCCCACGGCCCCACCTCGCCTCCCACCCGGCACACGCCGAGCCTGCCGCCCGCGAGGGCCTCGCCGCTCCCCGCGAGCCCAACCGCCGCCGCGGCCCCTCGCCCACCGCGCCCAACCGCCAACGGCCGCCCGTCCGGGGCGCGCGGACCACGCGCCCGCCAGCGGCACCCGGAGCGCGGCGTGGCGCCGCCGCTCCCCACACCGTCCCCCCGCGGCGGAGACGGAGCGGAGGCAGGCGGCTGCCTCGGCGCGGCGCGGCGCTCGGGCGGCTTGTGCTCCGCTGCCGCTCCGGAGCCGCTGCCCGCCCGGCGGCTCGGCCGCTGGGGGCAGGCGGAGAAGCAGCCTGAAGGGGAGCGCGCCGAAGTCAGGCGGGCCAGCCGCCCTCGCACCGCCGAAGCGGAGAGGTACCTATCACCCTGCTCCGTGGAAGGCAAGCAGGGCAGCAGGCACGGCTAGCACTATCCTCTCCGAGACTCTACGGCTATGGCTGCTCCTGCTGCCTCATGCTGGCGGGGGGGGGGGCAGAAGATTTGCAATGACAGGGTCTCCCTCCGCACCACGCCGGGAGAGGGCTCCTTCCCCGCCTCCAGCCCACGCCGGGGGAGAGGGCAGGGCTGGGCTGAGCGGCGCCCCCAGAGCGGAGGGCTGCGCCTGCTGCCGCAGACACTCACCTCTCCACGCCGCCCTCCCGCCGGCTCCTCGCTCGCTGCCTGTCGCCGGCCCCTGTGCGAGCACGGCCCCCTCCTCCGCCGCTAATGGCAGGAGGAGGAGGGCGCCGGGAGGGCCCTCGGCGCAGCGCTGTTTACTAGGCGGCTCTCGCGAGAGCGCCGCGCGCCGCCATTGGCTGCCGCCGCCGGCGAGCGGGCGGCCGTTGGGGCGCGAGCGCGGCCGTTGGGGCGCCGCCGTGCGCTCGCCGCCGGCCAGCGGCCGGGCCAGTCGGAGCGCGGGAGCATGCGGCACCTCCGCCGCCGCCGCCGCCGGGAAGGGCGAGACTTGCTCTGAAACAGCGGTCTTCCCGGGGCGCAGACAGCGGGGAGTCGCCGGTGTGGGCCTGAGCCGTGTCCCGGGCCGGGCAGCCAGGCCCCCAAGGAGTCTTGCGAGGTGGCAGCCTGAAGGGACTGCGTTTCTCTTCAGTTTAAGCAGCCAGCATAAAACTTTGTTTGCAAGCGACTTTGGCGGTAGGCATTCCCCAGACGGTTTGCAAACGCGAAAAGATGGCACAATTGGGAAAGCGCTATTGAAGTGGCACACACAGATGCCCAGGTACCCGAACAGAAAACAGAAGAGTGGCCTGAAAAAGCAATGTGTGTACAGGCCCTTTGGTGCTTCTGTGTCATTCTAGTTCCACCAGTGAACTTCGAGTGTAAGGATGTTACCTCAGGTAGAAGATAGCTAAAACCCCTGCTTTGGTTTTATTACTACTAGGTAATAAAAAAGAAGCAGCAGCAGCAGAGCAGCTGCATTTACAAGGAAACTTATCTCAAGCATACAGTGACACAGATGTCTTGGCTTTGAGAAAGCCAACTATGTAGAAGGCAAATCTCCGAACTCGAACTTGGCAGAGTGGTGATCAAGATACTACTGTCTTCTGCTTCTTTCACAAATACACTGCACATGGAAGCTAGCGAAGGTTTGTCATAGTGTCATCTCTTGACTTGAGGATGGTTTGCTGATGAAGACGACTTGTTTAGATGCAACATTTAATTTTTTATACCTCGTTAGTTTTATATAGAAACATCAGAGACTTAGGAGCTTTATACACTAAAAAACAAACTACCTGCCCAGAGATTTTACAGTCCCAGGACCTTACTCCTGCAAGTGGATCTACATGTCCCCTTGGCTTTCAGGCAGAACCAGGAAATACACTATGAACCTACCTGAGCAAAGTGGTCTACCTGCAGAGATCAGTTTCAGAAGCAGAAGATTTGGTAGGTTTGAAATAACAGAAGCCTAAAATTAGTATTTTTTGACTTGGATGAGATGTGAGAGTACTTTCTGGGAGGACTGGCCTTTGTGATAGCAGAGCTGCATTTCCACATTTGGCACCTGCGGTAGTGAAGTTGTGCATGCCCATTTACCATGTTGCTGTGTTGAAAGTGTAGACATGTAACTCAGATTTTCTAAGAACTAGCGAGAGTGGAAAAGACTATAAGTAAATTCAAAATAAACTGGTCATGGATCTAGAAAAGCAGTATGTCACTAAAGTACTCTTCCTGGGGCAAAAGTATTTAAAAATCTTTACAAATAACAGTGGTAAAGAGGAGTGAATGGAAACCCCCCAAAAGGTATGAGTACTGATTTTGGTTAGGATTTTTTGTTTGAGAATTTTGATTTCAGCAGCTTGCTTCTATTTGTCCCCCCTCTCTAAAGCCATCAAAGGGAAATTGGGGGAGGTAAGATCAGTCTCAGAGATGAAGACGACCAGCTGTGACAATGAAAATTGAATGAATATTCACAACATGATGTTACAGTTCCTGACTTGCTGCTGCTGCTCCTCTTGTGGGTCCTGCTAGTGTAGCAGATGGCAGACACTGAAAGGTTGCTTTGCCAGTGGAAAATTACTGAGCTTTGTGTTGTTCTTGTGTGTGTGTGAGGGGGGAAGTGGGGCGAGCACTTATTTATTTATTTATAATTTTCACAAGAGGAAAGCAAATGGTTCATAAGACTGTAAAAATTACTGATGTCTAAAGAACTGTTCTGTCACTTTAGACAAATGATACATGTTTGTTTACATTATAAAATTCTGAGTTTTCCTGAATGGTAGTTTTGACTAAAAAAAGAAACAACATGGTAACAATACAGGTCTATGTTCCTTAAGAGACTGATGGAAAAACTGAGTATTTCATGTTTCTGTTTTCACCTGGCTATAAAAGTATTTATGTCAGAGGATTTTCCATTGCAAAACAGACATGGTTTACTTTAATTTCTTAATTTTACATTTGCATAGCTATGCACATAGAAGCTCATCTTACTTGATCTTGCAGTGGAATCACCTCTGTTGCAGTTGAAGGCACTGGGCTACCTAGCGTGAATAAAGTTAAACAGAGCCATGGCTTTTGAAGGTCTGCATTCTTAAAGAAAGCGAAAAACCAAATCCTCATTCTTAAGTGAACCATGGCAGAACCAAACTTGCAAATAATTTCCGTGCAGGCAGATAAAGTGGGGAGTGTTGGCAGAAATACCTAAGATTTTACCCAAGGCTCTGATGATACAGTGATGCGACTTAAGTTATAAACAGTAGTGTTTGCTTAATAGCTTTTATTTGTGTATATTTGCCTTAGCTCTTAATTTAGAGGTACAAGAATCTATTCACTATGCAGAAGAACAGAATCTTTTTTCTAAATGTACATACTTCTGCACAACTGTATAATGTTCTATTCCTGCAAGTTGCAACATGCAGTGAAAGGTTCCGTGCCGTCTGCTCAAACCGTTCAAGCTGCAGGATCAGGATACACCCTGGTGCACAGCAATTAAAGGCAAACACAAAAGCTTAAATAGCGCTTGTCAAATTCCACTGAACCTCTGAAGCCTTCAAAAAACCTTAGGGTAAAGTCTGTAGCAAACCAAAACAGTATTGCCCTCATTATTGTAATTCAAAAGAGGGATCACTTGTCTGTGAAAGGACATGCATGTGAGATTTTGACATAAATTTCCTTCTCCTGCAGTCCATCAATAGATGTTAACAGATACAAATTGCCATATCAGAGCCATGCTGGAGATGTCTCTTGAAAAGATTCTGTTAAATATCCTTTTTGGCATCAGAAATAACGTATAAATGTTTATAAGAGACATTACTAGTAGTTTGCAGCTATTTACTTAATGTAAATTACTTAATAGCTTTAGGAATCAATTCTAACGTTCTATAATTGCTTTCTTACTATTTTTCTATATCATATAAACCACATGTATTTCTTCAAAATAAGCCAAACAATTCTAAAACTTGTAAGAAAGGTTAAGGAATATGGAGAATTAGGTAAGGATAATGCAAACTATGCAGAAACATTCATCCAGATTTTCCAGTGTCTTATTATGACTGTCTTAGCTACTACTGATAGAATTTTTAATCAAACTTTACTTGTCACTCCCTGATCTGCCTAAATAATAGAAGTATATGTTTTTGTCATTTAATACGTAGAAGACCAGGAAAAACTGCAAATCCTTTAATCTATTTTATGGCACTTAGCATAAGATACTATAATTCTGACAAAATTTTGCATCTCCTGAATATACTGTGGATTTTTAGTTGCTTGATTCCTGTGGGACATAGTAGTAAATCAAATACTTTGAAAATGCTTGGGCATAGAAGAAAATATTATTTCTTAATAGACAGAATGCACAATTAGAAGAAGGCAACACATGGTTGCA